>NC_140416.1:56251522-57501522 GCF_965140295.1 Lepidochelys olivacea
ATAGGGTGCAGCTGGGCGCAGTGCTGCTGCTAAGCTGTGTGGGTGGAGGTTGTTTTTGAAGCTAGAATGATTAGTACATTTAGTATGTTCCTGCTCCTCTAATTTCAGGTGACTGGCCCAGCTCTCTGCATTTGTCAAATATTGACACAGTTGCAAAGTGACCTTAAAAACACAGAGATCACCATGTGCAATCCAGGCATCTGTCCTCTGCCACGGTTCCTAGGGAGTGAGGCACAGTTGCAGGGGTGCCTGCAAATTGCAATCTCCTTTTCCCTGCTGTTCAGTCTCTTACTCCCTGCATTGACCCCAAGCTGCCTCCTTTCTTCTGGGAAGACAGGAGAGAATAAGCAAGACAACTGTGAATGTCCTAGCTGTAATATAGAGACACCTTAGCCTTCCTCCAATGCTTTGGTGTGAGGTGATAGCCTGGGGGCTCTGCTTTCCCACCCAGTCAGGCGAGGCCATCCTGCCTCCGTGAAAGGGGCCCTCAGGTCACTGCAGTCCTGGAGCTCAGGCCCAAAAATTCAACGGACTTGTAGTGATGGGGAAAGAGCACCAGGACAGAGCCCAAGCCCTACCAGTAGCCTCTGCCCCCTCTCCCTCCCTGCAAGCAGTTAATCAGCTGGGCAAGACCCTCCTGTCCCCACCTGGAACTTGGAAAGTACTGTGTGCTAATGTTCTTGACACCTCCCCCTGTGCAGAGAGGCTCTGGCTGCAGCACATGGCCTTATTTCCCCAGCTGTCCCAATGGTGCATGTGCTCCTTCGCCTTCACCCTCCTCCCTTCCCCAGCCCCTCTGCATGTCTTTTGCTCTCTCTCTTGGGATGATTTGCTCATGCTCTCTAGGTAACACAGGTTGTTTCCAGCTTGATCTCTGATCCATCATACAACCTCCCTGAGACCCAGGGCATCTCAGCTCTTTCCTAAGGGAGTCCTTGGGGATTTCTCCAAATGCCTCAGCATGTGACTCACTTCTCCCCAGAACCCCTGTTCTCAGGTAGGGGAGGGAGCCTACATAACTGCTCTTTGTACCCCTGGCTGAAGAGTCATTTCTCTGGCTGCCCTAATACTAATATTTACACTCCCCCCATGGAGATAAACACTAGTTAGAAGATGTATCTAATGCACAGACCGGAAAAATACTCCATGAGTGCAGAGGGATATAACAAAGAGCTTCGTATTGAGCCACTGTCCCCCAGGCTCTGGCAGCCCCGTTTTCTGTGCTCTGAACCTTTCCCATGTTACTTTTACAGGCCCTGCTCTGAGGAAGCTCACAATGGTAATGGCCACATTGCTATTCTTTAACACGCTGTATGAAGCACTAGATCTTTTGGGGGTTCATTATTCATTTTGACTTCAAAGCTCTCAGGTTAATCCTGCCTTCCTGTTCTCAGCAGATTCCTCCCCTGCATCTCCAGGGCTTATCTGTCCACCTGACTAGTTTCTTGCTTGGCAGAATCTTTTCATCTCCTCTCTTTTTTGGGCTCCCTTTAGTACATGCCCACTCTCCCACTCGTGTGGGATAAAAGGGGCCTCCAGCACTACCCCCTACCCCCCGAAGGGGGTTGTATCAGGAATTGCTTTATTAAACTTAACTGGAAAGAACTCCAATGGGCTGTAGCAGCAGCTGGTTCTCTGGCAGACCACTGGCTATGGTGCTCAGAGAGAAGAAAAAATGGTTGAATCCTGAATGGGAGGCTTGTGGCTAAGCCATGGGGCAGGGCTGAGAGAAAGTTCACTTCCTTAAAGCATTATGTGTTACATTTCTAGAGGGATCAATCCCTGCTCTGAGGAGATCAAGATGCAGTGCCCATCAAGCTCAGAGGAGAGGGCAAGCATGGGGTAGGTCGTCTTCATCCTGACCTTGCTCTTTGTGACCACAGTGAGTCTTTGGGAGGGGTTTGGGGAAGGAGAGCTGGGGGGCTGGCGCACACAGACTGGGAGATTGCTTCGTGTGTAAGGGGCCACATGGAGGAGAGTGAGCGTGGGCCCAGGAAATGAAGGGAGTGGTGGTGTTGGCATCCTTGGTGAAGCAAGGGGCTAAGAGGAGACCCTAAGAAATGAGTCAGAGTGAAGACCATGCTGGAGCTGTGTAGGGCATTGAAGGCAAAAATGAGAAGTTTAAACTGGATGTGATGGGCAAAGGGGAGCTAATGGAAGGACCCTCAGAGGGGAGGGATGCATTTGGGACTGGTGAATAAAGGAGAGAATCCTTGCAGTTGCATTTTCGATGGAGTGGAAGTGGGGGTGAGTATTGGGGAGGCCAGGAAAGAGGAGGCTGCAGCAATCACAGATGACCAGGGCATTGACAAATGCGTGACGGGCAGAAAGGAAAGAACAGGGAGCCAGCCTGGATGTGAGGGGAGGAGTCAAAAATGAGTCTAGGGTTATGTCTACACTATGGGGTAGGTAGGTGATTCCCAGATCACATACACGAGGCTCAGCCGTGCTGAATACAAACTATCTGAACCCTGTGGGGAAGTTCTCAGCATGTCTGAGCCAGGCAACCGCTACCCGTGCTACCATAGCTACCCTGCTATTTATACTCGCACTAGCTCTCATCAGCTAGCGTGAGTATGGGTAAGAGAGCTGGGAATCACACATGTAGCTCAGTGTAGACATAGCCCATGTGACAGGGAGGTGGTGGGGCCAACAGCAATGGGGCAAGGAGGGAGCAAAGATGACTTGGGAGAAATTGTTTCAGCTATGTTGAGCTAGCAGTGACCTCACCAAGGTGGGCTGGGCTCTCCTGGCTCTGCTGCTGGCTCACTGGGTGCCCGGGAGCATCCTTCTCTTTCCACCGGCTTCCATTTCCCCATCTGTGATCTCCTGGCAGTTGTGAGGCTGCAGTCACTCCTCTTTGAAGTGTTTGACCTGCCCAGTGTGATGGTGGTTATGACAGTCCTATATCAGAGCTAGGTAGTATAATTGTTGTTGTTTTATTGTGCTGCTCAGACCAGTAAAATGGTTGAAAGTGCAAATGCGTGAAGGGGAGGGAGAGAAGCCAAGCGGAGGAGGGACAGCAGGAGCCTCAGCCCCACTGTCCCTGACACACCACACACGGTGACCTCCTGGGTCCTATTTCTTCATGTTGGTTCAACATTAACCCAGGCGGGGCTAGCACTTCTCTTGTCCTGCTCCCTCTTCATTTCCCCTCCAGCTGAGGCATATACCATGAGGCACAGCAGAGTCAGAGTGCTGGGCAGCCTGCTCCTTTTCTGCCTCCAGCACCTCGTGCTGAGCCATGACAGGGGTAAGGGCTCATTGGGTATGGTGGGAAGGCTAGGGCAGGGGTGATGGGAGGCTGAGGAAAACAAATGGGACTGTTCATTCCCAAGCTGCAGCTGGAAGGGGAAGCCTGTATGAAGAGCTGACAGTCCCTGGAGTGGCCAGGGCTTTGTTCCAGCTAGACAGCAAGAGTTAACTTGCTAAGAAGTGGGGCGAGAGTGCACAGGGCTTCCCTATTGCTGTGTAGGGAGAAGTAGCAATCCCCAGGTTCTGGGGAAAGAGCTGGATGGGGTGGGGAGAGTGGCTGGCTACTACAGTTCAGTGGATTGTGTTGGGTTATTCTGACTGTATATTTCAAAGCCCCCTGTCTTGGAGCATGAATGAACCTGGGGGAGGGAAGGGGTATCTTAATCAGTCCTGCACCTTGTGCTGGCCACATGTGGCATTTCCTGGGCCACAGACTTTCTCTTGGTGACCTGCTTTATTTATGGCGGGGGAGGGGGGCTGTTGTTCTCCACTTTGCCCCTCTGGCTGTCAGAGCAATACATGTAGTACAGGCTAGGCCCTATTTCACTCCCAGGCATATGCAGTATACTGTGTCCCTGTGCCTGGTGCTCCTCCTTTGTTCCCCCTAGGGCTTCTGCTCCCTCGTTCCTGTCTCTCCATGATGTGGGGCCAGGGTCCCGTCAGACAGGACCTTCTGACTGTCTCTTCTGTCCCACTGCTATGTAGAGGAATGGGAGAAGGCTGAAGCTAGGTTGGAAGTCAGGGTCTCTGAACAGGCAGATGGAAGTGATTTCCAGCATATCCCACTGAGCTGGGGTTGCAAAAAGACCCACACTAAAGTGAGAGAAACAGCTGCCAGTATGTGGCAGTACAAAGACAGTGAGAGCTGATGCTCCAAGCAGACAGGGTTTGGCCCAGCCGAAGGAAATGTACAGGGAAGGGGTGGAGGCCGCAGCTATTGGGGCATCTAGGACTGGTCACAACCGTAGCTCATAGATTGCAGGGAGGTTAATCCTGCACGTGGACTCAGGGTGAACTGGATAGGGCCTGCTGGGCCTCTTTCATCCCCTGTTTTCCACTAGAGGTCAGGCAGTAGGAGAGGCTCGCTGGCTGTGTGTGTTTACTGATTCAGACCCATGAGCAGACATGCAGAGCCTGCAAAGGAAATGGTTCTCTCCAAGCTCTGTGTCGAGTGACTGGTCGGTGTTCTGGTTTGGTAGTTTTCCTTGGGCAGCAGGAAGCCCTTTCCCTGCTCAAGCGCCCGCGACGTGCCAACAAGGGATTCCTGGAAGAGATGCTCAAAGGCAACCTGGAACGGGAGTGTCTAGAGGAGATATGTAGCTATGAGGAGGCCTTTGAAGCCCTCGAGTCCACTGTTCGCACGGTATGTACAGCCACTCCCAGGAAATGTTCCCTCGTGTGTAGTGTGAGGAGAGACCAGATAGTCGAGAATCATAGCTTCTAAAGGGTTCATCAAGGGGCTGTCAAGGTGAGGTGCAGTTTGTTCCCTAAGGAGATCCCAGACCCCCTTCAAGGAATGACTTTGGCTCTACAGCATATTTCCTAAGTGGGGCAGGAACTACCTTTCCCTCCTGAAAGGTCAGAGAGGTTCTGGTGGCAGCACCCTTGCAGTCCTGGGAGCTGTCCTGTCTGACAGAGGGAAAGAGAAAACTCTAGGCAGGTGCCTGACAAGCCCCATCCTGATTACTGGGGGGATGCAGCTTGGTGGAGGTGGAGGTAAGAGGTTTGAGGGGAAATTAGGTATATTTTGTTCTATTTGGGAAAAAATAAACATCACAAAGCGTGTAAATCAGTGTGTGCTGGGGACGAGGTGCAAGACAGCTGGGAAAGGTCTGTACAAGGAAACTAAATCTTAGTTGATACAGGGAAGAGCCAAATATTCTAAAAATGAAAAATTAATTTAAAACAGGTAAGAGCGCACAGGAATTAGGCCTAGGTTAAAGTACAATCTGTGCAGAGCCCCAGGGGTTGGAGTTATTAGGTCTGATTGCAGGATGGGGACCTCAAATACAAAAAGGCAAAGATTTTAAAAATCTAACTAACTAAGCAAGTAAGGGTTAATACAAAAGCAAGACTTCCAAACAGCTATAGCCCCCATCCTGCAAACATGGCACATGCTTGTGTCTCAGCACCTGCTGAGCACGTGCATGTCGTGGGGATCTGGGCCTACTTTCAATTTTTAGGCCAGTTAAACTAAGGTTGGTCAATTGTCTTTCATTTGCTTTTAAATTGTGACTAGCAAGGGCATTCAGTGGAACAAAACAGGCCTGAAAATGTCTAGTTATGCCATAGCTAAGAATGGTTTATATATATATTTAAAATAAGTGAAACTGCAGGCTTGCCTACAAGGTGCATTAGTCTACACCTGAAGGGTGTAAATTCTAGTGCAAACTAGCGTGTAACACATTAGCTGGCCCATGATGGTGTGCACTAAAGTTCTCTAGTGCACCTTTGAAACAGGACTATATTAATGTGCATTTAGGGTTACCAACTTTCTGATTGCAGAAAACCGAACATCCTTGCCCTGCCCCCTGTCCCACCCCTTCCTGAGGCCCCACCCCCGCTCACTCCATCCTCCCTACCCTCCGTCACTCGCTGTCCCCCACCCTCACTCGCTTGCTCATTTTCACTGGGCTGGGCAGGGTTTTGGTGTGCGAGATAGGGTGAGGGCTCTGGCTGGGGGTGTGGGCTGGGACAGGGGGATGGGCCAGAAATGAGGGGTTCAGGGTTTGTGTGTGCTCCAGGCTGGGGGTTGAGCTGTGGGGGGGGGGGGTGAGGGTTCCTGCTGGGGGTGCGGGCTCTGGTGTGGGGCCAGAGATGAGGAGTTTGGGATGCAGGAGGAGGTTCGGGGCTGAGGCTAAGGGGTTTGGAGGGCAGGAGGGGGTGCAGGCTCTGGGAGGGAATTGGATGCAGGCAAGGGGTTGGTGTGCAGTAAGGAGTGAGGGATGCAGCCTCCAGGCAGCGCTTATCTCAGGTGGCTCCCAGAAGTGACCAGCATGTCCGGCTCCTAGATGGAGGCATGGCTATGGGGGCTCTGCAGGTGCTGCCCCAGGCCGCAGGTGCTGCCCCTACAGCTCCCATTCGTCATGGTTCCCAGCCAATGGGAGCTACGGAGCAGGCACTTAGGGCGGGGGCAGCGCACAGAGCCCATGTGGCTGCACCTCCACCTCGGAGCTGGAGAGAAATGCCAGCCGCTTCCAGGAGCTGCATGGAGCCAGGGCAGGCAGGGAGCCCGCCTTAGCCATGCTGTGCCGCCGACCGGACTTTTAACGGCCCAGTCAGCTGTGCTGACCGGAGCCACCAGGATCCCTTTTCGACCAGGTGTTTGGGTTGAAAACTGGACATCTGGCAACCCTATGCACACTCTTAGTACACACAAGCAGGGTCCACACAAGCCAGTTAGTTGCAACATGCTAGTGTGCACTGGAATGTATACCCTTCTAGTGAGGACTAACGTACCCTGCAGATAAGTTCTGTACAAGATTGCTACCAATCAGCCCCTCACTCCTTTGCTTATGATGTATCCCTTGCCCCCACGGATACATCATAAGCAAAGGAGTGAGGGGCTGATTGGTAGCAATCTTGTCAATTATTTGTCTTTCCAGTTTAGGAGGTCTTTGCACCAGGGATTGTCCCTTACTATATGTCTAGACAGCACCCAGCACATTTGGGATACTACTGTAATATAAATCATAGAGATAATGCTTGCCACTGGTGCCTGACCTTGCAGGGATGGAAGGAGAGAGGCGTTTGTGGCTGGCTGATGTAAACTTAGGGACCCCAAGCTCAGAATGAAGAGGGAAGGCAGCTGACCACAGGAAAGGCCATTACTGCCAGTGTCCCGTCCCCTGTCCCCACCCCCCCGAATTGCTTTGTCTCCAGTCCCCTACTACTCCCCAAGTGGGGTAGTTCTCAAGGCAGCATTCTGCTTGAAGAGGGTTTGACAGCTGGAAACTGTCGTGCTGCTGAGATAGGTCAGCCAGAAGTGAAATGGGCTCCTTTCAAACAGCCTCCATTTGGGGCAGGGCTGTGATAGGAGAGGTAGCCCCAGAATTTGACAGGAAAGCATGTGACTCAGTGTCACTTTCTCTCTGTTGTGCTCCAGTATCTTTGATCTCAGCAGGGCCAGAGTTTGCTCCCTGTTTGCCAAGAAGGGACATTCTCTTACTGAGACAGTGTCTAGCTTTGGTTTGAATTGCAGAAGTTAAGGCAGGGCTGAGGCTCCATTACTCGGCTCCTAAGTGTTTGCATTTGTTTTGCAGAATGAATTCTGGAGGAAATACAGCGGTAAGTTGGTTCAAGTCCTGCAAATGCTTTGATGTCCCACAGGCTGTACAGCTGTACCCCAGAGAGCTGGCTCCCTTGCTCCATTAGCAGGGCCCACTCCCCAGGGCTCTATCCCCTCATATGTTATGCTGACTTGAGATGCAGTGCTCATTGCAGTCCCTTTGACC
Organism: Lepidochelys olivacea; assembly: GCF_965140295.1. Lineage (NCBI taxonomy): Eukaryota > Metazoa > Chordata > Testudines > Cheloniidae > Lepidochelys > Lepidochelys olivacea. The sequence continues at coordinate 56,259,232 of NC_140416.1, forward strand.
TGACAGGTTTCTTGCTCTTGTTTGTTAGTGTGTGAATCCCAGAGGAACCTCAGGACAGTTTTGGATGAGTGTCTGACAGGTAAGAGAGGCTTGGAGACCTCATGAGCTACTGGAGATGGTGAGTTCCTGGAAACCTGCTCCCAGCACAATTTGGGAGGAAATTCTAAAGAAGCAGGGAGGTCATCAGATGGGCAATATTGGGGAGCAACAGCCCTTAGAGGGGGAGGCAGAGCCCCTTAGACTTCCCTGCCATACTGATCCCCCACAAACACTTTTCATTAACATCCTAAAAACCCTGGAGTCCCCCTTGGAATAGCATAGGATAGATGCCCAGCTGCCGTCAGCTCCAATGAGGAGCCAGTTCCTCACCGCTATTCCCAGCTACCTCCAGCTGCAGATCAAGGCACTGAGATACAGAAGTGAAATCCATCCAGATGATCTGGTGGTAAAATTTGTTTAAGGTGGGTCTCTCCATGTATGTGAGAACCGAAGTCGGGGATTTGTAGGCTGGTACCTATGGACTCAGTGAAAATAGTGCCTCTGATTTCCTTCTGGGTCTGACTTGCCCTCTGTTGGGACTTTGGCAGGAAACTGTGTCGCAGGCAGCGGGCAGAACTATCGGGGGACAGTTTCTGTCACCAAGTCAGGGATTGAATGTCAGTTCTGGACAAGCAAATTCCCTCACAGACCTGAGTAAGTCCATAACCCTCTTCCGCACACACTAAATCCCAGCTCTGGTTGGAGGAGCCAGGTTGTGGGGAAGACCACAACCCTGACTGGAAGGGTTCGCTAGGCTGCTAGCTACCTCATCACTCCTTTCTCATAGGTTTAACACCACCACCCATCCAAATGCCAATCTCACCAAGAATTACTGCAGGAACCCAGACGACAACCCAAATGGCCCCTGGTGCTACACTCGAGACCCAGCAGTGCGACGGGAGGAGTGTGCTGTTCCAGTGTGTGGTGAGCCTCGACACTGGGCCCTGAGATACCCTGCTCCCTGGGAGGGAAGAATTTACTCTAATGCTGATACTAAGGACCTCAAGAAAGGGGAGGGTCTGTGGAGAGCGGGTGTGGGAGGGAGGAGTCCTGTGGGAACGGGTGGAGAAGCTATGGCTTGGAAGGCGAAGGTACACTGAGCTGGAGAGGGCTCCCCATTGTGCTGCCCATTCACCTAGCTTGCTTAGGTCCCTTTGAAGTGCTCAGTCTTTACTGTTCTTTGCTACAGTCAATAATGTTGTGCTCTCTAGAGCCTTCAGCAGCTGCATCACTGCTGCCAGCCTCAGGCATTCGTAAATCAGGAATGAATAAATTGCATTTTTTTGCCTACTTTCTGTTTGTTTGTTTGTTTAAGTAACCTTTATGGCAAAATCATCCCTCCCCAATTTGTGTGTGATCCTCTCAGGTTTCAAATTTCAGCCTTACACACACACACACAAAAATACAGGTCTCACTGCTTGACCTCCGCTTATCCTCTCATCACTGAGGGGGTGGGGAACTGCCATTCTCAATATTGCCAGCCCCAAAGGTTACAAAATCATGTTAGACAGAGACCAAAACAAAACATAGCTTTGGGTTATTTTTAAAAAATTTCTGCCCCCTCCAGTGTGGGGGGTGACAATCGGTGGTACCAATAGTCCCAAATTGATTAAGGTGATTTTTGGCATCCCGCTGCAGGAGCTCTCAGCCTCACATCTGCCAGCCTCACATCTGTTCCTGCAACTCCAGGGTTTCCTCGGCCCCCCCTCTTCCATGGCCAGGTGTTGTAGGGAGGGAGAGTGGAGGGGGAAGGAGCAGAGGAATCCCTGCTGTTCCCACTGCTCACAGGAGGGGAGCAGAGCTATCCAGAACTGCTCCCTCCTCCCCTCCTGTGAGACTGGGGGCGGGTCCTGGGGGCGGGTCCCGCTTCCTGCTGCAGCCCTGGCTGGCTGGGCTTCCCCAGGAGGTGGGGCAGGCAGCCAATCAGAGAGAGTTTTACCTCAGGCAGAGCTGAAACATGAGAGGGGTTGGCAGAAGGACTCCAGCCCTGGCCAAAGGCAGGTGATGCATGAAGCATTCTCCAGCCTTGACAGCGCTGTGTCCTTCCCCCTCCCTGTCCCTCCCTCACTTGGCAGGCTTGGCAGCTGCCCCCTCCCCCTTGTGCTCTGCACCCTGCTTTCCCACAGGCTGCTGCACCCCCTAGACAGCCACTTAGTCTCCCCTACACCTCATTAGCTCAGCCCCACTCCCCCGTGTCCTCTCTAGCTCCCTCTAGAGTGGCAGCCATCTTCCTTGAGAGCAGCCTGGCCTCAGTCTCATGGAACATAATGGGATGTGGTAGCCATCTCGCTTGGAGCAGCCTCACGTCCACATGCAGGAGTCTCTCAGGAAATGGCAGCCATTGTGCCAGGCGCTAGCCCTGCTGACAGTAGGCGATGGCAGCCCTCCTAATAGGGGAGCTTTCAAGGCTGAAAGTAGGAATAAGAGCATGTGAATACATTATTTTTTAAATAACCCAAATATAGTGAAGTCAGTAAGTGCCACTGACTCCCTTTTGCCAGGGGAGACTTAGCCACATGTCCCTGTGCTGGTCTCTGCACCTTGGCCAGTTTCTGACCCATGGCAGAGGATTTTACCAGCTGACTCTCCCTTAGCCATCATTTTGCTTACATGCTGAGAGACTAGCACATTAGAGAGGCATCATTTTCCCTTCATGGATGGTGCCCTGGTTGCTCATGCAGGGTAAGAATTGGCTACGCCGAGGGGCAGCTTCTTGGAAGCTAAGATTGACCCTGCTGCTGCTCGCTTAGGTAGCTACACTATCACAGATGTGCCTGCTGTTGTCACAGCAGCTGCCAACACAAGGAGAATGAAAGGAGGGTGAGGCCAAGGTACAGCTGCACAGTATCTCTCCTGGTGTCTGCCTGCTTGCCCAGGAAATTGGAGCCCTGCTCCCCACGGCTTGTCGTCAGGCGAGACCTGTGAGAGGAAGGTTATAGAACTAATAGACGTTGGGGCTGTGAAGAATATTTTGTCTCATTGACTGAGGCAGAAATGTTTTGGGGAGGCCTGTGGTTTGGACGCTGTGAAGGGCTATCTCCCCATGTGCTCAAAGGAGTGGAGGGCAGTGGTAGTTCTAGCTCAGAACTGTAGGTGGTTTCTTGGGTAACCCTCCATAAGCTTGTTAACAAAGATGCCCCTGTGGCCTCCTTGAGACTGCCAGGCTGCTGCATGAGTGTAGGACTGCAGAGAGTTGCGTGTGTGTGTGTGAGAGCGAGGGAGCCTGGGCCATCAATATAGAGAGCCTTCCCCTGAAAAGGCAAACACACTGAAGTTCCATTGATACCTGGGAAAAGTGGGATGAAGGTCTGCTTCATTTTACTCTGAGTGAAGCAGCACTTCCAGGTGCCTCACTGGTGAGGAGGGGGCTCCTGGGCTCTGTGGGGTACCCCATGGGATTCAGGATGGGGACTCCCAGACATGGTGGCGTGTCCAGTGGAGTGATGGGACATAGTGAAGTGTTCTGGGGCCTGCTGGAATCTGGGCTGTAGCCAGACACCAGCACTTCCCACTGCAGGGCCATGAGTCTGATAACGGCTGTCTTGCTCCTTATCTTTCAGGTCAGGACAAGACCACAGTTCCATTTATTCCCCGGGACCCTCCACTGGACAAAACACAGCAGCCATGTGAAACGGACAAAGGGCTACATTTTAGTGGGACTCTTTCTGTCACCGTCTCTGGGGCCAAGTGTTTGCCATGGGCCTCAGACAAGGCAAAGGAGCTGTCCCATGGAACTACTTTTCTCCCAGAAGTGAAGCTGGTGGAGAATTATTGCCGGAATCCTGATGGGGATGATGAAGGTGTCTGGTGTTATGTGGATCATCCAAATACAACCTTTGAGTACTGTGACCTGCACTACTGTGGTGAGGCGCGTCAATGGGTATGGGGATCTTGGGCCTGCAGGGTGGGAGAAATTCACAGTAGCCAGGAGGATACAGTACTGTGGTGAGGAATGGTGGGCCTCAGCCTCATGGTAGGCAACGTGTATGGAATTCATGTTTTTACATGAAGTTGTGCAAGTGTGGGTCACATGGTGTATGTGTACACATGTAAGACTATGCCTGAGGCTTGAGAGGCTCTTTATTGACTGACAACCCCAACCCCCCGCACCACCTCAAAATCTGCCCCCATATTCCAGCTAACTGGATGCTGCTTATTAGTTCACCTGCTGGCCAGAGGTTGGGAAGGAGAATTGAACCAATAGTCTTCCTTAAAAAAGCAATACTTCCACCAACTCCACTACGTGTGGGAAGGGATGGTGCCACTTCTGAAGTCCTATGTAAAACGCTGGAGCTTTGCCTCTCAACATCTCTGTCTGTCTCTCTCAGCGAGGCCCCTGGATGAGATGGATGACGTAATAGCAGGGCGGACCATTACCCAACAGCACCAAACCTTCTTTGATGTTAAGACTTTTGGTTCAGGTGAAACAGGTGAGCAAAGGACCCAGGAGGCTCAAATATAGCACCAAAAGTGCTGCAGAAGCTGCGGCTCCTTCCTACAATGCATTGCTTCTCAGAAAAACCAGCCTGTTAAATGCCTACTGCTGAAAGCAGAAGTGGATGTTAAAACTACTTTAGGTTCTGTCTAAAAAGCTCATCCAAAGCTAGCCTCCAGTTGTGAAGGAGCTTCCAGCCCTTACAGTCCCAGCTTTCCCCAGCAGGAGGTGCCATAGGGAGATCCCTGCTACTTCAGCCCTGGTTCAGAGCAAGAAGTGCTGTAGGAGAAGGTGCAAGACTGCTGGCTTTGGGAGATCTTCCAGTCCCAGCCTCTCCCAGCAAAGAGCACAATAAAGAATGAGTAGGGTTACCACCTTTTGAAATGCAAAAAACCCAGCACTCCCCCCCCTCCCCACCTCAAAGCAAGCCTGCCACAATCCCAGCCACAAAGCAATTCCGCAACCCCCGCCTTCAACAGCCGCTTATAGTATGTAGAGAGAGAACATCATCGATAACAAATGGGAGTTTGTTTTATCAGCACATTTTGCCAGTCAGCCTTTAGTCTGTTTCGTTTAGCCGGTTATCATTGAATGTGCAGTTTCTGATGTGAGCTTTCTTCTTCTTATTATTATTTGGGGGTGGGGAAGGGGGGAGTAGTAGGATCACTCACACCATCGCCCTGATCTTCCATTATTTAATATACCTTGCACGTCTCCTCACTCCTGCATGACTCAAACCCTCTCTCTCACACGTGCAGTGTGCTTGCATGTTGGGGGGCAGGCAGTGGTTATATTTTCAACAGTTTTGATCTGTTATTGCTTAAACTGTGGAAGTGGGAACACTGCAGCATTGTTAGCTGGACACACAAACTTTTAACATTAGATATCCCAGTGTATTGTGGTGATAATCTAAATCTTTAGACCCATATGGAAGAAACCAGGCAGATTACATTTATTTTTCTGGTACCTGGCAAATTCATAAAAAAAACAGCCAGGCCAGTCAAATACCAGCCAGGTGGTAACTCTAAAAATGAGGCAAGAACAATGGCTGAGCATGCAGCTACCAATTACTCCCAGTCAAGCATATTGTCTGTAGAGCAGGTCCCCTGCATTGCAAATCAGGTAGAGTAACAGAGACAGGCTGCCTGGTTTTTCAGATTGTGGCATCCGTCCCCTGTTTGAGAAGAAAAAGATTTCTGATAAGAGTGAGCAGGAGCTGTTGGACTCCTACATTGGGGGCCGGATTGTAAAGGGGGAAAATGCAGAAGTTGGAAGTGCCCCCTGGTAAGTACTGTTGCTGCAGTTTCTTTAGTCTTTCCTTTTAGACCAGGGGAAATCAGAAGTCTCGTCGGCTGGCATGGAGTATTCACCCAGCACCATCTCTACTCATAGCCCCTTCTGGGGGCTGACTTGACAGTACTTACTACAGCTGGACAGAGACTCCCTCTCTCCTTTTGGAGCCAAGTGCATGGTTGCCATGGAAAGGGAAGCACTCTGCAGGCTTTGTGTTACACCCTTATCCTACTTGTTCCAGTTCTGCAGGCATATGTCTCTGTTGGTGGCCATGGCAGGGATTGGAAGGCTAATTTAGATGGGGAAAGTGGCAGGGGAAAAGTACCCTTCAGATAGGACTGCAAGGAGAATACTCATCCTCAGTTCCAGCTCCCAGGGTCCTAAGGACTAGACCTGACTCATGCCAGAGGAGTGCTGTCATGGTCTCCTGGGGCAGTGAAGGCAGCTTTCCCTGGTCACGCCGAACTGCTGTCCCTGCAAGGCATGTAAGAACACGCAGCCAGCTGAGCCAGTGCCCTGGGTAACTCTCTCACCCTCTCTTCCCATCCCAGGCAGGTGATGCTTTTCCGGAAGAGTCCACAGGAGTTGGTGTGTGGTGCCAGCCTCATCAGCGACCGCTGGATCCTTACTGCTGCCCACTGCCTCTTTTACCCACCCTGGGACAAGAACTTCACCACAGATGACATCTTGGTGCGGATTGGGAAGCACGAGAGAACAAAGTAAGAACTTGAATGGGGGAGGGAAGGGAAGCAGATGGGAGTCTCCCACGAATGCAATGGGAGAATAAAGCTGGGGTCTAGAAAGGATGTCATCTGGCCTTATGGGAACCCCCATGGTGAACCAGACTGTCATGTGGGTTCCCATGGAGATGCTACTCACTGAGGCTCTACTGATCCCAGAGTCTAAAGTGAAAGGGAGGGCAGTTTGCACCCCTCCCATGGCCATTCTTCCTTGTGAGAGGGATGGTGCTGTAAGCCAGCCAGAGGGCCAGCAGCCCCCAGAGCTCACAGCTGCTGCTGCACAGTCACTTCTCTCCCTCTGTTGGAATCATTTCAGGTACGAGCGGCACATAGAAAAAATCTCCATGCTGGATAAAATCATCATCCATCCCAAGTACAACTGGAGAGAGAACCTGGACCGAGACATTGCACTGATACTCCTGAAGAAACCCATAGCCTTCAGCGACCGCATCCACCCTGTCTGCCTGCCCACCAGGGAGCTGGTGCAGAGGTGAGGAGGCTGGAGGGTGAAAGCAACCCCAGAGAGAAGGGCTGAAAATGTCTCCTTTGGGTCTACATGAAGGATCAGGAAAGCCCTGGCAAAAAGCAGGATGCATCTTTTGTGCTGGTTTGCAATAGGGGAGCCAGTTGGTGAGGTGCCCCTCCAGAGTCTGGGCAGTGCTAGGCTATAGGGGTGGCATGTACTATTTCCATGTGTTTTAACCTTGCTTCTTCCCCCAGTCTGATGCTGACAGGATTCAAAGGGCGGGTATCTGGATGGGGTAATCTGTATGAGACCTGGGGCTCTGGCACAGTCGCCCTGCCTTCAGTTCTGCAACAGGTGAACCTCCCCATAGTCAACCAGGCTACCTGCAAGGCATCCACTAATATCAGACTCACTGACAACATGTTCTGTGCAGGTAAGTGCTGCTGGGTGTGCAGAGCTAACTGCTACACATGGGGACAGTGATGGATGGGTCAGGGGCAAAGTTGCTCTTGGTACCATGTGCCATAATGCAAGGGCTCACTTAGCTTAATTACTGCCCAGTAAACTTCGATCTGTCCTGAAGAAATAGTATGCCCAAGGCATGAATGAACCTCTGGAATTCCCAGCCTATGTAGGGGGTGAAGAATTTAGGGCCATGAATAAGGCTCTTGGGCATCAGCTGGTTGTGAGAAATGAGATAGAATGGGGCTTGGAATTCTCCCCTCGCTCCTGTAAACATACAGAATTAGCAGAGTTCAGCATTAGGGGATTTTGAGGGCTTGGCTGTAGTATTGGTCAACACCTAGGATACTGAATGTGAGGGAGTGACTGTCAGAGCCAGCTTACGCTACAGTACTGTTTTACGTGGTGCTTCATTCAATTTGCATTGCTGAAAACCTTAGCGTTAAATAACACCAGCAGCATGTCCCGGCTCCGACGCAGAAGTGTGGCCAGGCAGCCTACCCTGTCTGCAGGTAGCGCCCCTACAGCTCCCATTGGCCATGGTTCCTGGTTACCCTAGACCCCATTCCCCAATGGGAGCTTGAGGGCTGGAAGGCCATATTTTGCCCACCCTGCTATAGGAAGAAATCAGGTGAGAAAAGCAAAAGCATCTTTATTCCCCCTAAAAGTACAGCAATGCTAGGGATGATCTTAAATAAGGGCAACTGGATCCTGTACTAAATAGGGGAGGGGGTTAAATGTATGTGAGAAGACTGACTGGATTCTGCTTGAAGGAGGGACCTACAATATCCCAGACCAAAGCTGTGAAGAAGGGGAATCACAGTAGATGGAAGTCTGGGACAGTGTACTAACCCAGGGGAGAGGAGATGGAATTAAGGCAGCATGAGAAAGATAATGGAGGGAAACAGAAGGTGGGGGTGGCTATAAGGAAGCACCTTTATTTGAGCTTTTCATTATAAAGACATTAAATCAAGTAAACCTGTCGCTTTATGACAACACACACAGTTCAGTGAGGGGGTGTTTGGAAGGGCCCTACGGTTAGTACCTTTCCCAGACTTAGCATCAGTGTAACATTAAAGATACAAATGAAGAAGAGAACAGCCCTTTTCCTCTTATCAGATACCCTTTGCCTTTTCTCCTGTAGGGTACAGTCCTGAAGATGCCAAGAGAGGGGATGCTTGTGAGGGGGACAGTGGGGGCCCTTTTGTCATGAAGGTATGTGCAATAAGCACCAGAGCAGTGCCTTTGCTCAGGGGAGACTTTGGGAGGTCACAGCACAAGCCTTATAATGTTAAGAGGGCTGAAGTGACAGTGGGGAGGTACTTCTCTCAAATGGCTGCAGCTACAGTTAAACAGCAGATCCATTTCTGGTTTTGAACAACTGGAGAGAGAAATCCTGAAATAATCAGGCCACATTCTATATTGATCTAGCTTTACCAGTAGTCTCAATGCATAAAGAGTTTAAGGGAGTGACAGCTGGATACACACCTGGTGTAAGCTTGCCTGAGCATATCAACAGGTGATTGTTAGTGCTCCCATAGAACTAGGCTACAGCTATCACTGTTGAACCTCTACCTAGGGCAGCTGGAGGCCTAAGATGTCTAGGGCACAAAAATCTTACCCCTAGTAGCACTGTGTGTAGAGCACTAATTTATTTTCCTCTCTGTCAGAGCCCAACAGATAACCGCTGGTATCAGGTGGGGATTGTCTCATGGGGAGAAGGCTGTGATCGTGATGATAAATACGGATTTTATACACATGTATTCCGCTTGAAGAAATGGATGCTAAAAACCATCAACAAATATGGGCAATAAAGAAAGCATCTGTCACATCTCAACTCTTACAGCTGCTTTAATTTGTAGCAATATGAACACTAAGGAACCTGAAGTAAAATGGCTAGAAGCATTCTCTGGCAACATTGCCAATAAAATGGTTATAGCAAGGATTGTGCTTGCTTTGTATATTGGCAGTGGTAAGATCAGGACTTGGTTCCAGCTAACTCTTATCTATGTAATTTGTGCCCCTAGCACCAGAGCATTAAGTAGTACATGGTAAGCTGACTTGTTCAAAACACATCAAGATTTGGCCCTAGCCCTGGAGATAAGCAAGTCACATCACCTCTCAAACTGGGATAATGCCTCAAGGTACAAACCAAGAAACTTGATTATGTGCTCCTTGTCACTTGTAGAGCATCAGCACCTAAACTGAGCCTATAGAAAAGGAAACACTAAACTGCTACCGGGGGGGGGGGGGGGGGGGAAGAGAGCAGTTAAAATGCTACAAAAACACCTCCCCCTCAGCAAGAGGAAGGCAAGGGGCAGCTGTCCACCTACAACCCTGTCCCTGCAAGGAAAGGGTATTTTATGAGTGGAAGACAGGGGAAGCCCCCTAAACAAATACTCACAAGTGTTCATCTTTGAATAAACGTTTTGCTAGTTAGGTGGCTGGGGCTCTTGGCTAGAGAAACTATCTGCTTTAGAAATTTTGCACCCCACTACTCCAAAATGGCCTGTTCTCTTCACTGACTGACCATCCTGAGTTGACAATGTAAACAGTTGGTTGTGCTGCAAGGGAAAGACTGCATATTTGAAAAGGGATTAGGTGGTAGGTTAAGAAAAAGGTTAGTTTTTCTGAACTGCTGGGATGTAATTAAACCCATCAGAACAATGATAGTGCTGACAACTATCACATTAGTATGCTAGTCTCCTGCTCCCCCACTAGGTAATCTAAAAGTCATTCCTAGAGCAGTATAGATGGCTGAGAGCAGCACCATATGGAATAAGGGAACACTGTAAAATGGTCAAGTTCCACAAAAAACTTAGAGGGGTATCAGGTGCTTGTTTTATATATTTAATGGCCTCTGATACAAGAGTCTAGAGTAATTGTCCTGACTATGAAAACAGTTGTCAATTCTAATGTACTTAGTCTAACAGTAGGAAAATGAGGAAAAAATAGACTAGTTTCATGTCTGGTATAGTCACTTTAAAGGCTGACTTGTTACACACTTGTTTTCAAAACAAAATTTAACTAATAGGATGGAAATATTTGCAATAGGCTGATAAGTGTGTTTTTTAATTAAACAGTCTAAATTTTACTTATCAAGTAATTCCTGGGCCAACCATACACCATTAGACAAGAATAAGCTATACTGCAGAAGCAACGTTGGGCAAAAACCTTAGGTAATACTGGTTTCTACCACTGATACTTAATTGCTTCTGAACTTCCAAAGTAACTTGAAATGTTAAGTTAGTGTTGTACAAGTTTACAGGCATTCCTTTTACTTCACTCACTACTGCACCAATTAGCAATTACAAACAAAGGATGCAGCATTTTACAACATATAGTAATGTAACAGCAGAACTCAGTCAGCTACTTCCAGAAACTTTGTGCAAAAGGCAAACCATAACCCAGAAAGTAACTGGCAATTTATCATTGCAACAGAGCACTGATTGAGTGATAACAGCAGTGGCTCCCATGCCAGCAAACACAAACTATCCAGCTAGACCCTTGTCAACACATAGCCCCAGCTGCAGGTTGTCTGAGGACTCTGTCATAGCTCTATTCCACTGAAAAGGGTATGAGGCCACCCTATGCCTAGAATTGTTTTCAGAAGAACTGGACAAAAAGCCTGGCAGGAATAGAATAGGGGTGGGAAATGACTGACACCAGCTGGCCACTTACATAAGATGGGGATTCCTTCCATACTACACAGACTCACTACAGGCACCATGTAGCAGATTACTGCCTCACTAGAACTCCAGCCCTATCATTTCTGTAGGAGAGAATTGCAGAAGCTGCAGCACAGAAGGTAATGATTTAAACTATATTCTTCAGAGATGCCTTAAAATTCAGCCAAGATTAGTTCAGTGCCAGCCCTGGGGTAGGAACTGCTGGCTTAGAGAATAGATCATGAAGCAGCAGCTTTTCAGGGAGCAGTGATGAACCTAGAAGCAGGAATATACTACAGAAACCCTCCGTGCCATGAGTATCACAGGATACAGCTCCAAAACATGTATGCAAGTCATATTCCATAACAAGTTTGCTGAAGACAACTATTACATTAAATAGTAAGCAGGCAATGCAACATGGGTCTCAATTTTACGCCCAAGGATTTTTTTTGGAAAGTAGTAGCCAGAGGAAATGTCCCCCTACTAATCACAACCAATAGCAACCATCTTCAAAAACTAGTATTACCACAGGACGTGCAGACATTTTGATTTTACCGTGTCATCACCCTAAGCAGATTCTCATAATTGCAATGGTGGTTCTGTAGGCTGGGATCCACTTGGATTTGCACAGCTACCTGAGGAAAAAATCACATGAACTTTGACTCCTAGCTAAGAGTATTTTGAACTTGGGATGCCGCTTACCTATTCTGTAAGACCATTTCTATCCCTCAGTAACCTCTCTTGAAGGGGGCAAATGTATCACTGCACTTCTTCACAATGGGGACTAGGCTTGCTCTTGGTACTGACTTCACAGGGGCCTGTAAATTGAAGTTGCTAGACATTTGTTAGTCTAAGTCAATTCCTTTCTGCTTCCTCAATGTTCTTAGGAAGAAGTTGAAAGGCAGCCATATTAACAGCAACAATACTGCTGGTAGAAATAAAAGGCTGAAAAGTCCAGGGTTCCCTTCCATGAATAGTAACAGCAGCAGCTCAGGGCAGTCCATTGCTCTATTCAGCTCAGCAATACCCATTCACTAGCATCCAAGAATACACAGTGGCTACTGTTTCCATGGACAGTCACTGCTGCTCCTACAGGGACTGGTATAATTAATGCAAACTTTATTTACAAAAGACACTTAAATTAGTTACTCCATGCCATGCGTCCATACAGAAATCAACAGTTCAAGGATTACATGGAGAAGAATTCACAAAATTAAAAGTGAAACCACTAAAGAGCTTCTAAGAGTTAAGAGCTAGGAAAAGATCTTAAGACAATTTTACAAATAAAAAACCAAGTTATGAGAAGCTAGTCTGAGCAGGAGGACAGCTGTTTACAGGTCTGTACACTACACCTAATACACAGACAATCTTCTATTGTCAAGAGATGCTCACTGAGAAGCAGAGTATGTACAAATACTTGTGCCACAATGACTCAGATCATCCCCCAAAATCCACTGTATTATACATAAACCAGTTTGTATACACTAGGCCTAAATGAGGCCCCTTTAACTATGAAGACTTCTAGTTTAGTAAACTAAAGCTGAAGACAGCTAAGCAGCGGCCATGCTCGTGCGCACGCTCTGTCTCAAACAGCTTCATTTGCGACTGCTTTTTATTCTCTCCAGTCTTTTTTTCAAGTCATCAATATTGGCTGCTGTGGAAGAGGAGGAAGAGGTGGTGGTTCCAATGCCAGAGGAGTGAGTCTGATTGGAGTCCAGGTCCAAATGCTGGTAGTGCTCCCGTGACTCACGGAGCTGAGAGAGCTTACTGTGCAGCATATCCGTGGAGGATGCAACTGTAGGGGTGGCTGGTTTGGAGAGCAGTGAAGTCAATGGTGGTCTGTCTTCCTGCTATAGGGTGGGGAAAAGGAGAGGTTATTTAAGACAGTGGAAGGCAAAAGCTGTGCAAGAAATCCACACCATAATGGATGGCTCCTCATGCTCATGGGGAACATGCTGAACAAAGGAAGAAAAGGAGCAGTCCAACATTAGTACAGTGTATACATTCCAACTCCTCCATTTCCAGGACAGGTATGTAAGTTATTGCCACAGTGCATTAGCTACTTGGAACCAGGTGGTCACTATTTTCGGTTAGTGGTGACCAGAGTGAATTGTATGCTTCTCATGATCACTTGCATTAAGCACAAGTTTTCTGAATTACCTGTATGTGTGACAAGTTTTCCACATTGCTTGGGCTTACCTACCTTAGAGCCTAAATCTTTGCTTACTCACACTCGTCACATTTGGTTATCGCTCTCTGCTTCTCATCTCAATTAACTAAAGGAGCCAAAGGTCTGCACTATTGAGTACTACTTAGGATCTAAAGCAAAGCCCATCCTCACACACCAGCTCTCATTCTCTTTAGAGAAAACAACAATCAGTTCCCATTTCATTGGGAAGGCCCACTGCGAACCTGCTGGACTCCCACTGTTTTTAAACTCTCAGTGTAGACAGAGGCTGCTCCCAGGTATGGCATCATGAGGACAGAGTGAGGAATTCTGAAGTAACTGAGTAGAAAGAAAAAACTTGGAATTGCCTGACAGGATTCTTCTGCCATCAGATGCTTCAGAGTCAAGTCACTGCTCTTCTGGGAATCTGCAGCTTCAAAAGTCAGTGACAGAGTTGAGTTTACATCAGCACCACATGCCATTTTGCACTCAGCAGTAAACTGATGTGCATGTCCTATTTTAAAAGGTCAGGGTAGTGTTCTACCTATATCTATACCACCTAAGCCTTGCAGCTATTCCTGGAGTCACCAGTATGTCTAAAGTGGCTGGCAGTAACCATCTTTCAATGAGTAACTAAGATTCCCAAACAGAAAGCACTGGATGTATTGAAGGTTTGATCCATTCCACAGGTTCCAATGTAACATACTGAGCACATTCAGCATTATTGCGGTCTCAAAATCCCATGTGCCCCGGCCACACAGCCCTCCATTCATGCTTTTAGTTGTTGTAGAGTGGGAGGGTACAGAAGTTTAGAAAACACAGTCATGTGACCCAGGAGTATAGCTTAATATAGGTATTACCCTTTAGAGGCCAGTAACTAAAGGTAAGTCATTTAGCCTTTCCCAGAAACTATCAGTTAACTACCTGGCAAGAGAAGATACAACTCTGGAGTCTAGCAGCTAGTGGTGTCTACATCAGTGCAGCAGAGAAAAGGAAGTTGAAGCACTAAGAGTTTACTCAGCCAGGTAACAGCTTTAAAGCCATTTACACCAGGAAAGATGACATGCAGAAGAACTCACTGGGATCAGAGTCTGGGCACTGTACAGCAGATCTCCAAATGAGTGGCCTCAGCCTAAGTGGGCCACTTCCCTTGTGGAATTTATAGGGGGTCTTTAGAAGTACAATACCTTTGCATTGTCAAGGCCACAACGCTGCCTGAGGATTTTTAGCCTTTCCAGGTAGACTGAAGGCCCCACCTCCTCCCCATTTGTGTTTCCTATGGATGAAGACACTGTGTTGGTGGAAGTGGGGAGACACGTTACCTCCGTCTGAGGAGAAATTCCTAGGAAAGGGAAAAAGAACACGTTTAAGCCTCTTAGCCTCATGTAGTATCCAACAGAACAATCTAGATCTTGAGACTACATTGACCCACACTGTGCTCTTGGAAATCCCATTAATCAATTATATTTACAGGTAGGGCAATGGGTTTGAGAGGGTTGACAATGATTAGCCCATTTCTTGAAAGAAGTCAAGCCACCATAAGCGAGCAGCAAAGCAGCCCCAAAAGCCAACATGTTCTGGCCATTAATTGGAACAACTGAAGAGGCTATTGTGGGTCATGAGTAGCCATTAAAACCAAATGGTAAATTGACATTACATGAGGGAAAGGCTTTTAAGTTTATCCTTTGCTCTTCAGTGCAGCAAGCTGAGTTAGAGGAACACAGAGGACTGAGGTATTCCTCTATTGACCTAAACCCACCCAGGGTTCTTGTGCAGGAAACTTAAGGGCACTGCTTCTCCCAATTCCTCTTCATGTAATTGAGAGTGGTGAAAGAGCCTCCAAAGATCCCCTTTCCCTCTAGTCTCCACATATCAGACAGGCTTTATCAAATTAATGAAAAGAGCTCTCTCTCTTCATGGAATGGAGAAACTAAGAAGAGAGACTGAGGCAGAAAGTTGTCTTGGATCTTTAAAGTTGAGGGAGAGACAGACAGACAGACAGACACTCTCCACCCACAGGAAATAACTGAGTCCTGATATATTTCTTTTAGTCTTTAAATGAAGCAAAGCAATATGATTAATGCAGTTTGGAAGGCTACATTGCTGAGGTGCTAGCTAGCACTTCATCTTTTGACTGTGCAGATTTTTCAAAGTGGGGACAGAAGTTAGTTCTGCATTACCAGCAGCATTTAGGAGGTTCTGAGAGACTCAGTCACTCCTACTGCCAAATTACTTTGGGGGAAGGGGGAGTTAAGGGGAAAGACTTCAATGGGCACAGTGTTGGATCTTCTAGGAGCAGAAGGACAAGCATAGTATGTGTCCTTTACTATAAATAGCTATTCTACTGCTATGTTTCATGATTTCCTAATGGGATCTGTAGTTTTATTATATTGCATTTTCTTAATTACTGGAGTGTGCTTACGGACAAATTTCCGAGTTCTGTTCTACTGAAACACTTCACTGAGCAAGTTGAGACATCTGAAATTCAGAATTTATGGGAACAAGGATCTAGTAAACAAGATAGCCTGTTAAGCAGGCCTCTGTGTTGACAGATCTGAATGGAGAACTGTGACTATCCCCTGGCTTCCTGGGACATTTACAGGGTGACTTAACAGCTTACCTGATATAGACTGCTCCTATTAAGGGTTGCCAGACTATTCCTAGCCAAGACTGGGGACATTAGAAGAAAAGCTATATCTTATGTCTGCTGTGTTGATGTGAAATCTACGAAGTTTATGCCTTGCTTCAATCTGACAGTTTCATGCAAAGATTCTATGACACTATTTTAGAGGTCCTAAAATAAGGAGAGAGAGAATTTTGCAGCTGCCACTCTGATGTCCTGATAGTATGCTTCACCAAGGAAGCCTAGCTTAGGATAAGGAGAACTTCAGAGTAAGTTACTGCAACAAGAATTGCTTGCTTGCCAGGCCTTCAACATAGGACTCCAATGCACTGCACCCCATTAGACAGAGTAAAAGTTCTTTAATTTTCTTTTAGAGGGGCACTTCTCTAACCATGACCAGAATGATGTGCCCTGAAGTCCTTTCAAATCTTTACCTCTATATCTCTTCCCACCTAGTTCGGTAAGGTAACCACAGCACATTCCCTGTGAGTGGCAAAGCATGAGTGGTCTTTGCAAGAGGTGCCATAGTGACTTCATGAATGTGCCACTAACAAGTGCTCAGAGAATAAGGAGGTCATTTTGGCAGCCCATAAGGGTCTCAAACATAGTGGCACTTAAGGGGAGCAGCTACAGTTGCCCCATTATAACTAAATTCAGCATGCCACATCCCCAGGCCAATTCACTTGTGTTGCCAAGAAGTTCTGTACCTGTAGATGAAGGAATGCGTCCTTTGCCCTCCCTTTCCATCTCAATAAGCCGGAGGCCTCGTTCCACATAGCTCTGGAAGAACTGAGAGGAGTTTTTCAAGAAGGGCTCAATGTCTGCATCAGAATACTTCTTTTTATATTCATACAGCTCTGCCAGACCCTGGGGAAGGAGGAAAGTTTTCATGTGTTACCTAAACTGCAGTAGGCACATGAGGTGGTGTAACCTTCCCGTTCTTCCTATGATAAGAAAGCACTCACCTCTTTAGTGTTCTCCTTGGAGCCAATCTTCTTAAATATCTCTGCTAAAAAATCATTTACTTTGGCCTTTGAAGACTTTTCATCCTAAGAAAGACATGGAGACTCCTCAACAAGATTTAAAGGGGCATCCCCAAAAAATTAGAGGTACTCAGCTAAACAATTTACAATACATTCAAGTGCCAAGGACCTACCAGCTGCCTGTGGAGCTTCAGGGACAGACAGACAACAGCACAGGCTAGCTGAGTCAAAAGAACCGTCTTTTACAATACGGGGGTTTATACAGACGTCAGGTACAACGGATGACACATTGGACTAGAAGTGTCATCTTGGGAGACCTGCATTTAAAGGCTGTTCTGGCCACAGTTGAAGTTTAGTGGACCAGCCATTATCAGAGCTCATGTTCAGCAAGCAAGAGGGGTACTTATTGAGTCTTAATGCATCTCAGAGGCACAGCATTAGAGGGACCAATTTCAGACACTGATCACATGTTCCAGTGGGCAGCCTAACTTCACATCTGTCTGGAGCTAGTTAGGCACTTGTGTCTTGGAACAGTCCATTTGCCACTTCTCCCTCCACCGTTAACTTCACGTTACTTACTATACGAGAAGCCCCCTTTTCTGTCTCTTTATCAGTCTTGCTTCCAGTTTGGTCCATGGAGTGCTTCATTACTCGACACAGGTGAGCCTCCAGCTCAGATTCATTCTTGTTTTCTATCATTGTTAAATGGTCCAAGATCTGAGAAAGACATAATAAAAGAACTTTAAAGACAGCTTGAGCAACTTAAATTAAAGCACATAGCTGGTCTCTGCTCTAACCTTGGGCCCTTTCAGCTTGCACAGGGTGTGAAGCAGAGTCTTAAGTGTCCTTATGGGGAATTCACTTTTACACTGCTTCAGCTTCTCCTTGGGAAACACCTTCATGAAAATGTGGATGTCTAGCAGGATTCGATCCAGGTTGATGCTATTGATGGTTTCAGGAAGAAGCCGCACCATTCTCCACAGACACTGGAGAGAAAGAAAAGTTTATGAAACCAACTGCTCAAGTCAGAGGGGAGTTCCTGCTGCAAGTTTTGCTGTATCCAGGGTCTTAGTATCTGGAGCTAGATGCCCAGAAGAATAAGTGCTGCTGTTGATTCCATTACCGTTAGCAGGAGATTGACTGAGTTATTAGTGTATGTATACTACCATGAGCTTCACACAATGCTCTGGCCCTGCTGGATGCTTCTAATCTCATTAAGGGTATGTCTAACCTAGGATAAGGGGCGTTTAACACATCAACGTTTTAACTAGAACCTTAGTGTAGATGAGACAAGTTATATCTTAACATATTATGTCTAGACTAGGTGCTAGAGTAGCATTTAAAGTTATGTTCACCAACTTGGTCTTAAAGCACCTTGTTTCTCTTGAAACCAACACTGTGGATTAGGAACAGACACTTCAAAGAAGGACCAAGTGAGTACACAATCCCCATTATAGGCTCACCTTCATGACAAGCTCTGAGAACTTGGGAGAGCTGGCTGTTGCTAGCAGACTGTCTTGGAGCAGAACAAGCAGGGCACTGGAGAGAACAAGTAGCATTAGATGGACAAATGCTATAAAGGAAATGGAAAAGCACAGCCCTATTGAACACCACACTAGTGGCTACAGACCACAACTAGTTCAACTTTCACACAATCCTCTGCACCTCCTGCCTGGCTCCAATATCTTACTATCACCTCCATAAAAATGGAGAGCTGAATCTCTGCAGAACATACCATGTCAATACTGGTCAACTGACAATCCAATGACACAGACTACAAGTTTAGGTTGTAGAATGGTTCATCGTAAAGCTTTACCCCAGAGGTGGGCAAACTACAGCCCGTGGGCCACATCTGGCCCACTGGACCCTTGAGCTTCTGCCCCCTCCCCCGCAGACTCAGCTTGCCATGCCACCAGTGCTCTGGGTGGCGGAGCTGCGAGCTCCTGACAGGCAGCACGGCTGCGAGAGCCGCCAGCCTGCCCCGGTGCTCTAGACTGCACAGTGGTGCGGCTTCCAGTCCTGGTGCTCTGAGCAGCATGGTAAGGGGGCGGGGAGTAGGAGGGTTTGATAAGGGCCAGGGAGTCCCGGGGGGCAGCCGGGGACAGGGAGCAGTTGGATAGGTGTGGGAGTCCCTGGGGGCCTGTCAGGGGACAGGGGTGTGAATAGGGGTCAGGGCAGTCAGGGGACAGGTTGGATGGGGGTGGGGGGGGAACAGGGCAGGAAGTGAGAGGGGGCACAGCCTTCCCTACCCGGCCCTCATACAGTTTCGCAACTCCGACATTGCCCTTGGGCCAAAAAGTTTGCCCTCCCCTGCTTTACCCCAATGATATAGATTGGATAGTGATTTAGTTATAACTGTGCCCCTTTAGATATATCTACACAGCAGCTGAGAGCATGCTTCCCAGCAAGAGTAGAGACCCTCTCAGGCTCTGCTTGAGCTAGCATGCACAAACAGCAGCATGGCTGTAGCAGTACAGGTGGCAACTCAAGCTAGCCACCCAAGTATGTACCCAAGGGAGTCAGGCAGGTTTGTATTCAGGTGGCTAGTCTGAGCGGCTGTAGCCACACTTGCTATTTTTAGCATGGCTACCTGCACTGCGAAGCACACTCCCAGCAACTATGTAGACATTTCCTTAAAGTTACTGTCCTGATATGCTTGTTTTTTTCAGTAGCCAGCTGAACTATTCTACAGCCAGCTTTGCTCACCACTTTAGTTAACAGGCCATTGTCTTGCAAAAAGACTCAATGCGACAGTGACTAACGAACGGTAAGGGCAGACTAGAGAGCCATATTCTCTGAAATCACATACACGAACAGTGAAGTGGTATTTCATCTGTGGTACGAGACTGTTGTAGAGGGAGAGAACTTCGGTCTTCTCTGATTCTAACAAAGAGTAACTTACCTCAAGATGTTCGTCTGGTCAGACTTCTCCAGAACCTTCACCACCAAAAGGTTGACTGATCGGATGACCTGCTGCCCTTCCTCGAGGTCTTCAACCCGTGAATCCAGCATTAATGTAATGAGGCCATGCATTAAGTCTTTCAGCACTCCTGTGGAGGCCTCCCGGGCCAGGCTCTCCATCTGGAATAGCTGTCGATAAAAGCCAGGATTAGAAATTTCTTCAGCATGCATCATTTAGTTTTGGGACTCATCTGCGATTCTACTTGCAACTCCCTCTTTAAATATGCGCCTCTTTCATAAAGTGTTTATATATTCTATTAAAACGTATGGGAAGAACAATAAGGTTATAGAGTTAAGCATTCAGAGGCAGGAAATACTGAAGTTAAGGCTGTACATGTAAATGTTAGTTGGTTTTATTTTGAAAACAGAATATGTAAAAAATGGTTTCTTACCCCACAAAGATCTACTCCCCATGTTTGTATTGGTCAGAGCTACTGATTTCAATGAATAAAATGGAGATTGACTACATTTCCTACTCTTGGTCCTCCTGAGCCAACCCAGCTCAGAGGGAGAAGCAAGCTTCTACTGCTTCATTTGGGTCAAGAATGGTTAAAATAAAGCAACCCTATTACCTGTGCAAACCCATGGGGGGGGAGGGGGGGAGGGAGAGGTTGCACTGGACCCTGAGGAGCTAATTTGACTTGCAGACCTTGATTGTTGGTGGTGATGCAAGAAACTGACAGACAGCACCAGCTAAGACAGAACTGCATTTTAATTGTGTTTCCTTATGTGTATGCATTAAGAGACTGTTATTACATTATTTTTCAGATACTGCAATATGCTATTTTTCCTTCAACCTTAGATACACATGAAGCATTACCATGCATGCCAGAGAATCTAGAAAAAAAAAGTCGTAGGTGGGCCTGGTACCAACACTTAAGGTTTTCCAATACTTCCTGCTATAAGACCTCGTTTTCAGTTGCACCTTTGCCAAATTTTACCTGTTTTGGCTGAAGTTTTCCATACCAGCTATCTGCCTCAAGTTAATGGGTTTGGATGGGGGAAAAAACAAACAAACAAAAAAACTAGTGATCATAATGCATATGCACAAGGGAACTGAATTACGGTAGCACAGTCTCTTCCTCCTCCACCATACACTGAAGTCAGGCAGACCTATACAACTCCGCCGTCTTTCATTTAGGATGTTTGGAAGGCTGTTTAACATACAGACTGTACCATACCTCATGCTCTAGTTCAGCCACAAGTTACTGGGCTTGATGCGCAAATTCTACATTCTGTGTTATGCAGGAAGTCAGACTAAATCATAATGGTCATTTCTGGCCTTAAAAATGCTGAAACAAAAATACATTTCCCAATCCCCTGACTAGGGATACTACAAGCCATTTTCAACAGTCAATGGTACTTCCGTTAGGCAAGGCCTCATCCCTGCTCAATTTCAGCACTAGAGTTGTTCAGGGTGGTCACAAGCCCTTACAACAGGGAAAGTACTTCCCCCTTGCCACTGCCTCATTTCAGATAGCTGTGCCATGTTAGAAAGTTAAAAAAAAAGTTATCCTCCAACAGAAACAAAGTCTAGAAACTTTCAGCAATTTAAGACACGGTATTCATGACAGAATGAAAGTTCCCCATTCAATCGACATCTCATGTATAAATAATGTTTGAAATGGGCTACGATTTATCAGCAAGCTTCATAAAATAATGAGGTTACATATGTTCTGTACAGCCCTAGACACAAAGCTCAATCTATATCTCACACCAACTCATCCAGAGGGTGTCTCTCACTATATTCCTTTTTGGAATAAGATTCCCTAACCCCTACTGTCCCAGGATGCTTGCAGCCAATCTGAGCATTGTTTGGAGACAGACATGAAGCACTCACTCCCCCTATACCTCATGTACTTTGCATCAAATTTGATTTCCTGCACAGGGCTGTTTCTAGACTAGCTCCAAAAGAGCCATTTTAGAGAATAGCTAGAAAGAAGCCTTCTTAAACAAAATATACTAGAAGACAAGACCTGTAGAGGACATATTCTCATCTCCACCCATCCATTTGTACAAGGCTTGTTCCCTTTCCTCTCTGTCTTACCGAGATCATGTTCCCAATGATGCAGCTGTAGAGCTTGACTATCTCATCCTTGTCCAGTTTCTCATCTGCCATGTGCGTGTTGTAGATCAGTCGGAGCTGCATGAATGTAGCTATTAGGAACTGGTCAATGTGGCCAGACATGGCTTCTGCTTTGTCCTCCTGTCTGAGGACCTCATCAATCTAAGAGCAAAACACCCAAGACACATTAAAGTTGATCCTCTGCAAACAGCACAGGAAGAACGTTTAACTTTGCTTCCCCCATACTTACTATTCCATTAGTCAAGTCGTCTGCTTTCTAAAACTTCAACAATTAGTGACTTTGCACTTCTACAACTAATCCAGTACATTCAGTGGCATTAGTGATTCCTTGATTAGCTATGACTTGTATCCTGTACTCAAGGAACTCGTACAAAATTTTGAGTGTTCAAGAGCTTATATTATGGATTCTGTAATTATCGGTCTTGTGTAGTTTTCTGGGCATTGTGCTCCCTAACAGAATGGTTCAAGGGTTATGAGTCAGGGCATGCAACTCCTACACTTGGGATTTGCAAGTCAGTTTCATCAAAAACCAACCCTCCCTGGCACAACATGGAGGTGAGACATCTAGTAACCTGAACTTATGTCAGGGTAAAAGCAAAGTTGAAATAGGAACAGTCTTAAGACACCACCATCTCATCATCACTGACAGCTGTCACCAGCTCAGAGCTGGAGTCTATAGGGATGATGATCTAGTACAAGTCCCCACCTACAGAATATGTCCTACATTCTGTCTGATGGAAAACTGCTATGGAATTAGCGAGTCAGATGGCCCCTGTGCACTTGGCTGTGTCATCAGCAACATTCTGAGTGGTGCCCACATCACCTGACATGGCAACACCACCAGTGTGCAACTCATCACTCTCGCAGACCACTGGCCTTAGCTCAATGCAGTGTAGCTGCCAACTAAAAGTTCCACTTACCTGTGCCAGAGCCTGGATACTAGTATTTATGTCACCACTGGCTACCTGGGAGATGACAAAGTTGATGGTGGAAGCTGTATTACTGTGCATGTCATCAAAGTGTGGGGACACAGCACGGATCCTAGACAGTTGGGAAGGGAAAGGTCTTATGACTCTCCATGAAAAAATAGTTCCAACCTGAACTTCACTGGTGCCTTCCAGTCAGATTTCAAAGACAGAAAGCGGGATTCATCCTCACAGACATCCCTGTGAGGAGAGTTTCATTCTCATTTACAGAGGGAAAAAGAGATGTTCAGTGATGTGTCAATCACATAAACCACCTGGGACAGAACTAAGTACAACCTAATCTCACTCAGACCACGTGTTACCCATGAGACCAGGCTTCCTTTTCTTGTGTGGTAAGCTCATGGACAGCCCCCCTTCAGCATCTCTCCCCCCCAGATAATAATGAATTTTTTATTACAGCCTACCAACACACCTCTTCCCACTCATATCCCATAGCCTAACCATCAACAGACCACTACCTTGATTGTCTTGACTTTTCACACTAATGCAGGTCTTAACTTCTTGGACAAAGCTTTACTTACACATGCTAGTGTCTATATGCACCTGCTCACGATGGTTTTAGACAGTTTCAATTGGCTTTCACCTAAGCAGGAATACATCTAAACTCACTTGGGTTCCGGGATCAGGACTGGCTCAAAGATGTCATCTAGTTTGTGTTGTACAAGTGCTGGCATCTCGCATCGAACTGTGCCATTGTCATTCTCAATTTCATCTAGATCCAGCTGGAATTCCCGTGGAACTGTATGTGTTGTCTCAGAATGGCCACTCATGTTGCGGGCTTGGCTATGGAAACCAGAAGAAAGGTGTTCATGTCTATACACACTAAGATGGCATGGTAACACTAACATCCAGTGGTAGTCCTAAGCTCTCATATCGAGATTGTGATTTTGTAGATCTGATTTTATTCAGTCCTCTAATTGAACCCTTTACAGTTCCCCCAGCTATTAGCAGTAAAGACTTATGCAAGCCAGGAGAGTAGCTGCCAATTACTTGCTTTCATAGTTCACCTGAGAAGCTGCTGGGTTACCCCTACAGCCCACTATAAGCCACACTGAAGTTGTGACAGGCATGCACTGCTCTGCCTATGACTGAGATCCAGCACCACCAAAGATGACATTGATGGGACATCTTATTGAAGCTCAGGTCTTCTCTCTCATGGCTAAGAGAAGGGACACTAACTGAATTAGTAACCTGACAAGCCAGTCAGGATCCAGGACTCCCATAGGGTCCTGAGACACTTGCATGTTAGAGATTAGATTCCCTTTAAGTGGAACATTCTGTTACAGAAGTTTCACCAGGGGTCTTTTCTCCAAATATCAGAATGATCTAAAATACATTGACATGTGGTGCAAGGTATAGTTACTAAGCTTTGTTTGTGGTATGGGTATCTCCAAGCTCAGATTCTAAATGCTCATCCGGCTGGCCTCTGTACACTGGCCCTATCAAATTAAGAATGGATTCCAATCAATACCAAGTTTAATGCAACACACAGGAATGAATTCTCCTAATATTTCCAGCAGCTGCCCAGCATGGAATTGCCATGTCTGCTAGCAGTTTGGGTTGTAGTTGCTCTTGGTAGAGGCCCTCTATTCTTGTAATTTTAGTCTACGTTATTTACAAATACCTAGAACTGGTCAGCATAAAAGTCAGTCACTCTCAGAGGGAATGATTAAGGCAGGAGTTAGAAAGATACAAGAGCCCTGCTACCAAGGAGTTAGTGGACAGTACTTACATCCTATAAGTGCGATACATAATTCTGTCCATGGAGAAGCAGTGAAAGAAGGCACAAGACCATTTAGAAAGGATTCAAGAGGCAGATAGACAAGACAAGACAAAACAATGAAGAGAGATTCAAACATTTTGTTTTACAATATTTGCCCAGACAGACAGTTTTCAGAACATGCAAAGACAATGACTACAAGAACTAAAGGTAACACTGCAGAACATGTTCTTAGCACGTACACTGCAGAAGCCATAGAAGATCATAACTTTTTCCATTACATACTTGAGTTTGGAAGACATGTCCTCAGCTGGTCCCTTCCTCAGCATGCTAGCATTAGCATTTGTGCTCTGAGCACGCTGAGGTTTCTCTTCTGCCTGCCTTGCTGGAGCAGCAGCGGGTCTCTTAGCAGCCCGTTTTATTCTCTCCTCCAGCATGCTCATGTCTTTCTCAGAAAGCTGTGAGAGACAGACAACTCTATAAAATCATGACTGATGTAGAGAAAGTAGATAAGGAAGTGTTTACTACTTCTCATAACACAAGAACTAGGGGTCACCAAATGAAATTAATAGGCAGCAGGTTTAAAACAAATAAAAGGAAGAATTTCTTCACACAACGCAGTCAACCTGTGGAACTCCTTGCCAGAGGATGTTGCGAAGGCCAAGACCATAACATGGTTCAAAAAAGAACTAGATAAATTCATAGAAGATAGCCATTGATGGACCTATTAGCCAGGATGGGCATGAATGGTATCCCTAGCCTCTGTTTGCCAGAAGCTGGGAATGAGCAACAGGGGAAGGAGCACTTGATTACCTGTTCTGTTCATTCCCTCTGGGGCACCTGGCACTGGCCACTATCAGAAGACAGGATACTGGGCTAGATGGGCCATTCTTATGACTGCTTCACATAGGGAGCAAAACTACCAGGAATAAGCGACTGAAGCAAAATAAATTCATTCCAATAACTTCTATTATTTCCTTGAAGGGGGGGAAAAGGGACAAGGTAACAAGAGCCTTGGTTCCCACCTCATAACATTCTTCATGTCGGACCTCCAAACACTTGTGCACACTCTGAGGAATGCTGTATTTCACAACTAAGCAGTGCAGACACAAACGTGTACACTATAAACTCCATGTTTTAACAACTCTATAAATACCAGCTGGGAGGTGATATAAATACTGTGGTTCCCGTTCCCGGCCAATGGGAGCTGCGGGAGGCGGTGCCTGCAGTAGGGCAGCGCACAGAGTCCTCTGCCCTCCCCCTCCCACAGGGGCAGCAGGGGGACTTGGTGCCAGCTGCTTCCACGAGTGGTGCAGGGCCAGAGCAGGCAGGGAGCCTGCCTTAGTCCCACTGCACCCCGTGGCTGGCAATCCCACTGGCCGGATCTGGCCTAAAGGCCGTAGTTTGCCCACCGCTGGTTTAGAACTTCATCCAAGTTTCCTCCGAAATCACTAGAGGCGTCACAACATCATTCTAAAACAAGTCACTATTTACAAACAATACAGTCCCCTATGACGGGATCACAAGTCAGCATTTACTTATTCCTTCAGTATTCTAGTTTGTCACCTATGGTTACTGGCGATTAGAGGTCCCATAATCTGGAATTAACCAATTAACTTCTAAAGGATGTGTCATGGTAGATTAACTCTGACACCATAAACAGAGCTCTTGGCATCTATCCCACTATCAGCAGCAGGACGTGCCACGATTGATCACTTCAGTGTGAATGATTCCCTTACACGAGATTAAAACCTGGTTCAGGCTACCTCCTCCCATTTTCAATCACTCACATTTCCAATCAGCTTGAACACCTGGTCCCCATGCACATTGTAGACAGTCACGATGGTGTTGAGTGCAGCATTGCGGACAGTGTTGTCTCTGTCGCCAATGTGAATTGCCATCTCCTTTAATGCTTTGCCAGGAGTTGGCTGGCACACATTCATGCCGTAGGACTCAACAAGACACCCCAGCTCTTCCAGGCACTCTACGGGATCAGAAACAGATTTTTCTTTTTTTTTTTTAACTGAAACTCAACCAAGATTGTTAAACAGACAAGTGCCCCACTCCAACATACTCTGCAGTTATCTGAATCTATATTCTGTGCTAATGCCTCTGGTGTCTGTGGCATTCTAGTGCTCAATTTGGTGATAAACAGGAAATTCCCTTCACCTGGTGGGCAGGGTTAGAGGTGACTTAGTTTTGAAGGAGGCTTGAATTTTTAAATTTGCCATCCAGCAACCCTTGACAGTAGCTAGTTGCCCCACAGTCCCCAACCCAAATATTGCCATCCATAAGCACATTAGCTTAGTGTTTCTGCTAAAACAAGCGGCAGTGAAATAATTCATGCCAACATTTAACTAGAATATAATTAGTTAATCCCCACAGATAAATACGAACAGTTCACACAGCTGTTTCAGGCTATTGACAGACTCTGAAACACAACCTTGCATTAATTATATTCTGAAACTTCTCTTCAGTACCATAGAGCTAAAAATCTTTAAGTGAAGCTTCAAATCCAATGCATGGTTCTGTGGTGGGGGAGGGGTTGAACTGAGGCAGTTCTGCAGTAGTATGGAAAACAACTGAGCCTTCTATACATCAGGACAGGAATAGTGCAACTGGCGGATGGGAGGTGGGTAAATCAATGAGAGCTGAATGGTTAACCATTTGTGCATGTGAGATGTTGGGTTAGACAAAACTGACTTCTAACACTTTCTGCCTAATCACTCTTATTCCAGAGCAGGCCCTTCCCAGACGACTGGGAAGCTGCTTGAGACATAATGTTTGTGGCTCAGGCAGAGAGCATGTGTGCATGTGAGAGATGACAAGGAGGCTTGATATTTCTTCTTTACAATCTTCTCCTTATCACCAACTTGGGTGACATTTTCCCCAAATGCATAATGATAGGCAAAACTCAGTTTTCAGAAAATGCTATGGCCAGCATATCCTGATCCACAGTGCATTCTGAAATGACTTTGGGGTGTGTACAATGGTACATCAAAGTTCTCCAGCCAATAGTACTATTTCCTACCTGCCCGCTGTTTGGAATTTTTGGACTTTGTCCCCTCCATGATGAAAGTGAACATCTTGCTGGCTGGATAGATTAAGCACATCCTATTCAGAATGGCACGCACATCCTTGCGGATAACATCTTTCGATTCCCCAACCTGGGGGGTGGAGGAGATGATGATCAGAGGGAGAAAAGAAAGCAGGACAGATACTTTTAAATACTCTACACCATCAGTGTACTTTGCCAGTCTGCATGATGCCAGGCTTCCATTCAAAAAATCCAACTACACCACCCACCCACACTATTCAAAGGCAACTGCAGCAAAAAAGTACGGAACAGAACAGAACAGCATTAGCTGGTGTCCTGATAGTGTCCAGGAGCATGTCATTATACTAATTTCCCTCAGTATGTGGTACCTTCAGGATAAGATATGGGATGAAAGAGGATGCCTCATTCTCAGTAAGGTGATACTCCTCCTGGCTCAGCAAGGTGAAAAGCAATTTAAGGTATTCAAGGGCCTTCATCAGAACACTTGTGTTGGTATCAAAGAACCGTAGGGTGAGCCACTTCAAGATCAGATCCAGACAGCTGATGACTCCATCTTTTTCGCTCTCCAAGTGCTTGAGATGAAGGGGAGGAAAAGCATCAGGTTGTGCAGGATCAAATATATAAATGGTATGGTCCACGGAAACAAAAGTGATGAAGGGCAAAGTATAAATCAAAAGCCATGTCTGTTCCCGTAAAATGCATTTATTATAGGTGGTGGCTTCCTGTTGTAGATTCATAAAACAGATTCTTGGGTTTTAAGCCTTAGTGAGACCCCTCAACTATTACACACTGTCCCACATTGCATGGTAGCAGCTGGCACCTACTACTAAATTTCACTAATAAAATTCAGAGCAGTATCCAAACTTGAGTAAACAAAGCATTCCCCTCCCTCAGCAAAAGAGATTAATACTAATTGTATTGTTCCTCTGAAAGTGCTCACTTAGGCCTATAACTTAAGAACTGTGTGCCCAAGCTAGTATTGTGAAGCCTCCTAACCTACTGCCCACTTAGGAAGAACTCCTAACTTGATATTTCACTGCTGCAGTATTTGGACATCCCACATTCCATTGTTGTTTGCCATAAGGTTCCTAACTCACCTCTACCATCACAGCCAGTGCCTTGTTGTGGTGCTGAAAGTCTGTATGAAACATCTCATCTTGTACCCATCTGGCAACACAGCTGGACATCTGAGTCTTTAGCTGCTCGATATATTCATCACGGGGAGTAGTAAAGTTCCATTTCAGCACCTTCAAAACAAGAAACAAAAACAGAACTCTCATAACTCAAGGACAGCAACATACTACTTGTTACTGAGCTGATACCCAAGAGCCACAGTGCACAACAGAAGGAGCTCAGAGAATAGCAAACTCCCTCCTGCCACCAAAAAATGCACAGGTTTAGAGGTCTGCATCCTTAAGAATGCAAGCAGCAATACTTCAGTATATTTGCTAGTATGCTAGTGTTAACACAGGTCATATCTAAGACAAACACCTCATCTTTAAACCGTGTCTACAGATATGTGCACATTTAACTACCTGGGGGTCCAAACATTATCAGATGACCAAAAAAGTGTAGGTTTCAAAGTAAGAGGAGCCTGCAAATTCAGATTTGTTATGAGAGCCAAGTTTGGCAACAGGTGCTTGTTAGAATAAAAAACCTATGGATTCTCTCAGAATCCTAGTACTTAGAGATGGAAGAAGCTTGGCCAGGCTTGTTACGTATTATACTTTTTCTATTGTTTGGTCCAATCTAGTTTCAAGAGTGTCCTAAAGCAATGAGGCGTCTGCCACTTCTTAGAAAATTTTTGCTTTCTTACACATGCTATGGGGACCGAAGACCTTGTAAACAGCCTATAAGAGATGGACCTTTGCTTTGAAGTATCAAGACATCAAATGAAGACTGGATTCCCATGCGACACAAGGTGCAACACTAAGCTCACAGGTAATAGAATGTACTTCCTTTAGTACCTAAAGCTCTGAAATTGAGTACGCTCTTAAGTTCTCTCTCACCTTCAATCCTTTCTCATCTTTCATTCTCTGCTCTTTCCCATTTGGGACTATGATAAAAATAGGACCTGATTTGTCATCATCTTCCTTCAGGTTTGGCTTACTTGGTATCTTCTTCCCTTGTGCACCCTGAAAAAGCAAAAGTGGTACTGAGCAGAAAGCACTGCAAAACCTATATACAACCCTTCATTCTAAGTGATGCCAGACACCAACCCCTGAGCTCATGCTGACCAAGTGTATGAGAACCAGGTAGAAGCTGACAACAGTGGTTAGAATCCTCAGGTACATGCTCTGGTGGTGTGGAAGCAAAACCCACGGCAAAGTGTGCAATAGATAGGACTCTTCAGATTTTTGGAGATAGGACTCTTCAGACTTGGCCAGTGCACCAGTCACCTAGGGGTGTCTAACCCTAAGTTGGTACCTGTTTGATGGATTTGTTCTTTGTCAGACTGGTATTGCCTTTGGTAAGGCTTGTATTAGCTTTGGACAGGCTGGTATTGTCCTTGGACATACTGTTGTTACCATCAGACTGCTGCAATAGGCCACAGAAAAGGCTTGGTGGTTAGACAACTCAATATGTACCTCTAAATCACTCCCTTTAGACCCTGGAGCCCCCAAACCTGCTGTGCACTCAACAGCGTTAATTCTAGTTTATTGAAAGAGTTTAGATGAAGGAATACAGTGGCTGCAGGCTGGTTTACAAAGACACCTTAACCTCTGATGTTTTTCCTGTTCCAAATCTGTGGCAGGGTGGACTGCTATAGTTGCAGTGGCACCCAACACGTGGAGCAGCACTTGTGACATTTTTGCCCCACTTACCTGTAACTTCAATAGCTAAGTAACAGAATATAAAAAACAGACACTAATGGGAGTACAACAAACTCTACAGTTCACGTACAGCCAGCTGTAGCTACCATTGCATCCTTAAGCATCTTCTTTGTGCACTGTGCTGAGAGATACACCCTTGGATGCAGTGGACTAAAGTCAGGAATTTCTCTGGCATGTGGATTCAGAATTACTGTTCAAAACTAGATTTTATAATATTAGAGCTGAATACAAGATTGAGTTTATCAAGATACATTTTAAATACAGACCATATTAGATTAAAAAGCAAAAGAGGTTTACAGTTAAGGGAAGTTAAAGACCCAGTGATCTGAATTTTAGACAGTGGCAAGCCTATTAAGTACGACTGAGCAAAAACAATGATAGCAGCACAACAGGTATGAAGGGCATCTTTCACTTAAGAGTCTGGATACTCCCATAGGCTTGCACAGACCACCTCCGTAAAAGCGTCAAGGGTTGCATTAACAAGTTACTATACTCCCCAACCGGAACCCAGCTCATTAGTCTTGCATGGTGGCGTCACTGTACCTTAGCTTTAGAGGCAGCTCCTCCTGCTTTCGCCTTTTTGGGGTCAGGCTTAGGCTCCATGGTGCTGGACCCCGAATCTTCAGCGGGTGCTTGGAAACAAGAGATTATTTCAAACATATTTTGTGAAAATGAGTCCATTCACGAACAGCACATTCAGTTCACCACTGTTCTTCAGTCTGACTGCAGAGAAAGGGAGCTGCTCATAATGACAACAAAACTCTTAATCACAAGGAGAGGCAGGGATTTCAGAAGCACAAAGGAAGCTTGCTCAGCTCTTACACTGTGTTAACAGTCAGGTACTTACAGACTATGTCAACACCAAGAAACTAACCCTCGTATCTAAATGTATATAAAAATTTGCACATTTTAATCTTCCTCTTTCCTTGATCTTAGTATGTTTCTGGTCTTAGATAGCAAGCTTAACTGGGATTGTTCCTTACTGTTTACATAGGGGCAGCTGAAAAGTAGGTTCAGGTCCCTCAACAGCTTTGCCATGCAGGCACTCTAGAGCAGTGGTTTTCAAACTGCAGGTCAAGACCCAGTACTGGGTCGCGGAATGTAAGGCATGGGGTTGTTGCAGCTCTGGTCAGCACCACCAACCGGGCCATTAAAAGTTCCATCGGCAGTGCTACCCAGCTAAGGCAGGCTAGTCTGACACTGTGCTGCACCCCGGAAGTGGGCAACTGGTCCGGGTCTTAGGCGGGGGGCGTGGTCACGGGGCTCCACACACTGCCCCCACCCCAAGCACTGGCTCCGCACTCCCACTGGCCGAGAACTGGCCAATGGGAGCTGGGGGCCATGCAGAGCCACTTGCATGCCTCCACCTAGGAGCTGGACCTGTTGGTGGCTGCTTCCAGGGTGCAGTACGGTCCATGGTGCCAGGATAGGCAGGAAGCCTGTCTTAGCACCTCTTAGCACCCCTGCTGCATCGCTGACTGGGATCCGCCCAAGGTAAGCCCATGTCCCAACCTCGCACCCCAAACCCCTGCCCTGAGCCCCCCCAAACCCCTCATTCCCAGCTCTGTTGGGTCATGGGCATCAACAATTTTCTTCAGCTGGGTCGCCAGAAGAAAAAGTTTGAAAACCACTGCTCTAGAGAGGGGCAGGCATAAACCCAATCACTCAGACGGCGTGACTGCCCAAGTTGGTGCTAGAAGAATGGGACAAGACGGCAGGATGAAGCCAGTGCACCGTCAGAGGTTACCATTGCTGGTTCACAGCAGTTCTCAAAACTGACTGCACGTAACTTCTCCTCTACCTTAGTTTGGAAGTTCCAAGGAGGAGGAGCAGCAAAGGCTGGGGGGAGATGGAACACACAAACCGATGACACATCAAGACGACCCAACAATCTGCAGCCTCCCCAAAAAACTCAGAGCAAAGCTGCTCAGAGTGCTACGTCAGAGGCAGCAGAGAAGGGTGGTGGCACCTTTTCGAGGCTGACATACGGCAACTTTTCAAGCACAAAGAACTTTGCCTCTGTATTCCTGTGGGTTTGATTAATCCAACAGTCACGTTCTACAGACCAGAGAGATTCTCCACATATGAGAATATTTGCATATTAAGCTAGACACACCAAAACCCTGGGAACCTGCAGCTCCAGCCCACAGAGTGGGGTTTCTATAGGTATCCTTAAAAGCTTTTCAGACTATGGAGTGACTAATTCCACAGTAGTATATCTTAATGACTTGACTTCCCTGTGATTTACCAGTACCACACCAAGACCCTGTGATTAACTGGCTTGCCTCTCTATTCCAATGAAACCCTTCCACACCCAAATGAAACTGGTCTTCCACAGACATTCAGCCTACTGTACTATCTTGACAGGAGACATTACAGAGTGGTTCTTATTCCCTATACCCTGCTTCTGTAAACAAGGCCTTCCCCAAAGGGTCTGTGTCTTAGACACACACCAGCTTTTCATGCTAGCATGACTGAACATTAAAATTTAGTGTTTCCCTTCAAATTAGTCTTTTCTGAGGAAATTCTTTCCCATACATTTCCCAGCATTACAAGATAGATTACCTGATGCAGACTGGAATTTGGCTGGAGCTGCTCCTCCTACCACTTTGGAAGATGCCTTAGCAGGAACAGCTGGTTTGGCTGGCATGATGGCTTTGGCTTTTTCGAGCATGGCCAGTACCTGATCTTTGGAAGTTGGCTGAAGAGAAAGATGCACATACAGAGAGATATGCCATAGTCTATGAACATGGGATAAATGGCTGCAGTTTAAAAGTGCAGTGTGCAAGAGGCTAAATGGAAGATAGTTTAGCCAAAGGGACAGTGCTTTGAGAATTAGAAGTTATAATGTGGTTAAAACATGTAACCACTTTCAACCACACCCATTGAAGGTCAAGTATTTCACACCTGAAGTCGGCAGTGATTCCTGAGAGTTTACATGGCTCAAGAACAACATTCACAAGTTCACTTTCTAGTAAGAGTTAGACATTTGCCATAGACATTACACTCACTTTCACCCATGCTCATTCATACGCTGCCTTCTTCCTCAGGTAAGAGTCTAACAACAATACCTTCAGCTTGCCAGTAGCTTTGGCCATCTTCTCAAAACCGAGATGCATCATAAAGAATGGCAGGGCATCCTGTGCTTTTTTACGCACGTCTCCATTTCGATCCTCCAGGCAGGAGTACAGGTGAGGCACACACAAAAGCAAGTCAGAAGGAACAGAACGGAGGGTAGGCAGCTTGTCAGCCAACCAGCCCAAAAGCTGGAAGGAGATAGCACAGGTTAGCTTTGCCCTTCAGAATATGATAACTGATGTCTGAAATATGCATTGTGGTAAGGAGTCACCAGCAGTCTCAATAGGAGCAGAATTAGTTGTGTGAATTAGTTGAGGGGACCAAACTCAACTCAGATATTCACCATTTGCAACCATCCTGACCTTCAACAATAAAGTGCAGCCCTCTGAGACTACAGATCCCAGTATACAAGTAATTTGATTCAAGTGGCCAGGCTCCATTATGGCTACTACTCCAAGTTAAAGATGAGGGCAGCATTTCAGAGTTGTGCATTACTCTTGGTCAGTAAGTTGCACTTTGGGCATCCCTGGCTCAAGCAACATCCCAAAACCTCAGCTCTGCTCTTAAGCACCTGTGCATAAAGGAAGGCTCATTTGAGGGAAGCAGCACCATTTATTTAGTTTGGTTTCATATGAGCAACACTGAAGTTTGAATTTCAGCACCACAAGTGAGAGCAACTGAATACCATTCTTGAACAATTTTATTTTTTACTGTTACAAGTCAGTACACAAACTGCATTACACATTTCTTACCCTCAGGATACAGTGCTCAGTTACTGCAGTCTGCACTAGCCTCACCCCTTTATTTCTATAGTTGTGCTCAAACTATGGCTAAGCTGCAATTCAAAAGGTATAAGGAACAAACTCATGTACACAGTACCAATCTTTACCTCTTGTCTTAAGAAAGGGTTTTCTTTTTTGAGCTCCTCAGACAGGTCCTCTCCTTCCAACCATTCTTTCATGCCAGTCTGTTCTGTCCAGGCATTCACAGTAGCCAGGGCAGCAGCACGTACATTGTTCTGTAACAAGACAACAAAAACTGGGGAGGTTCTGGGATCACCCTTTCCATTACAAATTAAATCATCCCGCACCAAGGACTCACATTTTTGTTCACTGCTGGGAAACCCAAGTCCCAGCATCACAAAATGCAACTCATTCTACCAGAGATGGAGAAGTCTCTGAAAAGTAGGCATAATACACTAGTCAGACAAGTTTAGGTAAAAGCCTGACACAGAAAAGGAATGGGAGCATCTTTGAAAGAATTTTGTCTGCTGCCCCTCCCTAATGAAAGGATAATCTCAAATCCAAAACTCGCCAAGAGGGCTAGAGATTGAGGTTACTTACTTAAATGAAGGTTAAAACAGGTTTAGCATGTTTATGAATCCAGGCAGGATCAGGAGATACCTCCAGCTCCTTTTCAGTAACCCAGTTTATTGTGGATCACAAATTGAATATGAGCCAACAATGTGATGCAGTTATGAAAAAAAGGCTAGTATTCTGGGGTGTACTAAAAACGAGTGACATGGGAGGTAACTGTCCTGTTCTACTCAGCACTGGTGAGGCCTCAGCTGGAGCACTGTGTCCAGTTCTGGGTGGCAGACTTTAAGATAGATATGGACAAGCTGAAGAGAGGACAGCAACAACAATTTAGAAAACCTGACCTATAAAGGAAAGTTAAAACACTAGGTATATTTAGTTTTGAGAAAAAGAGGACTCAGAGGGTACCCAATTACTTGTCTTCAAATATGTTAAGGGTTGTTATAAAGAGGACAATGATCGATTGTTCTCCATGTCCACTGAAGGTAGAAAGTGGTAATGGACTTAATTTGCAGCAAGGACTACTTAGAAAGATTTTCCTAACTATGAAGATAGTTAAGCACTGGACTAGGCTTCCAAGGAAGACAGTGAAATCACAATAATTGGAGGTTTTTAAGAACAGGTTATACAAATACCTGTCAGGAATAGTCTAAGTTTACTTGGTCCCACCTCAGCACAGGAGGCTGGACTAGAGGACCTCCGGAGGTCCCTTCCAGCCCTACATTTCTATGAACTGCCAAAACCCAGGTACTTCTACTTCAGGGCATGAAATGATCATCAGCTGAGGTCAAGAAGAATGCTCTCTCTTACTCCTACACACTCACAGCATGACCCAATGCTTCCAAGTGACACCTAAAAAGGGAAAGGCAACAGCCTGCTCTGAAGCAGCTAATTTACACCCCTGTTCTAGGATGCCAGGCTACATGAATAGAGTTTTATAGACAATGTAACATCTCTATTAAGTTCTGACTACATAGATCTTATTTACTTCAATCTATTCAATGCACCTATCACACTAAGCAAAATAGAATTTAAACAAACTCCAACCCAACAAAAAAAAAAATCAAATCTCTTTTGTGATAGTCCTCCAATAGAATCATGTTTAGGACTGCCAAGATATCTTATGTTCAGATAGACATTCTGAGAGGGCCCATGTTAGCAGGATTCTTTACAGCTAAAGGCTGGACAGAAAGCTATGCATCACCTGTGGGTAGTCACTGAAGTAGCGTAAGTGCTCACTCTACCCATAGAGCTAGGCCTGGCACTGATCCCCGCACAGCAAACCAACTTGCTGCCCTAGTACTGCTAACCTGGACTGTATCTTCTACATTGAGAAGCAAAGTTTATAAAAAATCAGTTTAAGATGAAGAGCTGGACACTGTGCATAAATGGGCTGTATTGTACATCCTGGACATTGAAAGCCACCAGCTTAACCACAGCACAGACCGTATTCATATCTGCAGATAGTAAATCTGCAGTCATTTGGAAGACAGAGCTCTGAGTAGCATTCAGAAAGCTTCTGAAACTAGTCTGAACACTCACCTGCCTCTAAACATCTAGGCTAATTTAAGTCAAACACTGAAGATTGCTCCCAGTGTATCTGGAAGTATACAGAGGATGACCCTTCATTCCAAAAAGAAAATACAAGACATGATAGCCTACCTTACTGTCCCCCAGAACTGTGATGATCGGAATGCCCAGGTTTTTCACATGTTGCCTGATGTTTGGGCCCATTGCCATGGCTAACTGCTGGAGGATGCTCAGTGTTTGTTGAACCTGGATGAGAAAGGAAAGTGTTTTAATGAACTAATTATTAGGTGCTCTGTGCTCAAGGCCCCCACTACAAACGAACTGAGTAGCAACATCATGTTGCTATTACGGCATATCTAGACTTTATCTCTTGAAGGGCTGTGAGAACATGCCTATTCCTGCATTTACTTTGATAGCAAGAGATAGTTTAGGCCATGCACAGGTGAAGTTATTGCTGTGTCTCATGTAGATTTAAAGGGACACCAATTTAAAAACCGTTTTCAGGAAGAAGTGACTTTTAATCTCCTGGTGTTACATTTATTATTATGAATTATTGAAAATAAAATATTCGTTTATTTATACAGACAGCTGCATCATCCTTCCAGTTCATGGGGTCTTTTACACACCAGTGGGAAGAAAAAAAATCTAAGAAATTGGGAAGTGGCAGACAGAGGCCCTGGAACCACCCACTTCATTAACTGACTAGATGTCTATTTTAATGCTCTAGTATACAGACTTTAGTAAAAAAAGACTTTCTTTCATGGATGAAACACTAATTTACTTTTCAAGCCCCCACACTGAAGGAACTGAAACAGGCTGATTAATAATCTAAAGTGACTACATCAGGAATTTGCTTCAGACATTAGGATTTCTAGTAGCATACCAAGATTTTATTGGAGTCATTGAGACGACACTTCAAGGCAGCTGGAAGTTCTCCTATATTTGGCTGTATGAATTTGGCATCATTAATGATGCTTGTCACTTCATCCAGACCCTCCTTTCGGATCTTCCAGTTTTTGTCCCCAATCTTAGACACCAATTCAGCTGTGATCTTATCACTGTAAAAACAACAACAACAAAAACCCACAATCCCTGACATCCAGTATCATTTTGTATTATAGGAGCACAACATATGAACCAGACACTCCTCTGTGAATGCCCTTCAAAGGCCATAGTGCACCAAAACAGAGAAAAGGACTTAGGATACAAAGTTGCTCATATGCAGCAGCAGAGTGTCAATCCTTAGTTTGTTGAATCTAAACCCACCTGATGTCTGTTCTTGGCAGAAGATCCACAACATCATTCCCTATATCCTCTTGCTCATCTCTTTCCTCACCGTCATCCCCACTGCCACCACTGTGTCTGGAAGTGCCTCGAGTTGGAGCAGGTGCAGTCTGCCCTTGCATCTGCAAACATGGCACACATAAAAGTCAGATGAATGCATATGGAAGAAGTTAGATGTTTAAGAATCTTACATGTGGGGCTGTTCACACACCTCCATCTCTCAATTGTCATGTGGCCCAGAACAATGCCTTTTCAACACAGCATTGCTCCAAAAAGCAGTAGCTTCTGAAGTTCATCATAAAACCAGAAATGGATGTTACTTACCTGTAACTGGAGGTTCTTCAAGGTATGGGGTCCCTATCTGTATTCCACACATGGAATACGCATGTGCACTGTATGCCTGAGTCTGGAATTTCTTGCAAGCAGTGTCCATTGCCCTGCACGTGTGCCGCAGCTCTCCTCAGGCTCCAAACCAAGGGCATGAAGGGCAGTGCAGGCTGATGCCTCTCTAGTTTTCCATTCTTACCGCAATGTAACGAATCCACAGCAGAGGGGGGACAGAGGGCAGGTAGTGGAACATAGATAGGGACCACACATTTCAAAGAACATCCAGTTACAGGTGAGTACCCTCCATTTCTTTGCGTGATAATCTCTATGTGTATTCCACAGGTGGGAGATTAACAAGCAGTAGTCAAACAGGGGGTGGATGTGGGAATACTGAAGTGGTAACTGACTTTAGTCCTGCTGTATCCACAGTTCACAATTGTACAAGAGCGTAACATCTGGTGAAGGTATGCAGAGAGCTTCAAGTAGCTGCCCTAAATATCTCTAGTATGGGTATATCTCTCAGAGATACAGCTGAAGTAGGTTGCCCCCTGATGGCATGAGCCTTTACCCTTTCTGGGAGCAGGAGGGAGAAGATGCCAGCTAGATGGTAATAAAAGGTAATATAACCAGAGATCCCTTTCAAAAGTCTCTGCACCAATGTACAGTAACTCCTCACTTAACGTTGTAGTTATGTTCCTGAAAAATGCAACTTTAAGTGAAACTATGTTAAGTGAATCCAATTTCCCCATAAGAATTAATGTTTGTGTGGGCGGGGGTGGGGGGATTAGGTTCCAGGGAATTTTTTTTTTTTTGCGCCAGACAAAAGGCAGTATATACATTTTAAACAAGCAATTTAACACAAGTTTTAAACAGAGGAGGTAAGGCAGGGGCACCCTACACTGGCACTGGAGATGAGGCAGGCAAGGAGGCTGAAGGTATTGTAGGCTACGAGAAGGCCTTTGCGCAGCAGCGGCAGCTTCCCCTACTCTGCAAGCACGAGGGACGGGCAGGAGGGCTCAACCCTCAGCCTGCCCACTCCCCCCCTTCCCCCAAACCCCCATCCTTGACCTGCCTCTTCTCCCCCCCCTTTACTTTGCACACTTGCTCCTCCCCCCTCCCTTGAAGGCTGCAAACCAGCTGATTGCCATGGGCAGGAGGCAGGGGAGATGTGCCGCTGAGTCCTCGCTCTCCTTCCCTCCCTCCCCCCCCCCCGGGGCAATCAGCTGGCTTGCCACATTCAGGAGGCAAGAGAGGGAGGGGGAGCCTACACGCCAAGTCCTTGCTCCTCCCTCTAAAATGCCGCAAACCAGCTGATTGCCATGGGCAGGGGGAGGAGAGGGAAGGTGCTGATCCATGGGGTCTGCCAGCGGGCGGGAGGTGCTATAGGGAGGGGCGGGTACGGAGGCTGCCAGCTGTGGAGAAAGCAGACAGCCAAACAACGTAAGAGTGGAGCACTGCACAACTTTAAATGAGCATATTCCCTAATTGATCAGCAACATCACAAAAGGTTAACCGGGAGGACTTTAAGTGAGGAGTTACTGTAGGTTGACCTCTTGGACCTGCTATACAAACAAATAGAACAAAGGACATTAAAAAGACACCTAACCTTTGAAGATAAAAGGACAAAGCCACAGGATACAGTCTTCTCTCCTCTTCCCAGACATGTAGTTTTTTTTTGGGGGGGGGAGGGAGGGGAGAAGAGAGATAAGTGGATAATCTGACCCACATGAAACCCAGACTACAGTGGGTATGAATCTGGAGTTGGGGAGTAGAGAAACCTTTTCTTTATAGAAGGTAGTATATGGTGGACCTGCCACAAGTGCTCCCAGTTCACTGACTCTTGTGGCTGACATTATAGCCATTCAAAAAGGCCACCTTCAAGTACAGATGGTTCGCAGAGCATGTGCCCAGCAGTTCAAAGTGAGTCTTAGTGAGAGACGATAGAACAAAAATGAGGTCTCACTGAGGTGTGAATTTCACCACTGGAGGAGGATCTGAAAATCCCCTTAAAAAAACCCAACAAAAACAAAAACTAGTGATAGAATGTGTGAAGATCATAGGGTTATCCCTGGAGGATGGAAAGCATGGATTGCTGCTAAATGCATCCGCACGGACATGAATGCAAGATCTGAAAACTTATCTCCATAAGTAGCCACTCTAATGTAACAGTGCCTCTGGTGGAGTCTGGAGACAAACTACGTTGATGAGCTCAAGCAGAGGAACGCTTCCATTTAGCTGAACAGCTTCTCGTAGAATCTTTTCCTACTTCGGTTAAGGATGGACTGCACCTTCTAGGAATGTGTTCTAATCTCTGACTTGCATCCAAATGCCAGGCTCTGAGCTGCAGAGGTCTCGGATTGGGACATGCGACCTTGCCGCTGTGCTGCGTTAGGTCCGGCAACATGGAGATATTCATGGTGGTTGCACGGACAGCTTCAACAGATCAGTGAATCAGAACCATCATGGCCAGTTGGGTGTGATTCAACAGATCTTCCATTACAAACTGTGGTATTAAAGGAACGAGAGAGAATGGATACCTCAGGCAACCCTTCCACAACAAGCAGGAGGGCATCTTCCAATAAATATTTGCCCAGGGCTGCCCTAGAGCAGTACTAAGGATGCTTCTTGTTCACCTATGAGGCAAAATGGTCCCAAGATGGCACTCCCCAAAGATGTCACTGAGAACCAAATCTTGAATCTCCCATTTGTGATTCATGGAACAGTGTCTGCTCAAGCAATCCACAAGAGAATTTTGTGCCCCTTGTAAGTATGCTGCCGATAGGGTTGTGACATTTGATGCACCAAATCCAGAGGATGACTGCCTCTATGCACAGAGAGGAACTTGTTTTCCTTTACTTCTTTATATAAAATACTGTTATTGTCGGACATGATCCAAACATATTTGGATTGGATGAGTGGGAGGAAGGCACTGCAGGCCCAAGAAACCACCCTGAGTTCTAGTAAGTTGATGTGCATTCTGGCACTTCTGGACATTCCAGATTACCCTGTGCCATATGATCGCACACCCCAATCCAATAGGCAGGCGTTGGTAACAATGGTTTGCTTTGGGGGTTTGGTGTGTGGAAAGGGCTACCTACCCAAACCTTCTCCAGTTTTGTCCACCACACAAGACAGCTTAATACCTTGGGCAGAATTGTGACCTTTTCATTTATGCTGCGACGTAAACCAAGAAGTCAGGCTTGTAGGCATCATAGATATAGCTTGGCAAATAATGTTGTGTGCATGAAGCCATGTTGCCAAGGACAGAAATACAGGACTTTAGTCAGAACTTGTCATAGACCAGGTCATTGTCAGAGGCAACACTCATGGCTTGAAACCTTTCGAGGGGTAGATAATGCTCTTCCTGTAGTAGAGTTTAACGTCCCCATACGAAGTCTATGCACATTGTGGAGATCAACATGGATTTTTCACGATTGACACAGACACCTAGGGAAGGTAAAAGGCTGAGCAGAATATGGATTGCTCTGTTGACCATGTCGTAGTAGTTCCCTGTGAAAAGCCAGTTGTCAAAGTATGGGAAGACTGTAAATCCTTCTCTTCTCATCCAAGCAGCTACTACTGAAAAAAAACTTTTGTAAACACCCTGGGTGCTGGGGCCAGATCAAAAAGGGAAGACTCTGGATGAGAAATGGTTTTGGCCAAATAGGAACCTGAGGAACTACTTATGGACTGGACGGATATCTAGAAGAAAATACGCATCTCACGTTAAGAGCCGCAAACCGTGTGCTCTCCTCCAATAAGGGAATTATTGATGCCAACGATACCATACAAAATTTTAGTTTTTGAATAAACTTGATTAAATGACAGATCAAGAATTGGCCTCCATCTTCCATTTTACCTGGGGATCAAGTAGTAAAGAGATTAGACCCCCTTCCCATGGTATTGAGGTGTAACATTTTCTATGGCTCCTCTGAGGGACAGGGAGTTCACCTCCTGTCTTAAAACTACTTTGTGAGTGGTCCCTGAAGAGGAGCCGGGAAGTTGTCGTCAAATTATCAGATAGCCACCCTGGATAACCTCTAATACTGATTCGTCTGTAGTTAGGGCCCTCCAGTTTTTGATAAATTGGGTAAGGCATCAATAAAGGGAGGCGGGTCTCGACAGTCCCATCAGAAGAACCTCTTCGCCTGGGGGTTACAATACGAAGTAATGGTGGATGTTGCAGAGGCTGGGTCCTGGGTCTATATACCTCTGTTTCTTATGTGGTGGCTCCTGAGGATGTTGATAATAAAAGGGCTGAGGAGGTGGTCTTGCCACATATCCTGGTCTATGTTGTTTCCTCTTGGGAGCAGAGGTATAGATGCCCAGCAAGCAAAGTGTTGTTCTTAAGTCTTTGAGGGGATGGAGACACTCATCTGTTTTCCTGTGCATTAGGGCAGATCTTGGATCATACTTGCACCTTTTTAGGGAAACTTGAGGATTGCAACAAGTGTCTCCTCATGACAACTGCCATAACCATACCCCTCTATGGAGGTATCTGCCATGTCCCCTGTGACTTAGTGTGAAGTTTTGGCCACCAATTTGCCCTCATTCAGTAAGGTCTGAAAGCCGGCTCTATCCTCCTCATGGAACTTGTCCTTAAACTCTAGAGATCTAGCATAATTGATATAATATTTGGCCAAGAGGGCCTGATGATTAGATACGCTGAACTGGAGGGAGGTGAAAGAGAAGACCTTTCTTTCCAGAAGGTCAAGTCTTGTGTACCCTTATCAGAGGAAGCAGCCTTTGGGTGCTGTTGCTTGGATTGCTCTGTAGCTGCCTAGCCACCAAGAACTCCCACCTTGGATGGGACAAAGTCGCACTACTTGGCCCTTCTAGGGGTGGGAGAACAAGCAGCAGGGGTGTACAAAACTGCCTTTGTTGGGTCCATGATGTCCCTCATTGATGGGGAGGGCCACTTTATTGGGACTGGAGAGCTGCAGAATGTCTAGCAAGCTGTGCTGAGATTCTTGAACTTCTTCCAGGTGAATTTGTAGCTCTGCCACTACCTTGTGCATAAACTCTTGGTATAGTTTAGTCATCCGGTAGAGACTGAATATGGAGTGACCACCTGATCCAGTTACTGTTCTGGGAGCAATCTAGTCATGGTAAGATCCAGCTCACCTTCCTCCTCCAAATACTCAGACAGAGTTGGTTGCATACAGACAGATAATGGCAAATAGGACTCCTGCACTGATCCTGGGTATCCAGCGTAGGGCTCCTAATATTGCCAGTAAGATGGATTCACTGGAGGAGGATGGCATGGGTTACCACCTGTCCCATGGCCAATCATGTCTGGTTGGAGGTTGGAACCCTGACCTCCTAGGGCTTCTGTTAGAGGCCACCTCTCCTCAGTGCTGCAGACACCTGTGGAGCCTCTGACTCATCAGAATAGAAGGCCGGATCCCTGGTGGAACTGATGGCTGCAATTCAAAGCTGGCAGGTGGAACGACTATCTCCTTGTGATAGACTCCTCCTCCAGAGTAACATCCTGGAATGACAGATCTGATAGGAGCAGTGAATGCTGACAGAGGAGAGCAAAGACATCATCGGGGGAGACATATGTCCCTAACTGTTCCAGAGTACAAGGGCGAGTCCATTGGTGGAGCTGGTCACCGTGGCTGTCTGATCTCTCTGGGGCTGTTTATTTACCGATACCATCTCAGTTGCCAAAGTGGATAAAAGCACAAGGAGCTAACCCCATGTCTCCACCACCAGAGCCAGTGTCAGAACTGTTGGATCCATACATTTGCATGCCTTCCTCTTTCCAAGAAGATTTAGTCTGGTTTAAGAACTCAGAGCTCGTGTGTGTTAGCTCTCATGACTGAGGGAGGTCATGGAGGGATCCCTTCTTTTTATGACAAGGAGACAGACTTATCCTTATGTCCATGAGAGTGCTTCATACTCTTGTGAATCCTTCTCTTAAGCTTAACAGACTTAGCCTCCACTCCTGAGCTCATGCTCAGAGGGGTGCTGCCCACTTGTTCAGGTTGATGTAAAGGGGTAGTCCCCCAGCCTAGATCTGATTGGGACTTCATTGCCTTCTCCATAAGGTATTTTCTGAGACTCAGTACCCAC
This sequence comes from Lepidochelys olivacea, assembly GCF_965140295.1. Taxonomy (NCBI): domain Eukaryota; kingdom Metazoa; phylum Chordata; order Testudines; family Cheloniidae; genus Lepidochelys; species Lepidochelys olivacea. Next base: position 56,303,366 of record NC_140416.1, read on the forward strand.
CCCACAAGAGTAAAAAGAGCAGCAGATGCTGCACTTGGCAGAAATGCGAGCCTCATCCAGTAGAGCTAGCATTAATGCTCCTCGGTCACAAAAAAGCAGCAAAGGTAAGTAACAGCTTTTGAATCCTGGGATCCTTGCATTAATCCCAGACTTCTCAGAGGAAAATCCCCAGGGCTGGGAAAAAATTCCATCTAACTATCTATGCTATACTCTGCTGTAATAACTACTAAAACCAATTCTTATAGGAGTGACACTAAAAAAGGAGATGAGGACACCAAAGATTCCAACTCAGACCACGACGCGACAAGAAAGAACTGGAGAGGAGTTGGCCTGCACCACCCTTTCTGCCCTTGGGTGGGAGCCCGAGGACAGCTACGGCCAGACACTGCCTGCAGGAAAATTATGGACTTAGCCACATGGTGCACACATGTATCGCACATGCAGGTTACACGTAGGGACCATCACTCATAGGCCCTATTTTTCATAGGGAAAAATTAGTGGGTGCTCCAAAACCACCAGCAGCCACGCTCCTCCCTCCTCACATCCTCTACCCTCCCCCCCACACCATGTCCCTGCTCCTCCCCCACCCAACTGTTTGGCAGCACTTAAGACTTTCCGGGAGGGATGGGGAGGAACGGGGACGCGGTGTGCTCAGGGGAGGAGGCGACAGAGCAGGGGTGGGGACTTGGGGGAAGGAAGATCGGGGGAAGGCAGTGCAGGGGCGGGAAGAGGTGGGGCCAGGGACGGGACGCACATCGAGCACCCATTGGGTATAGGGGAAGTCGGCGTCTATGCCATCGCTCAAAGAAGAACTACTCCTTATTCAAAGACAAAACATCCAAGACCCCCACTTGTGTGGCTACATCACTCCAAAGAGTGGTCTTGCACACTACTAAATCAGTCATCCAGAAATACCAGTGAAGAACCAGCCTACTTAGAGTTCTAAACCCCATGCAAATGGCACTATATTGAAGTTAGCACTTCCAGCTGTTTACTAAGAGAACTAAGGCGTGAAGAGGTCTTACCTTTTCAAATTCTACATCTATCTGGGAGAGAAGAGCTGGCTTCTCATCCTCAAAGAACATTCGCAAAGGGGGTCCAACATAGAGATACATGACGCCCAACAAGGTAATAGCAGCAGTCCTTACAGCCTGCCAAAACAGAACAGAAAGCACTTTAGACTTCAAACTAGACAGTGTTGAAGTTCCAAAATTAATTTACATTTACTCACTGGGTTAGTGGCAGCAAGAGCTGTCTTTACGTTGCTGATGAAAGCCTTAACATTCAACCTGAGAGAGAATATGAATATCATGAAATCAAGATAGCCCACAGGTCAACACGCAGGAGGCATCAGTAAGAGACAAGGCAGCTACAGTTAGTTATGGAAGTTATAATCTAACAAGTTTAAATTAACTACCAACAAAACTCCCCAAACCATCAGACATTTATATTTGTAGATAAACCTAAAAGTAGTGAGATAACAGAAAGCTATTTCCAAAGTTATATAATCTTTTTCAGTGAAATACTGCCCAAGACCAGTTTACTATAAATATGAAGGCAGCCCTCTTATTGCCTGAAAAGCTAGTCCATGAAGAAAAAATGGTTACATATATTGCAACAACAATTATTCTAGATGTTTTTAGTATGGATCCCACTGTAGGTGCACACATTCCCCATACACAAGACTAAATTTTTTTGAATAGCAATGTACCATGGACCTCCATGTGATCCTGTGTGAGGGCATAAAGAGTGGTTGTGACCCCCCCTTAAGTTCCTTCAGAATTTGAAGCTCTTGGTAGTGAAGAACTCTGAAAAGTGGGGACATGGGATCCACACTGACAACATATGGAAGAACTACAGGCAGTGTAGTTAAAGGAGAGGTTACTTACCTTACAGTAATGTGAGTTCAACATGTTTTTGTCCGTACTGCTGCTCCACTGTAGGATGTGCATATGTTTGTGCACTCTTAGAGACTGTAAATAATGCTCACAGGCCTGTGCAGAACAGCACCTCGTATTCCAAATGAGGGGATATAGGCAGGAGCAAGCTTGTCGCCACTCAGTTCCTTCATGGCCATGAAGCCAGAAACTTCACAGAAGACGGGAAGGAGGGTGGGAGGTGGAGCACCCATAGGAACAAAAACATTAAAAACTCTAGTTTCAGTAAGTAACTTCCCCTTTGAGTATATGCCCCCATGGGTGCTCCACCATAGGAGACTCTCAAGCAGTAATTGAAAAGAGAAGGTGAGTGCTGGGGAGGTAGGTCAAGAACTGTGTGGACAACTGCAACACCAAAAATAGTGCCATCTCTGGAAGCAGGTCAGATGGTATAATGCTTGGCAAAGGTATGACTAGAAGACCAAAGTCACAGTCCTGAAGATTTCTGCTATAGGAACGTCTTTTAGTAGAGCCACAGACATGGACTGAGCTCTAATGGGATGTGCTGTCAGTCTGTGGAGAGGCTGTACCTCAGTTCTTTCATAACAGGTAAAAATACAACCCAAAACCCACTTAAATAACCTCTGCTTTAAAATAAGGTGGCCCTTCATTCTTTCTGCAAAATGATAAAAATAATCCTGGAGAGGTCCTAAAGGATTTAATTCTGTCTAAATAGAAGACAAGGTCTAACATTCAGTGAATGAAGGCTTGATTCCTCTCTAGAGGAATGAGATTTTGGATTGAATACAGGAAGGCAAATCTCTTGGTTAATGGGATATGCTGATGAGACCTTAGGAAGAAAACGGGAATGAGGGTACAGTACAACAGTGTCCCTATAAAAGATGTATGGTGGTTCAGCCATGAGTGCCCCCAGCTCTCCCACTGTTGTTGCTAAAGTAATGGTGACCAGGAATTAAGTTTTAAAGGAGAGATGGAGGAGAGAGAGCAGGTAGCCATTGGTTTAAAGGGGGCTCTACTTAGAGCATTAAGAACCAGGCTGAGGTCCCACTTTGGGGCTCGGTGCCAGACAGGAGGATATAAATTGTATAGACCTTTGAGGAATCTGGCTGTGACAGGGTGGGCAAAAACCAAGAACCCCTGGATAGGCGGGTGGAAAGCTGTGATAGCAGCCAACTGTACCTTCACTGAGATGCCTCTCACTTTTAATTCTAATAGGTAGTTCAGTACCTTGGGAAGTGGAACTTCTGAGGCTTGGGAAGATGGAAGAGAGCACCAGAATGAAAGCATTTCCACTTCTGGAAGTCTTTTGGGTACCGGGCTTTCTACTGGACAAAAGAACCAACTTAACTGCATCTGAATAGGTCAATTCCATGGATGAGAGCCATTCAGGAGCCATGTCCTGAGGTTCAGAAAGGAACGGTTGGGGTGGATGAGGGACCCCAAGTCATGTGTCTATAGTTCCTCAGTGGTAATCACAGGGGTGCCACCTCCAAGAGGTGGATGAAGTTTGAGTACTACACCTGTCTTGGCCAGACTGCTGCTATGCAAATAGCACTCTCTTTCCATGCATAACTTGAGAAGAGAGTCTTGAGGAATAATGGTATCTGTGGATAAGCATAAAGCAGGGCCTGAAGGTGTAACCTCCCTTGGAGCAAAAACAGGTGACATTTGGAGTTGTTCAGGGTGGCGAAGAGATCTACCTGTGGCAGACCCCAGGTCTGGCAGATACTGAAAAAGAGTTTGAGCTCCGAATCATGGTCTTGCCAAAAGCATCTGCTCAGGGAATTTGCAGTTGTATTCTGAAGACCTGGTAGACATATTCCCAGTGAATAGGTATATTAGCAAATACACCAGTTCCAGAGTCTTAGCAACTCTGCACATAAAGATTGGGATCTTGTTTTGTCTTGGTGGTTGATATACATCACCACTGTCCTGTTTAGCATTACTCTGACCAAGTGACCTTGTATATGATGGAGGAAGTACTGGAAAGCTTATCAAACTGCTCTGAGCTCCAGAACGTTGACGTGAAACAGCAATTCTTGCAGAGCAGGGATGGGCAAACTATGGCTTGGGGGCCACATCTGGCCTGCCAGCCGTTTTGAGCCAGCCCTCGAGCTCCCGCTGGGGAATGGGCTCTGGGGCTTGCCCCGCTCCAGTGCTCCAGCTGGAGAGAAGGGTCGGGGGCTGCTCCCCGTGACTCCCCAAAGCAGCCACACATGCCCCTTCCACCGCTCCAGCTGGGGAGCAGGGTCGGGGGCAGCTCCACGCGGCTCCTGGAAACAATGGCATGGCCCCGCTCCGGCATACCAGAGCTGCAGAGGCGGCACCTGCGGGTGGGGCAGCGTGCAGAACCACCTGGCTGTGCCTCTGCGCAGGAGCCGGAGAAGGGACATGCTGCTGCTTCTAGGAGCTGCTTGAGGTAAGCGCTGCACAGAGCCTGCACCCTTGAGCCTTTCCCCATGGCCCAACCCTGATCCCCCTCCCACCCTCCAAACCCCTCAATCCCAGCCCAGAGCACCTGCCTGCACCCCAAATCCTTCATCCCCAGGCCCACCCCAGAGCCCACACCACCAGTCAGAGCCTCCATCCCAACCCCCTGCCCCAGCCCTGATCCCACTCCAGCCCTCCAAACCCCTCAGTCCCAACCCAGAGCAGCTTCCTACATCCCAGACTCCTCATCTCCAGCCCCACCCCAGAGCCCGCTGCCCCCTCCCGCATCCTGAATTCCTCATTTCTGGCCCCATCCCAGAACTTGCACCCCCAACCAGAGCCCTCATCCCCTCCTGTACCCCAACCCCAATTTTCTGAGCATTCATGGCCTGCCATACAATTTCTATTCCTAGATGTGGCCCTTGGGCCAAAAGATTTGCCCACCCCTGTTATAGAGACCATTTGTCCTGAGCTGTATTTTCCTGCAACTGGGCTCCCCATCCTAATGGAGAAGTGGCTGAGGATTGACAGTGTGGGACATAAGAATGGGGTTCCCCACACAGCCCCTCTGTGGGTTCTACCACCACATAAGGGAATCCAACACCATTTGAGGCACTGTGACCCATTTGAAGAGGTTGTGTCTGGTTTGGGTTATATTCGATTCTTAACCACGTCTGAAAACATATGAGGTGTAATTCTGCATAAGGAGTCATGAACATAGAGACAGATGTATGACCCAAAGAGCTGAAGAGGCAAGCTCTCACAGCAGATTGTGGGCTGAACTGCAGTGCTCAGATTAGGCTGTAGGTGGTGGAAGAATCTTTCCCTGTATAAATAGGCTCTTGCTGTCATGGAGTCCAAAATGGCTTACAAAGTTTATCCTTTGTATTGGAGCTGGTATAGATTTTGTGAGATTGATGAGATGTCCTAGTGATTGGAACAAGGTTAACGCCTTGGTCATAGCTGACTAGACCTCTCAGTGTGATCGACTCCTGATCAACTAGTCCTCCAAATATGAGAATACAGAGATTCGCCCATCGACTGAGGTGAGCTGTTACTACCGAAAAGTCCTTTGTAAACACACTGAGTTATGGAGAGTCTGAAGGGAAGAACTCATATTGATTGTGGTCTGTTTCTATTACAAAGCACAGGAAGCGCTTGTGTGATGGGTGGATAACTACTAGAAAGTAAACATCCTGTATGTAAAGGGCAACAAACCAGTCTCTTGGATCCAAGGATGGGAGAATAGTAGCTGGTGTCAACATTCTGAAGTACTGAGCTAGAACGTAGTTGTTCAAGTTCCTAAGGCTGCGAATTAGGCCTCACCCTCCATCTTTCTTGGGAACTAGGAAGCAGGTTGACTAGAATCCTTTCCTAATGAACTCTGTTGGAACCAGCCTTCTGGGGACAGTAGAGAAGAGGGATAGGACCTCTTGCCCTAAGAGGTTTCCATGAGAAGGTCCTTGAAGAGGGACATGGAGGGGTAGAGTGAAAGTGGATAGGGTAACTCTCTCTGGCTTACAGTATTAACCTGTCTGAGGTAAGGATTTCCCAGGAAGGTATGTAGTGGAACATCCAATCTCCAAAGAGAGAAAAATTGCCAAAACGGAATCCAGTGAACTGGGCTGATTGATACCCGTGGCAGAGGTGACAAAAAAGCACTGACTCCGGGGGTTGGGGGTGGGGTGGGGTGGGGATATGAGGATTCAGCCTGCAAGTGCCTGGGTGGTATCAGTAAGGGGACTAACAGATCTCCATAGCACTGGAGATTCAGGCTCATCTGAAGTGAAATCTTCAGGTAACAGAAACCTGGAAGGAGCTGAAGAGTTGTGACAGCCTATAGTGGAGTCTTGAATCAGTAACAAAGGTGAAGTCTGAGATGGAGGCTGCTGATGTACTGAGGTGGACGCAAGGTCCTGTCTTACTTCAAAGCTTATGTAAGTAGTCAGTACCGAGTGATGTGTATCATGGTGCCATAGAGGATCAGGTGGTGCCATTGTGGTAAGTTGTCTGTAGACGAGACTTCTGACAGTACCAATGTGTCAGCACCGGACTCAGTCAAGCCTCTAAATTACCCTTTAAGGGATGTGAGGTATCCCAAGAGGAGGTCTTCATGGGGTGACCTACCTCTTCATTTCTCTGGATGGGGAGGCATGCTTCTTCCTCTAAGAGGTCTTCATGCCCGTTGATCAGCCTGCAATGTTGAGGCTGATGTACAGGCAGGGGGAAGTGGACCCTCCAGAGCGAAGGCGTGTTGCATTAGGAGTTTTAGTTTAGCCTGCCTATCTTTTTGGGCTTGCTCTAAAATCCCACACAGACCTTGTGCTTTGACGGCATATGGAAGTCCCCTAAACACTGCAGGCAACTTGAATCTCTGTCACTGCAAGGGAAAGACCTTGCAGGTCTGGCAGGGTTTAAACCCTGGGGTCTTAGGCATAAGAATGTGCTCCAGCACAAAGATCTAGAAGTAGGAGGGGGGAAAAAACCCTTCAGGACCACACAATTTTTTTAAAAAAAGTAAATAAATAAGAAAGAAAAATAATGAATAAAGGTTTTCATGAGGTGAAAGAAAGGCAGGAAGCTAAAAGAGCTAACAATAATAGACTCCATTTTGAGCTGCAGGAGGTTGAGAAGGAACTTGTTGGCAGGCTCGCACCTCCCTATATCCCCTTGTTCAGAGCATGAAATGTTCTGTGAAGGCCCGGGACCTCAAGCACTACTTTGCAGTCTCTGATCAAGACAGCACGGGTGCACGCACATTCTATGATGGTGTGCCTATAGGGACATACGCTCAAGTAAGGAAGAACGGTTAATACTTAGTGTGTCAGTGTGGATCCCTGTAGGTGACTGGCAAGCACTATCCTCATTAGATGATGTGAATGAGGAGTTTCAGCTACATTAGTCCAGCAGTGATTGTAGTATTACTCTCCTGAACTTGGCATCTCCTCTGGCAGCTATGTCCAAGATATGTTTGACATAGGTCAGTGGTTTACTCCACGTCATCACCTTGCAGATCTGATGTGAGCACATCTGAAGCAGGCAGAAGACATTACTTCAACCCTGGTGCAGCAAGCCTTTATGTTTTGTGAGACAGGTTCACTCATGAATTGGTAACAGATACATTATGTGATCCAGTCTGACCTTTAGAATGCCCAGCTCTATTCAGAAATAGACAGGGCAATGGTCCGCTTTATATTAGAATAAAACCAGTGTCCTGGATACATCTAATGTGTGCAATTCCCCAGCCCACTCGGTATTGAATGTGATCTTTGGAAAGAGACAGGTAAATTAATGGATTAGTTTAGATGATATTCTGAGGCCTTCCTGGGGATGAAGTTCAGGTGAGGTCTTAGCTCAAAAAGTTCAATGAATAGAAGATTGTTGGGGGCGCAATAGATCTGGACAAGGAGACAAAGTCTGGAGATAAATGTGAAAAGGGAGGAACACGCAGTAGAAACAAAAGTGAAACTGTTTGAGCAGCATATTCCAAAAGCCTGGAGGTCTTTCTGAGTGCAGCCTTCATTGATTTGAGATCTACCATACCATTCTCTCACTAGAAGGGAAAACCTATAACGGCAGCAAGCCATAAAAGAGACCCAGTTTGGGTCTCATCTATCTCTGAGTTGCGAAGACTATGTATTAAGGTTATAACAATCAACAAGAATTCACTTTTATGTAGAAATCCATGATTAAATTGAGTCTTCCTGAGTAGTGATTTAAATCAATTTGATTTAAATCAAATCCACCCTGAATAGGAGTATACAGAAGTCCCATGCAGGAGTGGGTTCTCTGACTGGTGGGTAAGTGAGTAGCAGCCCTTTAAGAAGAGCCAGTACTGTGGGGTGAAAGAAGACCAAACATGAATGTAAAGCAGGCAACAAGCTGAAATGGCAAAGCGGACTTTAATAGAGCTGAGCTAAAGACTGGCCTGTCTGAGGTACAATATAATCAAGGTTCTGTGGTACTGAGACCTGCACTGGGTTCAGGCCTTTATGGGCTGCCCATATCAAGAACCTCTTTTCTGAATAATATGTTCTGGCAAAAGTTTTCCTGTCTTGTATCAGGATTTCCTGGATCTGCAGGGGGAAATCCCTGTCTATGATGCTTAGCCACTTCACCACCACATCATCGAATACAGTGACTTTGGGTCTGGATGAAGAACTTTGGACCTGATCTGGCAGTGATGGCATAAAGAGTCTGAGAGCCGATTGGACATCTGTAAATCAGAACTCTCTCAGAAAGCCTGGAGCCACCAGAGTGATCATGGTTTTGGTCTCGATTTTGGAAGTCACCCTGGGAGTCAGGGAATTGGTGGAAAGGCATAAAGTAAGCCTCTATTCTACTGCAGAAGACATTGGGTAGAGACTCTGGACTCAGGCCTCCTTTAGAACAGAAATCAACAGTTTGCATTTTTCTTGGTGCTAAACAAGTTTCTCATGGAGGATCCCTACTGATATAGAGTATCACTTCCATGACAGATCTGTGCAAGGAACATTCTGTCTGCCTGCTCAGGAAGTCTGCTAAGTTTTTGCACACTCCCAGGAGTTGAAGGACTATCAGTGTTACCTTATTCTAAAGTCACCAATTCCAGAAGTTGATAGCCATGCACTACACAAAGAAGCTAGGAGCTTCCCCCACCTGGAAGCTATCAGGTAAATACTGCAAATCTGTATGGTGCTGTACCTGTCCAAATTTTGAAGTGCTATACCTGTCCTATACAGTCCAATCTGATGGCTTGGAGCTCTAGGACATTTGTATGTAGCCCCATGTCATCTGTAGATGGTTCAGATGAGCTCCACAACCTGTTCCTGACACATCTGTGGTTAGTGTCTGTCATGAAAGGGGATGTTTGTGGGTTCCAACAACCAAGCCAGTTGAGCACTGACAATCTGGTACTAGGACCTTCTTACTGATCCAGTGTTTCACCTTAGAGCAATCAGTCATCCAAGCGGGGGTAGATATGAATGTCTTATCTCCTCCGATCAGTTGCTACCACTTTTAGGCATTTCATTAAAACCTTCTGTAGAAGTGCCAGTACCTTTTACTGATAGTGATATGATCCACTAGGAAACACAGGCACTTCCTGTGCGTTTGATGGATGGCTACATGGAAGTACAAGTCTTGCAGTCTGAGGAAAGAGTTCATATGTGGGCCCAACAGACACTGCTACTGAAGTTCTCTAATCAGCAGTACGGGGATGCAGACACACCTACAGTGGAGCATCCTTAGGAACACTACTCAAAGAAACTAATCAGTATTCACTCATGACTTCCTTATTTTTTACTATAAGGATATATTAAACACTTAACCTGACCTACGAAGACATCCATATGACTGAATAACGGATATTGTATTGCTGTTAATCTTGTACTCACTCACCTTACATCTAAATTTAGGTTGCCAGCTTTCTTGCTGTGAAATGCCTAGTACACCCTTTGGGGTTCTAAGAGGAGAATGGGCCAGTATTCTTCTTGGCAGGTTGTCAGTGCCAGATGCACTCATTTACATGAGTAAATGCTTTTTGAAGCTCGTAGTTAAATGCTAATATCTGAGAGTTCTGCGAACAAATGCTTAGGTGCACTTGTCTCAGCAGTCTTTCAAAGAACAGCACAGATTCCACACTGACTTCTGTGGAGAAGCAGAATCTCAGTTTTTCCTACAATGAAAACTTGCATCCCAATTTTTCTATTCAATACCTTATTCTAAGACTTACCCAGAAAAGCCAAACTCTTTAATTGCATTTGAGAGCCAGTTCAGGGTTTCCGACTGGTTTTTAGGATTCTTTTGCGAGAAGGCCATGGACATAACCTGGAATAGAAAGGAAAATTCAAATCTTTATGGTCACTGATGGATCAGAGATAACACCCTCATAACAGAAGAGTGTTGGCATCTGCTAAGACTTTGCAGTGCTGTTAAACCATGATAAATAGGGATATATGCACAACAGATTAATAATCTACTGTAAGTAGAGGGTGGTTGCAATGAGGTATATATCTGAAGAGGAGACAGTTAGGAGCTACACTAGGCAGCCAGAGGCAATCTCCATTCATTCCTCACTGACCTGTTCAGCAGTCCATGGCAACAGACACGCTTCTGCTATTGCTGTCATTGCTTCTTTTGCATTACTCCCACATTTCACATCACCAATCTTGTCCACGAGACCATCCAGCACAACTTGGGCTGATGTTTTGGAAAAGTTCCCCTTCTGAGCAATCAGGGCAACTATATGAAGCTTCATTTGCATTACCTGAGAGGGACAAACAGCATAGCCATAACAGTAGGAAAGTAAATAGACTTGTGTGCTGCTATATGTTCTCGCCTGGACTACAATGCAGCTCAAATTAGCCTGAAGTACTGTCAAACCATCTCAGAAGACCCCAGTACAAATAGAATAAAGAGAAGGTTTACAGACATTATGGTTATTTGTAACTAGTAGGACACTAGTAACTAGAGCAACATCTTACAGTAACACTGCAAGTGTTTTAAAATCTTACAACCCACCATATTAAGATTTTGTAAATCACTTAGCTTGGACAGGAAGACTGTCAGATTCACTTTCTGGAACAAGTTTTTAACAATTTTCATCAATATATTTAAAAGTGCTTTACAAAGAAGGATGGAGGCAGAAACGTACAGGGAGGCTAACTTACCAGCAGTCATATCGCAAGTCAATAGCAGCATCATGTCTGCTGACTTCCTGTCTCGTGCTCTACCTACTGGACTGCCACGTCTTATTCAAACTTATTAGAAAGCATAATTTACTGCAAGTCCTGGGGTTTCACTGTTAAAGGCTTTAAAAAAATTTAGCCATGCCACTGTTGTGAAAAAAGGTGCTCCATCATTAAAACGGATATTCAAACTCCAAAGCGGATCTTAGAGGTGAGAAAATACAGCTCAAACAAAAGTGTGATCATCTTCCAGAGTGTTGTACAGGATTCTTTTCATGGAACATAACTATTTAAAATCCACATACATCCTTCGACCCATATTTTCAAGTTACATGGATCATCTCATTGTTATGCAGGCAAAAAAAAAGACAGTTACCTTTTCCGTAACTGGTGTTCTTCGAGAGGTGTTGCGTGTGTCCATTGCATATTAAGTATATGTGCTTGCCACATGCACCGGTGCCATAAGTTTTTCCCCCAGCAATATCCATAGGGGACCGGCCACGGTATAAGGGGCGTTGCCAGTGACACCCCCCCGTTCCTTCCTGCTGGAAACTCCGACAGCGTGAAAGGAGGGCGGGTTGTGGAATGGACGTGTGCAACACATCGAAGAACACCAGTTATGGAAAAGGTAACTGTCTTTTCTTCAAGTACTTGCTCATATCCATTCCATATTAGGTGACTCCAAAGCAGTACCCCTTGAGGTGGGTAGGAGTTCATGGTCGTGTAGATTGCAACACCACTCTGCCAAACCCAGTGTCGTCTCTGGCCTGCTGAGTGATGGCATAGTGAGCGGTAAACGTGTGAACAGAGGACCACGTTGCAGCTCTACAGATCTCCTGGATAGGGATGTATGCCAGGAAGGCTGAAGATACCTGCGCTCTCATCAAGTGGGGTCTGACAACCAGCAACAGCGAAACCCCCGCCAGGTTGTAACAGGTCCTTATGCACAAGGTAATCCAATTGGAAATCCTCTGCAAGGACACTGGGCGACCCTTTGTCCTATCCGCTGTAGTGATGGAGTTGAATCGATTTTCAGAAAGGCTTGGTACATTCTAAGAAAAAGCCAAGGCCCTCCAGATGTCCAGCGCATAAAGATGCCTCTCCTCACCAGTCTTGTACGGTTTGGGACAAAATACTAGAAGGAAGATGTCCTGGCTGATATGGAAGGTGGAGACCACCTTTGGCAGGAAGGCTGTGTGGGGCTGTAACTGAATCTTATCTTTGTAGAAGACCCTGTACGGTGGTTCTGAGGTAAAGGCTTAAATTTCAGAGACCTGTCTTGCCGACATCACCGCCACGAGACACGCAACCTTCCATGACTGGTGGGAAAGGGAGCAGGAACCCACAGTTCAAGGGGTGGGCCGGTGAGCCTAGAGAGGACCAAGTTAAGATCCCACTGCAGGACAGGAGTCCGTACCTGCAGGAAGAGTCTCATGAGCCCTCTCAAGAATCTGACCGTCATGTCATGGGAAAACACCGTCTGTCCTTGGATCGGTGGATGAAAAGCGGAGATGGCCACTAGATGCACTCTAATGGAAGTATGCACCAGGCCCTGGTTCCTCAAATGGAGCAGGTAGTCCAGGACAGCCTATATGGAAGAACACGAGGGAGAGATGCCACGCTCGGACACCCAGCAGGAAAATCTCGTCCACTTGGCCAGGTAAGTCAGTCGGTTGAGGGCTTCCTACTCCCCAGGAGGACCTGTTGGATTTCTTTCGAACAGGTCTGTTCCTCCGGGTTCAGCCATGCAGCATCCATGCCAAGAGGTAGAAGGACTCGAGGTTGGGGTGTAGGAGCCAGCCGTGGTCCTGTGACAACAGGTCCAGGCATTTGGGCAGGGGACAGGGAGTGGCTGCTGAGAAGCTCATGAGCGTGCCAAACCAATGTTGGCAAGGTCATGCCAGGGTGATCATGACAACCTGTGCTTTGTCTCTTGATCTTTGCCAGGACCCTGCCAATGAGTAGAATTGGAGGGAGTGTACATCAGTCTCCCTGACCATGAGAGGAAGGTATCAGAGAGGGAGCACTTGCCAAGAGCAAAACCGGGGACATTTCATATTTTGTCTAATAGCGAACAGTCCATTTGGGGAGTTCCCCACCTTTGGAAGATCATGCAGTCTACCCCTGGATGGAGCAGCCACTTATGATGAGAGAAATCCCTGCTGATCTGGTCCACCAGTGTATTCTTGACAAGCTTCCAGGTGCATTTCGTGGCTGATGCAGAAGTCCCATAGATGGAGTGCCTCTTGACAAAGTCGGTGAGCGCGCTCCCCCTTGCCTGTTGATGTAGAACACAGAAACTGTGTTGTCAGTCAGGACTCCTACTACCTTGCCCGACAGGTGGGGCAAGACGACTCCGCACACCAGCTGGACTGCTCAGAGCTCTTTGACGTTTATGTGATGCACACCTCAGCCGAGGTCCAAGGCATCCGACACCAACTTGATGGAGTGGCGCGGGGGATGGATACCATACTCCAGGACTGTCCTGCAGTATGGTATCCATCTTTTCCAGGGAGTCCTCTGGACTGGGAATAGCCATTGTTGCAGGGGATGCATCTGGAGCCTGGCATGGCGGACTACGAAAATGCATGCTACCATGTGACCCAGGAGGCGCAAACAGATCCTGGATATAGTCAGAGGGAACATGGAGACTTCCATAATGAGGTTCGGCAGGTCTAAATTGAGGACTGCTCCGATGAATTCTATCCTCTGCACCAGCACCAATGTCAACTTTGTGTCATTTCACAGCAGGCCCAGAGAGCAGCACGTGGCCTGAAGCACCGCACAATCCTTTTGGACTGGAGACCTGGAGCTGCCCTTGAAGAGCCAGTCATCAAGGTATAGGTAGATCTGAATACCCCAGCGCCGGTAATAAGCCGCTACCACTGACATGCACTTGCAAACACTCTCGGTGCTGTCACTAGGCCAAACGGGAGGACTGCAAACTGGTAGTGGTGGGGCCCCACTGTAAAACGGAGGAAGCGTCTGTGAAAGATTGCTATGTGGAAGTATGAGTCCAAGTCAAGGGCGGCATACCAGTCTCCCAGATCCAGAGAGGGGATAACAGAAGCCAGAAAAACCAGGCGGCACTTTTTCTTTAGCTACTTGTTGAGGTCTTGCAGGTTCAGGATGGGCCATAGACTGCCTTTGGCCTTTGGGATTAAAAAGTACCAGGAACAGAACCCCCTTGGCTCCTGTACTCGCGAGGAACTTCTTCCACCGCACCCAGCTGTAGTAACCCCTTTACCTCCTGCGTGAGGAGACTCTCGTGAGAGGGGTCCCTGAAGAGAGACAGGGAAGGCAGGTGGGAAGGGGGTATAGAAAGGAACTGGAGGGTATAACCCAGTTCCCCTAGGCTGAGGGCCCATTGGTCAGAGGTTATAGCTGTCCAGGTAGGGAGGAAGAGAAAAAGGCAGATGGAGAACCCAGGGAAAAGGATGGATCCCATGAATAATCTGGTAGGTCGCCCTCGGGCGCACCCTCAAAATGACCGTTTGGCCCCCTGCTTTACAGGTTGAGCCCAACTGGGCAGAAGGTGGAGGCGGGTGGCTCGGGCAGAACTCAGCCCTTGGCTCATTTATGGGGCTGGTCCTGCCAAGGCTGACTCCCCTGGCCCTGCTGTGGTTTGAACCACTTACGCACTGGGGCAGGGGCATAGAGACCCAGGGTTTTTAGGGTGGTGTGGGAGTCCTTGAGGCCACGCAATTTGCTGTCTGTCTGTTCCACAAATAGGGCCTGGCCATTGAAGGGCAAGTCCTGCATTGACTGCTGGGCAACCCAGAGAGGAGCAGCCAAAAGGCTCGCCACATCGAGATAGCGGAAACCATAGTGTGGGCAGTAGCGTCCAACGCCGCCTGGAGGGCTGCCCTGGCCACGGTTGTGCCCTCATTGAGGATTGCTCAGAACTCTTTCTTGGAAGCCTTGGAGCGACGCTTTGAACTTGGCCATGGCAGTTGGCCACTTTCAGCTGAAGGCTGGAAGACGAATAAACCTTTCATCTGAAAAGACCCAGCCTCCTTGAGTCTTTATTTCTGGGGGTGGCCCTGGGTTGTCCCTGCCTCTCCTTGTGACTAACTGCCTTGACCACAAGGGAATTGGGGGCTGGGTGGGAGTATAAGTTCTTATGCCCTTTGGCTGGCACCAAGTACTTGCGTTCAGCCCTTCTAAAGATAGGAGTCAGGGAAAAAGGGGTCTGCCACAGGGTATTAGTGATCTTAGAAACCCCTTCATGAAGGGATAGAGCCACCCTGGTAGGAACAGAGAATGGCAAACAGAGTCCAAGTGCTCTTTCAAATCCTCCGCCTGAAGCCCCAGGTTAGAAGCGACCCTCTTCAGAAGTTCCTGATATGCCTTGGCATCATCCTGAGGAACTGGGCGAGGGGGTCCCATGATGTCCTCGTCGTCGCCAGATGAGGCTGATGCCGGTGCTGCGGGAACCTCCATGTCCATTGGTGGTCCAGCAGCTGCTCCCCTAGGTCCTCCTGAACCTGCAAGGTCTTACCATCGCAGTCTCCAGCACAAGAGGGGGGATGGGATACAGAGGCCACTGGCCTCTCCGAGGCTCCCAACACTGAGTGAACAGCCTGGGACAGCTGGGTGAGCCCCCAAGGGTTCCACAGGTACCACGGCGCCAGCCGCTGCACTTGGGGCCATAGGACAGGTTTTGGTGCTGATAATGTAGACGGCACCATCAGTACTGGGTCTTGTCCCGCAGTCAGGGAACCGCATTCCAAGCTGGAGCCACCAATGGAGCGGTTGGTCCTGGGCAACCAGAATTGGGCTGAGTAGTGGCTCTTGTCCAACTTGCCGGTCGCAGTATCCTGAAGCTGACCTGTACAAGCAAGACTGTTGATCTTTGGAGGATCTGCATTGGCTACCCCGCGATCTACGCCTCACACTACTCGACTGGTACTGGGAAGTCAAATGGGATCGGGGGCTACTATGAGCCAGTTGCCGGGAGGATCGTCCTGAGTAGGGCGACCTTCCTTTTGGAGACAGGTGATGATGACCTGGTGATCTCTTGTACCTGATTGGTCCCGGGATTGGCCCAGGGTCGGGGCTGGTCCTGGAGCTCTTGCTGGGTGGTGCACGCCTTAGAGGGTCTGCACCAATCTACTGGCAAGGTACACCTCTAGTCCCTCAATCAGTGCCCCCAGTGCGGGGACCGAAGAAGGCTCCGCTGAGGCCTGCCTCTCCCGTCCTGAGGCAGGACAGCTGCGGGTGGGCGAACACTGGCGGGACATCCCTCTCAATGGGGAACGGTACTGCTGAGGCAGGGACACATGCATAGGTCCCAACACAGGTTTTCCCCGAGACCAGGGTACCACAGGAGATGGTGACAGCGGCACCGGGAGATTCAGGTTCTCTTGAGTTGATTGAAGGGCTTTGGGTGTCTATGGCACTTGAAGCTGGCCGGGGCCTGCACTGCTATCCAGAGTCACACGCAAGGCATGGGATGGGCTGCACCACTTGACTTGAGCTGGGGCCCGACTTCCCAAGGGGGATGTTGATCTGCCTGACATGGGTCTTGGCTTGCCCCTGCCCTCTCCTTTCCATTGTAAGAGGTAGGAGATCTTCTCCTCTCAGTCTTTTTTAGCTTCTTGACCGGAGCCGCGGAGGGAGACCGACCGGTACTGCTCGTGGACAGCGCTGGAGGAGTACTGTGCATGGAGGCCACGGTGCTCGGTGCAGAGTTGGACTGCTGCTCTGGTGTTGGAGTGAGCGTTGACTCCATTAGGAGCACTCAGACAGATACCGCACTCCTTCTTTGTCCTAGGTTTGAAGGACTTGCAGATACAGCACTTGTCATTTATGTGCCCCTCGCTTAAGCACCTTAGGCAGCTGGTGTGTAGATCACTGCAAACGGCCTATGCCTGTCAGCAATCACAGGGCTTAAAGCCTAGGGACTGGGGCATGCCCCAACTGGGTTCCGTTCGGGACTAAGAAAACTATTGACTAACTAAGAGAACTACTATGTATAACTATTTTGCAGGATTTCAAAGTTCACAAGAACAAAGAAGGAATCAATGCTAGCCGAAGCAGCAGACATTCTAGCACCATCACTTGCAGAAAGAAGGAACTGAGGGTCAGGGAGCCAGCAGCACCCCTTATACTGCGCCATGTGGGTGCCACTCCAGAGGGCATCAGAGCCTGTCTCCTAGTGCTGAGGGAAAAACTTCTGGCACAGTGCATGTGGCGAGCACACACACCTAATATGAAATGGGCATGAGCAAGCACTGGAAGAACTCAATTTTCTTCTTTTGCTGACAAAGCTGCAGAAATACAGCTGTTCATATTTTACCCAAGAATGGACGGACAAAAGGACTTCTAGAACTACTATCAAAACTGAAGTCCTTCTATCACTATTTACACCAAAAACTCTTGGGCCTTCAAACACTGTTTTATCTGATATAGGAGCATTATGCTATAGCTATGTTAAAATCCCCAGAACATTTTAACTGAAATCAACTGAAAATAAATTCTATTTATATTGGGTATCAAAAATATTTTCTACAAAAGCCCAAGTTCAGGCCTAAATGAAGCCCACAGTGTTTCTTTAAAGGTGGTCTCTAAATATGAATGCCTTTAGATTGCTCCCCTATTACAAAGGCATGAAGAAAAACAAGTTACTTGGAATGAAGTGCCCCACTAAAAATCCTAAAGCAGAAACTGACACGTTCAAATCAGAGTGTATTTATTCACTAAGCAATGAAGTAACTGACCACCAGCAGTTGCGTTTTTATAGTCTAAGATCCGTATTTCTTTTAGCAGGTAAGAGGGTATACAATGGAGTAACAAACTATTGCTGTAGCAAGAGACTGCAATCAATTATATATAGCAAAAGATAGAGGTTTACCTGAAAGTTGGTTTCCTTCCACCCAGGTTTCTTGGCCAGCATCCTCACCAGAGCTTGGCAAGGCATTTCACTTCTCTCCATCAGTTCTACAGCCTAAAGGGTCAAAATCAAATTAACCATTAGGTCCAAAATATGCAAAACAAAATCCAAGAAAACTATTGGCAGTGAGATTTGCAATTTAGGCTTCTCTGCAAGTTAAGAGGATTAGTCTGGATTTCATTTTACACCAATGGGGAAACATGAGCTGTTATGTCCTTTAGACAAGAGGCCTTTTTAATGCATTTGTATTTATTTCCTTGGTTTTATTTAATGTGCGCCCATACAAAACTCCAAACACATGAGCAGACATGTAAATGGCAATATTGTCTTGGACAAACAACACAGCACACTCCAAAAAAAAAAAATCCAATAACTATTGACAGCTGCATCACATACCCAGTACCATTTCAACTTAAAACAGAGATTGCACCAGACAACTCCTCATAAGAATGGAGTCTAGATATCTTGGACTTAAGAGTCTACTTTGTAGCTTTTAAAGCTGCTCTTTAATTCATTCCAAGAGGGGAAGTTGCATCCCAGTGAAAACTTGAATGCTTAACGATTAGGCAGAGGCTAGATGCTGCTCCAGACCCCACTGGACTATGAAGTGCCAGCCTTTGCAGTAAAAGGGCTATGCCACTACACTTAAGCCTGTTTTTATGCCAAATATTGAAGCTCAATAGCAGTTGCAATAGGATATGAAATATTTGCAGATGTGCAGTAGCTGCCTTTTAAAGTAAGACTTAGTCCAAAAGCATCACATGGTAGGGATGCTTTTAGGGAAGAAAGCCAGCTCCACACTAAATAGAGCAGTGTCTGTAACTCATAATGCTTAGTTTGTGTCCTTCCAGAGGAGACAATGGAGATCCCTCATATTCCCAGCTGTAAAGGCTGATGTAATAGGATGCAATCAGCTGGCATTCAAAACTAGAAGTTTGACAGCCAGCATTTTGTATTTTAATTGCTGCCTAGTGTGGAGCCAGCAGGGATTTTGGTAGATTGTGGCAGACACTTGCAGTAGTCAGAGTAACAGATTGAGACTAACTGGCAGCAGAAAGTCATTAATTCCAGTTTTTTTATGCTTCCTTCTAAAAAAGTCATCCTCTTACTGTCCGTTGCACAATACTTACCTTCTGAAACTCCTCCATGCAGGCAAGTCTCTCCTTCCAGTTACCACTATCTAACTGCTGTATGCAAGAGGCTGGGAGGACAGCTGAAGCTCTCTCTTCACACACCTCTATCTGAAGACAGAATACAACAAGGTTAACACCGTACCACATGCTCTCTTGTATACCAGTCAGTAGTCTGATTATTAAAGTGCAGGAGGGCAGAGAGATAACCATGCCCCAAGGAACTTACAATGTAGGAGATCCACACTGGAGATCGAGAGGAGAAACAATTTTTTCATTAGTTGAGATGACTGATGTGGATATAGGTCTTGTGGAAGTGGTACTCAGGAGGCATTTAAGTTATGAGAAAGGATACTAGTGCATTGTGATAGAGGAGATCAATCTAAGCATAGTTACCAGAAAAAGTTAGACATACTGGGAGAAGAGCAAAGTGTAATCTTGTGCTGTCTTCTCTTAATTTTAGGGTTAAGCAAATTTTAGTGCAGCTTTGCAAATATTATGAGTATTTGTCAGGTAGGCACAAAGTCAATCACCAGGAGGACTGATAATGGGTGGGTGGGTGGGGGGGGAGTAGAGAAGCCATTTTACAGGTCCATTCTAGGAGAGAGGATGAGTAGCACTTAGCAAGGTTATTTTAGTGCATTATCCACAAGGAGGGAGCTTATCTCATTCATTCACTCACTCCCACTAGGTTCTTCCCTTGTACCTGATCTCCCTCAAGGGCTGCATATTTGACTGCTTGTCAGACATGTTCAATTTTTACACCAATAGCATCAAATGACTAGGATAATTCTCATTTTTAGGACTTTCCATACAAATCTGAAGTATGAAGGCTACACAAGAGTCCAAACACAATGACTTTCTTTTTATTGCCACTCAGCACACAGACAGCTTCCTTGTGGGTTTCTAGCTTTTTCCTTGTCCTTCATCAGAACGTAACTACTGCTACAAACTACATGTCTCAGTCTGAAACACTTCAGAATGAGTTTGAGAGTTTTGCAATTTAATCTGAATAGCCCAGGAGCAGACTAGCTTTTTAATAGGTAGGCTTGAGCAAATCACTGGACTATCTAGTGTATTTCAGTCTAGGTTTCGGAGTCAAGCTCTAGGGTTTCTGAGGCTTTTAACTCCAGAGAATACAATTTAGTTACACACCCAGTACTTCCACAGAAATTACATCTCAGCCTCCCCTCTCCTCCCAACAGCACAGTTCAGCTGAGAGGCAAAAGGACTCACACTTAGGCCACAGTCAAATTCATAGAAGTCCTCACTAATATTTGAATAATGGATTGTACAGAAGATAACCTGATTGTGTTTATTAGAGGCTTCACAATTAAAGATTAACAGTTATGTACAGTTTAAACCCATTGGTTTCCCCTGCTTCAGGTGTTTCAAATCCCAACTTCAGGGCCATTAATTCTACAAAAATCAAGAGAATAACCCAACTAGCACTGCTTACATGATACTGTATTGCACTTTTCATTTCAGAATATAGTATAGTACCTACCGAGAGTTCAGGTTCAAGTATCTCTTTGGTCTCAGATCCTTTCTTGCCTTTAGTTCCAGCACCTCCCGCACCAGCAGCTGCAGCTGGCTTGCTTTTCTTGGGAGGGCCCCCGGACTACAGAGGAAACAAGAGTTAGCAAGGATCAAGCTGTTAATTCACCAGAGTTCAAAATCAATACTTAAAATCAAAGAGTCTTGCTTTCCAACATTCCATGCTCTACTTCCAAAAGATACATTAAGGCAGGGGTAGTCTATTTTTTTGGTCAAGGTCCAATTTCTTGGTCAAGGTATAGTCAAGGCCCAGACTCTGGAGAAACATTTTTCACACTGCAGTAACCATGATAGTACTAAGTAAACAAAAAGATTTTGTGGTCGGTTCAAAAGCGTCTGGCAGTCTGCATTTGGCCCGAAGTCTGCCTACTGATTAATCCTGCATTAAGGAGACTTAAAAGTCTTCCGTAACAATGTAATTGGACAAACAAGTTGTTACTTTTAACCATAGTAGTGTGCAACAGGCTGGGTGGTAACAATGAACAGGCTAGCTCAATCAGATGTCATATTTCCAGGACAGTAAACTTCAGAAGTTGGGTCAAATAGTAGTGAGAAGTTAAAGGCAATGAAAATAGAAGGATTAATGTTCATTTGAAAAGGGTCAGAGAACAGTAAGTTAATCAAATCAATTTCCTTTGAGGTTGCAGTTAGGCATATATAGTGTGGCTGGCAGTCTGGAAAAATAAACTTAAGTTTTTCACTACAGTACTTAACAGGTGTTTTGAGACCTTTGACCAATTTAAATATTCACTTCTGCATTCCTCAACAACTGTTTGAGGAAGCAAAGGGAACGGAAGGGTGCTAAGACAACAATATGTTGCTTAAAGCTTTTTAACATTTAATGATCACATGGCTTTTTTTTTTTTTTAAATCCAGACTGGTGGTTTACACAACATTTGATAATCAGGAAGATACAACATTCCAGAATATGTTTATTGCAAGAGCAACACGTTGTCATTGAATGTGTCCTCTCTTCACCTATGTGTTAGTATTACACTGCCATGCCAAGTTGCATTATTGCTTACAGAACCCTTTGAAAGTATTCATTGGGTTGTCTGCAGTATGACAACATCAGGACTTGGCATTAAAACACAAGCAAGAAATCATTTAGAGGATAAAAATGGTGGAATTCTCAATTCCACACCAGATTGCTTTCTAAAAGAGTACAGGATGCATTCTTTTAAAGCCTGTTACTGCATACCACCTACTCCTGAACAAGAGGTAGAACAGGAAAAGAAAAGATTTGTTCTGATTAACTTGTAGATTAGGTTTGCAGAGGGCTGCAACTGGATGAAATTTAACAGGCCAACTTTGGGTTTTCAAGCAGTAACTATCTCAGGCCATCATGTGTGATGCAGTCTGGCTATATTCCACTTACCTTGGCAGCAGGAGCCTTTTTCAAAGGTCCTGATTTTGCTGAAGTGTCTTTTGTATCCTTGTCCCCAGCAGCCCCTGAAAGAACAGGGGTCTTTCCAGCAGCAGGTCTGCATTCCTTTTTGTCAGCTGCTCCACCTGTGTTCTTACCATAAGCCAGCTCCACCTTTTCAGCACACTCTTTAATCTAAGGAACAATGTTAAGAGACCAAAACCATTTAAGTACAGCTGCAGCATCTAACCAGCCAAAGCCACCAATCCAGAGCCAGCCCTGAGCCACTACAGCTCCAGGAGCGACATGAAAATCATATAACTTGTTTTACTGCCAAAAAGCTAATGCTATTTAAGCAGCACTTAGCAATGCTAACAGGACAATGGCATCAATTTGAAATTTTAGTCCATGCAGTACAGTCTCTTAATGTGTGCATACAACTCCCATTAATGCAAGTAGAAGATGTGTATCTAGAGAGGAAGACTGTATAAGGAGGTTAAAAACAAAGTCAGTCTTTAGAGCAGGTATTAATGACTGACTATATAGTTTAAAGCTTATTTAACAAGACTGTCAGCATCTGTACATAGGTGAAGGGACAAGTCCATACATAGTATTATGCAGGATTTGAAGTTTAACTAGGGTCACAAACCAGATGGTAGAGTCCTAAACCCCACCTGGCAGAAAGGAGATAAGATAGACTTCTATTACAGACACCACAACCTCCAAACCACTAATAGAGGCCTCAGACCTAGATCAGGATTTAAGGAGCGATGTTAGCTAATGTACGCTAACTAAGAAGTTTTAAAAGTCAGTGCTTTTAACGATCCTAAACTGACCAAGTTACAGCTGGCAGGTGAGGGAGGGAAGAAGTGACCACCACACCTTTAAATACTAGTCCACATTAAGCCTGAGAGAATACACGTTAGAGATGGATTATTCCCTACATGGGTTTTAAGAAGTTTGTTACCCACAACATACTAGGACACTGCAGAGGTATGAAAGCACTTCACTAGCCACTACATATACAGCATTCTGTCCAAATCCATAAGCTCACCCGATCAAGTTTGAGTTTGTCCACATCTGCTAGGAAAGGGTTCACAGCTTTCTCTCCAGCCACCTTCAGAGCTGTGCCTAGTGCTTCAAATGCAGCATCTCTAACTTCAGGGGCAGAGTCATTGATATGCTGTTGAGAGGATTCATTTGTAAAGAACAAGGTGAGTACTAAGTACTGTTATAAATTATAATAGCAATGCCCTATTTTTACTGTAAGTACTTGTGGTGAAGAGTAGATTGTATGAAGGGAGGAGATATTAATCTAGTCCACTGGCAAGTAGTTATCTTAAAGCTGCTGCCCCCTCCGATTTCATTTTATGACAGAGTGGTAGAAGTTTAGTTCAGCGGAAAAAAAAAAACAAAACAAACTTATATAATGTCATAAGTAGGCCTAGTCACTGGGAGTGTCTCCTAAGTCAGTTTTGTCCTAAAACTCCACCTGTTCTCTAGGGAAGAGTCCTTTTCCATTCAGGAAACAAAACAGGACCAAAGAATGTTATTCCACTGGAATAAAAGAAACTAGCCTCCATTGCTGCAGGCTACTTGTCACCCAACAAGTTATTCTTCAAGTTATTCTATGTCACCTCCCAGTTATTCTACTTGCTGCACCAGAATACACAAAACTTCACTACATGTTACATCCTCTCAGACAGGCTTCTCACCTCACCCAATCCAGTGCGTCCATCACAACACACTGCTTCCTAGAGAAGTATCAATCCATCCTGTTTTACCTTAAGAAGAGCAGCACAGAAGGGTTTTAGCAGGCTCCTTGGCAGGGTAGAAGGTGTACAGTGGCGAAAGCTTCTTGCAATGAATAGGGATGTCTGTTGCTTGATTGTTGGGTTTTTGTTGTCCATCACAGCCAAAATATCCTCACTTATGTTCTGCAATGTAGTCTAAAAGGTTGGACATGTGAGGTGGTTAGCTTCAGCAGAGGGATAGGAGAAAAGTCCTCTGAAACAACCAGCATGATTGAGTCTCAGTAGCACAGTACTGACAGAGTTTATAACACTTGTCCTTACCGTAAGGAAGATTGCATCTATGGCTTCCTGCAGAGCCTGCACGACCTGAGGCTTCTTCTCTTTAAACTTTTCCAGGATAGTTGGGACAACCTGTTTTTAAAAAGGACACACAATACTTCAATTACCTAATTGCAGAAAAAACAAAAATGCTCCCCAATGTGACACTTCGTGCCCTCATGGTTCAGGAGTGTATGCATGTAGTTAAGGATTCTTCAGCTCGCCTCCCTCCACTGCCACAGGGGCATAGCAGTGGCAAGGAACCAGCTCCTGCTGGCCCTAAATGCCACCATTATCACCACCAGAAACAGCAGGGTACTGGCCTTCACTCATTTATAACAATTTTAGAAAAATCTCCGGTTTCTAAACGTCAGGGAGGCTGAGACACTTCCCTTAACTCCTCCCTCCAGCAAAAGGGCCACCACCAGGAAGAAGGCTGCCCAAGAGCTCTGAGCCCTAGTCCTGCTCTTCCAGCCTTTGCTGCCACCTGTTCATCAGAAAGCCACTTTACAGTTGTATTTCAGCCTACAAATAAGTACTAATCACCCCTCTTATCTCCACTCCATACCTGCTTAGGGGAAGAGAAGAGCATTAGGGACATCATGATACCAGAAAGTTTATGTCAAGGAAATAGATGCCTGATGCCATTAATACCTCCCATTTTTGCTGGGCTCATATGGTCATTATTTCGACTGTTATACCACCATGATTACAGCATACCTACAACTACTCTAGGAACATACTGCTCCAGCACCACATACTCCCTCAATTCAAACAAGTTACAGTTGCTAAAAAGGTATCCAACAGATCTGTTTTCCCTATGGCATTTTTCTACCCATAAAACTTGTTCCTCCCCTTTTGGACCGATCGGTGGAATGGGCCATAGAATTATCAGAGTGGAGGAACTGTACAAAGAATCAGCAGAGCAGACATAAGAAACTAGTCCAGACATTTAACACCTATACACTGCATAAGACTATTACCTCAGCATGAGCTGGAAGCAGCCAGCACAAAGCAAAACAAAAAATTGGGAGATTTCAACATGCCTATTGACAGACTACATATGTAAAAGCTCAAACTCATCTCCTCCCTCACCTTCCTAGCGATCTCACAGGTTATCTGCAGGCCAACCCACAGACCCTGAACCTCATCAGCATCAAGATCATCACAACCCAGCCACTGTCTTGAACAGACCACCACATCATTAAGATAACAGTCAGGGATCTTTCAGCTTCCAGGTAACAAGAGTTATGATCACATTCGACCACAAAGACTCATTGATTCCAACAAATTTCAAGGTATATGAAAGGATAGCTGCACTCAAGACAAGGAATTGAAGATCTGGTAAAACACTGTATATGAGCTTAGAACATCAACACACTGGTATCCTAAAGGCCCCTTCCTCCTATCACCCATACTGACCCACTTGGTTTTCTGAAACTCTGCATCAAATGAATAGAAGGGGTGGAAACTCAAGCACCAGCAGTGAACACTGATTGATACAAACAGGATAAAACAAGGAATTCCTCCAAGCCTATCAGGCAGCTGTATTACAGGCCAACAGAACGTTCCTATCAGCCTCCACTAAAGCTACTAAATACCACCCAAAGAAAAGGCAATAAACTGCTTCATTCTTAAGTGCCAATGATGCTCAGTTCTGATGCTAAGTGCTGTGAAGAATGGTCATCCTATTTGGCTGAAAAGATTATGCACATTCAGGAAGGCTTCCCAAAATATCTGGATCTGCCCCACTTATACCTACCAATCTACAGACCTGCTTGCATTCCTGGAGTTCAAAACATTAACTCGGCAAGAAGTGCTGGACAACCTAAAGAGTCTTGACCCATGCCCTTCCTGACTTGTGAAAAAGTCATAAGCAATTGATCTCACTCCTGGCTGAAATAGCCAACATGTCATTCAGGGAAGGAATCTTCCCCTCCTTCAAACGAGCAATAGTCTGGCCAGCACTGAAGAAACTTGCCCATGTGTCGATTTTAGCCAACTACTAGCTAGCATCATGCCCCCCCATTACTGAGCAAGCTCTTAGGCTCTCTCATCTAAGGCTAAGTTCAAACTCAACTAATTGAAGCCAATATTCTAGACCCAGCAGAGTATGGATTCAGGACAAGACGAGACACGGAACTGAAACCACTTCAGTTGCACTGACGGATAATTTACTGTCACTAGCTAGAGGTCAGACATCCATTTTCTGGACCTCAGCAGCATTTAATATTGTTGACTATAAAATTATTTCCGCCTCACCTGAAAGAAGCGGCAGGAGTCCCAGGTAACGCACTAAAATGCCTTAAACCCTTCCTGGAGGGACACATTTGAAGAGTGGTGATGGGAAACTGCATCTCCACCACCAGACCACTCACTTGTAGAATCCCACAAAGATCAAATCTCTCTCCCGGGTGGAACACTGTGATGGCAACGAGGTGTACTTTGATGGATGATCCAGCCAGGCCATGCTGCTTCAGATGCAGTAGATAGTCCAGGATGAATGGCATAGATACTTCAAGTGGGGGTACGTGACTGATCGTATCAGCATGAGAACCTTTTCCATTTGGCCAGGTAAGTGGCCCTGGTGGAAGGTTTCCTGCTACCAAGGAGCACCTCCCTCACCAATTCCATGCATAGGAGCTCCACTGGGTTTAACCATGAAGCTTTCAAGCCATGAGAAGGAGGGACTGGAGGTCTGGATGAAGCAGGCGGCCATGGTCCTGTGTAATCAGATTTGGGAGGAGCGGCAGTGCGATTGGGGTGTCCACTAACAGCTCCAGAAGCGTGGTATACCAATGTTGGTGTGACCACACAGGAAGCAGCAGAATTACCTCCGCCTTGTCTCTGCGGATCTTAAGGAGAACCCTGTAGACGAGTGGTATCAGAGGGAAGGCATACAGTAGATGGTTCCCCCAGGGTATCATGAATGCATCAGAGATAGATCCTGGACTGTGCTTTTTGAAGGAGCAAAACATTGGACACTTCCTGTTGCTCCTGGTGGTATAGGTCTACCTGGGGAAACCCCCACCATTGGATTTTCTCTGGGTAACAGGAGTGTGCATCCTCAGAGATTTCATAGTTGCCCTTGAGTCCTTTAGGCTGTGAAGCCTTGACTCTGTCTGATCCACAAAAAAAAAGCCCTGAGGCCTAAAAGGGAAGGTCCAGCAGGGTCTGCTGAACTTCCGGGGGAAACCCAGAAGCTTGGAGCCATGCGGTTCTCCTCATGACCACCCCAGAAGAGATAGTATGTGCCGCAGTCAGCCAAGTCAAGGAAGGCCTGTACGGATGTCCTGGCCACTGCCTTCCCCTCCTCAACCAGAGCCGGGAACTCAGATTTCGACTCAGTGAGGAGCAACTCCTTGAATTTGGAGGGAGTCCCACGAGTTAAAAATTATACCCACTGAGGATAGCTTGTTTGTTAGCGATCCTCAGCTGTATGCCCCCTGCGGCATAAACTTTCCTGCCAAAGAGGTCCATTTGTTTGCCCTCTTTAGCCTTGGGAGCTGGCACCTGCTGCCCCTGGCACTCCTCATTTACTGCCGAGACCACCAGGGAGCAAAGACGTGGGTGGGAGAATAATAATTCATATCCCTTGGAAGAAAAAGTATTTTCTCTCCACACCCCTGGCAGTGGGTGGAATGGAGGCAGGAGTCTGCCACAGGGTATTACAATTGTTGTAAATATTTTTAATGACCGGCAATGCCACTCTGGAAGGGCCTTTTGGGGCGAGAATGTCCACCATCAGGTCCTTTAACTCAATGGACTTCCTCCACCTGTAGGCCCATGTTACGGGCAATGTGGCAGAGCAAGTCCTGATGCGCTCTGTGGTCAATGGGCAGAGGACCTGAAGGTGATGCTCCTGCCACCACCTCATCAAGCGAGGATGAGGAGGAAGCCAGTGGGGATACAGGGTCCTCATGGCACACCGTGAGCTCATATTGCTCCTGGGTAGCATTGGTGTCCAGTGGTTCAGCACAGTCAGATGTGACCTGGGCTATGGGTGGGTCTGGAGCAGGTTCCGTTGTCCCCTCTGTAGTATGAGGGGGTGGGCTGGATAGGGTCACCTCTGTAGCATAAGGGGCAGGTCTAATCAGTCTGACCGTGCAGGATGATGCCCTGATGTCACAGACTAGAAACTCTGGAAGGGGTACCCTGGGCCTGATGGTATTTCTTTGATATACCTTCATGAACACTTTGCAGTACTTTAAGCAAGTGTACACATTTTGCATGAATGCACACATCTAAAACCTACCAAAACAAGATACTTCACTGTGCACACTTCTCCCCTTAGGGAGAGAATGACCCATGTGTAACAGAAGTCTGTCATGTCACTTTTAATGCACTACTAGAAAATGCTCATACTCCAATGATGAGTGCTGTGTAACAACTGACAGAGCAGAAATAAAGAGAGGGAGTTCCATAGTCCTACTGGACTCTTGGTACCTCAGGAAAAGGGCTAATTGTAGTATGGCCATCCAATTCATAAATGAGAAAGTCCCAAAATTTAAAGGTGAAGTAACAGAGAAGTTGGTCAGACAGCAAGAAGAAATTCACTTGTGAAATCTCCTTTTCACCCACCTTCCTGGAACCTGCTGAGCTCAATGTACAATAGTATTTGCAATGAGATTGTTACAAACTGAAGTCAGAGTTGCTTAACTGAAAAGTCAATTTGTGCTGGGCTATAAATTAGCTTGAGATAAGTTTATCATATTGCTAAATCCTGGGTTCAAATGCATCCAGCTAGGATCAAGAACAGGTTTTTATGTAGACTGACTTCTTTACAATCAAGCTGATTAAACGAAGCTTCAAGAGAATGTCAATGCATTTGACTCTGGAAGAGTTCATACCGTGTACATTCTTTGGGGGACTTTGGAGGATTAATAGATGCTATGCTAAAATATTGGCCAACAATTCACAGGAAAGATCCAATTTCTTAGAAAAACTGGCCAAACCAAGTTCCCTAGCAAATGGCTGTGTACTAAGTTTGTGCAAGTCAGAGATACCCATTACAATACTGAACAGAGCAGTACTCAGAGCAACTCCACCACCTCACATATCCCACAACTATAGAATGTATTCTTTGCATCAGAGTTTAGCTGCAGAATCTCACCTCTTTTAAATTATGATACTATCTCTGCAGCTGTAAGGGCTAACCTTTAAAATACAAACCAAGCGTAAACAGAGGCAATAATGCTTGCTTGTCTGCGCCTGAAACAAGCTCAGACGGACAATGTCCCATTCATCAAGGCCCTCTGGACACAAATGATTCTGCAGCAGAGAAGATTTCGCATTTTCCCCCAATGTAAAGAACTCAGCATTTTAAAAACTGAATGGGTCATTCTGCTGCAGCCAGGCACCTCAGTTCTCTCTACTATACTAGGCCCTACCTGCAGCTCCCATTTGTTCTCCACAAGAGAGTTAATTGAATTATAGTCCATACTTCCTGCATTGCACCATGGAATCCAGTAACAGAGGGTTAGATAGCCAAAGTTGGAGTTTAACTTGCAGCCAGAGAGAAGGGGAGCCAGAAGCTTAGGCTGGCAAGCTGGACTGCCTAGAGCAGCGTTTCTCAAATGCAGCCACCATGGGCTTTTCTTGTGGCCACAGCCTCCTGTGGTGTAACTGGGGGGAGAGCAGCAGCCCTACCCCCTCCATAGTGCTCCTGGATGCACAGCCTTGCTGGAAGCCCAAGCAACCAACACCAAGGGTTGTGCAGACCGTGAGTTCCCCATCTTTCCAGGGGAGGTGGGGCTCAGGATTTGGGCTTCAGCCCAGTGGTGGTGGGAAAGCAGGATCTGGTTGCGAGGCTTTGGGCTCCAGCCCCAGGGCTTCAGGCTCGGCAACCCTCCCTGGCCAGTGCCCCTGACATCTTCCCCTATCCAAGGCTTACTTTGTCCCCAGACTTCCTAGGGCTGAGTAAGTCTACTGTGAAAAGTGATACTTGTAGGTTTGTCAATATCACTTTTCACAGTAGATTTCCTAGCTATCAATAAATAAATTACAATGATTTGGACATGTATATATGCATATTTGTTTTTCCGAACGCTACTTGAGTATTTTAGTAAAAAAAGTGAGCACAGCCACCAGCAAGAGTTGGTGGCCACACTCTGAGGCCACCAAATAATTTGTCCTGAGAACCTCTGGCCTACAGAGCAGCATATCAATTGAGGCCTGGGAAATCAGGTAGATAAGCCACTGAAGTCTACTGCAAGCTCCCTTTCTTCCCCAACATTTAGCATTTTAGGTCAGTGAATATTTTCTTCTATGAGCTACAGATCTGTGTTTCTGTGGGTGTTTCTCTGGTAATGAGGGAATAGGAATAAAGTGTATTTGAGAGCAGTAGAATAAATTAATTACCACCATGGAATTTTAAGAATTGTTCCTGCAATGACACTGGACCCTGCTCATGCTTAGCAGTGAAGAACAGGAAACAAACAAGGACCTTGTAACTTAATACCAGGACCAAAGATACATACATACTTGGAAACTTTCACCCCTTAGTCCAGCAAGAATCAAACTGTAAAAGGAACATGTGCATATCAAGTTTACTTTGTTTAAAAGAGAGAAATGCCAAGCCCTGGCAGTCATTAAAAGGAGTAGTTATTTTTAGAGCAGTTTTATTACTGTCACCATGTATCAAGGAGGAAATGCAGAGTGAAGTATTTACTACTTACTTGTCCTGCATATTGTCCAAATTTCTTCCTGAGTCCGGTAGCCAATCCAGCAAGGCATTTGGCAGCCAAAGCAACCAACATGACATTTGTGTCCTTTCCAACAACCTGCAAAGGATGGACAACATTACAGGTAAACAGGCCGGATTTCAGAGAATCAGAAGTAGTCTAGGCAGAGGGCTACGGGCATTGAAAGGATGGCCAAAGCAGTTATACAAGCAGCAACAGTGAATTTATCCAAAGTTAAGAGTGAAGCAGTTACTTGGGGTACCAACTCAAACTGGGCCAGATAATTTCATTCAATCCCAGAAGGATATTACATCACTGTCCTGGTACACTGAAGCAACATTTATCGTTCAAATCAGTGAACTGCAATATAGTCCTGACCAGTCAATGAAGTTCCTGGGGGAGTTCTGCCCCACTGTGCAATGCCGAATGTATGCAGAATTAACAAGCCGTACAGAATTTCATTTTCTCCCATGGAATTGGTGCGGCAGAGCGCTGGACCCAGCAGAGCCCAGCTCTCCAGCTTGTAAATACAAGACACTAAGCGGGGGATTTGGGGGGGGGGGGGGGGGAAGAGGAGGGAAAGGAGAGAGCTGGAGGGTTCCAGGCAGCTGCACTTCCCAGTACATCTTGAAGGAAGGAGGTGGTGTGCAGGAAACACCATACAAGCCCTGGAGCCAACATCAGGCTGTTTCTCAATGCAGCTATCTGAGACGGGAGAGGCAGAGTTCTCCCCCAAGATGTGCCCAGCTGGCATGTGAGGCACACCAAGATTGAGGCGCCCAACAAAAGCGTAACAGAGAAACAGGAAGAGAAGGTTACTCATCTTGCAGTAAATGAGGTTCTTCGAGATGTGTGTCCCTGTGCTGTTGATTGGAGATCTTCGGTAGCAGTGCCTGATCGGGACGCATGCACTCAACCGCTTTCTCGCGGTCTCATTAGAGTCTGCTTGAGTCCCCCCCTCAGTTCCTTCTCTACCGCGGAAATGTGAGAATAGTATTCCAAAGTAATGGGGAGGAGGGCAGGGAGAGGAGCACCCACAGGGACACACATCTCAAAGAACCTCAGTTACTGCAAGGTGAGTAACCTCTTCCTCTTCTTCAAGTGCTGTCCCTGTAGGTGCTCCACTCCAGGTGAATATGAAGCAGTACCCACTATGGCTGGTGGGACTTGGAGTTGCAGCAGCGATGACTGTACTGCGTGACTTACTATGGTGTCTGCCATGGTATCCTGTGTGATAGCATAATGTCTGGCAAATGTGTGGTCAGACATCCACATGGCTACCTTGCAGATATCAGTAACAGGTATATTATGGAGGAAGGCAACAGATGTTGACATCGCCGAGTAGAATGAGTACTGACACCCTTGGGTGGTTGGACATTCTGAGTCCAGTAACAGAATCTGATGCAGTCAGAGATCCACTTGGAAAGTCGTTGCTTAGAGATAGCCGCACCCTTCCATCTCTTGGTAGCGGAGACAAATAGCCGAGGGGATTTACAGAATGGGTTGGGATAGAATGCAGGTAAGTATATTGGTTGATTAAGGTGGAAGGTAGACACCACCTTAGGGAGAAATTTAGGGTGGGGTCGCAAAGTAACTATCTTTAGAGAAGGTTGTGTAGGGAGGGTAGGCCATCAAGGGACTTATTTCCCCTACTCTCCTTGCTGATGTTTTGGCAACCAAGAAAGCTACTTTCATAAACATGTGGAGAAGGGATCAGGGAGCTAAGGGCTTGAAGGGAGGTTTCATAAGACTGCGAAGAGCTAGGTTGAGATTCCAGGCGGCTGCCGATAGATGAATCTCAGGATAGAGATTTTGCAGGCCCGTGAGAAAGCATTTTATTGTGGGGTGGGCAAAGAGTGAATATCCATCCAGCAAATCATGGAACGTGGTGAGGGCCACGAGGTGTACTTTGATGGAAAAAGCGAGAGCCCATCCTGTTTTAGTTTCAAAAAGTAGTCTAGGATGTTAGGGAGGGTCACTGTGTGTGGCATCAAGCGTTTATGGGAGCACCACACAGAGAAGCGTTTCCACTTTTGCAGGTAAAGTCTTATGAGTGGAGTCTCTTCTACTATGCAGGAGGACTTGCTCAGAACAGGCTAGTTCGTGCATTTGGAACCATGAAGGAACCACACAGTCAGCTGGAGTTTCTGGGGCTGTGGACGAAGAAGCTGGCCGTTGTCCTTAGAAAGCAGATCTGGTCTGTTGGGGAGAGTCCGTGGAGGACGGATGGACATGCATAGCAGATAAGGATACCATGTCTGTCTTGGCCAAGCCAGGGAAATAAGTATGACCCGGGCCTTGTAGTCTCTGATTTTGCGTAGAACCCTGTGTATCAGAGGGACTGGTGGAAAGGCGTACATGAGGGAGTTGTTCCACGGAATGAGGAACGTCTCTCCTAGGGATGCAGTCCCAAGTCCCACTGTGGAGCAAAACAGGTGGCATTTGCGATTCTGGGTTGTGGCAGAGGTCTATCGATGGGGTGAAGAGCTGTCGTAGTATCGTGGGAAGTATTTCCCATGCATGTTCTTTGGAGAAGTGTCTGCTGAGTGTGTCGACAGCAGTGTTGCGACATCCGGGTAGGTATGAAGTGGTAATTTCTACGTGGTGTTGTATGCACCAATTCCATAACTGGATGGCCTCCATGTATAGGGAGTGCGATCATGCTCCCCCGGTCTGTTGATGTAAAACATACATGGTATATTGTCCGTTAGGACCGGGATAGATTTGTTCTTTATGAGGGGGAGAAAGTGAAGGCAGGCGTGTCTGACTGTTCTGAGCTCTAGGAGATTTACATGCAGATGTGGTCTGACAGGGACTAGCGGCCCTGTGCTGCATGTCCCCCCAGGTGCGCTCCCCAAGCAATCAGGGAAGCGTCCGTGGTGAGCATGCATGCCGGAGAGGGTTGATGGAAGGGAACTCCCATGTAGAGGTTCTCTGGTCTTGCCCACCATTGTAGGGAAGCTAGTACGTTCGCTGGAGGAGTTAACATCATACAGAAGCTGTGTCTGCTGGGTTTGTAGTGGGAGTTAAGCCAACCCTGAAGACATCTCATGTGCAGCCTGGCATACTTGACCACAAAAGTGATGGCTGCCATGTGACCAAGGAGCTATAGGCAAATTCTTGCCTGTATCCTGGGACGAACGGAGAGTGTGCGTATGAGATGTGTAATAGCGAGGAATCTGTTGTGTGGGAGCGAGGCTCTGGCTTGAATTGAGTCCAGGTGAGATCCAATGAACTTGACCCGCTGTGTGGATGTCAGGGTGAATTTTTTGAAGTTTATTTGCAGACCTAAGCTGTGGAAGAGCGAGACGGCGAAATGGGTAGCTCGTAATGTCTCGTCGTACGAGGTGCCTTTGATGAGGCAATTGTCTAGGTAGGGGAAAAGTATGATTCCATGTCTGCAGAGGTGGGCAACGACTACGGCTAGGATCTTGGAGAATACTCCCAGTGCTGTGGAGAGTCTGAAAGGGAGTACCCTGTATTGAAAATGGTCATGTCCGAGTGTGAATCGCAGGAAGTGTCTGTGTGCTGGATGAATGGACATGTAAAGGTAGGCGTCATGTAGGTCGAGGGCTGTGAACAAGTTCCCTTGTTCCAGCGCGGGTATTATTGTGCCCAATGTTACCATCTTGAATTTCTGTACACGTGCAAATTTGTTTAGTCGGCGTAGGTCTAGTATAGGCCTCCATCCCCCACTCTTCTTTTGGTTCAGAAAGTAGTGGGAGAAGAACACTTCCCCAAATGTTGTATCAGCACAGGTTCTACTGCATCTAGCTGCAGAAGATGAGCCACTTCTATGTGAAGTAGGTGCTCGTGTGAGGGGTCCCTGAAGAGGGATGGAGTAACCAGACTGAACTATTTCCAAGACCCAACAGTCTTGTGTGATCTGCTGCCAGGCATGGTGGAAAACCTGGAGGCGGTGGCCAAACAGGCGGTGGAGTCAAGGGGTGATCGCACTGACCCTCAAACACTTCAAAATTGTTGTTTGTTTCCCGATGGGTGGGAGGTAGCTAGTTGCACCTGATTTTGTCTGCACTTAGGAGGTCTAGCGCGATTCCTGGCTATATAGCATGGTCTGGGCTGTGGCCGGTGATATTGTTGAGCGCGTGGCCTCTAATCAGGTTCATATCCTTGTCTCCTGGGAAGGGACGGGTAGATGCCCAGGGTTGCTCTGGAGTCTTTCATAGTATGAAGGACTTCATTGTTTTTTTTTGGGGGGGGAGCTTATCTTTATCAAAGGGGAGGTCCTCCACTGTGTTCTGCAGGTTTTTGGGGACACCGGATGCAGACAGCCAGGAAGATCTGCGCATAACACTGCAGTTGCAGTAGTGCGGGCTGCTGTGTCCGCCATATCCAGAGATGCTTGTAGGGCTACCCTGTAGACCAATTGGCCCTTGACAAGGACTGACTTAAAGTCTGCTCTCCTGTCCTCTGGGATATGGGCGGTAAAATCAAAGAGTTTATTGTAATTGTCAAAATCATAGCTTGCAAGTAGGATGGAATGTTTGCAATTCAGAATTGCAAAGCAGAGGAGATATAGACCTTGCAGCCCAAGAGGTCAAGGCATTTGAAGTCCTTGTCTTGTGGGGTGGCCCGGTAGTGCAGCTCTTTTGTCCTGTGTGCCACTGCATCCACCACAAGAGAATTCAGTTGTGGATGGGAAAATACGAAGAAGTCTACATCCTTAGCAGGAACATAATATTTACGTTCAGCCTTTTTGCAAGTTGGTGGGATAGAGGATGGGGTCTGCCAAAGGGTGTCAGCTGGTTCTAGGAGTGCTTCATTTCTCCTCTAAAGGGATGTCCTGGCTGAGTGCCACCCTCTTGAAAAGTTCCTAGAATTGCTTAAAGTCATCCAGGTTCTGTGGAGGCAGAGACATGAGGGCTCCGTCTGGAGCTGATGGAGAGTTAGGAGTTGGTGAATCAGGGTATGGTTCATAGCCCACCTCTTTGGGGGGGGAGGGGGGGAGGGTTCAGGTGCTCTAGAAGTAGATGGAGTTGGAGATAGGGGCACAGAAAAAGCTTGTGGTCTGGTGGAAGAATCATGAGGGTGAGTGGCAGCAGAAGCCGGCCAAGGGTACCACTGAGGCCAAGGCATGGGATAAGAGAAGTTAGATTCTTGCCCATGGGGGGAGGGCAAAGTAAGGAAACTGAGGCTGGTGCTTGTGAGCTGTGACCTGAGGTGTAAATCGTTCCAGTGGAGGATGAGAGGCAGGTGGGGAAAACTCAACCTGCTGCTGCATATCGGGCTCGCTGTCAGTGAAAGTAGCCAAGTCAGGTGGGGAGAGTGGCTGGTCAAAGAGTAAGCAGTGTGTGTCAAGGAGCGGAGAATCAGCCTCAGGAGCCACTGAGATGTCATCCTGATTTAAGAATTGCTACTGCTCCCTGGGCTGTGATCCTGCTGAACGTGATATCCCACTGAGCTCAGAAGCTTGTACTGACTTCTGTTTTGCTTTCGCCAGTGCCGCGGGCCGTTTGTAGGCACCCTGCGGGAGGTCCGCTCCTGCTGCTGGAGTGGTAGGCAGGCTCGGTGCGGACGTTCTTGTTGGCACCGGGGCAGAATGCACTGTCAGCATCGGGTCTATTTTTGGTGCCGAGGGAACCTTCCCACTACGGGAAGTCGGGTCCCTGCCTCTGCGCGCCGTGGGAGCCGTGGCTGAGGTGCTGGGACAGCAGGAGGTGCCTGCCTTCGGTGCTGTCAGCACTGAGGGTAAGGATCTCGAAGGAGACCCTTTCCATGCAGAGACTTTCAAAAGGGTAGACTGTTGGTCTTCCTGCCTCTTCACCCGAGAGGGTGAATCCATGTTCCCAATCCGTTCGGACCTGACCAGGGACCGTGAGGGAGAGGGTTTGCTGTTGCCCATCTCCATAGGTGGCTGTAGGGATTTCTCCATCATGAGCATTCTCAGCCGCAGGTCCCTGTCAAGACAAACCCTGGTTTTCAGGCTGGTACAGTGGACACACTTGGCAGGGACTTGTCTCGTCACGGCACTTCACACAGCATGAATGTCTGTCAGACCGTGGTATAGACTCTTGACAGGAGGCACATTTCTTAAATCCTGAAGACCCTGGCATTATTGCACTAGGAATGTCAGGGGAGAGTGTCTCAACAGGAGACAAACTTGAGGAAAAAGAAGTGGGTTTTTTTGGTTTGTTTTTTAAACTAGGTAACTATTCTAAAGGAAGGGAAATAACTGGGATGTTTCTAACTATTTCTGTGTCTTTGTACTTGTTTCCTTCAGTGACCAGGGAAGAGGTTCAGCACTGCCCTGAGTCCCGTCTTCAGCTGAGGACAGTTGAGAAGGAACTGAGGGGGGTGCGGGACGCGGGCGCTCAGGCAGACTAACGAGACAGCAGTTGAGCGCGAGTGTCATGACAAGGCACTGCTACCAAAGATCTCCAACCAACAGCAGTGGGACGCACCATCACCTGGAGTGGAGCACCCACAGGGACAGCACTTGAAGAACTGGGTTGTTATAGGGGTTTAACACTTCTCCTGGGAGAAACTTTTTTGTTCTCTTGTACTGTTACAGACATACTTGCTGACAGGTATTTTGAAATAAAATTACCAAAATAATTGAAACTGGTGGGATTATATTGTATTATTTTGACAAAGAAAATACGCAGAATTTTATAATATTGTGCACAGAAATTAATTTTTTGGTGCAGAATTCCCTGAGTATTAAATGGCTATGTACCACAGTTTGAGATTGCCATCTTCTGCTCAGAAAGTTTTAAGATGTTAGTGCAAGTTATGCCTTGTGTCTGGACTCAAAAGGGTCATTTGGTGGCTTCTACCACAGGCCCAAAACTCAATGAAGTGGGCATACACACTCACAGGTGTGTGTACATTTTACACAGTGCATGACAGACCCAAACTCAAAGGCAATCAGAAACCAGATTCTACTCTCTCCAATTGAGTGTGCATCAGATTGTGAGTATGTACTGGGGGGGTGGAGGGGCAGGGTGTTAGTAGTGATTGATCTCAAATGAGTACATTTCAGAACAGCCTTTAAAGGGATTTATTTAGTCAGGCACACTGTTACTGGCAAACTTGAAAATCTCAGTCAGGAAGCCATATGGATTTCTGATGGAAGAATAAGTCAAGAGCTGGATGAGAAGTCTTCCCCATTTTGCAGAACTATACTTTAATCAATACAGACTAGAATTAATTTAAGACTAGGTGTTCGGATGGCAAGCTAAACAGGTATGTTGAAAGCATACATCTAAATGCATGTACATATTACACGTTTACAATGTAGTGCTATTTGTGTGTCTAAAAATGGCAGTTTTTAGAAGAGCTGCAGGTTGTGGAGGTAGCATTCTTCTCTATTTGGACTTGTGAAATCCCAAACAGGCAGCCAAAGCCCTAGAAAACTGCAGTCCCCCAAGGGAGAGTTGAGTAGGGAAAGGATTTTGCATGCTGCTCGCCCAAAAATCAGATTTGAAAGTTAGAATGTAATACAATCAAGCGAAAGCATTAAATTAACACTATTTTTGCACCTTCATAAGCAGACCATTTGGTCTGAAGGTGGAAGGAATATGACCAATCCCTGGAGACTTGTGGAAAAGGCTAGGAACATAGGTTCTAGACCACTGGTCTGATCCAGTGTGGCAATTCCTATCTCCAACAGTAGGCTGCACCACCTGCTTCAAAGGAAGGTGCAAGAAGCCTGCAGTAGGAAGTTGTGCAATAACCTACCTGCAGTGTATCTTCCTAATCCCCATCAGAGGTTCTCCTTTTTCTCTCAAGAATGCGGTTTATAGCCCTTCCATATTTTTATTTTAAATCTTTACTATAAGAACTCTGAATATTCTTGTTATTTGTATAACCATCCAATCCTTTTCCAAATCCAGTTAAGCTTTTAGCCTCTGATGTTAAATAGCAATGTGTTCTACAGCCTGTGTGCCGCGTAAAAAGGTTTGATATCTTTCAATTTCACTGAGCACCTCTTGTTCGTATTACAACAGCAGCATCCAATCTATCTTCTCTACACCAAGCTATTTTGAATCTCTTTATCCTATTCCCTTTTATTTGCCTCAAATGCAAACAAACGTTCCAAAATATCTTCCATTCTTCATTGGTATGTTTTCCATGA
This sequence comes from Lepidochelys olivacea, assembly GCF_965140295.1. Lineage (NCBI taxonomy): Eukaryota > Metazoa > Chordata > Testudines > Cheloniidae > Lepidochelys > Lepidochelys olivacea. The sequence goes on from NC_140416.1 coordinate 56,342,163, forward strand.
CTAATCATTCCTTGTACAACTCCAAATCGCTCTAATTCTCCTATATTTTTTGAGAAAGGGTGACCAGAACTGAACACAGTATTCAAGGTGAGAGCATACCACTGATTTATATAATTATATTTTCAGTATTTTTCTCCATCCCATTTTTTCTAAACTGCTCTTAAGTACCTGCAGGAAGAGACACATACCCAAATGTATTATTGGAGGAAAGGTCTTCTCAAATAGTATGAGAATCCAACAGACTACAGTTCCCAATGTTCAACAAGACAGAAACAAGCCAAAATAATTTAAGCACCACCCTATTGGGTGGGTGTGTTCATCAAAGTTATAATGTTGAGAGTAATTTGGACACAGACATAGTGCCAGTATTTGGTCTTATGACCAGTGGTGGCCTTTCAGACATTAAAATCTAATCTTCTGGCATTAAGCAGTTAACTACTGCAATATAACAATGCAAAATACATATGACTGGTACAGCGATTTTTACCTTCTTAAGAACTTTCACCAAGTCTGCATAGTCCCCTGCTTCCAGTCTGGGATTCTTCACCAGCATCTCAACAGCTTCCAGAGCTTCTTTCCTCTCTTGCCACTTTTTGGCTTCCTGCAAAGCAAAGCACTCTACATTTGTGTACACTAGACACCTAACAGCTCTAGGAAGGCTCACTCTAGACAGACTGTAGACTCTAGAGCCTAAGTTTGTCCCAAGAAATTCAAGTACGCTTAGTATCCTCGTATACGCTAAGCTTGGTGGTTACAGCTAGCCATTGGAATGCACTCTCACATTTCAGTTTCCATCTTGCTTTTTGATTTTACAGCTATTTATGCAGATTAGACAGCCTATATCTTGCAAACCAGCTCCCTATTATTCATGTAGCAGTACTGCCTATTTGCAGGATGTAGGTCAGTCTTAAAGTCGATCAGCCCTCACCTCTCAATATTGCAGAGTTAGTGGTTTAAACTTACTATTTTGTCATAGAAGTCTTTGGGAAGTTTGGAAAGAATCTCCACAGCTTCCAGTAGCTCATAAGCATCCACCTGTGGGACAACCTCATCCCCATCATCTCCTCCTGCAGGCCAAGATTGGAAAGATTAGTGGAGGTATGCAAGCTTAGCATAGAGGCTTGTCATGTCAGTCAAATTTCATTTTACACATTCCCATGCTCCCTTCATCAAAGACAAGAGGGGAAGTGGACTATGAATGGTAATGGTTTTGATACTAGGTTATTTGATACTATTTTCCCCCCCAGCTGTGTCTTGTTCATAGGATAGTGTGCCCCACTTGCTTTACATCCCTTTAAATTGAATGCACCTTTTTGGTCTGTTCTATTTCTTACTGGGTCTTTTAATAATGATGTGTTTTCAAATAAAGTACCAAGATCACATAGGTTACCTCCATCTGCATCCCCTCCAGCTGCTTGCTGCTGCTCAAACTTGGCTTTCAGCTCTTGCTGGGAACGCAGGAATCTGGTCTGTTTGGGAGCTGCTGGCGGTAGATTGACCCATTCTTCTTCCAATTCTTTTAGCTGTAAAAATCACAAGAGTAATTCTTGGGGCTTTAAGCATGAAACATAACATTCCCCCACCCACTGATACAGGATTACTCCAGGCAAGCTTCCACCTTATTAAAAGCAATGGTATCCCCCCGCAAGTTGTCAGGAATTTTCTTCTTTAGGTTTTAATCTTATGATCTGGGTGGGCTATTCTTTCAGTTCACTTGCAATGATATTATAATCCTACAACATTTGTCCTATTGTGGAGATGGCCAGAGGCAACAAAGCTAACCTCCCTCCTTCCAGAGGTATGGTAAACTCACTGTTTAGAATTGTGACTAGTTATCTTTATAGCGCATAGAAATATTACGAGGGGTGAGGGGAATGTTTACTAAAACAGAAACCGGTTAGAACAGTGGGAAAAGGTTATTTTTGGCTTTTGTGAAGAGGTTATGATCTAAATAAAGAGGAAAAATGGCTTGTTGAGTAAATGAGTCTTTATGCTACACCCATGCCATCAGATGCAGAGAGATTAATAAAGCCACTAGATAAGCAGGGTTGGGTCAGGCCAACTTTGAATACCTAGTTGTAGAAAGCAGTACTGGTAATTCAGTTTTTTAGGGAAAGGAATATCTTTAATATCTCTGTATACCACAGATGTTACTACATTACTGTTTAAAAGCAACAACTTCCCATGTGACCACAATACTCAATTAAACGGTGGATGGATGTATGGGCATTTGAAAAGCATTGAAGATTGAATATTTAGTTTCCATAACACCATGCGATTACATTAAGACCTTCCTGTGCATAGACAATGCCTATCAAATCCTTGACATTACGAGATGTATTTATTTTTGTTATATACATTGCAAGTTCTCTCTTCTTTGCCAGGAGAGAATGGTGACCCTGACACCTAGTTATTAAAGGGAGCAGATGGTAAGTGTAGTTGCCCAAAAGAGGTGGGGAGAATCTAACAAGGTAATTCCATTCTGCCCACCTAAACTCCCCCTCTAGTTACAATTGGATATGGTATTTTTCCCACGTCTCACCCACTGCAGAAGTAGAGAACAGATTTGCTATGCATCTTTAACTGGAATGTTGCTTAGTTACCATTTTGAAGTCACAAAAGTGAAAAAAAGAATTTTGTTTTAGAGAGAAAGTTAGAGTGTTTTCACCAGACAGCAACAGTTTTCAGTAAGACAGAAAGGCTCAAGAAAATACATGCTCAGCTAAAAATATCCCATACTGGTATATAGCAGGGGGTTATAAGAATTAGTTTGAACACTGGAATATTTATGAACCTTCGTTCATAAAACTTTGCTCAGATAGACACTTCCTGTAGCCTACCTGAACCGAGTTTATGTTCTGTAATGGTGGTCTCAGAGCATCCCTTATCCAGCGGTAAATCTCTACAGCAAGGAGTTTGGCTTCATCTCGAACAGCCTTCTCTCGAGACTCAAAGAGTTTTGGCAACACTTTGATAATTGGCTTTAGTGAGATTATTTTTGAACCAAATTCACTGAAAGTTAAAAAGAATACATACAGGTGTCAATGGCAGAGGACAAAATCCAATAGAAATTCAGCCACAGATCATAAACATTAATTAGCTATTATCTTGACACAGCTGGGGTCCTAGATAGAGCTGCTTGTGTAAACTGATGCCTTTCATAGGCTGTGTCCTGTACAAAAGGTTGCATCATAATATACACTATCAGCAATGGTTCTACATATTAACATGCATTGCCATCACCTACCAATCTGAAGCTACTCATTTGTTGTGTTAAAGAACAGTTGCTCTACCACAATTCCTTCCCTCCTTCACATAGTTTGGAATAATAAAACCAGGCTTTTCAAACCACTTCAAAGCACGTAATCCAACCTGCTGCTTAAGTCTCTCCCCTTGCCAGAGAAAAAGAAATCTCCTTAGACTGGAGCTTGTGAGACCTATTTTTCTGATCACACTAGACTCTCCTTTGACTATCCCTTGGAGGCACACTGCAGAAAAGCGTTAATCATTTTGCTATTTGTTAGACCAGATTAGTGAGCCATCGGTCATCTCACAGAAAGTGTGCGCTTTGACACATACTTCCCCCAACCTCATAATCCAGCCTTTGGTACCAGATTCTGCAAGTTGCCCTTGTGCCTGTTGCACAAAGTCTCATCTTTCAATCACTGTTGAATGGGAGCACATCAGTACCCTTTCAGTACTCAGCTACTAAGAACTGTTCAGGTGCTATTGTACTCTTATGCTATCAGATGTTTACAAGAAGCTTTATAAGAAACAGATTAGCTGCAGGAGGAACATCCCAGTCATGAATTAAGATATAGAATACAAATGAGTCACCAATCCTGTGGAAGGAAAGGTTAATATATACCAGAGTTTCCCAGGGAAGCATACTAGGGCCAATGTTGGTCCATACATTAGCCTACGACATGGTTATGTCAAGAGACTACGGATGATTGAGAGTAACTATGGAAGAATTTAGCTAGTTAGTAGGGCAACAATAGATTAAAACCTGAGAAGTGTGAGGTAATGCACACTGAAGGAACATTTTATAATTAAAACAAATGGGTTCTAATTGATTACCACTTGACAAATCGATGCACACAGTTCAAAGATGCCTGCTTGATACACAGGATGGGCCACAAAGGCAGAGATCTGTTCTTGTATTAATACAGCAAAAATGCAAAAAACATTCTAGTCTCACGGGTCAATGGTGAGTTCCCCCTTGAATAATTAATTTGGTTTTACCATCTCATATCTGAAGGATATAAAATAATTTTATGGACTAGTTTAAAGAATCAAATGTAACCATAGAAGGAGCTAGAGTTGAGAAGTGATAAGTGGTAGAGAAGGCTCATCAGGATTCCCAACTACACTGTTTTTATAGCACAATATGGTATGATTAAATAAATCAACTTATAATTGATAATTACTCTTAAGTCTGGGACACTACTACAGGATTCAGAGGCATATATCTTAGAATTAAAAATAGGCTTTAGACATAGGACAACAATATCTGCAGTAACAGTAGATGGAATGACAACAGAAGACTATCTAGCCCCATGCTTCAGGAACTAGCTGATTATTAGGGGGTTGCTCTCTTCAGAAAGACCCAATACTGACCATCTGTATCTGTTCTAGATATTTCTATGCTTAAAGTTTCTATTTCACATGCCAAATACTGACAGGATCATGCATCAAACACAATCATCAGATATTGCAAAATTTAGAGATATTTAGACTGAGAAAAAAAGGGGGGAGGGGGAGTGTGTCTTGGGGGAGGAGAGAAGAGGAAAACAATGATAAGAAGCCTACATTTAGCAAAGACAAATACTACAGGGATTTGACAAACTCCACATACTGGTGCAATTAGACACTTACAAGGGAATATTTTTAGAAGTTAGTCTACAGATCAAGGGAGACAGCTAAGTAACGGATACGACACAGAACTCCTAAATTAAAAATCTGAAAGTGCAAAAATATAGAAAACTATTCAGAAACTGCTATAAACAAAACTCCTTTTTTGCAGATTTGACACATGTAAGACACTTCATGTGACATTTGTACCCAAGACGTGCTGTAAGTCTAAAATTAAATGCAACTTTTTACTTACATTGATTGGGTTCCTGAGAAGTTTCAGTAGTATGTTATAGACAATTTCAGACACACAAATTCCCTTGCCCACCAATACTAGCTTTAAAATAAATTATTGCACAATATAAGACGCATCTTTTCTTTGGCTTGGTGTGCGTGCAATTGAAGATATTTAAAATTTGCTTTAGGAATGGCCTGAACAATATCACATTCTTTAGTAAAAAGAAAAGGAGTACTTGTGCACCTTTAGAGACTAACCAATTTATTTGAGCATGAGCTTTTGTGAGCTACAGCTCACTTCATCGGATGCATCCTGTAGAGCTCACGAAAGCTCATGCTCAAATAAATTGGTTAGTCTCTAAGGTGCACAAGTACTCCTTTGCTTTTTGCGAATACAGACTAACACGGCTGTTACTCTGAAACATTCTTTAGTGAAAGCTGTGAATATCCCAAGTGAAGACTTGTTTCATCAACACCACAGACGGGAAACCTCATCCGGCCGGGACACGGAAAGGACTAATAGATTATATTACTTTGAGCATTAGCAATCAGTAGGGGCAGCATTTATGGGGAGGACACAGAAAACCATTTTTATTTTAAACTCAAAGATATTTATTTGCAATTGTTCCCGTTAATTCAACAACTTTGTTCCCAAGCCTGGAATCAATAGTTCTGCTGGGAAATAACCCTGCTCCTACCATTGAAGAAAATGTTTTCATTAAACAAAGTCTGGCAAACAGATTGCCAAGACTGAAACTGATCAAGATACAAGAACAGTAATTAGGGAGAAAACACTCATATCTGACTAATTCCCACACTGTCCCGGTCAGGGAAAATGCTGCCATTAAAAAAGGTTCAGTTCACTGAAGTCATTACAATTTCGAAGATTCAGCAATACCAAATTCCAGAGCCACTTACAGCCTTACATAAATTTTCCGTTACTTAACAGCATGTGGAATTTAAACAAGAGAACTTACCTCAGTGCTTTCCTCAATGTCTCTATACATGCTACTATGATCTTAGGGTTCTTGTTGTCCAGGCCCTTTAACAGCTCTTCTTGTACAGGCTCCCCTTTCTCAATTTCTATATACATTAAACATATGTCTATACCCAACTCCTTTGCTCTGGCTTTAGGTTGATTGAACACTTTATTTACAACTCCAGAAATCACTTCTCCTGTTGTCCTGAAAACAGAGGACATATTTAGTTTTCAGCAGACAGAACAGCGAATGTAATTAGTTCTACCACCCATGAGGTATATGCACACATAGTAACACTGAGATAACTAACCTTCTGGAAACTAGATCCTATTTAGGTTAACCATGGCAATAACATTCCCTAAAGACTTACTCCACTATGTTACTGAACTCAGCTGGGTACTACACATGCACTTTACTAGATAAAGAGTGTTCCCGACCTCTATGCTTGTTTCATGTGCCTGTTGTATCTTGTCTAAGATTGTAAAGCTTTTTGTGGCAGGGACTGTACAGTGCTAGCACAGTGGAACCCACTACACTGGGGACCACTAATACATATAAGCACACTAATTTTTGAATACATGCAGAACAGCAGGACACCCGAGGAGACTAGTTTTAACAGTTCCAGGGCACCAACCAAAAGTTGTGTGCGAGAGAAATATATATTATATATACACATACCCACCCTGTCCCCTCATAGGTATACACTGCTTCACATAGAAAATAAAGATGCAAATCCATGCTCAAGAAACTTGCAATCTAAGTATAGTACAAGAAGATACCAGGAAAAGAGGGAGGTTCATATACAGCAGTTATGCAATTACATGTTCTGGCCTTTAGCTTCTTTTTAAATCTTTTGATAATATAGAAGGTTTGCACAGAACTGTGGATTTGAGGGATGAGAAAGAAAAGATTAATTGAAGGAGGGATTTGGAAGAGAATAAAGGGAAAGTATGCTGGTATGCACCATCAGGATGGATATTCCCAGTGCTGGAATTTAGCAGTTAATTATAGCATATGCCATAGTTTTGAAAACTATTGACAGGACTTTTCATATAACTCCCATCTAAGGTGCTAACAGTTTGCATCTTTAATTTTATCATTTGAATTACAGAGTAAAAATTTCCAACATGGATACTCTCTTCATTGAGCTGAATGGAAAGTGGGCAACACTTGAAGTCTGTATGCTGAGGGTACATCTACATAGCAAAGAAAAACCTGCAGCTGGTCCAAGGCTCAGGCTGCGGTGCGGTTTCATTGCTGTGAAGACTTCCAGGCTCGGACTAGAGCTTAGGCTCTACGACTCTTCAGGGTGGGAGGGTCCTAGAGCCCGGGCTCCAGTCCAAGCCTGGAAGTCTTCACAGCAATGAAACAGCCCCGCAGCCAAAGGCCCGTGAGCCCGAGTTGGTTGGCATTGGCCAGCCCTGGGTTTTTCTTTGCTATGTAGATATACCGTTAGCCTATGGAAGCAGAGAAAGGTACAGTAAGATCTAGGATACCATTGCTGCTGGCAATACTGTACTTTGGTTGGGAAGGACAGTCTATTCTAAAGACTTCTGTGCTTTTTAATTAAAAACAGCTATAATATTAGAACATCACTGTTCACTATAGAAGTAGTTCTGGCTGTCTGTGGCCTAATGGAGCAATTCCCAAAAGCATGACAATTTTAATTTCTCCAGTATGCAAGAGAAGATCACCTACAATTGCTTGGTGTGCTGTGTTTTCTTAACGTTCTGAGTCAAGGTTAATTGATTTCTAATGCTACATCCAACGAACATGGTGAAATGGGTTGCTGTTTATCTGTAATTCAAAACTAAAGACCATTTGTTTAATTTCTACACATTTCTAGAACATACAGAATTTTCCAGCTAAATTCTGAAAGTTGACTCATTTAATTGCAAGACTTCCCCTCCCCGTTTTACTTTATCTGCAACATACAGCATAAGTTTAGAAATGATTAGACTACTAACAAAATTCACTACATATTAAAAAAAAAAACCAAAAACTTAAAATGTGCCACACTATTATTCCCTATAAGTTCCTTATCACAAGGAGTGAAATACACTCAGATTAAAGTAATTGTGTAACCAACAAACAGATAGATAAATTAAATATGAATGCCTACTTTTCTTCTATGGAAAGAAAATAATCAGGATAAGAACTTAGTAGCCGCTAGGACAGGGTGGATAAAAATCAGTTATTTAAAATAAATTTCTTTAAAAAAAAAATCAGATTTTTAACGGAAAATCGGATTTTTTTTATAAAATGCTTTTTGAGGAAAAAATCTGAAGAGTTTTAATTAAGATACATTATAGCACAAAGATATCATCATGGAATAGGGATTCTAAATTCTATAGTATGAGACTATATATTCATGTAATGTTTTGTAAATGAGTTCCAATAGTTCATGGATTAGGGACCCAATCTTATGGGGTTCCAGGGGCTTCTATAGAGATATTTAGGTTAATCTTTCTACCTGCTCAGTGCTCAGTCTAGAAGATACCATCAGAGATGTTAGTTTTGCAGTTCTCAGACTGAGAACGGGTGTCTCCAGAGATCACATGCTTGTTAACAGCAATAATATTTGTAAATAAATTAATATATAGAGGTGAGGAACAACAGACCTCAATCCCATTGTTTCTCTGCAAATTTGTGTACACAGAGTCAGTTCCGTACCTCTCTCTAAAAGTGCAAAGTTTCAAAAAGCTAAATGAATAGAATATTGTTGGGGGCGGAACAGCTCTGGATAAGGAGACAAAGTCTGGAGATAAAATGTGAGAAGGGAGGGACAGGCAGTAGAAACAAAAGTGAAACTATCAGAGCAGCATATTCCAAAAGTCTTGAGGTCTTTCTGAGTGTAGCCTTCATTGATTTGAGATCTACCATACTATTCTCTCACTAGAAGGGAAAACCTATCATGGCAGCAGGCTGTAAAATAGACCTAGTTTAGGTGTCATCTATCTCTGAGTTGTGAAGATTATGTATTAGGGCTTGGCTACACTTGCAAGTTAGAGCACATTAAAATCAGCCCTGGGTGCTCTAACTCCTGAGGTGTTCACACTGGCAAGGCACGTACAGAGCCTGGACTCTGCAGCTGGAGTGCTCCTGGTAATCCACCTCCACAAGAAGCATAAAACTTGCTGCGCCCTGACTGAAACGCCTGGGTGGACGAGGTGTTGCATTACTGCGCTGTGACTGGCCTCCGGAAATGTCCCATTATCCCCTGAAGTCAAGTCACCACTCTGGTCATTGTTTTGAATCAGTTGCAGGCATGCGGATACCCCCGTTCACAGCTCCATTTCAGACAGCAGGCATGCTTATCTGCTCCGAGACAAAGCAAACCATTACTGTGGAATGCTGCTGCTGTGCGCACTTTCAACTTTTTATTCCACTTCTACCCTTCTCAAGTTATAAGACTGCTTACTCATCATTGCATTTTACTTGTCTTTCCTGGTTCAGGAGAGAATTTTTAGGATTTAGAATACTAATCATACTGTTTTGTCACAGAGCTTACGAATACAAGAAGTTACAGTCACAGCACAGCAGAGACATTAGCAACTGGCCGTCCAGTAAACAGTTTCTTCAGATCAGGGAATAAATGGACAACATGGCAGGAACGCTGAAAGTGGCAGCTGCACATGGCAAATTAGCTCTTCCTAGAAAGGTCACGTTAACTATCACAAAAACATATCATTAGGAAGGAGAAAGGACTTACTTTCCTGCTACATGAGCATTTTCAACATAGGCAAGTGCTGCTTCTAATCCTTTCAACTGAGCCACTGCATTGGAGTCTGTCACAAATTTCTTTATTAGTCCCAGATACTTGGACCATTCAGGGCTTTTCTCATCTTCTATTTTCTGAAAAAGCTTCAGAGCTTCTTCGTAGCCATTCACTCTGGCTTTCCACAACTAGGAAAAGAAGTCACGAGTTAGGCATTGTGTTTAGTTAAATAGCTTGCCATTTAACTTTCATTATAACTTCTTGTATAGATCTGTCCTTCTCAGTACATAGCTTGAATGGTTGTCTCTGATCAAAGGAAGCACTGGATAAGAATAGCAAGCACATAGAAGATCAGTTGTGAATTAAATTTGTGTAGATTCATCAGCTGCAGCTAGTCTGCCTATTCTCCATTAAAGAAACATAAGGTTCATGTAATAGTTAGTTTTACCCACACTGGTATTATTGCTTGTTACTGCACTGAGGGTTTGAAAAAGGGTTCAATCCTGCAACCTGTGTGTGCAGAAGTCTTATTTCCCTCAATAGGAATTCTGTACAGGCTCACGTCCTAAGTGTATTCTAATATTATGTAATGCACTCTCATTGTATAATTGGTTTAATTTTGATCATGGCAAGAGTTATGATTAATACATTTATTCAGTTACAGACACTATTTATTCTGCCCGAGCCTGTGTGTCCGGAAGAATACATATTAGGTCACGTATGACTTTTTAAAAAAAACGAACACTGCTACCCTAAATGAATACAGCCAAGATTATTTAGAATATGCAAGCTAAACAAGAACATTTTAGAACAGTATTTAAAACTTCTCCATCTGTATGAACTGGGCAGCTATATAATCCTGAAGCACTCTTTCAAAGGATGATCTCAACATAAAATGCATGTAACTTGATGACACATCAAGACAGAATGTCTGAGCTGCAGTTTGAAACTTCCCATTGAGGGAAAAACAGGACAACCTTTTTGGCTGAGCATAAGAAGTCAGATGATACAACATCTAAAGCAGCATTTCTCAAACTGGGGTTCACGGACCCCTCTGATCAACTCCTCCCCCTCAACTCCTGTACACTAAAAGTCTGTCAAAACAGTGGGATTAAGGTAGGCTTCCTACTTGCCCTGGCTCCACACTGCTCCAGGAACTGCCTGGCACATCCCTGGTCCTTGTGCGGGGGGGGGGGGGGGGGGGGGGGGAGGGGTCCTTCTGTGCACTCCCCCCAGACTAAGCTCCCACTCCACAGATCCCATTGGCCAGGAACTGCGGCCAATGGGAGCTCTGGGGGTGGTGCCTGCGTGCAGGGGCAGCACACTGAGACCCCCCGGCCCCTGCACCTAGGAGCCACTGCCACGGAGATGTGCCGGTCACTTAAGGAGCCACCAGAAGTTCTCAAAGTTTAGCAACCCCAGGACCCCCATTTTTATTTAAAAATTTTTGGGGACCCCCCCAAGCCTCCCCTGCTCAGCCCTTACCCTGCTCCCCACTCGCTATATCCCCTCCCATCCCTCCGTGGCAGCAGGAGCCTGCACCAATCACCCACTCCCGCACTCCAACCCTTTGCCCCAGCCCAGAGCCTGCACACAAACTCCCTCCCAGAGCCTGCACGCCCCCACACACCCAAACCCCCTCCCAGAGCCCACACCCAACCCCTTGTTCCAGCCTGTGAAAGTGAGTGAGGATGGGAGACAGCAAGCCATGGAGGGATGGGAGGGGATATGGCGAGTGGAGGGCAGGGCAAGGGCTGAGCAGGGGAGGCTTGGGGGGGTCCCCAAAAATATTTAAATAAAAATGGGGGTCCTGGGGTTGCTAAACTTTGAGAACTGCTGATCTATAGATTTGTATAGGTCTTGTGGCTGTGGAAATCTCCAAGATTCTTATACTGATATATGTCAGGCTAAGCACAGATGCCTCCCACTTCATTAATTCATGAGAAACCAACTTCTAAAGAGTACCACATAAAAAACAAACAGTCATATCTGCAGGGACCAATCCTGAATTAGAGATGAGGTGATTCTAATAGGTCTTCTCCAACTTCAATTTATGATTCTATGCCTATTTTACCTGGACTGAGAGTTTGGAAAGTATTTTATATTCCAATGCAGCTTTTCTTGAAGGTAGGAAAGGTTTTCAGAGTTAAGAAAGCATGGAAGATGCATCTTCAGGAAATTTTTTTTTTTTTTAAATAGTTGATCACCTTTAGTATTTGCCCATAAGTGTTTGGTTACCCTTCTTCCAGTTTGTTCAGTAAGATGGAGTGTAAGGATGCAAAAGCTCCTTAAATTCACAGGTTGAGTACAATTCAATTTGGCCTTAAGGACCTCCCAGCTCAGTTATACTTTCCAGCCAATTGGAACAAGACTCAATTCCTCCATGTAAGACTTGTCCAGAGACTGAAGTGGGAATAAAATCCACAGAATGCACATATGCACAAAGTTACATGGATACCTAATCTCAAACTCTTAGACTAAAGTATTCGGTAAACCAAAAAATTTAAATTCTGAAAGTTTTATTTTTCCTACTTATCAAGACATCCTTGCTGTGTTGGCAACCTCAAGATTTATCTTCAATCATTACAGCATAACCTCAGAGTTTCAAACACCTCAGGAATGGAGATTGTTCGTAACTCTGAACAAAATATTATGGTTCTTTCAAAAGTTTACAACTGAAGATTGAATTAATACAGCTTTGAAACTTTACTATGTAAAGAAACATGCTGCTTTCCCTTTTTTGTTAGTAGTTTACCTTTAACATAGTATTGTACTGTATTGCCCCCCCCCATTTCTGCTGCTCCCTGATTGTGTACTTCCAGTTCCAAATGAGGTGTATGGTTGATGGGTCAATTAGGAATGCTGGTGTTCGTAACTGAGATTCTACTGTACTTGAAGGTGGACATGGAGATAATATATCCATTTTTCTTCTTGATAAAGAATGGTCACTACAGGTTGATATCAATTCTTCCCATCAATCCTCAAGGGTCCTGGCAGCAGTTCAACTGCAGAGGAGCTGACATGGACATCCATTTCATGTGTGGAACATTAACACGTTGGACACTACACTTCAACTGATCTCTTAAGAAGAGGCTATCAAGTAAATTCTGCTCTACAAATCCTACTCAGATTTCAGTTCCCTCTTTTGTTAACAGAACTGAGGCAGTTTCAAATAAGGTTGCATGCTTTAACATGGGATTGTCCAGACTCGACCCACTTTGGTGTAATTAATAGGTACAGGAGCCGTATTGAACCACCCACACTAAGTATATGGAGCAAGGACAAGTTCTCCTACCTTGTGTTCACATTTCTGGTCAATGGACAGTTTAATCCACTCGCTATCGTCTCCCATTGTGCCTCAGGTTCTCTCTATAGTTACAGTAATTCCTGGGGAGAGAAAAATATAGTTAACTCCAACAAGCCAGGTAGTTTCAGAAGGTGCTACATCTAGTTATAATTTATTATTCCAACAGAAATAAAAGTGAAAATCCAGTATTCCATAAGAACATTCTAATCCTTGTAGCTGGAGGGGGAACAAGGGGGGTAGGGTGGAGGAGAGAGAATTAAGCTAGCCATTACATTTAGGTACCCACACTAAGACCATGGTAGACTTCTAGCCTTAGAAGACAGACAACTGAACAGTTACAGGTTAAAGAACATTGATGCTGTAATCTGTTACATTCCAGGGGACTGAAGCCTCAGTCTGAGAAAGTTTCAAATGAGAAATAAGACATGCAGAAGTCAGACTAAGTGTACTGAGTTCTGTAGGAAGTTTTTAAAAACACCAAAAAAGGACTAGGTGCCCATCTACACTAGAAAGCTGACTTATTGCTGACAATACTTATCAGCAACAAGTACCCTGAAAATAGTTGACTTGCTAGTATAAGGAGGACAGTCATTTCTAGGACCTTGAAAAAAAAGCATGATTCATTTGAACACTGCTGAAAGAGGGACAGACCCATTTATGCTAGCAGTCAAATTAGTTTTATCGCTGGTTCAGAGGGACACAGAGCTAACAGTTGTCAGCAGCAGGTCAATTTTTTGACTGTAGTTAGGGCTACAAATTCACACCCATTTAAATATTCTAGAAGTTTCTTAAATCTAATAGGAATGGGTCACATTAGACAATCCAGACCCAATCCCCATCTTGGATGTATTATGTGACTAACCTGACTGCTCAGCAAATAAACCAAGAATAGTGCTACAAGGGAGAAGAAATTAGTAGAATGAAAATTCAGCAGCAGGAAGGGAAGAGTTCCCAGGGCTCTGAATACAAACTGATGAAGTGAATCTGGAAAAGGATCAACTTGAATCGGTTGCAAAAAATCCGGAATAGCAACTAGGATGTGCAGAACAGGAAAAACAACAGATAATACGAGGTGGGCCATCTTCTAGAGTTACTTTATCAACTCAGGCAGAATTTTTTTAATTAAAATCAGGAAGATCTACTCAAATACTCTCAGCTTCTATGGATTATGCTCAAGATTTATACACCCATGGTGAGAACAACCAGCTAATCTGCACACAGCCTCCACAGTGAAAGAGTCAAACATTAGGTTTATTTGCAGAAAGTACAATCAAAGTAGCAAACTTATTCTAAAGTGTAACTATGTAATTTGTCATTCCCATTTTCAAACACTGATGTAGTTGTTTTCTCTCTTTTCAGCAACAGCAGAGTTACTTAAGTGGTACTGAAAATAGGGCAAGTTTGTTTTTGCAGCAGCAGAGACAGAAATTAAACTCAAGTGCCAACAAAAATGGGGACTTGTCCTATTTAGTTAAAACAACATTAAAGTAACAACAACAACAACAGAGGCCATCCCCAGATCATTCTAAGATTCTATGCATAGGAGGGTGGGAAGGCCAACAGTGGCTTGGTTTACTATTTCCATTCACCAATTTAATTTAGATTATGGGCCAAATTGAGCCTTTTGTAAGTGGATATAACTCTCACAATTTAAATGGGCATTTCACCCATATACCAGAGCTTAATTTCAGCCTACTGGCCAAATTCTTCCCTTGGTACATAAGGTAGGACAAGGCATAAACTTCAACACAAAAAGGTACTCTGAATCAAAGGTAGAATTCAACCCTTGAGGTTTGTGTTAAAGGAGGTACCATAAAAAAAAAAAATACCACACACTCCACAGGAGAAGCACCATAAAAAAACAAAAACCAAACACCCACACACTCCAACACTCCACAGAGGTAGTACAATAAGGTCAGTTTCACTAATGCACCTTCTGGTGTCAGAGCCACTGTTTCAATCCAGATCACCAGCATTCTGTAACTGAATTTGCATCTACATATCTGACCTCTTCTCTTCCTACAGCTTATACTGATCCCCCTCTTCCACCAAAATCTCTCTAAACTACTTGTTATCTTTCACCTACTCCTAAAAGAGTGACACACATCAAACACTGTTTTTAACAGCTTCCCAATTAACATTCAAAGCACCGGTCTCCTTCAAATCACTCCCAAAGACGCACCTTTCCCACAATGCTTGTGTACACTAAAGTAAGGGTTTGAAAAATACATTTACCAGTAACAAGTGGGAAGCTTCCCAAGTGTGTGAGGGATTGTTTCTAGCACCTATAATTGTGAAGGTAACCAAATGTAAACAGATGCAGCATTGTCTTCTCCAATCTGCAGACAGCTCCAGTGTCTGCTACTCAGCTTTGCCAAGCAGCAGGAGTGTGAAGTTTATAAGACATTGGATAGATTTATGGTTCCTAGTCAGAATCCTGGGGGCAGTAGTGAAACTGTCACTTGTTTATTTCATGTTCCTGAGGAAGTCTACAAGGAATAGCAGACACAAGATCTCGAGAAAGCCTAGAAGAGACAGGGACATGTATTAAAATGAAGGTACCTGAAAGCAATGTCCTAAAAGCACTGCAACAAAAAGTTTAACACTGGGGCTGTTCAAGGCAAACCCCCATCTGTGTCCAAGAAGAGAGATCAGCAACATGAACACACTGGTCCCGGAGTAAAAGGAAGTGTTTTGCTTCTCTCCAAAATCTTCCAGTGCTAAGTGCAAAGTAAAGGTTTGGAATAGGACAGAAGTGACCACACTAGCCCCATCAGAGTTGCTTCTCACATTAGGATCAACACAGCAACAGTGAAAGTTAAATAGCTGTCTAGTGAAGTGTTAATGTAACACTAGGCAAAGTGGACCTCTCTCTTCATCCAGATATTTTATCTTTGAGCCTGTTATTAATTCAGTGCTACACCTTCCACCAAAGTTTAACTCCATAGCTTTTTGTATTTTAGGGATCATCTCATGACCAGAAGTAATGCCAGCTCTAAAATAGGGGTCCTCAAGCTTTTTCACAATGTGGCAGAAAGTCAGTCCCCCAGAAACCTTCCTACCCATTCTTCAACATCATGCCTGTGTGGACTATCTTCCCTCCCACTCACAATCACATAACATCTGTGGCAACTAAAGTAATAGGAAAGTAGTTTAGTTTAACCTGTCTTCCAGATGCCAAATCACATACAGAAGTAATGAAAACCAACCAGCATCCTGTAAGCAACCAGCTCTCTGAGGATCAGCAACAAACACTCAACGGTCCACAGCTAGAGAATTCAGCTAGAGAATTGCAGTCTTAAAGATCACTTCTCTTTAGGCTTAATTATTGCCCCACATATTCCTTCTTAACATCTTATATAGTCTGAATTTTTCCTCTGTGAAAATAGCTTAAAATGAAAGTGAAAAACCCTTATGACCCTTTAATGGGTTCTACATGCCTCTCCAATTTTTCAGGTCTTGTAGGATACTCCCACGGCTTCATTTGCAGCCAAGGTTCTGCTTTTATTACCTGAAGGCTTCTCACAAGAGGCGTGTGAATGCCACCTCATACTTTCTAACATCTAAATAGCAATTAGGCTCCATAGGTGACAATGCAGGCTATACTAAGACTGCTTTATTACTAATAGATTTGCAAGACTGAAGTATTTTATCTCTGGAACTTTTCCTACTAGTTTCACTAGTAAATAAGATGAAAGAAGTTCAAATAAAGAACAGATTCTAGTTCTTTCACAGTCAATTGTTACAATTCAGCACTATCCAAAAAATGAAAGCCTACTAATCAACTGAAGAAAGTTTTGCAAGACTAGTTTGGTTTTGGCTTGATCAAGACGACATTTATAACTGCAAATCCCCAGATTCATCTGCAGAGATGAAAGACAAACCCTCCCTAGCAACTCTTGGCTGGACAAGCTCCTATAATATGGAGCAGTTGACATATAAAGGATGCCAGGGAAAGGGATATGTCTACAGACCTTATAGGCAAGAGAGGGGAAGAAATGTGTAACAAAGGGGAAACGGTCTGTAATATTTATGAAACCTATGTGTGCCTCAGTTTCCCTCTGCACTTTGCATTGTAAAAAACATTTAAGTCTCCTGGTCAGACAGCATAGAAGGCATGCGGTAGGGTGTCACCTGGTTGTCTGGATGGAATGAACAGGGTCATAAAACAACTGGCTGAAACGGACCTTGAATCAGAGCAACCAGCAAGACAAAGATGTCCAATGACTGAACCATTAACATCAAACAGCAGAACACCCTGGGGAGACAGATAAGGGGGAGGGGGAGAGCAAGAGATAGACTATCACAGCTTGGCTGGCTCATCATGGTACTGGTTTGACCTGGGTGGACTATGGCTTAGATTAGCACAGAGAGGCAGAAGTTAAAGACTTTCAGCTTGTGTGCGCCACATGACTAATATATGTTACCTTGTTTTGAAAAGGCTGCCTGTTTCACTGTAAATACTCAATGAGTGTGTCATGCCCTGAAGGGGTACAGTACAAACCTGGTGCAGGACTGGCTTGGCTGGATTTACTGCAGAGAGCCATGGAGAGAGACAGGGATAGCTAGTGCCAAAGGCCTAGTCTCAGAGTCCTGGAGACCACGGGCCTGCCCATGTGGAACTCTCTTGGGTCCATGGGGCCCAGCACACTACATGGGCGTCTCCCATGAGACTGTTTACAAGCTGGGGCACAGACCAGACCCTATGACTAGCACAAGGCTTCCAAGAGATAAGAAAGTGTTAAGTGGGAAGTTCTGAGAGAACATTATAAAGCTAGGGACAAACTGCCCAAAGTTTGTTGTGAGATAATGAGGAAGACGCTGTCAAGTAAAAGTTTGGAGTAACACTGAAGAGCAACAGTTGGTTGCCAAATTTAACTAGAAACTTAGGCCATGTCTACAGTAGGAGTGCCAGTATATTATACTACCAAAGTGCTCCTAGCGTGGATGCAACTACAATGGCAAAACTGCACTTGATTGGTTTGGCTGCATCTACATCAGGGACTTTTGCCAGTGCAGTTATGTTGGTCAGGGATCACACCCCAAGCGACATAACTATGCTAGCAGAAGTCTGCAGAGTAGCCAAAGCCTTAGTTCTGTTACCTAAATCTGGCTCTTAAAATATTGAAGATGCAAATAGTGAAGACATTTGGTTTTGAAATGTTTAGAAACATAGAACTTATTTAGCAAATGTAGTACCGTTTCAGCTTCCAGATGACCTCTTCATAACAAGTGCAAATACTAACAACAAGACTAGTTTGTCCTAAGCCAGAATGGACACATTACTGGAACTGACCTCTGCTGTTGCTATCTCAGTACTTATATGGCTTCCCACCAATTCAGTATAAAAAAGTTACTGTTCCAAAAAAGTAGATACCTACTGTTTCAACGCGGTTTTACTCTTACAAGTTAAAGCAAACTTTTCTAGAAGATCATTTAAAAATGTTAAATTCTGAGAAATTGGTCAAATCAAGTCAATTTCCAAGGAGGCTCGTTTTGAAGTATTAAAAAAAAAAAAATTAAACCCACTAAAGTTTCTCCTGCAGTTGGGGCACTGTTTTGCCCACTATAAAGAAAGCTACAATACTAGTTGAATGAACCAGCTGAGATTAGACCTGCCAGTTCAGGTTGTTCCCTTTTGTCAATGCAGTGTGCGGTCATCCCTTCTGGAAGGGCAGGATTATCTGTCCACATGTACTTGTTTTGTAGCAGTTTTAAGTCATGTTTAATTTCTACCTCTGAAAATGCCAAGTTTTACTTGAACTAGATTAAAATTTTTATCACATTTACAATATTTGTGAGTTTCATCACCATGGCATCTGAGCCTTGAGTTTCACCTAAGCAAAGATCTGACCATACTAAAATAGCTTGATAGAAAAGTTCTTCAGAAAACCCAAGAGATCAGAGCAGCAGATACCCAGCTTTTATTTTACAACTCTCAAAGGTGCAACAGAAAAATTAGAGTCTGTAAGATTTCCCTAATCCAAGTACTATAGTCTGTTGAATCAGACCAGAGTAATAAATAATACCTAGTTAGAACTCTTTGGGCTTGTGTAGCATGTTCTACACTACTAAGTGAGAAACTGGAGTCCATTACCAGTCCTGACCTCTTGACACCTGCAAGAGAAGCAATGAGAAATAAGGGGAACTTTAACCATGTCACTTAGTAAAAATTTCTCAAGATGATTAAAGAGAAACACTAGCAGGCTTTAAGTCAATGATTGGATATTCCTCAGCAATGGAAGAGGGCTGGGTACTGTTTTGGGAGCGTAAAGAGAATCTCATTAAGTGATCTGCAGGATGACAACTACCTTGAAGAAACTGTGCCCAAAGATTATGGAAACCCACAGCACAAGTCCTCAATGGAAGAAAGCAAACAGGAAAAGCAGATAGGGAGAAATTAACTCCAAACACGATGGCAAAGACAGTTGAATAAGGTTGTTTCTCTGAGCTAAGACGACAAGATAGCTATACACTAAGGGCACGTCTTCACTAGCAATGTTAAAACGCTGTCACAGCAGCACTTTAACGTGGTTGTGTAGTCACAGCACCAGAGGTCTCTCAGTGCTATAAAAATCTCACCTCCACGAGGGGAATAGCTCCCAGCACTGGTGCACCGTCTACACCAGCACTTTACAGTGCTGAAACTTGCAGCGCTCGGAGGGGTTTTCTTCACACCCCTGAGCAAGAAAGTTGCAGTGCTGTAAAGTGCCAGTGCAGACAAGCCCTAAGACGTTCAGCAATAACGTGTTCTTAGTAAGTCTCCCCTGTATTAGTCAATAACTTTGTTCTATATCGGTTTTGCTGAGATCTCACCAAAAAAAACAGAGCAATGCAAATTTAATCACATTACTGCTATGTACTGAGGAATGAAAGTTGAAAGAAATTCCAGAAAATGTAACTTTTCCTAAATGTACTCTTTGAATGCAATTTAGATGCACTCTGGAAAGAATACAGCAAGTTACTTAGGTGAGCCAAAGCAAACTGACTTTTCATCATGGCTTAGAAAGCAAGAGTGGCTTGTGCTGTAAGAATAAAACCAGGGGGGAGGGAGAGGAAGAGGGAGGGAAGGAAGGATGGACGGACAAAATATGGTCAACTTTGGAACAAGTAGGCTAAATTCTAATGCTAGATATGAGAGCTCCAAATGCTGGTGGGTCACAACTTACAGACTGCTTTGCGTCCCCTCCTCCACCCGAGGGCTTACAAATCTATGGGCCATGAAAACCTTAAAAAATGTTAGGCTGAGAGGAACTGAATTCTCCTTCACCAGCACATCAAACATATAGGATCACCCCTAAATGATCACCAGCTGCCTCCCACGCCAGAAACACCCTCCAACCCTAGTCTAGTTCACACACAGCCACCCTTCCCCAACAGCTAGAACTGTCACCCAGCTAGACTTCTTGCTTAACCCCCCTCTCACCCAGGCCTTCCAGCAAGCTACCCCTCAAACTCTGCCGGATCCTCAGGCCTAACCGTCCCCCAGCCAACAACTAACTCATTTTCCTGCCAGATTCCCCCTGCCTAAACACACCCGGGGCCACAAATGCCTTCCCTCCCAAACTCTCCAGCAGGGCCCCACCTCCTCCAGATGCGGCAGCTCGGAGACATTTTACAAGCAGTCCCCCTGCAGCCAAAACAGAAAGTTCCACGGATGGATAGACTCTGGGCCCAAAGCTACGGGTCCGTGCAGCTCCTAAAGCTCGGCTCCGAGGCCAGATAGAGCGGAGCAGGCCGCCCGCCCGGCATTGTTTATCCTCGCAGTCTCCTCCGCCCCCTCCCACCTCCCGAACGCTAGGCCCCGACAGCCCCGCCATCGCTCCAGGACAGGCAATTATCCCCCCAGCTTCCCTTGTCCACCGCAGACCAAGCCAGACACTTACCCGGGCGGCCGCGGCCCGGCTCAGCTGCAACAGCGGGCGGGGCGCTTCATCCCCGGCCAGGAAACAGGCACCTCCTCCTCCAAGGGCGGAGCGCAGAACGCTGCAGCCGACGCCACCAGCCCCCGCCTCCCGTCGCCCCTAAGAGGGAGGCTCCCCCTTCCATGTGTCAGACAAAGGCGCTCAGAGTAGTTAGGACCCTACGGGGCCAATTCTATGCCCCCTTCTCCCAGTGTCTTCAGGGGTTAGCGGAATCGCCCGCAGCCCCATGGGGTCCAGTTTCTGTTCCCAATCCTGTCCCCAGGGGCACCAGGTCTCCTTCGGTCCTTCAAGACTCATTTCCTTCCTGAGGCACCTGCTGAGGTGTCCCCCTTGGAGGGCCTGGATTCCTCTGCTCCAAAGTTGAAGAGCAAAGGCTTGGCTCCTGCGGGAGAGGATGTGCTGCTCCAAGCCACTTGTCTCCTTTGGCAGCAGCTTGGGGCGGGGCAGGCCAGACACCCCGCAACACTTTAGGCATTTCTAAGCCAGTCACTGAAGTAGATAAGCACCAACATGCAGTCAGTGAGCCACCAGGTTGGCCCTTGGGATGCATAATTTTCATGGGTAACAATGCCACCTAGTTCCTATATAGTACTTTTCCTCAGTAGATCTCAAAGCACTTCACAAAAAGAGGGCAGTATCATCCTCATTTTACAGATATGGAAATGGGAGGTGAAGTGACCTGCCCAAGGTCACAACAGACCAGTGGCAAGGCTGCGAATAGAAGCCAGGTCTCCTAGGTCCTAGTCCATTACTTCTCAATTCTGACACCAAATCACAGCATTTTATCTGCAGGACCCTAGCCCAATAACTAATAGTTATTGTAATATTTAAGCTTTTTAGCACTTGCATACAATGCTAACAGGCATGGCAGGCAGAATCTCTCTCAAAAATGATTTTGTAGCAAGTACTAACTGGAGGAGTTTAATCAAAGAAATGTAGGACTAGAAGGGACCTTGCTCAGTCATCTAGTCCAGTTCCCTGCCCTGAGGCACGACTAAATATTGTCTAGACCGGGGTGCCCAATCTACGGCCTGTACATCGTCCACCAGAGTATTTCGTAAGGCCCGCGACATGCTTCAACACAATATACTAATGACCAATTCATTAGCATTTGGTCATCATGTTTACCTCACTTCATATACTCAAGGAAGTATGTAGAATCTGTTTGGCAAACACAAGGTTGTGTTTAGGTTTATATGGTCCTCCTATGTAATAAGATTGGGCACCACTGACCTAGAACATCCCTGACAGGTGTTTGGAGGATTTTAAGAATTTCTTGCCCTGTCCTCAGTGGATAAGAAGATAATTTGTTATCCTCCTCTTATAATCAACTTTTACATACTTGAAGACTTATCAGGTTCCCAGTCAGTTTTCTTTCCTTATTTAGAGCTCACCTTTGGCTATAGAGAAGGAACAGGGGTAGCAGTGATGGTCTGGAGCTGTTGGACATTAAAGATGCTAACCTGTGAGAAGATCATAATTTCAGCTACTGCTCTAGAACAAGACATGCAATTACAGCTATCCTGTAGGGCAGATCAATCAGTAACACGTCTAATTTGTTGCTTGACATTTTGAGATGCATGTTCTAAAACAGTGGCTCTCAACCCTTCTAAACTACTGTATCCCTTTCAGTAGTATAATTTGTCTTGCATACCCCCAAGTTTCACCTCACTTAAATATTACTTGCTTGCAAAATGAGACAAGAGTCAGAGCACACTATTACTGAAAAAAATGCTTACTTTCTCATTTATCATATAATTATAAAATAAATCAATTAGAATATAAATATTGTACTTACATTTCAATGTACAGTATATAGAACAGTATAAACAAGTAATTGTATGAAATTTTAGTCTGTACTGACTTCAGTAGTCCTTTTTATGTAGCCTGTTGTAAAACTAAGCAAATATCTAGATGATTTGTTGTACCCCCAGAAGACCTCTGCATACCCCCAGGGGTAAATATACCTCTAGTTGAGAATGTACCCCTGTTCTAGAATAACTAAGTGCCATTTATGACAAAGCCTGGTACAGTAGAAGCTGGGGTGAAGAGTTTCCTCCTGAGAAAAAGTACTGAAACAAGTCATGATCTGGCCTTTTAGCCTTCTGCTCTGCTAGCCTGAAGAAATAAGTCTCCTTTGGAGTATCAAAACTGCTCAGGGAACTAATCTCTGAAGATACCTTTCCACTGTTACAGCTCTCTCATGAGGCATCAACAGCACACATCATTTTCTTCTGTCAAACGTTTATCATTCACTGTAAACGAGCTGCAAAAGTAATTGTTTCAATGATACCTTGCTTCAAAGCTCACAATCCTAACTCAAAAGGCAAGAATCTTTGCAACAACTCACTTCAAGAGACTTCTTAAGTTGGACGGACAACCACAGTAACATTGCCTTTTCATATATGGTCCAAACAAGGTTAAATTTAGACACAAACATACTAGATTTTCCTGCAGCACACATCCGGACCCACTGCCATCTCCCCTTGTGAGAAAATATCCTGAGAAGTGCTGTTCCTCCTACACTGTACAATGCTTGCAAAGATTATGCAAACCTAATCAGTTTCATTCTGTTATGGAGGGAGGACAGCCATTCAATCCTAAAGGATGCAGCAGCACTTCTAGTAGGAACTCATTTCCCTCCCAACCCTGTAAAAAAAATCCATAAACCAGAATCATATTACATCAGTTGTTTCAAAGTTAAGAAAATTAACAGCTAATATTCTATAAAGTTAGGAACACAGGAAATTCAGAGTTTAAAAAAAACTACCCTGAATCTCCACTGTTAATGATGCCCCAAAGGAGGGGGGAAATCAGAAGCACGCTGCAACCGTATCTATCCGTAATATACAGCTTTATTTTAGACTGTGACTATAACTTTGAGTTCCATAATCATATATGATGGTGCACTTCTTTATGGCTCTTTAATCATACATCAATGAATCTAAAACTCCTGCGAGATGGTTATCACAGTAACCAATTATTTATTGGTTTCAGAGTAGCAGCCATGTTAGTCTGTATCCGCAAAAGTAAATGAGTACTTGTGGCACCTTAGAAACTAACAAATTTATTTGAGCATAAGCTTTCAAGGAAGTGAGCTGTAGCTCACAAAAGCTTATGCTCAAATAAATTTGTTAGTCTCTAAGGTGCCACAAGTACTCCTTTTCTTTTTGCAATTATTTATTCTCCACTCTTCATTATAAGACCAAACCCTAAACTACTCATCACCTCAAAGGATTGAATGCTATTCTTCCATCCAAGTGGCCAGCTTTCCCTCTTCCACCACTAGGCACAGAACTAGCCGGTCTTCCCAAACACATCACATGCCTAGACCATGAAGCTACAGCACGTAGACTGCAAAAGTTAACATGGAAATAAGTAACATTTGAAATAGGAGATGTACATATGAAAAAAAGTTTAAAATGTTGCTCTATGGAGTGCATACTTGTTGTTCCAACAAAAAAGAAAGATGGGATTCTTGAATCTCTACAGGGAAGAGAGAAGGTAGTTTGACTACCTTCTCTGGTTTTCCCTAAGTCAGAAATCCAGCTCTTCAAATTTAACCTGAATTGTTTGTGCACACATGCATCTCTCACACACACACCATGTTTATGTTGGAACTCCCATCTACTGTTCTAAACTTCCCATCTTGCTGATAATTCTCACAAATAAACGACTAATTGCAAGTTTAAGGTCCTCTGTTTAGAGCCACATTAGCGCAATGGACTGCTACTTTTGCTGGCATTTTCCTCCATGTAACTTTCTTTGAATGCAATGCAAGTGTTTTAATTTCATTGCAACTCCGTTTGTTTTTAAAAGAACATTTGCAAATTTTAAAGAGGAGAACTACCTGTGCTGAAAGGATAAAAACCTCAAACAAGGCCAAATGTGGAAAGAGAAAGGATGTAGGGGGAGGGAAAGAAATAGGAGAATTAGATCACCTTTTGAATTTATAAGATCAGCTGCTCCAGTGTTAGAGCTTATATTCACTACACTGCAAAATGCATATTTAAAAGGACACACTGGCAGGTAAATTTCCATGGCCTGCAAAGACAAGTCTCCTCATTAAGTTAGTAGAGGTGATACCATGTGACCTCTCTTTCTATCATGAAGAAGCTCCCCTATAGAAGACAATCCAAAATTCAAAGTTCCATTTTTTTCTGAAAATTAGATAACTAACAACAAAAATGTTTTGCTCAACATTTGCAATGCTGAAGAATAGAGTATGCAATTGTGGAAACAAGACACATTCTAAGATAAACAGAGCACCATCTTCAGTTACAGCCCATTTCAAACCCTATGTGCACATCTGTATACAAAATAAAAATTAGAATCGAGAAAGGAGAGAATGCAGCATAACAAGGCAGCCTACACATGGATTAAAATATGCTCCAATCTAGCACTGTAAATATACTCTATGAGAAATAGATGGCAGAATGATTTGCTTGCAGGGGTAGCATCCAGTCTTAGCTTGTTATGCACAATCTAATTTACATTCTCTATCCTCTTCTGCTGCATAGTACTAAAGCTGTGCTGCATTTTCTGATTGTCACTGACGGCCGGATTCAGCCAAAGTAAAACTTGCAAAAGGTAACAGACAGCCTAGCCTGTCTGCTGATGCTGTGATAAGGGTCACAAGACATCTTTCTACTTAGCAAGAATACCAAAAGATTTGACAGACATGAGAATATTCTTTTCAGGGGCTATCTTGTGACCCACACCACCAAAAAAATCAGTCGGAAACTCATTCCGAAGCTAGATCACCAGAATTCAAGACATATCTTAAGTCCAAGTATCAAGAGCTGCAAAGAACCAACTGAGTGCCAAGAGTTATGCCTCAAGAGAGAGCTCAGTTCACAAGACATTAGTTTTTTTTCAAATCACTTCTAGATGCAGGAATTGTCATGTATCAAACAAACTGGTTTCCACCTAGAAAGTCTGGCCTGATCTAAATTCCATAGCAAAAACTCAAGTGATCATTTTCCGAACTAGTTGTTAGGAAGTCTGTCAGGTGCTAATAAAGCTCAGCATGCCGAGGGTCTCTGATAACCTGCACAGTGACCCAAAAAGTACCTTTAATGCTGCCAGGTAACAAGAGCCCGATACACTACACCTCAGCTCGGAGTGCCCAAAGGGCCAACCGAGTCCCGCCTTGACAACTCACGGAAAGTCCAAGCGTTGCATCCAACACAACTTTCAAACAGGGCATATTCCAGCCCGCAGCTGCGCTAACACGGAGGTGCGAGTACAAGGGAGCACGGCGCCATCAGAGCTGGAACCGCTGGTCCCTGCAGGCCACACGCTTGGCCCCACCTAGCGTTGGCAGACACCTAATGCGGGCGCGCTACGTTCCCCACGGGCGCCCCTGCAGACTCGCCCCACGGCCGCTCCGGGAAGAGGTCGCTGCCGGCCGGGTCGCTCGGTTAGGAGCTCAGCACGTTCTCGGCCTACGGCAGCTCCGCACCCCATCGCCGCAGCGGCGGCTACTGGCAAGGCCCGAGCTCTGGCTCGCGGGAGAGTCCCAAGGGGACCGGGTTTGTTCTTCCCAGGCCCCCACCTCACTGGGTGGATGGGCCTAGAGACCCCGCGCCGGCCCCGCCCCACAGCAGGACGTTAAACTGTCCGCTCACTTCTCCCCCCCCCCACCCCCCCGGGACCCTGTTGGGCGGGAGAAGGGAAATGTCACCCGCGAGCGGGAGCCTCGTGACACGGGCGGGGAAGCCCCCGGCTAGACATGTAAGTCCGGGGCGGGGGCGGGGAGAGGACACTGGTGACGCTCACCTGAGCCGGTGCGGCGAACTCCAGGCCGCTCCTCAGCGAGGTTTGAAATCACTAACGCCCCCCGCACCTCGCAGTGTCCTCAGCACCCATTGGTCGCTGCCGGCCCCGCCTATGCCCTCAACCTGGCAACTCATTGGGTAGTTTGAATCCGGTAGAGCTACGTACCGTCTCTGTTCTTTAAAGGGGCAGCTCCAGGCCGCGGTGGCTGCGGCGCTGCATCCGGCATGAGAAGCCCCCACGGCCCGTTCTCTGGCCAGTGCCGGGCAAAGCCCCGCCCGCCCGCCTGACTACCCGCGGGTACCGGACTGCCGGCTGCGGCCTGCTAGGGAGCCCGCGCCAGCCGAGTGAGTCGGGCAACGTGAGGAAGGCGCCAGGGTGGGGAACAAGGAGCCGGGCTGCGCCTCTCGCCGCTGGCTTGACGGAGGGGGGAGGAGGCGCTGCGCGCTGCGCCGGGAAGGCAACACGTGACACTAATTTGAAATGATACTTTATATCGGACACGTGATTGGCCTGCGGAACTCACTGCCGCGAAAACCCGTCAGGAGTTTGGCAGGCTTGAAGAAATCTTTGCTAGTTCGATGACCACTGAACACCCATAGTTACATTAGAGATGATAAACCTCCACAGGGGACACATGGACTGCCTGCTTCAGGAGGGGCCTGAGGTGCTAATTAACTGGTTGGTGAAGAAAAAGCTTCCACTAAAAATAATTTTGTAATTGTCCACTTCATGTTTTCATAAGTTTTCCTCTGACTGAGACAAGATACTGGACTTGTTGGACCACTGGTCGAAATGGCCCACCTTAATTATGCACATTGTAGGGAGAGTGGTCACTTTGGATGAGCTATTACCAGCAGGAGAGTGAGTTTGTGTGTGTGGTTTTTGGGAGGGGAGTGAGGGGGTGAGAGAACCTGGATTTGTGCAGGAAATGGCCCGACTTGATTGTCATGCACATTGTGTAAAGAGTTGTCACTTTGGAGGGGCTATCACCAGCAAGAGAGTGAATTTGTGGGGGGTGGGGGTGGGGTGGAGGGTGAGAAAACCTGGATTTGTGCTGGAAATGGCCCACCTGATGATCACTTTAGATAAGCTATTACCAGCAGGACAGTGGGGTGGGAGGAGGTATTTTTTCATATTCTCTGTGTATATAAAGTCTGCTGCAGTTTCCACGGCATGCATCTGATGAAGTGAGCTGTAGCTCACGAAAGCTCATGCTCAAATAAATTGGTTAGTCTCTAAGGTGCCACAAGTACTCCTTTTCTTTTTGGTCTGAACTAGTAGAGCAATTCCTATCTAAAGTGATGAAAAAGTAATTATAGTTTCACCTGGGGCTTTTAGTTTCTCCAGCCACTCATTAACCCTCATGGTCTGTCTGTCTACCATACAATACATTATTGCTTAGACAATAAAGATACAAAGCCTATAAGGAAAACAACATCTGAAGCATAAGCAAGGAAAATACAAAAAGTAACTAATTCCTCTCTCCTTTAAACATACCAGTTCCTGGAGACTGGTACTGAAAAGAATCCATGGAAGGTAGATGTGGGATGCAAATGGCAGGGAGTATCGTAGTGAAGGGCCAGGGATTTAAATTTCTGACCTTGGATAGCAGAGTGATATGTTCAGTGATGATGCACATACTTTGCTATTACTTATGAGGAAAACAGTCAAAAACCAAACAAATCTATAAAATGAACCAGTCAACAAATGAGGAAGACTTATGTCTGCAGGAGACAGAACTTTCACAGAAGATGGATCAAGACTGGAATTTACTGCTTGAGTAAATAAGAATGACCACTAACCTTGCTGCAGGTGGAACTAACTGTAGAGAAGGCTTGTCTTCCAAAGCAGACCACAACCAGGTAATTCAGTGCCGGCATGGCAGCTGGGTGTGTCTGAGTCCTCACCTTTTTATTTTTTAATGTTACAGTAGCACTTGCCTCTGGCTCCAATTTCTGAAACAAGTTCTTTTTACTGCCGAAACAGAGAGCCAGGCCCAATTCAAACTCATTTCCTAACCTGGCAGGCTTTGGGAATTATGCACAGAATGCACCTAACTCCTGGGAAGGGTGGGAAGATAGAACCTCTTGTCAGAGGTGAAGGAGTTACTGCAGCATAAGGAAGCCTGAAAGGAGATCCATTCCTCTGACAAAAGGAGGGTGGACTTTAACTTAGTTTTCTCAAAACAACCCTCTCAAACATCAGCATCCTTACATTTTGTATATATAAAAATATACAGAATTTTAACCTTGTTGCTGTTGGCAGAGTTGAAAAGGATTTTTCTTTTTGCATTTACTTTTCAGGAGAGGTGCTCAGCTATCACTGTGTCAACCACAGTATAAATTCCTAGACAGAGAAGTCAACAGATCTAGGTGTTTATACTGTACTCCACAGTGCGGTGTTCAGGCATCTAAGGCCCAATCTCTTGTCTCATGGGGGAGCCTAATATTGTTGTAAAGGAGAAGTGGCTTTTCAATTGCATTCCAGTATTAAATGCAAACATCTAGGTTAATGGAAATGGTTATGGTAGGAGTTTAGATGTTCCTAAGTCAAGAAATGCACCAGTTAATGTTCCCATAGGAACTAAACTGCCCCACATGTTTATGTGGCCACATTTCATGCTGGCAGCCATCCTTGGACTGAAACTCTTTTTAGTCAGTCTAGGTTCTACTGTACCTATCCGAGGATATTAGAGCAGCATATACTTGAGTAGTAGTTAGGTCTGTTAAATGAGGCCTTAAGATATACGTACTACTATGCAATGTGACAAGTTAGTATTGTGATGAGCCTTCTGTACTGTGACCAACCTGATTGCCTTCTATGATGAGATAACTGGCACTGTGGCTATGGGGAAAAGCAGTGGACATGATATATCTTGACTTTAGCAAAGCTTTTGATACAGTCTCCCACAGTATTCTTGCCAGCAAGTTAAAAAGGTATGGATTGGATGAATGGACTAGAAGGTGGATAAAAAACTGGCTAGATCATTGGGCCCAATGGGTAGTGATCAACGGCTCAATATCTATCTCAATATTGGCAGCCGGTATCAAGTGGAGTGCCCCAGGGGTCAATTTTGTTCAACATCTTCATTAATGAGCTGGATCGTAGGCGCCGACTCCGTAGGTGCTCTAGGGCTGGAGCACCCACGGGGAAAAATTAGTGGGTGCTCTGTACCCACTGGCAGCCAAGCTTCCTCCCCAGCCTCCCGCCTCGCCTCACCTCACCTCCGCCTCCTCCCAGCGCTTGCCACCGCCAAACAGCTGTAGCAAGCTCTCGGAGGGAGGGGGGAGGAGTGGGAACATGGGGCGCTCAGGGGAGGGGCCGGGGATTGGGGGAAGGAGTCCAATAGGGGCAAGGAGGGAACGGAGTTGGGGCAGGGACTTTGGAGAAGGGGTTGGAATGGGCTAGGGGTAGAAGGGGGGTCGAGGACCCACTGGCACCAGAAGTCATTGGTGCCTATCATCTGGATGATAGGATGGATTGCACCCTCATCAACTTCATGGATGACGCTAAGATGGGAGGAGATGTAGATATGGTGGAAGGTAAGGATAGGGTCCAGAGTGACCTAGATAAATTGGAGGACTGGGGCAAAAGAAATCTGATAACGTTCAACAAGGACAAGTGCAGAGTCCTGCACTTAGGATGGAAGAATCCCATACACTGCTACAGGCTGTGGACCAACTGGGTAAGCAGCAGTTCTGCAGAAAAGGACCTGGGGATTACAGTGGACAAGAAGCTGGATATGAGTCAGCAGTGTGCCCTTGTTGCCAAGAAGGCAAACGGCATATTGGGCTGCATTAGTAGGAGCATTGCCAGCAGATCCAGGGAAGTGATAATTCCCCTCTATTTGGTACCGATGAGGCCACATCTGGAGTATTGTGTCCAGTTTTGGGCCCCCCACTACAGAAAGGATGTGGACAAATTGGAGAGAGTCCAGCACAGGGCAATGAAAATGATTAGGGGGCTGGGGCACGTGACTGAGGGAACTGGTCTTATTTTAATCTACAGAAGAGAACAGTGAGGGGGGATTTAATAGCAGCCTTCAACTACTTGAAGGGGGTTCCAAAGAGGATGGAGCTAGGCTGTTCTCAGTGGTGGCAGATGACAGAACAAGGAGCAATGGTCTCATGTTGCAGTGGGGGAGAGAGAGAGGTAGGTTAGATATTAGGAAAAACTATTTCACTAGGAGGGTGGTGAAGCACCAGAATGCGTTACCTAGGGAGGTGGTGGTGGAACCTCCATCCTTAGTTTTTAAGGCCCAGCTTGACAAAACCTTGGCTGGGATGATTTATTTTATTTTTTCCAGTGTGAATAAATGTAAAGTAATACACATTGGAAAAAATAACCCCAACTATATATACAATATGATGGGGGCTAGTTTAGCTACAACTAATTAGGAGAAAGATCTTGGAGTCATCGTGGATAGTTCTCTGAAGATGTCCATGCAGTGTGCAGCAGTAGTCAAAAAAGCAAACGGAATGTTAGGAATCATTTAAAAAGGGATAGAGAATAAGACAGAGAATATCTTATTGCCTTATATAAATCCATGGTATGCCCACATCTTGAATACTGCATACAGATGTGGTCCCCTCATCTCAAAAAAGATATACTGGCATTGGAAAAGGTTCAGAAAAGGGTAACTAAAATGATTAGGGGTTTGGAACAGGTCCCATAGGAGGAGAGATTAAAGAGGCTAGGACTTTTCAGCTTGGAAAAGAGGAGACTAAGGGGGAATATGATAGACGTAGATAAAATCATGAGTGGTGTGGAGAAAGTAAATAAGGAAAAGTTATCTGCTTGTTCCCATAATACAAGAACTAGGGCCACCAAATGAAATTGATGGGCAGCAGGTTTGAAACAAATAAAAGGAAGTTGTTCTTCACTCAGCGCACAGTCAACCTGTGGAACTCCTTGCCTGAGGAGGTTGTGAAGGCTAGGACTATAAGAGGGTTTAGAAGAGAACTGGATAAATTAATGGAGGTTAAGTCCATTAATGGCTATTAACCAGGATGGGTAAGGAATGGTGTCCCTAGCCTCTTTGTCAGAGGGTGGAGATAGATGGCAGGAGAGATCACTTGATCATTACCTGTTAGGTTCACTCCCTCTGGGGCTCCTGGCTTGGCCACTGTCGGTAGACAGGATACTGGGCTGGGTGGACCTTTGGTCTGACCCAGTATGGTCATTCTTATGTTTTTACGATTTAGTTGGGGTTGGTCCTGCTTTGAGCGGGGGATTGGACTAGATATGTTCCTGAGGTCTCTTCCAACTCTAATCTTCTATGACTTCCTACTGTTCAAAGCCATAACCCTAAGATTAAATTAATTTACAATTTTTGCATTTAACTTCCCTATTTGTTTTGTTCTAAGAAAATAGAAATGTAAAATGAGGAAACAGACTGCAATTTGTCCTATTGATCTAATTGAGTACATGTGTGAGGTGTGATACACACATACACCTCTGGAGTCTCCCCAGGACAAATCCAAACTCTTGAACAGCCCACCTTATGGGAACTTACAGAAAAAATAAAACCTCTGAGGGCAGAGTCCAAGATACTAGGGGCTGAAACTCTCTATGAATGTTTTGCAGAGGAAAAAGCATACATATGCTGAATCAGAATAGAAAGTGACTTGTTACTCACTGACGTTATAACAAAAGGGAATTCAGTGTGTTGCAATTATTCAGCCTTCTTCCCAAGAATGAATCTTACTTCCCACCCTATGCTTAAGAGAAAATCAATCCTCCTGGGCCAGGCTCCCTCACTGTCCCCTGCATGTGTTTTGGAGTTTCATGGCCGTCCCAGCTCAGGCCGTTCATCACTCCATTGATTTTGTTATGCAGTTGGTGGCTTCTGTATTCCCCCTTTCAGGATCATCTGTCAGGTACCTTCAGAATAGTTGACTCCCCTTTAGCTCTACTGCCCTTCAGTCTACCCTCCTTTTGTCAGAGGAGTGGATCTCCTTTCAGGCTTCCTTATGCTGCAGTAACTCCTCCACCTGTGACAGGAGGTTTTGTCTTCCCACCCTTCCCAGGAGTTTGTACATTCTGTGCATAGTTCCCAAACCCTGCCAGATTAGGAAGTGAGTTTGAATTGGGCCTGGCTCTCTGTCTTGGCAGTAGAGATAACTTGTTTCAGAAATTGGAGCACATATACCCAAACACAAGTATCACTGCGGCATTTAAAAAATAAAAAGGTGAGTGCTCAGGAGCAACCGGGTGCTATGCCCACACTGAATTATCTTGGTGTGGTCTGCTGTGGAAGACCAGCTTTCTCTGCTCGTGTTGCCTGAATACCATATTGGGGGTGATACAGAGATGGATCTCTGCATAGAGAAGCTTGATTGTCCTCCTCTTTCAGTTTTAAAATATTACTAAAATCAAAAGGTCCAAATCCCACTTCTCTCAGTGAACTGTGGGTGAGTCAATCCTGTCTCGTGGTTAGAGCAGGGAGACATGTCTGGAGACTTGGATTCTGTTTACAACTCTGCCACTACACACCCCCTACCACCAAGAATGACTTTAAAGCATCACACTGCATTAAGCAAAGGCACCACTGAAGAGAGGATTCCTACAGCAGTCATAGAAAAGGCAACACTATCCATATATGGCTTACAACAATTTGGTCACAATGTTCTTCAGAAAGACTAGGCTACTAGCCCCTGTTGCCATGTCAAACAGAGTGAAGGAAGAATGTGAGCTCACTGCATTTGAGCCACAGTTGTCTCTTTCTTGGCAGTGGGCCTTAGATCAGGCTTCACTGCTGAAGAATGTGTGTGTCACAGTCAGCTGGATTATCCACAGAACACTGCTTCCATTTTCATCTTCTCAATCCCTCCAGCTGCGGTGCTCAGTGAGCAGAGATGAGGTTCTATGCAAACAAGGCCTGGAGCTCCTCATTCTCCAAAGGGAGCCAGTATAACATGCATGATTCACAACTCAAAGCCAAGCAGAGTGATTAAGAAAAGCTAAATTTATATTAAATTATCAACTCCTAAAATACTGAACATAGTGGTTAAATAACTCCAGAAAGTCCAATCTCTCCAGTGAGTAACGTTAAAATCATTACACAAGAATGCAGGGGAATCACTGCCATTAGCTCAGGACAAACAGGAGAGAGAAGTTTGCTTTTTACATAGCAAATCAGTGCTCAAGAGATCATCCCCCAGTTCTGCCCTTTCTACATTCTGTATAGCCCTCATGCAAGTAAGGCCTTTTCCTCCCCAGAACAGGGAAATGCAATGCACCCCCGAGGCAGCATCTCACAAGGGCTGTTTGCTCACATTGGGGGATCTTATGTCCGCTCACACCAGTAGTTGAACTAGGGCTGTAGGAGATTTCACTGCTTCATCTCCCCAGCGTAGCAGACATATGATCTCTGTTGGGGTTGGAGGGGAAGGGACTGGGGAAGTTTGGAGGGTAGCTGTGAATGGTCTTGGGGCTGGAATGTACAGGTTTCCTACCTAGGAGTAGGAATGTGCATAGTTTCAGAGAGAGTTTGAACACCAGTAGCTGTTGGAAAGACTGATTGAGCTTTTCCTTCTGTTCTGCATTCTCAACTCACGCAGCTATTATTTCCATAGGTCCACTGCGTCCCCACTGAGGGGAATGGGTGGGTGTTTCCAGTCCCTCTTCCCCACACACCTGGATGTTTAATGTGTAGTGCAGAGTGATGCATTCACATAACTCATCAGGAGAGAAGAGAGGTAGGGCTGTTCTCCCAGGATGTTAGAGCCTTTTCCCACACAGGCTAGTTCCCCACCCTGCTTCCACTACCCTACACACAGGCTCCCTCCCAACTGGGGTCTTCCTCCTACATTTGAGCCCTTGCTCTTGCCCCTGTGTGTTGCAGCCTGGCTAGCCCAAGTCCATGTTAGTGAAATGGCAAAGCTCTGGCTCCTGCTGCTTTTTCTCCCCACTGAATCCAAATCACCACTCCATGAAGCACCCCTAGCACCAGCTAGGTCCTCCCTACACCCTGGATGGGAATGCACATGGCCTTTTCACAGCAGGAGGCAAGGCTGGGATTATCTCAGGGGATCACTCCTTGGGACAGTTCTGTTTCCAAACACCTAGCTTGGGATTTTATTCTTTACCTTAGATAAAATTCCTATGAAGGAAATGTGGGGACTAAACCCTCTTTTGGAAGGGGAAGAGGTTTTTTTCCTTTAGATGTGGCAAGTCAAGAGAATATTAAAAGAAGAGCTTTGGGCCCAGAAGGAGCTAAAGCTTCAAAGGCTGCCAGGGATGTCTCTCTTGAAGCTCAGATAATTAGGTGTGTGGGTTTTCCACCCCCTGCCTTCCCTGCTCTCCCCTTCCCTCCTAAAAAATGAGGATTTGCAGAGACTAGTTCAAATGTGGTTTGTCTTTGGGTTCCCATGAGCCCTATTCCACATGGATGCCTATTGCCAATGTCATGCATGGACACCAGTCAGCACCCAGGCCCAAGCACACCCCAAAGCTACCAGGGCCCAGCAAGAAACCCACCATGCACTGTGTATAGGAGCCAGGTATAAGTGAAAGGCCTCATAGGCTGCAGAGCCAGAATAGAACTGGGTCCCCATACAGCTAAGGGGAAGAATAGAGACCTCTGCAAGAAGAATTATTTGCCAGTAAAAAAAATGGAGCTTAAAGCACAACTTCTAGTTGATAAGTGACTATTCAAAAATGGCCCCTAGAGCGCCATGGTTATTTCTCCGATTCCATGTCAAATGGGCTCAGTTTACTAATAGAATGGTTTCCCCAATCATCCCACTTCACACGCCACTAGTAAAAAAAAGGTTCTACCAGCCACAACAGATCCTCAGTGACATCTAGTCAGGCCCATGGTCTTCCATAGGTTTGCACAAGTGTAACTGGCTGGCCTTCTGATGGGAACTTTATAAACAGCTTTGTTGATGATGTAAAAGAAGGAATACACTCCAGACTCTCTCCCTCTGAGCTGAGTTTCCTCGCAGTAGGCCTGTGAAGCTAAGAGCAGTAAAAATATATTCTGTCCCCCGATATGGCAGCTCTAACTCCACTGTACACTGAAAGCAGTTAGGAGAGTCCTATCTGCATTCAGTTGCTTTTTGAAGTGGGTGATAGCAACAAGGTGAATAGGAGCAGTGTCCATTGCCAGCAACAGACACAGTGCTCCAGCACCAAGCTTCACCACTCCTGTAGAGATGTGCCAGAAGGTGGGGAAAGTGGCAGTGACATTCTAATGACATCAATCACAAGAAACATAGCAGCTGTGGTTGCTCTCTTTATCCCCTTAGAAGTGACCTGCTGCTACACTGTCCCCTCTTTCAGCCCTCCACCAATTCCCCAAAGTAGAGAGAGCAGAGCTGGCCTCTGAATGAATCGGGCAAGAGGTGCTGAGCCTGATGAGAAGCTGGCAGTGGAGGAGCTCTGCTCTCCCAGAGGCATGAATTGTGAGCTTGACAGTGCAGAACTCGCAGATTGCCAGAGGGGACAGAATCTGAATTAGACTCAGCCCAGAGGAGTCACTGCAGAAGTTACCATGGCAGCTTCCAGGAAAAGGGAACATATAAATAAACCACAAAACAGTGAGAATGAGCCAAAAGGGTCTCTGGGGTCCATTCCCCCCTGCCATGAGGGAACAGTCTGGCCCCAGCTCCTTGCTGAAAGGCAGTCAGTCTCTGGGCTCCTTGCAACAGGAAGGCTTGTCTCTGGGCTTCTCCCTGCATGACAAAATGAGTCCTGTCTCATTCATATAGAGCAGGGGCTGAGGAGGAGCTGGGCATCTCCAAGGTAGTGCATGCTTTAGACCTCACTCTCCGTGGAGGGCTTGCATTGGTGTTTCCAACCTGTGTCTGGGAGTGAGCCGCGCCGTTCCGGGGTGGCTGCTGCCGTGTTGACACTGCTGCACTCAGACTGCTCCTCCTGCAGCAGCTGCTCAGTTTCGGTGTCATCCAGTGAGCCAGAGCTGGCCTGGATAGAGACAGTGTCAGTCTTCATGCAGACGTGGTCCCGGAGTATCCCTCCCCGGGAGCTCCGTATCTGCTTGAGGTCATCCCACTCAGACTCGTCACCGGACAAGAGGCATATTCCTTCCACAATCTTGATCTTTTCCTTGGTGTAGCAATGATCATGACCAGCCTAGCGGGGAGACAACAGAATAAAAATACCCACAGAGCATCAGTCACTTCTAGCCAAAGAACAAAGCAGCGGCTGGAATGAGACAGGCAAAGAAGCAAGCAAAGGGATGGCCCTCAATGAAAAGAGTAACTGGCTGCTGCCATCAGGGCAGCAGAGACCATTCTAGTCTTCCCCCTCACAATGCTCAGCCCAGCACACCCAAGCCCTCCCCAAAGGAATACCCATTCCAAATCTCCAGGCTCCTTCAATCCATGGAAAAAGGTGAGGGAAGATGGCTCTTCTGCTTCACTTGGACAAATGGAGTCAATGCCATTTGGGGGCAGGAATAATACCAGAGCCTGAATAGGAAGGAGAAACCTGGGAAGCAGGAACAGCCAAGAGAGACTAAAGGGCAGAAGTAGGCAGGAAATCAGGTAGGAGTTTGCAATGGGACAAGGCTGCTAAAAAGGTTAATCAGTTTGGGAGCTGCATATGCAGTGGCTTTATATCCCAGAGCAGGGAGGAGCAAGTTGCCCTTTATACACATCTTGAGACAGCCCACCTGGTCTACTGTGTTGGGTTTGAGCACCTCACTGCAGTGAAAATAACAGAGGAAGTATAGAGAACAACAGACATTATCAGAGGGCTAGAGGGACAAAGTTATGAGCAGAGATTAAGAGTGAATTCTGTCTAGCTTGGCTCAGTGATGACTGAAGAGGCATGGGGGTAGACATCTCATAGGTGTTTGTAAACCCGCCCCCCCCAGAGGAGAGAAGAATTATGTGTGTGACACATGTGGGTATATCTAAGTAATGAGACCAAGAAAAAAATGGGAAAGGTTTAGAGTGAATCTCAGGGAAACCATTCTGACAATGGAGTATTGGAGGCTGTGAAATACAGAGGAAAGATTGAGGGATCTATTTCTTGGGGCATTTCAAACAAAACCACTAAAAATTGTCCTATATGGAACAATCCTATCCTGGCCCCTGGGAAAGGAAGTCAATGGTATAACAGGCCTTATCCATCTCCAGGGTCTACAAGAATCATAAACTCCCCCAGATAAGTTATTTTCTTTAAGTAGCATAAACTGCAAACCCTTAGCCGCACAACCAAAAGACCAGTGCGAGAAAATGCCCTGTGCATCCCCAGCCCAGGGAGTTTAGTTGAGCTAGTTCAAAGGCACAAACACAGACACATGGGAAAGCCAGCCGAGCAGCAATTTGTACATGACAGTGTTAGAGCCTTTCAGTGCTGCAGGAGTGAAGGAGATGGGGGTCACTCACACATATACAAACAGAGCAGTGATACCTGACGTGAGGATGTGAGCAGAAATCAGAAGAAGAAAGATGAGAAGCTATCAGGGGGATGAGAAAGTTGCTGAGGAAACAAAGAGGAGAAACTAAGTGCTACACGATAAAAATAGATACAGCTCTATATGGGGCCCATACCAATGTCCTAGTCATCAGGATTTTCAGTTCTTCTCTCCACCCTGCCCCTCCACATGGTGCATAGACAAGAGCTGTGTCCCTTCAAGCCAGACTCTTCCTGGTTCTATCCGTGACTGCCCAGGGCAGTGTTAGGGTCAGTGGGGAAGGACAGGACTCAGCCAAGGAACATGGGTCCAAAGGTAGAATTTTCCCTTTAAACCCAACAGCCTGGTGGCCAGCAACACTGTAAGAGGGACACAGGAGACTACAGGAATAGGGGGTAAGTTGGAGCCTAAGGCAGGTCTGCGCAAGTGGGAAACAATGAGGAACTGAGAGATGTGCTAGTTAAGCCCTGTGAGTCTTGCTTGGTAGCTTACTGCAGCTGCCCTCACCCATCCCAGGGATCTTCCTGGGACAGATTTTGGAGAGCTCTGGGGATGGGGATGTTCTCAGGGTTCAGGTACCTGCCAAGAACCAAGCACAATTCACTTTCACTATTTACATAGATTTGTAATGTTAGGACAGTTAGAAGTTGGTCCCGGAGGCCTCTAAGAGCAGCTCTTACCTCCTTCTTATAGCACAGCTGGTTGTACAAGGTCGGCTTGGGAATAGTTTCGATCTTCACCTCCTGGGTAGCTGTCCGGTATGACGGGTTACTGTAAGTCAGGTTCCCCAAGCCAGGGTCTGTGAACTTAGACTTCTTGTGTCTGTAGGAGGAGAAATCAGGAAGAGGAGGTGGAAGAACAAACAACAGAAATATCCAAAACACATGACCTGGTAGTAATGGGAGACTAACTACCCAGATATCTGTTGGCAAGGTAACACAAAATGTCCAGTAAGTTCTTGGAATGTGTTAGGGGACAACTTCTTGTTTCAGAAGGTGGAGGCAGTAACTAAGGATATAGAATCAAGTATAAACTAGCTAACTTAACAGGAAGGAATTGGTTGCTAATCTAAAGGTGTATGGCAACTTGGGTGAAAGTGATCATGAAATGATGGACTTCACGATTATAAGGAAAGGAAGAAGTGAAAACAGCAGAATAAGGAAGATGGACTTCAAAAAATCAGACTTTAACTAACTCAGAACTGGTAGAGAAGGCCTCATGGGAAGAAATTCTCAGCAACAGCAAACTATCTCGACGGTAAGGAAAGATAGAAAGACCAGTAAGAGGACAGTATATCTCCATTAGGAGCCTTTAATGACCTGAAAATCAAAAAGGAAACCTACAAAAAGTGGAAACATGGACAAACTGCCAAGGAGGAGTACAAAAGAATAGCATAAACATGCAGAGACAAAGTCAGAAAGTCTAAGACACAAAATGAGTTACACCTAGCAAGGGACATAAAAGGCAATAAGAAGAGCTATCAATACACTAAGAGCAAGAGAAAGACAAATGAAAGTGTAGGTCCTCTACTTAGTGGTGAAGGAGAACTAACAGAGAACTCTAGAAAGCTGAGGTATTGCTTACTTTGCTTCAGTCTTCACTAAAAAGGTTAATAGAATTAATTTAACAACAAGGGGGAAGGAACGCAAGCCAAAATAGAGAGAGAACAGATTAGAGAATATTTAAACAAGTGAGATGTATTCAAATTGGCTAGACCTGATGAAATTCATCCTAGTGTCCTTAAGGAACTAGCTGAAGCAATCTCGGAACTTTTACCAATTATCATTGAGAACTGATGGAGAACAGGTGAGGTCCCTGATGACTGGCGAAGGGGAAACATAGCAACTATATTTTAAAAGGAGAAACACAGAGCACCTGGAGAATTATAGACCAGTCAGCCTAACTTGGATTAGGAGAGAACAGGGTTATAAGGAATAGTTAAAATGGATTTGCCAAGAACAAATCATGCCAAACCAAACTAACTTCCTTTTTGACAGGGTTACTTGTCTAGTGAATAGAGGGGAAGCAATACTCATGATATATCTTGATTTTCGTAAGGCTTTTGACACAGTCCTACATTATAGTCCCATCAGCAAAATAAGGAAATGTGATAAAAATTATTATAAAGCATACAACTTGTTGAAAGACCGTACTCAAATCGTAGTTATCAATGATTCACTGTCGGACTATTGGGACATATCTAATGGGGTCCCAAATAGGTGGTATTGTCCTGGGTCTGGTACTATTCAATATTTTAATTAGTGACTCTCATAATGGAGTGGAGAGTATACTTATAAAATTTGAGGATGACACCAAGCTGGAAGGGGTTGCAAGCACTTTGCAGGACAAGATTAAAATTCAAAGTGACTGACAAATTGGACTGAAATCAACAAGATGAAATTCAGTAAAGACCAGTATAAAGTACTACATTTAGGAAGGAAAAATTAAGTGCACAACTACAAAATGGGGATAGTACTGCTGAAAAGCGGGGAGGGGGCGGGCTATAGTGGATCACTAATTTAATATGAGCCAATAATGTGATATGCTGTGAAAAACACTAATTTTTCTGGAGTATATTAACAGGAGTTTCATATGTAAGACATGGGATAATTATTCTGCTCTACTTGGCACTGGTAGGCCTCATCTGGAGTTCTGTGTCCAGTTCTGAGAGCCACACTTTAAGAAACATGTGAATAGATTATAGTGTGTCCAGAGGACAGCAGCAAAAATGATAAATGATTTACAAAACCTGACCAATGAGGAAAGGTTTAAAAAAACTGGGTATGTTTAGTCTTCTTTGCTCAAGACTGAGAGGGGCACCTGATAACAGTCTTTAAATATGTTAGGGGCCGTTACAAAGAGGACTGTGACTGATGACCACTGAGGGTAGGTGAAGAAATAACAGGCTTAATCTGCAGCAAGGGAGACTTTGGCTAGATGTGAGAAAAACTTTCTAACTATACGAATATTTAAGCGCTGGAATAAGTTTTCAAAGGAGGTTGTGGAATCCCCATAATTGGAGTTTGTCTAACCTGTTCTTAAAAACCATCTGTCACAGACTGTCTAGGTTTACTTGGTCCTGACTCAGTGCAGAGGACTGGACTACATGACCTTGAGGTCCCTTCCAGCCCTACATTTCTATGATTCTGTCAGTAGAGAATTACGGTCCCACTGCCAAAAGGTCTGTTTCTACAGACAAGGCCCCAACCTAGTGACCAGAAAGCTCCAATGATCTATTTGTTCCCTCAAGCCAGAGGAGAGCCTGTTTCATCAGGTACAGGTGTGCCCTTCAGCTGCCTGTACAGCCACCATGCACTAGGGCCAGGCAGTCGGGTTGTCTCTCACTTACACCAGTACAAGTCAGAGGTGACTTCACTATTAGGCAATGGAGTCATATTAGTGTAAAACCCATAAGAGCAGAATCAGGTCATGGACTTTACAGAGACAGAGATCAGTAGAACAAAACAAGTGCCCCTTAGGAGAGGGTCACGCTCTGGAAGAGCTTGTGAGAGCAGCTGGCTGAAAGCGTTTGGAACGCACAGATTTACTAGACCAGCGTTTCTCAAACTGTGGGTCGGGACCCCAAAGTGGGTCATGACCCCATTTTAATGAGGTCACCATGGCTGGTGTTAGACTTGCTGGAACCTGGTGCCAAAGCCCGAGCCCCACTGCCCCAGGCTGAAGCTGAAACCCGAGCGCTGCAGCCATGGGCAGCGGGGCTCAGGTTACAGGCCCTTTGCCTGGGCTTCAACTTTGCCCCCTAGCCCTTGGTGGTACGGCTCAGGCTTGGGCTTTGGCCCCCAAACCCGGGGCAGCAATGCTTGGGTGGGCTCAGGCTTCAGTCCCCTGTCCTGGGATCATGTAGTAATTTTTGTTGTCAGAAGGGGGTCGCGATACAATGAAATTTGAGAACTTCTGTACTAGACGAGATCCAATGCCATGGTGATACAAATTCCATCACGCTCCTGCATATGATTTTCCAGACTCTCTATAACATCAAGCTAAACAGGGTTTTGCAGAGCAGGGAGCAGGAGGGCTGGGTGCAAGTGCAGGGGGTGGCTCTTCCCATATGCTCTTTATAAGGAGGAGGAGAACTTTAGGGCTCCCCAACAGACCTCAGTCTGCTCCCCAAGGTCTACGTGGGCCAGGGGTCTTCGTAAATAAAATGAAATCGTTATTATTACTGTTTCCAGATAATGAGATGCCTGTAGCCCCAGCGATGAAGGACCTTTGTTGAAAGTCTCCTTCAACCAAAAGACTCAATTCACCAACAACAAGGAAGAAGGGGACAGGATGGGAAGTGGGGGTCAGATACCTGTATATAATTAGAGCAGCAATAAGCAGCAGAATGACCAAGACACTCAGGAGGCCTCCAATAATGTAGGTGACATGCAGCCCTTCTCCTGAAAAAGAATAGCAAGGGTGAGAGGAGGCCCTTTCTGTGCCACTGGAATATGTTCAAAACTAGTGTAGCTGTGTGTGCATACATGTACACACCTATGTATTGGGGTTTAGCAGCCCAACTCTAGGGTGGATCTTGGCACAGCTTGAGCCCATTCTCTCCTCTTCAGGGAATCTGGAGAAGACCTCTGAAGTAGGGGTGATATTATTTTTCAAAGATAGGGGCAAGTTAACCCCCTTCTGCTCACAGCTTACTCCCTGGCTGGGTTAGTCTTCCTCACCAACCAGACTAGAGGGGGAAAGCACCCTTTGGGAGCTAAACTTGTTCCGCCTGAGTGATGAATGTGGGGGTTGGGGAACTCTGCTGTCCTTCAGACTAAAATCCTCTCCTCTGGCCACCTAGGGAAGAGCCTGTTTGGGGCTGAAAGAGAGCATGACTGATTTTCATCCTTGGGATACTCCTTGTCCTGCTCAGAATGAGATTGAAGAAAGTCACATTTGAGTCCTGAACACCTTAGAGCGAAAGGCCCTGGCATAATCTGGAAGAAAGGTTCAGCTAGCAGAGAGTAAGGAAGAAGAACTCACCTGTGGTTGCCAGTACTGCCTCGTTCTTCCGGGTGCACAGGCCTTGGCCAATATCTTTGTCAGAGCAGCTGAAGGGCACAAAGACACAGAGTTATCATCTCGCTGCACAGAGCGGCCAGTCATCATCTGGGTATGGATGGAGCCATGCAGGATAGGGCAGGCTGCAGCTGGGAATGGAGGGTAAGCTGGGGGTTTGAGAAGGGGCATTATGATAAGAGATTCCTTTGCCTGCTCAAGTATACCCTTCTACCCAGATGAAAGAGGTTTCTCTGGACCTAACTATGTAGGTCTTAGAGTCTCCACACTCTTCTGTCGCACTGCAAGTGAAGCTGGGATCTTTGGACAGCTTGTTCACGGGACATATTCAAGAAAGGGCATTAGCGCTGAGCAGTCACTCTTCCCCTTCCCTCTACATTGAGGCTACATAGTGCTAATCTCTTAGGAAAGGAACAGAAGAAAAGCCAGCCCTGCAGAGAAAAAATTTTCTGCAGGGATTTTTATTCCCAGCAAAGAGAAAGAGGTATGTCTTTGCTTGCAGTTAATACCCCAATATGCGATGGAAGAGCTCTCCCTGCTGGGCAGGGAGAGAAGTGGGCCAAGGGACAATGGCAGAAAATACTTTCTATGCATTTAATCATAAAAGTAAGACCTGCAGACATGCTGTTTGGTCCCAT
The DNA here is from genome assembly GCF_965140295.1 of Lepidochelys olivacea. Classification (NCBI taxonomy): domain Eukaryota; kingdom Metazoa; phylum Chordata; order Testudines; family Cheloniidae; genus Lepidochelys; species Lepidochelys olivacea. The sequence goes on from NC_140416.1 coordinate 56,386,014, forward strand.
CCTAGCTATCTCTTCAGGGCCAAGGCAGGGCTGCTTCCAGGGCTCTGCCCAGTATAGTTTAAAATGATCAAAGCAATGGAGCTCCCACCCCCCCATCCCATGGGAAATCATTCTCCATGTTAAGAGTTCAGCAGTCATACATGTGAAGCACAGGGTACCATAGGCAGGGCCAAGAGGATTCCTGCACCTTGAACAACCAATCACACTTGCAGGCACATTTGAAAGTGGGCAGCAAGGCCTATGCAGCCCATGCCAGCTCCAAAGAGTGCTGGCTAGAGCCCTGCGCAGATAAAAATGTGGATCCGCATCCAAAAGAATCAACTTGTATCTGACCCGCAATCTGCCCTCTGTCTTTTATCCGCAAACCACACCAGCAGCCAGCTATCTCTCAGTGCCTCTTAGGAGCAGTGTCTGTGTGCAAGTGTACTGTATACAGGATCTCAAAAGTGGGGAAGCAGCTGTCTGTAGCTCCTAGCCTATGAGGCTGCTTCCTTGCCTTCTAGATCCTGTATTCCTCTCCCCTTTCTCCCCCCTCCCGCCAAATACAGAGGAAAGGAGAGGAGATAGATCAAGAGGCAGCTGTCTGTAGCTCATATGGCTTCCTAACTTACTTTGCAGAAGCAGCTGCCTCCCTCTCCAACTGACCTGATATAGCAATACTGAAGTCGGGAGTTTCCTAAATTTCTTGGCTGCTTAAACTGCATCAATAGGAGCTGGGGGATTTTGCTGCCTGTCTTGATCTATCACCGCCCCTTTCTCTGTATGGAGCAGGGGGAGGGAATATAGGATCTGGAAGGAAGCAGCCTCACAGGCTATGAGCTGCAGACAGCTGCTTCCCCACCTTTGAGATCCTATATTTAGAGCCCTGCACGAATACAAAATTTGTATTTACCATCCAATCTACAAAAATGGTCCTCAGTTATCCACAGATTTGCAGGGCTCTAGTGCGGGCCTCTGCCTTCGTAGACAGGGTCTTCTGTGGCTATTTACAGGGTGTCTAGAGTTTGTATGGTCTCACTCTACCTTGGGGAGGTGTGATAAGGTGGTGGAAGCTGAAAGGGACATGCACATCCTGCATTTAACTCTCAAGTCCAGATTGCAAGCTGCAAAGTCACTCACTTTCCTTCTGTTGCTTCCAGGGATGTGTGGGGTTTGGTCGTTGCAGAGCCTGATCTGCCAGGTGAGGTCTGGCTCCTCTCGCTCATACTGGTTGTTTCAGGAACAGGGGGGACCATTCCAGGAACTAAACAATATAGACAGAAAAAGAAATATGAGCCTGGTTTTGTGAGACAGATGAAGAAGTCTGCTAGACCACAGATCACTTCCTAAATAGTGAGACCAAGAATTTGTGTACAGAGCTCAGATACCCAATGCCCATCTGCTCCAGCAGGAAGCAATGTAGGAAAGGTATTTGCAGCTCACAGCTGCTTGACTTACATTGTAGGGACTTTTGTAGGTTTGGAGACCTCCCAGATACCCTGCTTCTCAACAGGAGATGCTAAAGGCCAGGGTGGGAGTGCTGGCTGTGGTTCACATATGGATGCTATTACCCCAGAGAACCTCTCTGAACTCACCGGTGGAGCAGGGTCGTCCATCTGGTTCATCTGGACATGCACAAACAAAGTCAGAAACCCTGGCAAAGCAGAGATGGGTGCAGCCTCCATTATTCACTCCACAGGCATTCGTACCTGAAGGAGACAACCAAGGCATTAAACCTGGAGCAAGTGATCAGGTGAGGCCTTGATGGAGTTCAGTACACAAGAGCAGGAGCCTCACTTCCCTCTCAATCAAGATACACTGCTCAGAAGGCCAAGGAACTTCTGTGCCACATGAACCAACCCCTCTACCCCACAGTACTGAGAGAATGATGGAGAGAGCCAGGCACCAACAGATTACAATAACTGTGTCAAAAAGGGGCTAAAATATTCTGGAAATCAGCAGAGAGGAGCCCAACCATTGCATCCAAACAGATAAATCTTCGGAATAGACGCTTGGTGGTTACTACAGAGAATTCTTTCCCAGGTCTCTGTCTGGAGGCTCTTGCCCACATGCTCAGGATCTAACTGATCACCATATTTGAGGTTGTGAAGGAATGCCCAGGTCAGATTGGCAACGACCCTGTGGCCTTCCTCTGCAACATGGGGCATGGGCCACTTGCTGGTTTGACCTAGAGTAAACGGTCGATTCTCTGTAACTTGAAGTCTTTAAATCAAGATTTGAGGACTTCAATAACCCAGTCAATAACTGGGCATAGGGCAGGTGAGTGAGGTCCTGTGGACTGGGATGTGCATGAGGTCAGACGACATGATCATGATAGTCCCTTCTGGCATTAAAGTCTGAGTCTAAACTGATTGTTTAATAATTTGTTCCAGTATATTTTCCAGGTATCAAAGTTAAGCTGACTGGCTTTGATTCTCTGAGTCCTTCGTTCACCTTTTTAAAGATAGATACTATATTTGCCTTCTCCTGTCCTCTGGGAATTCACCCTCCGCTCCATGAGTTCTCAAAAGATAATTGCTTATGGTTTCCAAATTGCTTCTACGAGTTCCTTACAGACACTAGAATAAATTTCATCCGGTCCAGCCAACTTGAATATATCTAATTTATCTAGATGTTCTTTAACCTGATCTTTCTCTATTTTGGCTTGCCTTCCTTCCCCTTGTTGTTAATATTAATTATGTGAAGCATCTGGTCATAATTAATTCTTTTAGTGAAGACTGAAGCAAAATAGGGATGAAACCCCTCAGTCTTCTTCAAATTGTTTATTTGCTCTCCTTCCCTGCTAAGTAGAGGTCTACACTTTTCTTCATCTTTCCATTGCTCCTAATGTGTTTATAGAACCTCTTCCTATTGCCTTTTGTCACTTGTTAGGTATAACTCTTTTTGTTCCTTAGCCTGTCTGGCTTAGTCCCTACATGCTTGTGTTATTGTTTTGTAATCATCCTTAGCAATTTGTCCACATTTCCACTTTTTGTAGGTTTCTTTTTTTTTTTTTTTTCAGGTAATTAAAGAACTCCTGATGGAGTCATATTGGCCTTTTACTATTCTTCCTATCTTTCCTTCACATCAAGATTGACAATATCAAAGGAGCAACAGCAAACTCTTTGAGAAACAACCAGCTCTCCAGAACTCCTTTTTCTCTTAGCCCTGGTCTACACTGAAGGGGGGAATCGAGCTAAGTTACGCAACTTCAGCTACGTGAGTAACATAGCTGAAGTCGACATACTTAGATAGACTTACCATGGTGTCTTCACCAAGGTGAGTCGACTGCTACCGCTCCCCCGTCGACTCTGCCTGTGGAGTACAGGAGTCGACGGGAGAGCGCTTGGGGGTCGATTTATCGTGTCTAGACTAGACAAAATAGATCGATACCTGCTGGATCGATTGCTGCCCGCCGATCCGGCGGGTAGTGAAGACATACCCTTAGAGTTTCTTCCCATTGAACCTTACCTACCAGTTCTCTGAGTTGGTTAAAGAATTTTTTTTTTTTAAGTCCATCTTCCTTATTCAGCTGCTCTCACTACATCCTTTCCTTAGGCTCATGAAATCTACCATTTTATGATCACTTTCCCCTCAGTTGCTGTCCACCTTCAGATTTGCAACACAATTCTCCATTAGTAAGACAAGTCTAAACTGACCGTCCCCCAGTTACTTCCTCCACCTTCTGAAACAAGAAGTTGTCCCCAACACGTTCCATGAAATTACTGGCCATTTTGTGTTACTTTTTCAAGAGACGTCAGGGTAGTTCAAGTCTCCCATTACTATCAGATCTTGTGTTTTGGTATTTCTGTTATTTGTTCTGGACATGCTTCATCCTCCTCCTGATTTGGTAGGCTGTAGTAGTCTCCTACCATGACATTGCCCCTGGTTTTTCCCCTCCTTATCTTCACCCAGAGACTTTCAACGGGCCTTCCTCTCACCTCCTTTTGGACCTCAGAACAAGAATATATATTCTGGATGTACAATGCAACTCCTCCCTTTTTTCCCTGCCTGCCCTTCCTGAATGAGGAAAGACAGGCAGTTATAAGGAAGTTATAACATAGGCTTCCACAGCTGAAATCTTAGAGATGCAGAGAACGTGCCCAACCAAGACTGAGGGAAGAGTCACAGTTTGTAGGCCACACAAAGGGGGGTGAGTGGAGGGCAAGGGCTCTCTGGTGAGAGACTGCACTCATTAAACATGCCAGAGTACCTGCAACCTGCTTGGCAACAACTAGCAGATGCAGCAATTAGGATCACCCCATATACCTGTCTGCCTCTGTGGGGAGACCACAATGATATCCATTAGCCCCTCAACATTAGCCAGGACAGTCTCCTTGTTTCGGCCTGAGTATTTGTCCACTCGCTGGATAGATTTGGTTTGCCAGTCAGTCCAGTAGATCCACCTGTCCTGCTGCTCAGAGGGAAAAAATCAAAGGCATTAGAGCATTTGGTCACATATATACAGGAACTGCAACAAGAGTATTCATAGGGCTTAGGACTCCAGACAAATCCCCTTCCCAGCCTAACTTCCCTCTTCTCAATGTCAATCAGGAGCTTCCCGCATCCCCTCAGCCAAACTCTTTTTCTAGAAACAGCCTTAGGTAAATCTCAACCCAAAGAGGAACACACCAGATCCCCCACTACCCCATATATACCCAAGCAGTCTGTACTATCCCCTGTGGAGCCTGGCTGTACAGCAGTCACTGCATTCACCAATACCAGCAGGCTCCTTTTTACCTGTGTCAGGGCAAAGGGGTGTGAAACCTGGCTGACCAGGACCTGGCGTAACTTCCCATTGAGATCAGCACTCTCTATACGGTCAAGATGTGCATCCACCCAGTAAATCCTATAGAGACAGGGAAAAGAGATGAGACCAAACCCCACTGTTAGTCTTCTACCCATACTCACACGTCACACTTCTGAGTCACTCACTAGCCCAAGATGCCTCAGATCAGGCAAAACTCTTCAGAGGATTGAGCTAAAAAGGCTCAGGTGCACTACATATCTTACTCAGTTCTCCTGGGTATGACAGCATCACTCCCACTCTTGAACTGACCTTCTAGTATCATAGTCTAATGTCAGTCCATTGGGCCAGCCCAGGTCAGTGTTGATTAGAATTTTGCGCTCAGAGCCATCCAAGTTTGCCCGCTCAATTTTAGCGATGTGACCCCAGTCTGTCCAGAAGAGGTACCTGAACAGAGACAAGGCAGATGCAAGAGACAGGTAAGCTCCCAGAGGATGGGGAAGAGGCAGAAGGACAGGTATGAGACTTTGCATTATTAAGTCCACTAAAAACTTTACTTGTGGACTAAAACAGCTGAGTGTACATTTTTCACTAAAAGTTCCAGTTTTGTTCACTTATCACACCCCATTTTCCCAATCTTGGCCCGCATCACTCCAAGCTGGACCTAACTCTTCCCCAGCCGCTAACATCATCCCACTCCAAACAAAGGCAGCCCAGTCTCCAGGAACTTGCCAGACTCAGACCACACATCCTTCCTTCCTCCCAGATCTCCCTCCCATTGAACTGGCCTTGTACATCCTGACCTCCCACATCTTCCCCTCCACTTGGCCCTAAACCTACCCCTTCTTGGGAAAGGCAGCAATTGCTCGGGGTTCATCCAGGCTGTTATTAATAAGCACTTTTCTGCAGCTGCCATCCAGTCTGGCCACTTCAATGGTGTTGCGACCTGTGTCAGTCCAGTACAGGTTCCTGGCAACCCAGTCCACTGCCAAGCCATCCGTCGTCTTCAGCCCATGACCAATGACGGTCTCCATGCTGCTGCCATTCAGGTCTGCCCGCCTGGGGAAATCAGTGCCAAACAGGATAAGGCATAAGAGAGCTCCTCATGATCCTTCAAGTCTCCCTGTGCCATTCTTCTCTATCAGTGGGACCACCAGCTCTTCCCCCCCAGTTCCCATGAAGGCTACATGTGTCTCCAACAATTAGTTCAGTAACACAAACTGCTGTAAGAAGAAAAGGAGTACTTGTGGCACCTTAGAGACTAACAAATTTATCTGAGCATAAGCTTTCGTGAGTTACAGCTCACTTCATCGGATGCTGTGTATGCTGTCGGTGAGTATCACTACATTCCCAGCCCTTCAGGCAGGAACCACCTCCGCCTACTGTAAAACACTAATCTATAAGAGCAGCCAACAGTGCAAAGACAAACTCAGCCTAAGAGGCTGGGCGCCCAGCAGCCACTTACCCCTGGGCACCTACCTGATGACATCAAGGAAGACATCTGTGTAGTAAATCTTGCCGTCCACACTGTCATAGTCCAGAGAGATGACATTGTTCAGCTCTGGGACAGGGACATGCACATCAGTGTGATCATTTGTGTCCAGTGAGATGCGTCGGATGGAGCCACGGCTGGAGAAGAGCAGATAGGTCTCCGGAGAGGGATCACAGGTCTGCTCATCACTCTTCAGCTGGATGCCGGTGGGGCAGGCACAAGAGAAGCCAGCAGGGTGGGGCAGGCAGAGGTGGGAGCAGCCACCATTCCTTATGCTGCACTTGTTAAAGCCTTTGGTAAAAAGGAAGAGGAAAAGTCAGCCTGACTCCATGTTTCCAGAGATCTAAGCCTTCCATCTGTTTACAGGGCACAAACACATAATTCACTGGCCGCTGATTTCATTCCAACGGCATCCTTGCTAGGACTAGATTGTAGGTCACCACGAAGGGACACTTACCCAAAGATTCAACTGTGCTCTGCAGGATCAGTGGATGTGGGGGGCCAGTAGGGGCAGCCCCCTGGCCTGTACTCCTTGATATTAGAACTTCCCAATGGAAGAAACAGCAAACAGCTGGTTTCCACTGGCCGTCTGAGGATCATGTGATTCCAGTTTAGCTCTGCTATTTGCAATAGCAGCAACACCACCCCAGCTGGAAAGAGTGCAGGAGTGGCATAATAAGCCACCCCTAGCCAGTCTGGCCCAGAAGTTTCCATTCTGAGTTAGACACATGTAGCAGTGGTGCTACATAGGCCCACATTAAGCAAATGGCTTCTTAGTGGGTATGCATATTTAGTTTTATCATGGGAATAGTCAGGCTTTTTTTTATTATTAAATCTATATATATTTAGTGTGAGGGAGGAAAGTCCAGCAGAAGCAAGGGAGAAGGCAACAGGTATGGGACAAGGGCGGTGTCAGGGCTGGAGCAAACAGGAGGGAGTGGGACTGGGATGCTGACCAAAAGCAGCAGGTGTTGAGGAAGGAGTGAGGTTGCATAGTGCACAGTGTTAGGGAGGATGTTTCAGCCATGTGAGAAGAGGCCAAGAGCTGCCTGTAGGAGAAGGTAAGGAGGCACATTCCAGTGAACCAAGCCAGCAGAGCAAGGGAACACTGAGGATGGGAAATGAATAGGAGACAGGGAATGGCTGTGCAGACCCCAGAAGGGTAGGGTAAGGAATTTTACACTGCCAAGGAGACATTGGAGGAGGAGGAGGAGGATGTGATGAAAGCAGCAAATGAGGAAAAGGGTTTTAGCAGCAGTAGGCTTGAGTATTTGCTGTGTCTATGAATGGTCTGGACTGAGTGACAGCCTAAATGCAAGGAGAGAAGGGGAAGCAGGAGCCAAAAATGACACCAAGACTGTGCACCTGGGTGGATAATGGAAACAGTCAGTTACTGTGGGAGGGGGTTGGGGTAGGGACGGGGGTTGGAGAAGGAATTTCTTTTCGGCCCTGCATGATCTCCCAATGAAATACCAGAAGAGCCCTCTCAATGACAGCTTCCAGAGGCCCCTCTAGTCATATGGAGATGATACTCCTGGCTCCAAGGCCTGATGATACTCCTGGCTCCAAGGCAGTCTGGAAACTCACCAAGGGGCCGTGTCCTGTCAACAGCTTGAATGTCCATCAGGCCGGGCAGGTTTGCCCTCACCAGGATGACGTTGGCGCCGGTATCCTTGTCAGCCCGGTGAATGCTGCGGGTTTGCCAGTCAGTCCAGTAGATGTATGAGTCCAGTAGGGTGAGACCATAGGGATGCTGCACTGGTGACAGCAGGGTGTGGCGGTTTGCACCATTTAGGTCTGCAGCCTCAATGCGCTAGAGAGGGGGCAAGAAGGAACACCCTGTTCAGTCCTTTCCCTTAGATAATGTCCTGAGCAAAGACAAGCATGTGTGAAGCTGGGACTGGAGTCCAAGTAAGCAACATGGCTCTGGTCCACCATCCCCAACAGCCCAGGCCCACACGAAGTCTCAGAGTGCTTCCACACAGTTCCTTTCTTTTCTGACACCTTACCCAGGGACTTCAGAAACGGCCTCTAGGATACCAAGGCTGCAATGTTAATCCCATAGGAATCATTACAGAGAAGACACCAACCTCTGTGTGCGCATCGGCCCAGAGCAGCTGCGATCCAGCCTTATCCACTGCCAGCCCATTGGGCCAGCCCAGGTTGTTGCTGATCAGCACCAGGCGTCCTGAGCCATCCATGCCAGAGCGTTCCAGCTTGGCATTCTCACCCCAGTCCGTCCAGTACATGTATCTAGGGAAAAGGGGAAAGCCAAGAACACATCAGAGAAATAGCAGAGAGGTTAATGCCTCCAGGCCTTCTTCCTCAAGACAGTACCCTGCCAGCACTAACCCCATCTCATGGTACAGTGCAATTGCCCTTGGGCTGTCCAAGTTCTGCCAGACCAAAACCTTCCTCATTGATCCATCCAGGTTGCCCACTTCAATCCGATTGGTTCCCGTGTCTGTCCAATATACCTTGCGGCCAATAGCATCCACTGCCAGCCCATCTGTGGTCAGCAGACCTGAGAAAGCAGAATTGTACCAAGGTAACTTCTCATCCTTCAACACCGATCAGATAACCCTGGGGATTGCCCCTGCTCACCACTCAAGTCTGGGAGTGCTCCCCCTACAGTACCTATAGGACTTTCACCCCTGACTCCCCTAGAGCTGGAAACCCAAGGAATTCCGCTCCAGGCTGCCACATAAAGATATGGTGCACTCTGGCAAAGCATCCCTCACCTGTGGTGATGATGTCTTCATACTGTGAGCCATTCAGGGCAGCCCTGCTGATTTTCCGCAGCGTGCTATCTGACCAGTAAACCTTTCCTGGTAGGGAAATTGGAAAAATCAAAAATCAGCAAACTCCTTTATATAGCCCCAGGCCTCCTTGAGATTATCGGCACCTGGATTACTCTGAAGAGCAGCAGGGTCATGCAGTCCAGTGGTCTGTCAGTGTCCAGCGCCATAGGACACAGAGTCACAGTAATTCAGTTAAAGGGATAGAAAAGCCACAGCTCCTCCAGTTCCAGCCTCTCCCAGAGGGAGGTGCCATAGTGAATGGTGAGGAACACTGCCTCTGGGGAGCTCACAGCTGCTCTTGAAAGGGTCCCTGTACAGAATGATGCAGTTTATTATTTAAGATGTTACTGACCAATAGTGTAATCAGACCCATGTCTGGATTTCAGGATGGTCCCAGAGGACAAGACTCAGACATTCTCACCCACCACACAAAATGGGGTTCAACCCAGACAGATAATGCCAGATACACAGGCCAAGTCAATCCTCAGAATTTAAGTCAAACCAATTACATTGCTCAGGGGTGTGAAAAATCCACAGCCCTGAGCAACATAGACAGAATTCTTCTGTTAATTGAACTACTGCCTCTCAGCGAGGTGGGTTACCTACGCCAATGGGAGAACCCTTCCCAGCACTGTAGTGAGTGTCTATACTTGAAATGCTACAGCAGCGCAGCTGCAGCATTTCAAGTGTACACAAGCCCTCAGTGTAACCAACAGCCACCAACTCAGCTCTCTTTACATTAACAAGACTTAGATAGGAGAGCAAATTATTTAAATTCAGACTACGTGAGCCTGTCTCAATGAACAAGGCCGCTTCTTCCAGCTAGTTGGGGTTTTAGCCCTGCATGTCAGCCAACTGGAGCCTGTCTTAGAATCACAACAGTGGCGAAGGAAGGGAATCTATGCAGCATGCATTGGAGAAACAGGAGCCTACATCTGTCCACGTTTATGGACACCGAGTGAACCACTGGCAGTGCCTTCCCGCAGAGAGACACCGTTAATTAAGAGCTGCAGCCCTGAAATAATCAGTTGTGAATGTGGTTAGATATACAAGGCAGTTCAGACCTTCCTGAGGATCCACCCCAATGGCAATGGTGTTTTTCATAGTGACATTGACTGAGACAACGACGTCTGCAAAATACGGGATATCCAAGGACACCATGCGGATGTCCATCCTTCTGGCAAAGATCAGGAAGCTGGTCATCCCTGCAGAAAGTTGAGGATAGACCAACAGTGTCAGTGAAGGGCAGGGAGAAGGTCAAGCCAATTGTCCCTTGGGCACCGTCTGCTGAATCATATCCTTGAGCCACCCAAGAGACAGCTTCAACCTTTAGGGAGAAGGGAAGGTCCTAGATCTGAAATACCATACATGGAAAGACTCTCCCACTCCACTGAGTAACACAGAACAGTTCTCTAGTTACCTGTGGGGTGGGAAGGGGAAAGCCTTCACAGAAGTGTTAATTGTGGGGGAGTGGAAACCAGTTTTCCTACTGAGGTGAACAAGATGGGACCCATGCAGAGTTATTGCTTCAAAGGCCTGAAGCCAAGATTCTTCATGGTACTGAAAGGGAAGGTGGCTGTGAGGGGAGGGGTAGGATCTATTCAGCTGTACTGTAGAGTACAACACCTTTCCAGGAAGGGACTGAGCCCACTTCAAACTCAAGACAGATCTACGGGAGAGTCTGACATACAGATGTACCATATGGCATCACATTGGTGAAGTTTTCCTTTTGGATAATTTAATCTCCCCACATCCCTCCCAGGGCACCCCAAGCCAACCCATCGACTTTTACCACCAGTCCTGAGGGCACAAGCACTACATGGGCTTCTCAAGGGGCCGAGGATGGTGGAGTCACAACCAAGTCCCATGAGGAGTGGGTTCCAGTAACTTGTGCCAAGGGGCCAGGAGTGGAACGTGGGGCCTGAGATCCAACTACAGTGGGAACCCTACAGAGGAAACTTACCAGAGGAGCAGGTCTTGCCATCAGGTTGGAGGTTGATACCAGTGGGGCAGGTACAGCTATAACCTTTAGGGAGAGGTGCCAGGAGGCACAGGTGGCTGCAGCCACCATTATTAACTCCACATGCTGTGCGTACTGGAAGGGGGAGAGGAGAAAACCATGAGGCACAGGCACACCCCCGTGAGCTCAGCCTTGGGCTCCTGGAGGGACGGTCACTATCAAAGTGGGCAACAGCTATAGAGATGCAGGCTGGGGGTATGGGAGCACACTCTCTTTAAGAGGCCAATAGGGATTTATTACACACGCACTCCAGATATTCAGGGCAGCAAGAGCCTGGGTGAGTTCAGAGCTCCCCATGGGGGTGAGGCTGACTCTGTACCTGTAGGTCTGTGCCGGTGGAAAACATGAATGTCCATGAGGTTCTCCAAGTTATCCTGCAGCGTTTCACGAGCCTGCCCCGTCCTTCTGTCTGCACTCTGGATGCTCTTGGCCTGCCAGTCTGTCCAGTAGATCCGCTCACCATAAAGAGTAAGTCCAAATGGATGGGGCAGATTGCTTCCAATCAGCACCTGTCAGCCCCCAAAACAAAAGTCCTCAGGAAATCAGATGGTAGTGCTTCCACCCACACCTCCAGTCATCCCCTAGACTGGATGGGGCTTGGAGAACAACAAAGGTGATATGTAAATGGCCTGGTAGCATCAAGGTGGGGAAAGGTTGGTGTGGGATAGGTGGCTGCCCACATACTTTGCACTCATAAAAGGGGGCTCTTTTCTCTCTGTACAAGTAGCTGACAATGTCTTGATATGGGCACTTTACTTCCATTTGGCCCATGACATTCTTTCCTGCCGGCACTTTGCCCTGTAGGACAGGCATTCAGTATCCCAGCCTCCCCTTCCCTCTGGCATGGTTCTCTTACCTTTCTCTCACTGCCATCCAGGTTAGCATACTCAATGGTCTTCATGCCAGCATCCGCCCAGTACAGGCGCTGAGACTCGTAGTCAATGGCCAGCCCATTGGGCCAAGTCAGATTGGAGGAGATGATCACCAAGCGGCTGGAGGCATCCATACCGGCACGCTCAATCTTCGGGCTGACTCCCCAGTCAGTCCAGTACATGAACCTGAACACGGGGCCCAAAGGGAAGTGAGCACCTGCACTCCTGCTCCTGCTCCCACAGCTGCTCACCATTAGCTAAAGAAGTCAAGTGTCTTGGTGCCTTCAGCAGCCAGTGGGAAACAGTGTCAGGCTAACATGATCTGTGCTTCCTTTCTTAGGGCCCTGCCACATTTTTATACACATTGTCCTGGTCCAGAATCCATAGTCCCTCCTCTGCCAAGAACCTGGCAAGAAGGAGGGAGATGGTAAGACTGAAATAGGATGCAGAAGCAAGTTGGCCTATTATTGCCTTAAGAAGATATTTCTTAACGGTTTTCAAATCCCTGCAATCATGAGATGGAAGTAGAGCTGCTCTGCATCAGCCTCCCAGTAAACACAAAAGAAGAGAACAGTGCAGATTTATTCCAGCCTTCCAGCACTTGGGAAGCAAGAGCTGCTGGGTTTGAGCCCAGCCACCCAACCTAGTCTGATGCTTGGCTCTGCAAGGTCCTGTGGCTCAAAGGCAGAAGCTTTTATTACAACAATTCATTTCCTACAAACCTGCTATTTTGAGATTTTCTTTCTGTGGGAAATGTTGGAGACTCTCACTGGATTTAATATTCCTGGGCCCACTGATTCTGCAGCTCACTTGGGACCTATAATGTTTGCACTAATTTAGCTGGTGATATGCCAGTGTAATTCACTTCTCTGTCTTCAGATTAACCTAATGGCCAAGCGGATAGCAGGGCCCTCACAAGAGCTCAGCATCAATGTGGAATGAAGAACACCCTAAATAAATAAATAAAACCCCTCATTCTCTTCTCAAACTTATTTTACACTAGTGTAACTATATGGACTCTAGTGGGTTACTCCTGATTTACACTGTGTGAGTGGGAGGAGGCCCAAAATAAGAGCTATCACTCTGAGCTGACTGTTCTAGAAGTGCCTGCTGGTTGTCTTGTCGATGCCATCAGCATCCATAAGTCAGGCCCTTCTTTTCAGTCCTTGGTAGACCTGTTATGGAGGCCTTTCTAGGCGTGCGTCTCTCTTAAGCTCCAAAAAGTGTCCGATATAAGGGCAATGGCACAATGAATCAAATCCAAACAGTTCAGAGACACAGAAGTTATTGCCATGTAATCCTCAGAGGAAAGAAGTTCTCACCCTCCAACAGGATCCACCACAATATCTCGTGGTCTGTCTAGGTTCTCCCAGATCAGTACAGTCCTCATGGTCCCATCTGTGTTGGAGACCTCTATCCGGTCTGTTCCTACAGAGATCAGGAGAGAAAGATCAAAGACCTCTAGAACCACAGGAGACAGAAGAAACAAACATTGATACAGTGATTCCGTTTCCCTGCCTGCCATCCCCTCACCTGACCTGGGAGGACTAGAGTGAGTGTGGAACAGACTTACTCAGCAGAGAACTCTCACGTTCAACTTCCCAACCCCAGCAACTGCTGAAACCTTGTGCAGATGGGAGGCAGTGCTCTGCCAGACCATCACAGGCATCTGGCAAGGCCCCAGAGGATGTCTAGGGAGATACCTTCCTAACATACCTCAGAACTCTAATTCTCTGGCAGAAATATCCTCCAGATTCTAACCATTCTGTCCTGAGGTACATGGCTGGAAAACATAAGTGAAAGCCTTCTGCAACGAGCAGCTGTTGTCCTCAGACATACACATTCCTGCAGACATCAGCAATGGGGTTGTAGTCCCACTAGAAGTAACACAGGAAGCCAAGTTGGTTCCTGCTTCATAAGAAAGATGGGAAAGGAGAACCCATGTTTGCCAAATGGAGAAAGACAAAACTGAAACAGATCGGGCTGCCAAGCTAATACTGAGTTTTTATGAACAGGGAAGAAGGTTACAGCCTGTAGAGAGCAGAAGACCCCAGTACCTGCGTCAGTCCAATACAGCTTGTTGGTGACCCAATCGATAGCCAGTCCAGCTGGGCTTTCCAAGCTGGTATCCACCACAACCTGAGCAAGAACCAAAACAAAGGTCACCAAACAAGAAACTCCAAAGGTCACCAAACAAGAAACTCCAGTGAGAAAAGTCCTTGAGCCTGGCTCTCCTCCTGTCCACTGCCAGCAATACAAACAACTCAGGCTAGCAAAATCCATGCAGCAAAAATCCACATGAGAAAAAGTGTTGAGGAGTTTAGAATTCAAAAATGACTTTTAAAGAATGGTTGTTGGACATCCCCATTTTCTACCTTTATTTCATTCCCCAACCGCCAAACTCTTGAGCTCTGTCAATGGCAGCCTGAGCATGAGTCAAAGGGGATGCCAAGAAAGTAACTCAAGGGAAAGCACAGTCCCTGCCACACTCTCAGTTCCTGCTGAGCCAGGGAAAAGGGGATTTAGAACCTTGTTCATTTGCGTTTTATTGAAACTCGGCCTGTGAAAAATCAAAGCCGGAGCTCGGTATTTACAAATCAATGTTTTCTCTTGCCCTAACTGCAGGGAGTCCCAGACAAGGAGGTGCAAACACAGCACACACGAAGGTTTAAGAGCTCACCTCGGATCACCAGCGATTAACAGGAGCCAAAACTAATGTGGGCATGGACAGGACCAGGGTAGCAGACCCGCAGAAGGCTGATACAGCCCCAATGGTTCATACAGAAACCTCGAGCCAGATTCACAACACAGAAGGCTGAGATCCCCAGAAGCTGCTTGGCCTAGTAACCCCACATATACAGAATACTGTACCTCCTGGCCTGAGCCATCCCATTTTGCTCTGCTAATGGAGTCAGTGCTGACATCTGTCCAGTAGACATAGTCATCCTTTGAGTCCCAGTCCAGAGCCACAGCACTGCGCACATCAGCCAGGGGGATGACATCATCTGACAGGTCTTCTGTGTCAAAGCTGATCCGACGGATGTCCATCCTTCGGGCAAAAAGCAGGAACTTGTCAAGACCTGATCAAAGGTCGAAAGGTCTTCTTTTAATTTCTCTAAGTTCAACAACATAGTGACAGACACAGACAATTCTCCTGTTACATCGGAGCTCCACTGCATACACACCACTCAATGCTGATTCACACACCAGGCCCTCACTGCTGGGAATAGTGTGGGGGGAGGAAGGAGAACATAGTATGGGCAGCTGTTTCCTGGGGGTGGGAGAGATCACACTGCAAAGAACAAGCCCACTATGGCCCTCAGAGGATGGCACAGATCTGACCTACAGCAGGTAGCTTTGCCATCTTCTCTGATTCCAGGAGACAAGGGGGCTAATTCTCCTGTAATTGAGCGCACTGTAAATCAGGAGTAACTCCCTTGCAGTCCTTGGAATTAAGCTGTTCATTCCTCACAAAGGCCAAAGGGGGTAGTTTATGTGGGAGTTTCCAGGTGACACACCCATTCAACTGTGGCATCAGCACTACCTCAGCTGTAAGTAGGCTGGAGTGGACATGCAAAGCAAGCACACATCTTGTGCCAAGCTGGTGCTCAGTAGGTGGGGCTGGAGTGGGGGGTGCAAAAGGAGAACGTGAGCATACAGCAGGCCTTTTATGTTACCCTACTCTCTTCTAAAGGCTTTTCCTGCTGCACCCCTCTCACCCTGTGTCTGGAAGTGACACAGCTGCTGCTTACTCAGATTTCTGACCCACTTCTACACATGGGACATGGGGCTGCGTGAGCACATCCGAGACTGGGAGCATTTGGGACTGTGGCATGCAGGCTCTGATCCCACCCCACTTACTCTGAGCACAGGTGTGGCTGCTGGTCTTGCGGAAGCCTGTGGGGCAGGCACAGGTGTAATCCTTGCTGTTTGGCAAGCACAGGTGAGTGCAGCCCCCATTGTTGGCCCCACAGCGGTTTTTCCCTGCTCAAATAGCCAAAAACAAAAACAACCACGCATAAGGCAACCAATAAAGAGAGCAAGAGATGTAGCAGGGGTGAGGGCAGAGAGAGAACACGCAGGCACACACACAAGAGCTGGGAAATGTTCTACTCTGGGGTAGCTATTTGAACCTCCTGCCCATTCACAAAGACCAGCCCCACAGGGACATGGGCACAAAGGGCTTGTCTACATAGGGAAATTATTCTGGAATAGGGTAGGGAGTGAACTTAAAGTGGTGTAACTATTTCACAATAACTTGTGTTTAGACAAGCCTTAAACTAGTGGTCCCCAAACTTTTTTGGTTGCGTTCCCCCCTTACCTGGTCCACATCCCCCTACCAGGAACTGCAGTTGGGGCTGGGAGCCATGCTTGGGAGCAGCGCCAGTGCTGCAGCTGAGGTTGCGGCCAGGAACAGGGCTATATTCGGGGCTGGGAGCCAGAGGCCACGGCTGGGAGCAGAGCTGTGGCCGGGAGCGGGGCCACGGTCGGGGCCGCCGTCAGGCTGCAGCTGGCACCATGGCCAGGAGTGGAACTGCAGTCAGGAGCCGGTGGCTGGGGGAGGCGTGTCCAGAGTGGAGCTGGGAGGCACTCCCTCCTTGCCCCCTATGGGGGCTGACCCAGGCCCCACTGCACCCCCCCAAACCTTCCACCACACTCCCCTAGGGGGGCACGCCCCACAGTTTGGGGATCACTCCCCTAAACATTCGTTATCAGAAAGCAACTGTCCCCCTGTGCCAGCAAGGGGGCGGGGGCAGGCTGTGGTACACCCATCCAATAACTGGAGATGAGAGCCTTGAAATAACATCAAACCAAAAGTTGCTGGATGGAGAAATTAGTGCTGGACTCTGGTAGCAGAGGTAAACTTGGGGTCATGCGTGGGTCTCACAAGGGAGACAGTGAGTAGTGGATAGAACAGTATCCCTGAGGCCCCTAGGCCTGGATGCTCCCTGCCGTAGACGCTGGGCAGTGACAGGTCCCCAGCTGGTTGGCTTTCCCCCTGCAGATGTGTCTCCCTGCCCCCTTTGCAGTTACCTGCTGGCTGGCGCTGAGGGTGCAGTGTGTGAATGTCCATGGGGAAGTGGAGCTTGTTGCGGATGATCTCCTGGTTCTTGCCGGTGAATTTGTTGGCACTATTGATGCTCTTGGTGTGCCAGTCCGTCCAGTACAGGCTATCCTCAAACACTGTGATAGCAAAGGGGTGTGGGAGGCCTGCAGCAAGAGTCCAGCACAGACATACAGGTTAATCCGGACCCCAGGAAAACCAGAGGAAAGCCCCTGAGCCTGTCCCTCTGGGGCGCTTCTGCACACCCAGGGGTCTCTGACCCTAACAGACTCAGCAGAGCCAAATCCAGCATTCACCAAAATAACTGTGCTTCTCTTCAAGGGCTGGGATGAGAGGGGCAGAGCCTGTCCCCAAGGGATGGGAGAAGTATGGCAGACTCACCCCATGGTGGTGTTCAGGGATTTGAGGGAATGGAAAGTAAATGTAGTAGCCCTCATACAGGTTGCTCCAAAGCTCACTCTGTGCTGCTGTATCTTTCCTGGTGCAGCATAGCTCTCCCCACAGCTGAAGCCTCGGTCTCACCTTGGCTGATAACAGCCTTCCTGTTCCGCCCATCCAAGTCAGCCCTCTCAATGACATGGTGCTTGGCGTCCACCCAGTACATCCTGTGCCCAGCATAGTCGATGGTCAGCCCATTGGGCCAGAAGAGGTGCGTATCAGCAATGATACGTCGATTGGAGCCATCCATGCTGGAGTATTCTATGCGAGGTGTGTTGCCCCAATCTGTCCAGTAGATGGTGCTAGAGGAGAGAAGGAGAGGCCTGAAGGCTAGGAAATTGAGGCCCTAAGTATGGCACCAGGCATCACTTCACAGCAAGGAGAGAATAAGCTGGCTCTGTAACCTCAAGCCATGGGATACTTGATCTCGATCACAGGGAAGCCAAGAGCAGCCCCCTAGCCTGCCATGCACCACTCTTTGGATTCAATTTGCAGTCACCCAAGGGAAGGGCAAACACTCCATGGGTGCATCCTGGCCTGGAGCCTCCTGCTTCGTAAGGCTCCCTAACGCTGTGATCAAAGGCAATACTGTGCGCACACTGAGGCAGCCCTGGGCCACGAAACAAGGAGAAGTCTAGATCAAGGATAGGGCCCTCACTGCTGAGTCCCATGTATTTGGAACAGTACTTAATTTGTAACGAAAGAGGTGCCGGGGCTCAACCAATTAGGTGCTAGGGATCAAGCAATTTTTTTACTCTCATAACTGACATGGCAAGCCCAGAGATGCCGGGGCTATGAACTTCCAAGCCTAGAGGTGTCGGGGTCAGCCCTGGCAAGCCCTCGCACAAATTAAGCACTGATTTAGAGGGTTCCCGCAATAGAGTCCAACAGAGGAGTTAGTGGAGCCCCATGCCCCTACTCACCCCTCCATGGGGTGAAGTGCGATTGCTCGTGGTTTCTCCAGGTTCTCCCACAGAAGCACCTTTCTGTGCGTGCCATCCAGATTTGCCACTTCAATCCGAGATGTACCAGAGTCTGTCCAATACAGCTTGTCATGGATCCAGTCAATGGCAAGTCCACCTAGCCAAGGGGAAGAATTAATCACAGACCAAAACCAAGGAGGGCAGATTATGCTGCTAGGAACAATTCCTCTTCTCCCTCAATCCCACTAGAGACCCAGCCTCTAGATAAACTCCAGGAGGAGAGTACCCTCCACCATCCCCATCTAACAAGAGCCATACACAGGGGATACATCCCAGCTGTCTCTCTCTTCCTCCACTCCCACATTGTGTGGTCTGGTCAGCTTCCCATGCCTTTGCTCTGATTCCTGGCCACACACCTGGGCTCTCCAGCCCTGTGGACACCACCTCTTCTACGTTGCTGCCATTAAGGTTGGCCCTCATGATGCGGTCCAGTGTGACATCAGACCAGAACACCAGCTCCTTGCTGTGGTGGAAATCAAGGGCAATGGCATTCTCCAGGTTGTTCAGGAGCAAGGTGTACTCCGAGCGGTGAGGCAGCACCTGCCGGATGTCAATCCGATTGGCAAAGAGCAGCACTGGCTCTGGCCCTGAGGGACATACAGAAGAGAGCATGAGGGGAACCTGGCATGGTCAGCCTCTGAGCCCAGTGTTATCACTTCGTTACGTTGGTACCAGAGAGCCAACTGGTGGGTGTAAAGCACTGGGAAGAGGAGACAAGGTGAGTGTTCACACTAATGACACTGGGTTGGGCAGCTTTGAAGCACTTTGCACCAAGAGTTGATCAACCCCATCCCCTGCCTGAGCTTCTCACATCAGCCCCAGCAGCCATTCCACCAGACACAAGCACCTGCCCACAGTATGCTGACATCACAAGCATATGGTGTACTCCGCCCTCCCTCTCTGCAACACAGCTTACAGTCTGAAAGGTCAGGTGAGACAACAGTTAGTCAGTCAGTCCTAGACAGTCAGAGCAAGCTTAGCAGAGGGGGCTGCCTTTTTTCTTTCTTTTTTTGGTTTTGTCTTGTAAGTAGGTATACAACAGCACTTGCTGAGCTATGCTACATTAGGGGAGCTAAGTAACCAAGCTAAGGTGAAAACAATGTGTGTCTTTAAAAGCACATCGTGTCCACACTCAGAGAATGAAATATGCAAAACATAAAGCAGAGCCTTGCCAATACAGAATCGGTGATCATGAGTCTGTTTCCATTTCTGGTTACAAAGCACAGTCCAAACCCACAGAGGCACGACTGTGCAACCAGCATGACAGGGAAATTCTTTCTGCTGCAGGGTCCGGGACACAAGGGAGCCAGAAGGAGAGGAGCTGGGCTTGACCCTAGCGCAGGGAGAGTTGTGGCACTACACAGCTACCAACCATTGGACAGTAAACCTGGAGGGTGAATCTCTGACACAGACTTGAGAGCCCCACCTCTCTTACATATTAATAGGACTTATCCACCTAGCCAGGTTAACCAAGTATTACTGAACTGAATTACCAGCATGTGCACACACACACGTGTGCATGCCAGAGCTGATAGTTCCTTCTTACCCAGGGCTTTACAGCTGCGCTTGTCCGGGCGAAGCTCATAGCCTTGCTCACACCAGCATTGGAAGCCACCTTCACTGTTGGTGCAGCCCTGGCTGCAGTAACCCTCCTCAGCACATTCATTCACATCTACAAAAGGTCAAGGGAACAAAGTTACAATTAGGTCACAAAGCTCCCACCCCTACCAGGAGCTGTCCACATCTCCCTGCTGCTCTATCTCTATGTCCGTGTTCCAACTTCCACTCCTGTCATAGACCTCCAGCTGCAAGTACCTTATTGCCGCAGTGAGGAGAAATAGAATGACTGTGACCCTGCCGGCTCACCTTGACACAATCGGGCATCCTCCAGCAGCCTGTAACCTGTGTGGCAGGTGCACTGTACCGTCCCTCGCACCATCTGGCACTTCTGGGCACAGCCCCCATTGCTGAGATTGCAGTGCTCCTCACCTGTCCGTGGACCTGTAGGGGCAGTAACATGTAAAGAGGATAGAGACGAGACAAGGCAGCTGCTATTATGCTCAGCTGTTAGACAGCAGCAGCCTTGTGGAGGAGGCTGACCCAGAAGGGAGGAGACACGTCCTGAAGAAGGCCGCATCTCCTCAGGTGGCAGCAACACTCCGCTCAGACAGAGGGTAACAACTCCTCCCAAGATCTGTGCATTTGCGGTTAGAACAGGAACCTTTGGAATTCGCTCTCTGAAAAAACATTCAGGTGTTTGACAGCACTAGGATTGATCTTCCTATTGCTCCTGCCCAAGCTTGCACATCAATCAGCCCAGAGACTATGGATGGGGTCTCTTCCTCATAACTCCTATTAAGATCACTATGGTCGCTTTCCCTAGGCACATGGCTCTCAATAACATCACGGGCAGTGACTCCCACCGTCCCCAGTTCAACCATGAGGCACTGGGAATGGGGAGACTTACGGCAGTTTTGGTGGGGACTCTCATCGCTGCCATCTCCACAGTCGTTCACACTGTTGCACAGCTTCCTCTGGCCAATACAGCGCCCGTTCCCACAAAGGAACTGGTCAGGGGCACACTGGGGACTCCCTGTGGGGGCAGAAGGGAAGTCACACACCCAGAACTAGGATTCAAACAAGAACAGCTCAGCAGAGGTTTGCTGCACAGAATGGCAAGTCCCAGGGCAGAGAGAAGAGAAGAGAATAGAAGAGAAAAGAGAAGAGAAGAGAAGAGCACCCTTACCCCTTGGCTGTGCTAGGTTACTGCATCTCCATCACATTCATTACAGTCTTCTCTTTTGGGATTAGATTGAACCTATTGTTTTGTGTTTCTGTGGATCCTGGGAAAGCAGCTTCAATTCACTTTACACTCCCCACTACTGCCTCCTCCCTTGTGTTGCTTCAGAGGACCTCAGATTCCCCTCCAGACTGTACCAAGTGTTGTTACTCTACGAAGAAGTCCAGATATTTTATTTCTCTCAGATTGAGTGCAAGATCATGGTTTAATTCCTGTTGATACCAGATTCCACAAGCGTCCTGGGCCCCTTCTCAACATGCGTCTGAGGAGCTAGCCTGTACGCTTCCTCCTCCTTTCATCATCTGAGATGTCACCCCAATGCAATCTTACATTTGTCGAAAACAGAGTTTTACCCTGTTCTAGATGGAAAGCTCTTTGATGGATTTGGACTAGGATTTATACAAAGCCTTGAAAAATCAGCTGTGGAAAGAGGATTTCACAAGTGAGCCACACTCTTCAGTTTCTGCTGATGACAGACGCTGTGCAGTTTTATCCAGGACCTTCCTTTCTCCTTTTATTTGTTTTTGAAATTAATTTTGTACTGTAAAAGGTCACTATATAAAATGGGATCATCTTTATCATCAGAGTCAGATCTGATGATCCGAATTACTAAAATACGTTGTAACTGCTGTTTACTCCTATTAGTCTTGCAGAACCAACCTAGCTCAGAGGGAGGGAGCTGGAACCGATTCCTTCTTGTAAATCGTCAGCGGAATTGGTTATGGTAACACCTGGGCAAACCCACGAAAGGCAATGGGGCTCTACAGATGTACTAATGAAATAATTTGACCTCCAGAACCTTTATTACAAGTGATGTGTGAGAAGAAAAATCAAAAGACTATGGTGATGGACACCAATAAAAGATCCAGATAGAGACACAAACCTGGAATCCAACAATATATTTACAGAGTCACTTTTCAGAGCAGAGCCACAGTTTAAATGAGCCATTTTAACATCTGAAACTTGTTCATTGTAACTGACAGAAAGATACCATATTATTTCTGGATTTGTGATTTCAAATAGCTGATTAGACAGACTAAAGCAACACCAACTGATCAGCTTTGTCTCACTGGAAATTACGTGTCTGGAAGGTGCTTGTGTCCTATGTTTTTTTTCATAGCTGGTAAGACTAATTCTCCACTGAGCCAAATTTCAGCACCAGCTTTGGACTCTTAAAGGTCAACTTTACTATAAGTCACTGAACATTAGGTAACATTCCTGGCCAGACAAATCCTTAGACATTTTACAGAGTGTGCGCATTGGATCCCATCAGTTAACTGTTACCAGCTGACCTTCACCATATTTATGGTAGGTCTTGGCTGTTCAGTGAAGACTCTCCAGAGAGCTGGCTTTATTATAGTGTTGGATGTATCCATTCATCCTGCCCCTGATATTTTATTTCAGGGGTACTGCAGGTTTGGTTTGGTTTCTTGGCTGTCATCATTCCTTTGACTTTTTGTTTAGATACCTTTCATTACTGGGGTGAGGACCAGTGGTGTTATCACACTCCTTGTAGTTGTGGTTACATGTGTAATTGCATTTTCAGGATTAGCGTCTCCTGCACAAAGGTACCTACAACAGCTGATAGCTCTAAAACGATCAGCATGGACACTTGAACTTCAGTCAATATCTACAGAGATGTTATTGACTAATGCAATAAGTGCAGTCTCCATACCAGAAGTTGTTGCTGAAGGGTGGGGAAAGGGGGGAGGTGGAGGAATCAGTGCTTAGCCACCTATGATGTCTAATTCAGAGCCATTAGCTGTAACAAAACAGTGCGGCTGCCCCCTGCCAAGACCTACCTGTGTTCTCACAGCTCTCCTCATCACTGTTGTCAGAACAGTCGTCCTCTCCATCGCAACGCCATGACAGACGGACACAGCGCCCAGATTTACAGCGGAACTGGTCAGCTGTGCACATGGATGTGGCTGGGGAGACAGAGGAAAAACTACTATACAGAGCAATTATAATGTAGCCCACCAGCCCCATATCCGAATTCCCTTTCACTCCAGATCATCACCACAGATCAAGCCTCTGCCTGGCATCCCAGACACTCACTGCAGTTCTTCTCATCTGACTGGTCATCACAATCGAAGTCGCCATCACACCGCCAGCCTGCGTTGATACACAAGCCACTGTTGCACATGAATTCCCCGGAGCGGCATGGCTGGTGAGATGCTGCAGAGAGGGCACAGCACATTAGTACCAAGGCATTCCAATTCCCCCCAGGCCATCCTCACATCGAACTGGCATGAACTTGAACCCCATGCTGAGTGCAACCCTAAATCTCTGACTGCCAGAAGCAAAGAAGGGAACTTGGGTGGATCACTCCAGCTGCTCTGTTCTGTACACTCCCCATGAAGCTCTGATACTGGCATCTGTTGAAGACAGGATACCTAGCTAGATGGACCATTGGTCTGACCCACTATGGTCGTTCTTATGTAATTGACCCATTCTTGAATGCTTCAGCCCCTGTATCTAGAGCTCCTAGCTAGACAATGACCCTGCCACCCAAGCCAACAAAAGCAGTTTGGGCTCCACCAATAGGAACTTTCCCTCTAGGCAGTGTCCCTCCCCAACCAATTCCAGCCAGGGCACTGGGGAGGGACACCTTCCCCAGCTCCAGCCAAATCCTCCCATTTGGATCAATGTGCCAGCTGCCAGGGGGACCCAGGGGATTACTCTCCCTTGCTGCTGACTCACAGCAGTCGGACTCATCAGACCAGTCCCCGCAGTCATCGTCCCCATCACAGTGGTAGATATCCAGGATGCAGCGCCCATAGGCACACTGGAACTCCTCTAGGCTACAGGCTGTGGCTGGAACATCTGATGCTAACAAGGAAACCAAGGGGAAAGAAAGGCTAAGGGCAGGGACCAAGCCAGTTTATGCTTATATTTGTGGGAACAAGAGGGGCCTGGCAGACACGCAATGCAGCAGGTGCAGTGCATATACACAAGTGGCTCGCTCCCTCCCTCCAGCCCTCAGCGTGTCCACAGCACTGACAGGGACACAGACACTTCACTGGAAAGCTGTTGACAGCTGCATGCAATGGAACCAACCCACTCAGCACAACACGGGGATCCATCCTGCGGAAATTAACCCTCACAAGAACCATAACCTTAGCTCTGAGTTACAGATGGGGAACTGAGGCATGGAGAGGTGAAGCAACAGAGGGAACGCCAGGGACAGAACCCAGGAGCGCTAACTCCCTCATTCTGTGGTCAGAGCACTAGATCATACTGCCCTATAATAAAGGCTTATATAATACCTCAAGGGGTGGGAGTGGCGTAAGGGGTAGACTCAAAGCAACAAGCCTCTCCCAACCCTATACCTCTTAGAATAAAGTCAGCCTTTGGGGTGCGATGAACCTCACCGCATTGAGGTTTGAGATAGGTCAGACTGCAGGTCTGAAGTATGGGACTGTTCCTTTAAGGACTCAGAAATGTGATGGGAAGGTAAGCAGTGGAGCAGCAAGGTGCCCAGGTTTACACCAGGCCTTTGAAGTGTTGCTTCCCCTGACATGCTGCCAAAAAAACTGCTCCAAATCACTGAAATCCTTCCCAGCAGACTCTGACCCTGTGCAGGATCTGGCACATTCAGAGTCAAGAGTTTGCCCGCTGCCCTGCTCTGGGACAGCTGGGTGCTGCACAGGAACGTGCCCTCACCAAGGAATTCTTGGAGAGTTCAGTGCAATGGAGACTGAATTCCTCCCTCACCTTGGGCAGGGAGCCGTGGGACACTGTCCAGAGAAGGAAATGCAACATTTAAGCACATGGAGGCTAAAGAACCCAACTAATAACTTGGTGATCTCTGGAGTCATGGAGAGGCTTTGGGATGGGGACTGGACCAAAAGCTGCCACTGCTGGGAATTCACACAGAACTGCCTCTCCAGCTGGGAGCATGGGGCAAAGGCAACAGATATCCAGTAAGAGCTTTATTTCATGCCAGTGTCTGATATCCAGATGCTGAAGAGGAGCCCAGCTGACTGACTCCAGGTGCTCTTCCAGAGAGCTGAACCGGCAGGCAGTGGGGTTCAGGGAAAAGAGGGCAGCTGGCAGCCCAGGAGAGGGGGATAAAAGGAGAGAGGGTAGGAGACCAACCCTGCTATCCAAATATAATGCTTATCTGCAAAACAGTTAGAGAATAGAAAAAGGGACTAGGCAAGCTTTGGGAAACAAAAACCAAGCCTGAGAGGAGGGGACACGATTTCTACCCCATCCTGCCATGCAGCGGGAAGTTGGAGTGTCTCCTTCTCCCTTCCCCAGGGCCTGTCCATGGCCAGCAGGGAAGGGACAGGCAGGGGGAGCTGGAAGGAAGGAGAGAGGCTGGATTCTTCCCAGAGTCCTTTCCCAGCTCAGAAATCTTTGCAGCCCTGGCTCCCTGCCAGCTCTCATTATCTGGAGAGATAAAAGACAATTCACCCTCCCCCCCCACCCTCCCCCCCTCCATACCCCTCCCACCCTTCAGGAGCTGGCGGCCCTGATCCCCCTCCCAGAGCCTTTTGAAGTTTCCTCCTATCTAGAACAAATTCTGCAAAATGCCCTTGAGAGCAGAGTGGGGGAGGGGAGCTCTGCAACTTCCACAGACACTAACTGCCGCTCAGAGACTCAAGAGCAAGGGGGTGGAGGGAGTAACAGGATCCTGGCCCTGTTGCTACAGGCCTGTAGAATGGGGACAGCTGCTGCTGGCTCCCCCACACTCCAGAGATCTGCTTCCAGCTCTTTTATCCGCTTAGCTAATACTGGACAAAATTTTCAACAAACTATCCCAGTAAAGAGATGTGGGTCAGAGGGACTCCAAAGGGTGTGCAGGCACGAGGGGCTCCTTTAGAATTCTCTGCAGGAATCAAAGGGGGAGGGGCGGGGAGACGAATCCTTCCTCTCCTTCCCCACTTCATTATATGGCCCATCTGATATGCACAGGATCCCTGGCTCTGGCTCAAGGTCACACCAGCCTGGGAGCAGAAGGGAGAAGCAGCCAGCCCAGGTTACCACTCAGACAGTACTCGTCTACACCATGGGGCTGATGATGGCCCCCACCACCAGCGATGGATCACAGCAAAACTGCTAGCACAACCAGGGCCAGTTCATTTCCAACATCAATTACAGAAGGCACATTAGGCCCCAGGTTGGTAGCAGGGACAAGCAGCTAGCTCCCAAGGCTATGAGGGAAGGAGGATACTCACGGCAGCTCTCCTCATCCGAGCCATCCTTGCAGTCTGTATCGCCATCACAGAACCAGTGCTCGGCTATGCAGCTGCCATCGCTGCAGCGGAATTCCTTCTCCGAACATTTCCTCATGTCTGCAAGCCAGAGACAACAATGCAATCAGAGCACATGTCCCCCAGGGGTACCCAAACGTATCCATGCCACCCACTGTACCCAGGTCTCCCAGAGCACCCACATATGCCTGTGCCACCCACTGAATCCCCCAGGGCACCCAAACACACCCATGCCCTTTGGTGCCTGGGCACACCAGCAGTGCTCATTCTGTTTAGCATTGGGTGTTGGATTAGAAAGGAATCCTCAAGAATTCAGAGCTCTGTGTCAAGAAACAACAGGTCCCAGCATGGACAAATGAGACTAGGCTGGGCTGCTGGTTGGAAGAGAAGCCCCACAGACAGATCCCAAGCAGTAATCCGGGTAAGCATGTCCCCAGCTGCTCATCTCAGGCCATCCAACTGTGTGGCCTTACCATGCTTTAGGAGATTAGCACCCAGTGGATGGGACTGTACGCAAGCCCTTTTGTAAGCAACTGTCCTAGGCCGACCGCGCAGGCACCCCGTTCATGGCATTCGCATGGTCATGCCACTCACCACACTGCTCATCGCTGTTGTCACCACAGTCGTTGTCACCGTCACAGTGCCACAGGCTGCGGATGCAATATCCGTTCTGGCACGAGAACTCGTCCTCCTCGCATTCCCGTGGCGCTACAAGGACACAGCCGAGAGGGAACTGAAGACAAGCTGATTTACCTTACAGAGCCAAGTCTTCACCCCAGCACAAAGGGGACCTTTGGAACAATGTCCTCCAAGAGGGTGCCACCATGAAGGGAAAACTCGTCCCCCATCACCACAGCAAAACATGGGGTGGAGGTTAGAGGGAGCCAAAGCCAGCCCAGGATTCCAAGTCATCTCTTCAGATCCCTTCCCAGAGATTTCCTTGCAGGACAATGAGAAAGGGCTGCAGTATCAGCATCTTTTCAGGGGGACCCTTCCTTCATTGAGAGGAACTGGATCCAACAGAAAGTTTCAACTGGGACAAGAATCTCCTGTACTGCAGACTGGGCAGCTCACCTCACTTTCTGGGAGCTCACGCATGTAGTCAACTTTGTCCTCCTCCTTCCCACAGTTCCAAATCCCTCTCCTTCCCCTTCCCTACCCCCTGGAAAGGGCCTATCCACAGCCCATACTCCTCCAACACCCAACTCAGCATTTCAGCAGAGGGTAAAAGGTCAGCACGGATCAGACCTAAACAAGTTAGCAACAGTACGCGCCAAAGCCCACAGCAGACAATCTCAAGCAAGCTCTTGGCTTCAGGTCCACAGAAGTCTGCCCTATTCCACAGCACTGCGCTCTGCAGGGGATAAAGATGCTTCTCACCAACATGTCCCTCTTGTGGGTTAGCCCCATACAGGAGCAGGAGCTTGCCATTGGGTCCCACACATAATATTGGTTTGCCAGGTCTCCTGTTTCCCCTAGATTTGCTGCCATGTAACAGTTATGAGGAAGGGTCTCTCTCAGTGACACCAGATTTGGTCTCAGAGTTCCCATTAAAATCACCACCCCATGCCTTGCTGCACTGATCTCTCAAGGTGGGATAGGGGATGGAACCAGAGAATATTGCCGTAAATGACCAAACACTTGCACCCCAAATCTATGGGCATCCCAATCTCTGTCCAGAGGAATGTCCATGTGCGCTTGCCCTGATTAATGAGCTCTATGGATTGAGAAAGACATGGAAAAGATACCGGAAAGCTGGACAGCTAAACTGTCATATAAATTCTCGAACCCACAGAGCCCTAATTCCACACACCCCCGTCCCCAGTCTATATAAGAGGCAGAGATCAGGATAGTCCACATTAAATAGCTACAGTCCCATGGGGAGCATTCTGAGGACTGACAAAATGGCACTAGGTGGGGGTGAGTTAAGCTCTGCAGTTGTCCGGGAGGTGGAAGGGGGTCATCAGGGAAAGCATCAAGTCAGGTGCTCTGGGAGCAGGCTCAGGAGCACATACACATGTATCACCCTGTACACTCCTCCCCCATTGCTCAGCGTACCTGGGGAGAAGGGAGTGTTGAGTTGCTCCGAGCACCAGCCTGACAGCACACATCTCAGCATCTAACAGCAGCCTGACACCAGCCCTAATGTCCGGTGCAGCTCCAGAGAGCGGTCGTTGATGTGTGCAGTAGGAAAAGCGGATTCTCTAGCACATGCTGACAGTCACTGAGATGGGTGCAATGAGGCAACCATAGAGCAGGGAGGGGCATTTAAATCACTTTACTTACAAAAAAACATCCCTAAGTAACCCCTGTCTCCAGCACAGAAGGAAGAGGGTGGAGTTGCAAGAGATCAGGTACATTTCCATTCACATTCTGACAACTTTACTGGCATGACAACAGCCTTAGATGCTGCCAGAACTATTGTGGTACAGTAAAAGTGGCTGGGCTCTCTCATGTGGTGCCAGGTTACCATGTCTCAG
This sequence comes from Lepidochelys olivacea, assembly GCF_965140295.1. Lineage (NCBI taxonomy): Eukaryota > Metazoa > Chordata > Testudines > Cheloniidae > Lepidochelys > Lepidochelys olivacea. The sequence continues at coordinate 56,414,913 of NC_140416.1, forward strand.
AGTAACCGGGCCTCTGACCAGGCCAATATCCCTGCAACACTCCTCAGTGAAGCTGTTTGAAGGGAGAGGACCCTGAGGATGGCCTCACATAGCAGTGGAGTCAGACAGTGGAACCTGAGGCCACAGGAAACCAGCCAGACAAACAGTTTAGTGGGATTTAGCAGGGGTTAGGCATTTCCATGAACAAGGAGCACACAAACACGGCTCACTGGGAAGCTTGGGGAAGTGCTTCATGGGACATTAACTAGCAGGCTGCAGGACGTAAACTGTTCTCCAGCTGGGACCAGGAAGCATCCCCTCTCCCAGAATAAAGAGCTACACAATTGTCTGGCCAGGTGCACTGGGGGAGGGTCACCCTCCTCTGAAGCATCAGGTACTGCAGCATATAGAATTATGTGGGCCATTGGTCTGAGTGGAAAAACTCCCATGTTCCTGTGTCAACAAAGTTAACACTGGTTAACCGTTTGGGTGCCAGCTTCCCAGAGGCCTAGCAAGTCAGTGTGGCACCCATCCTTTCAGCAGCATGTCATCTTCCCCTTGAAGGGTTAACTTACGGCAGTCCTGTTCATCAGAATCATCTTCACAGTCATTGTCTCCATCACAGACCCATGAGCGACGGATGCACTTCCCATTGTCACAGTGGAAATCCAAGGACGAGCAAGTAGGCAGCACTGGACACAGGAGAAAGGAGACAACTCACTATGTGCCTGCAGCAGCGTTCCTATAATGACCGTTTTCTCCCTCTCCCCCGCTAGCAAGGGGCTAGCCCCCTAGCGAAAATGAAGATGAGTTTCGGGTTATCAGTGAGAAAAGACCCTGGGAACCTGTGGCTGAGCAGTGCTGCATCACCACAGAAGCACCGACCTTCCCAATACAGGGGGCCGAGCCACAGTGCCCCCTTCAGCTTCTTCTTCCTTTCCCATCGCCGACACAAGGCGGTTCTCCCCCTCCCAGCCCTCTCCCTGTAGTTTCACGTCCTTCTGGACATTCAAAAGAGAGTTAGCAACATAAAAATATATCTAAATTCTTTCTCTCCCTGCATGCTCCCCCAGTGTGTCCTGTCCTCCCTTGTCGGTTACACAGGTAGAGTCTCTGAAGTGATGCTGTTGGGTTTCTGAGGCACATGCCCAGCCTCCCATACCGTGTGTGTGAGGGGGGCTCTCCCAATGAGGTGTTGTTTCTAGGGCTCATAAGAAGGAGTTTAAGGCAGCAGATGAAGATGCTACCCCCTGCCCCAGGCACAGTATATGGCAGAATCCAGGCATTGTAGGAAGGAGGAGGAGGATGGGAGACACCTTTAGGAATTCAATAGAGTGGCAACAAAGTGGGGCTGCTGGACTCTGGCTTCAAAGGGCCCTGTGAACAAAGGCTGGAATTTGAGGGAAGAGCATAAGCCCAGCTCTGCCCTTCCCTCACAGATGAGAGGAACACTCCAAGCCCTGAGAGGTTCATGCTTTCAAGTGCTGCCAGCTGCTGTGGGAAGGAGGTTACACAGGGCTCTGCTCCTGACAGGTGTGTTCTCCAAAGAACAATGTTACCTTAATGATACAAAGAGGAGCAGAGTAGGGAGAGGCTGGGTCTCTGAAACCCTTTCATCCCAGCCCAGCCTGCTGATAGCATCTCCCAGCTGTCACCAGCCAGGCCAGTCCTGCTCTGCTAGGCTCATAACTCCTCCCTCCCCTGCCAACCACTCTTGGTGGGGGGTGAATACAGCAGCAACACAATAGACAAGGGAAGGGGCAGATCCCCTGTGGGCTAGAGAGAACATATTGGATGGCCACACTTTCCGTTTTCCAGTCCCTTCGACCCTCCGGTCCCTAACAGCTCAGAATTGCTGCCAACATCCTGTGTCACCAGTGCAGATTAGACGGAGGAAGAACCCTAGGGGCTCTTTTACTTAATCAGACCCACCTGGGATTGTAACAGGATTAAACTCAGCATGGGAAAGCACCTCCTGCAGCTTCTCAGAACCCACAGAGCAAGTGCCTGCACCCCAGCTCCTACAGCTTCACTAACCCTCCTAAATGGCCTCTCTGTAGGACCCAATAGTCTCCCTTCTCAGCAGGGATATTAGGGACCTAAGCCCAGAAGCGCGCATGGCTCTCTACTCTGGGTGGAAAATGGCAAAGAACCGAGCGCCTGTCCCAGACAGCTCCAAAGCTGACAGCACAAAGGTGCAAGAGGCGTAGGGCCTGCTCTGCCTCACAGACACATGGTTCCCCCTTCCTAAGGGCAACTTCAGGTCCTTTCGCTGGGTCTTGTCTCTGCTTGGTGCATCCAGGTACAGGGTTCATCTCCTAACACAGGGCACCTCTGCAGCCCACCCAATCCTCAGTGCACAGCCTCTCTGCATCCCAGCCTGTTTGTCACCCTTCTCTAGCTAAGGAAGGCAGCTAGCACTAGGGTATTTAAGAGCTGAGTGTGCTTTTTTGACTACCTCTCGAGACACCCAGTTCCCGTCCCACTTTTACTCTCTTAATGAGCTAACTCACTACAACACAGTTTCACCCTTAAACACCATCTGTTGCAATGCTAGCCCCTCCAGCTGACAACGCCATTCCATGGAGGAAACGGAAAAGAACAGTTCCCCCTCCCATCATAGCAAAAGCCACATGGGATAGCAGACTAGGCTCAGGGCTGGAAGCCAAGAGGACCTGAACTCTAATCCCACCACAGCCACTGACTGGTCTTAGAGATACTTTGTAACTAAACAAAGGCTATAGGTACAATACAACTTTACAGAAGTTTAGGGGACTCAAAAACAAGACATCTGTTGAAAAGAACTTTCACAATGGATATTTCATTCACTCCTATTTAGAGAGATGCATAGGGATATAAGTAGGTGCAACGGGTTGAAATTAAGAGGGAACAAGCAGGCCAAATATGAAGGAAAACTTCCTGACAATAAGGTATCTCAGGGTGTAGGATATTCTCCCCAGGGAAGGAGCAGAAGCCCCACCACACAGAGCATTTAAAACAAACCCCTATAGAATCCTGCACTGGCCCCAGAGAGACAGAGTCGAGGATCCAAAAGGCCTTTTCCATTTTTACTGCCTAGGATTCTACAAAGACCTGTGTTCAGATCACACCTAGCCTTTTCAGATACATCTCCACAGCCCAGAGCAGCAAGTCTCAGAGCCTGGTCAACAGACTCGGGCTCACAGGGCTCATGCTATGGCATTAAAAATCATTGTATAAACATTGTGGCTCAGGCCGGAGCTCGGGCACTGATGTCCACCACCCTCCAAGGCTTCAAAGCCCTTGTGTCTACACTGCTATTTTTAGCGCTGTAGCACAATTCTGAGTCTACTGACCCAGGCTCTGAGTCTTGCTGCCACAGGTTGCCACTCCCTCTGTAGACGTAACCTCCCATCTGTCTGAGGCCTGGATGGAGAGGAAGGCACACACATACACATCTCTACATTCACCAACCAGAGACTCAACAGCGGAGCACGTTTTCTAGCTGCTGGTTTGTTTCCTTTGACCATGCTTCAAGGTGGGTGCACACATCCAACAACCTCCTCCTAGAGAATCCCAGTGCTGACTGAACATGGAGACTGGAATTCCCCTCCTGCCCTGTGGCGGGAAGAGGGGGTTACACTCTCCTCCCCCAACTTTACTCCCAGAAAAAACAACCAGGAAGTGCAGCTTCTTGGATCTTGAGAGACAAGCCAAGCCCATAGCTCTGCCTCTCTCCCCTCAATGCAGCCTCTGTAGACTGCACACAGACCAGACCCTTCCTGGCCTCAGCAGCAGTTTCAAGGATAAAACCATCCCCCCCATAGCACATACATTACTGTCTGCTCTCCCCAGCCCCAGCATGACTAATCACCAAAGGGCTGCGCAGGAGCTGCCTGGAAGGGAATTTGCATACTGACTCTCCAGGGAAGAATTTTTCAGGCTCCCAGAGGTTTAGGCCTTTAGCACTGGTTCAGAGCGGATACCAACATCCCACTGAACTCCTGCTTCTCTTCATGAGGTAACTGCGCAAAATGAAATTCCACCCCTACAGGGAGCAGTTCAGCCAATTTCATACTCTCCTTAAATATGAAAAATAAGCTTGAGGAGCTAGAAAAAAGAGAAAATGACACACAGAAACTGCTACATGCAAAGAAGGGCCCCATTTCCACCCCAGCAGACAGCAAGTGTGTCTGCCAGCCCAGACAACACCAGGACACAGATAGAGTCGCCTCTTCCACAAGAGCCTCCTGTAAAGAAACCCAAGGCTGATGAATGAAGGCTGAAGTTTCACAGAACATAGGAATTTCCAGCTCAGACCAGACCACTAGTGTCCATCTAATCCAGTGCCCTGGGCTGGGAGCGGGGGAAAAAAAAAAAAAGTTAGCTAACCCACATAAACTAACTTGGATTTACAACAGCAGCAAAAACATAGCAACTCAACTTTTCACTCAAGTTAGCAGCTTGAGTTCAAGCCTAAAAACTGAGTTACCATATCTCCACTGCTATTTTAACCTGAATTAGCCAACACTCAAGCTAGCTACCTACCCCAGTTAAGAACACCTTTTTTATTTTCCAGTGTGGACCTATTCTGACAGTGGCCAGTAGCAGATGCTTCAGAGGAAAATGTAGGAAACCCCCATGTGTGCCATTATGCAACAGCATCCCCAGAGGGTAAACTTATTCCTAAACTCACTCCCTTCTACCTCTCATCAGCTAATTTTATGCATCAATTTTATGTACTGTATTTGTAATCCTTTCTAATGTTACTGTGGATGTTCTCATTAACGATATATGCCTAATCCTTTTTTGAATCCTCCTGAGCTCTTAGCCTCAGTTGGCACCTTGTGGTGATGCGTTCCACAGGCTAATTCTGCCTACTGCCAGTGACCAACACAAAAAGGCCTTTGAACTCCTGACCACTTCCCTGTACTTATGCCTACTGCACAATCACACTAAAAGTCATCCAAGATTTCAGCAGAGCTAGGTCTACCATAGGCCTGTTGTATCCACTACTTCCCCCTGGTTTTTATGGTCCGGGGGGGAAAGTCATGAAAGACGAACAGGCTGAATCATGTGCCACAGTCCTTGGAATGCTCCAGCCCTGCTGAGTGCTGCATCAGAAATCACCTGGCACCCAGGAAAGCAAGTGCCTCACAGTCCTTACCAGATGGGCTGTTCGCTTGACACTAAGAACAAGAGAGGTTGCTTTTTATATTCTTCACAGAATCTACATTAACGTTTCATAACACTATCTCCAGGCTGGGTTTGAACCTCACAAACAACTCAACATGCTGCTCTCCAGCTGATATCCTCCTCGTATCGAGGAACAGCTGACGATGGCTATCTGCGGGGGGGGGTGGGGGGGGGAGTCATTGCTGAGACATTAGATGGACCAATCTGTGCTCTACAGGTTTTTCCACATATTTGACAGGTGGTTGCTTGGAGAGAGCATAACTGCTGGCTGGGATGCTGTACCCTTTCCTTCCTCCTCTGCCATTTCTCAGCCTCTCGAGCAAGGCAATTCTCTCAAAATGGGCTGAGGCTTGATGTATGATGCAACGCCGGCCAGCTTGTCCCAGTTCGTGGGGTCAACGCCTCCCTTCTGAAGATATACTTTCAGGATGTCCTTGTAGCATTTCTTTCCCCCGCAAGTCCTCTTACCATGACTAAGCTGAGAAAAGAGGACTTGCTTCTGAAGAAGAGTATCAGCCATCTGCACATAATGGCCAGCCCAACAAAACTGATGGTTCATAATCTTAGCATCAACACTGGTGATGTTAGCTGCAGAGAGAACTCTGGCATTGGTGCGATGATCTTTCCATCTGATATGGAGAAGCTTCCTAAGGCAGAACTGGTGGCACCACTAAAGACGGCTTCGGTATGTCACCCATGTCTCGCACCAAAAAAGAATAGTGGGGATGACTACTGCATTGCAGACCAGGATCTTAGTTTCCATCTGCAGCTCTCTGTCAATAAAGTCACAACGCAGCAACGTTCCGAAGGATGCGCTGGCACAATGGATCCTATGTTCGATCTCCACATCAAGATTGTCTGTCTGGGAGAGGTGGCTACCAAAGTAAGGGAAATGCTCAATGTTTTCCAGGAGTTCACCACCGATAGCAATTTGTGGGATAAGGAAGGCAACTTGCACTGGGGCAGGCTGGTGGAGCACCTTAGTCTTCCCAAAGATGAGGGAAAGTCCCAGGCTATGAAAGGCCTGAGAAAAGATCTAGGGTGGATTGCAAGTCAGCCTTGGTGTGCGGAAGGATAGCACAGTCTTCAGCATACTGAAGGTTGGTAATAACAGTCCTGCTGACCTTAGTTTTAGAATAAGGACGCCACAGGTTGAAGAGCTGGCCATCCATTCGATACTCAATCCTAACTCCAGAAGAAAGGTTGTCATGAATAAGAATCAAGATCACGGCAGGGTAGATGGAAAAAAGGGTTGAGGCAATAACACAGCCCTGCTTAACACCAGTACAGATGGTAAACAGGTCCATCTACAACCCATTATAGAGGACAGTGGCAGTCATCTCATCATGAAGTAGCCCGAGAACACGAATGAACTTAAATGGACAACCGAATCTAGATAGCAGCTTCCATAATGCTTCATGATTGATGGAATCAACAGCCTTAGTTAAGTTAATAAATGCCATAAACAATGGCTGGTGTTGTTCTCTACACTTCTCTTGGATCTGTCGTGCAACAAAAATCATGTCAGTGGTGCCCTGAGATGGTATGAAACCACATTGGGATTCCGGAAGGATATCTTCGGCAAGAGGGAGGAGATGGTTCAAAAGGATGTGAGCAAAGATCTTCCCTGCAATGAAGAGGAGGGCAATGCCTTGGTAATTCCCACACATTGCCTTGTCCCCTTTCTGAAAAACGGGTATTCGCATTCTTTAGGTCAGATGGAATTTCCTCATTAACCCAAATTCTAACAAGAAGTTGATGAAGTTTGTGCACGAGTGCTATTCCACCAGTTTTGAAGACCTCCATGGGGATGCCATCTGGGCCTGGTGCCTTGTTGTTTCTAGTCTGAGTGATGGCTCGCCAAACTTCCTCAGAAGATGGGGGTCAGCAAGAGGTTCTATTACTGGTTGCTGGGGAATGGACTCTATGCTGGCAGCTGAGACTTTAGATCCATGGTTTAATAGAGTCTCAAAGTGCTCCTTCCAATGTTGCTTGAGAGCTACCTTGTCCTTAAGAAGGATGGAGCTGTTCTGAGATTGCAGAGGGGTTGTGTTGCTTGAGCTTGGCCCCATAGATGGCTTTCGTTGCTTGAAAAAAAGCTTGCTCATATCATGTTGATCAGTGAAGTTTTGGATCTTCATGGGCTTTGCTTGCCACCACTGATTCTTGATGTCACCCAGCCTCCTTTGAACTACAGCTTTAAGCTGATAACTCTCTTGTTTTTGCTGGTTCGAGGATTTATATTGCCAAGTGCAAAATGCGCTTCTCATCTGCTGAGTCAGTGCTAGAATTTCCTTGCTGTTCTCATCAAACCAATCCTGATGGCAGTGAGTGGAGTATCCAATCAATTCAGCACATGCTTTGTGAATAAATGGTCTTGAACTCCTCCCAATGTGTTTGGATATGGTAGGTCAGAGAGCCTCTGAATGAGGCGTTGATGAAGGGTCTCATGGCTAGCGTGATTTTTGAAGTGCCCTGATGTTAAATCTCTTCCACGTTCCTTTTGGTTGTTTATGGTGTTGTGGTGTAAGCCACGTGTTCATGATTGTTCTGACCAAACAGTGATCTGTCCAGCAGTCATCCATACCTTTCATGACTTGTTTAATATGGATTTCAGTACAATCACGGGCTCTAACGATGATATAGTCAAGAAGATGCTAGTGTCCAGAATGTGGGTGTTTCCAAATGGTCTTATATTTGTCCCTCTGTCTAAAGATGGTGTTTGTGATAAGCAATCATGCTCCACACATTTGCTAAGGAGGAGAATGCCATTAGAGTTGACTTTCCCCACCCCTTCTTTCCCAGTGGTGCCTCCCCAGAGTTTGGGGTGCCAGCTGAGAGCACATCACACAGATCTGCTCCACACACAGAGGCCAGGAACACTGCGCCTGTGTTAATTGCTGACGCTTACCAGCTAAAGGAAATCAGCAGAGTGTGCAGCAGGCCCAAGATAGAGGGCGGAGACTCTTAATCCAGCCTTGAGCAGAAATCAGGATGCTCAGCAGGGGCCACTGCATTTTGCTATTTCTCCAGAAACCAAAATAGAAAATACTCCCTCTAGTGGTATCATTGAATTCGATGTTCAAATGTACTGTCAGAAAATCTGGACTCCCACACAAGCTGTGCAAAAGTGAGAAAGAAATAGAAAGGGACCATCTGCGACCAGCACCAAATACTTTGCAATCCTTAAGTGGCAAGGGCCAATGCCAGGGAACACCATATCTTCTGTGATGTAGTTTGTCTGATCATTTCGGAGATATGAATTAAGCCTACTGCAAAGTCAAAATACCCAAAGTAGGGCAGATGTGGGGCTGGTGTCACTTCAGGAGTAGAGTTAATGTAGGTTGTGGACTTTACTTTGAATTTTCAGACTTTCAAAGATTGGGGATTCTTTTAAGTTTAACCTGAACTCTTAAATTCCTGACTTTTGAGCAATGGTTATGTGGTTTGTGGACTGTTTGTTTGTTTTTTTTTATTCACACTAACTACAGCAAAAGGCTCCTGTAAGAATTTTTACCCTTAGCATCACCTCACAGTTTTGGTCTGGGACAGATTAGTTTAGTAATCTCACACACAGCCCAGTTCTCATAGGTGAAAAGAGACAGAGCCCAGGAAAATGTCTCAAACAAAATGAGTTACACACTCACGTGGCTCAAGAGAAGCTGTCTACACTTCCTACTGGGTTCAGAGCAGTGGACTTTTATCCCATTTTCAATAACCTAGGACAAAAAGAATAACCAGTCCCCCACTCTCCTTAAGTCCAGAAAGTGTGACACAACAAGATGCTGGACCAAGCAAGCAAGTCTCTGTCCCAAAGAGCAGACAGTTCAAAGGCAGAAGGGGACCAATACATGCACAGGTGGAGTATGTTCATCAGAGCAGGAAGACTCCATGGAAAAGAGGACAGCTGGGATAAAACAAGGGAAATCTTTTGGGGAGCAGCCAGTTTGTCAAGGCTGAGGCTGAATTTACTCAGTTCTCCTCCCACCCTGGCCTCAAAGCGGGACCCACATGTACAAAAAAGACAGAAATATTCCCAGTGACTGGGAAAGGGCCAGGCTGCACTCGCAAGTGAATGCAGACATGAAGACCAGTCTTCTGCTTACACTCTGCTTTGGTTAGCAACAATCCCAGGCAGCCTCTGCTGGCAGAAGGTGTGTAGGCAGCTGAGCTGCTCTGGCACACATAGCAGCAAGTGGATCCAAAACAGATGCTGTCATGGAGCCAAAGAGCCGACACCCGAAAGAAACTCTATGAAGCTGGCATGACAGCTGCAAGGGTGCTTATTACTATGATTACTACAGCACTTTGGCTTCTAAACATGATCCAAAGCAGGAAGCAAATATGACATGGACTAATTGGCTCCTGTAATAGCAGGGGTTCAGCTTTGGGAGGGAAGCAATCCCTGCCATAGAGAGATAAGCAGAGAACCCATATGCTGGCAGAGGGTAAGTTCTCCTTGCCCAGGCCATTACTGATAATCCTCAGGGCCATGGGAAGTCCCTGTTCAAAGTCAGATACACCAGTTACTCTGATGCAATAAAACTGAGCAAGTCCTTAGGGAAGCGGTTTCCCTTCAGCGCTCTCTGATCAGTGATGTAACACTGCCAGTGTAGACCTACCCAAAGAGAGAGAGAAAGCGTGTGTGTGTGTGTGTGGAGTTTCTCCCCTATATTTCCAATTTAAGGTGAAGAAATGCTCCAGTGAGTAAAGGCGTTGGAGTAGCCTTTTTTCCATTTCCAGCTATGAAGCAAGTTTGCATGGTTTCTGGGTCAGTCACTCTTCCTTTGTTCCCCAGTTGTTACCCTTCCTCTTTGCTCAGTGGCGGGATCACATTGTCATGCACGTTTGGGCTGCAGAACTTTTAGATGAGGAAAGCCACGTTCATGGGACTATGTGATGAGCTTGCCCCTGCCCTGCAGTGCAAGGACACCAGAAAGAGAGCTGCCCTGTCGTTGGAGAAGTGCATGGCGATTGCACTGTGGAAACTAGCTACTCCAGACTGCTACCGATGAGTCAATAACCAGTTTGGAGTGGGAAAGTCAACCATTGCACTCGTGTTGACAGAAGTGTGCAGGGCCATTAATTGCATCCTGTTCCAAAAGACTGTGACTCTGGGCAACATGTGAGACATTGTGGATGGCTTTGCACAAATGGGCTTCCCTAACTGTGGAGGGGTGATAGATGGAATGCACATTCCAATTCTGGCACCAGACCATCTAGCCACTGAGTACATTAATCTGAAGGGGTATTTCTCTATGGTTCTCCAGGTGCTTGTGGATCACTGTGGGTGTTTTACAGACATTAACGCAGGCTAGTCTGGAAAGGTGCATGACACATGCATCTTTTGGAACATTAGCCAGTTCAGGAAGCTGCAAGTAGGGACTTTCTTCCCCGACCAGAAGATCACCGTAGGGGAAACTACGGGAAAATGGGAGAATGGGAAAATGCCCATTCTGATCCTGGGAGACCCTGCCTCCCACTTAATGCAGTGGCTTATGAAGCCATACACGGGGAACCTTGACAGCAGTAAGGAGCAGTTCAACAACAGGCTGAGCAAGTGCAAAATAACTGTTGAGTGCGCTTTTGGCTGTTTAAAGGCCTGCTGGCACTGCCTATATGGGAGGCTGGACCTGGCCGATGACAATATTCCTATGCTTATAGCCGCGTGCTGTGCACTCCATAATATTTGTGAAGGGAAGGGTGAAAGTTTCACTCAGGGCTGGACCGCTGAGGCTCAGCGCCTGGAGGCTGAATTTGAACAGCCAGAGACCAGGGATATTAGAGGGGCGCAGCGTGGGGCCATAAGGATCAGGGATGCCTTGAGGCAGCAATTTAAAGCTGAAATCCACTAATATTTGTTGCTATGCTCGGGAGTGCAGTGCTTGTAGTGCTAGGAGGTGATTGTGATTGGTGCAGACGATGCACTGTGAAGATTTAAGAAAATTGCCTGTTGCTTTGCAGGGCTCTGTTTGCTTTCAATTAATGGAATAAAGAGTGCTTTCAAACCAAAATAATTCTTATATAAAAAAAAAAAAAAACAACAGGAGGAGGAGACACACACAAAAAAAACACATCAGCACTGTCGGGGATGGAGGAAGGGAGGGTCCCAGGAGGAGGTAGGGTCCTGGGACAGTTAAAGATTTGTGTATGTTCAGGTATCATATGCAACCTTCTCCTTTGGAGTACAGTGCAGAGGATACTGTTCTTCAGCAGGGCTAAACTGCAGAGGGACGGGTGTTGAGTGCAGCGGGTACTGGGAGTCAACTGTGACGGGGCAGGAATGGAATGCAGTGTGTACAGACTGGAGCCAGGAGGTTGACAGTGCGTTGGCAGTGTCTGGGGGGCGCACGGGAAAGAGTTTTGCGACAGCGGCTGCAGGGGAGGGCGGGCGCGGTTTGCAGTGCTAATAGTGCCTGGAGCACGTCCACTTGGCGCTCCATAACGCCTAAGAGCCGCTCTGCGGCTTTGTTCTGGCGCGCCGCATTCTCCTTTCGGTCCCTCTTCTCGCTGTCCCGCCACTCCTTCAATTCTTGTTTTTCGGCCGCAGAGTGCATCATGACATCACGCAGAACGTCCTCTTTAGTTCTTCATGGTCGCTTTCTAATTCTGTGCAGCCGTTCAGCCGATGATAACAAAGAGGGAGGTTGGGCTCCCAAGGTCATATCTGTGAAGCCAAAATGCAACACACAGACCACTGATTCAGTGATTTAAAGCACAGCCACTATTCACATACCTGTCACTAACTGGCTGACCCCAGGCAAGCACACATGAGCCACAAGACCCCCAAAATGGTAAGTAGCCACAGGGGGAGGGTAAATCAGTGTTCCCAGTCCCTGCTGTACATTGGGCACGTGGCTTTTGGGGAGAGCCACCAGTGTAGGGGGAGCCTTATAATCACTACTGTCCCCACATTTTCCACAGGCTGTGTTCATTATCTCGCTGCTGAGGGTGAGCACGGAATCAAGGGAGGGTCTTCTCCATGACTGCAGCTTCCGCCCTGGCCCTTATGCAGCTCGCCTGTGTGCAGCAACGGTTCCCACCCCCCCCAGTGACGGCAGAGTGGCGCAGGAAAGTTACCCTTAATGGGGCATGAAACAAAGCAGCTCTGCTACAGAACCTGCAGCAGTGGATTGCCCAGTATCTCCATGAGAGTTTCCTGGAAATCTCGGAGGCAGATTGCTGCGAAGTGAGGGAGTTAATCAACACCCTGTTCCAATGCTCAGACTAGGCATGTGGTGGTATGAGCATCATAGAGACACAAGCCTGCTTCCTGCAACCCCCTTGTCCCCAATAACTCGCTTCAGCGATTCCCAAAATCAAAGCCACTTACCAGGGGCCTCCTCTCCTGTTTGCGCTTCACCAAGCTCTGACCGCTGTGACTGGCTAGCCTCCTCTGCAGTAGGGAAGAGCTCCTGGCTGCATGTATCTCTGACCTCTGAGTCATTCTCTGAGTGCCCCTCCCCCTCCACATCCTCATCCGAGATCTCCTCCTCCTTGCTCGATCCACTCTCGACTGGCACGCAAGCCACCAAAATAGCCACAGTGGCCTTTACAGTGGAGGTGGGGTCTCCCCCACGTATCATGTCCAGCTCTTTGTAGAATCAGCAGCTTGTGGGCGCAGCACTGGAGCGGTGGTTTGCCTCCCAGACCTTGTGGTAGGCGTTCTGCAGCTCCTTCACTTTGACCCTGCACTTCAGTGTGTCCAAGTCACGGCCTCTTTCAGTCATGCATTGTGAAATCTGTCCATAGGTATCATAATTCCTATGGCTGGAGCACAGCTGGGACTGGACAGCCTCCTCTCCCCAAATGCTGATGAGGTCCAGCAGCTCGGCATTGCTCCAAGTGGGGGATCGCCTGGTGTGTGGAGCAGGCATGGCCACCTGGAAAGATGTGCTGAGACCACTGCACGCATCACCAAGCAAACAGGAAGGGGGCTTTCAAAATTACCAAGGAATTTAAGGGGTGGGGCTCACGGTTGGTCACCTGAGGCAGGGCAGTAGGAGTTCAAACCAATGACCAAAGAGGCGAGAACAGGCATTGTGGGACACCTCCAGGTGGCCAACTGCAGTGCTGTAATCAACCAGGGTGTCTACATTGGCACCACGACACTGTAGCCCCAGCACTAAAAAAAAAACACCCTGACGAAAGGCATAGAGCTTTTACAGTGCTGCAACTGTGCCGTTTCTGTGCACTAAATGGCTTGGCAGTTACACCTCAGGCGTTACATCGCAGAAAGCTGCTTTACTGCACAGAAACTTGCCAGTGTAGACAAGGCCCTAGATTTGGGGTGGGAGTGAGATTTCCCGCCTCGGGGGGAAGATTTGACAGGTGGTTGGTAGCCACCATAGTTAGACGGAGCTTAAAACTTAAGACAAGGCCCACTCTTAAAGGAGGACGTGTTCTCCTCTGTGCATCCCCTTCGGGCTGGCGCATCTCCTTTCATTGCTGCATGTCTTGCGCTCTTGTTCACCTTCCATTTCAAGCCCTCCCCACATGATCTTTAACAACAATTAGCACCTTATCACTTCAAAGTTACAAATGGAACTAATGTAAAATTATTTAATTGCAATTAACTAGCTCAATTACTCCAGCATACACCTCGCTTTATGGTCAGAGATCCCACCTCAAGAGCGGAGACCTTTGGGCCTGGGTCACTGTTTGCCTTTGGGGTTATGAGTTCTAGAGTCCCCACAGTCCCCTCCCTCTCGGGAGTTGGGCATGGCACTCTCAGGAGCTCATCAACATTACTTCACTGATTGGCCAGAGGAGGAGCTAGAGTACCATACCTTGCTGAAGGCTGGTCCCTGTACCTTCTTCTCCGTCTCAGATAGGAGCACACATGTGGCTCCACAGAACTAGATTCATGGGCCAAAACACATCACATGGCTCATTCCAGTCTGACTCCTAGCTCCATGGTTTTCAAGGAATCTCAATGATGTCTTAATTGGGCCTTTAACTTCTGCAAGGGAAGCATGCAATCCTATTCCACTGCCTGGTACTTATGCCTATAAAAGCTACCTGGGAATTCAGGAGTTTTAGACATGGTGAAAATGAGCAGACAGGAAACAGGGCAAGTTCCGAATAGGAGACAATGAGAGAGGGGAGCTGGAAGCAGACAAGTTCCAACAGGAGGAGGCAGTAGCAGCAACTCTAAATGGGACAACATATGGATTTTGAAGAAGCTGGATGAACAGTGGGAAAGTGGAAGGACGGAAAGGGTTAGGCCATGATGGGAGTGCTCTTAAAGGTGCTTTGCAAGGAGCTTGTGAGGATCCAACACCTTCAGAAGTCTCTGGGAAGACTTTAACAGCCAGGCTAGGAAAGGGATTCAGCACTGTTGGCTTCAACAAGGAGCTTTCACCATAATTGCCAGGCAGAATGGGAGATTAATAAAGAAAGCAGTCACCAGCACCCCACATCACAAAGCTGTCCTGTCCCTAACAGGCTGGTAATATCACACAGCATGGTGCATGCTAGACAGCCACTCAGATGACTCAGCAGCCTCAATGGAGCAGAAGTGTTGTGAGTGCCTCACTAAGCCTGGCAACTGGGAATGCTCACATAGTCCTGGGATTGGTGGGTTCTTTTTAAGTCCTTTGTGAGAGTCACCAGCTCCTCAGCTCCAGCATCTAGCTTCTGCTTTTGCCCTCCTTCCTACCCTAGCTGTGAGCTGAAGAATTCTTTCCCTTTATCTACCCTGTTTATTTGTAGGTATTTACAGAGGCAGATCGTTTTCCAACCCCTCCCCTCAAGTTACATTTATATAGGGTAGAAGTATCTCCTTCCAGCTCTTCTCCCATTTTACCAGTTTTGTTACCCTTCTTTGTATGCTCTAGCAGTTTGTCTCTCTTCTTCTAAATTGTGGAGACCAGAACTACACACAATAGTGTGGCAGGAGGGGGTCTAATCACTCCTGTCTCAGACTTGCTGTTTTCCAGAGAGCTCCCCCCCCACACACACACTTTGCAGCTGTGTTATCTCCTGTCCCTGAGTGCAAAGGGTCAGTCACTCAGATTGATTCATGTTGATGGCTTGATATTCCCAGGATTTCTAGCTCACATGGTTGTCTGCAACTGCCATGTTTATTTCTTCTCCCTCCCAATCATAGGGAGTTCAGCCAATCTGATCACAAATCAGTTTTCCACCCCTCCCCAGTTTGTGTGAAGCCTCACTCCTTGTGTGAAGCCCAAGTAGACCCTGTCTCCCTTTTATCTCCATCCTGCCTCAGTAAGCGCACTGGAGGCCACCAAGACCAATTTTCAAAGTCAGCCCAGGGTGCTTGGTTATCAGATATTCCTGCCTCAACTCCCCTATTCTCAACCTGAGACAGACAACTGGTGGGTTCCTGTTTCTCTCCTCCCACCTTTTTCAGGGATCGAGACTTTCCCTGGCTCCCAGTCACCCACCCCCACAGCACGAAGGTTCTTCTCAGAGGTTTTGTGCTTTTTCTCCCTTGGCCCAGTCCTGCAGGTCTGGACAGATTCCATCCCCATTGCTCCACTTCCTCCTTTGTTCTTGGACTCTCCAAATATTGTCTCAGATTATTTCCCTGCTTCCTGCACAGGGTTCTCGGGTTCTCTTCCCACTGGTCACCTTTATATCAGAGACCTGCTCCCTTTATTTTCCTGAGGGTCTATTTTCCCCCGGTGAGTTTCCCATGTTTCTAAATATTCTGTCCAGAGATGCAGGAACCAAGGTTGGGGAGGAAGGGAACTTCCCTACCAGCAGTGCAGGATTCTCCCACATCTACGCAGAGAAGCAAAAGGGGGCAGAGAAACATCAGTGGGATTCTCCAATACTCCATTGCACAAGGGGAATGAAATTTTCTCCTGCACAGATGTCAGAACAGCAGGAATCAAGGAGAGGTTGGGTAGGGACACACAATTCAGTGGAGAAAGATTTCCCCACCTCCACTAGAGACAGAGGGGCCTGGATTCCCTTTGGATACTAGGTCATTTGAAGAAAAGTAATTCTTTCAAGTTGAGCTTTATCCTCCACTGGAATCTGAAATCCCAGGAGGTGAGTAAAGGAAGCAGCTACATTTCCTTGTGGTCTTAGGGAGAGCATTTCTGCATTCTAATTCTTTTCCTTCCTGCTAGGCCCACTGGGAACCCAGCTTTTCATCGGTTCCCATCTGTGCACTCAGCTAAACGGACACTGACATCAGCTGTCAGATGATCTTGCTCACAGGATCCCATAGCAACAGGTGAATGAATGACAGGAGTGTAGCTTAGAAGGGCTGCTTTCCCCTCCCCTCACGGAGCACCCAGGGTGGGTAACATTGCAGCCTGCAAGATGGAGGGAGTGCACACTAGTTCAGAACATACTCACACAGCACGTTTATTTTCTCCACCTATATAGCTCAGTTATTTACTGGGCAGCTGTCCCTTTCACATGAGGAAGAGGACACTCCCGTCCCCTCACACAAACACAGTTCCTCCCACATGACCCCCAACCAGTCCCAAAAGCAAGAATGGCCTTGCCCAATGCCCCAGGTTAATGGATTCTGGCTCTGTGAGACCAGGGAATATGGGAGCCTCGGAGTCCGGAGCCCCCCAGCTACTAGCTCCTGAGCTCTGAAATCTGGGGACCATCAGCTCAAGCACCTTAGTAAACCTCAACTGTTGTGATGGTAAATGGAAAAGCATCTCATATAGTCAGGGCCACTGGGGCTCCTAAAAAGGAGCCAGGTGGTGAAGGAGACACACTGCCCAAGGGCAATTGATTTGAAGGGACGGTGGAGCAGAGAAGTAGGCTCGTTTGGCGTGTCTGTCTGTTCACAAGTTTTACATTTTAGTTCAAAACTATTTTCACCAGCTCAAACAGAATTAAATCAAAGTTAAAAAAAAAAAAAAAAAAAAAAAAGCATGCTGGGGACTAAACATGGGTATAGTTCAGAGCAAGCCTCCTCCTTGACTTCCACTCTGACTACAGCTGCCTCCACTAGTCCCATCCTGCGCTATCTATACACGTAGTCCTGACCAATAGCTCTCTGTTATTCCAGAAATAGGCCTCAGTCAAAAAGGACAGTTAGCAGGTGGGAAACAAACCATAACGAACTCATTGTAAATCAGACACAGAGTTCTCAGGTCCGTAGAGGAAAGTTAAAGCCTTCATATTCAGCCTTCTCTCTCTCTCTCACTCACTCATACACACCCCCTCCTGCCTGCAGATACCTGCTAGTATGCGCGCACGCATATACACACAAATGGAGTTATTTCCTTACTGCAGCCATCTTCATCACTGTGGTCCCCACAGTCATTGTCACCATCACACTGCCACTGAGCTGGGATGCATGTGCACTCGCCGAAGGCACTGACTGCACAAGTAAAGTGATTGCGTCCACAGGAACAGTCAGTGCTGCTTATTACACCTGCACGGGGAGAGAAAGAAAATAACCAGATGATCAGAGAGAGGGAGAAAGGACCCCATTGTTTTAACGTAAGCGCACCAGCTTCCAAACAACGTCACAATTATTCTCCACATACACAATACACATGCACACGTGTGCAAACACATATACAACCCATTGCAAAAAGAAAAACACCTTCTATCCTTGGTCTCAATGATGTGCATAGATTCCCGGAGTGACACTATCTGGAGGTAACACCACAAAGCAAGCAGCCAGAAAGAGGCCTAGGGATCAGCATAGCAGGCAGATATTTGGGCTTCCTTAAATTTAATTGTAATTGCCACTTTGTCACCAGTGCATCTTTGTTATTTACTTGAGTCTAGTTCATCTAAGAGCAGACCTCTATGGATTTAAAACAGTGCACTGTAATTCATCTGCTGACGTTTGCTGTCGCACCTCATTGTGGTGCTCATGGAAACAAGAGAAGAACACGGGACCCATTTAAGAGAAAACGGAACAGAAGTAAACATGGGTGGAATCTTCCACAAGATCTGTAACAGTGAGATGGGTGAGGCTCTGGCATCAACTTCCAAGAGATAAGGTGGAAGCCCTGCAACCTAGGACCAGAGATGGGAAGACAAAAGCCATAGAGAACAGACTATAGGGAATATTCCATGACTAGACCCGAAGGAATGGGTGGACAAGATGGCTTAATAGGCATTTGCATCTTTAATTTCTATGATTTGTGAATTAAGAACTCTTCCAATTTTATCCCAAGTCTTGCGATATTGTGCGGGGTGCTAAACAATCACATGATTTTCTGATTTCTGCCTTCAATCTTATGAAGTTTTATCCTTATCCAAAATGGCCACCAGTCTCACTGATGATAATGGGAAATGAAACCACAGACTGCCCTCAGCAAGTTGGCCATCATGTCCCTTTAATCTTTGCCTGTGAAAGTGACACTGTCCCCAGGAAAGATGGTCACCATCTCCCAGGAGAATG
Source organism: Lepidochelys olivacea (assembly GCF_965140295.1). Lineage (NCBI taxonomy): Eukaryota > Metazoa > Chordata > Testudines > Cheloniidae > Lepidochelys > Lepidochelys olivacea. The sequence goes on from NC_140416.1 coordinate 56,433,427, forward strand.
CAGAGGAGGCAGGAATGAAACTATAGTGACAGCAAGGAGGGTGAATCTGTTACATAACAGAGTGTTGCCTACACTTGTAATATTTGATATTTTACTTAAAGCCCTCCTGGCATCTCAATTACATGAGCATCTCAGTTTCTAACCTATTGGGGAGAAACGCGTTGACATGAGACTCAAGTGCATCCTAAGAGCTTACAAACCAGGAGAGAAATATAAATAAAACTTTAAAATAAAAGTCTCATGATCTCTACGGGCCTAGCTCATGATATTGAACATTTGGGTTTGCAATACTGGAAATGGGACAGGAAACTATATGGAGTCAGGGGAATGTGGGGAGCCCGAGCAACAGAGGGTTGTGCTTAGGGAACATAACATGGCAGAAAAGGAGAATGTGAATGGTAGGAAGCTGTGAGGGGAAAGGAAGGGAAGTATAGGAGGGGCAAGAGAGATCAAGTGGGGCAGCCAAGCTAGGGAGGGGTACAGAGTGGCAGTTCCCCACCCCCTCAGCAACAGGAGGGGATAAACAGAGCCCCCTTTGAGCAGTGAACAGGGAGGATTGCATTTGTGTATGGGGGTATATTTAAAGCTCAGTTTTGAACCTAAGATGATGGCGCACAAATTGGGGAAGGGGCTGGTCTTCTCTTCCAGGTGAAAAATCAGAAGGGAGGCAAAAACCAACATGATTATTAATTTTTAAATATCTCAATTTTTAAACTAATCTCATGAATTTTGAGGGTCTGATGCATGATTTTTGAACATATGAGCTGGCAATACTGAACACTTGCAGCAGACGTCCCAGCCCCCCCTCACACATACAGAGCACTCCAGAATGACTTAGTAGGAAGGAAAACAAAGGAGGCCATCAGACCCAGACAGTGCGGAGCTAGGGTTGCCAGGTGGACCTCTAAAAATCCAGTCAGCGGCACCGCAGGGCTTAGGCAGGCTCCCTGCCTGCCCTGGCTCCGCGCTACTCCTGGAAGCGGCCGGCATGTCCAGTCCCTAGGCACAGTGGTGGCCACAGGGGCTCCACGCACTGCTCCCGCCCCAAGCGCCAGCTCCGTAGCTCCCATTGGCAGAGAGGCGCAGCGCATGGAGCCACCTGGCCACCCCTGTGCCTAGGAGCCAGAGGGAGCTACCGGTTGCTTCTGGGAGCCACCTAAGGTGGGTGCCACCCAGAGCCTGCACCTCTCACCCCCTGCCCCAGCCCTCCTGCACCCCAACCCCACATCCCCGGCCTCACTCCAAAGCCCGCACCCCCAGCTGGAGCCCTCACCCCCTCCTGCACCCCAACCCCCTGCCCCAGCCCAGTGAAAGTGAGTGAGGGTGGGGAAGCATGAGTGACAGAGGGAGGGGAGATGGAGTGAGCGGGGGTGGGGCAAATGTGCTCAGTTTTGTTTGATTAAAAAGTTGCCAGCCCTACGCTGAGCTGATCAGCAACACCAGCAATGGGGGTTCCATGCTATCTAAAGTCAAACACCTACTAGTCCTCTACAGAATCCTTAAAGGAAAAAAAGAGGGTTGATAAGATCTGAACTTTTAGTGTATCTGTTTTAAATTAAAGACTCCTAGACCTTCTTTAATAGACCATAAGGAGAGTTGTGGGGAGGAGAGAAGACATACAAGCTTTTCCTCCCTCCCCTGCTTCCTTTGCACATCATTTTTAAAAGGCTTCATGGAAACATGTTCTGAGAAGGAATTTTAAAGAATAGAGAAATAGTCAACATTTGGTGCAAAAAGGAAAGAAAAAAATGCTTCAAGAGTAAAGCGCTGGGACAAAGATGAGAGAGTGGGAAAAGGAGACCAAGGGAATGATGAGGTGGGAATTGATAGCAGAGCAAAGGGGTGGGGGAAGAACACAGAAATGTAGGCATTAGCCGAGTATTACAGAGCCCTGAAAATGAGGCCAAGCTAAGAAACTTGAGCATGATTCAGAAGGTGGGGAAAGCCAGGGACGGTGTTCAAACAGGAAAGCAAGATGTCATCCATGGAACTTGCCTGACTATTGGAAGATAATCATTTGGGGTAAATAATCAGCTTGCCAATTCAAAATTAAGTTTACAAGAACAAGCACCCCCTTCAAAGCTCTTCACCAACCCACACTGTGATAGAAAAACACTCAAACTGGAAACTTATGAAAATTCAGGGCAAACCGTCTTCTGCTGGCAGCCTACCACTACTTAGAAAGGCAGAAACCTATTGCATTTTGTCTCTGTGCTCTCAAGTTGACCTTACCTAACCCCTTTCTATGGTCAACTTCACAGAGCACCAATTATTCTACCATTTTGCCCAACATTACCTGGCAACTTATCTGAGCTAGTCTGAACTCTGACTGTGCTCTAAGGGAAGACACAGCAGCACCTCCAGCTTCCTGCTCCCATACAGCAACAATCTGGGAGGTAAAGGAAAGTGGATGAGATTTTATAGTTTCAGTGTTGTCCCCTTCTCCACAAAAAAACAGAATAAAAACAAATTGAACAGAGGGCTAAGCCTAGAGCAAGTTTGAGCCAGCCAATTTGAGGTGGCATCTGCCAACCACAACAAGTAAAGCGTCAAGACAGGCAACTCCCAAACTTGGGGGGAAACTTTTACAAATTATTTTTAGATGAATGGCCAATCAGAGGTTTATTTTTATGGGGCATTAGTTTTGCTGCCAAATATCAAGATGGTGATGGAGCTTAGAGAGCTGAAGGGGAATAACTGTCTAGTAACATTAAGAATTCACTGTGTGTGCTGCAACTTAGTCTGCTGTATTCCCAATTTTATTATTATCTTTAAAGTTAAACTCTTCTATTAATCATAGAAATGTAGGGCTGGGAGGGACCTCGAGAAGTCATCAAGTCCAGCCCCCTGTGCTGAGGCAGGACAACATACAGCTAGACCATCCCTGACAAGAGATTGTCCAAGTAAATGTGCTTTGCTTGGCCTAAACTGAAAAATAGTTGAGCCATGTGCCTTTTATGATCTTCAGCGGCCTAATATTTTGTGGCTTGCGATCTTTTGTTTTACTGGCCTTGTGGTTATTGCTAAGTGCCTTTTATAAACCCCACTTTACCCTGACAACACTGCAAGCTGAGGACACTGCACCCTTGTACAGATACAACAACCACCTGCCCCCAAGACTGAGAAATAGGCTTAAATTTTTGTACATAACTAATCACAATTAATTTGTGTAAAAGAACTAACCACAGATAGATGGACAATATCTCTCTTCTACAAACACAAAAGGTAAAATCCCCCCTTCCCCTCCGAAGTCAATGAGAGTTTTGTCCTTGATTTCAATGAGGCAGGATTTCAGCCTCCATGTCCAACACTCTGCTCTAGCCTCTCACATACAGCATATCCGGAACTTTATTGCTGCTCCCCCCGTAACAGGAGACACCAAGAAGACTGGGAGGAACAGTCTCCTAATCCCTAGAGTACCAAATTACCTTGAGGAAAAGTAGAAAGAGTGCAGTGGGTGTGAGGAGATTCAATGAAGCGTCATTCCTTGCTGATGAGTGCTCTCTCTAAAAATAGGGCATATGTGATAGGAAACTAACCAAGTGCACATCAGTGTGGAACATGACCCGTCTCACGTTTCAATCCCAATCAGCTAGAGGAATCTGGAAATGGGCCGGAAGTCAGGGTGTCTCCCCTCCGGGCAACTAAATAAGCAACAAGGCAGAAACATCCCCTTATAACCACATTAGAATGTCACTCACTTGGGCTACTGCAGACTCCTCTACAACAACAGGAACACACACTGGCATCCCCAATCTTGACTTTGCTAAACATTTATCTAGAACTTTTCATTGTCAAGGAGACCCAGACACTATTGACTCTCTATACATAAGAGTCACTTCACCTGTCTCTGAAGCAAAATGGAAACTGTTTAACAGCACATAGAAACCCCCTAGCTACAGGAAGATGGTAAGAATATTGACTCAGTTGGTGGGCTAACTGCACCTTTGACCCCTCCTGCTCTCTTTAAGAGCACCACCTCGGGTTTTGGGCCTCAAGCGGTCACCTCTCTAGGGGTAGAGTCACACAATTTTCCCATTCTTAGACCTGGGCTGCAGTCCTCAGCAGGACAGACTTATTTTCAGTGCCTAAAGTTCTCTTCCCTCCAAGAGCAACGATAGTGGTGCCCAGTAATCAAGCAACCTTCTTCAAGCAAAATTTTATTTATTTAGAATGAAAGCATTATATAGAGAAAACAGATATAAAAAACAATCAACCATCCTATATGCAGACCTATCTACCTAGAGTTTACCATCCAAAAAGCAGACTAAACAAACTCAGAGAATTGGTAGATAAGGTGGCATAGGAAGAAAATTTAAGGGAAAAAGGAGTTCAGGAGAACTGGCAGTTTCTCAAGGAGACAATATTAAAAGGTACCACTGCAAAGTATCCCAATGCAAAGGAAATGCTGGGAAGAACAGAGGCCATCAGCACTCCATCAGGAGATCTTTAATGACCTGAAATCAAAAAGGAATTCTACAAAAAGTGGAAACATGGATGAATTGCTAAGGACTACAGAACAATAGCACAAGCATGTAGGGACAAAATCAAAAAGCCTAAGGCACAACATGACCCTTGCTAGGTGTAACTCATAATAAGGCAGTGACAAGAGATTCTTTAAATACATTAGGAGCAAGAAAAAGATGAAGGAAAATGTAGCAGGGAAGGAGAGCTAATAACTGATTATATCAATAAAGCTGAGGTGTTTCATGCCTATTTTGCTTCAGTCTGCACTAAAACGGTTAATAGCAACTGGATACTCAACACAATTAATACGAATGACAAGGAAGAAGGAACACAGGCCAAAATTGGGAAAGAACAGGTTAAAGACTATTGAGATAAGTTAGATGTATTCAGGATGGCAGAGCTTGATGAAATTCATCCTAGGGTCCTTAAGCAACAAGCTAAAGCAACCTTGGAACCATTAGTAATCATCTTTGAAAACTCCTGGCAGATGGGTGAGGCCCCAAAAGACTGGGCAAACATAGTGCCTATCTTTACTTCATTTGAGAAAGAAAAATCAAATGCACAACTACAAATCAAGATAAATATGAGTCAACAGTGTAACACTGTTGCAAAAAAAGGAAACATCATTCTGGGATTATTAGTGTTGTAAGCAAGACACAAGAAGTAATTCTTCAACTCTACTCCACGCTGATTAGGCCTCAGTTGGAGTATTGTGTCCAGTTCTGGGTGCCACATTTTAGGGAAGATGTGGACAATTCTGAGAAAGTCCAGAGAAGAGCAACAAAAATGATTACAGGTCTAGAAAACCTGACCTATGAGGGAAATTGAAAAAATTTCAAATTTTTTGTTTAGTCTGGAAAAGAGAAGACTGAGAAAGGACATGATAATTTTTCAAGTATGTAAAAGACTGTTAAAAAAAAAAAAAGGAAGAAAAATTGTTTTTGTTAACCTCTGAGGATAGGACAAGAAGCAATAGGCTTAAATTGCAGCAAGGGCAGTCTAGGTTGGACGTTAAGAAAAACTTCCTAGCTGTCAGAGTGGTCAAGCATTGGAATAAACTGCCTAGGGAGGTGGTGGAATCTCAGATATTGGAGATTTTTAAGAGCAGGTTAGGCAAACACCTGTCAGGGATCGATCTAAATACTTAGTCCTGCTATGAGTCCAGGGGACTGGACTAGATAACCTCTGTATGATTCTAAAGTGGGGAATAGCTGGCCATGTGGTAGTACTGTTGAAAAGGATCTGGAGGTTATAGAGGATTACAAATTGAATATCAGTGAACAACGTGATGCACTACAAAAAGACTAATGTTCTGGGGTGAATTAGCAAGAGTGTCATATGTAAGACACTGAATGTAATTGTTAGGCTCTACTCAGCTCTGGTGAGGCCTCAGCTGAAGTATTGAGTCCAATTCTGGGCACATATAGCAAATATATGGACAAAATGGAGAGAGAGTCAAGAGGAGAGCAACAACGATAAAAGGTTTAGAAAACCTGACCTATGAAGGAAGGTTACAAAAAACTGGACACGTTTAGCCTTGAGAAAAGACGACCGACTGGGGACCTGACTCCAGTCTTCCAATATGTTAAGGGCTGTTATAAAGAGGACGGTGATCAACTGTTCTCCATGCATTACCTAGGGAGGTGGTAGAATCTCCTTCCTTAGAAGTTTTTAAGGTCAGGCTTGACAAAACCCTGGCTGGGATGATTTAATTGGGGATTGGTCCTGCTTTGAGCAGGGGGTTGGACTAGATGACCTCCTGAGGTCCCTTCCAACCCTGATATTCTATGATTCCACCGAAGGTAGGACAAATAGTAATTGGCTTAATCTGCAGAAAGGGAAATTTAGTTTAGATATTAGGAAAATCTAACTATAGTGGTAGTTAAGCTCTGGACTAGGCTTCCAAGAGCTCATGGATTCCCCATCACTGGAGGTTTTTCAAAACAGGTTGGAGAAACGCCGGTCAAGGATGGTCTAGGTTTACTTGGTCCTGCCTCAGAGCAGGGGGCTGGACTTGACTTTTCAATGTCCCTGCCAGCCCTACAGTTTTATGATTCTATTCCTCTCATGTTAGTCTAGCAGGACCAACTTCTTCAGAGCTTCTCAGTGTCAACCCGTCCCCTTGAACAGTCCCTGACAACTGATCCCCTCTTCCTCTCCTGAGAGAGCTTTTTAACTTGTTTAGTGTCCTGTTGATCTTTAGTTTCGCAGCCTGGCAAAACAGCTGTGCAACATCAGGCTGAAGCCTGGAAGCATGCCATTGTCCTGTAATTACACCTCAATGTGTGTTGGTAGGTTTGCTTTTCTCTAGCTCCTGTGTTGCTTTCCTGGTTGTTTCCCTCCTCCCCATCCCAGTTCCCTATTAAGCTAGATCAATACATTCATAGAGGAAAGTCTTATAACCCAACATACAATAACTTTCCCTTACTGACCAGGTCACATACAGCGTTCATAAAGTTATTACATTTCAGTAGTCTGGGATTATTACATAGCAGCTCCACATCCATCACAAAAAATACATCCATTGCAGGGGAATTTAGGGACTCAGAATGTAATCACCCAGACTGGATTTTGCAGCCCCCCGTTTTATTAGAGGTGCCCTTTTTCAGATGAGATTAAAAGTCTTGCTTCATTTAACTTCCCATGGCCCTTTTCCTTCCAAGGGTAGGGATATTAATTCCAATTTCAGCAAGAACATAAGAACAGCCATACTGGGTCAGAAAAAAGGTCCATCTAGCCCAGTATCCTGTCTTCCGACAGTGGCCAATGCCAGGTGCCCCAGAGGGAATGAACAGAACAACAGAGATTATGTGGCTACTCTCATTTCCAATCTGTTGCTGGTTCATCTTCCATAGACTGTTGCTTAAAAAAGTTCCCCATCTGCGGAGGCTGGCCTCTGAAGTTAATAGCTAGTTGGCTGATCAACTCTTTGTCAAGATGTGGAAGCTCACTCTGGAACGGTAGCATTTTCTAGTAAGCCCTGAATAAGGTTGAAGTTGCCTCATGTGGACATGGGCTGAGGGTAGCACATGTAATGATGCTGCTATGGATCCTAGGTGGGTCCTCAGGAGTACCCACATTCCTTACTCCCAGACACACATGACCAAGTGAGTAAGCAGGGTACTGCTTCCCTCCCACCCTCCCAAAAACAACACCTTTTTAGTTATCTATTTCAACCTAACATGACTCTACAGAAACTGGCAGACAACAATTTTGCTTGTTGGGTAGGAGTGATGCATTTACCCATAATTAGCTAATCGCTATGTTCTGGGTACACATACATCTATACCTTTCATAGTATTGCTAATCTGAGAGATTTTTGGTGAGATGGGATGAGAGTACTGATATGATGCTCTGAAAATCCAGAGAAGACAGTATCTGCCTGGGTTTATTGCCTGTATAAACTATTCAGTTTTGAACCACATGGATCTAGGAAGAACAATCATTCTTTAGGTCCAAGACAGAGTGTCACACACAACCTCCACAATGGACAAAACATTTACCTTCACTTGGTGCACTAGAGCAAAATGTTAATGGCATACTGACTTTTGTCTGACACATCTCATCACTAGAAACACACAAACAAATTGGAGAGAAGCTGAAAGAAAATATTATGGGGAGAGGGGAAAAAAACTAAATATGTATAAAGTCTCTGGAGAATGGGGGGAGGAGAGGGGAGGAGAGGGTGTTACAGGCTAGCTGACCCATTAAGGAGAGTCAGGCCCAGCCTCACTTGTGATGGCTGAGATCCCCCACCCCACTGATCCTGATAGGCTAGAGATCAAAAGACCTTGTTCAATTATTAGGCCCAGCTGAGAACAAGAGTCCTTTATTTCATTATTTGTTTTGGACTGACTTTGGACTCTGTTACTCTGGATGGGAGTTGAACGCTTGTAATGACCTGACTGGAGGGTGAGCCACCAGAGAGGGCTGGTAACACAGTACGGGAAACTGAGGCACAGCAGCTGCAGTGCTTTGCTCACTATGAGGAGTCACACTGCTGTGACAGTGAGATAACATGCTAAAATATTTGAAGCATCTGAACCCCTTATTGGGAAACCCCAAAGTAGACACTGCAAAACCTGCCTTACAAGAGAAGCTATCCTTTTAGCAGGAGTGTCTCTGACACTCCCCTCAGAACACAAAATTGAGGCAGTGGTGCTTGAAGCCTTTGAAACTATTGGCCTGTCCCTACAAGTGGTACATTAGAATGAAAGTTATACAAACTTCTTAATCAGATATCAAATCTCTGGAGGCCAGGGTACATGCAGGCAAAGTTAGTTCAGCTTCTCCCACTACTAAAACATCTTGGTGGCCTTTATCAGTGAGCAATGCCCCTTCTGACATCAGAATGTGTTGGTTTAATGTTCCTTCTCCACTGGCTGCCAGTAGAGCTCTCTGTTTAAACAATGGTCAACAAATCTCTCTTCTAAAGCTGGATTAACTGTACTCTCCTTCAGTGGAAAACTGCTATTTGGGGAAGAGAGGAAAAATCCAAAATGTTCAGTCTCCCTCAAGATAGGCAAGCAAAGAAAGTATAGCCATTTGCTATAGAAACTGATTCAGGGAAACAACTTCCTACAGACCAGGAAGGGAATTTCATTCCAGCCTAACTATGCTCAGGGCAATTCAAAGATCAGAGAACTGCCCTAACCTCAAGAGACAAATTGCATGATGCAAAACCAAGCCCAGCTCTTAACAGGGGACGACTACAAAACTATTCTGGTATAGGCCTGCAGTTACCTATAGGTGCTACAAACACTGGTAGAGGGGCATGCTACAGAATTTGCCCCAGAGCCTTACTGAAAACATGAATTCTAGCCATGCTTCAAATAAGCTGTCAAGCAATTGTGGGATCTTGTAACAGAGAAATGAAAAAGGCCTTTTAGACCTTCAACTGAACTTTTCTGGTGTCTTGTCAAGTGTAATTTTATATACTGCCAGCAGTGAGGCTTCCACACCTTCCCTGGCTCTCACACTTTACTATCAGAACTCTGTTTTATTTATTTAATCAAAAATATTGCCTAATTTTTTCGACTTTTATCTTCAGCCTATTACTCTTAGTACAACTGTCATCCAGGGCCAAGTTCAGCAGGTCTGGGTTATAATATAAGGAAGACAGGTGCAACAAGATTGCAGTCAATTAAGATTTGAGAGCAGCAAAAGAACATAGGAGTTAATGCTAACAAAAGGGATTCAGAGGAAGTGGAGACAGATTCTTACGAGTACTTTTAAGAGTAAACAAATATAAGAAAAACTGGAGGGAGTAGAATTAATGACTAAAGGGGAAAAGAGACAGGAGGCTTTTTAAAAATAGATCTTAAAAATAAATAAGTCTAGACACTTAGGGCCCAATCCTGCTCTCACTGAATTGCCACCAACTTCAGTGGAAGACAGAGCCAGCAGTTAGCGAATAATGAAGAGCTTATAGAAAGAGCTATTGGTAAAGAGCAGATAGGGGAATATTTGGAAAATGTGAACATAAGCCTCAAGAACTAAATGCTCAAGAGGTGGGGATGACTTAGAGTTGCTTTCTTCTCCCTTTACGTTATATACTCACACCCTGTGAGAGAGAACACTGGAACTCAAGACTCCTAAATTCTAGTCCCACTTCTTCCACTGACTCAGCGCAATATCTTGGGCAAATTATTTCTTTTCATCTGTAAAATATACTACTTCAGCAGGACGCCTGCCTTAAGGCTTAATGCTTGTAAAGTACTTTGGTATCCCTGAATGAAAGGTACTATAGAAGGGTAGATCATCATCACTATAAAGTCCTCCTATTCACAAAACTAATTCAACTTGTCTTGGTTATGAACCCACATGATCAAACTCTGGCTAAAGGACCACAAACAAAGGGAAATGAGAAGTGGCAACATGTCAAGCTGGGGGGGTGGGGGGGGTGGAAGTGCTAGTAGATGCCATCGGGAACAGTGTTAGATCAAGTCTTATTTAATATCTTCATTAGTGATCTGGAGGAGAATAAATGGCACGTTAAAGAAGTCTGCAGTTGATACCAAAATAGGACTTGCTGCAAACACCACTGAAGACTGAAAAGTAATACAAAAGGGACCTGAAAAGATTAGAAATATGGGCAGGAAATTAAGATTCAACCTAGAAAAAAAATGCAGCTAATGCATCTGGTAGAAAATAATTTGAAACAGACTCTCAAATACTCTGAGGGAAGTAAAAATCTGGAAAGCAGCAATGCTTAGAGAAACTAAGGCGAGACAATGGACAAGTTAGACATGGGTTTACAGTACAATACTGAAGCCAGAAAATAGATATGAGCTACATATGCAGAGGCCTGGCATCAGGGACCTGAGAGGTCCCTCCCTAAATAGATCTGAAATAAAATATTCAATTCTAGATACCTCAGCACCAGAAAAATGTAGAGAAAGTGGAGGGAATTCTTAGAACAAAATTAATCAGAGTGCTGAAGGGGTTTCAGAGAAAAAACATAGTATATAGCTTGGGTTAAGTGACAACTAAGGGAAGACATAGCAATAACCATCTACAAATATCTGAAGAGGTTAATACCAATAAAGGAGAGGGATTATTCAGGGTGATCACAGGGATAAAATTATGAGTAAGGAAGTGCAATAAAGCAAGGGAACATTTAGGCTGAACAGCAACATTCCCTATTCCTGACTGTGAGATGCATTAGGTTGTGGTATTGTCTCCCTAGGGAAAGGATGGAAGTCCCATTACTTGAGCTACTTAAGACTAAACTGGACAAAGCACCTGGAGAAGAGACTGTAGAAAACAATCTTGCCTTGCAACGGCTCGAAGGGAAGTGTGGAGTGTGAAAGAGGGATGGACTATATAAAAACAATATAAGAAGTTTTCCGTATCAACTAGGCAACAGCTGAACCTGCTGCTCCAAATAACTGGTGTGGCAAGGCCCATTTATTTAGAGGAAAATAAAGTCAGTCACTCAAAAGTTCAGACAGTTCCATCTCCACACATTGCCTGGAAAGAGCTAAATCCAAGAGTCTGGACGAGTCTAAAAGAACCAAAAGAAACTCCTTCGTTCTTTAGTTCCCTACTTCTCTTGACATAGGAGTGCACAATTCATGGATCTTTTCTCTACATTTAGTTGCCACTGAATGATAGAAAATTTGCATTGTTATATGGGTTTTAACAAGGTATCTCACTTCGGTCCAGTTAAAAAGGCCTCCACTGTCACTCTAACTGTGCCAAATACAACTAAATGTCACATGACTCACAACCCAGGTCTTAGAGTAGCAGCCATGTTAGTCTGTATCCACAAAAAGAAAAAAAAAAGGACTTATGGCACCTTAGAGACTAACAAATTTATTTGAGCATAAGCTTCCGTGAGCTACAGCTCACTTCATCGGATCATCTGATGAAATGAGCTGTAGCTCACAAAAGCTTATGCTCAAATAAATTTGTTGTGGCACCTTAGAGACTAACACATTTATTTGAGCATAAGCTTTTGTGAGCTACAGCTCACTTCATCAGATGATCCGATGAAGTGAGCTGTAGCTCACAAAAGCTTATGCTCAGATAAATTTGTTAGTCTCTAAGGTGCCACAAGTCCTTTTTTTTCTTTTAACCCAGGTCTTGTTAGCTGGCTCCAAATGCTTGCCAAGGGATACTCTCCATCCAAGCAGTCCAACACAATACCAGCCTCTCAAACCAGTCTTCAAGCATCATGAGTTTGGAGAGTTATAAATCCAATGACAATCATAGAATATCAGGGTTGGAAGGGACCTCAGGAGGTCATCTAGTCTAACCCCCTGCTCAAAGCAGGACCAATCCCCAATTTTTGCCCCAGATCCCTAAATGGCCCCCTCAAGGATTGAACTCACAACCCTGGGTTTAGCAGACCAATGCTCAAACCACTGAGCTATCCCTCCCCCACCCCCGCCACCACTGAGCTATCCCTCCACCCCAATATCAATGAGCAAATCTTTTTTCTAGAACCAGAACCTCTATCCTTCAGAGAAGAATTTGGCATGCCTGAAATACCCTAGTCTTCAAGGCTGAACTATCATCACTCTCTTCTCAAGAGTTTCTGATAGCATTAGATCCTGAATAAGACAGTTTACATCCTCACAGTTTCTCCGTAGAATGCATCACTCAAAAACTTACACTGGGGCCCATTAATTTCTGTATCAGGTTTAATATTTAGTTTCGTACCTCCAAGGTACTCACTGGCTGAGGTCCAGCTTCTTCAATCTTTTATCACCACGTATTTACACTCATTCACTGAGGCCAGACTCAGTTGGCTACTTGCTTCGTCCTACATAGAACCTTTGAGTTCCAGAGAGTAAGAGAATTATGTTTCCTGCATGTAGAATGTACTTCCTATTGCTAATAGACATACTGCTGTCTTGACATTAGGTTTGCTGCAGCTTTTGCCTTCTCTTAAGCATAAACCATTTTATAACATATAGCTCATACAAAGCACTCAGCGACTCTTGAAGGATACTGCAGAGAAATGCCTTTTACTTTAAGCCATGAGCGGCTTTTTCTTGCTTCGTTACAAGCTCCTGTGAAATGCAACCAGTAACTATTTCCTACCACACAAACACAGCATTGCAACTAAACATCTCAGGGACAGATCTTACATGGCCACCCAAAATGATAAATGACTTTCACACAGTACCATTTAATGTGTCTCAGTGGAGTGGTCATGAGCCACCAATTGAAAAGAGGTAAACATGAAAAGATTACTTCTGTACAATGTGGTCCAGAGCTGTCACCACCAGCCTCTGGAAACATCAGCCAGAGAACTCATAGTCAGGACATCACCTGCAAGACAGAATGTAAGTGATTCAATCCCTAAAAATTCAAACACAACTGAATGTCTCCTAACTCTAACCCAGTACTAACTACCTTGCAAGTTAGCCAGTCACCTCAGCAACGTGATACAGTGACCATCTATCTCTTCCACTCAGATGTTGTTTACCCCAAGCCTCCCAACCAGCATGGGACAGCAAACAGTGAAGTCACCCACTGCTCATTCCCACTCATGAAAAGACAGTCAAGTTAAATTAATAATTAACCATTCTTCCAACTTACACTATTAGGAGACCTTATCAGACATTGGACAACTGCTAAATCCAAGCTGGATGACTGGGTAAGGGAGCAACATGCTGCTGTGACAGAAGACCAGAGCTAGGAGGTGTTTCAGATGTATTTCACTCCCTGCAGTGGGGAGTGTCCTAATGAATTTCATTAATCACCCTCCTTAGGGAATGAAATTTGTTGACCATTCAAACAGGGAGCCCCCTTCCTGCTTTACAACTCCTATTCCATCCCAACAGAACAAGGGCAGCACTTTGCTCCATCACATATGCTTCTCTTCCCAACTTCCCCAGTTACAGGACTCCTGATGCCAAGGTTTCACTCCCAGGACCTTTCCAATTATCTACCTTTCAGAGAGACATTTCCCCAATTCATAGGCAGAGGAACTCCTCCAACCTTACAACTGTGCATACCACTTCATGAAGGACATAGGCTGTCCAGCTTCAGTGAGATGGTACTCCTATTGTGTTGGGTGGACCACTGGTTAGACACATGGTGTGGTCTCCTTCTAGATCCCAGCTGCCAAACTATATTAGTAGCTAAAAATACATTAAAGATTGCAATATTTATTTCCCCCTGTAAACAATTGCTATAGTTGCCGGAGGGAGGGTTATGAAATCACCTATAGGAGGAGAGGACACCAGAGGTATCTCAAAGAATCTCTCTGTAGAGGTTCACATAATGAAGAGTTTGAGAACCCTCATGAGTCAGGGCATAAGCCAACCACTAACTGCCCAGGGTTAAGAAGAAACTTCCTCTGTAGCATTTGACACTGGCCACTCTCAATATTGAATGAGATGGGCCACTAGTCTAATCAATTATGGCAAGTCCTATGACAGACCCAACTACTCTCTACTTCCAGACCTCAAAACCCCACTACTTGGGTCTCAACATTTCATTCACAAAGGGCTCTGCAGAACCCTGGAGGTCAAACAGACTATAGACCAAACAGTTGGAGAATTATTTGCTTATTATAGCACTGCCAAAAAGGGTTCTGGCTTTTGGATTTCACTGATTTTTCCATTATCCATCTAGGGACTAAACCCACTCCCACCAGCAGCTATTTTCTCGTGACCAAACAGATATCCAGCAGTCACTCCCCAACTCCATCCATTACTGAGTCATTTCTTGGATCTTTTCAGAACCAGAGTTATTTCACAAGTCAGGAAACTTTACAGCTCTGCCCTACCACTGTTTCGCATGAGGTTTAGAACCCTTTGATGTGTTTCAGAGTAACAGCCATGTTAGTTTGTATTCGCAAAAAGAAAAGGAGTACTTGTAGCACCTTAGAGACTAACCAATTTATTTGAGCATAAGCTTTCATGTGCTACAGCTCACTTCATCGGATGTCACCCATGCCAGTAGCATAGGAGACTGGCAGTTTGAATTACATGCATGAATTCCTCCCCCCTTCTGCCTCAACCTCTCTCTGTTTCAATCACTCAGGCATTAACTTTCAGAACAGTTCTAGAACTTCCTCCTGTAATGGCAATATTATCACCATCCTGGTTTATCCTACTTGCCTTATTAACGGCATAGAAGAGGACAAACATTCCAAAATGCAATCTTTCCCCAAAATCTCTATCATGTCTTTTCCAAGCTGCCAGTCTCTGGAATTCACAAGTCACCTTGTTCAGCAGTTGGGAGGCGTTCCTGTCATCCCAGAATGAATAGTTCTACACCTCTCTCAGTCTGGCAGGGCTCAAAGTTGCAGTTTCTCTTAGCTCTCTTGAGCCTTTGGAGGAATCTCCTCTGACTGGGGTTGCCAGGATTAAGTCTGTTAACATAATTTGGTTCTTGGAGAAGATATTTTTGTAGCCTATCTCCTACTATTATGAGAATGTAGGTGCTGCCAGACTAGTTGTTCTTTACCTTAACTTTTATCAGGTTGAATTGGCTCTTTTTCTGTGTCACATCCCACCAGCTCATTCACCTTTTGGGTAACAAAGGACTTCCTTGCTGGTGTGTGAACACCCTAATATTTCTAGCACACAGCTGATTCTCAACCCTCTCAGTCCTTCATTCCACTTGCCGACAGTTCCTTATTACACATTCTCTGAAGGATTTGGGTTCCATTTTCTTCAGGCTCACAGGCTTCTCTCACTTTCAGCTTCCTCTCCCCCTGCCCAAATCTCCACTCTCTTCTGGTCATCCCATTATCCGGTCCATCAGTGCTTGTTGGTACATTTCTGAGGGTCTCCTCAACAGAGGAGAGCATTTTGTATTTAAGGTATTCAGGCCCTCACACTTCTCTATTTGCATTTAAAAAGTATCTGTAAGTTATATGGGCAGGGGGTGTTATTTTTCTATCAAGCTTCCTGATGCACTGGTGTAACCAAGTGGGAATTTTATGCAATATTTTTATGAATCCTATGTATGCCTTGGCTTTCCCTAAATTTCATATGGCTACTCAGTGGGAGATTAAGGGCTGTTTGCTCTCAGGGCAGGCTGGGAGACGTATGCATCTGATGAAGTGATCTGTAGCTCATGAAAGCTTATGCTCAAATAAATGTTTCAGAGTAACAGCCGTGTTTAACACATTTATTCGCAAAAAGAAAAGGAGTACTTGTGGCACCTTAGAGACTAACCAATTTATTTGAGCATGAGCTCACGAAAGCTCATGCTCAAATAAATTGGTTAGTCTCTAAGGTGCCACAAGTACTCCTTTTCTTTTTGCGAATAAATGTGTTAGTCTCTGAAGTGCCACAAGTACTCCTTTTCTTTTTGCGGATACAGACTAACACGGCTGCTACTCTGAAACCTATAGGTATGAATGTTGCCTAGATGGCTGAGCCTGAATGGGTCACTAACAAAGGACTGCCTGAGGCCAACCCCACATCTATGAAAAAGTCAAGACAACAATGGACAATCCAGTTACCAGGACATTGACACTTAGCAGCTAATGACCCAGAGGGAGATGGATTTCCCCATGTCTCAGCAGGGAAGCTGAGCAAAGATCCCAGTTTGAGAACCAAGGACTGGGAAGGTCTGAGGTGGGGAATAAGAGTTGACTGCTGAAGGTACCTAGACACTCACCTGTGAAAAATCCACAACCGAGTGACGCAGTTAAATTGACCTAATGTCTGGTATAGACGGTGCTAGATTGACGGGAGAATTCTTCCATTAATCTAGCTACTGCCTCTTGGGGAGGTGGATTACCTATGCTAATGAGAGACCCCTTCCATTTGGCATAGGTAGTGCCTGCACTGAAGTGCTACAGTGTCACAGCTGCAGTGGTCCTGCCGTAGTTGTCCACACGTAGACAAGCCCTGAGAGAGAGACTGAGCTTGAATATGGGCGTTCACTATAGCTAGGCTGTGCATTAACCTTCATTTCTCTGGGCTAACCAAAGGACTTCCTGTGCTTTGTTTCAGTTGACTAATAACCCCACGTTTTGACAATGCTGTTTGAGTGTCACTGCAAATGCTTGCTGAGGTGCATTAATCCCTGGAGAGCGTACAAGTCTCTACCAGGAGTCCATCTTAGCTGGACTTGCCAAACAGAGTTAAGGTGTGAGGCAGGAGTGCTGAAGCTCCAGAGGTTCAGTCTGAGGAGGCAGTGAGGCCAAGTGGCTTACCCTGATGCAGCCCAACTGCCTCCCGGTGTTCAGTAAGGCCCAGGGCCGTCCCTACCCATATGCAAAGTACACAGCTGCATGGTGCACCAAATTTCCTGGTGCCCTACGCAGCTGCATGCTGCCCCAGCCCCACCCCCGCCTCTTCCCCATGACCCCCGCCCCTGCTCTGCCCTAGCCCCACCCCCACTTCCCCAAAGCCCCCACCCCTGCTCCACCCCAGCCACACTCCCACTCCACCCCTTCCCCTGAGGGCGGCGGTAAGTGGAGTGACCCGGCCCCAGCCCACTCTGCACTGCGCTGCCAGCTCCCAGCCACACCGCCAGTGAGTGCTGGGGGGCAGTTCCACCTGCCCCCTCCCAAGCCCCAAGGCTGGGAGCCAGGGGAGCAGAGCAGAGCAGGTTGGGGCCAGGTCACTCCACTTCCCGCCGCCCTGTGAGTGCAGCGTCAGGCCCCCTGCTGCCATCACCGGGCAGCAGGAAGTGGAGCAACCCGGCCCCAACCCGCTCCGCCGGCTCATGCTGAGGGGCGGTTTCCTCCCTGGCCCCCAAGCCTGCTCCTGCCCCCCCTCCCACAGAGGCCTGAGGCCAGCTCCCCCATAGGGGCCTGGGGTCACACACACACACACACACGCCCTCCGTGGAGGGGCTGCGTAGGGTACCAAAATGGCTAGGGTTGGCCCTGATAAGGCCTACCCTGAAAGAAGAGTGAGACCCTTTGCGGGTTTGGGACACTGAAGGGGTTCCTCCAAGAGACTGTTCCAAAGCTGAGGGTGTAGCACCGATCCCGTGGATCTGTGAAAACTGGCTCCTTGGTGAATGCTAAGTCAGAGAAAGAAAAAAAGAAAAAGAAATAGATGGATCTTACAGTGAGCTGACAGTAGTTAAGGTAGGTCTCTCTCTGATCTCTTTTGGGAGGGTGTTCCCAGGCATTGGGCTTGCTGTTAAAAGGGCTCTGTCTTCTCTTTCAGGACATGTGACTCTCCTTTCCCCACAGCCAGAATATGCAACATTCATTGCTTGTTGTACCCCATTCATGCCCTAAATCTAGTTCTACTGCCCTCACAAATACCCCCCAAAAAATCAACATCACAGGAGTCACACCTCCTTTTCAGGAATAAAGCTGATCAGTGTTACAGGCCCCTCAGTAGTGGGGGATACACCAGTAGGACTGCAATACCCAAGCCCCACCGGGTGAGGAGGGGACAGGGGCTCTCTCCAAAACAGCCTATTTTGGCTTTTGTGGGTTGTAGTCAGACTCTTCCCATCATTATGGTATGATACAGAGAGGCTAGGCTAGGCTCCTGGGACAGGACAGAGACTGTTCTCTTAGAGGGTTGGTTCAAGGGGGTTATTTTGGTGTTCTCTGAAGAGGCCATCATGTTGGTGGTGGAGCATCTGAGCTGTGTAGCTCCCCAGCTCCCTACCACACTAGAGACTGGACACAAACCACAATGGCTCAGCTTAGCAGAAGAGTTCTCTAGGGAAGGGATAGGATACACAGTGTGGTTTTGTGGTGAAAAGGAGGCAGAAACTCATTTTTGCAATCCCACAGACAGAGGGACTTCAAAAGCAAGAACCACAAGATAAACGGAGCTATCTTGGGAGAGAAGCTGCTCTATAAAGCTTTTAAAAAAATAAATAAAAGCAAACACTTGGTATGATGTGACCCTCAGAGGGTGAGCAGCAAGGGGGCAATTATTAACTGCCCACACTGAGTTGGCTATGGCAGAGCTGGGTTTGGCCTGGCAGAAACAGTACCTCACAGCCACAAAGACATCACAGCAACCCTACTGCCTACCAGAAAACTGGAAGAAATTAACTTAAAAGTAAAAAGAAACCATGACCAGTTAAAAAAAATATTCAAACACAAATTTGTTTTATGGGCTCAGATAGGACCAGCTCTTTCCAACAGAACTGCCAGCAGAAAAAAACAAGAACCTCAGCAGTGGGGCTACAGCAGGGTGTCCATGCCCTACATCCTGCTCCTAGCAAGAGATACCAGCCCCTATTCATCCCATCCACAAGTGCTTGCCTGCTTTCTAGGCAGCTCACAAACTACCATCTTGAGACTCCCACTGCGCCTGGGCTTCAGTCTCCTTTGCAATCTTTAGAAAGGGGTTATTAAATTCTTCAACTTCGGTTGCACAAAGCAAATCTCTCCAGCCTCGTCCCAGATCAGGGTCTCTGTGTCTACGCACCTGAAAACTCTCCAATTCATTCTCATTCACACCTCAGAGATTCTTCCAATGCTAACTGAGGAGCACCATGGTACTCTTAAAAGGCCACCTCACATCTGTGCCTGGAAATTGGATTTCACATCAACTTGAAGGGAAAGAACAGCAACAGAGACCACGGAAGAAAAAAGGCTGCCCAGTTACAGATCCAGATTTGACCAGGGGTCTATATCCTAGATACTTCTATGGCCCCTGTCTTTGTAATATCACGTATGTTAATGAATCTATCCTCAACACCTTTGGGAGTTAGGGAAGTATTATCACCACTTTACAGACAGGAAATGGAGACAAAGAGATTTAGGACCTGATTTTTAGTATTGCTGAGCACCCACATCTCTCATTGACTTCGAGCAGCACTGGAGATGCTCAAAGCCTCTGAAACTCAAGTCCTAGGCAACTTGTTCAATGATGCACAAGGAATCTGTGCCAGAACTAGGAAACTATCCCAGATCCTCCTGATTTCCAGTCCAATGCCTTAACCACAAGACCATCCATCCCCCACATGTAGGTCCGTGCCCCTAAACTGATGATTAAAACACAAACTCTCTAGAAAACAAATCACTGTCATACAGATGTGACAGGATTTACACAGTCCATCTGAGAAATCAAAATGAAGCCTCCTGCTCTGCTTCAGCGATTGAAGTGCAACCAGTCCCCTCCCCTTATGCCCTCTGATCCAAATGAAATGGGATCTACATCCTGCCACCCCAAAGGAAGGCCAGAGTTAGGCTCTTGACACACTCCTGGGGGTCCCAAGTTCCTATACTAGCCTTATAATTATTAAGAGGCTAGCATTAAAGCAAGCCCAGACCTGAAGCCATTGTTGATCTAATAAACACTGGAATTATATTTCTTCTCAGTGAAGAGGCTGTCTGGCCTGCTGGCATGAAGCCAACACTTAAAAGCTACTGTTGCTCAGAGCCCTAAATTGGTTTTGGATCTAGGGTGTTTGCGTTGATCCACAGCCAAAAGAAACGTGGAGGGAAATTTGTTAAATGTTAACAGAGCTTCAGGAGGGGACTACTGGGTGGGGGGAGGGAACCCGCTATCAGAAATGAAGAGCCATTCCCAGGTAGGGGGACCTCGGTATTGGGATTGAGAAGCAGGTCTCCTGCACTGAAGAAAAGGAACAGAAAGGAGGAACATTGGGGGATCAAGACTTCCCAGATCAGATTCTCTTGTAGCTGGCTATGTCTACATGGATCTCTACCACCTCTCTCCACACTTGCCGTGAAAACGGATCATAAGTCAGAGGAAACTGTATTATTCCTGAATCCTTGACCATGCAGACAACGAGCTCCTGGACACCCACGAGCAGGGTGGTTATTCCCAGTCTCTCTGATAGAGCGATGCTGCTAGTGACAGATCCTGTTCTCCTCAATCTCACTCACTGGAGTTTAAATTTCTCTTGGCGTGCACCTGCAGTGAGCTATACAGAACAGTGTTTTTCCAAGTATGGGGGGAAATGAGAGGCCCCTCTCTCTCAGAACATATTCTCGCCATGGTATTCTCCAACCTACTGATTGAATGAACTGACCTAGGCTGAAGGGAGCCTCTCTGCCCAGGACCCTCCCCATAGCACACACAGACACATTCTACAGGAAGTGTAGACAAAGACACATTCTACAGGTCCAACTCATAGCAAAGGGGATGAAGTGGAGGGACAGGCAGGAAGACATTTCTTCTATACACTCTAGACATTCTTTCCTTCTCCCACTAAAAGAAAAGTTCAGTGAAAGAAGCTCAGTGCTAGACAGCTACCTCCTGCGGAGCCAGCTAGCAAGGGAGCAAACTGCATTACTGCTTTTGCATGGGCAAAAGCGGGCGGGGGGGAGGGGGAAGAAGAGGAGAACTGGAGTGGGACAGGAACAGCACCCACTTGAGAAACCACCATCCCCCTCCTGACTGTATCCACTGCATCCCCTCCCCAAGCAAGGAGCACTGGATACTGAAAAGCAACTCCTCAAGAGCAGTCCACAAAAGACCTTTGTTCTCCTCCCGGTTGTGTCTTGCTCCTTTTCACCTTGCTACAGAAACATTTCCGAACCAGTGGGCACACACGTGCAGGGGTGTCCTAGGAGAAGGCGAAATGGCTGGAGAACTTACTCAGAGTTTCTACACTCCCATCTCCCACCACCCCACTCCTCCATACTGCAAGCTGGGCAGTGATGGGAGGCAAGAATGGCCTCTCTCTCCCTCCCCACACCAGAGCACAGAGACCCCTTTCTAGGCTCTGGGAGCCTGTATGAATACATCAGCTGTGCTACTCAACAGCATAAAAAAAAACATGACATTGAACAAGCAACAGGGTGAGCAGAAGGCACAGATCAGGACATCTCCAGACACAGCACCAGGGAGAAGTACCAAATACGTAACTCATGGGGTAACAAGACAAGCAAGAGCCGCAGAACTATTCTTATGGCTAATTTTTCCTATCTGAATTCAGACGAAAGTGGGGAAAAGGTTCAACAAGCAGAAGTGAGAAGTCCCCAGGGTGCAATGGCAGGACAGAGATACCATCTAGTTCCAAAGAACTGCTTGGAGAGCCCTTGGTACAGAGCCATGGGTAGGTCTACACTGCAATTAAACAGTTGATTGAAGCTCAGGGAGCTCAGACTACAAGGCTATTTAATTGCAGTGTAGATGTTAGGGCTCAGGCTGGAGCCCAGCCTCTGGGACCCTCCCCCAAAAGCCTGAACATCTAAAACACAATTAAACAGCTCCATAGCCCAAGCCAACTGCCACAGACCAGCCGTGGGTATTTAATTGCTGTGTAGATATACCCCTAGAGCACAATCCCATCACTGAAGAGGCCAAACCTTGACAGCCCAGACACTTGTTACCAGAGGTAGGAAGCTGTGTTTCAAAAGGCCCTTCTGCAGTCACCCCCTCCCAACCAGTAGGTTTAGTTAGAATGCAGCTTTGTTCCTTTGTTCTCAAATGAAAAAAACAAACAAACATACATTTAACTAGGCACCCTTACAAGATACTAGTATGTGTCCTGTCTAAGTTTTTATGCTAAACATGTCGTGGTAATATCCAAGGTCATAAAGAGCGGAGTCCTGTATTGGTCCCCTGTAAGGGACCGAAGAGGGAATTTTTTCCAAATCTGTCTATGGATTCTTACCTTTTGCATTTGTAGGGTTCAGGAATCTATGGAGAAGGAGACAGATATGGGCCCAGACTGCTGCACAGTTCTCAGCAACCACCACCACAAGGGGAGTTTGGTTCTGATTTGCAGCCTTCAAGTGACGTAAAGAAGCCTTTATTCTGTGCAGCAGCCCCTTGCCCCATTTTCACTTCCTAGTCATTTGTCTTTCATAAGCTGTTTACAGGTCTTCTATGGTGCATGCAGCCCCTTCCCCAAATGGTAGTAAATCCTTCTCTCTCTCTGAGACACACATCTCTTGTGCAATGCTGGCTCTCATAGCAATGTCCTCAGCCTGCAAAGAGTTAAGGCCTGGTTATCACATGCTGGTAGGCTGACAGTTTTATGTCTGTAATGGTCTATGTGAGTTTCAGAGTCTCCCTTTAATCAGGTTCCATTGCAGTTAATCAGCAAGCTGCTTTTTAAAAAATAAAATGAACGGCCAGCACTCTATTCAGCCCAATTCAATCCGGCTAGCCAAATCTCATGACCAGCTGGAATGCCCCTTTCCTAGCCTGCCCAGCAGGATGCCCAAGAATGGCGTGTGAACGTTTCTCTCTGCCCCTGCTCCAGCGTTAAAATGAACAATAGTCCCTGCCAGTGTCATTCTCTAGCAATTCATCTCCTCCTGTCGCCAGACTCTTTCGTTCCTGCTTGCCCCTTCCACCTTTTTTTGTATGAAAAGCAACAGCAGTTCAGCAGCAATACAACGAAATAAAATCGTATTTATTTTTGGCGGGGGGGGGGGGGGGCTGGAGAGAAGAAAACAGTCCCCCTTCCACAGTGTAGCACAGTGAAGACACAAAACCCAAAAGTTCTCAGGCCCCCAATGACCTACTCCATTGCATGCCTGGTTTGCCTGCTGCAGGAAGAACCAGGTTTGAAGGGGGTAAGGGGACAAAACCCCTTTCTTCTTTAGGAAGTTGGAGCTATAAGTGCAGAAAGCAGTTTCCTGGTGGAAATCCATGTGGATCCCAACTCATGTTTTCTGTTTATTTCACGTGCAGAAATGTAGCCTTTAGCCCCCACCCTTAATTCACCAGGTCTCAGGCCAGAGAAGGGGAAGTAGGAGGTGAACACAGGGTAAGAGAAGATTCAGAACATTCTCTACACCCCAAAGCAGCAAAAATAGGAGGCAGTTACTACAGGAAAATTCAAAAATGGAAAAGGAAAAATATCAAACAGGACCCTGAGAAAAACACACCCCACCTCCAGTCATCAGGATGGGAGCTGTCAGTGTAACAATCAGGCACCACCGCTGCTCCACTAGAACAGGCAGGGTAAGTTAGTCACCCAGACCACTGAGATGGCGCTGTAGGGAACAGCATAGAAGAATCACTGGCTATGGAGCAGTTGTGGGCTCCCCAATACCAATCTCTCCGAGCAGAAGAAAAACTACCAGGCTTGGAGTGCTGCATAAAGAGCTCATTCGATTTTAGAATAATTTTGCATTGGTGAGAATTAGAAGTGCTGCTCTTTGGTACAAAGAAATTGCCACAGCAGGACTGAGCCATAATTCCGGTAGTCTGGTCTCTCGTATTGCATGCTTCAGAGAAAACTTAAACAAACTGCTATTGATAGCAAAGTGTATATAAAATTACCTACAAAAGAACATTAAGGCTGCAAAGTCAAGAACTCAAAAGTTAAGAAGGGATAGAATTAAGGTTGCCTGTGCAACCTTAATTGGCCTCCGTGTGTGTGTGTGTACGCATGTGATTATGTCATTAGAAGGTATCATATATTATGTTTCCACTGCACTCCAGCCTCATTCAGTACATAGGACAGATGGTGCTCATGGAATGAGTAGCTATTGAATATTTCTTTTTAGCCTCATCATTCAATGTATGGCTCTATGCCATATTTGCTGCACACCACCCAACCCTTGCAATGAATACCAAATTATTAAAAATTTCCCCTGAGCTTTCTGTAGCACTATATCTGAATGGTCTACAAACACTATGGATTTATCTTCACAATACCCCTGTGAGGTAGGCAAGTATTATTATCCCTATTCTACAGATGGGGAACTGAGGCACAGAGGGATTAAGGCCAAGTGTCCACTACTGGGTGCCCAACTTGAGAAGCTTTGGGCATGATTTGCACAAACGCTGAGCACTCAGAACTGCAACAGAAGGCATGGGAGCTGTGCTCTGAACATACAGAGTGCTATAAAAATGCTAAGCACTCTGAAAAAAAAATAATCAGGCCCGAGACATCTCATGCTGCATAGCTGTCAAGTTTGTCAGGAAGAAAAGAAAAATGGAAACAAAGGTGTGTGTGTGATATTTCTCACCAATAAGAAACTGGTCATTTATTCCTCCCCATCCCAGGATGCCCCAGCGCAGTGGGAAAGATGCGAGAGGAGGCACGAGCATAGTTCCATGCACAAGCAGAGTGATATGGGACATGAAGAGGGACTGAAGAGCCTGGAGAAGCTAGTGGGAAACAGGAACAGACTATCGGAGAGAGCCTGGAGGCTTTAGAGGAGGAGAGGGAAGAGGTTGAAGAGTATGAACTGGCCTCCCTTATTCTGTACCTGTTCCTTATTACCCCACCTTTTACCCACCGCACACAGCCTAGCCCGTTTTTGCCCTGTCCCTTGTTTCCCTGCTTCCCCAACCTTGTCACTGTCCTTCACTCCTCCTATCCCCTCTGCCCATACCGTGTCCCTTCACTGCTCTCTCCTCTGTATTCAAGTCAGGCTGTTTCCTCTTTCTCTTTTAGGCTGAGTAGGTGCCAGCTGGGGGAATATTCAGCACAGGAGAGAAAGCTTCCCAACCATCAGTTCTAGTACACAATGCCACAGCAGCCCCTAGCTACCTGAATGAACAATTGTCACAAAAGTCCCTGAAGCCATAGCCTGGAGCATGCTCAGTGCAGACCAAATTCCTGGAGATTTTTGCCAGCCTCAAACAAACTTCTACTGAGCAAATGCAAGTGGCAATTTTAAGATGTTTATAACTTGGCCAAATATGTGTGAATTTTCACAAGGGCAGCAAGTCCCATCTCTTTAATCTAAAGGTGATCCCCTGCCTATTTCAAGTCCTTGGTGCAAAGCGTGGAAGTCCTAGAGTTTCTCAATGAAACAGTTGTAAGATTTTAACATGGACTAAATAACATTTTCCCCTAACCTTGTTCTCAGAAATGACTGAACCATTTTCAGCTGAAACTTTCCAGAAAGATTCAAACTGAGGCAGACACTCAGCATGTAAAATTTCAGCCTGAATGGTTAGTTTGCCAAAGTTATAAGCAACTGAAAAGAAGAGTTTATAATAGAAAATATTAGACAACCTTACCTTCAGGTATTGCAGCAAGTTCTGCCTCTGTGTATAACTAGGGGAAGTCACAAGGAGGGGGAGGCTCTCACCACATCTCAGTAAGGCACTCATATTACAATGATGAGGGTCTTAAAAGAATCTACATAGTCCTGTGGGTCCTGTGCTTATTGGCGGATTTGCTTGCCTCAGAGATTCACAGCAGCCCTCAATTTGGCCACTTTTGCTAGTGGCTCAAACCTGCCCTTCACTCAGCTAACCTCATCACTGGCCAGCATGGGAAAAAAGAAGGAGAACAATCCCCGCAGTCTCTGCTGATCCACCACGTGGGTCAGGGAACAGCCCAGAGACCTTCCCCTCTGCTGGAACCCACAGTCCAGATCAACTCCTCCTGTGTCTGACCAGGAGTTGGGAGATTTGGGGGGAACCCAGGCCTGCCCTCTACTCTGGGTTCCAGCCCAGGGCCCTGTGGACTGCAGCTGTCTAGAGTGCCTCCTGGAACAGCTGCACGACAGCTACAACTCCCTGGGCTACTTCCCTATGGCCTCCTCCCAACACCTTCTTTATCCTCATCACAGGATCTTCCTCCTGGTGTCTGACAATGCTTGTACTCCTCAGTCCTCCAGCAGTACGCCTTCTCACTCTCAGCTCCTAGTGCATCTTGCTCCCAGCTCCTCACACGCGCACCACCCACTGAAGTGAGGTCCTTTTTAAACTCAGATGCCCTGATTAGCCAGCCTGCCCTAATTGATTCTAGCAGCTTCTTAATTGGCTCCAGATGTCCTAATTCCCCTGCCTGCCTGAATTTGTTCCAGCAAGTTCTTTCTTGTTCTGGAACTTCCCCTGTTACCTTACCCAGGGAAAGTGGACCTGCTTAATCTGGGACTAATATATCTGCCTTCAAGAAAGAGCTGCTAGAACCATTACTGCACCGAATTTCCATATTGGATCAGAACAAAGGCCCATCTGGTAACACATATTTGACAGTGACTACTACCAGATGATTAAGAGGAAGATTTAAGGACCCCACAGTAGGCAGAGATGGGATAATCTCTCCCCCACATTAGGTCTCATTCTGGTCTGCAATAGCTAGAGACTGTCTTAAGTGTGGAAGCACAAAATTTAATATCCCTTCCAAATGTTTTGTTATGATAATTCTTGTCCATATAAAGAGCCAATCCTTTTTTGGAAAAAAACAAACAAACCCCATCAACAACAAACACTGGCTCCACTGGAGCCAAGCATAGAATTGGAAGGAGGAGGCCATGCGTTGGTTCCAGCAGAAGTACGATGGCATCATCCTTCCCGGCAAATGAGCAGTTCCAATTACCAAAAATGCTAATAAAATTCTCACATTTTTAAAAACAAAAACAAAAACAAAAACAATAAAACCAATCAGAGTCCTGCCTTTGAAGGCAAAACCAGTCAAGGAGACTCAATGAGCTGCCATGACTTGTAAAGACGCCAGTGTCCTAAGAATAAAGTCAGTTTCTTTCTTAAAAACAAAACAAACAAACACACAACTCTCCTGTAGCCATCTGTCCTGACCCCGTCACAATAGGTAGGTTCAACATTTGGGCTTCCCCAGAATCCATTTCCTGTCTGGGATATCTCTATTTTCTCCCTAGCATTCACATCTGATCAGCGGCAGCAGCTTCCCCCACAGAAACCAGTTATAAATGGAGAGATTTGTAAAGGGAGTGGCACAGATGCACCTGGTGTAGGCAAAACTTCACTAGCAGCCTTACTATTACCACTGTTCTCTCTGCACCTGCACACATCAGCGCTTAGAGGGACAAATGCATTTTGCACAGCCACCAAAGTACCAAGGCTGCCTCCTCTCACATCCCACAGAGCAACCCAAGCTTCTGAACAACTTGGCAGCAAAACTGCAAGCGCATCTTAAACCACACCAAATGAAGTGAATTTACTCCTCTCTGCCCCCAGGGGATCATTAACCAGGGCAGTAGGTGTACAAGTCTTCTTGCTCAGTGATTAATACGAGGCACAATAAAAGAAGGTAGGCAGCATGCTTCTGACCATGGGAGTGACTCAAAAAACAAATGCATTGTTCACAGCACTCCAAGAGAAAGAGGCAGAGAGGACACTTGAGTATCTGCAAAATATTTCTCTAGTATTATTTGTACTCTGGTAGCATGCAGGGACTTCAGTCATAGTCCAGACCCCAATGCGTGAGGCACTGTACAAACACAAAAAGAAAGTCTGCCTGAGGATCTTACAATCTAAGTAATACAATATTCCTCACCCTTCATATTTAGGCTCAGTCTCAGTTAAACTCAGACTCTCCAACACATTAATTGTCAAAGCTGTTTGTCATAGCTTCCTTAGCATATTTTCCCCAGGATGAAATGGTATGTGTATGTGAGAGAGAGACACAGTGTGTAGGCATGTTCCTTGCAGGTTCCCCCCTCCAATCCATTTGAAACGACAAGCTCAACTTTCTTCCAGAGGGCTCCATCAGCGCCAGCTCAGCCAACACATGCACAAAGCATCAAACTTTACACTCCAAACAATTGCAGATACTGTTCCCTGCAAAGCACCTCCCAGGGCCTGGATGGAGGAACATGGCACTCATATGCACAACTCCTTATTATGTACAAGCGGCTTGTCAGAAATTCCTGGGGCTCTCTGGGAATGGAAAGAGAGGAGGGTTCCCATATCCCACAACACGTGGGTTCCTGGGTTTCAAAGCTTCAGGGACAAGATTCATTTTGCTGGTCTGGGATTCAAGCCTGCCCCAAAGTCACCAACCTGCCACCCTCTCTCTATTTCTAAAGTGTTCATCAGCTTAGTATGAACGCATGTTAGTTCAGCTGACCAGAACAGACATCTAGGGTTAGAAAGGTGTTTGGGGTTTGCTTGTTTTTTAATTTAGTTACTATGCTGAAAATTTGAGAATTTTTAGAGCCTGGGCAGAAAATCAACAACAATGACCTATTAGAGAGGAAGTGTCCATATGCAACAGAACCCTCTCCCCTAGCCACATGCCAACATTGGGCCAGGCTGTAAGCATCTCCTGCTCAGGTATGGTAAGATATGTCAGGAGTAGAAATAAGCCTTCTTGCATCACTCCCACCATGTTCAGAGAAACAATTTAAAGAGACATTTTAATCTATAATACACAGCTCATAGAGCATGCCATACAGAGCAGCCAAGATGAGAATTCAGGCCAATATCATTTATATACCCAGCTTGTTACTAACCCTACTGCTTGGCTGGAATGGCATGCTTCAAATGTTAGCCCCATTAGCCTCTTTGGGGATGGTAGGCAGAGGAGGGCTAACATGGAGGTTTTGTGGGAGCAAGAGTCTCCAGTTACCCCAGTTAGACGTTTCAGCTTCAGGATGGGGACATAAAGGAATGGCAGTCTGTATTCACAGACTAGCCAGCAGAAAGCATTTGTGTTAGTCAGACCCCACCTGAAGGAAGGTGCTTACATGACTATTGCAAGAATATGGTAATGTGGTAGAGGAAGAGTAAGGGTACAAAGGCCACGGAACTGTCTTCAGATGGACCAGAGCCACTCCAGGGCAGCTGAGTATCAATACAACATTACAGTATAAACCTCAGCAGTTTACAGCCACACTGGAACCATTTGCTTTAAATATATAACCACCTTTGCTGTTTCTTCAGCCTCTGGAGCCTGGACACAAAGACCAACAAAAACTAGGAATTGAAAGACATTTAACTAGGAGCAGAAGAAGCGGGAAAGTTGGAAGAATTGCGCTCACATCAGCATGGTAGGAGCAAGGCTTATATGGTTCTCTGTCAAGAGAGCAGGCTTTGACATTAGAGCATACCCAACCATTCTGCCTAAACTGCTCAGACCACAGGGCATCTCAGCTAATGCACCCTAGCAGAGCTAGGAGACAGGCTGGCCCAGAGCCACCACGTCCCAAAAGCTCACTCACCCACTCCCCAAATATCAACATTGAATGCAGATCCTCTAGCGTCAACACTGAAGCCAAGTGCTGACTAAATCCCACTTTTCCAAAAGGGTAGGGATAAGCCCCTCCACTCATCCCCACCATCTCCTCTCCCCTTGCCCACATACACAAATCTCCTCCCCCTTTCACCCCTCCCTCCCCCCCGCCACACACACACACACACACACACACCCCCCAAGAGCAGTTAAGGAAAAAGCTGTAGAAATATTTGCCCAATGCTGGAGCCCGTTGCTGGGCCTGGCTGTATTGTTGATGGAAATACACACAGCAAACATGCACTGTGAGGAGCACTGCGGGACTCCAGCGGCTTCAGGGAGGCTTTGTCAGGCTAACTCTGTGTGCACTGGCCAGACTATTGTGAAAGGGAAACAAACAGAAAAACCGTTACAAACTCAAACGCTGCCCCCCCTCAAGTTTCCCCCCTTCGTATCTCCCACCCACCAGCTGCCACCTTCCTCAAGACAAATCGAGACCGGAGGGGGCTGCTTCTAAAGAGAGAGAAAAGGTTTCCTGAGATAGATTTAAGGCAACAAGTCAGAGCTGCAAGGAGTCCTTTATCCACCAGGGAAGCCTCCCACTGCTCCAGGGCTGGGTTGAGCTGGAATCCTGGGGGCCAGCTTTCTGAAGGCTTCCATTGATTTGTCACTGGTGATAAGTGAGGCCAGAACCATTCCCACAATCCCCTGCAGAGGGGAAGATTCTCCCACAATGCTCGACGGGGGAGAAGCACAACAAAAAAGAGAAAAGTACAGAATGTAAAGGTCGAAAAATCTGGAATGTTTCTCTTCTCTAACAAACAACAACAAAAAAAGAGTGACTATTCTGCAATTTAGGCAGGGGAGAGGAGACAATGGTTCAAAAGGACAGCACAGCAGCTCATGAGAGCACAGGCCCTCTCCGATCAAGCAAAAGCAGATAGGAATTCTTCAGCCCCTTGTTTCCCAAGGGCCTCCGAGTGCCAACTCAGTGCAACAATATTCCTTTAAAAATTCCACAACTGCTCCTTTGCCAATAGCAGAACCCTTTTAAATCTTCTCTATGTACACACAAACACACTTCCTCCTCCAAGCAGACACTGCTGAGAGTTAATTCTTCTGCTTTCAGAAGGACCTCTTCTCACAGTATGAAACAAACAAGAGATTCTTAAAGAGCACCAAGCCTGGAAGGTGAATTCCAAAAGCAACAGAGACCCTCAAGGGGCATCACATTGCCCCAGTGGGAAGACAGATAGACCAGCAGCCCCATACAATACCAGATGCAGATGATGACTTAAGGAAAGCAAGTAGTACCCTGTGCCAAAGTAAAATACAGCAAATCAATCATGAATACTGACAAAGCTTCACAGTCTTTTGTAACTGGAACACTCAATAGGAGTTCAGGGAAGACCACCTTAGGTTTGGTTTCAAAATGTGCTCATCTAAGGCTTTGAGCCAAGGCACAGTCTTAAAACTGCAGATCACCACACAGGAGCAGTGGTTAGGGCGGGGAAGGAAGAGAAAAACTGTCCCATTTTTCCAACAAAACCTCTGAACCAGCATCCCTCCTACCCAGAAAAAGGCTAAGAGAGGCAGGCCTTGTATGGTGACCCAAAGATCAACCAATTTAAGCTCCAGTAGGGACAAGCATACCCTGCCTTCAGACTTCCCCCAATTAAATCAGGGCAATGTTCAATCCAGTGACTCAGATGATCTCAACAGCCACAGTATCAATTGGAAAGACTAAGGTGACCAGGTCCCTCGGATAACACTGTGATGAGAACAGTGTAAGCATTTAAATAGACATATAAGATCCAACCTGATTAGAACTTTACAGGTTAAAATCAAACACCTTCGATTTCATCTGAACCCAAACCAGCAGCCAGTAGAGCTTTTTGTAACTGGAACGGTACAGGTCTTAAAGTGGAGCCCCATAAAGTGCGACATGGGAATCTAGAAGCACCCAAGTATCCAGCAAGCCCGCCAGCTTGCAAACCTGAGTACCAAAGGGCATGCAGGCACCCCTAATGGAGAGGGCCAATATCATTGTGGGGGGAAATCTCCCTTTTAAAGAACTCTGGGACTAATCTAAAACTCATTAAATCAATGTTAAGACTCCAATTAACTGCAATGGACACTGGATCCAGCCCCAAGTTTCTTCACATTTATTAAACTATTTAACCTCTTCTAGTTACAAACCTTTTCAGAGAAAATAAAGCTCACCCATAGCTGCAGACATACCCAGCACCTTGTGCTGCAACCCCATCAGAACCCACACATTAGACTGGGTCTGTCTGAGTCAATACTTAGATGGAAAGCCTTCAAGAAACTGAAAGAGCTACAAAAAGTGGTGTTGGTGATTTAACAGAGTGCATTCCTGTCACTGAACCAAGAATGACCCATGGCACTCCCCGCTTTCCCACCACCACCACCGTGTTATGGGACGCTGTACTTCTGGACATACCATCTTTCAAAGGAAATGAAACTGATTTGTGAAAAGAAAAGGAGTACTTGTGGCACCTTAGAGACTAACCAATTTACTTGAGCATGAGCTTTCGTGAGCTACAGCTCACTTCATCGGATGCATACCGTGGAAACTGCAGCAGACTTTGTATACACACGGAGATCATAAAACAATACCTCCTCCCACCCCACTGTCCTGCTGGTAATAGCTTATCTAAAGTGATCATCAAGTTGGGCCATTTCCAGCACAAATCCAGGTTTTCTCACCTTCCACCCCCCCACACAAACTCACTCTCCTGCTGTATGTATGCATGCATGTATGCATCCGATGAAGTGAGCTGTAGCTCACGAAAGCTCATGCTCAAATAAATTGGTCGGTATGCATCCGATGAAGTGAGCTGTAGCTCACGAAAGCTCATGCTCAAATAAATTGGACAGGAGAGTGAGTTTGTGGGGGGGGGGGGGTAGCGGGACAGTGGGGTGGGAGGAGGTATTGTTTTATGATCTCTGTGTGTATATAAAGTCTGCTGCAGTTTCCACGGTATGCATCCGATGAAGTGAGCTGTAGCTCACGAAAGTTCATGCTCAAATAAATTGGTTAGTCTCTAAGGTGCCACAAGTACTCCTTTTCTTTTTGCGAATACAGACTAACACGGCTGTTACTCTGAAACTGATTTGTGGTAATTATTGACCCTGTGGAACTTTTCCCTACTCTAGTTGGTGTGTTAACTCTCATGTCCTGGCAAAATTCCAACTCCAGTAATTAGATTCTGTCTCTCTAAATCTTTCTTGCTTTTTCAATTGGATATGGATTCTTCTTCACTTCCACTCTTAAGACTGCCATGTAGCTGTTAAAAAATCTGTTTTGTTCCACTTAGAGGCAGCTGTATTTCCATGGTGGTACAGAGACCTCTACGTGCAGTTCACATCTCTGTTAAGTTTGTGAAGTGCTTTTGGTGCTACATAACTACAGCTCCTCTCATCCCAAAATGTGTGATTGGTTTTAATTAAGGCAATATATTTATAAACTAATTCACAATAGAAATGTACTAAGAATAGGTAAGTTTAGTGCATTCTGTTGTATAAGAACATGTGCAATGGCTGGACGTGCAGGAAGTGAACCTTGTGAGGTCAGGGTCAAACCTAATGAAGCAAAGGGATGCCACTAAACCAGCCAGAGGTAGGATGATGTTATCGCTCCTTTCTTCAAGCTGCAGCACACATTCCCTCTTATTGGCTGAACTCAAGCAATTTTCCCCTGATCCCAGTTTCTTATTCATAGGCTCAATTTGGTAACTTAATCCCACTTCAAATTGTATTTATTTTTTCTAAATGCAAGTACTAAAATGATACTAAATTACACACACTAATTCTTGACGATGATGTCCAGGCAGCGTTATGACTCCCCATACTTCAGACGCCTCATCCTCCCCAAGTACAAATGCTCAGTAATTTGAAAAATTAACTGGGATTTGAACAAATATAAGAGAAAAATTAGCTCTCCAGTCACCAAAATTGTGCAGACTTATTTTCTGTGGCCAAAAAACAACCTCTACTCCTTATCCCAGCATTTTGTTTCTGTGCAAGATATTGTTCCAAGACAAACCTCCCTATATCCTCCCTTAACCCCAACTATAACACTGATGTGAATGTGCCTAAGTGACAAAACAGCTCTCAGGTCACAAAAAAATGCAGTTTTTAAATAGAAGGGGAAGGGGGCTGTCAGGGAGCAGCACTTTATGCAGAAATTAAGTGCAAGGACAAGGAGCAGAGGGTCATTTCCTGTCCAGGCTTTCACAGATGTGTTTCTGCAACGACTCAAGAGCTATTTTGTTTCTTATATTCTGTTTACCAAGTGTTTGTGTATATGGGGAAAGGGGTTCATGTGTACTAAAGACATCCGGATATTACTGTGAAGAGGAACAAACATTGTCAATCAGTTCATTCTATACTTCAATACAGTAAATGTTTAAAAATGTAACTTCCTAATCAGGGAATATACCATCAACTTCAGTACATGAACTTTGAGGAAAGCAACCAACTTCAGCTCCACAATTCCTTATCCCTGACTGGGAGAAACTCCAATATCCTCCAAAATAAAGCCTTCTGCTTCTCTGTATGCAGGGAAGAGACTAAACAGCCTGGGGAAGATCTAAGCATAAGCCCCATTCACAGCATCACTGAGCCAACAGCCCTAGAAGACCATGAAGTCAAAAATCTGTAAATAGAGCACTCTCAAAATAGGTCTCGTGCAGATAATCCTCAGAGATTCCAGAGAAAGACACTTAAGTTATTGAGTAAATACGGCTGCAAAGGTCAATCACATATTTACTGAGCTCTAAAGTAGAAACTTAGTTTAATGCTAAAAGAATTGAAGGGGACATTTAATGGTTATTGTTTGAAGTTTGCTGAAGCCAGAAGATTCCAAGTTAGGTCTAACACTTGGAGTCTACCAAGAGAGTCAGACAGTTTATCCTCCATTCTCAATTTCCTGCCCATCCACAATCCATTCTACCGGAGCCATTACAGCCAGAAAAGAGACCTTAGCAACGAGCTGGATTCACAGACAGGATGCTCCATTACTGGCAATTGTCAATGCCAATAAGTTAATAAACATACTGGCAGAAAACAAGGAAATATAAGGGTCCACGGGATTTCGCAGAGGAACAGGAGAATGCCATCAGTAGGATAGCAGCTTTTTCCCCCTCCTATATATAAATAGTAGTGAAAGACCAACACCTAAATAGGCTATGGTGACTGAATTCCCCCTCTCTAATCCTTTCAGGTTAAGACTGAGACACATTGTCAGTTGAGGACATTCACATGGGCTATTGGCAGTGCTATATGTATTCCAGAAATAAAAAGAACAATTCTCAGCAAAGTCAGCCTGGCACCCTCACCACAAGAAATTCACTTTTTAAAAATGTAGAGACGGACATCAGGTATGTGATAGGGGAAATACAATAGTGCTCCCATCACCGGTTCCCAAACATGGGACTTCTGCTATTCTAGATGTGTTTTTTTAAAATAAATCAGCCACAACCTAGATTGCACTAAACCCCAGTCGTGGTGTTCCAGCTTGACCTTGTGCCCTTGTTGGCAGTCACACAAGTCATTTGCAATTTATTTCCATAATTACCTGAGCAGCAACAGTAAGGTGTGAGCTAGGCAACTGCAGAGATAAAGACCAAACCCCACCCCCAAAATAAACCCCTTTGAAGATTATATACTAGACTTTTTTTAAAGTGTAACTAACAAGACAACACCAGAGAGGGGGTCCAAGGAGGCAAATATCCAGGGATGGTGGAGAGCACAGGTGAGATTCATGATCTGCTGCAGGTCATTTCTCCTTGTGCCCCTGAAAGAAATGGGGACAGGAAGGAAGACAGACAAGTTATCATTATGACAAACTGGGAACATTATTAAGGGGAAGAGGAGAAGCAGTTTTGGCTTCCAAGGATAAATGAAATTTCCTTAAAAGAAGGAAAACATGTTGGATAAACCATGAAACAGAGGACTTGGGGAAGGGAGGGTGCCAAGAGAAAGGTGACGAGCCACTAGTGACAAGAATAAAACCTCCAGTAAATTTTTGAAAAAAGCTCTCATCAAAATCCCCCCCACCAACACTCTCACATTGTGTCAGAATTTGCACCCCCATCCCACTAAACTCCATTCAAAGATATTTTATTGGCATGACAAGTTATACAAGTACTGCTCACATATAAAAGACAGAACACTGGGATTCTGTCAAGAGACAGATTCAATACATGGAGCATCTGCCCAGGCCAGCGCTCCAATGTGTTTGGGGTTTTGCTTACAGGGAGGCTACATAGCATAATGCCATTGATTCTGACTCCATTAAAATATGATAAGGAAACACTGTTCAGAACCCAGACTAGGGGAAAGTCTTATTTCTGATAAGGTAAGGAAATCTCTCTCTCTCTCATGCCTACTCATTCTGAACACAAGAATAGAAAGTCTCTCTCCTGTCATTTCAGCAGCACAGCCATTTATTGCTAGGTTTATG
The DNA here is from genome assembly GCF_965140295.1 of Lepidochelys olivacea. Lineage (NCBI taxonomy): Eukaryota > Metazoa > Chordata > Testudines > Cheloniidae > Lepidochelys > Lepidochelys olivacea. The sequence continues at coordinate 56,469,617 of NC_140416.1, forward strand.
AAGCTTCCCCCAGCTTCCTATTCCAATTGACAATGACCAGTTCTGTATCTGGTAAGAGACTCCCAAATTGGTTGTGCACATTTCACTACGCTGAAGTATTTGCCAGTGTGACTTTTGTATACAAGAATTTGTCACAGTCTAGGTGGCTATTGGTTTTGATCTGTTCCTCACAGCTAGGGTAGGTTTAGTCTGGAGTCTTATTAAGCATTGTATGATTCTGGAAGAAGCTGTTTGCTCCATTGACTTGGAGAGTAGTGCTAAATCCCAGGTGTGATGTTTATATAAGAGGAGCGGATTACTTTTTCATTTAATTTTAGTTTGTAGTCCTCAAGTATTTTTAGGTGGTGGGAGTATTTGCTGCTTTGGCTGAGGTAGTACCAGAAACAAATCTCTTTTTATGCAATCATCAGGAAGGGGAATCATCCCAGTTCTGTTCTGCAGCCGCTGTCATGGAAATTCCTGTGTACATATAGTGCTGGGGGGAAAACAGTGTAAATACAGAATTTTGCCCCAGTTAGTGTCGATAGCTTGGAACCCCAGACTTCACTCTCATACAGGGGAATGGGTTGAATTACACTATCAAATAGCTATAACAGGATTATCAGTGTGTTGTATTCATATAGTTGTTCCTTTATGGCTCAGAGGACCTTCTTTCCCTAGTAATACTTAAATAGCCAGTTTGAAGCTCCCCATCATATTTATTTTAAAGTCCTGGAATGTAGGATGTAGACTGTGTTGCTATGATATCACTCGAGTTTGTTTTGGGCTTTTTCTCAAAAATATCACTTTTCTCTTTTCGAGGTTAGCCTTTAGGACCCATGCACTGAAGTATGTTTCTAGAAAATGTAGGTGTGTTAGCAGCTGTCACAGTCATTTAATATGAGCCCTCAGCTCAGAGGAGTAAGCCATGATGTACACACTGAAGCTGTTATCCTTGTCTCACTCCCCTTCCTTGCTTGAAAACCTGTTCGCATATCCTGCGTTTGATGAATTGGTACATGGATTTAGTTGTGCCATGATTTCCTAACAGTTTCTTTCTGTAGCATGGTAGGGTTCAGTCCTGGGAGCCACACAGAGTCAAATAGTTTTTTTTAAAATCCATAGAGCAGGCAAATATCTTCCATTGTTATGATTCCCCCTTTTCCCACCACCACGCACACATAGCTGTTAATGAGCATCTGGAACATAAAGAAGATGTGGTCAAGGTTCATTTCTCAGCAAGAAGACTCCTGAGCTTCCTCTCTTCCTCCCACAGCACTAGCACCACTGATACTATCTGTCCATCACCCCACCAGAACCAGCTAATACCAGAGGAGTGTGTACTCATGTCAGTATCATGTTTCCTGGTGACTTTACCCTAATCTTATGAACACTCATGCCTCCAATATCAAAGAGCACTGTAGATGAAAGTCCTAGGGCGTTATGGCTGGCGCTAGGACCATTCAAATTGGTAGGAGTGGAGAGTAAACATTTTCTAGAGATACAGTGACTGGAAGGTGCAGCATTCTGAGCTAGAGCAAATCCCAAAGTAGCAGAAAGAATAAACGAACACAGAGAAAAGCAGAATGAAAAAACTTCTCCCGTGCTCCGCACTGCCAAGACCAGCTCCTGCTCCAGCCTTGTTCCTCTCTTTCCTCAAGTGCAAACCCTGCTCTTCACGCCATCAAACCCTGGCTTGTTCAAAGCTTGGAGCAGGGAGACCATTAACTGGCTTCATCAGAAGACTCATCCCTTTGAGGGAATTTCCCTCTCTCCCCATGCATTTGAAAAGTACAGGCAGAGCGAGTACTGTTTGCTTAGTGAGTTTGTTCCCTGAGCAGATCACTGGGTGAGCACCAATCAACACAGAGAAAGGGCACAAAGCACAACACCAAAACAATGGGGAGGAGGGCACAGATGCTTTTGTCTGCAAGTGATAAGTGTTCCTAAGTGCCCTTGTTCATTCAGACAGGCAGCCCAGAGGAGTCAGCCAGTGCTCAATGAGGGCCACTTCAAACTCTGAATAACCTCCTACCTACCAACGGCAAAACCTTCAACCAGGTGGAAATCAAGCCCGAGATGATGGGCCACTACCTGGGCGAGTTTTCCATCACCTACAAGCCAGTGAAACACGGCAGACCTGGTATCGGTGCCATCCACCCATCTAGGTTCATTCCTCTGAAGTAAATGATGCTTAGGGAAAATATTTTCTATATGTAAATAAAGAAAATGCTCGTGCTTGAAGAAAAAAAAAAAAAAAACACAAAAAACCACCCAACCTCCCACTGTACACTTCCAAGGAGTTCCACAGATTCTGCACTTGGGTTGGGATCCCTGGCCACACTCTATGCACAGTTGTTGCCATTGCTACTTGCCCAAGTCTATACTTTTCTATCAGAAGTTTCAGATTTTAGTCCCAGGGATGACACCCTTTATCCTACCCCCAACCTGTTCACACTTCTGTCCTGGCCAGGGGAGCCTAGGTTCTCATCATATTGATGCTTAGGGCCTATGGTGATAGGCACCCTAAAAACACCTAGGAGAAACAGGTTTGGGGGATGCCCTCAGAGCAGTAAAGATGCACACTCAGGCATTCTAAGAACAGGAACAACAGATACCAAGAACAGAAACTGCGAGGCCCCCATATATAGATGCTGCACAAACAGGTATAAAGATGCATTCTCTGCCCAGTTGCCATGCTCTGTCACTTTTTCCTTTAAAGCATTGCTGAAATCGGCTCACTCTCTCCAGCCCAGCAGCTAATAAAATGAAAACGGTACAGAGTTCAAGCATAGAAGTTTCTGGTTATCAGGGAATACGGTACAGATTATCAAGGGGTGCGAAATTCGGTTAGGAGCTGGTGGCGTAAGGAATACATAATCTGTAATCTCCCCGATTGGGGGTAAAAGTTTAACCAGTCAAAGTACAGATATTGAGATATGGGAGTATGTTGTCCATATAATGGCTATGTTCAGGTGTGGAGTATAATTAGCGGATACGATGATGGGGATGGATCTACCCTCATTTGGTGGGATTTAATGTTCAGTGAGTTTATGGTTCCAGTTCATACGGTCCAATGGAAAAAGCCTCTCAGTCCCTTTCCCATAGTGGATGCACAATGTCGTACCAGCTCACACCTCCTGGTACCGTCGGTGGCCGGTGAAGTGTTTGATGTAGATGTCCCTGGACCATCGGATGGTGTCCGAGACCATGAGGCGCCGCATGAGCCGTGCATAGCGTCGACCGATCCCACAGGTCTGCAGCATACGCTCGTTGCAGGAGTCCCAAGCGCCCAGGGCTCCGACGATCAGGGCATCCATCTGTACCTCGTAGCCCTTTGCTCTCAGGGTGTCGGCCAGGGGGGCATATTTTTCCAGCTTCCGAGCTCGGGCTTCTCGGAAGGCCAGGGTCCTGTTCTCGAAGGGGACCGTGATGTCGACGAGGATGATCTTTTTCTGGGCCTTCACCCACATCTCAGTCACCTCTCACCTTGCAACCTCCTCTTCTTTGTCCTCCCTGACTCCAACTTTGCTCCCATATAATCCTTCAAAATGCTGTAGCTAAATCACCTCCTCCTTCTGCTACTCAGAGCCTTTTACTTCCCTAAGGTTGGATCTCCTTGACTCATTACCCACTTCACTCCTCATCATGCTCAAGTTTCTGGCCCTCATTTTCATGACTGTACACATCCTGGCCCCTGCCTACACCCTCCACTCTTGTTCTCACCTAGGACTCTTCTCATTGCTTGTGCTGCACCTGAGCCTGCTTCCTAACAAAACCCTCCATCTATCTACTTCTCCCACTCTCAACTTTGTGCCATCTTCCGTGCCACCTCCTACCCTTGGAATCCCCTCCCTCTCCTTGCTCCCCAACTAAGCACCCTCTTTCAATTCCAATCCCTCCCTAGAACACAGCTCCCATTAATCCAAAACCCAGAGAAAAATTAGAAGGCTGTGCTATTTTAATATTGGACCTTATCTGCCCTACCAGCATCCTATGTGTTTGATCTGTAACATCTCTCTAATTTAGAACAAAACCGCTCAGGGGCAGACACAGCATCTTCCTCTGTATCATGCAGTGCCACACTTTCCACCTCATCTGCTGGGTGAGAAAAATACACAAGAGACCCAAACAACATATGACAGGTTTCAGAGTAACAGCCGTGTTAGTCTGTATTCGCAAAAAGAAAAGGAGGACTTGTGGCACCTTAGAGACTAACCAATTTATTTGAGCATAAGCTTTCGTGAGCTACAGCTCACTTCATCGGATGCTGTAGCTCATGAAAGCTCATGCTCAAATAAATTGGTTAGTCTCTAAGGTGCCACAAGTACTCCTTTTCTTTAAACAACATATGCTTTGCCAACACCTGGAAGGTAAAGAAACTGGCTCTTCTGGTAGGTCCAAAGACAGGTCCAAGAGTAGGTTCCCTGCCGAAGGCAGTTTCCCCTGCAAGAGGAGACTGCATGAGTGGGGAAAGAAGGGTGACTGAGACTGGACTTTTTAAATACGTTTTTTCCCTTGTGCATCCCCAGCTCCCAGTAGCAGGACTGCAGCCACCACTTTTCCCTCTAAAAAGTAACCAGAGTCACTTTTTCTGTCTTTCCAGAAGAAGCACACAGAAGAAACACCGTGTCTGATACATTATACAGCACCTTTGTGTAGCTGCCTCTTGGCCAGATGGGAAATTTTTCTCCTCAGGTCTTTTGTTTCCAGCTTTGATCCCAGTTTTGGATCTGCTCGGTTCACAGCTCCCTCTGCACAGAGGTGAAGGGAGAGCTGACAGGCCAAGTCAGGGCTCACTGCAAGTCACAGTCATACCTTCCATTAGGCTGGCTCCTGGCTCCCCTCCCCCTTCCAACCTGGAACTGTCCTTGAGTTTGAAAAGGTCCTATTAAACATTTTTCAGAGGGCCTTACAGAGGATACATTATTTTGATGGATCCTGGAACTAAAGAGGGGGATTTCTAAGCACAGGGAAATAATGGAGTTTGTTTTAATGGGTTTAAGAGATGCCCAGGGGCAACAAGGAGGTTTGCTTCTCAGTAAATCAAAAACACAGAAGACCAGAAAATGGAGTCAAACAACTGAACTCCAGGAAGCGGGGAAATCAGGCTCTATTTAACTGCTGCTCTTGGTTACAGCCAACTTCAGGCTGCTTGGAAAAACAGCACACACACTACATCACTGGCACAAACTTAATAGAGGAAAACAAAGAGACAACAGGGGTCAGAGTGGGGGTGGCAAGTAGAAGGAGGCACCCACCCCCTACCAGAGAGTCGGATCAATTATCCCTGAATACTAACAAGATTTCTGATTAAAGAACTGCTGCAATGCAATAAGGATAGAAAGCTCCAGCAGCCAGGAGGGGCTGTCAGGCAGTTACAAAAGGACACAGAAAATTATGCCTTGCTTGGGCATACTAAGGAATTTACTACACTAGTAAACAGGAGAGGGGTCTCCACTGCCTACAGTCCCAGTCATTCCTCATTGCTGATAACTTCAACCTCAGGGACAAGACTCAGTCAATTGCTCTAGCACCTGGAATTTGGTTTCATGCAAGCTTGTTGCCTCACCACAGCTTCTAGCAGAGGCCTGTTCCGGGAAATGTCCTATTACCACAGGTCAGTAAGGAATCAAAAATAATCCACTGCATAACTCATGGTGTGAGATAGCTGGACACTTCACTTAGCCAGGAGTATTACCATCAGAGGTGATGCATCTGCTTAGATGTTGCAGTATTTGGGGAGCAAAAGCATACGGTCTTTGTTCATATCTACGTTTTAATTCAACTAGATTGCAATTTACAATCCAAACACTTAATACAAATATACAATGTTAACCACTGAAGTGAGCTGTAGCTCACGAAAGCTTATGCTCAAATAAATTAGTTAGTCTCTAAGGTGCCACAAGTACTCCTAACCATTAAATGAACACCATTAGACTGTGGATCTCCTGGTTACCCATACAGCCCACAACATCAAATATCTGAAAACTGCCAACCCTAAATGAAACAGACATTTAAAATTTCCAATACTATTTATCAGAACTCAAAGGTTGCACTCTCATTCAAACCCCTCATGCAGGCCTGTATCTGCCCTGTGACACAATGTCCCATTTAAAAGCCAGGCTCATGTCAGTTCAGAAACCCTAATGTTGCTAGAAAATAGTCAGTCAGATTTGGAGAATTTCAATCACCTGAAATATTGCAAGACTGTTGTCAAAATTCACCAATTCCATTTGATACTAGTGAAGTGTCTATCAAAACTTCTCTTCATACCCAGGGCATGGAACCTCCTTCCACCTGGATTTGTAACATTTGAAAAAGGTCATCTGTTAAGAACAGAACTAATTCTCTGGGGCCCAAAGCTCTTGGAGGCTAGACGTGCAAACTGGAGCATCTCAGCATTTAATGGGTAGTGCTGTGTGGTTAAAGTAGAGAGAATGTGCACAAAATCTCAATATTGATTTTCACCTTGCGGTGGATTAGTCTATCACCCTCAATATAACACTGTCCCTGAACCACCAGACTCACAGAATGAATAAACCCATTATCTTACAGGATTGAAAGAATTCCCCGACCTACAAATTCTCTTCATTTTTGCCTTCAATATTGGTAAATGCAATTCCTTGCAGAAGGGACGAAAAGAAGGGATTAAAGAAATATTACTGCACCTAGTCTCTGGCCAGTGCAGACAACAAAATCCCATAGGAGAGTGACGCCTAGCATAACACCTGTGTCAAAGAACCAAAGTTACTGCAAACCCAACTCTAAGAGCCTACGGTCAGGCACATTAAATTCATGGATGGCAGCTATGATTAGTGTTCTTTGCAAAGGTCTCTGTGAAATACAGACAGCCACTAAATACAGCATGCAAATTAATGCGATGGGTTTTCTGCATGCCAGAACTCCTGTTCTAGATTCTAAAACTTAAAGGGAGGCTGTCAACTTTAAAAAAAAAAAAAAAAACCCACACACACACCTGTCTGGAAATGTTTTACCTACTATACGCAATAGCTTAGGAAAAGACAACAGGAAATTAGAGAAACAAATTATCTATTTTTGTAATCTAATTACTTTCTGTAGTCGACAGTCACTTTCATTAGAGTCAGGTTCACTGTTTTCCCTGTACAGTCGGTCAGTCTTCCCCCGTTTTGTGGATTTTTTTTTTTTTACTAGTAGTTTGCAAATTTGAGCTGCAGACACAACTGGAGAATGCTTTTCTTTTTAAATGTCCAAGAGATTGCATGGAAACACTTACATCACTCTTAAGGTTTTGGAACGCCTTATTTTTATAGAATCTAGTTTGGGGCCTGAATTGATCTGACAATTCCCCTTTTAAAATGAAAATACTTAGTCTCTTTAAAGTACGTTTTAATATAGTTACAATATGCACCCTAATTTCCATGGTATATGCCCAGAGAAAGGGGGACTCTCCATTGCAGAAAATGCTAGTGAACGCACAAAACTAAATCCAATTCAAAACATTTGTTTAATGTAATCAGGCTGTGCTCTCCTGTATTAACTGACAAACCATATTAATTTCATCATGGAAATGTAAGTTTCTTTGCTACCGTCAGCAAGTTTTGTTGCTGGCAGAAGTACATAAAAAAAGGCCCCCATTCTTCTTTCTGCAGCACCTAGTCTTCATTTGGAAAGATCTGGGGTAGAATTATTTTCATTGGACCTGCAACTTCTTCATCGCTCTGACAAGAAAGAAGCAGGCCAGTGTCCAACACCAACCTTTATAAACAGATTTTCTTGCCTCAGGAAGGTCACCTCGCAACCTCCAGTGCTATGGTAATGCGGTCAACAGAGATCCTGTGGACCCTCAGCATAACCTGTGAGTGAGTGAGGTAGGTAGGTAGAGTAGTGTTCAGTGACTTGCCCAGGATCTCACAAGTCAGTAGCAGAGCCAGGATCAGAACCCAGGGATCCCGACTCCCAGTCCTGACCACACTTCATCTAATGGAAAGTTTCATTTTAGTTTGGGACTCTAAAAATGTCATCAGTGGATTTGAGAAGTAAAACTTTTAAATAAAGATCCCAAACATGGCTGGCTCCAGGCACTAGCTTTGCAAGCAGGAGCTTGGGGCGGCAGTCCGTGCTCCGCGGTGGCAATTCGGCGGCACCGAAGCAGCTTTTGGGTGGCAGCTCCACCACTCTTCTGGGTGCGACAGCAATTTGGCAGCAGCTCTGCCGCTATTGCAGCAGTGGCAATTTGGCAGCGACTGCTTGGGGCAGCAAAATTGGTAGAGCTGCCCCTGATCCCAAAGATAAACCTACAGGCACAACACTCAGAAAGATTCTGTGACCTTGCAGACAAACTCTAACAGACCATCATTCCATCAAACCCTTCCTTCCCCACCAACACCATTAACACTAACTTGCAAGCATCTCTCTCTGTGCCTCACCTCTCCACTAGTGAATCAAACGTATGCACGCACACTTCTTTGGCACAAGCTTCCACAGCCCCTCTCCATTAATAGTGGGTCAAAGTTCAATCTGACATGCTTGTTGTTTGGATAAGAGCCCCTCTTCTTGTCCCTGAGCTGAGACACAGCAGTAAGTGTGCTGTTTTAATGGCTGTTGTACTTTGAACTGTGTGGCACCCTGAGCACCTCCGGTGTGGATGTTTTGTAAATAAAATGATTCAATCCTAAACCCTCCACACGGATATTGCTAAGATGCAATGTTGGAAAGAGACTACAGAAGCAGCAGGGCAGACACCTGAAAAGTAGGCATTTGCACCTTCCTTGACACCCACCAAAAAGGAGGCAAAATATTTGGGAATTATTTCCTTATTGAAACAAATCTGGTTTATGTTCGTGAAGTAAAGAGGATATAGTTTCCCATAACTACAGTTGGCACCACCCGTCATAAACCTCAACATTCACCTACACATGGAGACCCAAGAACAAACACTGTCATGGAACCTCAGGCACAGACAAACTGCCATAAAAAGCTTCCCATGAACATCAGTGTACTATCGCTTAGAGCAAAAACAGCAATTCACCTGCACTTTACAGTTAAACATCCCTCACCCAGGTCCCTCGTTAATAGCCAAGACACATTAACTAGGAGCACCTTGGTAACAGCCAAATTAAAATTCCATCCAGTTTTTTACCTATACAAATCTCTATGGATAAGATTCTTTCCACTCCTTCTGGATTCCAGTTAAACACCTGTACGGCAATTCCAGAGGAACTTCTATCTCCTCTGGTTACTAATACCAGATTCTCTGAGATACAAAGCTACAGCACTATTTACCTAGCATTTTCAAACCATTTTAGCACCTTCTTCAAAAGAGTGTGCGAATAAGAAGAGTGTTCTTGATAGAAAGGGAACAACACTGCTTGAAAACTAAACACAACCTAATTGTACCCAAGAGGCAATGCTTGCACAATGATGGAGATCAGTGCAAAGATTCCTTACAACTTCAACCCAGCATGGAGAAAAATGCATTGTATCAGCCAATCGTGGAGGAAGAGAAATAAGGTACCATAACCTCCAGCTCACAAAACGTAAACTTCCCTTGTAAACAGTATTGAAAGATGCTCAACAGAGGCCCTTTCCTCCCTATCACACCACCACCCAAAAAAAATTTTAATACATCACTGTGTAGGGGGTAGAACTAGTCATAAGAATTTTGTCCTTCTGTTTACTAGACTGGACTTAAACAGAGCAAATAGGTGGACACAATTCTCATGACTAGTTCTCAAGCTGTTCCACAACCTCTTACTACAAAGAGGTTATTACACACAGTATTCAGTATCTTTGGCAGTTCCCCTCTCTTGACATTTCTATCTCAGAGAGTTCCAAGAAGGCATGTGGGGAGAAAAACATCTTAATTCCTTCAAAAGCAGAGGGGGTAAGTTAAAAGAAGTTTCACCAAAGCAGGACTGTACCTTTAAGGGGCCGTGTTATTGGATGAGTAGCTGCATTCCTGCTCAGGAAGGGCTGCTGTCCCAACATGCAGGAGAGGCTGGAAATAACCTGCACACATACAACCTTCCAGCTCAGAACTTATCCTCTCTGTCACAGTCTCTCAAAACACACAGAGCAGAGGAAACAAACAGAGGGCGCAGCAGAAACAAAGAGCTAAATCCACTGGAGACCAAACTTCAGAGAGAGGAGGCTGCATGTTCAGCCGAAGAGAAGGGGCCCTTTGGAAAACCGTGAATCATACAAGAATAGATCAAGGGAGCTGGGTTCCTTTTCTGTGGCTTTGTAAGGGGCCTGGCCCGATTGCGGCAGCATTATCTACAGGGAAAGTTGTTCAGTGATCTTCAGGAATCCCAGGGCTCCCTTCAGACCCCCACCATCAACTCGCCCGTCTCTGGGGCAGTGGAAAAAGCGAGTGCCGAGGAGGGAAGGGGTGAGGACACAGCAGACAAAGCCCAACTGGGGAAAAGGCAATGAGGTTGCCCAGGTATCTAACCCCGTGGGATGCCTCCAGCGCCAGAGCGAGGCAAACTCTCAGCCATCTCCAGCCCACTACTAAATCAACAGATTCCGCCAGCGCGCCCCCTTCCCGGGGTGCCCCGCACGCGGCGCTAGGGGGGAAGCGCTCTGCGCCCCACCCCGCGGGAGAGCCAGCCAGGTGCGCGGTACCTGACCCACCCCGCACTCGGGACGCGGCTTTGGAGGGGAAAGGGCCCAAGAGTCCGAGCAGCTGCTGGGGCTCCAAGCACCAGGGCCCGGGGGAAGGAGAAGCTGCTACCCCCAGGTCTCAGCCGGGCGAGTACAGCCTACCTTGGCCCGAGAAGCTGGGCAGTGGGGTCCTGCACCTGCGCTGCCCCGCAGGGGGAGTCCCGCACCCCGACAGCGCTGGAGGAGCGGTACCGCTACTGCCCCCCCGCCAGGGGCCTTCAGCGCACGGCGGGGGCTGGGGAAAGGGGCTGCCCGGGGAAGAGACGATCCCGAGGCAAGCGCTTACCTCGGACGCAGAGCAGGGCTCCCAGCAACAGCGGCAGGAGGGAGCCCCCGAGCCGCCTCATGCTGGCAGCCCGCGCCGCAGCTCCAGCCCTGCACCGGGCTCCGGGGCACGGAAAGTTCTCCGGGTCGCTCCGCAGCACCGGCCGCTCCTCCGACGGGCTGAGCGCTCGCTGCACCTCCGGCCGGCCGAGCTCCGCTGGGACCATGCACCAGAGCTGCGGGTGGCTCGGTGTCCAGGGTGCTTTCGCTCGTCCAGCCTTCTCTAGCGCGACCGCAGCCGAGGGAGTCCGCAGCGGGCTCAGGCTCCCAGCTCAGCCCGCCCCCGGCCCAGGCCCTGCCCCTAGAGGCGGAGCCTTGCCGAGGCAGCCTCCGCTCTCCCCAACCAGAGCCCCAGAGCTGCAGCGCTGGGGAAACTTCTTAAACTTCCCGAGTCCCCAGGCAGCGGCGAACCTAGGGCAGCCCCCGTTACCCTGTCTCCAGGCTCCTTCCAGTCATCCCCCCAGAAAATGGCACTGGGGCCGCCCCGGTGTCCCCGTTACCCTCCTAGTGCGGCCCCCAGACCCCGCCAGCACCCCTACCATCACCCTGTATCCAACCAAAAGGGCAGTTCCATTGCTCTCAACAGGGCACTTCCCAGCCAGCCCTGGTCCCCGCACCAGAGTAGCAGGCCTTAGCCTCCGGCACCTCCCCATCACACCTCCCAGAGGGAGGTATGTCCTAGTCCCTAACCTAGGGCATTTCCCTAGCCTGGGGCAGTCTCCACCCACCCTTATCCCCACAGGGAAGCTCCCAACTGTACCTGCCTAACCCCCATTCCTTAATCCTCATTTCCCCAGCCTCCTGAAATATCTCCAGTCCCCAAAAGCTCTCTGACTAGTTTATTCCTATTCCCTTTCCTCCTCCATAAGTGCATCCCTCAGGCCAATCCCCATCCTCCAGAGCAGCATCTCTGGTTTCTGAGTGCATTGCCTTGTATATCTCCATCCCTCAGAGTCCGATCTTAGTACATCAATATTCCAATTCTTTGAGATTTCTGTGTAGTTTATAGTACACTTGAACACTCTATCTGGGCTATTTTGTAAAGTCCTGCCCCTTCTCCCTGGAGCATCCCCCCTTTTGCCCCTAGTGCATCTCATCAAGTTTTTTGCCATCTGTAAGGTGAATACTCCTCCCCAGCCCTTGCCCATCCATTGCTTTCCTGGACCCATTACTCAGTGCATGCTGCAATGTCCGCACGGGACATATCTGATACCATGTTTTAATTTCCCTATTTTATTGTGAGTCTCATGCAATTCAGTGTTCTTCTTAAAGCCCCAGATTCTAGAGACAGCTGATTAGGGGGAAATCTTAGCTTTCATTAAAAATAAATACATATGTTTCTAGCCCTCACAGTTGTGGAGAAACACTTAAAAATCTGATCCAAGTGCCCCCCAAAGATTCATAAACCAGAAAGCAAATAAACTGTTGGGTTCTTTTGTTTTGTAAACTCAATTTTTAAGCAAATCTCATTATTTTTTTGAACCTGACAGGATTTTTTGACTCTGGGGATTTACATTAGAATAAACTTTAGTTGAAAAATCAATCTTAGTTTACTTTAAAACATTAATGTGAATGAATAACTGGTTAAGAGACTCTAAACAAAGGGTCTGAACTGCTGGCTGAGGTGAGAGTTGTGTCAAATTGGTACCACTGGGTCCGACGTAGAAATGGTATTACCTAACATCTTCATTAATATGCATTCAGTGGGAGCTGCAGATGCTCAGCTCTTCTAAGGATCAAGACCTAATGATCCGCCAGAGTGAGTAACTGGCACACCAGTGAAATGTGCCAATTATGCTAAATTAGAAGGAACTGAGAAAAAAAAAACAGTGAGGAGAAAGAATGTTATTAGAAAATGGGTGAGAAAAGAAAAAATAGATTCATTCTGGTCAAATTAAACTAATGCATCTAGAAAGACTTAATCTGAAACAGAGCCTCAATGGGGAGAAGAAACCTAAGATAGGCAGGAAGTCAGACAGAAGTTTTAAATATGGTGTGGCTACTACACATGCCAACACAGCCCTGAGCAGGTAGGGGATACATTTCCCTCTATATGGGTCTAGTACAACTGCACCTGGAAAACAGAATTTAATTCTGATCACTGCCTCACCAGAGATATATTAATGAATTGGAGGAAATTCAAAGAAGAGCAACAAAAATGATCAGGTAGCTGGAGGAAGTGATGTAGGAGGAGAGATGAAAAAGGCTAGATAGTTGCTTACTGTGGCTAAGCAACATCTGAGGTAATGGGGGAACATGAAGAGTATGCAAATATTTGAAGAGTATAAACTTCAAGGAGGGAGAAGTATCATTTATGGTGAAACAAGGGGTAGAACTAGGAGTAATGGGATGAAACCTACTCAGCTTTAGAATAAAATTAGACCTGTTTCCCACAATAACAAAAATACTTCTACCTATTTGTGGAAAGGAGAACAGACTCAAAGCTTGTTTATGTTTAGATTCCCTGCAGGATCTATAGGGTGAGATCCTCAGCTGGTAAATCAGCATAGCTCTGTTGAGTTCTATGATCAGGTCCATAGAAGTTTGTAAGATGCTCAGATGCATCAGTGCTGAGTATGGTAAAAGTACATAGATTGGACATAGAACTTCCTGATGGTGACATGCATAAGGCTGTATAATAGTTTCCTAAGGATTGAGATGGAAGCATTTTCCTGTACATGAAACCAAATCCTTTTGAGAAATACTTTGTCATGACCTTTAATAAACAAATAAGCCTGGTAACTTTTGTCCCCTCTGCTTTCCTGGGAAATTTATTATTCCCTTGTATTTGGTTGTGTTGTGTTTACAAAGTTATGCTATAAAAGGCAGAGGATACCTACTAAGCTACCAAAAAGTAGCATGGTTAGAATAGGATTGTGGGATTCAGATGACCTGGGTTCTAGTCCTGATTCTGTCACTTTTTCTGTGCATGACATTGGGCAAGTCACTTCCCCTGCCCATACCTCAGATTCCCCATTTGTACAATGGGGATAATTATCCCTACTCTGCTTTGTAAATAATTTAGAGATTCTCTGGTGAAAACACTAGAGAAGATATGATCAAAATATGATCAAGAGGGTAAGCTCCTGTGCTTGGGAAGCATGGACAGAGGCGTAAGCAGGTATGGCCACTAGCAGAGAAATGAGGGCTTATTATTGTTAAATAAATAAGTATTTTACAGAGAAACCTTGATGAGAAGAAGGAAAGACTAATTGGAGTATGTAAAAAACCGCAGGAGGTGGAGCATTGATTAACTGGGACTATAGTCTATGAGGAAAGAAACAAGTTGTTCCACACAGGGCAGTTGGGTCAAGAGAGTGCTATGGCTCTTGAACAGTCAAAATTCAAGATTTCCTGCATTACCATTATTATTCATAAGTACTGCATTATTACAACATGCATCTCAGTTCCCTTGCCTGTGACATCTCTAGTGATCAAAACAGATTGTAGCTTGAGTGGCCTAGGGTTTTGGAGTTGAAGAGCCAACGTTCCAGTTCCACATCTCCAGGAGTATGTGAAATTTATTTCATATACCTGACTCTGGCATCTTCATGTGAATACTTTATACTGTGGATTCGCCTCTTCCCTTGGTTGCTTTCCCTGAAGTTTTCTAACCATAGATGGTTTTTTTACTTTACCCAGATGTGCTTATGGTTGTCAGTTAAACTCTACTGCTTTCCTGTATACTGCTTTCAACCATCAGTGCTATATTTTACACTGCAGATTTGCAAAACAAAACACACATTAAGTGTCTTTATTCACAGTCTGAGATAGGAAACTCTCATAGACATAGCTTTGTAGCTTAATAACCAAATTATAGAATGAATTTGAATTTACCTCTCTGTTACTGTATGGAAAGATAGGGCTCGGGCCAGCCTGCCAGCCCACTCACCCTGTGGCCACCATGAATGTTAAACTAAAACAGACTGACTTATTACAAATACAAAAATCCTTCTCTTGCTTTTTCTTCTAGGCACCAAGTTTTCTTGAGTGTCTTCTCCAGGCTGGTCCTCTTCTCCTTCTAGCACCTGTTCCCTTAAATACTTTATGAAAAATAATCTAAATCTAACACTCTTGCATGGTTGATGAGACTCCTCCCTGCGGTGAAATGGTGATTACTCAGGCTCTTCACAGAGCCAAAGTTGCAAATGTAGCCTGAAATCTAGCCTCAGGAACATCACAATTGACTGCCTTGTGCCTGATAAAAAGGAAAAAGTAAACAAGGGAGATGTCCATTTAAGAGCTCGCAATGGCACTCTGGTAATTTAGTTTAAAGGATGGCAAATGCCCCTAACCTCCCAGACTTATGCATTCAAATGTATGAGGATAAAGTTGGTTTCCTAACTCCAGTGTTGAGCATCTAAAAAAGTAGTTTGATTTTTCCTAAGGAGCTGAGCACCTATAAGTCTCTTTGATTTCAGGCTACCGATTTAGTTTGTAAATGTTAGCCTCTCAGCCTAACATTGTGACCAAGTGGTGGAATTCCATCACATTACCTAGAAAGGAGGGGATTGACTTATCCTAAGCAAGCATCTGAGACATGGTGCTCCTGTGCCTGATGAGAGAAGGCTCCCCATTCCTGAAACACTGATGTGTACGAATTGGGTCTCAAAGGGAAGCTGTTGCTCCACAAATCCTCATGGGAAGGAAAGGGAAGTGAAAGGCACAAACATATAATTCTCTCAGCCCCACAAATCTGCTCAGTAAGAGAGATGGGTCTCTTGTTATCAAGAGCTCAGCTACTATGGTGATGAGGGATATGTAAAAATGTAGACAGATGAAGCGAGCTGTAGCTCACAAAAGCTTATGCTCAAATAAATTTGTTAGTCTCTAAGGTGCCACAAGTACTCCTTTTCTCTTTGTGGATACAGACTAACACAGCTGCTCCTCTGAAACCTAGAAATATGTGGGTGTGTGCTTCCTTGGAGATGAATCAGTCCTTTTACTTTTTTGGCATGTAGGCTGGGCAAGGGCTGCCAACAGGTAAAAGACAGAACCCTTAGATCTGTCTGATAGAGATATAGCATATCAAGCTTCTGCCTCCCTATCAGATGGCTGACTCAGAGATTCCTCTTCATACCTCTCCCATTTCTCTACTTTGCTCTTGATAAAAGTGTCTGAGAGAAGATTGGAACCAACTAATTGCTTCTTGACTGCACTAAATTGGAGCTGCATGAAGGCACTGATGAGGGTAAGTTACACAATTGCACACACCCTCTATGTCTCCACACCTGTCTGAGGTCGGCCACCCTCCCCACACATCTAACCTCCCTCCCAGCCATATATACCTGCAACCAATATGTTCACGCAGGTCGCTGCAGAGTTGGGACTTCATTACACACAAACATTAGATCACTGGATTGTTTTTTTAATAGTAAAAGATCTGATTATTATTTAAAATATTATACTTGTGTTTAGTGGTCATGCAAGGCACCATCTAGGTAGTCCTAGAGATGGAATCATCTACTTATCCACAGAAAAGGCAGTGGCAGTACCGCATGTTTTCTCACATCTACCCACTGCCAGTGTGCCTAAACCCTGAAAGAGAGAGGGCCCACCTCTAATGGGGGAAGAAAAAATCCAATCTCCATGTCTCATTCAGTTATTTGTCTCTCTGCAACAGGAAGGCTAAACTGTTGATTGTAATGGTAAGATTTTGTGATTGGGCTACCAGTCCAGTGGGAATCTTTTTTCCTGCCCCCATCATTTCATACAGGCCACTGAAAACAGATGATAACATTTGTTTACTACCGTTATGGGCTAACTTTGAACTGGTGACCTGGGGTGAAAGACTAAACATCTCATTGCCAATAAAACTATTATGGGGAGGGGTAATACTAATTAATCTGAGCTCTCACTTCTGTGTTGCTGGCATTTTCTCTGTGGCAGTGAAGTTTGCCTGGCCTCTGCAGCATCCACACAAATCCTTTCACTTGAAACTCAAAGTTGGAGAGGCATCAACCGTTATAGTTAAGGATACAAACAGTTTCCATTATAAAGCCCTGTTTTAGGCACTCATCAACTTGCAAAATATTCACGTTTTGTGTTGAAATTTTCCAGATTTGGTCTCTGCCCAAGGGTGAAGTTTCTGGATTGTTGAAGCAAAAATAGTTTACGTGCTTTTGAGAATGAGGAGAGTGGAAAAAAATCATTCTTCCCATTATATTTTTTTACAACCTTTTTGTGAAATGGCTGGGGGTGGTAGGGAAAGCTGCATATTTAAAACATACATTAAAATTCTGACAATCTGAGGCAGTGTATGTGTGCTGCATTGTTTATTTAGCTCCTGATCCTAAACCAGTGAAGTCAGGGGAAGCTTTACCATTGACTTTAGTGGGCACAAGTTCAAGCCCTTAATACAAACTATCAGCTTTCCTGGCAGAGACAGTATCTTCTCTGTTTTGAACACCACCAGAGATATGATCAGCAGAGTCAGGGGAAGGCATAAGCAACTAAGCAATTGTTTAGAGCCCCGAGTAGCTCCAGGAGCCTCCCTATTAGTTATTAGTATGTGGGGTGGGGGGGCCAAAAATATTCCTGCTTAGGGCTCCCAATGGGTTAGCACTGGTACTGCTGATCAGGTATGCTCAGTAAATCATAGAAATGGACTCGAGTCATAAAGTTTTGATCTAGATCTGAGCTTCCCCCAACGTTCAAGCTCTTCATTAAGGAATAATAATTCTTACCTCTGTTCTTATTACTGTACGACACTCAATGAAAGACGTATAAACTTTGGATTGACTTTTCACCCCTAAAGAGGTTTCTTTACTATTTTGTATTTCACTCTCAATTTGGGTAGGGGATTGGACTAGTCAATTTCATTTTCTGTGTTTTAGGAGCTAGCTTAATGGTGCAGTTTATTTCACAAGCCATAAGGAGAAATTTAAATACAATCTCCCAAATTTTTCATTTTAATTTTAAATAGGCCATAAAAACATTTCTCTATTTCATTCTGGAAAATCTTTTCCCCCTTCCATTTTAGAATTATTTGCCAGGGTCTCTTTTTCTTTGTTCCCTTCCTTTTCGCTGTAGTTTCTCTTCTCACTAACTCATTTATCTAAAACTTCTTCTTTCTTGCATGTTGTGACGTTCTGTACCTCGTGGGAACACCCTACACCCCCTTGTTCATCCTTATAAAATAATTGTGTGGTATCCAATGCAAAGTTTGTCATGTCGGGTGTCTTCAGAAGGCTCATGATGCACTGAGCATTGTTGTTATAGTAATTGTTGTTACATAAATCTTATAGTAATGTTATTGGTTGTAATTTCATGTATATAGTTATGAGGCTGAAAATGTGTCCTCATGGCTTAAAACAGGTCCAGACAAAATTCTCCAAGAGCAGAGGGGCAGTTCACACCTTATCAGGGCATGTATGGGACAAACCCAGCCCAGCCTCACAGGAACAAAGGACACTGGCCTAGGGAGCAACAAAGGATCTGTTGGACTCTTGAGTGAGTCACCCCACTTCCTTTGGTCAGTTTGGGACTATGATGAGGTAATGCTCACCTGACTCTGAAGGCGGGAGGTGGGGGGGAAAGAGAGACAAAGCCAAGAGGGAAGAAAGGACATGAGAAAAGGAAGACACGTTTAGCATGCTCTTCCTCTCTCTTCCGCCTCCAACTACAGACATCACCACCAAGTGACTGAAGCACTGATAAAAGGGGAGAACCTGGCTGAAGGGCAACCAGCCAGCTTGTGGTGAGAAACATCTAAGTTTATAAGGGCACTGGAAGTGTTAAGATCAGCTTAGAATGTGTTTTGCTTTTATTTCATTTGACCAAATCCGACTTGTTATGATTTGACTTATAATCACTTAAAGTCTATTTTTATAGTTAATAAATTCATTTGTTTATTCTACCTGAAGCAGTGTGTTTGGTTTGAAACATGTCAGAGATTCCCCTTAGGATAACAAACCTGGTACATATCAATTTCTTTGTTAAACTGACAAACTCATAAGTTTGCAGCTTCCAGCGGGCATAACTGGGCACTACAAGATGGAGGTTTCTAGGGTTGTGTCTGTGACCAGAGATATTGGCTAGTGTCATTCGGTTGCACAATCCAAGGAGCAGCTTACATGCCAGAGGCTGTGCGTGAACAGACCAGGAGCAGGGTAAGGCTGGCTCTCCGAATTGGAGTGATTTAGCAGATCACCGGTCCAGATAACAAAAAGGGGAACATCACACATGTACATCTGAGTTTCTCTTTTCTAAGCTCCCCAACTACTACAAAACTTTATGGCTCCCACTTTCTCTCCATATAGCACTACAAATATTGTTACTCTTGAAAATGTCCCAGGTGCTGTGTAACCAGCAGGAGAGACAATGACCATTCCTTACTTTGTCCCTTTTACATTATTAAATATTCTCCATTCTGAATACAGAAAACAGGCTTCTTTTCCATGACAGGCTGTATAATCCATCAGAATTATTGCCTGATTACAGCCCAAGAGGCTGCATCTCTCTCATACACAGTCACACTCAAACTCTGTCTATCTCTCTTTTGTGTGCACAGGCACACACATACACAGCGGATAGACATAGTCCTGGCTGCTGAGGGTTACAGGGAATATTCAACAGTCAAGAAAGAAGAATGAAAAGCACAGGCCTTCTTGGGTTACCCCCCAGGATGAGCTAAGCCTTGGCCGTCAGAAATGTTTCCTGTGCCAGAATTTCCAAGCAATATTTATTTTTACCAGGCGTTTTAGACTTTTTTGTTTGGCATAAGATATCCTGTAAACTCTGCCAGAAATGGATGTTTTTCTTCTCTGCATCATTAGCAGGGCGGCATTCCAGCAGAGAAGGGTTACTCACTTGGTACTTAAGTACTTTTAAAGATGTTGCCTTTTCCTTTCTGAAGAGATAATGTGAACAGAAACTATTGAGAGATTATTCTCCAATTTACTATCACAGAAAAAAGCCAATTTTCGTTGCTGAGGCTTGAACTCAAGGATGGCCAACATTTGGGTTCTGTTCTTAATGTAGGTTAGAGATCTATAATGCCACTTGCAGCCACCCTCGACTCTGATATGAAGATGCAGCTTGCACAACCTACACTCCGCAGCATATAATGCTTCCTCTTGACCTAAACAGATCGCACAGATTTTAAAAGCTATATTATGATCTGGGGTAAGGAAAAATGTTTCAGGACTTTTTTTTAAAATTTTTTTAAAGCAATTTATATTTTGAATGTAAGGACATAAGAACATAAGAATGGCCCTACTGGGTCAGACCAAATGTCCATCTAGCCCAGTATCTTGTCTTCCAACAGTGGCCAGTGCCAGGTACCCCAGAGGGAATGAACAGAACAGGTAATCATCAACTGTTGCTCATTCCCAGCTTCTGGCAAACAGAGGCTAGGGACATCATTCCTGCCCATCCTGGCTAATAGCCATTGATGGACCTATTCTCCATGAATTTATCTAGTTCTTTTTTGAACCCTGTTATGGTCTTGGCCTTCACAACATCCTCTGGCAAGGAGTTCCACAAGTTGACTGTGTGTTGTGTGAAGAAATATTTCCTTTTATTTGTTTTAAACCTGCTGCCTATTAATTTCATTTTGTGACCCCTAGTTCTTGTGTTATGATCTGGGAACAATATTAAACCTAAGGCATTATGAATGTAGGGTTCCAGCAACCTATAGAGACTTCCAAATGAGAACACTATGTTCACGGGGACATCAGATCTCCATTTAGGTTCCTTATATTCACCAGCCCAAGGGGACAAAATAAAACTCGTACCAACCCATAAAGAATCCAGGTGAATAAGTAAAAATGGAAAATTTTCCAAGATATTGCAGATTTCTATTTGCTTCTGCTACATTAGCAGTGAAATAGGCACTTGTCATAAGAGTTCTAGGTGCAATTGCAGGTGTTAAAGTTGAAGCACTTTATGGTGTGAGACTTGGCTGCTTCAGAGACATCTATCTTTCATAGTGAAGTCTTCCATTTGTTGAGAACCCTTAAAATGCTTGTGCTAATAGCCTCCAGATTATAACTTCTGGCATGATGTTGGCTGTGAAAGGCCTTTAACTCTGACCAAGACTCCCCTGAAGTTTGTTGACCTCCAGATCACAATGCAAGCCTACCTGTTTGCCTAGGCTTTTCCCTGAGAAAGTGAGTTGAGGTTTCTTTCGAGGGGATATTAAAGGAGTAGCATCAAACTGCTAGCATAGGAGTGACTAAGCCAAGGGTTGTGTCCAGCATGCTCTAGATGTTTTCTGCAGCTTGAGCAGGCTCAGGCTGAGCTGAGTGCAGTAGTTAATAAAAAGTACCAATCTTTCTCTGCAACCAACCTGTCTCCTGAGAGCTCATTAATACTACAGGGTAGGGATTTTCATAAAGTCATTTCACTGGGTTTTTGGCTGAATCCTTTAACTAACATGAAGTCAATTTGCTCATCTTTTTATTATGTAGTGAATGTGCTTAGGGAATTTGGTAAGCATATTTATCATTTCAATACTTAAATCAGTAATTCCACAAGGGTTTCTAGGCCATTTCCACAACGCCTCTCATAAATTAATCACCCTGCCTCAGCTAGTACATACTCCTACAGTGCACAGAACAATGGGACCCTGATTTCAGTTGAACATTCTAGGTACTACTTGCTGACCATTAAGCCAAAAGGGATTATTGCTAAGTAATGACCTATTGTTAAGTGAATCAAACCCTTCGGAATCTTTAGGAATAATTTGTAATAATGATATAAAGTTGTTTAACCTTTATTAAGCAACAAAACTTTCCACTTTTAATGTTTAGTCTAATATCCTATTGATTAGAATAAGCGTGGTTAACCACAAATGCACTAACCACATTCGTATGGAAAGTCTGGATGATATTTCAATATATGCTTGGAAATCTGCAACATGTAACCGACAAAAGGGGTATGCATAACTGTCTTGTATGTTTAAAAAAAAAAAAGGAAGTTATAGGCTGTCAACAATCTATCTATAAATAACTGTAAGTCTGAGTTGTTGGTTGAATCAGACAGGACTGGGATCAGACTATCATCAGCTGCAAGTTTTGGTTCTATAAGGACTGAGTATTGTACATCTGTTCTTATGATGCACTATTCTTAAAGAATAAAGGGAACTTTATTGATAAAGGCAATCAAGCTTGACTACTCCTGTTGCACTATTTTATTACCAGCTAAAACTGGACCACTAGTAATCAAAACGTAATCTATTTATCTATAAACACATTGTAATACAAATAAATAATAGTTTGTAAAGCCACAATTCTCTGTGGCTTCATATCCCTCTCAAGATTTCTCTCTGCTGCCAAGGCTAAAAGAATAACCAATGCATGAAATCAATTTTTTTAAATGGATTTTACCCCTCTTACCCACCCTTTGTCTGTTTGTCTTTTTAGACTAGAAGCTGTCTGGGGCAGGGACTGTGTTCTTGTGTGTGTGAACAGTGCCTATTACCTTGTCTGTCCTACCAGGATACTGTTGTGCTCAATGGTGTTAATGGCAGTCATCAGTCACAGACCTGGTTAAAGCCGTTGCGTGTACTAGGTACTTTTTGATCAGGGTAAATAGAAGGAGCAATCACATGCCCCTTTGCATAGCGACAGCTGAAACAATACAAGCCATTGCCGAAGATACTGACCAGCACGGCAAGGTTTGAGCAGAAGCTAAGCTATGTAGGCTGAGGGGTTTCTGTGGGGACTGATTGCAGACACAGAGACGGGAGGACTGACTGACCCTTTTTGGGCACAGTGCTCGCTGGAAAGGCACACTTGGATTTCTGAACAAGGAAACCACCTCCATTTGTTTGTTCCTATTGTGTTTAGAGAAACAGTACTTTATGTACATTTTTTGTAAATAAACAGGATTGTACCAGTGAAATACCTGACTCTTGTAATCAAATTCTCATCCTAACTAAAACAATCCAAGGCCCCAAATATTGGCTAACTGCTTGGGTCAAAGGGTCAACAATCCAAATAAATAATTTTAAATAACAATAAATATTAAACATACAGGTATGTGCCCAAACAACCCAATAAAAATAATCAAAGAGCTGAAAAGCCCTCATTCTGTGAATGTTCCAGTCCAGTGGCTCTGGGGCTCTACATATCTGCATTTACGAGCAGCCAGATGCCCTTCCAAGATCACTCATAATCCAGATCATTATGAGGCAGCTCAGCCCTTTTGATTGGGATTCTAAAGGATTACAGAAGAAGAAATATTTCTTGATGTGGCAAATGCTGAGTCTGGGGGGACTAAAGGCAGAAGGAGGCAGATTTTAGCTGATGGTTTACCTGAAATAACCATTTCTTTATCCCTGCAACTGTACCATTTTGGCCTGTCACCTAGCTAAATCTCACATGCTAAGTAGAGCTGGGTCAATATTTGGATCGGAAACCACCAACAAAAATACGAATAGGTCATGAATAGGTCAGAATATGAATGAGAGGCTGCTAGGCAGCTCTCTAACACCACATTCCACAGGCCGTTACCCTCTCATTCCACTGAGGGTTACCAAAAGAAACTACAGCATTTGCTCAAGAAACTCCCTGAAAAAGCAGAGGAGCAAATCTGCACAGACACAACCCTAGAACCATGACCAGGGGTATTCTATCTGCTACCCAAGATCCATAAACCTGGGAATCCTGGACGCCTCATCATTTCAGACATTGGCACCCTGACAGCAGGATTGTCTGGCTATGTAGACTCTCTCCTCAGGCCCTACGCTACTAGCACTCCTAGCTATCTTCGAGACACCACTGACTTCCTGAGGAAACTACAATCCATCGGTGATCTTCCAGAAAACACCATCCTGGCCACTATGGATGTAGAAGCCCTCTACACCAACATTCCACACAAAGATGGACTACAAGCCGTCAGGAACAGTATCCCCAATAATATATCCCCAACAATCCTGGCTGCCTGGCACCCAGAGCCACCCCTCCTCTTTCCCAGCCCACCACTGCTCTCACTCAGGCCCTAGGGGTACCTCCCCCAGTACGCCCAGATGAGCAGGAGAGCCCCGCCTCTGTTGTGTGCACTCTGGCGGGGCCTGCAGAGGAGGGTGTGGTGGGGGTATCGCCAGGCATGGGAGAGGGCCTGCCCCAGGGGGAATCTGCCCCCCTCCCCTCGTGCTGCCCCACCGTTGCCTTCCCGGGTCCCTGAGTCATCCTCCCTGCCCCCAGCCCCAATCCCTGTTACTCAGCCCGCAGACAATGCCATGGAGGGCTGGACCCTAGTACAGGGAAAGCGGGGCAAGCGGAAGGCTCATGCTCCGCTCCTGCCATCCGATGCAGAGGCCCCCCGGAAAACCAGGAAGGGGGGCACCGCTGCTAAGCCTTCCGCCCTGCCCATGGCCACGTTCCATCCACCGGTGCTGGCGGGGGAAGACGTGGCAGCACCAGAGAGGAGCGCCGCCTCTCCTTCGGGGTCCCTTCCCACGGAGGCCTCCGATAGAGCCTCTCCTGCCCCCTTAACATCTGAAACCCCTGCAAGCCCCGAAGCGAGCGTCACCCCGGGCATTGGCAGGGAGGGCCCCAGGGTGGTGGGAGGCGATCTCCCCTCCATCTATGAGGAGATCGAGGCCCTGGGTCTGACCCCGCTCAACCTGGGGGAGGACGACTCTCTGCCAGCGGGCCTCAACCTGAGCGACCTCACCCCAGCCCCCCCTTCTCCATGCCCCCTCCCCAAAACCACTACTTCTGCTCCCGCCTCCGAGGGTTCCCTGGACTCTTCGACCTGCCTGGTCACAGGTGGCACTCTGCTGACGGCGGCCAAGCCTGCTGAGGTCACGGCCAGTGCCTCGCGGCCGGGAGTTGAGTTACCAGGGGTATCCCCCGTTGGCGTGGGGCAACTGACTTCCTTCCCTGGCAGGGGCCCCACTGAAACTTGCCCACCTCCTGATGTTGTGGCTATCACACCTGCCATTGAGCCTTAGCCTGGCATCACTGGGGATTCCCTCCCCATCCATCAGACCCCTGAGCCAGACCGAGGGGAGCCACATCCCAGCGGTCCAGTTACTGGGGCCCAGGATCCTGCCTCTGTCCATCTCCCTGACCCTATTCCTGACCCCTGCCCTGCCCCTACTCCTGACCCCGTCCCTATCCCCTCCACCTCCCGCGATGCCATTGCCGTCCCTGGGGCTGTCTCCTTCCCTTTCCCAGAGGGTGACCCCCAGGGAGCGGCATTTGTGTTTCCCTGTCCTGAACCACTAGGGGCTGCTATCTTCCCTCCACCGCCCCCCATTGAGCTGGGGTCTGAGGCAGGCCATGTGGTGCCAGCCCGTTGGGTGCCATGTCGAGGGTCCGCCCCTTGCCTGTCCATCTCAGTGGGCCATGGGGCTGTGCCAGGGGCCCCACCAGAGGACAACCGGGGCCAGTGACCCCACCCTCCCATCAGCTGCGAGAAGAGCTGCAGGAGTTTCTAGACGACGTCCGTGGCTCCAGTAATAAGGTGCAGCTTGCTCTCCAGCAATGTGGGGATTTTCATCAAATCTTCCAGGCCGTGAGGGCCTCATGGGGGAGGGTAAAAGGACCAGGAAGCAGGGCGCCGCGGCTTACCACTGGGCCTGCAGCTTCCGTGACTCCTTGCTCACCTTCGGGGTAGGTCACGGTTTGCGAGGATTCCCCCCAGCCCTCCTCATGGCACCTATCACCTTTGCAACAATGAACACCCGGGGCTGTAGGATGGGTCTCCGCAAGTGTCAGGTGCTCTCCTTCCTTCGGGAGGAGGGGTACTCTGTGGTTTTCCTGCAAGAGACCCATACGGATCCGGCCGCCCAAGACAGCTGGCCGCTGGAGTGGGGGGACAGGGTCTACTTTAGCCATCTCACAGTTCGTACCCCTGGAGTGGCAAACCTGTTCTCCCCCGACCTACGGCCTGAGGTGTTGGGGGTCACTGAGGCTGTGCCAGGCCGCCTGCTGCACCTCTGGGTCCACATGGAGGGGTTCGTGGTCAACCTTGTTAACGTCTATGCCCCGACATCAGGCCCGCAGTGGTTGCATTACTTTCAGCAGGTGTCCGCCTTCCTCGGCACCTTGGATCCTCGCGAGTGCCTGGTCCTGGGTGGGAACTTTAATACTAACCTCGAGAAGCGGGACCACTTGGGGACCGAGCAGTGCCCGGCCGCCACGGATGTCCTCCAGGAGATAGTCGACCATCATTCCCTGGTGGACGTCTGGCACGACCACCACCCGGACGACGTCTCAACGTTCACCTTTGGCCAGGTGGAGGCTCCCGTATTTGGACCGCATCTACTTATCACGTTTCCACCTTTCACGGGCCCACTCCTCCAGCATCCTGCCGGCCCCATTCTCCGATCATCATTTAGCCACCGTGACGGCCTCTCTCTGTGCAGGGAGGCTGGGGCCAGCCTATTGGCATTTTAACAACAGCTTGCTGGAGGATGTGGGCTTTATGGCATCCTTCCGGGAGTTCTGGCTGGGCTGGCGAGGGCAGCAGCTTGCCTTTCCCTTGGTGCGGCGGTGGTGGGACCTGGGGAAGGTGCGTGCCCGGCTCTTCTGCCATGACTACACCCGGGGCAACAGCCAATGGAGGGATGCGGCGATAGAGCAGTTGGAATGGGAGGTCTTAGAGCTAAAGAGGTGTCTGGCCACCAACCCTGAGGATCCATCCCTTTGCAGCGCATGCCAGGAGAAGCGGGAGGAGCTCTGGGCCCTCGATGACCATCAGGCCCGGGGTGCTTTTTTTCAATCCTGCATCCGCTTCCTTCGGGAGATGGAGTGCGGCTCCCGCTTCTTAATATCCTGTTATATTTCTGGCTGCACTTTTCCCCACACCTCCTTCTCTATGTACTCCCTATCCATGGCCCCACAAAGTCATGGGACCTCCTGGTCAACCTCCTCCTGGCCCTGGCTAAAACGGCCATCTATAAAACCAGGGAGAGGAGGTTGGCCAATGGAGACTCTTGTGACTGTGGGGCCTGTTTCCGATCATCTGTCCTTTCACGTATCCAGGCAGAGTTCCTCTGAGCGGCGTCCACTGGCTCCCTTGACACCTTTCAGGAGCAGTGGGTGCTGTCTGGGGTTCTCTGCTCGGTGTCCCCATCAGGCTCCCTTCTTTTGACCCTTTGACTGCACTTCCGTCCCTGTTATTTCATTAGTTGTCCCACAGAATCATTTGGTTTCCAGGCCTTTAGATCCTCCTCTTAGGCTGGGGGGCGGGTCCTTAAGCAGTGGGCGGGCTCCCGCCCGCCCACTTCCCAGAACCCAATAGGTCCCAGCCACAGCCCTCTCCCAGGGCTGATTTCAAGCCCCACAGGGCAGGAGCAGGTATCCACCCTGCTGCAGGAGGGAGAGGTCAGTCTGCTCGGGCTGCCCAGCTGGCTGGAGTTCCCCCCTTTGGACTGCTGCTGCCACTGCTGCTGAGTGAGGGGGGACACTCAGGAGGGAGGGAGGAGCCAGGACCCCACCACCATCACCACTGCCACCATCTATGGGTCCCTCCTGCCTGGCCAGCTGATTGCTGCTGTGGGAACCACTGCTGCCCTCGAGGAGGAGGAAGAAGAGGACTCCCACAGAGGGACATTTTGGAGGGGGTTTATTTACAAACTGAGTGACTTTTGACATCTCTGCCCCTGGGGCGGTGGTGACTATTGTTGCTGTGGGGAGCAAGGGGGAGAGGCGTGGAGCCCTTCTCCTTGCCCATCTGCTCCCCCGCCACCACCCCCACCATCACCACCACCCCCTCCACCACCCCACATACCAACCGGACCTGCTCTTTGCCCCTTGACGTGGCTGATTGTTTTCCCCCCCTTCACCACCTGGGACTGTTTGCGTCAGTGAGCGGCAATAGACTAAGCTACACAAGCGCATGTGGGCACACATGTCTCCTTACCTTGGACTTTCCGTCCCACAAGTTGTGTTTGGCTGGTGAGGTCCCCTCCCTGCTGTGCCCCGCAGCCCCCCTGTGCTAGCTCGCCCACCCCGCCTGCAGCCTGCCCCACCTGCTACTTGCTTTGTTCCCCTGGAAGTTCCCTTTCTGTTAGTTCTGCCTCTCCCGCCCCAGCCCTTCCGCGTTTGCTACCTGCCCCGCCCCAAACTTTGGGTTTTAGTTTGGTTGCCTGCCCCGCCCTTTTATTTGTAGGTAGCATTTGTGACTTGCCTAGCTTTTCCCTTTTCCCCCTGCCCTCCCTTTCCCCCCCCAGTTCAGCTCTCCTTATGTGCCCCCCATAAGCGCTTGTGTCCTTTTCAGTTCCCCCCCCCCAACTGTTCACAGCCCTCCTGATGAAACTGTAGTCCCTCCCACTCCCAGTGCAGCTGGAGGAGCCAGTATCCCTGCCCCATAACTGTGCCCCTTTTCTGCCCCTACTGGCGCCCTCCTCCCCTGCCTGCAGCATAATGGGGAGGAGTGGTCACTTTCCCCCACCCAAGGGGTGCCCTTCTTCCCTGCTTACAGCTTAACAGGGAGGAGTGGTTAGCCCTTTCTGCCACATTCCCCTGCCCCTCCCACAGGACCCTCCTCCCCTGCCCATTGCTTAGTGGGGAGGAGCGGCTACCCATCTTGCCCCCACCCCCATATTGGGGCCTCCTCCTGCCTCTCGCCATCATGGAGGAGGACCCTGTTCCTGCTCCTTCCCCTGCCCCTGCTGACCCCGTGGTTCCTTCCTTGCCACCGTCCCTGCCCACCACAGCGGATGTCCTCTTGGACACCACTAGCCCAGATTCCACCACTGCCATGGTCACCCCTTCCACCAGCAAAAAGGGCCAGGGGAATAAAAAGGGCAAAGGCCCCACCCGGAAAACAAAACGTTCCATTGGCAGGGCTGCCCTCCCTACCGCGGCCCCGACATCTGCCATGGCCCCTTCCTCCCCAGCCGTTCCCTCCACCAGCTCTGGGAGTGTTCCATCCTTAGCCCCCAAAGCATATGCTCAGGTGGCCACCACCCCTTCACATGCCACCGTGCCATCTGCCCCAACTGCTGCCTCCAGTACCATCCCTGGTGACCGGGATCCCTTCCCCTCGCTGACCAGGAGGCATGGCATCCGCTGCCTCCTGGTGCCCACCTCGCCCCACATTGAAATGTACGTACGGGCACTGGCGAGGGTGGTAGGGCCCACAGACGTCGTGGCAGCCTCCAAGATGTATGGTAAAGTTATGTTCTTCCTAGTGTCGGAGGCCGCCGCTCAGGAGGCAGTACAGAAGGGCCTGGCGGTAGGGGGCATGTTCGTCCCTCTAGAACCCCTGGAGGACTTGGACGTATGGGTGGTATTGACCTCCGTCCCGCCCTTCCTGCCCAGTGTTGCCCTGTTGCCTGCCCTCTCCGCCCTGGGGAGCCCATTTCCGTCATCAGCCCTCTCCCGCTGGGCTGCAAGGACCCTGCCCTCCGCCACGTTCTGTCCTTCTGCCGGCAGGTGCAGATCCAAGTGCCGCCGGCAACGTGTGGCGGGGTGGCGCTCGAGGGGTCCTTCTTGGTACCCTATCAGGGGGCCCATTACTGGGTCCATTATTCGACGGGGGAGGCCCAGTGCTTTCTCTGCCGGGCGATGGGGCACGTCCGGAGGGACTGCCCCCTGGCCCAGCCCGGAGGAGCATCTGGGACCCCCGAGACCTGGGAGGGCGCCAGCCCTGTCATCACCGGCAACCCTGGCAACCCGGCTGCCGCTGCCCCTCCTCCTGTGGAGGAGAGGGCGGCAAGACCTTTCCCAGCTGAGGGAGAGGGTCCGCCCCAGGGGGAGGTTTCCCCTCCCCCCATTGTCCCGCCTTTGCTGCCCCATGCCCAAGAACCCTAGCCCTGCCCCTGCCGACTAGCCCTCCGCCTCCACCTTGGAGGGCTGGGTCCTCATCCAGGGGAAACGCGGTGCACGCAAATTGCGGGCTCGATCCCTCCCCTCTGATGAGGAGGGAGAGGAGGCCCCCCGAAAGATGCTGTGTGGGGCTGACGTCGCTACATCTTCCGCCACACCCCCGGAAGGAGCCCGGCAGGAGGCGCTAGCCACGGGAGCCATGGCAGCGGACGGAGACACCCCCGCCCCCCTTGTTGAGGTCCCCCCCCCATGAGGAGGCCTCTGTGGGAGTTCCCCCGGCCCCCTTGCCATCTGTGCCCTCCGCCGCCGTTGATACCGGGGCTATTACTGCCCCGTTTACTGGCAGGGAGGACTCTGGAGCTGCAGGGACTGAATTTACATCCATAATTGAGGAGATCGAGGCCCTGGGTCTGACCCCGGTCACCCAGGGGGAGGACGACTCCCCCGCCAGCGGGCCTTGATCTGGGTGGCGGCTCAGTTCCACTGTCCCCTCCTCCTTTTCCCTGCCCCTCACTCCCAGCTGTAGCCCCCGCTCTGGTCCTTGGGGCACCCCTGGCTCTCCCTATCTGCCCGGCTGCGGATGGCACCTCACCCGAGGCCACTGAGCCCCCAGAGGCGACGGCCGATGCCGAGCGGTCGGGCCCTGAGCCTGTGGGCGCACCCTCTACCACCTGGACGGAGCGGTTAGTCTCCCCTCTGGAGGGGGTCCCCACTGAAGTTTCCGTAGTGCCTGACACGGTGGCTGCAGATGACATGTTTATCACAGCTCCCTTGCCCAGTGTCTGTGAAGGCCCCCCTCTAGCCCCTGTTCCTTTGGCCCCCAATCCTGGCTGAGAGGAGCTGCATTCCGGCAGCCCGGCTGCCAGGAACCGTGAACCCGCTCCTGTTCCTATGCCTCCTCCCAACCCCTCTCCTGTCCTGGTCCCAATATCAACCCTTGTCCCTGTTCCCACCCCTTCTTCTTAATGGCCATTGGCCATTATCTTTGAAAACTCGTGGCGAACCGGGGAAGTCCCGGATGACTGGAAAAAGGCTAATGTAGTGCCAATCTTTAAAAAAGGGAAGAAGGAGGATCCTGGGAACTACAGGCCAGTCAGCCTCACTTCAGTCCCTGGAAAAATCATGGAGCAGGTCCTCAAAGAATCAATCCTGAAGCACTTGCATGAGAGGAAAGTGATCAGGAACAGCGAGCAAGGATTCACCAAGGGAAGGTCATGCCTGACTAATCTAATCGCCTTTTATGATGAGATTACTGGTTCTGTGGATGAAGGGAAAGCAGTGGATGTATTGTTTCTTGACTTTAGCTTTTGACTTTTTAGCTCAAAGCTTTTGACACGGTCTCCCACAGTATTCTTGTCAGCAAGTTAAGGAAGTATGGGCTGGATGAATGCACTACAAGGTGGGTAGAAAGCTGGCTAGATTGTCGGGCTCAACGGGTAGTGATCAATGGCTCCATATCTAGTTGGCAGCCGGTATCAAGTGGAGTACCCCAAGGGTCGGTCCTGGGGCCGGTTTTGTTCAATATCTTCATAAATGATCTGGAGGATGGTGTGGATTGCACTCTCAGCAAATTTGCGGATGATACTAAACTGGGAGGAGTGGTAGATACGCTGGAGGGGAGGGATAGGATACAGAAAGACCTAGACAAATTGGAGGATTGGGCCAAAAGAAATCTGATGAGGTTCAATAAGGATAAGTGCAGGGTCCTGCACTTAGGACGGAAGAACCCAATGCACAGCTACAGACTAGGGACCGAATGGCTAGGCAGCAGTTCTGTGGAAAAGGACCTAGGGGTGACAGTGGACGAGAAGCTGGATATGAGTCAGCAGTGTGCCCTTGTTGCCAAGAAGGCCAATGGCATTTTGGGATGTATAAGTAGGGGCATAGCGAGCAGATCGAGGGACGTGATCGTTCCCCTCTATTCGACATTGGTGAGGCCTCATCTGGAGTACTGTGTCCAGTTTTGGGCCCCACACTTCAAGAAGGATGTGGATAAATTGGAGAGAGTCCAGCGAAGGGCAACAAAAATGATTAGGGGACTGGAACACATGAGTTATGAGGAGAGGCTGAGGGAGCTGGGATTGTTTAGCCTGCAGAAGAGAAGAATGAGGGGGGATTTGATAGCTGCTTTCAACTACCTGAAAGGGGGTTCCAAAGAGGATGGCTCTAGACTATTCTCAATGGTAGCAGATGACAGAACGAGGAGTAATGGTCTCAAGTTGCAGTGGGGGAGGTTTAGATTGGATATTAGGAAAAACTTTTTCACTAAGAGGGTGGTGAAACACTGGAATGCGTTACCTAGGGAGGTGGTAGAATCTCCTTCCTTAGAGGTTTTTAAGGTCAGGCTTGACAAAGCCCTGGCTGGGATGATTTAACTGGGAATTGGTCCTGCTTTGAGCAGGGGGTTGGACTAGATGACCTTCTGGGGTCCCTTCCAACCCTGATATTCTATGATTCTATGATTCTGCCCTAGTCCCTGTCCCTGTTCCCGCCTCTGATCCCATTTCTGTTCCTGAAGTGTTGCTCGCTCCCTTCCCTGCCACCTCCCATGCTATTGCTGCCCCCGAGGTTGTCTCATTCTCATTACTCATGGACAACCCTCAGGGGGTGGTTTTCGTGTCCCCTCTTCCCAACACTATGGGGGCTGCACTATTTCCTCCACCGCTCCCTCCCGTGCTGGGGATGGGGACGGGGACGGGGACGGGCTGTCCAGCGCAACTGCGCCAGGGCTCCGCCCCTTGCTTGCCCGTCTCTGCAGGCCACGAGGATCTTTCAGAGGACGGGTTGGCTGCCACGTCCCCCTCTGCACTGAGGGAAGAGCTGCGCCGTTTCCTGCTGGACACCCGTGGCTCAAAGGGCAAGGTGCAGCTCACCCTCCAGTGCTGGGGGGATTTCCATCACATCCTCCGGGCCATGAGGGCCCTTCTGGGGGAAGGGTGAGGGAGCCAGAGGGAGGGCATTGCGGCCTACCAGCGGGCCCACAAGTTCCACAACTCCCTGATGACCTTTGGGGTCGAACATCGGTTATTGCAGGGCCCGCTGGAGGCAGTTGATCATCCTGCCCTTGAGGATTCGCCCCAGACCTCCCTATGAAGGACACCATCTTTGCTACATTGAACACCAGGGACTGTAGCATGGGTCTCCGCAGGAGCCAGGTGCTCCCCTTTCTTCGGGAGGTGGGGGTACTCTGTGATCTTCCTGCAGGAGACCCACATGGCTCCAGCCGTTGCGGCTAGCTGGTGACTGGAGTTGGGGGATGAGGTTTACTTTAACCACCTCGGCGCTTGTTCAGCTGGGGTGGCCACCCTGTTCTCCCTCGAGCTATGGCCCGAGGTGCTGGGGATAGCCAAGGTCGTGCCGGGTCATCTGTTGCACGTCCGGGCCTGTGTGGAGGGTCTGATATTAAACCTGGTCAATGTCTATGCCCTGAACGCGGGCCTGGAACAAGTGCGTTTCTATCGGCAGGCGTCGGCCTCCATCCAGCGCCCTGGATCCTCGCGAGTGCCTGGTCCTGGGCAGGGACTTCAACACCACTTCAACAGGACGGTACCCCCCTCACAGATCCAGAGGAGATGCGTGGAAGGGCCAGGGCCTTCTATGCTAACCTTTTCTCTCCAGATCCGACCGACACCAAAACCCATAGGGTGCTCTGGACCGAACTCCCGATGGTCAGCGTGGGCGACCGAGACTGGCTGGAGCTGCCTCTCTCACTGGCCGAGCTCTTGGAAGCCCTCTGCCGCATGCCCACCAATAAATCTCTGGGTATGGACGGGCTGACCATGGAGTTCTACCGCGTGTTCTGGGATGTCCTCGGCCCGGACCTTGTCTTCGTCTGGGCCGAGTCCTTGCAAAGCGGGGTCCTCCCTCTCTCATGCAGGCGAGCCATGTTCGCCTTATTGCCAAAGAAGGGGGACCTCCGCGACCTCTGGAATTGAGGACTGCGACCACTCAGGAGTCGAGACATCGCAGGCAGCCGCGGGCGTCCTCAGGGAGATCGTGGACCATCACTCCCTGGTGGATGTCTGGCACAACCACCATCTGGATGACGATGTCACCTTTACCTATGTCTGGGTGGAGGAGGATCGGTTGCGCCACTCTGGGTTGGACCGCATTTATTTTTCGCGTTTCCATCTGGCACAAGCCCATGCCTCCAGCGTCTGGCAGGCCCCATTCTCGGATAACCACGTGGTGACTGTGACAGCCTCTCTCAGTTTGGAGAGGCCAGGGCCGGCCTATTGGCATTTTAACAACAGCTTGCTGGAGGACGTGGGCTTCGTGGTGTCCTTCCAGGAGTTCTGGCTGGCCTGGCGGGGGCAGTGGTGTGCCTTTCCCTCAGCAAGGCAGTGGTGGGATGTGGGGAAGGTGCGCGCACAGCTCTTCTGCTGCAACTACACCTGGGGCGCCACCAGCGGAGGGATGTGGTGATAGGGCAGTTGGAGCGGGAGGTCTTAGAACTAGAGAGGTGTCTGGCCTCCAGCCCCAAGGATCCAGCCCTCTGCGCAGCATACCAGGAGAAGCAGGAGAAGCTCCAGGCCCTGGAGGACCATCGAGCCTGGGGAGCTTTTGTTCGATCCTGCATCCGTCTCCTTTGGGAGATGGTCGCGGCTCCCGCTTCTTCTATGCCCTGGAGAAAAGGAGGGGGGCCAAAAAGCACGTCACCTGCCTCCTGGCAGAGGACGGTACCCCCCTCACAGATCCAGAGGAGATGCGTGGAAGGGCCAGGGCCTTCTATGCTAACCTTTTCTCTCCAGATCCGACCGACACCAAAACCCATAGGGTGCTCTGGACCGAACTCCTGATGGTCAGCGTGGGCGACCGAGACTGGCTGGAGCTGCCTCTCTCACTGGCCGAGCTCTTGGAAGCCCTCTGCCGCATGCCCACCAATAAATCTCTGGGTATGGACGGGCTGACCATGGAGTTCTACCGCGTGTTCTGGGATGTCCTCGGCCCGGACCTTGTCTTCGTCTGGGCCGAGTCCTTGCAAAGCGGGGTCCTCCCTCTCTCATGCAGGCGAGCCATGTTCGCCTTATTGCCAAAGAAGGGGGACCTCCGCGACCTCTGGAATTGGCGGCCCGTCTCGCTCCTCAGCACGGACTACAAGGTCGTAGCGAAGGCCATCTCGCTGCGGCTGGGGTCCATGCTGGCAGACGTGGTCCATCCCGACCAGACCTACACTGTCCCAGGCTGGACCATATTTGATAACTTGTATTTGGTCCAGGACCTCTTGGAGCTGGGTGTAGGGATGGTCTGTCGTTCGTCCTCCTGTCCCTGGACCAGGAGAAGGCATTCGACAGGATGGACCACGGGTATCTCCTAGGCACCCTGCGGGTGTTCGGCTTTGGGCCCCAGTTCGTGGGCTTTCTCCAGGTGCTGTACACTGACGCAGAGTGTCTGGTCAGGCTCAACTGAACCATGACTGAACCGGCCAGCTTCGGACGGGGACTACGGCAGGGTGCCCCCTCTCAGGCCAGCTGTATGCTCTGCTGATCGAGCCCTTCCTCCATCTCCTCCGCCAGAGGTTGATGGGGTTGGTGCTTCGGGAGCTGGAGCTGTGGCTGGTCCTGTCGGTGTATGCCGCCGACGTGCTCCTCATGGTCCAGGACCCAGATGACCTGGTACGGGTGGAGGCCTGCAAGGCCGTTTACTCAGTGGCCTCCTCCGCCCGGGTCAACTGGGTCAAGAGCTCTGGCCTGGTGGTTGGGGACAGGTGGCAGGCAAGCTCCCTCCTGTCTGTGCTTCAAGCCATCCAGTGGAGCACAGGTCTACTGCTCTATCTTGGCGTTTACCTTTCTGCCATGCATCCGTTTCCGCCGGAGAACTGGCATGGTTTACAGGGCAGGGTGACAGAGTGGCTCTGGAAATGGACAGGACTACTCTGGTGCCTCTCCCTTTGAGGGAGCATGCTGGTGCTGAACCAGCTAGTCTTGTCCATGCTCTGGCACCGGCTCAACACCCTGACCCCAGCCCCGAGGATCCTGGCCAGGCTCCAGAGGATGGCTCTGGAGATCTTCTGGCCGGGGCTGCACTGGGTCTCCACAGGGGTCCTGAGTCTTCCCCCTGGAGGAGGGAGGACAGAGCCTGGTTTGCTTGCACAGCCAGGTCCATGTCTTCCGCCTCCAGGCCCTGCAGAGGCTCCTTTATGGTACAGGTATACCAGCGTGGAGCACGTTGGCGCACGCCTTCCTCCACTGTCTCCGAGGGCTCTAATATGACCGGCAGCTCTTTTTTATCTATCCGAGAGGTCTTCCGCGAGACACCTCCAAGCTGCCAGTCTTCTACCAGGACCTCCTCCAGATCTCGAACCTTTTTTCGGTGACCAGGTCCTTTGTGGCCACCGAGGGGGTGGATCTCCTCGTGGCGTCCCTGCTACACAACCTCGATCTACGTGTGCAGGTGGCGGAGTCTCCCTCGGTGTGTTGGAGATTGGTCCTGGCAGAAACCACCAGAGTCGGAGACCTCCTAGACTACGACAGGGGGGACTGGGTGACGCCCGCGTGCTCAGTCAACGCATGGGGCTTTCCACCCTTCCGACCCCTAGGCATGTACTCTAGGAGGTGAAGGCTGCCTTGTCACCCGATTCTCTCATTTTCCTGTGATGAGCCCTGTGAGAGGGCACTCTCCGCCCACCCCTTACCCCTGGCCCTCCAGACATTTTTCTTTGGCCCCTGTTCCACGAGCCCCCTTCCCTGGCCTCCCCGCTCTCACACTCCGAGCTGGCTGCATACCCAACAGCTGGTCCGGTTTCGAACTGCGCCCAGAAACCATCTGTACATGCTCGAGCTCCACACACTGCACTTCCTCACCCTTGCGTCCCGCCCCAACATCAAATGGCGGGACTATTTTCCACCGAAAGAGGGTGAGGAGCCCCGGTGGGCCAGCCTTTATACCACCTTGGTCTCACGGCCCGCTGGGGACATCGGTTGGTGGCTCCTTCATGGAGCCATGAGCACAGGTGTGCACCTGGCGCGGTTCACCCCTCTAACTGTGGCCTGCCCTTTTTGCGGTGTGAGGGAGAACCTGGTGCACGCCTATCTTGAATGCGCCAGGTTACAGTCCCTATTCCGGCTCCTCCAGAACCTCTTGTTGAAGTTCTGGCTGCACTTCTTCCCACACTTGTTCCTCTTTGCACACCCTGTCCATAGCCCCATGAAGTCGCAAGACCTCCTTGTCAACCTCCTCCTGGACCTGGCCAAAGTTTCCATCTATAATACCAGGAGGAGGATGTTGGACGAGGGGGTGCTCTGCGACTGTGGGGCCTATTTCTGTTCCTCCCTAGTTTCATGCATCCAGGCAGAGTTCCACTGGGCAGTGTCCGCTGGCTCCCTTGACAGCTTTGAGGAGCAGTGGGAGCTGTCCAGGGTTCTCTGCTTGGTGTCCCCATCTGGTATCCTTGTTTTTGAACCTATGACCTTCACTCCATCCTGTTTTTCATTAGTTGTCCCTTGCATTTACTTGGTCCCTGTGGTCCCTCCCACTAGGCTGCGGGAGGGGCCTTTAGAAACATCTCCCGGGTTTTCCAATATGACCTCACTACACACCCCTACTCTACTTACGCTACATTGATGACATCTTCATCATCTGGACTCCTAGAAAAGAAGCCCTTGAGGAATTCCACCATGATTTCAACAATTTCCATCCCATCGTCAACCTCAGCCTGGACCAGTCCACACAAGAGATCCAGTTCCTGGACACTACAGTGCTAATAAGCGATGGCCACATAAACCTCACCCTATACTGACCGCTATACTTACCGACATGCCTCCAGCTTTCATCCAGACCACATGACACGATCTATTATCTACAGCCAAGCTCTAAGGGTATGTCTACACTATGAAATTAGGTCGAATTTATAGAAGTCGGTTTTGTAGAAAGCATTTTTATACAGTTGATTGTGTGTGTGTCCACACAAATGCTCTAAGTGCATGTAGTCGGCGGAGTGTGTCCACAGTACCAAGGCAACCGTCGACTTCCGGAGTGTTGCACTGTGGGTGGCTATCCCACAGTTCCCGCAGTCTCCGCCGCCCACTTGAATTCTGGGTAGAAATCCCAGTGCCTGATGGGGCTAAAACATGGTCGCGGGTGATTCTGGGTACATATCGTCAGGCCCCCCTTCCCTCCCTCCCTCCGTGAAAGCAAGGACAGACAATCGTTTTGCACCTTTTTTCTTCAGTTACCTGTGCAGACGCCATACCACGGCAAGCATGGAGCCCGCTCAGCTAACCGTCACCATATGTCTCCTGGGTGCTGGCAGACGTGGTACTGCATTGCTACACAGCAGCAGTTTATTGCCTTTTGGCAGCAGACAGTGCAATATGACTGGTAGCCGTCGTCAACGTAGTCCTGGGTGCTCTTTTAACCGGGCACCTGGGCAAACATGGGAGTGACTCAGGCAGGTCATTTCCCTTGTTTCGTCTCATGGCGATTGAGTCCTACCAGCAGTGCACTGTCTTTTAATCTCCAGCTAGCAGAAGACGATGACCAGTAGTCATAATGCACCATCTTCTGCCGAGCACCCAGGAGATGACGATGGCTAGCGGTCGTACTGCACAGTCTGCTGCCAGCAAGATGTATAAAGATAGATGAAGTGGCTCAAAATAAGAAAGAGACCAGATTTGTTTTGTATTCATTTTCTCCTCCCTCCCTCTGTGAAATCAACGGCCTGCTAAACCCAGTTTTGAATTCTATCTGTGAGGTTTTGAGTTCTATCCTTGAGGGGGCCATTCAGTTTCTCTCAAAGCCACCCCCTTTGTTGATTTTAATTCCCTGTAAGCTTACCCTGTAAGCCATGTCATCAGTCGCCCCTCCCTCCGTCAGGGCAATGGCAGACAATCATTCCACGCCTTTTTTCTGTGCAGACGCCATACCATGGCAAGCATGGAGCCCGCTCAGATCACTTTGGCAAATAGGAGCACATTAAACACCACACGCATTATCCAGCAGTATATGCAGCACCAGAACCTGCCAAAGTGAAACCGGGCAAGTAGGCGAAGTCAGCGCGGTGACGAGAGTGATGAGGACATGGACATAGACTTCTCTCAAAGCATGGGCCCTGGCAATGTGGGCATCATGGTGCTAATGGGGCAGGCTCATGCAGTGGAATGCCGATTCTGGGCCCGGGAAACAAGCACAGACTGGTGGGACCGCATAGTGTTGCAGGTCTGGGACAATTCCCAGTGGCTGCGAAACTTTCGCATGCGTAAGGGCACTTTCATGGAACTTTGTGACTTGCTTTCCCCTGCTCTGAGGCGCAAGAATACCAAGATGAAAGCAGCCCTCACAGTTAAGAAGCGAGTGGCAATAGCCCTGTGGAAGCTTGCAACGCCAGACAGCTACCGGTCAGTCGGGAATCAATTTGGAGTGGGCAAATCTACTGTGGGGGCTGCTGCGATGCAAGTAGCCAACGCAATCAAAGATCTGCTGATATCAAGGGTGGTGACCCTGGGAAATGTGCAGGTCATAGTGGATGGCTTTGCTGCAATGGGATTCCCTAACTGTGGTGGGGCCATAGACGGAACCCATATCCCTATCTTGGCACCGGAGCACCAAGCCGCCGAGTACATAAATCGCAAGGGGTACTTTTCAATAGTGCTGCAAGCACTGGTGGATCACATGGGACGTTTCACTAACATCAACGTGGGATGGCCAGGAAAGGTACATGACGCGCGCACCTTCAGGAACTCTGGGGTCTGTTTCAAAAGCTGCAGGAAGGGACTTTCTTCCCAGACCAGAAAAAAACCGTTGGGGATGTTGAAATGCCTATAGTTATCCTTGGGGACCCAGCCTACCCCTTAATGCCATGGCTCATGAAGCCGTACACAGGCACCCTGGACAGTAGTCAGGAGCTGTTCAACTACAGGCTGAGAAAGTGCGGAATGGTGGTAGAATGTGCATTTGGATGTTTAAAAGTGCACTGGCGCAGTTTACTGACTCGGTTAGACCTCAGCGAAACCAATATTCCCACTGTTATTACTGCTTGCTGTGCA
This sequence comes from Lepidochelys olivacea, assembly GCF_965140295.1. Lineage (NCBI taxonomy): Eukaryota > Metazoa > Chordata > Testudines > Cheloniidae > Lepidochelys > Lepidochelys olivacea. Next base: position 56,509,284 of record NC_140416.1, read on the forward strand.
CTCTGTGAGAGTAAGGGGGAGACGTTTATGGCGGGGTGGGAGGTTGAGGCAAATCGCCTGGCTGCTGGTTACGCACAGCCAGATACCAGGGTGGTTAGAAGAGCACAGGAGGGCACGGTGCCTATCAGAGAAGCTTTGAAAACCAGTTTCATGACTGGCCAGGCTACGGTGTGAAAGTTCTGTTTCTCTCTCCTTGATGAAACCCCGCTCCTTGGTTCACTGTACTTCCTTGTAAGCTAACCACTCTCCCCTCCTCCCTTTGATCACCGCTTGCAGAGGCAATAAAGTCATTGTTGCTTCACATTCATGCATTCTTTATTCATTCATCACACAAATAGGGGGATAACTGCCAAGGTAGCCCAGGAAGGTGGAGGAGGGAAGGACAAGGCCACACAGCACTTTAAAAGTTTAAAACTTTAAAAGTTATTGAATGCCAGCCTTCTGTTGCTTGGGCAATCCTCTGGGGTGGAGTGGCTGGGTGGCCGTAAGCCCCCTCACCGCGTTCTTGGGTGTCTGGGTGAGGAGGCTATGGAACTTGGGGAGGAGGGCAGTTGGTTACACAAGGGCTGTAGCAGCAGTCTGTGCTCCTGCTGCCTTTCCTGCAGCTCAACCATACGCTGGAGCATATTAGTTTGATCCTCCAGCAGCCTCAGCATTGAATCCTGCCACCTTTCAGATTCAGCACTCTCTTCAGCCCGCCACTTACTCTCTTCAGCCCACCACCTCTCCTCCCGGTCATTTTGTGCTTTCCTGCACTTTGACATTGTCTGCCTCCATGCATTCGTCTGTGCTCTGTCAGTGTGGGAGGACAGCATGAGCTCAGGAACATTTCATCGCGAGTGCGTTTTTTTCGCCTTCTAATCTTCGCTAGCCTCTGGGAAGGAGAAGATCCTGTGATCCTTGAAACACATGCAGCTGGTGGAGAGAAAAAAAGGGACAGTGGTATTTAAAAAGAAACATTTTATAGAACAATGGGTACACTCTTTCACGGTAAACCTTGCTGTTAACATTACATACATAGCACATGTGCTTTCATTCCAAGGTTGTATTTTGCCTCCCACCAGCACGTGGCTAGCCCCTCCCCCCTCCCGGTGGCTAACAGCGGGGAACGTTTCTGTTCAGCCACAGGCAAACAGCCCAGCAGGAACGGGCACCTCTGAATGTTTCCTTAAGAAAAGCACCCTATTTCAACCAGGTGACCATGAATGATATCACTCTCCTGAGGATAACACAGAGAGATAAAGAACGGATGTTGTTTGAACGCCAGTAAACATACACTGCAATGCTTTGTTCTACAATGATTCCTGAGTACGTGCTACTGGCCTGGAGTGGTAAAGTGTCCTACCATGGTGGATAGAATAAGGCTGCCCTCTCCAGAAACCTTTTGCAAAAGCTTTGGGAGTATATCCAGCCGGGCAAATTAATCATTAAATATGCTTGCTTTTAAACCATGTATAGTATTTTAAAGGGTACACTCACCAGAGGTCCCTTCTCCACCTAGCGGGTCCAGGAGGCAGCCTTGGGTGGGTTCGGGGCGTACTGGCTCCAGGTCCAGCTTGAGAAACAGTTCCTGGCTGTTGGGAAAATCGGTTTCTCCGCTTGCTTGCTGTGAGCTATCTACAACCTCCTCCTCCTCATCATCTTCCACGTCCCCAAAACCTGCTTCTGTGTTGCCTCCATCTCCATTGAAGGAGTCAAACAACACGGCTGGGGTAGTGGTGGCTGAACCCCCTAAAATGGCATGCAGCTCATCATAGAAGCGGCATGTTTGGGGCTCGGACCCGGAGCGGCCGTTCGCCTCTCTGGTTTTCTGGTAGGCTTGCCTCAGCTCCTTAAGTTTCACACAGCACTGCTTTGGGTCCCTGTTATGACCTCTGTCCTTCATGCCCTGGGAGATTTTGACAAATGTTTTGGCATTTTGAAAACTGGAACGTAGTTCTGATAGCACGGATTCCTCTCCCCATACAGCGATCAGATCCCGTACCTCCCGTTCGGTCCATGCTGGAGCTCTTTTGTGATTCTGGGACTCCATCATGGTCACCGCTGCTGATGAGCTCTGCATGGTCACCTGCAGCTTGCCATGCTGGCTAAACAGGAAATTGAAATTCAAAAGTTTGCGGGCCTTTTCCTGTCTACCTGGCCAGTGCATCTGAGTTGAGAGTGCTGTCCAGAGCGGTCACAATGGAGCACTGTGGGATAGCTCCCGGAGGCCAATACCGTCTAATTGCGTCCACAGTACCCCAAATTCAACCCAGCAAGGCTGATTTCAGCGCTAGTCCCCTTGTTGGGGGTGGAGTAAGGAAACAGATTTTAAGAGCCCTTTAAGTCGAAAAAAAGGGCTTCGTCATGTGGATGGGTGCAGGGTTAAATCGATTTAATGCTGCTAAATTCGACCTCAACTCCTAGTGTAGACCAGGGCTAAGATACAACCGCATTTGCTCCAATCCCTCAGACAGAGACAAACACCTACAAGATCTCTATCAAGCATTCTAAAAACTACAATACCCACCTACTGAAGTGAAGAAATAGATTGACAGAGCCAGAAGAATACCCAGAAGTCACCTACTCCAGGACAGGCCCAACGAAGAAAGTAACAGAACGCCACTAGCTGTCACCTTCAGCCCCCAACTTAAACCTCTCCAGCGCATCATCAGGGATCTACAACCTATCCTGAAGGACGATCCCTCACTCTCACAGATGCTGGGCGACAGGCCAGTCCTTGCTTACAGACAGCCCCCACAACCTGAAGCAAATATTCACCAGCAACCACACACCACATAACAAAAACATTAACCCAGGAACCTATCCTTGCTACAAAGCCCATTGCCAACTCTGTCCACATATCTATTCAAGGATCAGCATCATAGGACCTAACCACATCAGCCACACTATCAGAGGCTCGTTCACCTGCGCATCTACCAATGCGATATGTCATCATGTGCCAGCAATGCCCCTCTGCCGTGTACAAACCAGACAATCTCTATGCAAAAGAATAAATGGACACAAATCAGACATCAAGAATTGTAACATTCAAAAACCAGTCGGAGAACCCTTCAACCTCCCTGGACACTCAATTACAGACCTAAAAGTCGCAATTATTCAACAACAAAAACCTTCCAAAACAGACTCCAACGAGAAATTGCAGAGTTGAAATTAATTTGCAAACTGGACACCATTAAATTAGGCTTGAATAAAGACTGGGAGTGAATGGGTCATTACACAAAGTAAAAACTATTTCCCCATGCTAATTTCCCCCCCACACACCGTTACTCACACCTTCTTGTTAACTGTTTGAAATGGGCCATCCTGATTATCACTACAAAAGTTTTTTTTTCTCCTGCTGATAATGCCCACCTTAATTAATTGGTCTCGTTAGAGTTGGTATGGCAACCCCCATTTTTTCATGTTCTCTGTGTGTATATATATCTTCCTACTGTATTTTCCACTGCATGCATCTGATGAAGTGGGTTTTAGCCCACGAAAGCTTATGCCCAAATAAATTTGTTAGTCTCTAAGGTGCCACAAGTACTCCTCATTTTTTTTAAACAAAAACTAAGTGGTGTAGGAGGTGAGGCCATAGCTATGCCCATCAGAGTGAGAGCTTAAAGGTCAGATTAGAAGCAAGAGACTTGTTCCCAAAGTGTCTTGTGAACCTAGTTTACAGTAATTTAATAGAAGTTAGAGCCAAAGCAGGACTGGAGACTGCCTACACAGTACAAAGAACCTGAGTATACAACTTAGATATAAATGTCTTAAGCAAGAGGGTTTCTATCGCTCTTCTTGCTTCAAGACTATTCCACAGACCTTGGAGTTCAGTTAAATTGCTCCCTCTAGCATAGTCAGGGTTTATGTAGTTATTGTAGAAATAGTTGCCAAAGTCCTAGGCAATTAGAATGTTTTAATCTAACTGGAAGATAAGGGAGCCAGATGAAACATTTCCAATGATGGAGCCCGTTTATACCAAGATATTTCCCTTGGAAATTTTGCTTGATATCTGTTTCTATTTATTATTTTTTATAAGACACACAGCCTATTTTTCTGAATGAGTAGCTCCTGTTTAAGAGAACTTTAATGAAGGGAAAGAGGTTTCTCTTTGGCTTTGATAACACCAAGCAAAAGGCCAAAGAGAGAAACAGTAAGGAGAAAACTCAGCAGTGCACCCAAAATATGTTTGAATGAATGAAAGCAAAGGAGTCTGATCTAAGTTTGATCATTAATTTGCTGAGAAACATTTATAATACTGACATAAAATTGAGGATACATATTCTAAGATATCAAGGAAATTATCTATAACATTTATAACTCTAGGTACTTGGATAATGACTTTAGCTAAGAAGTTTACTGTACCACTGACAATTTTTCTTTAAGTAATTAAGAGCTTGGGAGGTACTTGCAGATTGGAGAAGAGTAAATGTGGTACTGGTTTTCACAAAAGGGAAGAAGAGTGATCCTGACAGTTACGATCTTGTAAATCTAACTTCTATCCCTTGTAAAATAGTTGAACATATGGGATGGAGAAATTCAGTGACCAGCTAATGGAACCACAAGCAATAAACAGCATAGGGCATTTATAAAGAGTAAATGTTGCCTAACAAACTTGATTGCTTTTTCTAATAGGATTAAAACATGAGTGGATTAATAGAAAACAGTAGATGCGATATTAAATACATTTGGATTTTAGTGAAGTATTTGATACTGCATCTTATAAATCTTACTCTCAAAATTAATTCAAACTGTTTTAGCTATAAATATTGTAATTGGGATTATGGTCCATTTGACTAATGAATCATGAACAAAAGCTAATGATAAACAATAGTATACTGAGTTTAAGTCTATAGGGGGATATTGCAGGAATCTGTGTTAAGTCTGAGCTGCTTTCATGTTTGTCTAAAAGATGATTAAATGGGCTTGCAGGGGAGACATCAATCTACAAATACCTGAAGGGTATAGAAATTGAGAAGAGAGGAATTATTGAGGTAGGATGCAGGGGGAGAGTAGCAGAAGGAGAACCTGAATGAAATTAAGAAAGAAATAATCCAGGATGAATATCAGAAATGGTTCCCTGGGATATGTCAGTGGCTAATGTGTGATGTAAAAGTCTCCCAAATGAAGGGATGGAATCCTACCACAGTGGACGATTCAAACTAGTCTGAACAAAACACTAAAAAATATAGTCATAAACAATCCTACTGTGTTTTTTTGGGATCTCTCACACCAGTGAAGGGTTCTTTCACTGCCTGCTTTATAAATTTGGGTGCCTTACTGCTATATTGCTATGGCTCAGAGCCTTGTCACCTGTAGCCAGCCTACAGCTGGCTTCCACCAGCCTCATTACTCCTTGCAGGGTGACTTCAACATCCCTCCCAGTCCCAACTTGCCCCAAATCTGTCTACCCTGAGTTCTTGACTACCAGCCACTTGGACTTTTCCCCTCTAGATCGTCACCACTGAAGAAGTGAACACTGCTCACCCATTTTCAGTTCACTTTGCGACACACAGTTTGTACAACAGAGACCTGTTTGGGGTAAAAATAAACAAAGGGTTTATTTAATAGAAAAACCACAGATTCAAAGGTGAAATAGCAAGGAAAATGGACACATAGAAGTTAGATAGAAAATAAACAGAAAGGCACAACTCCAGGCTCTACACTTATGTATTAGACAAATTGCCTTTTCTAATACCAGTTACTATTGCCTCTGAACAGTTTCCCAGTGTGCCTGCAGCCCTAAGATGGGATCCAGTGTTCACTGCCTTTGAGACTGTCCTTCAGTTTTAGACATAAAACTCAGCCAATTGTCTGCTTTTTGGCTCTTTTTTCCTCTTTCTCCTGGCAGGATGACTCATGGTTATTCAGAGTGGGGGAAACTTCCCCCTTTCTTAGTTTTCCAAGACTGGGGTTTTCTTTTCAGTTTCAATGTGTTTCCACTAACTGTAAAGGTCCATCATTTGTCTTTTCCTGCATTGTAAAATGTTAGACTCTTGGAGCTAGTCTTGTCGGTTTGGGGAGGCAGCCCCTCCCCGCCTGGCTGACCACCTTCCTGGTGTGAGGTGGAGCTGAATGTTGCAGCACAAATTGAGCACAGCTTTATATCTACACAAATACATAAATTCACAACCACAGTCTGTATACATATCTCCAAATGACCATTACTTGACATATCTTGATTCAATTGCTTATTCATTTGGGGTTCAGACCCCTATTCTCCCGTTGGTGTGTATGGACCCTGATGTCACACCTACCCTGCATGGGAGATGGACTGTGTGACCCAATAGGTCTTTTCAACCTTTAATGTTTGTGACTCTGTAAATAGAAACCAAGCTACACTCCCAAAATCCTCTTATCACTGAAGTTTTCTGTCATCTCATCTCTGCATGGGACTAGCTTCAGTGTAGCAAAGTTATTAATGAACAGAAATTATAACTCCTAATTCCTTAAATACAGTGACAGCAAAGAAAAACAAGAATTGAAGGTGGAGTGTCTAGAAAAAATAGTATTGAACCACAAGAGATTTCTCTTTATAAGGCTGTTTATTCTCCAGAATGGTTTAATCTTCTGCTACTCCACTGGAGTCCATTACAAATTCCTTCAATATGTCTGTGACAAGTGACAGTCCCAATAGTTGCTTAATATAGAGGGATCTTTGTGTTTATTTATTGACCTTTGTTTCCATTTGAGCCCATCCGAGTTCTCCAAACTCATCATAAAGTTAAAATCACATAATAAAGAAACAGGTCCCAAAGACATTGCAACCCCAAACCAGCTTCAAACATCCACAGCCCTAAAAACAAGCTCCATCTCAGTAACTCTCCCCCCTCACCAGATAAGCCTGGGAGAACAGGTGAGTCCTACAGCTGGTCCTGCAGGTCACCCGAGCCAGGCTCCAGCAGGACAAGGGACAAGTGATAGTACGTAAGGGAAACTCTGTGAATGGCTCCAGAAATGACATCTTGTTTTTATTTAGTTTTCTTTGAGTCATTAACAGTCAGGCGCCACCCGTGCTGTAACATATCATTATTACAACCACAAATGTTCTTAGTGTCCAAAAGGAAGATTTATTCCCTTAGCTAGTTAAAAAAAGAAAAAAAATCGAATCTACAGAGGCCAAAAAGTAACAACAGAAGAATCCCAGAGAATTAGAGAAATATTAGAACATAACATTTAAAACTGGACTTAAAAGGCCTCTCATAAATGAGAGCTCCAGATGTTGACAGAAGAGAGCTTGTGGTTTACAGAGAATAACCAACCAAGGAGCAGCGTACAACCCATGGAAGTTTCCTCCTAGCTGAGTTTATTGGCAGCTGAGGGGAAGCAAGTCGTTCAGATTTGGCTTTTCAGTGGTAGCTAAATTGACTTGCTCTAGTAGATCATTTTAGCTGCTCTTGAAAGTCGAAATCTTTGCCAGTTTTAAGAGCATAGGAACTGCTAAATCTGCTCAGACTAGGGGTCCATTTCACCCACTATCCCATCTCCAATTGTGGCCAGTACCAGATGGTTCAGAGGAAGATGCAAGAAACCTCAAAGTGGACAGTTATGGAATAACTTACTCATAAGGAAAAATTATATTCCAAACCCCCATCAGCTAGATAACTGGCCTGTGTCCTTACACATAAGAGTGTGCATTCCTTCCAAATTTCTGGCTTTTTTTGGTTTTCTTTTAATTCATACTAATGCAACTCTGTATGTACTCATTATCCAAAATATCTGATCCTTTTTCAAACTGGGCTGAGCTCCTGGCCTCAATGATGTCCTGGGGACTGAGTTCCACAAGGTAACTGGTAATGTACCACAAAAATGTTGTCACGTTTAAATGTGCCTTTCAACCTCAGGGACTGTCTCCTTGCCCTTGTATGAGGAAAGGGTGACCAAGAGTTCCTGCTCTACTCTCTCTGAACGGGGCATGATGATACAGACCCCTCATCAAGCCCCCGTTATTGGCCTCCCAGCTCCGGCACGCAGTGCCATTCTCTTCAGTCACAGCCTCCTCCCTCCCCTCATCGCCTAGCTCGGGCCCTGGCGGCGGCTGCTGCTGCCGCTGCCCCGGGGTGGCCAGAGCTGCGCGCGCTGTACAATCGTTGAGGTCTGTACCCGCCTTACAGCGTCTCCCGCACTGGGCTCGCGCGTGCGACACCCCGCTCAAAGCTTTCAGTCGGGCACATCTCGTGCCTGTCAATCAACCGGCACTGAGCGCAGCCCGCCCTTCGCTCCTCCAGCCCCTTTGTGGCTGTGTGCCCCGCCCTAGCGGGGCTGCCGGGATTGGCAGAGAGCGCTGGGCGGGGCAAGGAGAGGCCCCCTGAGGGGGCGATTGCCTGGTGTGACGCTGATGTCTTTCCCTCCCTGCGGAACCTGAGTTGTGCGGCTCTGTTTCCAGCCGGGCTTAGTTTCACGTCATGCCCCCTCCTCCCGTCCCCCGCGACCGCGGCTGGCGTCCTGGAGACGGACGGAGGCCGGGAAGGAGCGGCCGCGCGCTGGGAAGATGCTGAGCCCGGAACGCCTTTCCCTGCCGGGGCCCGAGTACCTGGGTAAGGGCAGCGGAGCAGGGAGGCTCTGAGCGCTACAGCCTCTGCCCCGTGTGTCAGGGGAGCTTGCGGGACAGAGCGGGGAACCGGCCTCCCGGGCACAGGCCCCCCGGGAACCCCGTCGTCGGCGCCTCTGGGCAGGGCTCCCTGTGCCCGTGCGATGGGCTCTAGCCGGGCATGGCTCAGCCTTGCCTTCAGCGCTCGGTTCCCGGGGGCCTGGTGCGGTGGCGCTGGGTGTCTGGAACGGGCAGGGCAGAGGGAGTCTTTGTTCTGGGGGGTTTGTTTTGTGGCTTCCTAGTTGGAGGGGCCGAGTTAAGGTGACCTCAGCTGTTTATCACTTTATGTTTGGGAAAGTAACCTAACTTCCAGGCTTTGTAGCCTGGAAAGTGAATAAGGAAGTGTTATTTACACCTTCTCATAACACACGAACTAATGGTCACCAAATGAAATTAATAGGCATCAGGTTTAAAACAAACAAAAGGAAGTATTTCTTCACAAGACAGACAGTCAGACTGTGCAACTCCTTGCCAGAGGATGTTGTGAAGGCCAAGGCTATAACAGGATTCAAAAAGAACTAGATAAATTCATGGAGGATAGGTCCATCAGTGGCTATTAGCCGGGATGGGCAGGTGACAATCCAGTTTGCTATAAACTGAGAATGGGTGACGGGATGGATCACTTGGTGATTACCTGTTCTGTTCATTTCCTCTGGGGCACCTGGGATTGATCACTGTCGGAAGACAGGATACTGAACTAGATGGACCTTTGGTTTGACTCAGTATGGCTGTTCTTACATTGTATTTGTGGTTTTGGTACATTGTATTTGTGGTTTTGGTATGTGTAAATGATGCTACTCATATGAGTAATCCCCCAAGATTTTGTTTGATAGTCACAACTTTATTTCCAGCTAACCATGTTTTTTGTTTGTTGATTGGTTTTTCATAAAGTATCATTTAAAAAAAAATAGATGTAAGAAATGACCAGTGAAAGGAGACTCTGTGGTGTGTGCAAGCTGAGTGTAGATGTAACTGGCATTTTTCTAAAGGTCCATCTTGTCCTCCAAGGCTAGAGTCTCTGACTTGCTCCCTTGTGCCTGCTGCTCCACTGATGTGAAAGTATGGGGGCATTTGAAGCACACTGTTGTTTTATCTATGGAAGTGGACTCTAGATAACTAGATGGGCTCTCTGTCCCCATTTCTTGAGTGTTCTTTGAAACCAGGAGTGCTCAAGGATCAAATATTTCTTTATCCCTGTAGGATACTCACTTTTTGGGTGACAAGATTGAGTAACAGAAGGTTTTATTGCTGGGAAAGAAAAACCACCAGTTTGTATTGATCTGTCAAGGAAGAGTCAAGAAACTCAATGTTGTGGTTCTGGGCATTTCTTGTTTATTTTTAAAAGTATGTACATTTCTTTGCCCTTGGGTGTAGCCCTTGGGTTACTGGCAGGATGCTGCTGCAGGCCACAGTTAAGGAAAATGTGGTCTAAATTCTTCTCTAAATTCAGTTATTTATTTTGTATGGTAAGTAACAAATTTTTTTTCTGCTTTCATATTATGAAAAGGTGGAACATAAAATCCATACAGCCTATTGTATTTCTTTATCTACTTGCATACAGATTCCCTTCCTTTGCTCATTGTTGGTTCAAGTGTCTCCACATTGAAATGGGAGCTGCAGGAGTTGGCAGACATGGCTTGAAAGAAACTTTCATCCACCACTGAAATGAAACTCAATAACATTCTTCTGTGATTCTCCCCTTGTCAAATATAACAGAGACTACAAATCTTCTGCAGCAACGCTCTAAGGAACTGCTTTTTCTCTTTCCTCAGCTGTGGGTGTTGGTCCTCTCTAGATTGAGCCTAGTATACTCTGTGGTACTGCTTAACGTTTCATTGGACTAAAGAGAAAAGGTTTCTGGCATCAGTGTGTTGAATGGAAATAACTATGGTAAAATAAAATCAATGTATGACTTCACTTAATGATTAGAGAGAAGCTGGGATGAGAAAGACAAAAGGAGGTTGGAAAGTGCTGCCTAATGTTTGAATCCCTTACAGCTTTTACATTCAGAACCCCTTGGCTTGCTGCCCCCAGATGGTTAGGGATGTTCTGAAGTCAGGGTAACTTGTGTATAAGTAGCTATTGTGCTTGTTTGTCCAGAGTACAGAGGCTTCTTTTATACGAAACGGCAAGAATACAAGTGATTTTTTTTTTTTTTTGACCACTGGACCCATAATCATATTCCCTGCTTTGGCAAGTCACGAGGTATTGGCCCTTAACATCACAATCTTACATTTAAAAACAAACACAAAAACAGTTCTGACATGAATTTAGTAGTCTGTGCCCCCCTAATCACCAGCGTGCCAAACATTTGTATAGTATGGATTGGATTCTATCCCTAGCAGTTCCCAAGGTAGCAACTGCTAAAATTGTGTTGGAACTGAACTGGGAGGAAAGTAGGATGGTAAGTTTTTTGGACTTAAAATTATATCATGCTATCTTGTGAGTACCCCAGGCTAGGTAGGAGCACATCAATTGCCATATTGGATTGGATAATCTTGGTCCATCTAGTACAGTATCATATTTGCAACAGTGGACAGTACCAGATGCTTTGAGGAAGATAGAAGAAACTCTGTGTAGGCAAATGTGGGATAATCTACATCCCTCTTCCCCTGGATGAATCTCTTTTTAACCCCTAATAGTAAGAGATGGACTTAACCCCTGAAATATGAAGTTTTATAGCCCTTCCAAAACTTTTTTTAGTATTTTCTTTCATTACTTCATGTTCTTGTTACCCATATAATTAACCAGTCCTTCATTGAATCCTGCAAATTTCTTGGCCTCAACAATTTTGTGTGGCTGAGAGTTTCAAAGTCTAATTATATATTGTGTGAAAAAGTATTTCCTTTATCAGATTTGAATGTGCCACCTTTTAGTTTGACTGTCCCTTTGCTTTTTGTATTATGCAAGAGGATGAATAGAAGTTCCTGATGTATGTTCTAAACACTATTCATTCATTCTGTATGCTTTACCTTGTCCTTTCTTATTTATTTTCTCTCTCAAGTGAACAGTTCTAATCTTTTCAATCATTTTTCATATGAAATGTTTTCCATGTCCCTAATCATTCTCTTTGTTAGTCTCTCAACTCCCTCTAATATGGCAGTGACGTTTTTGAGCTAGGCTGACCAGTACTGAAAACAGTATTCCAGATGAGGCTGCTCCGTTGATTTTATATAAAAATATTTTCCATAGTAAACACCAAACCATTCCTTTTGTACCCTAACTTTTTGTGATTTTTTTTTGACCACAACTGTGCGTTGAGCAGCAGTCTTTGTCAACAGCGATGCACGGGTCTTTTCCCTGAGTAATTATAGTTAATTTAGAAACCTGTAAGGTAGCTCTAGTTTTTCTCTCTAATGTATGTTGCTTGTATTACCCTTTCACTTTGCTTGGTTATGTCCTTTTGAAGTTCCTCACGGTTCCTCCTCTTTGCAGCTGATTAACCTAAATAATTTTGTATCTTCTCCAGATTTTGCCAATTTACTCCCTTTTCTAGTTTTTTAATATCTATAATTAATAGACTCATAGAGTTTAAAGACAAAAGGGACTATTAGATCCTTTAATCTGACCTCCTTTATATCACATGCTATTACAGACCCAACTGGGAGAAATGTAATGGGCCCAATAATTTGTGTTTGGCTAAAGCATATCTTCCAGAAGGCATCCAATCTTGATTAGAAGACATCAAGAGATGGAGAATCTACCAATTCCATTGGTAGTTTGTTCCAATTGTTAAAAATATGTGCCTAACTTCTAAGTTAATTTTTGTCAAGTGTCAGGGTCCAGTCACTGGTCCTTGTTGAGTTTTTCTCCACTAAATTAGTTCTTTAGTACTGGATATTTTCTTCCTTTGAAGGTGTTTATACACTGTAATCAAGTCATCTCTCAATCTTCTTTTTGATTGACCTCTTTAAGTCTCGCACTGTAAGACCTCTTTTGTAGCCCTCAAATAATTTTTGTGGCTCTTCTGCTCCCGCTCCAATTTTTGAACATCCTTTTTAAGATGTTGACACCAGAACTGTACACAGTATTCCAGTTATGGTCTCACAGATGCCGTATAAAGGGGTAAAATCACTCCCTACTCGTCACTCTCCTGTTTATACAACCAAGGATCTAGTTAGCCCTTAATACCACAGCATTGTACAGGTGCTTATTGAATTTCTTAAAAGAAAAGGAGTACTTGTGGCATCTTAGAGACTAACCAATTTATTTGAGCATAAGCTTTTGTGAGCTATACCTCACTTCATCGGATGCATACTGTGGAAAATACAGAACACGTTTTTATACACACAAACCATGAAAAAATGGGTGATTATCACTTCAAAAGGTTTTCTTTCCCCCCACCCCACTCTTCTGCTGGTAATAGCTTATGTAAAGTGATCACTCTCCTTACAATGTGTATGATAATCAAGGTGACTTCCCAGAAGTCACCTACTACAGGACAGGCCTAACAAAGAAAATAACAGAACGCCACTAGCCGTCACCTTCAGCCCCCAACTAAAACCCCTCCAACGCATTATCAAGGATCTACAACCTATCCTGAAGGATGACCCAACACTCTCACAAATCTTGGGAGACAGGCCAGTCCTTGCCTACAGACAGCCCCGCAACCTGAAGCGAATACTCACCAGCAACCACATACCACACAACAGAACCACTAACCCAGGAACCTATCCTTGCAACAAAGCCCGTTGCCAACTGTGCCCACATATCTATTCAGGGGACACCATCACGGGGCCTAATAATATCAGCCACGCTATCAGAGGCTCGTTCACCTGCACATCTACCAATGTGATGTATGCCATCGTGTGCCAGCAATTCCCCCCTGCCATGTACATTGGTCATACTGGATAGTCTCTTTGTAAAAGAATAAATGGACACAAATCAGATGTCAAGAATTATAACATTCATAAACCAGTCGGAGAACGCTTCAATCTCTCTGGTCATGCGATTACAGACATGAAAGTTGCGATATTACAACAGAAAAACTTCAAATCCAGACTCCAGCAAGAGACTGCTAAATTGGAATTCATTTGCAAATTGGATACAATTAACTTAGGCTTGAATAGAGACTGGGAGTGGCTAAGTCATTATGCAAGGTAACCTATTTCCCCTTGTTTTTCCTACCCCCCTCCCCACCCCCTTCCTCAGACGTTCTTGTTAAACCCTGGATTTGTGCTGGAAATGGCCCACCTTGATTATCGTATGCACTGTAAGGAGAGTGATCACTTTACATAAGCTATTACCAGCAGGAGAGTGGGGTGGGGGGAAAGAAAACCTTTTGTAGTGATAATCACCCATTTTTTTCATGGTTTGTGTGTATAAAAACGTCTTCTGTGTTTTCCACAGTATGCATCTGATGAAGTGAGCTGTAGCTCACAAAAGCTTATGCTCAAATAAATTGGTTAGTCTCTAAGGTGCCACAAGTACTACTTTTCTTTTTGCGAATACAGACTAACACGGCTGTTACTCTGAAACCATTGGATTTCTTGTCCACTATGACCCCTAAATCCTTTTCATGTCAATGTTTTCCAGATACAGTTCCCCATTCTGTAGATATGACCTGCATACCTTATTCTTAGATGTCTGTTTTTGCCTTTGGCTGTATTACAACACATTTTGTTTGAATGCGCCCAGTTTGCCAAGCAATTCAGACCACACTGTATGACTCCTCTGTCCTCTTCATTATTTATCACTCTGCCAGCCAGTCTTGATGTCATCTGCAAATTTATCAGCGGTGATTTTAAATTTACTTCCAGATTATTGATGAAAATGTCAAATAGCACTGGGCCTAGTACCAATGCTTGCAGAATCCCATTAAAAGCACTTCCATTCATGATGATTCCTCATTCTTTTGAGATCTGTCAGCTATCCAGTTCTTAACCCATTTCATATGTGCTCTATTTACATTGTGTAGTTCTAATTATTTAATCAGAAAGGTATGTGTTACTGAGGGTATGTCTTCGCTACATGCTGGATCGGTGGGCAGTGTCTAGTCTAGACACGATAAATCGACCACCAAGTGCTCTCCCATCAACTCCTGTACTCCAGCACCACGAGAGATTCAGGCAGAATCAACGGGCGAGTGGCAGCAGTCGACTCACCGTGGTGGAGACTCCACGGTAAGTCGATCTAAGTATGTCGACTTCAGCTACATTATTCATGTAGCTGAAGTAGCGTAACTTAGATCTATTTTCCCTCTTCCCCCCACCCCGCCAGTGTAGACCAGGGCTAAGTCAAATGCCCTACAAAAGTCTAAATAATACTTCTGCACAGTTACTTTTATCAACCAAATTTGTAATCTCCTCAAATAAGTCTTCTTTGAGAAGACCTTTTTTGTGTAACATCATTTTGACTTGCATTAATTCTATTTCTAACCTTTAATTCTTTTCAGTTGAATCCAATATCAGCTTTTCCATTATTTTGCATGGGTTTGATGTCAGGGTAAAAGATTTATAGTTACCCAAGTCTTCTCATTGAATTTTTCCAAATATATTAGCACTTGCATTTAGCTCTGGTAACCTCATTTACAAGGTAGTGTGTCCCCACCCAAAAAAACTCTAATTCCTCAGTTTAACAATACATTATTGGCACTGGAGGACCAAATATGGGTGGCACAGGACTTCGGTTGAATATAGCTTTCAGTACTTAGTTATTTCAGTCCTATTGGCTGTGCACTTAAGCACAGATAGATTAGCTCAATTGTGTGCCATAAATTGTTTGGGGTTTTTTTGGGGTGTCTTCTGATATAGTTCTCTTACCTTTCAAAGGTTTAATGCTGCAGGAAAGCCCTCTCTTCAGCCAAAGAGATATGGATGTAGCTCCTACAACCTGTGTCCATCATCCAGAGGGATTCACTAGAGCAGGGGTAGTCAATTATTTTTGTCAAGGTCCAAATTTCTTGGTCAAGGTCCAGATTCCAGAGAAAATAATAAAAAGTAAATAAAAAATATTTTGGGGTCTGTTCAAAAGTGTCTAATGGTCTGGATTTGGTCTGTGGCCTGCCTATTGACTACCCTGCACTAGAGTGATGTGTGGTGCTTTCTCTCATTAGGGTACACACGTTATCTCTAAAGCATTTGGAGCCTCTTCAGGTGTGGGAAGAAGTGACTGAACACTGATTCCTACTCACATGGAAGCTCATTGTGCTCTGAAGCCAGATTGCTGGTTTGTCACTTTGCTTTTGTCTCATTCAAAGTTTTCAATCTAAGCCCTTCTGGAGGGGATTTATAATTCTACTCCAAAGAGATTTTCTGAGATGAAACTTGGATAACAGATTTTTTTAAGAGTTAGCAGACTTTAATTTATTTTTTTTAATGAGCTAGTGATTGTTGGACAAGTGTAGTTTTTACATAGGATGCATGCATTAAAAATTGCGGGGGGTGGAGAAGGTGTAAAGAATCCCTTTAAGGGGCACTTGAAAATGAAATAGTACTTAAAAAACCCCACAATTATTCTGAAATTACCAAATGTGCTTTTCGCAAAAGCTATTGACTGAGTTTTGTTTGCCTAGTAGAAACCTAGTACAAGTAAATAATGCTTTTTAGAAAGCACCTTTGAGCCTTTTTCTCTTTTTTTTTTTGCATTGACCTAGCTGTGTAAAAGCCTAATTCTTTAGAGAAGATAACCTGTCTCCAGCCCTATTGTGTGTGTCAGGGTCTTGTTAATTCCATTATCTGGTTGTGAGATTACAGGTAATTGTGATTAAAAACAAACACGATTAGGTTTCTCTAATCTCATTCAGAAGTCAGGGCTGCCTGGAGCAACATAATCAGGTGTTCTTTGAAGAGAATCTGAGATCAGCCTGCTCTCTGCTTTTTTTCTCATCTGGGATAGGTGAGCTGCCTTTAAGCCCCCCATTGCAAACAGAATTCTGACAGGTCAGATGAGTGTCCAGAGCAGCATTATGTGCCATGTCTTTTGGTGTCTCAATGTTTTTTCATATTGAAGATAGACATGGTAGAATTATCTCATGTGCTAAGAGCAGTACAGTTTAAATGTATATTCTAAACCTAAAGAGAAGTATAGCTGCTCGGAGTTAAATAGAAAGTAACAGGGAGAAAGAAAATAGGTATTTGGTACAGAGAAAAGTGATTTGAAATAAAGAGTGTTCAGTGAGTCTGACAGCCCCAGATGGCAGGAGCTGCAGATGGTAGTAAGGCTCTTGATCCAGTGATGGTGAGGTTGCGCAGAGGAGGTCAGAGCTCAATTAATGGGGATGGGTTTAGACTAGGGAGATGAGGTTTTCGTTTAAGTGTAAATGAGTCTGTGATGATTTTGTAACAAGTAAGACGTTTTAAAAACTGGATCCTGCAGTCAGTGAGAAGCAATTTGAAGTTGGGGATCAGGTCCTTTGGGTGTAGTTAACATTCTGTGACATTCTGTAGGGCTGACACTCTGGGAAACCATAGAGGTGGTAACTATAGTCTTAATAAGTCCCTTCCAACCCTGACTTTTATGGTTCTGTAACTGATGGTTGTTTAATATTCTTTGTTTATAGCTGATAAAGCATGCCCCAAAGTCTGAGGAAGATGATTAGGCATTTAGAATATTGTCTATGGCAGCTTCAAACTGTAGTGGAAGGCACTCATCTATTATAAAGGAGATTTAATGGATTGTAGCACTTTGTGATTTTTATATATTAATCCATTTTCCCTCTCCCATCCCCAAAGCTCTTTCCCTTCATCCTTAGCCAACTGCAGACATATGAGAACAAGAACCCTGTGCCAGGGGGAATCTGCACCTTGTAAAACATGGGCCTCTTTATTGCTAGACATACAGAGCTCTCATGACAGAGCAGTGGTGAGGAAAGAGAACCAAGAAGTGATGAGGAGCGAGAATCTTTGTGCTCTCGGCATCCAAAGGGCCCCCAGACTCTTGCAGCACTGAAACTTTTTTCAGGGGAAAACTGCAGTTATGCGATGTGTTTTCTGACAGCCAGGGCTCCACCTCCCTTCTACACAGTTTTTGGAGTATTTGGTTTGGGGATGTAGATATAATTTATTTTCTTTAACTGAAATATTTAGTTAATTATATTTGTGTTACAGATGCAACTAGAGACCTCAAATGAGATTGGGACAAATTGTACTATTCATGGTATAAACTCATAATAAAAGATGATTCCTGCCTGGAAGAGCTCACATTCTATATAGAAAAGACAAAAGAGTGGGAGAAAGGAAATATTATCCCCATTTTACAGATGTGGAACTGAAATGCAAAGAGAGTAAGTGACTTGCCCAATGTTACATAGGAAGTCTATGATGGAGTTAGGAATTGAATCTGGGTCTTGAGTCCCAGTCCGATGCTTTAACCACAAAGCCATCTTTCATCTCAGAGCTGTGGTTGTATTACTGGAACCACCATCCCAGCTGGAAAGGTATCAAGAGAACCTTAAATATAGCTGCTACAATAAGGTCAGGGTGAGTGGATGGAAACAGTTCCTTATTTTCAGAATGAGAAAGAGATGTTTGCATTTCAATGGGCAGTTCTTTCCCTGTGCCTGCCCTATCTCCTTACTTATCCTCCTTTTGTAGAGAAATATGGGAGTCTGGAGAGTAATGGAGCTCTTGCATTACAATTTGAATCGGAATAGATAGGAGACAGGCACATTTGAAATATGTTATTAGAACACAGTTCTCTATAGCATAGTGGTAGGAAACTCCACACAGAAAGAGAAATAACAGCCAAACAGATGTTCCTCAGCTTAGCGCATGTGAACATCAATATGACTATCATGCTCGTGTGTGTTTGACCATAAGAGAAGTCCTTCTGTCTTCTTGATAAAGTAAAACCTTCCCCTGAGCAGGTAAGCCCAATTTGATACTCTTTCCATGTTCTAGGTATGCTGTTACAAGCCTGGTGTCTTGGCTTTTTTGCTTCCTGCACCACTGCTAGAATTCTGGAGCAGGCCAAGCCAAAAGGACCTGACTCTGGAATTATTCTGCTTTGTTAGATAACTATTTAGCTTACTTTTATTTCTAAGGCTCCCATCATCTTAGTTCTGCCTCTACTTTTCAAATCCTGTCACTGTGCAACATAGTAAAAAGAAAAACCCCCCCCTTTAATTCAGTGAATTTGGGGTACCTCTGTCTAGGGACAGATGCCTGAGAGGGAATTTTCTGTTAAATGACCACGGTCACCTTAAAATTCACATGTTTGTATGAAAACTATTTACAGTAACTCCTCACTTAACGTTGTAGTTATGTTCCTGAAAAATGCAACTTTTAAGCGAATCCAATTTCCCCCTAAGTATTAATGTAAATGGGGGGGTTAGGTTCCAGGGACATTTTTTTTGCCAGACGAAAGGCATTATATACATTTTAAACAAGCAATTTAATACAGGTATAAGCTTTAAACAATTTTAAAGAAACAATTTAATACTACAGTCATCATGGAGTCAGAGTGGAAGAGGGTGGATTGTCTGGCTGCTCATCTTGCTGTTCTTGCTGAACTTTCTGAATATTGTTTTGCTTTCCTTTTTTTTCTTGGTAAATTTCTTTATAGCAAGTCATTAGATAATTAACTCCCCTAATCACTTTGGAGCTGCGTTCCTTGTCAGGATAGTCATCGCTCAGGATTTGCAAGCCACCCTTTACTCCGCACACTGCATCCTCCTCCTCCCCTCCCCCGCCTCCTGCCCACAGTGTTCAGGAGGCAGGGGAGGGAGGGGGAGCCTGCGCGCCAAGTCCTTGCTCCTCACCCCCCGCGCCTCCTGAACGCTGCAAACCAGCTGATTGCCACGGGCAGGAGGAGGGGGGAGCAAGGGGAAGGCGCTGATCCACAGGGTCTGCTGGTGGGCGTGAGGTGCTGGGGGGGGCGGCGTAGGGGATTTGGTAGGGGCTGCCAGCTGTGGACAAAGCAGGTAGCCAAACCACGTTATAGTGGAGCATTGCACAACTTTAAATGGAACATGTTCTGTAATGGAGCAGGGACATAAGATCGAAACAACGTTAAGCGGGGAGTTACTGTATGTTCCATTGCTACTTGTAACATTTAAGGTTACTATAAATGAACGAGGTTAAAGGAAAATATTTTTCTCTTTTTCAGCCCATTTGTTTATACATTTGACTGCACTTTGTTCAGAGTCCGTTGTTTCCTCTGCATGATCAGTGACTTTCCCTTTTTGTGCTGGATTTTCACATAGCAATGTGGAAATAATTTTGTTTTTTAATAAGAAAATGTAATTGGCTAGATTTTATGATGGCTGAGACCCTTTTAAAAATAAACAAACCACCCCAAGCTAGTTAATGTAGAAGGCTGGACAGTAATTTTGTGTGTTTGTAGGAATGAGTGGTATTAATGAGGCAGTTCAGCTAGTACTCTACATTAATCAGCAGTACAAATTGGTGTCATGAGTATTATTTGTGATTGTAAAAGTGAGGGACTGGGTAACATAGAGTAGCCAAAGTCAATTAAGAATGCAGACAGGCTTTCTGCAAGTTTAAACCACAACTTTTCCAGTGCCTGCCAAGCTTTACCTGCTGGCTGTATCCACCTCTGACCCCTTGCAGTCCTTGCTCTTTTGAGCGAAACTGTCAGTTTTGTCAAATTATGCACTGGCTTTGTCTTGTGGACAGACATTTATCGGGGTCTAGATTGAGATGTTAAAACTTGTGTGATGTACATGTGATCTCAGATCTCTAGGGCTGAACAGTGGGTGCATTAATCCATTGTACCACTAAGCATCCCCTCCAGTTTATTCTTCTGGCAGGTATTTAAGTGAATGGTCTTCAATGTGCTGCTTCCTGAGGGAGTGGACTAATATTGATAGTGCTTTGACATAGCAGTGCACTTCGGAGGAGTCTCACCCCTGCCAGGTGCTATGCTACTGTCACATCAGAGGTGACCTGTTGGAGAGCAGTAGACACTAAACTAAGAAGACACAGAGGCCGATCTGTGTGCAGGTTTGGAATAGAGTAAATGCTGTACTCTGTAATTGTTATGCTGTCTTATTGTAAGAATGTTTGTTCTCAGTAGTTCTCAAGACCAAGAAAAGTTTTGATTCTTAATTTAGACTGTTTGTCCCAAGTGGTTTTGAAATCCTTAGTGTTAAAAATATTTCACTGTTGGATTGTGTAGCCTTTCAGCAGCACATGCCGTGCATTGTAATGTTATCTGTGGTATGACCCCCTTGTACTGACACATTGTGCCACATGGTAGGGGAGCTTTGTTCCTTAACAGTAAATGCTATTAGGATTAATTAAAAAAAAAAATTACTCTGTCAAAAAAAATCATGAAGGGCTCTGAGTGGTGCATGCTATGAGGACAGAGGTTTAGTATTTGGTTTAAGGCATGTCTGTCTCGTTTAGGCTGTTCTATAGCGATGTTTAAAGTGGTTAAAAGAATATCTTGGAATGATTTACTGATGTTGAAAAGCTACAGAGACAATCTCAGAGGATAAAAAAGGATGATTTAAAAATCAAACACAAAAAACCCCCAATTTTTTAATTGGATTTTTTATGTTAATTAAATACAGATTTATTTTAAAAAATAGACCTAATTAAAATAGGTTATTTTCAGTGTTCAGGCTTAAACTTACTATAAACGATTAAAATTAAATACAAAAACTATTAAGCAGCACATGTTTGCCCAATTTTAAAGAAAGTCAAACCATTGAACTGGTGGAAGTCACTGGATAGAGTTTGTAGAAGTGCTAACCAGCTTTTGACAGCAGTAGCCTATTCTGCAGGTGGAGAAGGAAAATGTCTTCAATGACTAGTTTGTTAAAAGTGAAGAAACCAATTGTGAGTTGAAAAAGCAGAGAAGTTTGTATTCTAGTCTATGGAAAAAAACAGGCATGAAAGGGTGAGATCTACTAGGTCTAAAATCTTGAAAGACGTGCTAGAAACAATCGGCTCAATTCACTAACTATGCTACACTGTAAATAAATAAATCAGTTAATTTTAAATGCAAAATGTTGTGATAAACTTTTTCTTATGTATCCAGCACTTTTAAGGTAGTTTTAATTAATAAAAAAAAATACTGCTTTTGTGCATTTTAATTGAATTTTAATTCCATCCAAATAGAGCTTAACATAAATCACAAGTAAAAAAAATTAATAATATCTAGCAAATAAGAAATACAACCAGTCATCATTTTCTAATATAACACAAAATATAAAAGTTAAGAATCTGACTACATTAAATTAAGTTATAATTGCTTAAATGTGTATAGACATAGTATATTGTTGCTAACCAGAAATACCCAATTTAGTATAAAGGCTGTATTTAATTGCAAATCAACATGTTTTGATAGGTTCAATCTTGTCAGTTGGTATCCTTCTTTAGGAAAATAGCTAAAAAGTACAAATCAAAACACAATTTATAAAAATTGATTATTTACAACAAGATTTCATGCTTTTGGTGATTTAAATAATGGTTAAAATTGCACTGATTTTTAAACCAATCCATCCTGAAAACAGTTCTGTTCGTACTCTGTAAAATGTGTGTATGCATGCTCCTATTGCTGTGGCTCTTCTGTGTGATAGTGCAAGAGAGCCTTGTTATGCTCTCAGCAGTTTGTTCTAAAATGTAGCTTGTCTAAGCATTGCTTCCTAGATATATGTTCTCCTATCTCTAGTTTATTTTGGAGAGATTTATTTATCTATTTTAAGGTCCACTTTGCAATACTTCTAACGTTAACTAACTCCCGATAGGTTTCAGAGCAACAGCCGTGTTAGTCTGTATTTGCAAAAAGAAAAGGAGTACTTGTGGCACCTTAGAGACTAACCAATTTATTTGCGCATGAGCTTTTGTGATGAAGTGAGCTGTAGCTCATGAAAGCTCATGCTCAAATAAATTGGTTAGTCTCTAAGGTGCCACAAGTACTCCTTTTCTTTTAACTCCCGATAGTTGAAACAGAAAAAAAAATAGAGCAAGTTTTCTTACTCTGAGAATATAAATATTTGATGCAACACTTCAGTTAATGATGTGGCAAATAATGAACAAAGATCAGTTTGATAACCCAGTGCAGCTCACTCCTGACTCTCGGCATCCCTTGCTGTGCTGTAGTGGCGGACCCTCTGCCAAGAAAGGTCTGTGACTCATTTTTTTACTTTTTATGTTTTTTATTTTGTTTGAGAACAGGGAAATTCAGTGCAGAAAGAGAAGCTCCCTGTTAACACAGCATGAAGGTTGTGTACTTAAATGCATAAACTTGAAGAAATTAATTCTTGCAACATATTCTAAGGTACTTTGAACAGTTCTCTGTCTAGATACTTACATGACCTTCATCACCAGAGTACCTGAGTGTCTGTAGTAATACAAAATATTATGTGTGCAATGTGGCCAAGTGAAAGGTGCTGTGGGATTCTTCAAAATTTCCTGTCTTTTTTTTTTTTTCATGCATTTAAATTCTCAGTCATGCTGTTTCATAACCATATGTATTTTTTGCACTGAATATCACTTTCTTTCCAAGTTGCTCAAGTATCAGATTTCCTTTTTACAATTGTAACCAACCCCACAGATCTCAGCATCAACAACTAACATACTAAGACTGAAATACAGCTTCCATTTGTTCTAACAGCAATATTTTTAGGCCTTTCCTTTGTCTGCACAAAAAGGTGTGGTGGTGTGGGTGAGAAGAGTTAGGCTGCGCCAAACTGAGCTTTCTGGAAAAGGCTATTATTTATAACCAGGTTAAAAACCCATCATGGAGTAGAGACCAGGATTAACCCATATCTTTTTAACTGTAATAATCCAGTTTAATGCTATATTTGTGGCTGTCCAAACTATCGTAACCCGTTGGCCACCCCTAAGTTCAACAGCCGTTGCTAAATTCTGAGTTGGTTAGAAGCCAAAGTGTATTAGTGCCAGTCTTTGCTCATGACCTCCTAAGGGGCACGCACACCAGGGCATGTAGAGGCTAGGCAAGTGAATCTGACACTAATGACATCATATGCAATATACGAAGTATATTCAGTATAAAAAGCCCATCCTCCTTGGGAGGAGAAACAAAGGGTTGAATTTGGAGGAGCAGTATTATGTATAGAGCTAATGCTTGTACAGAAATTGTATATTAATGTGGAAGTGTCACACAGCTATTAAGTCTCTATTAAGATTATTTGTGCAAAGTTGTCAAGAATGTGGCTAATAAGTACATCCTCAGCTTAACATCTGGACTTCAGTTATTTCATATTTGGATCCAGAAGACTCCAGTGTAAAATTGCCTTGACCCATCAAATTTTCATCTTTCCACCAAAGCTGTTCAATAGCTTGTCAGTGTGACCAGGTGCTCAGCATACAGGGACGTTGTGTAAACTTATTTTGGGCAGTTAAATGATGTGTTTCAGGAAGGAATTGAACCATTAACTGTCAAATGGTTGTCTAAATGGGGGATCCAAGTTCCATAGCTTTGATTTGGTGATGGTTGTCCTGCATAACCTCCTTTTCTCTGATGCTGTTTTGCTGGCCCTTATCAACCTGGTATATTTTTAGCTTCCTGCTAGTCCTTAATTCACTCCCTCTTTTTAAGTGGGATATTAAGTTCAGTTTCTGGATCAGACGGAGGTGGGCAGATTCTCAATAAAGTGGATTTGTAACTCTCCCCAGACTCTGTCAGGAGTAAAGAGACAGATTCTAGATAACAAAATATGATGGAGTGTTGAGGCATATGAATGTGTGTTGGTGGGTACTGTGTCTCTTTCAAAGAAGAAAGATGCGGGCTCTTTCTTAGTGCTGGTTACAACTAGAGAGCTTGTGCGTTGGGTTTGATTCCCTGATCCTGATCTCTCTCCATAGGTGCTGGAACTAGGGGTGCGGGTGCTGCCTCACCCTCTGGGTTGAAGTGGTTTCCATCGTATATAGGATTTACAATTTGGTACAATGGCTCTTAGCACCTGCATTATACAAATTGTTCCAGTGTCACTGTCTCGCTCCCTGGGTTGTCAGGGCAGAATGAATTAAGCATCTGGGAGGCAGAGGTGTAGAGAGTGCCTCATTTTGCTCTGCAGTGTGCTGTCTGGAAACCCCATCTTGCTATCTTTTGGGACAATCCCAGGGATATTGGGGATACTAAAATGCTTTCCCCAAACTGCTTGTGTGATGCCCTCAAACAATGAAAGACTTAGTATCAGGGGTGAGGGGAGAAAACCAGCCAGTAAGCCTCCTGCTTGAAAGCTGCAGGGTGCTAGAGCTCCAGTAGGGAGGAAATGGGTCTCTGAGGGTAGTGGTAGCAAAGTAGCATCATTTTCTAGTGGACTGGGCCTATATGAATTGTAATATGGACAAATTTATGAAGAGCTGGACAAATTTATGAATGCAATTGTATGATTGGGTAGCTTGTGATGGTAGAGGGGCAGGCTCAGCAGCCAGTTTGTCTCATTTTCAGTTTGTCTTGTGTTCCTAAAAGCTCATCCTTCAGAGTTCAGCTGGCTACCAAACTAGATGATCTGGTGATCCCTTGCCACGTTAAACACTGACTCTGCCATTGACTCACTGTCTGAATTTACAATACTAAGCCTATCTGTGCTCCAGTTTCTTCATCTACAGAGCAGATCTATTCCTTGCTATAGAATTGTGCTCCAGAATCTTTTAATTTTATTCATTATGTATATATATGTGACAGGTTGGACAACCCTGCCCCGTGATGCCACCTGATGTACTGGGGTTTCCCTGAGCCCCTCCTGCTCCACTAGCCTGGATTCCCTCTCCCTGTTTTGCTGAATTAGGCTCTCCGGCCTCTTGCAGTACACGCACACAGGTAGGGCCACACCCAGACGAAGACTGAAGTCAGCTCTGTGTGAGAGGATTCACCTAGCACTCATGTGCTCACCTCTTTTGGTGAATAAACCCAAAATAATAGTGTCTTGCGCTGCACAGTGCAAGCTCATAAAAATTTGCCCTC
This sequence comes from Lepidochelys olivacea, assembly GCF_965140295.1. Lineage (NCBI taxonomy): Eukaryota > Metazoa > Chordata > Testudines > Cheloniidae > Lepidochelys > Lepidochelys olivacea. The sequence goes on from NC_140416.1 coordinate 56,534,698, forward strand.
TCCCTCAATGTGAAGAGAAATAGGCACAACTTCTCCCCCCTCCCCCAGTTAAAAATTGCACAAACTGGGTTTAATAATAAACAAAACAAATTTATTAACTATAAAAGGCAGATTTTAAATGATTATAAGGGATAGCAAACAGAACAAAGCAGATTACTGAGCAAATAAAACACACTTACTAAGCTTAAGATCTTTAAGAGACTGGTTTCAAGAAGTAATTTCTCATCCTAAATGTTATTTTAGGCAAGTTGCAGAGTTTCTGTAGCTTAGAGTTCCCGTTTTCTTCTTAGAGACTGGACCCCTGTCTCAGTCTGGACTCACCTCTGCCTTTCCCCTCAGGTTAATTCATTTGTCCTTTCAGGTACTTTCAGTAGTCCTTCTTGGGTAGGCAGTGGAGGAGATTCCAGATTAACCCCCTCCCCAGCCTTAACAGGGATTTACCTACGGTGGGAAACCTTTGTTTGATCCCCAACCCTCTACAGAGGAAAAGTACCAGCAGTGTCCAAGGTGGTATTTTGTACCCGGTGATCTTATCACCTGACCTGGAGTGTCACAGCTACATCTCTTAGGAAGGAGGGAGACTAGTATCTTCACAGTCTTATAGTTTTTTCCTAATGGTCTATCAAGGCTGTGATGGCCGGTTATCTGGTGGGTGTCTCCCAAATACTCACACAGTTATAATTGTTACATAGTTGATATTCACAACTTTAAATACAAAAATGATACATTCATACAAATTGGATAATCACATTCAGTAATTCATAACCTTTCCAGTGATACCTTACAAGACCCATCTTATATAAAATATATCTTAGGCCATATTCATATCATAATCCTATTTCTGTGAAGATTAAGGGGTGTAACATCACAATATGTTTCTAGCCCTTGTGATTGCAGAGAGAACCTTGCATATGAGAGCAGTGTAAATTGATGCAGTATTACCTGTCTGATTTTTCAAAGAGCCTGAAACAACAGTCCTAAGAGGTGTGAACTGTCTCATTCATCTCAAACAAGGCCTCATGGGACTCCATAATCCTGTGCTTGTAGAAACTGGTGAACCTTCAAGATGGAAAATTCAGCATTTTTACCATGGAAATCACTATTTTTACTTCCAGGAACCTGGCATTTTGTTTTATCTCCCTGTCCTGCTAGGACCTGCTTGCAATTGCATCTTGCTTTCCAGTTTTCCCCCCACAAGAAGGAGTTAATTGGATTACAGTGCAAGCACCCCACATTGTTCTGTGGAGCCAGGCAGCAGCAGGTCAGGGAGCCAGAGCTAGAGTCCAGTTTGCAGTCGGAAAGCTGTGGGAACTGGTAGCATAGGCTGGTGAGCTGGGTAACCTGGAAAAAAGCACAGCAGCTGGGGTGTGAGGGAGATGAATCTCAAAAACAGACCACAAGCACCCTCCATCCCCTTCCCTGGCACACATGGGGAGAAGAAGGTGCTGTGCTAGGGCACTTAGACAATATTCTTGGAGTCAAATCGCCTGAAGAGCGTAGCAAAAAATCTCCTCTCCAGAAAGAACCGTTGATTAATTTTATGTCCGAGACTGTTTTCAGCATTGAGCCATTTGTAGCTCTGTGTGTTTGTGAGGAGATGGGGAATGGGAGGCCTTTTAGTGTATCATCATGAAACAACTTTCACCTGGAATTTAAAAGTTGTTGCCATATACTCTAGGGCTTCTTGCTATGGAACTTGGTCTCATTGCACCATGGAGTATAAGGGGCCCTGATAATACCTACAAATCTCATGAGGGTTTAGGTGTGGGCGGTGGGAATTAACTAATATTTGTGTGGTACTCTGACAAGGGAAAATGTGATAGTGTCTGAGAAGATGATCTCTGAGCATAGCATGAGCCACATACTGAAGAGGGAGGAATGGGATGGGATAGAATGAAAAACAGTCTTTCCCAGTTGCTGTTATCTTAAGAGTGTGACTGAGCTGCACGGACTCATTCCTCCCTCAGGGGACACAGGTGCGCAGAGTTATTTTCTTTAATCACTCACATAAATTAAAATGTGTTCCTTTGCATTAAAATAATTAAATAAAGTTACGCCCTGTATCTTTTATTGCCAGATAAGATCTTTGAACCTTTGGCTTACCATCTTGCTATCAGCTGCAAGGTATTTTTCAGGGTATGCTTAACCCATTCTGCCATTGTAATGAATGTGAAAAGTATTATAGGCAGAGAAATCCCCTGACAGCAATTAGTGCTAGTGTGAACTTTTAATCATTGTGCCCATTCGGGATGTTTTCCGGGCCTCTTTTGAGCTCCACCTACCCCACACCAAGATGAAATGTACCAAGTACGGATGGGGCATGAATTTGGGTTTAAGTGGCTTGCAGAACTCTGATGTGTTTCTAAAGCAGATTGATTGCTGGTAAAGGAGTCATGCCATTGAGTCTGGAATAGTCTGCAGTGTTCTATCTGGAAACCCCATCTTACTATCTTTTTGCTAGGAGGAAGGCAGCTGCAATGGGGCCCTGAGAGTGATGAAGGGAAAAATGGGAACTGTCATTGGGACAATCCCAAGGATATTGGGGATACTAAAATGCTTTCCCCAAACTGCTTGTGTGATGCCCTCAAACAATGAAAGACTTAGTATTGGGGTGAAGGGAGAAAACCACCCAGTAAGCCTCCTGCTTGGAAGCTGCAGGGTGCTAGAGTTCCAGTAGGGAGGAAATGGGTCTCTGAGGGTAGTGGTAGCAAAGTAGCATCATGGTAAAGAGCAAGCACAGCATCTGCCATCCCTACCCTGAGGATATTTTCCTGCTCTTTTCAGGAGCGGCTGCTACTTGCAGTAGTTCTATAATGTACTTGTTTGGGACAGGGGTGTATGCACTGGGAACAGGGTTCGTGTGCACTTTAGATTGGGAATGGTTCTCTTTTGTTTGTTGTGGTTTGTCTCCTTTGTTGTGGTTTGTCTCCTGATTGTTGAACTCCTGGATTTGGCAACTCTTCCACTTGCTAAGTGGAGCATCAGCCTAGACTTTTTCTGCTTTGGTTCATTTCAAGCCAACATCAAAGAGGCCACACTATTTCCATTTGGTATCTGCACTGCCTGTGCTCTCCCTGCCCTTTTGTGGAAGCAGTGAGATGGTTAATGTATTGCACCAAGTTGTCCCTGCCCCCAGTGCTTATCACAAACAAGTAGCATTCTTTTGTTAGATAATGACAGATCCAGCACTATATCACCCAGCTCTGCACCCAATTCCCTACCTGCCATTCTGAAAACATCCCTTTTGGTGCTTTCAGGAGGACAGAAGTGCTTTGATTTGTGTCTTCCAGAAAATGTTTTCTACAGACCAGCATTTAAAACAATGCACGGTCCCTGAAAGGTGAGGTGGGAGGACCTTGGTAAGGTCTGCAGCAACCCTACTAGACTCCTACCAGTATGGTATTCATAATCTGTGTAAGGAAGGTTGTTGCAATACAGGGCAGAGAAGAGGAATTCAGGGCTTCTAGAGGGTCCCTACCAGGCATTTCATGTTGCATGGTTTCAAAACTGGTGATGCTGCAACCCTCATCTGCCCCCTTCATCTCTAAAACCTAGAAAGATTAAAGAAGGACCACCAGTGCATAAATGAGTAACTCTGTGTAGCCAGAGGGGAGAAGTAACATTCAAGTCAGATATTTCACCAGTCATACTTATTCCCCTGAAGGAATTATGCGCTACTGTGTGTGTGCAGAATTCATGCCCCAGCTTATTTCTTTGCTTCCCCGCAGAAAAATGACTTTCTGACAGGGAAGCAAAGGGAAGCTGCAGGAGCAGTCACACACCACTCCCTAGCTGCACGGTACATTGCTTCAGGCATCTGGAGCAGCCAGCAGAGATGAAAATCACTGCAGGGCTGTGGACACCCAGCCAGTGGCTCCTACACTGAACCAGGATCAGCTGCTAGTCCCAGCTGGGCTGGAGGCAGGCGAGAACGGGACTTCCCCATCCCCTGCAAGGAGTGATTGGGCCTGTGTTAGACCCACCTCAAGAAGCCTCCCCCAGCTGCAGGAAGCTCAGCATCTTCCCCTGTTTCCTGCCCCCACCGCTCTTCAGCTGCTCCCCCATCCACCCAACCCTCACGCATCCAGACCTCCCATACCCAGACACCCCTGCCAAGCCTCACCCTGTACACCCAGAACCGCCCTAGCCCTCCATACCCAAACCCCACCCCATTGAACCTCAACCCCTTAATCTGGAGCCCCCTGCACCCAGACCCCCTGCCTCTGGACCCCTGCACCCAGACCATCCCCCCATTGAGTTCCCTGCACTCAGACCCCTACCCCACCAAGCCCCACTTCCCCAGCACTCGGACTCCCCCTGCTGAGACCCCAGCACCCAGACCCCTCTGCTGAGCCCCAATCACTTTCACCTGGAAGCGCCTGCAGAGTCCCATTGTCCCTGCACCTGGACCCCCCACCCCCCAATGAGCCTCTGTGCATCCAGATCCTCCCTCACCTAGACCCCCCCCACTGAGCTGCCTGCACCCAGATTGTCCCACACAGAATCCTCTCACCCCACACCTGGATCCCGCCACACTGAGCCCCTCCACACTTGGATTCTGCCTGGTTAAGCCTCCCTGCCCCACACTTGGTGCACTTGGCACAGAGGGGCAGGGACCCAGGGTGTTTCTGGGGCAGGCCCAGGCCTTGTGCTGTGTCAGGGTTGAGTGTAGCCTCACCACTGAGTCCGTGTCCCAGCAGTAGGGAGGCTGCAGGGTGATCTCTCTTCTTCATGGAGCCAGTGGCCTGTGCTCCACTGTCATGCTGGAGCCTCTGCGTTTATTTATTGAAAAATAAAACTTGCAGAATCTCAAAATATTGTGTGCAGAATTCTTAATTTTTTTATGCAGAACTTTTACTTTTTTGGCACAATGCCCTCAGGAGTAATACTTAACAGAATGAGAACCTCTGCTTGTCTCTCTCTATGTGATGAGAACAAGTGCTAATAGTCAGGCAAGGATGAACACTAATAGCCTGGCCTGGCTCTGGGCTTTGCAAGTCCCTTGTATTCTAATCTCTCTCTTGCTCTTTTGTTTGTAGCTCAGAGACATGTCCTCACGTACATGGAGGATGCAGTGAGCCAGCTGCTGGAGAACAGAGAAGATATTAGTCAGTATGGCATTGCCAGATTCTTCACTGAATAGTAAGTATATCAGGAGTCTGCCAATAGGACCACCCTGGGGGAGGCTCTTGGAAGCAGGCAGGGTACATGGAGAATGGAACTGGATACATGCTGATTATGTTGTGGCAGTGAATATTGGAGTTGAGTAGGTTAGCCAAGGGCTGCCTGAGCATGTTTCAGAGACGTGCTTATTCAGGACAATGGGTCAAATTCAGACCTGATTTAAAAGCGGGGCAACTCCTGTTGGCTTCACCAGTTGTGCTTACTTATTCTGAGGCTGAATTTGGCCCAGATAGGGCTTCTATTCTCTGTTTTACTACTGTATCTGGGTCATCATATAATATCTATCTTTGATAGTAATTTATTTTTTTAATTCATGCTCTCATTCACAGACACGGAAAAAGGGGAAGTCTCTAGTTGTACCAGCAGTACACTCTTTCCCATTGAAGACTGTAGTGGGACTGGGCAGATGTTCTGAAAGAAAATGGGTTGGGACAGAGAGAGGAAGGTTACATCTTAATATCTTGAGACTGACTCTTGCTGAGCTGCCAAGCCAGGCTCCAGGCCCTCTTCTTTTTCATAGTCCCAAACAGAGCAGAGGGGATATGGGACATATTGCAAGGTCTCTGTGTATAGTAGCTCTCTTTAGTAGATGGATCTGTGGTAAGAGTACTGGTTCCCTGTGATACCTCCTCCCTCTGGTTCCCATCAGTGTCCTTGCTAATGTGCTCACTTTATCCTCCTCTCTCTGTGAATTATCCATTTTGCTGTTCAGTCTTGTCCCAGCTATTCTTTTTGTTTTGTAAAAAGAAAAGGAGGACTTGTGGCACCTTAGAGACTAACAAATTTATTTGAGCATAAGCTTTCGTGAGCTACAGATCACTTCATCAGATGCATAAATTTGTTAGTCTCTAAGGTGCCACAGGTCCTCCTTTTCTTTTTGCGGATACAGAGTAGCATGGCTGCTACTCTGAAACCTGTGTTTTTGTTTTGTGTCTGTGATGGGGAATACAAACCCCACTCTGGGCAGCCAGGGGTTAAGGAACTGCTCTGGGCTCAGACAACCCCAGCCTGCCACATCTGTAGGAAATGCTCTAACTGGAGGAGGAGTTAAAAGGCAGGGGAGCAGCTCATTTGGTGGCAGACCAGGGAAGAGAGTAGACCTGCAACCCCAGCATAGGAGAGCTGAGGGAAAGGCAGAATCTCTCCTGAAGACAACTGCCCAAAGGTCCCTCCCTGAGGGAGGGGATGACCTGCTACAGAGACAGCCTGAGAGGGAAGCAGTCCCCCCTCCCTCTCATATGGACTCAGAGTTTTGTTAATTCCTCTTTACTTTGTTTGGACTACCCCAGCAGGGGAAATCCCTATGCCTGAGCTGGCCCAGGAGGGTGGGCCATAGTTCAGAAGGAGGCAGTTGCTGCCTGAGAGAGGAAGAGAGCTACCATAGTACATGCTACCTCCAGAAGGTGCCTTGTGATGAGAGAATGCCCTTCATGCCACCTTAACCCAGATAACGACTTTGGGACAGTTGCAGGGGGGTGATAGGAAGTGGCCCAGGGAGAGCAGCCTTAAGCAGCCCCTGGCTCAAATCACTGATAGCCCTCAAAGGGCTGTGGGTTGGAGCCTCATGGAGTGGACTCGGGCTCTCCTACCAACATCCTCCCTGCAGGTCATGGGCATAACCCCGACCACTAGGCAAAGCTACCAACCAACCTCCAAGTGAGGACCATCACAGTCTGGTTCTTGTAAAGCTCCCTTTATTTGCTTGGCATGCTGTTGCCTGGCTCTTCCAGACCCAATAACCATTATATATGGCTCAGCATAGCCACAATGGTGATGATCACTGATCTCAAGAGACCCCAGAAACCCAGATTAGGAGGAGGAAGGTGAGGGGCTGCACCAAAATCTCTGCATTTGTAGAACGTTCACCTTTCAAACGTAACAGCTTTATTCTGTAGAGAACCTTTTGTACAAACTGTCTCCGAACATACATCCCACAGCAACACAATACAAATGTGGGTTTGATTCATTGGGATGCCTCCTCGTAGTATAGGCTGATGTGTTCTGGTGGTATAGATCACTGCTAACTGTGTTCTGATTGGCTAGACAGCAGTTACAAGCTTCCCTGTTTTGGCCAAGATCAGTGTCAATTCAGAAACCTCAACCAAAATCACATAATTGATTTGGACAGCAGAGCTCCTCTGTCTCAGACATTGTCCAATACCAGATGCCTCAGATAGAAATGTAAAATACTGCATGGTGGATTATTATAAAATAACCTGCCTGTAGGTTAAATTTATTTCTAACACATATCATCTTGTAGTTGATTTATGCTCTGAATCATATGGATTTATATTGCTTTATAAAATTATCTTTCGTAACATAACTGTGGATGGTCTCCTTATCCGTGTAGCGGCCAGCCCTCTTTTGGAATTTTATTTAGCTTATAGCTTCAGTGATATATAATGGCAGTGAGTTCTGCAGGTAGATTATACACTCACTGCAATCATCCTACTAGTAATTACTGTATTTATAAAGCACCCTACCCAGGTGGCCTACATATAAAAACAATATACAATTCAATAAAAACATAGGTGATCCTTAAAAGTCCAGCCTCTTAAAAATAGAAGTAAAACTAACTGAGATGTAGCAAAATGCAAGATTAAAGGGGATAAAGAGATATGCATGGAAGATAGTATGTGTCATGTTGATTCCATATTTATAAAGACATCTAGGAAAGAAGATTTCAAGATGTTTTTAAAAGTAGTGTGGGGAAGAGAATAAGAAATGTCTGGAGGAGGGATTTACAGCCTCAGTTAATGTCTGATTTCTTGCTGACCAAAGATGTTATGGTGGAATCCCTAAAAGACAGCTGGTACCAGAGCACAGACCTTCTTCAAGGTGAAGTTCAACAAGGACATCTTGTATGTGTTGTGGTCCTCACCCTTCTGGGTTTTAACAAACAAGTGGTGCCAGCCTCTCCTCCCTCTGCCCCATTTTGGGAAAAGACAGTGGGTTTTGGGTTTAAAAATCAAGCAAAATTAATGTAAATGCAATTCCAGGGGGCATTACAAGTTCTGGCATTGTGCTCAGTAGTGTAGAAAATAAAAAAGACATGAACCCTGAATTCAAGTTGTCTGTCTTGATTCGAAAATGGAAAATGAATTTTTATCTTATTTGTGTATTGTGATGTTTTGTAGAAATTGATTTCTCCAAGGGAGGGAGAAAGAGAAATTAAAATCCATTGTTAGGTGCTGTCGTTGGATTCAGACTAGTACATAGTGGGAGGTGATGGGGGGGAACCTTTGTTTGCTTTGACAGGAGCTCCAGCAACTCCTTCATTGGTGGTAAGTCTTTAGTGGCTAGTTGAAGGCCTCTTACTTGCAGATTGACTGACAGAAAGCAATGAAAGTTTGAGCCACTGGCCTTTTTGCTGGGAGTGTGGCTAGGTTGTGCTTAGATGTCTGAAGGACACTTTTTTCCTTCTCCAGGCCCAATCTTGATTCTGAATCTTGATTTGGTGAAAGGGGTTAACGCTTCCTTCCCTCCCCCCAGGTTTAACTCTAAAAATAGTCCCTCTGTATGAACAGCCAGTGTCAAGAATACAGGGTGCCTATAACACAATCATGGGTACTTCTCTGTCCTGAACAAGTTGCTCTGATGGAAGTGTGGTGCTTCCTATTGATACCCAAGGTTGTGAGGCACCTCATCACCACCTGCCCTTAGCGTGAAGAAGGGCCCTTGTCGGCTCCCTGAATTTACTGGTTACTGGCAACACAAGCACTTCCCTCTATGCCTCTGCAGGTCCCACTTTCTCCAACCCCTGAGTTCCCTGAATTTCCTGCTGCAGTGTCCAGACCCTGATCACTGGACACACACAGTCACCAGACCTGCCTATCCCAAAGGAACAATACACCACAGCTTACCAGTTACACCATTGAACATAGCTCCAATTAACACACAGCCCTTAGATTTGTTTATAGAGAGAACAAGTATAAATTTAACAAAGAACAGAGATTCAAATCATAGAAAGCAAGAATATTGGAAACAAAAGGTTACATATAAAATGAAATCACAGCATGCATACTAGAGGCTAATCTTAACTATCAAGACCCCTTGTCTCATTAAGTTTAGCTCACCCCAAGCCTGGCTGTGATCTTTTTTTCATGATGTATACAGTGGAAAATACAGTAGGAAGATAGATATATAGAGAACGAACATGAAAAAATGGGGGTTGCCATACCAACTCTAAAGAGACTAATAGATTAAGCTGGGCTATTATCAGCAGGAAGAAAAAAAAGCTTTTGTAGTCATAATCAGGATGGCCCATTTCACACAGTTGACAAGAAGGTGTGAGTAACAGTAGGGGGAAAATTAGCCTGGGGTAATAGTTTTTAGTTTGTGTAATGACTCATCCACTCCCAGTCTTTATTCAGGCCTAATTTAATGGTGTCCAGTTTGCAAATTAATTTCAACTCTGCAATTTCTCGTTGGAGTCTATTTTGGAAGGTTTTTGTTGTTGAATAATTGCGACTTTTAGGTCTGTAATTGAGTGTCCAGGGAGGTTGAAGTGTTCTCCAACTGGTTTTTGAATGTTATAATTCTTGACATCTGATTTGTGTCCATTTATTCTTTTGTGTAGAGACTGTCCAGTTTGGCCAATGTACATGGCAGAGGGGCATTGTTGGCACATGATGGCGTATATCACATGGGTAGATGTGCAGGTGAACGAGCCTTTGATAGTGTGGCTGATGTGATGCATCTGATGAAGTGGGCTTTAGCCCACGAAAGCTTATGCTCAAATAAATTTGTTACTCTCTAAGGTGCCATAGGTGGTACTCGTTGTTGTTGCTGATACAGACTAACACAGCTACCACTCTGAAACCATTTTTCATGATGCAAACACAATGTCAGTTCACTTCCTAGGTGGAAGACCTTGGGTGTCTCCATGCCTTCTCCTGGTATATCAGACTACTTCTTGGATCTTAGTCATGAATTAGACATCCTCCTGCTGTGTGTTCCTTCCTTCCTGTAGATTTTGTGATCTCCTCGACTTCACAATCTTGATTAGCTGGTGATTCTATATGCAAATAGATTTCCATTGTAAGACACACAACGGTCAGCCAGGGAGATAAGTGCCTCCTATCCCTTGTCTGGACAGAATCTGTTTTTCACCTTTTGGTGACTTGTCTTACATACTTTAAGAACACAGTTTGTAGTGTACACACACACAAATCCTTACATATTAGCTGTAGAAACATTTCACAATGGTTCTGATAATCCATGTGACACAGGCTTTCAGTAGAGACCTTACGTAACACTCTTTGGCAGCCTAGTATGTAACTACCAGACCCAGGAGATCCCTGTAATCCTTCTGCATGCCTGTGCCCTCTGTTAGTTGGCATCAAGAGGTCCTTGGATCACAAGTAATCCCCTGCTAAGAGGGGATTGCATGATTGGATCCATGTCAGAAAGTTTATTGGGACAAATGAAGGTGCAGATTGTGCAAATGATACAGGTCGGAGACACCATACTGTTTCTGATGTATATGGCTTTCTTTGAAAAGTGATGTTCAGATTGTTAACCTTCCCTATCAACTCTGAACAAGTTCTCTCAATAAGCAAGGACTTGAAGGAAGAGAGAGAGAGAGAGACTATGACCTCCGCCTATCAACCAGACTTCTGTTTTGTTAGGGTTGAGAGTGAGGAGGCTATGACACATCCAGCTGGCATTATCCGGGCACTCTTCCAGAGCAGATTTGGTTTGCATCTCCTTTCAAGTTCACTCCTCGGGGCCTTTTTAAACTTCTGGTCATCAGTAACTTAAAAATTGAATGACGATGAAAGAACCCCTCCCTACCTCTTTGAAACTGCTCTTAGAATGTTTCTATGCAGTATTTCTTCATGTTAGATCCTGCTGCCCAGCCCCTCTCATCTCCTCCCATTCTGCTCTTGGCCCACCCTGGCCTACGGTACTCTTTTGGTTCTTGGTATTTTCAAACAAATCTGATTTGTGCCTGTAAATGTGAAGCCATTGTAGAACATGAGTGTTTGCCAGTGTGTGCAGCTTTGTAAGATTGAGATGCCCTGAGCTGAGTTCATGTTTCCCTGACACACCTGAAAAGGGGATATGAAATACCAGAGCGCTTTTGTGTTCATGTTGAATACTCCGTAGAGCTGCTGACTATTTCCATATTACAGGAAGCAGTTATCAGATGCCTCTGTCCCTTTTTCTCTGGTAATTAAAGTAGAACTTGCCATTGTTGCAGTCTTATGCTAAGGCTGGAGAGGCCACAAGCCACACTCAGTGCCCCAGTATCAGAACAGAAATAGACTAAGAAGTAATTCTGAGTTGTGAAAGTGCTCAATGTAGGATATATGAAATGTGGGAGATTGCTCCTTTAAAGTGGAGAATAATTGACCAGAAGGAGGGACCTAGATATTAGCAGAGTAGTGAGCTGCCTATCATTGGAAAATAACTTATTCTGGTTCTCCAATCTCACCTGCTTCCCTTGCCCTCTGGAATCCCCCATACAGGCAAGGTCAGGTTGTGCCCAGTGGTTTACGGTTAGCGTATGTCTACATTGAAATTGGGAGGTGTGTTTGCAGCATGTGTAGACATACCCAAGCTCATTTAGATCTAGCTAGACCAAAGCTATCTTGAGCAACAATAGTGGAGCTGCGGCAGCACGGGTGGGGGGCATGGGCTAGCCATGCCTGCCCAGGATCCTGAGTAAATACTCAAGTGGGCACTGCCTGTACTGCCCACTGTTGTTGTTACTCAAACTAGCTTGAACGAGATCAAAGCTAGTTCAGGTATACCTATGTGCTGCAATCACACTCCCAGTTGTGGAATAGACCAGGGATCGGCAACCTTTGGCACACAGCCTGCCAGGGAAAGCCCCTGGCAGGCTGGGACAGTTTGTTTACCTGCCACGTCTGCAAGTTCAGCCGATGACAGCTCCCACTGGGTGTGGTTCACCGTCCCAGGCCAATGGGGGCTGCGGGAAGCGACGGCCAGCACATCCCTCAGCCCGCACCGCTTACCACAGCCCCATTGGCCTGGAGGGGTGAACCTCTGCCAGTGGGAGCTGCCATCGGGAAATCTTCAGGGCACTGATGATCCACCAGACTTTAGGTGGGAGAGAAACCCTCAGAGCTGAACAGCCCAATTGCTGTCATAATTAAAACTATTTAGCGAGATTGGAAGCTTTGTTTTAAATTTTGATTCACATTTTCAGGGGTTGATGAGGCTCTTGAATTTCTCCCACATGATCTATGCCAGGGAGCCCCAAAGCATATACGCCCAGTTTTTCCTTCTCTCTCACTCAAATATAATCTCCAACTATTGCAAAAATGACAATATTCACTCAGCTCCTCAAACACCCACCAGGTCCCTGCATCTCTTCTGCTCTAGTGAGGAAATGACAGGGTTATGACATGTGGACTGCCTGGCTGCAGTGAGCCATGTGACAGATGTAAAATTACTGCTGTCACCAACTTGACTGTGAAACAAGCCTTTTGGCTAGAAATCTCCACTGGAATTGTGTGCTGCTGATTCTTGACAGGTCTGCTGCTGTGTTAGCTGTGGTTCCCTGCTCCCTAAGGGCACTGCTGGCTGGAAGAAATCTGCCACTCCTTCACTCTCCAGTTATCTGTGGAAAGAGGCTGATAGTCACATGAAGACAGGCAGTTCTGCTCCTGTGTTTAAGGTGTCAGAGTAATGGTGGATTGCAGCACATGTGAATAAGCCACTCAGAGAGAGAGGATCTAACTCAGCCCTTTGAAAATCTTGCCACAGAGCATGGTAGAGAAGGGGTTGCCGCCTCTGCAATGTACTCATGTTACTTCCAACGGTTCCAATGGAGAGAAGACTTGCAGTGGAATGGGAAGGTCACTGTATCTTTGTCTTGCTTAAAGATGGGGGACAATTATTTGCTTCCTTCAGAAACTGAATTTCAGTTTACCACCTCTGCTTTTTGAAAACATTTTTCCTAGTGAAGGTTTATACAAATGTTCATGGAAATGGATTTGGGACTTGTAGCTCAGATTCACTTTGTGACAAAACTAAACTAGTTTCAGGCACAAGGAATAGATTTGCTGTCTGAATGGAGACCCATATGCTATAGAATAGTTTGATAGCAGCAACTTCCACATCCCACATACAGGGTGATGAAACCCTCATTTAACTTTTGTGTTGCTTCCTCCTTAGCAGTGTCCCAGTAAGTAGTGGACTATTAAACTAGGTAAATACACTGTCCTTGTCTATGGCAGGTTGCTTTATGTTCATTGGAATAACACACAGCAATTTTCCAGTACAGATTTTATGTTTTCCAAAATATATTTACAAAATATTGGAAAATGGGGCTGGTACTTCCCACTTATTTGCAGATTTTATATGTGAACAAACATCCAGATGAATCCAGCTATGTGTAATCAAATAAATCAAAAAAGAGAAATTATTCTGACTTGTTGACTGGGAGTGCTAGATTGTCAAGTGTCATTGTCCAAAAACTAAGGTTAGTTCTCCAGATCTGTCTGTGACCCCTCATTTATTAACTTGTGCTTTCTATGTAAAGATAACTGCTGAAAGGTCTGTGCACATGCACTCTGTCTCTCATGTTGTTTTTCTTCTCAGAGAGAAAAGGAGTACTTGTGGCACCTTAGAGACTAACCAATTTATTTGAGCATGAGCTTTCGTGAGCTACAGCTCACTTCATCGGATGCATACCGTGGAAACTGCAGCAGACTTTATATACACACAGAGAATATGAAACAATACCTCCTCCCACCCCACTGTCCTGCTGGTAATAGCTTATCTAAAGTGATCATCAGGTTGGGCCATTTCCAGCACAAATCCAGGTTTTCTCACCCTGGATTTGTGCTGGAAATGGCCCAACCTGATGATCACTTTAGATAAGCTATTACCAGCAGGACAGTGGGGTGGGAGGAGGTATTGTTTCATATTCTCTGTGTGTATATAAAGTCTGCTGCAGTTTCCACGGTATGCATCCGATGAAGTGAGCTGTAGCTCACGAAAGCTCATGCTCAAATAAATTGGTTAGTCTCTAAGGTGCCACAAGTACTCCTTTTCTTTTTGCGAATACAGACTAACACGGCTGTTACTCTGAAACTTCTCAGAGAGAGACTCACTGCAAATAAACCTTCTTTTCTGCATGCATTTATTTCATCATCTGCATTATTTGTGGAGTCACATCAGGTAAGTGATGCCTGCTACTGGTATCATGTAACTCAGTACAGGCTGCTGTTGGTTGGGTGCTTAGTGACTCTATCTGCTGAGTGGTGGGGGATATGCCAGATACCCATTGGAAAGAAAAGCAATATCCACAAAGGAGAAACTCCATCTGGCGCTGTTGTCTTGCAGCTAGTTCTTGGCTGAACAAAGGCAGGGGAAGAAAACCCTGAACCAAATTTGCTGCAGATAAGACATCAAGTGGCTGGCACTGCAACTCAGCTCTGCCCTCCAGCATTTCCTGCAGCTGTGCTGTTTCCAGAAGTCTTGGACTCCAAGCCTTTGGGCGTAATCAGTACCACAGAAGGGGATGTTCTGATCCTAAGAGAAGCCTCTACCTCCCTATTTTTTTCTGTCTAGGTGTACATGCCAAAAGTTTGGGTACAATGATCACCTTCTTTGAACTTGCATGTTGGAATGTAAGGACAATGTGCACTGGTATATTAAATGATCTAGAGGAGGTCAGTGACCTAGGAAGTCTGCCATTATTGACAGAGAGCTGGAGAAGCTTGACATCAGTGTAACTGCTCTCTATCTGAAACCAGACTAGCTGACACAGGCTCCCCGCACAAGATGCATTATACCTTTTTCTGGCATGAAAAGGGCAAACAAGACCCCAATGAGAATTGGTTAGGTACTGGAGTCAAAAATTTATTAGCACGGATGGTTGAATGTCCCTATGCGACATCAGAACATATCCTATCACAAGACTATCTACCACGGGCTGCTTTGCAATAATCATCAGAACATATGTCCCAAAGTTCTTCCATAGCTGAAGAAAAGGACTTGTTCTGTCAGCAACTCAAAAGGGTCATCAATAAGCTAGCACTGAGAGAAAACTCCATCTATGTGGAGATCTCAACAATAGAGCCAGCTCAGTTTGGTCACCAAGGAGTAGGAAAAATAATGAGAAGGGGCAAAGACTCCTGGAGCTCTGAACCCACCTAAGACTGTGCATTACCAACATCTGCTTCCAAGGTGGTCATCACCAGAAAGTTTCTTGGAGGCACCCCAAATGTGGACACAGATACAACTGTATTTAATTGTCACCTGTAGAAAAAAACTACAGAATGTTCTACTTACTGTTTTCACAGTGCAGACTGTGACACAGACCATGTGCTTATATGCTGCACATAAGCCTTTCACTATGGAAATTCCATCATACCAAATAAAACTGTTGCCTATGCATTAACAGCAACAACACAAAAGACCAAGGAAGGTCTCTCCAATTCATTATGAATCTCTGGAAAGCTATGTCATTGATTTGTGTCTCCCCCATTGAATGCAGATGCATCATGGAACATGCACAGAATGAATATCTACATACTGCAACCTTAGCTCTAGGTAAAAGCTCTGTACAAGATAGATGGGTTTGCAGCATACTCTGAAGAAATGGTTGCAGGTGTTGGTGGAGATATGCTGTGCATTTTGCTTCAAACATGAACCCTTCTCCTGATACGTGTGGTAACTGCAGATTGGCTAAGAGTGCATTGTCACAAACCTCAAATCAATGTGCTCAATCATATTGGCTCAATCTGTACGAGAAGGTGTAAACATCCATTGAGAATGGAGATCTAAGAGGTATGTATGATGAAATCAAGAAAGAAATAGATTCTTCAGTCAAGAAGGCTGTCCCACTCAAGTCACTTAATGGAGACATCATTGAAGAAGAAAACAGACGCAACACTGGGTGGAACACTATTGCAAACTCTATTCAAGTGAAAGCTCTGCTTCAGAAACAGTGGTAAATGCGAGTCCCCATGC
The DNA here is from genome assembly GCF_965140295.1 of Lepidochelys olivacea. Classification (NCBI taxonomy): domain Eukaryota; kingdom Metazoa; phylum Chordata; order Testudines; family Cheloniidae; genus Lepidochelys; species Lepidochelys olivacea. The sequence continues at coordinate 56,550,835 of NC_140416.1, forward strand.
TCCAGACTGTTGAGGAGCTTGATATAGAACTGCCTATAAATGAGCTTGAAAAGGCATCTGTCTCCCAAGCACCAGGAAAGGCTACAGGAAAAGATGGAATTCCAGCTAAAGTACTGAAACAAAGGAGGACCGGTTGTGCTTAACCATCTGCATAATGGCTTGCTTGCTTGCTGAAGGGAAGGACGGGTACCAGAAGACATGAGGATGTCAACAGCATAACATATAAGAACAGAGACTATCAGAGTGATTGCAACAGCTACAAGAAATCTCCATCCTCAATGTTCCTGGTAAGGCATTTGCATGGATCATTCTCAAAAGACTGCAAGTTCTTGCTGAATGCATATATCCAAAGAGTTAGTGTCACTTCTGTGCTGGTAGGTCAATGATTGACATAGTCTTTGCACTTAGTCAGTTTCTAGAAAAGTGTCAAGAATAAGGAAAACATCTCTACATTGCCTTCATAGCTCTTATAAAGGTTTTGACCTGGTCATCAGGAAGGTCCTTTTCCACTTGCTAGAGAGAATCGGTTGCCCCCAAGTCTTCCTCAGTCTGATTCGATCCTTCAGTGATGGCATGAAGGCTACAGTCCAGTATGATGGTGATCAATCTGACAGCTTTGAAAACTATAGTGGTGTCCAACAGGGATGTGTTTTGGCACAAAAACACTTTGATATAGTCTTCTCTTTATTGCTTTGTCATGCTTTCTCAAGTAGCAGCGAGAGCGTACGTCTCCATACAAGATCACGCATGTTCTGTTTATGTGGTCACTTCTCTGTAGTGACTTACTTCAGAGATGGACACAGTCAAACGTTCCATAGACTAACACCTTGTGTTCTCTTTTTAGATTTAAGTTGGATGTTTGTTTCATTACCGTCTTTGTGAATATCCTACTGGTCCTCAAGATCTGTGTATTGGAGGGTTCTTTCTCTGTCTTGCAATTTTGACTGTAGAGCTCTTCTTTCCTTCAATTTGTGATGTTGGAGAAGTGAAGGTGCTCTTGGGCCGTACATGGTGAACAGCAACTATCTCAGTTGTCCTCCCTCCACTGAACAAGTATAGTGAGGAACTCATCCTAATGCAAAGCAAAAAAAAGACATTCCACATGAGGTCATTGCTCAGCAGCATACCTCCATACTGGCAGCTCATTCTGTGAAGCCATTTATCTCTGCTCATCTTCTGTACTAATGGAATGCATAGAAAAATAGGATGACCAGATAGCAAGTGTGAAAAATTGAGACAGTGGATGGGAGGGGGTAATAGGTGCCTATATAAAACAAAGCCCTAAATATTAGGACTGTCCCTATAAAACTGGGATATCTGGTCATGCTGTAGAAAAACCACATGGCAAAAAGGTAAATAGATGTACATCCTTAACCAGACATGGTGGGAATATTTTACAGCCTTTGACACACCATCTGTACTACTATGTGTAAAGCAATGATCTTCCCTTTGTATGCTCGTTGTGTTTGTTGTTCACTATTTCTAGCCTTTTGGCCCTTGCTGCTATCTGCAGCCTTTGGATCTCTAACTTGACCAGTCTGAGCTTTATGGCTGCCTCTCTGGAATAGGTACCAGGCTGGTTCTGTAAGTCTGCACTTCCCTCAGTCTCAGGCCTGTGGATGGATCATTCAGATCTTCTGACTGTTTGTCCCATGAGTTGAGATCTCATCCTATCCACATTTCTCTCTGCAGCATTCAAGCCATGAGCTGTACACAGTCTTTCTAAATATTGCCTGTTAAGTTTAGTTTGTCTTTGGTTTACTCATTCTGGTCTTCTTTTGTTCTGTTTCCCTTATCTGGAATGAACAGATGATGATGATAATAATAAACTGTAAACTTTTGCGTTTTGTTTCCAATCTTCTCCCTTGTTAATCTCTCAGTATCTGGTATAAAAGTATCCAGGGTGTGACACTTAACTAACCAGCAATTTTGGGTGTGGCTCCTACTGACTAAGCTACTTCCCATGGATACCCAGAGTTGTAGGGCACATCACTACCACCTGCCCTTAGCATGAGAGCCTTGTCTGAGCCTGCCAGGGGTCAGCTTCCTGACATCACCAGCCAAAGGCAACACAAGCATTTGCCTCTCAGCCCACATGGGCTCTGCTGTTCCTCTGCAGGTTAGTAATAGGCACACTCCAACCCCTGCGTCCTTTGAGCATCTCCCTGGAGATCAACCCCTGATCCATTGGACGCTCACAGAACTACAGATCCTCTGTTCCCAAAGAAACAGTTCAGGTTACCAGTTATAGGATAGAACGTAGCTTCACTTAACACACAGCACTTAAGATTTGTCGATAGCAAGTATAAGTTTATTTAACAAAAAAAAATATTCAACTGATAAGCAGGAATACTGGAAACAAAGGGTTAGATATAAAATCATAACACACATTCTAGAGCTTAAACTTAACTAATAGGACATTATGTCATAAGAGCAAAAACTGTCCCCAAATCCTTCCAGTATATTACAACCAAGCTTGATTGGGACCTTCCATTCATGAAGCAAGCCCACTGACAGCTTACTTCCTAAGTGAGACACTAGGGTGACCCTTTGCAGCCCCTGATATATCAACACAATCCTTTGATCTTTCTTTACTCATAAACTGGACACCTTCCTGCTGTGTTTTTTCCTGTAGATTTTGCAGTCTTGTTAATTTCTTAATCTTGATTAGCTAGTGGTTTAGCATTCAGATAGGTATCCATTGTGAAGTAAACAATACTCAGTTGCATATAACCAAATAGATAAGTGCCTCCTGCCTGTGTGAAAGGAACATGTTTTGTCACCTTCTGGTGACTGGTTTTAACTCAGACCTTGAGAAAGTAATTTCTAGTCGAGGTGTATAACTCCCTTAAATATTATCCTTACGTGCATTTCACAATGATTATGATGACAGTCACTGGCTCTCAGTAGACCTCATATGTCACCTTTTAGTGAATTATTATGCACAAAACTGATGCAGGAGTCCCTGTAAATGTGTATGCATCCCTGTGTTGTCTGCCAGTTCGCATCAAGAGATTCCTGGGTCACATTCGCTCACATGCCATATGGAGCGGATTCTCTACAGTTATCTGTATGTATGTTCTGAAGGACTTTGCCATTAAGCCACCAAAGGTATATTCAAATCAGCAGCACTACATATGAAAAAGTAGGAGCAACAGGTAATTTGATAGTTTTTTTTAATCATGTGTTTAGGATGGCTTTTGCATGATTCTTTAGAACGTGTTTTATTGTTTTCTGGGAGGGAGACATTGTGGAACGCATTGACAGGGTTTTTCTTTCTCTCCATAAAAAAAAATTGTTGTCCAGAGCTGTGTGAGACCATTGTTGAATACCTCATGGCTGCTGTATTGGTCTATACGTTCCCCTGCTTTCTTATGCTCTTAAAAAATATTTTTAAAAAAGCATTTTGGGATATTGCAGAGTAGGGGATATGTTGGATTAAACCTGAGTCTGTTCTGCTGCGTCCAAACAGCAGCTCAGTTTGCTGACTTGTGAGGAGTGATTGGCCTTCACTTCTAGCCATTCTAGGTTCTAGAGCTTGTGTTGTGTTGGAATAAAATATGGTTTGTTGAGGACAATTTCTCTCCTTACTCAGAAGGCTCCTCAAGAGATGCTGGCACAGTTTATGGGGTTTTCTTGGTTTTGTTCCTTTTTAGAAGAAGTTTGACATTCATCCTTTAACTGCAGAATGTTGCTAAGTCATAGTATATTGATGGGAATACTTTTAACCGAGCAGTTAATAGGTCTGATCCCAATATGGATAGGACCAAAGAATTTGGAATCTCTTCAAAGTCTGGAAAACGTGGATGTGCTGAAGGTGCAACATCAGCAAATGTCTGCAAGAACCAGATATGACTTTTAAGACGACTAGGAAAATCCCAGGTGTTTAATTCCATGACTGTCTCCCTAACAACATGAATAGCAAGCTTCTGAAATGTCCTGTAATTCTGACTGACTTGTCTTGAAAATTTATGATTTTTCACTTTGGTTTTGTATCATTCTTTAAACATGTTTCCTTGTCTAGTTCTGGGAAATCTGAAAACCCCAAAGAGCTGGAGGCTTTCTGCTTACAGTGCTCTGAAACCATAGCAAATCAGGAAGATGCCATCTCCTGGCTCCATCAATAATTGCTCATGCTGCATGTGGCTGGAAGGAAACTTGATCAACTAATCCTGCTGTGTCTCCTTCTAGATGGGACAGACTGTAACCAGTTCACAACAGAAACCAGGAAGCAGTAGTGAGTTTAGAGCTTCTTACCTAAATAAATTTCTCCAAGTGCAGAGTTAACATTAACATCAGCAATGAGGACTGTATCTGTACCAGGGAATTTTAGCAACGTTCAATTGACAATGGGAACACCAAGAGTTGATAAAGCCTTGTCTGTGATATGGCTCCTATCAGGGTAACTGAACAGGTGGTTGGTAGCACCCACAGTGCAAGCGTGGGAGCAGCATGTTTGTCTGTACAGGGTCCTACCTTGTCTCATCATGGTTATTTGTATTGCAGTAGTGCCTTAGGTCATCCAAATCATGGTGCAACCATGCTGGTATAGTTTTATGCTGATTAACAAGTGGTTAATTGTAAAACATGGCAATCCAGTCTTGAACGCTCTGTCCCATGATCAGAGGACAAAGACAACTCAGTACAAGATGAGACTAAGCATACAGGTCACTGCTCTTGGGAATACACAGGTCATAGACTTGTAGGACTGGAAGGGACCTTGAGAGGTCTTCTAGTCCAGTCCTCTGTACTCAAGGCAGGGCTAAGTATTATCTAGACCATCCCTGATAGGTGTTTCTCTAATCTTAATCTCCAATGATGGAGATTCCACAACTTCCCTAAGAAATGTATTCCAGCTCTTAACTACCCTGACAGTTAAGAATTTTTTCCTAATGTCCAGCCAAAACCTCCCTTGCTGCAATTTAAGCCCATTGCTTCTAGTCCTATCCTCAGAGGTTAATAAAAACAATTTTTCTTCTTCCTCCTTGTAACAACCTTTTACATACTTGAAAACTGTTATCATGTCCCCTGCTTCAGTCCTCTCTTCTCCAGACTAACCAAACCCAATTTTTTTCAGTCTTCCCTCATAGTTTGTTTTCTAGACCTTTAATCATTTTTGTTGTTCTTCTCTGGACTTTCTCCAATTTGTCCACATCTTTCCTGAAATGTGGCACCCAGAACTGGACACAATACTCTAGTTGAGGCCTAATCAGCGCGGAGTACAGCAGAAAAATTACTACTTTTTGTCTTGCTTACGACGCTCCTGTTAAAAATCCCAGAATGATGTTTCCTTTTTTTTTGCAACAGTGTTACACTATTGACTCATATTTAGCTTGCAATCCACTATGACCCCCAGATCCCTTCCCACAGTACTCCTTCCTAGGCAGTCGTTTCCCATTCTCCATTTGTGCAATAGATTTGTTCCTTGCTAAGTGGAGTACTTTGCAGTTGTCCTTATTGAATTTCACTTTGTTTACTTCAGGCCATTTCTCCAGTTTGTCCAGATAATTTTGAATTTTAATCCTATCGTCCAAAGCACTTGCAACCCCTTCCAGATTCATATTGTTCGCAAATTTTATAAGTGTACTTTCTGTGCCATTATCTAAATCATTTATGAAGATATTGAACAGAACCGGACCCAGAACTGGTCCCTGCGGGACCCCACTTAATATCCCCTTCCAGCTCAGCTATGAACCACTGATAACTACTCTCTGGGATTAGTTTTACAATCAATTCTGCACCCACTTCATCATAACTCCATCTAGGCTGTATTTCCGTAGTTTGTATATGAGAAGGCATGCAAGACTGTATCAAAAGCCTTACTACAATGTAGAGATATCACATCTACTGCTTTCCCCCCATCCACAAGACTTGTTACCTTGTCAAAGAAAGCTATTAGGTTGGTTTGACATGATTTGTTCTTGACAAATCCATGCTAACTGTTACTTATTACCTTATTATATTCTAGATGTTTGCAAATTGATAGCTTAATTATTTGCTCCATTATCTTTCTGGGTACTGAAGTTAAGCTGACTGGTCTGTAATTCCCCAGGTTGTCCTTGTTCCCCTTTTTTGTATATTGGCACTATACTTACCCTCTTCCAGTCCTCTGGAATTTTTCCAGTCTTCCATGACTTTTTGGAGATAATCAGTAATGGCTCAGATATCTCCTCAGTCAGCTCCTTGAGTATTCTAGGCTGGTATTTCATCAGGTCCTGGTGAATTGAAGACATCTAACTTGTTTAAATATTTTTTAATTTGTTCTTTACCTATTTTAACCTCTGATCCTAACTCCTTTTCACTGATATTCACTATGCTAGATGTCCAATCACTACTAAACTTTTTGGTGAAAACTGAAACAAAAGTCATTTAGCACTTTTGCCGTTTCTACATTTTCTGTTTATTGGTTTCCCCCACTCAATGAGTAACAGGCCTACCATGTTCTTGGTCCTCTTCTTGCTTCAAATGTATTTGTAGAATATTTTCTTGTCTCTAGCTAGTTTTCCTTTGTCTCTAGCTAGTTTAATCTCGTTTTGTGCCTTGGCCTTTCTAAGTTTGTCCCTACATACTTGTGTTTATTTGTTTATATTAATCCTTTGAATTTGACCTAGTTTCCAGTTTTTGTAGGACTCTTGTCCTGTTGTCAGATCATTGAAGATCTCCTGGTTAAGCCAGGGTGGTCTCTTGCCATGCTTCCTATCTTTCCTATGCGGTGGGATCGTTTGCTCTTGTGCCCTTAATAATGTCTCTGAAAAATTGCAAACTCTCTCTTAAATTGTTTTTGAAAGTCCCTTTCTTTTTATGAAGCAGTTGTGGATTAATTTGCCCTTTATTAGGATGAAAAAGTGGTGCTGGGTAGTTCTTCCCTGCCAGCTCTCACAGTGGATGCAGTTATTCAGCCATTGTTACGTTTTCTGTGCCAAGCTATCTGCTCCTGTCTGTGAGACATTCATGTTTTGGTACCTTAGCCATCTCTGCTCATTATAAATCCCACAGCTACTTCAATGCTATTTTGAAAGCTAATTTTACTAAAAAAAAATTAATATGTATTTTCTTTATGGCTGTGTGGTTTTCCCCCCATTTAGCTGCATTCTTCCCCTTCCTAGTGATCAGTAGCTGTCCACTGCATTCCCACCCTAGGAGATGACCGTGAGTTCTGGTATGTATACCGTCTAGAATTCCATGGCAGACCGAGCCTGTCCTAATCATGAAAACAGGACTCTAAGGTGCTGTTTAAAAACAGTGTGGGTTAAAGAGAGGACCTGAAAACTATCTTATCCTTTTGTTTAAAGTATGCTATATTAAAAACATAATTTCTCCCTGTTTTAAAAGCTCTTAACATAACCCAAACTCTATTCTTTGTAGCACTCCTCTGACTAGTGTGTACAATGCAGAGTAATGAAGGACAGCTACAGATTTAGGGCAGATTGTAATGCAGGAAGGGAGAGGACTAAGTAGTCTGAGAAATGCCCTAGTATCTAGGTATCTAAAAGCTGGTGTTCCTGTAAGTTGTTTCTTTCCTTCTGTTGCACAGCAATCTCTTCCCAATTGATGTTATCCAATGTGCAGGAGTGTCTGGGTATATTGTTTGAACCTAATTGGCTGTATTGTATTATGGCATGGCAATAGCCGCTTCCTAAAAAGGTGACATTGAGTTTCTGTGATAGGCGCAATTTTTGTACCACCTCTCCTTTCTAAAAGCCGCAAGTCATATGCCAAAAAATTAATAAATGATGTCTGGGGCCAGGGTAGAATTTTTCTTCCCAATTTGAAGTGCATCAAGACAAGGGATTCATGAATTAATGCACCCTAAAAAGTAGATGTGTTCACCAGAGTCCAAGAAATCTACCATTTTGTTTCTGTGATATAGTCAAAAAACAGAAAAGAGAGAACTTGGTTTCCTGGGCTTTTCTAGATGAAATCTAGTGTTCAGTACCAATGATTAATTCATTCAATTTTGAAAGTTTTTTATATTTTAAAATGACATTATGGTGGCATTTTACCAATGGTGAACTATTTTTGGCTCACTGGGAGTTTCACAGGCTAGGTCAGAGAACAGCAGGGGATGCTATGCAGGGAGGAGTAGTTCTCTCCGTGGGTCACCTGGCTGAAGGGAAGCAGAAAGCCATTCTGTAATTATTTTTCTTTAATAGACATTTTTATGGAGTTCACCATTATAGTTTGAGTATGTTGCAAACACATCCTCATAACTCCCTGCAAGGCCAGGAAGTCTCCTCTTCATTTTATAGATGAAGAAACTGAGGTACAAAGGCTATGACTTGTCTAAAGTTGTGCACCAAGGACTTGGACCTCCCAACTCTCAATCCTGTGCCTCAACCACAAGAGTATCCACACAGAGTGAAAGTCACAGAACAGCTGAAGCAGAAACTGTCTTCTCTTTCCAGTTGTGCCCAGTCATACCTGTATATTCAACAAAGCATCAGATACCTGGTAGGTAAGGATTAGAAGCCTCCACTGTTTGCAGTACAATGGCAAGTTTTTATTAGCCTGATGCTTTTTGGGGAGGAGTAAGGAGAGTATAAGTTATTGTGGGGAAAGTTGGGCAGTAAATTGTAGTGACCACCATAAACTGTCTGCACCAGTACCAAGCGGCCCCCTCTTTCTAGTGGATGATTTACCACTGAGTTTCAATTCTTTGCTACTTACTACTACTGCTTCTTCTGCTTCTTCTTTTAAAATTTTTTTAAAATCCTGTCAGCCAGTCCCTTCTGGTCTGTCACTAAATTACCACGTGGCCTGGAATTGCACCTGATCAGTCTGAAAGTACTAATGTTTAATGATTGATGCTTCTCTCTGAAGCTCCCTTCCCTTTTCCTTAAGTACCTTCAAACATTTCTGCATGGCTACTCACCCTTTTCTATTATACTCCCTTCCCATCTCCCTGAATACTGGATTTCCCAGCATATAACTCTTAGAAGAAGCTTTATTTCAGAGTAAAAAGGGTCCCCCGTATGTGGCCTATTATATCCATATCAGCTTGCTTATCCTTTTTCAGACAGCTATTGTCCTTTAATAGGGTCCTGCCTGGTGGGGGAGAGTCCTTAATTCCTGCTATATAAGAATGGCCAGCTTGAGTTACAGTGAGCTACAGTATGGTGCTCTGATCAAAAGGCTTCTGTTATTTCAGAGGTTTTTTCTTTTCTTTTTTATAATACCCTGGGCTAATAATTCAACACAGCAAGGTCATTGCAAGCTTTGATTTGAGAGCCCAGGGTGTTAAATTACTGACCTAGTATAAAGAAAAGGAGTACTTGTGGCACCTTAGAGACTAACAAGTACTCCTTTTCTTTTTGCGAATACAGACTAACACGGCTGCTACTCTGAAACCTGACCTAGTATAGGAAAGGCAAAGGGGAGGGGAACTTTTTTTTTAAATCCTCCCCTTCTTTAGAAGGCATAACCTTGGCTTGGAGGGCTCCCTCTGATAAAAAGCAATATCAGGAAGCTGGCTCACTGCCTACTCTGAGCTGTGTCACAGGTGCTGCTGGTTCATTTCCTCTTGAAACATTACTTGGGGATCATCTCCATGCCACCTATGTTCTCTCTGCAGAGTCAAACCCTATCGTGAGCCCAGGCCAAGTAACGTGAAAAAGATTTTTTTTATTTTTTGAGCCACGTCCCTTTTCAGATGAAATAAACTTTGTGGGTAGGTGAGACAAGGAAATATCTTTGGAAGCCTGATGTCTGCAGTTGCAGTGTTATGTGGTCCAACCGTGCCAGGATATTAAATGTGTTAATTATCACCTCACATCTACCCACAGTTTAGTAAGGATTTCTCCTTTGTTAAAGCTAATTGTCAGAAATAAATCCACAGCAACTGTTTCATATCTTAACATTATTGCAGAGTTTCAGAGGAATTCCTCAAAATCTATCGTTAATTGCATTAAAGGAAGATGTCATTCTTTCCTTAGGCTTCAGAGTGGTAGCAGTGTTCCTGACCCAGGAACCTATCCTTGCAACAAACCCCGTTGCCAACCCTGTCCACATATCTATTCAAGGACACCATCATAGGACCTAACCACATCAGCCACACCATCAGGGGCTCATTCATCTGTACATCTCCCAAAGTGATCTGTGCCAGCAATACTCCTCTGCCATGTACATTGGCCAAACTGGACAGTCTCTCTACACAAAAGAATAAATGGACACAAATCAGATGTCAAGAATTATAACATTCAAAAACCAGTCGGAGAACACTTCAATCTCCCTGGACACTCAATAACCGACTTAAAAGTGGCAATTCTTCAACAAAAAAACTTCAAAAACAGATTCCAATGAGAAACTGCAGAACTGGAATTAATTTGCAAACTGGACACCATCAAATTAGGCCTGAATAAAGACTGGGAGTGGATGGGTCACTACAAGAACTAAAAACTAATTTCCCCATGCTAATTACCCCTTACTGTTACTCACACCTTCTTGTCAACTGTTTGAAATGAGCCACTCTAATTACCATTACAGAAGTGATTTTTTCGTCCTGTTGATAATAGCCCACCCTAAATGAATTGTCTCAACCCCTCCACTTGGTAAGGCAGCTCCTATCTTTTCATGTACTGTTATATATATCTTCCTACTGTATTTTCCACTCCATGCACCTGATGAAGTGGGTTTTAGCCCATGAAAGCTTACGCTCAAATAAATTGGTTAGTCTCTAAGGTGCCACAAGTCCTCCTCGTTGTTTTTTTGTTTTTCCTAAGGCTGATTTCATAGTCTTTAAGTCATGGGGGAGGCTGAAGGAAAAAATGCAGTTGATGCAGCAGTTTTTTACTGAGTGGTTGTGAATATGCCACCTCTTTTCTTCAGGATAGGTAAGTAAATGAACATTCCAGTGATTTGGCTACTTAAATCATTAGAACTAAATATAATACTAGCAGCTGTAGAATTGGGGCCTTAAATAAGAATTGTGTGTGTGTGAGAGAGAGAATTTCACTACCTTCATCAGTGAATAAGAATGTTGTCTCTCAATGGGAGCTGCCATCATAATAATGTGTCTCCACAGGAGTCCTGTCTGGTGATGAAAACTAGGGCTGAAAAGGACCAGCTTTGCCATTATAAAGCATTGCAAATTGGAAGGCTTCAGAGTTTGTCATAAGGTAATCACTGTAATTTTAGCACTCAGTGTGGATGGTTAACAGTCGTTAACTACATACACACATTTTTTTAAATGGCAGAACATGCCTGAGTTTTGAAACCTCAAGATTCCAATGCTTGCTATTAGCAGAGCTAGTTCTGTCATATTTTTCATCATCAAATCGTCAAGATGGAAGCTTCCTGCCTGATTCTTTGTATTTGACTCTTAATTTTGTTTTAATGATCTACTCTGCTTTGTAATTAGGTGTAGCGATTTAATCTTTCATCTTACATTGGAGTTTCCCTTTAGAGAGAACTCGCTGCCTTTGCTTCGTGCTCTTGGTGCAAATGAATGCAATGCTCTTTGAGTCAGGGAGCCACAGTCCATTTGCCATGCTTCCCTTTTGATAGGGGAGGGGTCCTGTGAATTAATTCAGTGCTTAATATTAGTAACCAAAGGGGGGCCACCTGTCAAGCTCTTCTGTCCTTCTCTAGGACATGAGGTTCTCTTTGCTTAGTGCATTTTGGCTTTGCCTGTTTCCAGCAGGCAGAGAGTAACCAGTGTGGTAGGTTTCTATTGGGACGTTACCATAGCATCCTGGGACTTTTACAATCTATTTAGAGGGCTAAAGGTTTGAAAAGAGTGCTTGAAAGTTTCTGAACTCTGGCAGGATGCCGAAATGTAATTACACAAAAGACAAAGCCCCATTGAAAACTGCTTCTGTTCAGAAAAGCAGCACCTGAGTGCTGGAGTTCCCAGCACAGCCTTTTGTGAGAGCTTTGGCTATGTTATCACCATGTCCTCCTGAACCCTCTTTCTTCCTCTCTTATGCCCATCCCACAGGTGTAGCAAGTGCGCTGCAAGACCCATCATTCTCAATACTGGCATCTTAAGGAGATTCCTTTCTGCAGCTTGGCTGCTGTGGGGCATGTAAGAACAAGGAGTGAAAATGCACAGATCTCTGCTGAAGTCCTCTCTGCAAAGGGCTTTCTCAACTTCTGGACCCAGCCAAGATCCTGGGGTTTATTTTTCTCTCCTCTCCCCAGTTCACTCATTGCAGCGGTGGGAAAGGCAGCTTTGCTAATGCAAGGATTACCCATATACCTACCAAAACTTTGGCGTGAAGCACAAGTGCTTACAGTATATTAGAGTGAACTAATGAGGGCTTGTAGTTTAATTTCTGGTGCAACTAGACAAATCAGGAATTGCATCCATGGTAACTTCAGTTAATGTGCTAATTTGCCTGCCTCCTGTGAGGGTGGCTGCTTTTTTTGGGGGGGGGGGCGGGGGAACCAAGCAACCTTAAGCTTCTTACCATGTCTGAAATCAGTGGTTTTGAAGCATATAGAGCAGGGGTGAGCAAACTATGGCCCAGGGGCCGCATCCGGCCCTCCAGATGTTTTAATCTGGTCCTCAGGCTCCTGCTGGGAAGAGAGGTCCGGGGCTTGCCCAGCTCCAGGGAGCAGGGTCAGGAGCTTGTCTCGCTCTCTGCAGCTCCCAGAAACAGTGATGTGTCCCTTCTCCGTCTCCTACACATAGGGGCAACCAGAGGGCTTTACATGCTGCCCCCGCAGCTCCCATTGGCCAGGAACCATGGCCAATGGGAGTTGCAGGGGTGGTGCTTGCAAATGGGGCAGCGCACAGAGCCGCCTGGCTGCACCTCTGCGTAGGAGCCGGAGGGGGGGATCAGCTGCTGCTGCTGCTGGGAGCTGCTTGAGGTAAGTGCCCCCCAGAGCCTGCCCTCCTTCCATGCCCCAACCCCTTGCCCTACCCCTGATCCCCCTCCCGTCCTCTGAACACCTTGGTCTCAGCCTGGAGTACCCTTCTGCATCCCCAACCCCTCATCCCCAGAGCCCGCACCCCCAGTCGGAGCCCACACTCCAACCGCCTGCCCCAGCCTGGAGCCTCCTCCCACACCGTGAACTCCTCTTTTCTGGCCCCACCCTAGATCCCAAACCCCCGGCTGGATCCCTCACCCCCTTCCGCACCCCAACCCCCAATTTTGTGAGCATTCATGGCCCGCCATACAATTTCCATACTCCGATGTGGCCCTTGGCCACAAAAAAAAGTTTGCCCACCCCTGATATAGAGTTAGTACAATTCTTTTTTTCTTCCACAGGGCACACATGCAGGTGGCTACACCACACAGTAGAAGTGAGAAGCAGTACTTCATATAGCTAAAGGAATAGATAGTGTTTTCTGTTTTGCTGCTTTTCAGTAAACCAAAACCTCTTCTTATTGGCTGCTTGAGGAGAAAATGACTGCGTTTGAAATAGCCTTGTTTACTAGGATGTGTTGATTCCCTTAAGTGGGCTCTGACTGTTCACTTACCTGGATATAAGGGATGGGGATTGTCCCATGGAGGAGACTCTAGGGCAGGGGTAGTCAAATATTTTTTGTTAAGGTCCAAATATATTGGTCAAGGTATAGTCAAGGTCCAAAGAAAATTGTAATATAATAATAATAATTAATAAAAAATAAGTAAGATAGATTTCAGGGTCCATTCTAAAGCATCTGGCCGTCCAGATTTGGCCTTCAGTCTGGGTATTGACTACCCCTGCTCTAGGGTATGGGCTGAGCAGTAAGGGAGGAACCTTAGCAGCAGCTAAACCTGGAGAGAAACCAAGCTTTGTTACCTTACTGTTGATGCAGAGGTGCCCACTTTGAATTCCCAAGGGGGGCTCGACCTGTGCTTTGCCCATTCTGCCCCCTCCTTTGAGCGTGCCCCACCCTTCCTCCACCTTTTCCTGTCCCAGCTCCACCCCTTCTCTCCCAGTGCCTCCTGCATGTCGTTGAACAGCTGATTGCAGTTGGTGGGAGGTGCAGGGGAGGAGCTGATTGGTGGGGCTGCCGGTGGTGCTGAGGACCCACTATTTTTTTCCCCAGTGGGTGCTCCAGCCCTGGATCGCCCACGGAGACAGTGTCTATGTGTTGATGTCTTGGTTAAGAAAGCTAGACTCTTTGAGGGAGGGGAACATATGTGGTCTCATACTAGTGGGCTGTGTGTGTAGACCAGACTGGGAAAGGGGTCTACTTACAGATATGTACAATCATCCTGTCTGTCCTGGCTTATCAGCACGAACATCAATAACTGGTTATTTCTTTACTGCCATCTTCCTTACCCAATATGAAGGAATTTGAAAACACAGTGGAGCCGAACCATTCTTGTTTCTCTCCACTAGTGCCTTTGATCCTGTCTAAGGGTAGACATTCTTGTATATTAGTGATTATTGAGTCCTGGGTAGCCTCATTCCACAACTAGAACAGACGACTAGTTTCTTTGGTCACTCCTAACCTGCATCAGGTCTGGTCCTGGAAGATGATCCAGATATTGTTGATCACCTAATCAAGTCACTGGATGCTACTAGATAGGAAGAGACAACTTGGAATCTAGATGTCACTTACTCAATCCAGAAATGCTGGAATTTGATTCATCATCTCAGTGCAGCTCAGCAAGCACCTGCCCTGAATGGATCACCTGTTGTGTCAAACCAAGCTGCCAGCCATCTGTTGAATGTGTCAGTGGGCCCAAATGAGAAGCATGTCAGCCATCAGGTCCATGACAAATGGCGTCAGTTCCATCAGAGAAACACCATTTAGCAGTACACTGAGGGCATTCACAGCCACAGAGTTAGACAAAATTCTGAGTGATATTAGGAGTAGCACTGGCTGCTGGCTATGATAATATATTGCCAGAGTTCTTGAAGCACCTCGGGACTTGTGTACATCAGTGGCTGGCACAGTTCTTGACATGAGCGCTCAACAAAGAGCAACTTCCAAAGGTGTGGCAAATGTCAAAAGTTGTTACTCTCCTGAAACTGGGGAAAGACCCACATAAAGTTGCAAGCTATCAACCTACATCCCTGTTGTCAGTGCCATTCAAGGTGCTGGAGTATCTCATTCCACTTCTGGGGAGATGCACTGAAGAGTCAGTACTTGGCGTCGAGCAAGCAGGCTTTTGGAGAGGTTAGAGGACCTGTGATCGAGTACTGGCTTTGACATCGTTCAACAAAAACAGTTTAAAAAAAAAAACAACCCTGAAGATGGGAGCTATATTTCTGGACCTGACAGAGGCATATGACACATTCGAGCATATGGGGCTCTTACACAATTGTCAAGAGCACTTCCAGCATGGGTAGTCAGTATCATTGACCTCCTCCTCCTCCTCCTCCACAACAGGAGTGTACATGGAAGACCGAGTTAGATGGTGGAAAAGAGAAAGCAATGGTCTAACCCAAGGCTCTATGCTTGTACTGATGTTTTTCAGCCTGTACACAAAAGACCTTCCACTTACCCAATCCTGCAGCTTCACATATGCAGATGACATTTAGGTGTCCAAGTTTGGTCATTCCCAGAACTTGATGACTGTTTAAATGCTGACTTGATTAAGATGGCCAAACACTGTAGTCTGTGACATTTTACAACCAAGCATGACCAAGACAGTTTTGAATGTGTTCCATCTTTACAATGGCAGAGCAGCCCAAGAACAGAATATCTTAACGTACATCGCTTGAAACACAAATTCCACCTGGTTTTCCTTAGAGCAACCCTAGATACAGGTCTTGTTATCTTAGCCACCTGAGGAAAACTATACTTTCTAAGCAAATTGGCTGACACTTCATGGGGAGCAAATGCTCAAACTCTCCGATCTTCAGGAGTATCTCTGTTACTCTGCAACAAAATACAGTGCCCCTGTCTGGCTCCATTCATCTCATGTCAAGTTGGTTGACTCAACTATGCACATTGTAACTGGGAAGAATCAACCCACACCAGTCTCGTAGCTCCCTGTGTTAAGCAACGTCACTCCTCCACACATCTGTCATGAACAAGCTACAGCCAGAATGGTTGAAAAGATCAGAGCAAACTTGAGCCTATCACTGTACGCAGACCCCTTTGGGTACTAAAGAGCATGTTTGTCATCAAGTCACCTAGTGTGGGCCAACTTGCTTTGCAACATAAATGTGGTGTGAAGAATGGTCTGCAGCTGCTGTCAAAAATCATTTTCTTATAGCTGATCCAACCATGCATGCACCTGACTTTGATTTCATGCCACTCATGGGTCCTTCTGAATTTATTTCAAATGGGCCAGGGTCAACATGCAGCCAGCCTTCACGGTTGGGACCACCAAGTGTATCCCACATGTGACTGTAGGCAAAGAGAGTGTCCTATTGGTTTCCCTCATATCTGGGCTCTTCACTTCACTGATGGGGCTGCTGCAGATTGGCTTGGCAAGCTCTGCAGCTGATAAGAAGATTGCTTTCCTTGAGGCCAAAGCAAACATTTCCCATGAGAAAATATATATGTCTTTATAAAATGGGCTGGTTAAAAAAGAGCCATCTTAACTGTAGCAAAGTTCAATGCTGGGATCCAGGATGACCACACAGGTTTGAGCTCGTTGGACAGACTACTCCCATTTTATAAAACTGATAACATACTGCTAGAAGAGAGGGATGAGAGAAATATTCTGTCAGCCAACTGAGTAGTGCAGATGTAATACCTATGTGTGCTGATGTTCTGACATATGCACCCATGCCTTGTCATGTTACTGCTTGCGTAGTTATCATGCTTTTCTACCTGCTGACTTTAGATCTATCCTGTGCTGAGAATACTGGTGACTCGTGAGCGGACTTATTACTCCTCAGTCCCAGTAATAATCTGGTGTACTACCATAAAATCAGAGTGCACTGAATTCATGCCTGAGTCTTTGCATTCCAGTTATGCCAGGACATGCTGCCAGGCCTTTGCCTGTTCTCCAGTGGCACCACCGTGTGCTCCTGAGCTTCTAGTTGTCTCAACTTGCAGCTAGGCCTTCTTTTCCACATCAAGTTCAAGCTTCTCATCCTGATTTTTTCAAGGCTCTACAAAATTGGCTGCATCTCATTTCATTTCTTCTTTCTTCTGCATCTCATTCTATTTAAACCTCCGTTCTAAGGATTACATTATCCTTCTCATATATTGCCTTCTTTTCTCTTCTTCCTTTCTATCCGTCTCCTCTTCATTCAGATCCTTCATTAAATTCATGCCTGGGTCTTCTTCCAAGCAGGCTGCCATCCTAATTCGGCAACAAAGCACTGGGAAAGGAAGAAGGACTTTACAGCTATGGTTTGGGGCTGAAAGATCTGGGTTCCATTCCCAGCTCTATCACTGGCATCTCTGTGACTTTCAGCAAGTTACTTCCCCTCTCTTTGAGCCTAAATACTATTGTCTCTTAAATGATCAGCACCACCCTGGTACTCAAGCTGGCGCCCTACCAAATTCATGGTCCATTTTGGTAAATTTCACGGTCATAGGATTTTTTAAAATAATAAATTTCATGATTTCAGCTATTTAAATCTGTTGTAATTGTAAGGGTCCTGACCCAAAAAGGAGTTGGTGGGGAGGTCACAAGATTATAGCTGGGCAGCTTGAGAGAGGCGGTTGCTAGCTGGGAGCCCAGCTCTGAAGGCAGAACCACTGCCACAGCAGTTCAGATGTAAGGATGGCATGGTATGGTATTGCCACCCTTACTTTTGTGCTGCTGCTGGTGGGATGCTGCCTTCAGAGCTGGGTGCCCAACTTGCTAACTGCCGCTGCTCTCCATCTGGTCCAGCTGTGAAGGCAGCACAGAAGTAAGGGTGGCAATACTGCAACCCCCTGAAAATAACCTTGTGAACTCCTTCCGCCCCCGCCCCCACAACTCCCTTTTGGGTCAGGACCCGCAATTTGAGAAACGCTGGTCTCCTCCGTGAAATCAGTATAGTATAGTATAGTGTAAAAGCACACACAAGACCAGATTTCATGGTCCATGACGTGTTTTTCATGGCCACGAATTTGGTAGAGCCCTACTCAAAGTACTTAACCTCAGCTTTGTCTTTGACATGGTCTGATCTTTTGACTCACACCTCCAGGCTATCTAAAACTTGCTGCTTCTTCCTTCACAGTATCTCCAAGATCTGACCTTGTCTCTCTGCCTGTCAAAACTCTTGTCCAGTGCTATCATACCATTGCTACTGTAAACCCTTTGGCCTTAATGCCTCCAACCTTGTCCCAACCATACTGGATTCATCCACCTGTTATCTTTTTTTTTTTCTTTTGAATTGTAAATTCTTTGGGAAAGGGAATGCTATTTAGTATGTTTGTACAGTGTCTAGCACAATGGGGCCTGGCTTGGCTGAGGCAGCTGGACACTAACACAATAAAAATTTCAATTATGTCATTAACATTTGTAAAGTATGTTGAGATCCTCAGATGGCAAAGTATTTTTATAATTATTTAAAATCAAAACAGAGTAGTAACACTTTGTTAATCTGTCTTTAGTCATCTCACAGTAAATTTTTTGCTGGCCTCAGAGTGCAGCCACCAACTCTTGCTATGACAGTTTTTCGTAAAATACTTAATTAACTTTAGGAAAAACGAATAAATATGCACATATATATGTCCAAATCATTATTTATTTATGTAGGTTTTTTTTGCAGATTCAGTAATAAAAATAGTGTACAGTTCTCTATTCTTTACTAGACCTAAACATAATAGAAACACAAATAAGGTGCTTTGCGCATTCTTGTCATTTGTTGTTGTTTCTTTTGTGTGTGTTTGCCTTATTTTTTTTTTAAGACTTGCTAGCTAGTAAGTCTGCTGCTGCGAAAAGTAATATTTGTATGTTTGTTAATATCACTTTTCCTAGCGGACTTCCTAGCTAGCTGGGAGGCTGTGAAAAATGATATTAACAACTGTACACATATCAAGCAGACTTACTCAGCCCTGGGAAGCCAGGGGACAAATTAAGCACTTGATGTAGAGGTGGGTAGGGAGACAGTGGGGGCCAAGGGCAATGGGGGTGGGGAGCGGGCAGTGAGCCCAGGGTCCAGGACCAAAGCCCGCCACCGCATGGCCAGAGCCCGGGGCTGGAGGAGGTTGCGGGGGCCAGGCCCAATGGGGGCATGTGTGAGCCCAGAGCCAGCATCCCCCGCTGTGTGGCTGGGGTCCAGGGCCAGAGACCAAAGTCCCATGACCGGAACCTGTCGCCCACTGCCCCAGGCTGAAGCCTGAAGCCCGGGCTTCACCACACCTGGGAAGGTGGGGAACTCACTGGCTGCTTGCTCATCTGGAGTTTGTGGCTTCAGAATAGGGGAGGGCCCAACCCCTTCTGATGGCCCTGCGGGAGAGGTACTGCTTTACGCCCCTGCTCGAGTCACTGCCCAGGAGGCTGTGGCCGCAAGAAAAGCCCCTGGTGGCTGCATTTGAGAAACGCTGATCTAAAGCGTGAAGCAAAGTCCGGTGAAATAAGTGAATCAGACCCCTGATTCATTGCCTCTCTTTTTGGAGGGGCCTGTTGTGCTTATAAGCTTCTTGGAGCAGTGACTGTCTTCATCCAATTTGTACAGCACTGAGCACACTGGTAGTGCTCAATAAATATGTAATAATAGTTAGGCCTGTAGTATTTGCAGAAACAGTACTGGCAACATTAAGAGCTCAGAAATCATGAGTCAGGCCCCCAAAATCAAAAGCTGATTATTTGGGTTCCTTTTATTTGCCTTCTGTTTTATGAGTCTTTGAAGTATGCTTGAGTCACATTTTCAAGGTTTTTCTTGCAACCATGAGGATAAGAAACTAATTTATTATTTTAGTGAAACCTAAGATTCCCATGTATTCATATGCCTCCAGGAACTAAAGCATTTGAGAGAGACCAACTATTGTGAGACTTGCAATAAAATTAGCAGTGTTGACAAATCTCAAAGTTCAAGGTAACTAATGAAAAAATCATACTGGACCGCTTATGTGCCTATATAGTTCCATTTTTAGGGCTTCTAATTCTTGCCTTCAGAAATCTCCTGATGGCATTGTCACTTGATGTATTGCTAGAGTTAATTAAAATTATACTGATAAAGTAGGAAATCTAAAGAAATCTAATGAACTTTAACCTGAAGATCATGATAGTAAAAGCCTACTCTATACCCAAACAGAGACTTCCTACTCCTATGGCAGAAATGTAATTCTTATATTTAATTTTTATAAAGTGACATGCCACTGCTGTTCTACAAAAGAGCTCTGAATGTCTGGTTGACTGACTGACTGCCTTTATGTCACAAAAAAGACCCTTCCCTATCCTCCGAAGGGAATTTCATCTGTAATCAAGTGGTTTGAATATTAAGTTATAATGCAGGATACATTTTTAAAAATAGCTAAATAACTAAGAGGCTCCCTGCTGACCAGTGGATTATGGCTTTTGTGGAGAAGTTACCTGTGGAAAAGCTCTGCCGTGATCAAGAATAAACTTTGAATCTTTTCATTAACTCTCCTGCGGGAGATGGACTAAGCTGCTGTCCTTGGGGAATCCCTTAATGATCTCTCTGGAGTGTATAAAATCTTTGCCCTGCTTGTAAGAAGCACAGCAAAATGCATGGATGACTCAATTTTTATTAGAGGAGACCTTATCGTTGTGACTTTGGTTTTAATGTTATTTGTATTCTTGTTTCTATTTCCTTCACATGTTGATCTTCATTGCACCTTAAAAGGGTATTTCCAAACCTTCACAACATCTGGGGTCAATAAAAATGTTTCTTAAAATCTAAAAGGAAAAAAGAGGAGAAAATCAAATGAAAATAGTTAATTGAGCCAATAGATGTTGTCCTACAGTGTTTACAACTTAAATGTTGGAGCCTTGCACCTGAGTATGAGAATCTTCAGGAGAAACTGACTGTCATGTAAAGGCTTATATCTGGCTTGAAAGGTGGAATATAATAATGCTCCCTCTGTAGTGCTAGCGTCAGTGTCACTCCATGAATTGCCACTTACATCACATCCAAAACTGAAATAGATTCCACATCCACAATGTGTGCAAATTTCAATAACCTGGAAATGAAAATCCAAAAATCACTGATCAAGTTGCATCTTGGGTGGCTGCAGGGAGAATTATGATGGGACAGGAAGTGCAATTCAAAATGAGCTAGAGGGAGATGTATTTTCTGAACAGACAGGCAACTGTAAAACTCACCCATTTCCCAGGGGGCAAAGAGAAGGATTATTCAGTCTTTCAAACCTTCCAGTGACTCTTGGGCACCTGGGATCTGTAGATGTTTTAGAATGAATTTATCTGAGTTTCAAGAGCCCTTGAATCACAAATTTGAAATTTTGAGATCCAGTTCATGCAACTAGACTTCTGTCTAGAAAACTGATGGATGTGAAGTGTGATATGGTTTAGAGATTTGTTTCAGAAAGTGTAACTTTGCCTGTGATTTGATTGTTGTTTATAACAGCTGGCCCCAGGCTTCCATATTGGGTTCTGTTTCCTAATACTACATCGAATTCTCATTTTGACTTTATCTCTGCAGTTTTAACAGTGTGCGTCAAGGAACTCACATTTTGTTCCGAGAGTTCAGCTTCATCCAAGCCACACCCCACAACAGGGCATCCTTCCTACGGACCTTCTGGAGATGCTTCCGAGCAGTGGGTAAAAATGGAGGTAAGCGTTCCAAAATCCATCACTGTGAGAGCCTAGTGTCAGCATGCAGTATTAAAGCTGCCCTAAATTGCTAACTGTCTTCATGTATAATGGACACATATCCTCCACCAATGAAAACACCACCATAGTGGCATGTTGGAGTTTAACTTCTGCTAGCTGTTCCATATCCACGAGCTTATCTCCGCCAGACACTGGAATAGCTGTTTGATGGTGGTGGTGTTGTAGGTTATAAAGAACAGGGTGGTGTTATCTAATAATGTTGTCATTCAAGTTTATGAAGTCTCACGTTTACTCCTTGCAGCTGCATGTAAATATTGAATAGATCAGGGAAGAGAATAAAATCCTGTGGCGCTTCAAGAGTAGATGTGTGGCAGAGGCTCAGGTGCCCATTAGTACCCTTTAGGCGTGCTCCTCAAAGAATTCAAGAACTTTTTTCATGATTGAGAGTCCCAAATTATTAGTGTACTTTATGGACTTTGTACAGACAAGGATTTGTTAGACGCACAGGGGGAAACAGAACGTTGGAATATGTGCTGCCAATAATTCATCCAGCAACTTACCAAAAAAAAAAAATTCTCCAAGCTCTTATACTATTTTTCTTAGATAGAAGGTAAGCACTCTGTTTTCAAGCATCTCCATCCTATTTACTAGAAACTTCTTGTCCTTAAAGAGGCAATTCAAAATACGTCACAGCCCCTGGCAACGTTCTCTAGGCGGCTTACTTTAATTTCCATTCTATGCATCTGCAGTGAAATAGCATCCACTATGAATGTTTCACAGGAGAGTTCAGAACATCACCCAGTTGATTCTCTATCAGGTCTAAACTACCAATCAAAAACGGCCAACTCATGCAAACACCACAGTGGGCATGAAGGACTGGCTGTCTTCGCACACAGATAGTCTAGGATTGGATTTTTTTTTTTTTCTTTTTCGTGAATGTAGGAGGAACTCAAGGTGTATTGAAGATGAACAGCAAATTGCAGTGGCCAGAAACAAGACCTTCAATGACTTAATGCACAAAACATCTACAAAGGGCACAAGTACCTAGAGCGGAGAAATTTAAGTGATGCCCAGAGCAAAAGATACTTTGACTCAGGGGTTCCTTAAGTACAATGGCTAAAGTGATCAGTAATGTGGTGGTTCTGATCTGGGCTTTCAGATAATTCATAGTTTTTAAACCATCTTCCTTACAAAAACTACATTTAAAGAAGAGGTTTTGTATTTTTGAAACAATTTAAACAGTATCCATGAGATCCAGGCTCTGTTTACATATTCTGCATCGCCATAGCACCTGGGTTCATAGCTGTACAAATCATAGAAAGACACCATCCCTGCCCCAAGAACAGACAACACAAATCAGACAGGAAACTCGGTGGAGACCAGAGGGAGGTTCTGTCTGTGCAGGCTTGGTGCTTTTGTAATGAGTGGGTCAAAGTATAAGTGCTTCTAGATTTGTGTTTGGAACTCCTGTTCATTTAAGCAATAATGCCACATGCAGAATTAGGAAAGGATATGTCCTTTGTCATCTAAACTGGGATTCCAGTCTTTTGATTTAGTTTCCTCTCCTGGATTTCTATTGGGGCAGGGCTCTACTCTATGGTTCAGTGCCTTGTCCTAGGTCTCACTTAGCACAGGACCTCCAAGCTATTCTCGGACTTTCCTAGGTCAAGACTGCATCCCCTATTTCCTCTGTGTCCCCAATGCTGTTGTCTAGCTATTGTTTGGAAGTGAATTCTTTTCTGCCTATCATTGCTCTCAATTTTACATTCCATTCAGGCTTTGAATTTCTATCTTGACGGTAAAGCGGTTATTATTTTATAGCACCCACAAATGTGGTAGGTGCCCCTGAGAAACTACATAATACTCCCTTCTGTGCCAGTTGTGGACTTGACAAACAAATGAGAAAATATATATAACATACGCCATGGAAAAGTGAGGCAAAGAAGAATGAAGGTTGTGAGGCAAAGAAGAATGAAGTTATAGATGTAGGATAATATAGTTCCTACGTTTGAGATTTGAGATCAGAAAAAGATTTTGTTTGTGTTTCTATTCGGATTTCAGAGCAGTAGCTATCCCTGTACAGGAAGTGGGGTTTCCACTGAGATTTTAGAAGCTCAGCAAAGGACTGAATCAAGAGTTTAACCAGCCTGCCAGCAGCTCCCACTGTATACAGAAAAAAACCCCAAGTGGTACTTGCTGTTGGTCTATCAGTCATGCAATAAACATGCCATCACTTGGAGAATGCATGTGCCTCACTCTGAGCTTTCCTGGGTCAGCCAGCATATACATGTAGCCATGCATTCAGAAGGCTGTATGTAGCTCCAGTGAGGGAGAAATCTCCCATCGATTAGGAGTAATTTATATTGGAACTTAGGTGAACGTTGTGTACAACTTTGTATATTTATTGACAGGAAATAGGTGCAATAAGATGATTTCTCTTGGGGGAATGCTGCAGGCACCACCTCCTCACTGAGTTTCCTATCCTCTTGACTTTACTGCCTGGTTGGCTTGTTAGGTTTTGTGCAGAGGTGCAGTTGGTTAGACTCAAGCAGCTGCTTTTACTTCGTGTTGTTCAGTGTCATCACGAAAAGCATTACTGACTACCAGTTGTCCGTTATATTGCCGCCTTGCCGCCTTACCTCCTTTTGCTCTGGAATTGGTGGCTTTTAGGTGGGCCACGTTCCTTAAAGTGTTATGAAAGAGTGGCTAGCAACAGGTCATCTGTTACCATCTGAACAGGTTCTGGCAGCTAAATCTGAACAAAAAGGGGGTTTGTTTTGAATGGGACTTCCAACTATCTTTAAAAAAAATTTGCTGAGGTGCAGTTATAAATGTAAGTGTGCATAAATCTGGCATTCCACACACTAAAGGAAATACCACCGGGTTTATTTCAGTATGTGATCTAGCAACAGCATCAAGAGTGTCGAGTAGACTATGCCTTGTCAGGTGTTCCTCCTTCCCTTAAGCACTTACCAAACAGATATGGTTAGTATTGTACTGGGGTCAATATAGCTCCATTAAATTGCCAGTTTAACACACACAGCATCTCCCATGGTGGATGTCTGCCTCAAATGCTGAGTACTGTACACAGAAAATATGTATTAACAGTATATTAAGGAAGGTAGAGTAACCAGGAATCTTGTTTCCTCTGCATATACTTAAATTGAGCTTTTGGACTCTAGGTAATCTACTCCTTGTGTTTTTGTTCTCTAGGACTGTTCAATTAAAACTGTGCTTTCTCAGTATAAACAGCCCTTGCTGAGATCTGCTGTGAAGTTTCAGAAGGTCAGCACATGCCTCTCCCAACCGCCATGACTCTCACATTTTGTTGACTCTCTATGGTTTTAATTAAAGGGATTTTTGCTTCAAATGCTCTCCAGCCAATTAAAGGCATTTTATTCTGAGGAATCTGCTTCAGGCCCAGCATGTGTGGAGGAGGCAGGCCCAGTCAGGGCCATCAGTACACATACATGGAAAGGTGCAGAGCTCCTTCCAGAGCTCCCATTCTTTATAGAGCTTTTCAGCAGCTGCTGTCTCTGCAATGTGAAATTGCCTCCAGTGAAGATAGAAATTGCCCGATCCTCTAGGCATACCCCTGTAGATAGGTATTCAAGACTAGATGTAGGATTCTATCATTCCAGACAGGATGGGAAATTTGATTACTTTAGATGATTGCAGCCACTGAAACACGAAACTGCTGCAAGCCTGAGGAAAAAATTTTCCGGTTTCGGTAACTTTCCCCCTACTGTTCAGTCCTCTTCCCCTCCCCCATCTTTTCACACATGTGCGTGTGCGCACACACAAGTGCAGTGTGGGCTTTTGCCCATCTCTTTACTTTAGGAATCATCATTTTATATCCCCTTTTTAATTTTTTCAGATTTCACATTTTGTGTAGTCCCCACCTCATGCTTCCTTACTTCCAGCTGGGAAGGCAGAAGCCTAACTGCCTTTGAAATTGCTGTAATGGGGGGTGCTTTGTTCTCCTCCCTAGACCAAGCATATCACCTCTATAATGAGCTTGTTATATGGACTGACCTATGGAGAAGGGCTGTGTATGGGCTGTGGACCATTCTTCTTGATTCTACAGAGCCTCAAGATTAGAATATTAACAAAAACTAGGGCAGCACCAGGTCCATATGATTCAGAGGAAGTTAGAAATTGAAAAGACCATCTCACTCCAATAACTTCTCCTGGGAAGACTTTCATAGCCAAATACATTTCACTGTCAAGATTTTCTTGCAGTTCAGCCAACATTTTCTTTCTTATTTTCATGCCATTACCCCTAGCTATGTCTCCGCGAACTAAACTAAATTCACTCTCTCCACCTTCAAATACATGAGGAGTGTTATTGTATCCCCTATATTTGTTGCTTAGTCAGGTTATACATATTTAGCTTTTTGTGATTCCTGAAGTCAGTCCCATGATAATTTGTATTGCCTTTCTTTGAACTATGTATCTAATTTGTCTAATCAATTTGTTTTTGATAACACCCATCACCATAGCCTCTAGGCATTTCCTAGCTACATTAGAGCTATATAGTGAGGACCCTAGTGGATATCATGGCATCTTCTGCTCTCCCCCTTCTCTGATTACAGGAAGATCTATTTAGGCTTTATATTTATAATTTATTTTGAATATCACTCTAGGTATTGTGGGCAGGGTTTTACCACATGCCCTAAAGGTGGTCAAACTCTGGATTTAGTATAATCTCTTTTGGAAGCTCATTCCACAGCTAGACCCATGTCATCTCTCCCCCCCCCCCCCCCCCCACACTGCGAATACTTGATCTCCATCTCTCTCACACTCTGTGAGCTGCATTGTCCCAAAGAAATACAGCTGTCCTGGTGGAGCATGGATTGAAATGTGGCCATTGATGTAGCTCGGTTTTGACTCATTGTTGGCTTTTGAAGATCGGAACAAAGAGCTTCAACTAGCAACTGAAGCAGATTGAGAGCCAGTGGAGGGATCAGAGCCTGGGGTTATGGGTTCACTGTGGCCCCTTCCATTAAAGAGTATATAGCTGCATTCTATACAAACTGGAGCTTCTGCATTGCATCGGTGTAGAGTGTTACAGTGATCTAGTCTGGAGGTGGTGAATTGATCATTGTGGCCATGTCCTCATCCAAACTGCAATTTATCAGTGCTTTTATGGTTATGTAGTGCAGAGAATTGAACACAGTGTCTCAGAAAGTTTCTTCTCCATAATCTGATCTGATCCCTTTGCATATGCAACCCCAAAATTAAATTCCTCCTCTCTTTGCAACCATATCTTATTGTAAACTCGTATCTAATTTACTGTCTGTTCTCACTCCTAGGTGTGTCATTCTTCTTGCTTCCTAAGTTTCTTCCTCCCATTAAATATCTTTGTATTGAATTATTTTTCTCCAGGTATATTAGCTGCATTCTTCCAAAACTTTTTTCCCTTCTCCCTGTTTCTAACCTCTGTTGGAGTTTTTTATATTTCTCTATCCTTACAGATATTCACAATTTTCCCAATTTAGTATCATGTTAATGTTATTAGTGTGCTCTTTACTTCCTCTTCTAGTTATACTGAAACTGTTAAATAAGACTAGCTCTGACATTGATCACTGTGGTGATACTCCGCTAGGCACTTCCCCAACAGTCAATGGCTGTTTGTTACCCTTTGTTTTGTGGTCTTTAGGCCAGTTTCCAGTCCTCCTGACAACATTCTTATTCAACCCCATTGGAATTAATTTTTCAGTTAAAGATTCCTGAGACACAGCATTACATTACTGTGTTGTGGTCTGGAGAGTTAATACATCCAAAATGTGGGGAAATCCCCTGGAATAAAATGCATTCTGGGTTGTGTAATCTGTACCGTGAATCTGAAAGCTCCAAGTCTCACTGAATGTTCTCAGGAGATGTCTTCCCTGCACCTGTAGGAAAGCATTGTGGGTAATATGCACACTAGTTGCACTTACGAAACCATCCAGTGGAGATTATTTGAAGAATTAGCTGCATTAATTAGTATGGAACTCCAACATGCTTTTTTGATGGCACTGCAGCAGCAGCCATGTCAACAGATGTGGAGGAGGAGAAGAAAGATGAAAGCTGTTCTTTCTTCACTATACTTGCCGTTTTGAAAAGAGTTGTAAGAGAACAGGACCCCTTGTAAAGACTCAGTCCTTTTCAAGACATCTTTTGGCTGCTAAACTGCTTTTCAGGTCTGTCAGTGCTGAGGAGAGAATTATCGTTATATCTCTCCATATCTTGTCTTAAAATCTGTGTTTCCCCATGCTGATGGCTTAGTGCCTCTCTCCCTTGCTGTTGCCCCTACGATGTAACTCTTGAATTTATTTGTTACCCTCTTACACCCCTGCTTTTGTAATGTATATTATTGCTATCTGGCGTATCATTTAAGTCTGCAGATCCTTTTTGTGTAGCTTGTATGGAAGATGTCATACAAAATGAAGTTGTGTTTTCTGCTGTTCCAAGATTCTAGAGAATCTCCGCAGAGGTTGAAATTAGGAAAGGAATTTGGAGCAGAGAGAGCCACTTTCTCCAACATGAAGATACTATATTCCCCTCCCTGGTAGGCTATGAGATCTTCAGGAACCATTGCCTGCTACAAAATTGTCCTTTAGTTGTTGGTGTTAAAGGTGCTCAATAGGAAATTGGTGCTTACCTGAAATCCATTTTTTAAAATCTGTAGCCTACATCCCAAGTGCAATCCAGTCAGGGAGATATTCTATCAGCCGTACATATCTGCAGCTCTGACTTCTGCATTTCATTCACTAAAGTGGCAAAGTGTGGGCATGAAGGGAATCACTGGCGTTTACAGTGCACTTGAGTGGTTTCACCCTGAAGGTGGAAGGTGAGGTGAAAGTAAAGAGAATTAAGGAAGTAAGTTTGCTTAGGAATCAGAAGGCATTCAGTCAGATACCACGTTGATGAGAGTAGTAGAAGAACTTGAACAGACTAAAGCAGTCAACTAAAATTTACTTGGTGTAAATAATAATTTTTAAAAAACAGTTTCTGCTCTGGCAGAGGGGAATCCCTAATTGGCATGATAAGATATGTTAGTTTTCTGAATTTGACATATATACTCTGTGTTCTTCTGAACCTATTTGTGGAACAAATTGATTTAAGTCTCCCTCAGTAGGGAACTGAGCATGACATAAAATCTCAGACATTTGAACAAGAAACCTTTGAGCTATGTCATCTAAACCCTTTATTCTTATACGCTAATGAAACTTTTAATTAGGGAAGCTTTCTCCCCAGGGTGGGTGGGGTAGGTGCTCTCCTTTCTTCTCTGCGGAAAAAAAAAAAGTCATGATGTTACAGGGCTGCATGATTTATTTAATTATGGCACGATATTTTCCACCTCACCCTTTTTGCCTGTGTGTGTATTAGGAAGAACAGAACATGATTTATTTACTTTTTGAAAAATTAAATCCAGGAGAATTGGGGTAGAAATAAGTATGAACAAAACTCAAAGAAAACTTTTGCTAAGGTATAAATCTCCCTGGAATAAGTAAAACACACCCTTTGCCGCCACCCCTGCCCACCCTCCCTCCCTCAGCTCTTAGCTGGTTTCCCTGTCTTTTGGCAGTCTCCAGCAAAATCTATTGCAGGGGCTCAGCAAGTCTGTCTGTTTCTGCTGGACTAAATACTGTTTTTAAATCTTGCCCACTATTAGGCTTCCCTGGATTAGAAAATCCCAGAATGTGAAACAAACCTCAGATCTAGGCCCTGAATCATGGGGAAACTTTGACAGCTGCAGACTCAGCAAACTGCCAGACCTTCAGCAATGGAATTTGTGGGATATCAGTAGTTACAGTGAGGCATAGTGCTGGTTGTGGCCAGGAAGAAAAGTATTGGAGGAAAGGGGAGTCACCATGGGTCCAAGGAAATACTTGGCCAGAGAGCTGATTGTACTGTATTCATAAGGAGAGCCAACCTTTCAGCTGAGTATGAGGGGAGGTTGAAGAGAAATATTTGATTTGGTTGGGAGGTATGGGAGTGTGTGGAGAAGGGTGGAGAGATCTCTGAAGGCTTGTATGAGCATGCTTGTTTTTGTGGGGGCTGTTGGAATGGAACCTTTAGCTTTTCTACTATTTTCTCCTTTTTTGGTTCCGACTCCTGCTCTTAAAATACAAATTTCGTCCTGTGACATGTACATCCCACTCCTTTGATTTTTCTTTGTCTCCTCACCCACTCGCTTCCCAGTACCTATTGTATTACTTGATCTCCTCTTCCTGACATCATCCTTCTGGGTTTTCTCTCCACATGTGTATTTGTTTTTGTCATCTTTTCTTCACATATTTGTTTTCCTCAAACAGTGCTAGTTAGTCTACCATGCCTTTGTCTTCTCCTCCCCCTTTGAGCCATCTCAGATGTCTTCTGTTGCTCACCCGCATCTCTCCTTTTTATCTCCAGGACCCCTTTCACGTCATCTTAGCAGTAATTAAGTCAAGCCACCAACAAACTTAGTGTGACACTCTGTCTGCATCAGAAACTTGTTTCTGTTTGTTTTTTTTTTACTGACCACCATGTAGTTTTTCATTTCTGCTAGCAATGGCAGATGGAACAGTTGTTCTTCAAGTAGTGTTCCTATGGGTGCTCCACTGTAGGTGTGCTTGTGTCCCTGTGCTGCTGATTGGAGAACTTCGGTAGCAGTGTCTGTTAGTCCCGCACATGCGCTGTCTCTCTTTCTGCCACACAACGAGGCTGCCCGGGTGTGCAGGCTAACTCCCTTCAGTTCCTTCTCAACTGCCCTGGCTAGAGATGGAACTATTAACAGTCCATTAGCAACCATTACCTTTGTTTATATTTCTACTGCTTGTGAGTTGCCCCAGTAGTAGTTGTAGTTTTTCTTTTTTACTTTCTCCCTCCACTTCCAAAAAGAGAGGTTTTATTGTCCTGCTTTTTTGTACCCCAGCAGGGTATGCCTGATTCACCAGGCTTCAAGAAGTTCCTCTCCTGCAAAGAGTCTATCCCTGTAGCAGGCAAGTACTCCTGCTGCATATGCTACAAGTGCAGAAGTGTGGTCTCTGCCAGCAACTCAGGCACAGGTCTCGCAAAGACAAGGGAATTGAGACAGAAGATCATTTTCATGGAGGCAATCCTCCCTGAATCTGTGCCGAAAGTCATCTGGCTGACATGAGTCTTCCCCACAGTCCTCAATATCCAAGGATGATGGGTTGAAGAAATCAGCTACTGACCACTCATCAAAAAAGATAGTGTGAAGTCCCCAGAGTGAGCCTCAAGCCACCCATAAACAATCTCTGTCACTCTTGGTATCCTCTGTACCATCAGCACCAAGATAATCCCAGCCCAGTACCCACAGCTCAGCACCAAGATAATCCCAGCCCAGTACCCACGGCTCATGAAGATCTGGAGCAGCAGGTGCCATTGACATGCCTACAGACCCAATGGGCAGGGCACTGAGTCAATGGCACTGAAGGACAAAGGCAGAAGCTAGCACTCTAAGATGACGCTACTGGTGCGCACTGCTCCACCAGCACCATCATCAATGCTCCATTCAGCCCTGGAGTGGTCAGTTTGGGTAAGATCTCCAACCCCCTGGTACCGCCAGTGGCACCAAGTCGGTTGGTATCACTGGAATTCCAGCACTAGAGAGACCTCCATATAGCCAGTGTACTGGAGTCTCCACTTCTCGGTGCTGGGACCTCAGTGCAAGTCATCTTCTGGCACAAGAGTCTTCCCTGCTGCTCTGCCACACTCGCCCACTTCCTAGTGCAGACTCAGACAGCGAACCAGAGGAAGCTGTATTACAGTACTCCTCCCGGGGTCCCTATGTTGCCCAATACCAACAGGGCCCCTGAACATACCCTCAGATGGCCCTACGACCACCGTCTTGGTACAGGCAACCATGGGCACCACCACCGGGCTCTATACCACCCCTCCAGTAGCCATACTGGGATCCTTGGGCTGCATATTGTCCTCATGCTTCTTGGGCTTCTAGCCTCACCCAAGAACCTCAAGACGCTCCTCTTGGCCATGGTGTACCAAACCTCAGAACCTCCGGAAGAGATCATGGAGGAAAAGGAAGATATTGAGGAAGAAATGACTCCAAGGACCAACAATATCCTCTTCCTCTCCAGATGAGGCCATCATGCCTCTGCCACCATCCTTCCAATGACTTCCACATTTTCCAGGACCTAGCAAAGAGAGTGGCAGATACTCTACAGATACCATTAGAAAACGTCAAGGACACCCATCCCAAGCTCCTTGACATTACAATCCTCCTCACCTTACAAAATAGCTCTGCCCATTAATGAGGCTCTCCTAGACCCCACAAAAGCCATATGGAAGAACACCGGATCGGTGGTGCCTAACTGCAAGTGGTCCGAATAAAAAAAAATATTATGTCGCAGCAAGGGAGATGGAATTCCTCTTCTTCTACCCTCCACTCAACTCCATTATGGTGGACGCTATCAACTCTCGTGACCGGTTGTGAAGTACCACTGAATTTATCTTCCACTTGTAATTTGTGATTGAGACCATCTGCTATCGAGTTTTGAGTGGCCGGGAGGAAAGCCACTGATAGTGTGACATCGTGGGAAATGCACCAGTTCCACAGTCTCATTACTTCTGCACAGAAGGAGGGCAACCTGGCTCCCCACGTTGGCTCCCCACGTTGGTTAATGTAGTACATATACATTATATTGTCTGTTAGGACTCTTTATGTGTGATCCCTTGATCAGCAGGAGGAAATGGGCACAGGCATTCCTGACTGCCCTGAATTTGAGGAGGTTGATGTGGAAGGATATCTATGTGGATGACAACCTGCCTTGTATTGTGAGATTGTTTAGATGCATGCCATCCAAACTATCAGGGATGCATTCGTGGTGAGAAAAAACCACGGGGAGGTTTGTGGAAAGAGGATCCCCTTGCAAACATTTACTGCGTCTTTACTCTAGTCTAAGGACAGTGGATAGTGACAGATAGTTGTCTAGCCTGTCTCTGGTCTGGTCTGTAAAGTTAACAGAACCACATCTGGTGGCATCGCACCTGGCATGTGGTATTACCACTGTGCCTGCTGCCATATGACCCAAGAGTTGTAGACAGTGTTTGGCTGATATTTGTGGGCTGTTTTGAATGGTCTCTGAGTGTGGCCAAAGGAAGGAATCTGTGTTGAGGTAGGAAAGCTCTGGCCTGTAAAGAGTTGAGTTCGACACCTATGAATTCCAGATCCACTTCACTGGAGTGAGAGTCGAAATCTGTTCACCATTTATCTGAACAAGAAATGTTTACGCTGCTGCTTGAGAGCAGGGCTGGGGCAACACTCCCTGGGCAATGCTAGTCTTTCCCTGGGGCAGAGACCTTCTCTATGCCTTACCTCCATTCCCGCTATTGGTGAAGAGCCTATTAAAAATAAAGAGAGAGTGCGTACATCACACTGATTGCTCCCACTTGGCTGACACAGACTTGGTACCGTTACCTGTCACAACTCGCAACATGCCCACCGATCTCTCTCCACTCCAGAACTGCTGTTGCAGAACAAAGGATGCACCCTACATTCCAACCTGGGAATTTCTTCGCTTCAAGGCTTGGCTCCTTCATGGTTCCAGTGTATAGAGAGCTCCTGATCGAAGGAGGTACAAGAAATACTACTACACAGTAAAAAGTCTTCAACACGATGGACTTACCTAAAAAAAAAAAAAGAAAAAAGTCCGGGTTTCGGATATGGTGCACTTCCCATCAAATCTCCCTGACATCAGTGGCTTTTCCAAAGATCTTAGATTATGTACCGACTCTAAGAAAAAAAATCGGGACTATCTCTGAGCTCCCTCCATATCCACTTGGCAGTGAAATGCTGCTATAGCTGCCAGATAGAACGATACTCAGTGCTATCTCAACCGATCACAGAACAATTCCTTAGGAGTATAGTAAACTTCCCCCACAACCCTGACATCCTACTCCCTTATGGGACCTGAACCTGGAATTGAGAGGCCTGACTAGACCTCCCTTCGAACCTATGGCCACCTGCTTACTTACACACCTTTCCGTGAAGACGGCTGTCCGGATAGCAAACACCTCGGCTAGGTGAAAGAGTGGCTCTGATGGCACATCCCCTGCCCCCCCACGGTATTCTTTTGGGACAAGGTTACGATCAGACCACATCCAAAATTTACCCTTAAATTATCCTCTCCATTCCACATGAACCAATTGATTTACCTTCCAATTTTCTACCCCAAACCTCACCATGACATCAGGGAGGCTATTACACACACTAGATGTCAGGAGAGCCCTAGCCTTTTACCTGGATAGGACAATGGTTTTCAGGAAGTCTCCTAAAGTTTTCCTCCTTATTGCGGGAAGATCTAAGGGCTCAGCAATATCAGCCCAGAGACTCTCCAAGTGGGTTTCAAACTCCATTAGGCAATGTTATCAGATCCGCAGCATGACCCTGCCAGATAGCATTTGCACACACTCCACAAAGTCAATCTCTTAGTCTGTCACCTTCTTTAAGAATGTCCCTATCTCAGGAATCTGTAGAGTGGTGACATGGGCGTCACTCCACATCTTTCCAGATCCTTATGCGATCACTGGAGACTCCACCTCAGATGCTATCTTTGGCTCCACAGTATTGTCATCTGTAACTGACCTGACTCCAAAGCCCCAGCCCTCCAGTAGGGATAGTGCTCAGGGGTCACCTACAGTGAGCACCAATAGGGACGCTACTTGCAGAAGTAGTAGTAGTTACTCGCCCTATGCAGTAATGATGCTTCTTCAAGATGTGTCCCTCTTATGGATGCTCCACAGCCCACCTCCTCCCCTCTACTTCGGAGTTCTTGTCAGTGACTCTGTGGTAGAGAAAGAACTGAGGGAGGTTAGCCCATGCACACTGGCTAGCCTTGTGGTGTGGCACGAGGAGCGACAGTGCATGCATGGGCTAATGGACACTGCTACCAAAGTTCCTCCATAAGCAGTGCAGGGATGCAAGCACACCTACAGTGGAGCACCCATAGGGACACACCTCTCGAAGAATCATTGTTATTGCACAAGAATCCTTGTTACTGCACTTCTTTCTTGTAGGAAACTGCAATGCAAAGCACATATTAGACAACATAATTAGGATAATGAATAGTTAATACTGCAGTCTTTTCCTGAAATAATTTGATTTTGCTGTCTGCTGTGATCAAATAAGTCTTTTGTCAAACCCTTGAAATGACTAAGCCAGGGTAATCATCTTTAAGGCTTAAAGGGGTTGAGGATTTGTATCATAAAGAATCTCAAGTGTGAGCCCTGTTCTAACTTCAAAACTCTGATTAATAACACTTTTTTCCTTCTCTAGCATCTGCCATCCAAAAATCTCAAACCATTTTACAAGTATTAAGGAATTCTGTGTCTCCACTCCTGTCAATATTATTCCTGTTTTACAGTTTGGGAACATGAAAAAGTCAAGTGCTTGCTTAAGATCACACAAAGCCTAGATTTCAGAGTAGCAGCCGTGTTAGTCTGTATTCGCAAAAAGAAAAGGAATACTTGTGGCACCTTAGAGACTAACAAATTTATTTGAGCGTAAGCTTTCGTGATGAGCTGTAGCTCAAGTACTCCTTTTCACAAAGCCTAGAGTAGAAGATAGATCTCTAGACTTCTGGTCCTGTGCTTTAGCCACAAACCATACTTTACCTACTAATGTAAGTTGCCTTTGCTATTAGAGAAGTAGAAAAACACACACATTACTATTAAGCAATATTGCAAAGATTAAATTATTTTAAGGACTTTAAATGCCCACTCCTTTTTCTTACTTTTAAAAAGCTTTCAAGTGATCCTTGGCTCACTAAGATTTGCAGATGGTTGTGCGTGATCTGGATAGAATGATGTAATATGTGTTTTGGCTCTGGTGAGGAAGCAAACTTGTACAAAGCTAATCTCAAAGTCACTCAGAATTTTCCTGTTCTAATTTTAGTCCCTTAGACATTCTAACACGTTTACCATCTGCCATGCTGGGCCTTTAAAAATCTCCACCATCCAAACAAGGCACAAGTCAGGATAGCTGTCCTGTTTGCTATCTCTCCAGTAGCCCCACATTGTTAGTCTGTACCAAATTAATGATAAAGCTCCTCCCCTTCTTTGCATCCCCCCCCCATCCCCTCATATATGGGAATTCTTTACCATGCAGCAATGGATTAGTGATATAAGCCTTTCCATTTCTTGCCTTGGATCAAGATTGACTTTATCAGCTAACACCAATATCGTAAAGATGAAATTACTATAAGGGAGTGCAAAACTGGTTGAAAGACTATACTCAAGGAGTAGTTATCAATGGTTCACTGTCAAATGTGAGGGATGTATCTTGTGGGGTTCTGCAGAGGTCTGGCCTAGGTCTGGTACTATTCAGTATTCTTGTTAATGACTTGGATAATAGAATGGAGAGTACACTCATAAAATTTGCAGATAACACCAAGTTGAAAGGGGTTGCAAGCACTTTGGAGGGCAGGTTTAGAATTCAAAATATTCTTGACTAGGGCTGTCGATTAATCGCAATTAACTCAAAATAATTTAATCGCTATTAATGAGTTTTAATCACACTGTTAAAGAATAGAATACCAATTGAAATTTATTAAATATTTTGAATGTTTTTCTACATTTTCAAATATTTTATTT
This sequence comes from Lepidochelys olivacea, assembly GCF_965140295.1. Classification (NCBI taxonomy): domain Eukaryota; kingdom Metazoa; phylum Chordata; order Testudines; family Cheloniidae; genus Lepidochelys; species Lepidochelys olivacea. The sequence continues at coordinate 56,586,969 of NC_140416.1, forward strand.
CAATTTACAACACAGAATGCAAAGTGTATAGTGCTCACTTTATATTATTTTTATTATAAATATTTGCACTGTAAAAATGATAAAAAAATAGTATTTTTCAATTCACCTCATACAAGTACTGTAATGCAATCTCTATCATGAAAGTACAACTTTCAAATGTAGATTTTTTTGTTACATAACTGCACTCAAAAACAAAAAAAATATGAAATTTTAGAGCCTACAAGTCCACTCAGTCCTATTTCTTGTTCAGCCCATCTCTAAGACAAATAAGTTTGCTTACCTTTATGGGAGATAATGCTGCCCACTTCTTATTTACAATGTCACCAGAAAGTGAGAACAGGCGTTCGCATGGCACTGTTTTAGCCGGCATTGCTAGTTATTTACATGCCAGATATACTAAACATTCGTATGCGCCTTCATGCTTTGGCTACCATTCCAGAAGACATGCTTCCATGCTGATGATTCTCATTAAAAAAATGTGTAAATTAGATTTGTGACTGAATTATATGTCTCCTGCTCTGTTTTACCCATGTTCTGGTTTGGATTGTTATTGAGCAGAACCCTTCATCAGCATGGAAGCATGTATTCTGGAATGGTGGGCAAAGCATGAAGGGACATATGAATCTTTACCTCATCTGGCACATAAATATCTTGCGACGCTGGCTACAACAGTGCCATGCAAACATCTTTTCTCACTTTCAGATGACATTGTAAACAAGAAACAGGCAGCATTATCTCCTGCAAATGTAAACAAACTTGTTTGAGCGATTGGCTGACTAAGAAGTAGGACTGAGTGGACTTGTAGGTTCTAAAGTTTTACATCGTTTTATTTTTGAATGCAGATTTTTTTGTTCATAATTCTATATTTGTTAATTCAACTTTCATGATAGAGATTGCACTACAGTACTTGTATTAGTATTTTTCAATTCACTTATTTCTTTTCTTTTTTATAGTGCAAATACTTGTAATAAAAAAAAGTGAGCCCTGTACACTTTGTAATCTGTGTTGTAGTTGAAATCAATATATTTGAAAATGTAGAAAACATCCAAAATATTTAAATGGTGTTCTATTGTTTAACAGAGCAATTAATCGCGATCCATTTTTTTTAATTGCTTGACAGCTCTAATCTTGACAAATTGGTCTGAAATCAACAAGGTAAAAGTCACTAAAGACAAGTGCAAAGTACGACACACAGGAAGGAAAAATCAAATGCACAACTATGAAGTGGGGAATAACTAGCTAGGCAGTAATACTGCTGAAAAGGATCTGGGGGTTATAGTGGATCACAAATTGATTGAGTCAACAATGTGGTGCAGTTGCTAAAAAGATTAATATCATTCCAGGGTGTATTAACAGGAGTGTCATACGTAAGAAATGGGAAGTTGTTGTCCCGTTCTGCTTAGCACCGAGGCACCTGGAGTTCTGTGTCCAGTTCTAGGCACCACACTTTAAGAAAGATATGGGCAAGTTGGATAGAGTCTAGAGGAGAGCAACAAAAATTATAAAACATTAGAAAATCTGACCTATGGGAGCGGTTAAACTGGGCATGTTTAGCTTTGAGAAAAGATTGAGATGGGACTGATAAGTCTTCAATTATCTTAAGGGCTGTTATAAAGAGGACAGCGATAGATTGTTCTCCATATCTGCTGAAGGTAGGACAAAATGTAATGGGTTAAATCTGCAAGGGAGATTTAGGTTAGATATTGTGACAGGGTCGGGCCAGATGGCTACAAGAGAGTAATTAAAGGCAGATATATTAGCCCCAGGTTAAATAGGTCCCTTTTCCCTGGGTAAGGTAACAGGGAAGGTTCCAGAATAATCAGGAACCTTCTGGAGACAATTAAGACAGACATGCTGATTAGAATACCTGCAGCCAATCAAGAAGCTGTTAGAATCAATTAAGGCAGGCTAATCAGGGCACCTGGATTTAAAAAGGAGCTCACTTCAGTTTGTGGTATGCGTGTAAGGAGCTGGGAGAAAGAGGTGCTAGGAGCTGAGAGTGAGAACGCATACTGTTGGAGGACTGAGGAGTACAAGCATTATCAGACACCAGGAGGAAGGTCCTGTGGTGAGGATAAAGAAGGTGTTGGGAGGAGGCCTTGGGGAAGTAGCCCAGGCAGTTGTAGCTGTCACACAGCTGTTCCAGGAGGTACTCTAGACAGCTGCATTCCACAGGGCCCTGGGCTGGAACCCGGAGTAGAGGGCGGGCCCAGGTTCCCCCAAACCTCCCAACTCCTGGTCAGACACAGGAGGAGTCGACCTGGACTGTGGGTTCAGAAAAACGGCCAAGCTGAGGGCTGCCATGAAGCTCCAAGGCAAGCAAATCCGCCAATAAGCGCAAGACCCACCAAGGTAGAGGAGGAACTTTGTCACAATATTAAGAAAAAGTTTATAACTATAAGGATATTTAAGCTCTGGAACAGGTTATAAAGGGAGATTGTAGAATCTACATCAATGAACGTTTTTAAGAACAGGTTAAAGTGTTAGACAAACACTTGTCAGGGATGATCTAGGTTAGTGGTTCTCAAACTTTTTTTCCACAGACCACTTGAAAATTGCTGAGGGTCTCGGCGGATCACTTAATGATCTTTCCAAATGTTGTTTGTACTGTTCGCTAACCATTGTAAAGCATTTTGGATAAAAGCACAAACATAAATGTTTTTTTATTCTACAAATAAAAGCACACAACTCATATTTTAATATCAATAGTCTACCTTTCTAATGTGCTGGATGTTCCCTCTACCCCCTGTCGTGGCAGCCTCTGAGCTGGGGCTGGGAAGGAGGGGGGGGTCTTTCCCTGGCAGCCACAGCCCTGGAGCTGGGGAAAGTCACCTCTTTCTCTGGCTGCTGCAGCCCTGCACATCCCAAATTTTCCCCACCCCCTATTCTGACCTCACTGCCCCCTCCCACCTACCCCATATTCCCCCCCAAAGGCCACCACCTCACCTTTCATGTGCATCTTCTCCGGGGTCCAGGCACCTAATTAGTGGAGCTCTGCCTGCGTGGCTCCACTAAGTAGGTAGGTGGCCCTTCATTCTCTTGTGTGTGGCCACCCAGGCACACACCTTAGAGGGAACTATCTGCGGATCACCTGAATGGAGCTTGCGGATGACTGGTGGTCCGTGGACCACAGTTTGAGAACACCTAGTCTAGATCCTTTGTCAGCAGAGGGGACTTGATTTGATGACCTCTCCAGCCCTACATTTGTATGATTCTATAAATTACTCATAAAGTTTCACCTCCTAAAGGTGGTCCCTCAGATCAGTACACTCCCTGCCTTCTATCAAGGTTGGTGATAAATTCCCCTTTCTGAGGGAGCCCAAAGTAGCAAGTACTATATATGCTTCTTGGCTACCTGACTGTTTGTGTGTCTTCCTTCATTTTAAAACCAGAACAATTCCTTTTGTGAAATGCTTCTGTTTGCATATTCCTTGTCTTATAATCAGCATATTCTCACTAAAGCACAACTGTCCTCAAGAGACAACCCTATGAAACACTGTTTTCTCCTCCCATTAGGCCCAGTCCACTTGCTGTTTCTCACTTAAATTAGGGACTAGAGAGAGGATTCCTAAGCAGGTCTATTCCCTGAATAACCATCTTCTGAGTTATTTTTCTTAAGTCACAAGATGTAGAAAGCCAAGAGCCTAAACTGGGTGTGAAGTGCAGTGCTGCTTACTTGGAAAAGCAGATTTAAGGCCAAGCTTTGGGTCTCAAGCCTGATGAGGTGGGATTTTGGAGCCCTTTGTAAAGAGACTTTCATTATGTTGCAGAGCAGCTGCACTGATACTTCTAAGAAATAGCAGTTGTGGGTATCATTCCTGTTGGCTCCTCTTCTGAATTACTGGAAAGGTGCCTCTGACAGGAGGAAGAGACACAATTTGGAGAACAAAGTACTTATTCCAGCTCCCGTTCCCCTTGGACAGGTGCTCGGGGAAAGTCTATAAGAATGACTACCTGGGAAACGGAGGCGGAGAATACCTGATTCATAGTACTGCATTGAACCCCAAGCAGGGAAAGTCATTCTGGTAATGCTAAATTCTTTTCTTTTTGTATTCCCCTATAACCTTCATGAATAAACCTTGAGCAAGAGACGTTGCTAATATGGCTTTCTTCCCCCGGTGAACTTTCCTCCATTTTACAGTTTTTTATGATAGCAATTTACCAGAGGAAACAAAGGGGAATGCTCCACTGTACCACATTAAACAGGAGGAGTTAAAAACCATCAGTAGAGAGGTGTTAAGATCAAGTTATAATCTCTTGAGCAATTTCCTTTGGAAGCCCAGTTAAGACATCTGCGGAAAGCCTGCAGAACTAATGTTATGGGAAAAATTCCAGTTAAATGCTATCCAGCTATTTCTCAGATAATGAACACTACCAGCTTTAGCAGATGCAGCAATTAGACATGGTTACTAAGGGAAACAGTCCATCTATAGTACATATTTGCACTAAAAAGTAAGGATTATTCTCCTTTAGTTTCCCTTGGCCTGTCCTTATTGGAAGAAAGGTGCTTGTTATCTGCATTGCTAACTCACTGTGGTTTGTGTTCGTGTTGTTGTAGTGCAAGAGAATTCAAATTAAAGTGGACTTGAGATTGCATGCTCTGATGGGTATTTCTGTTTTCAGTAAGGACATAAATTGGATCAATTAGTCCATCTGAAGTGAGACAAAGTGTAGAGAGCTGGAGCCTAAGTGTATGACACAGATTTTAATTTATGAGAAGCCCAAGATGTCAACTTTTGTGCTCTCTTTGTGGCCATGGGATGATAAAGTGTGGAATGAGCAAAGGAGTGGAAGTTGGGAACTCCTGTATTCTAATCCTGATGCCCTCTGTAGCTTTGGGCACGCCACTTAAACTTGACATGTCAGCTTATCAGTGTGTAAGCTGGGGAGGATGCTTGCTTCCTGTTGTATTGAACCAGATAGTCGCTGAACCCACAATTTTGGTTCAGGATGCCGAAGCTGAAACCACCTAATGATGCCCTATAAAAGGGGTGGCCAACCTGTGGCTCGAAGCCACATGCGGCTCTTCAGAAGTTAATATGCAGCTCCTTGTACAGGCACTGACTCTGGGGCTGGAGCTATGGGCGCCAACTTTCCAGTGTGCCAGGGAATGCTCACTGCTCAACCCCTGGCTCTGCCACAGGCCTTGCCCCCACTCCACCCCTGCATGCCACAAAACGGCTGATTGGGCTGGGAGGCACTGATTGGTGGGGCCGCCGGTGGGTGGGAGGTGGGGGAGAGCTGATGCAGGGCTACTGACTTATTACTGTGGCTCTTTGCCAATGTACGTTGATAAATTCTGGCTCTTCTCAGGCTGGTCACCCCTGCCCTATAAATCGTGCTAATAAAAACCCTGTTTTACTGTAACAACGTAAAACAGTTGTAGCTAGGGATTTGCACAAAGCTTCAGCTTTCTTCCCTCCATAAAAATATTTTAACCCTTTATTAAATACACACACAAAGCAAGGGGAAATTATTAAAGCGTTTGAAATGTAAAAAGATAAATAAAACTTAATTTATTTTGGTTTAGTCATTTAAAGGGAAAATCCTTAATTTTAAGTTATTCAGATGGTATTAAAAGCACTTTTGGGGCAAAGGAAAGTCGGTTAGAAATAGTAGTCCTTGAGGTCCAATCCTGTTTTTTTTTTTTTTTAGTCAAAACTAACCAAAACAGAATAGACAAAGATTGTGAAAGTACAGTTTGTCTGTTACTTGCAGCTCAGCTGCAGGAAAATTGCAGCCACGCTACAGTCTTATTATTAGCGGGAAGCGGTGTGGGCCAAGGGATGTGCTGGCTGCCCTTCCTGCAGCCCCTGTTGGCCTGGAGTGGCAAACTGGCCAGTGGGAGCTGCGATCAGCCGAACCTGCGGACGCAGTAGGTAAACAAACTGGCCCGGCCCGCCAGGGGCTTTCCCTGAACAAGTGGCAGCCCTAGCTTGAGAACCACTGGTGTAGACGTACCTCTGAGACCTGGCAAACTTTACCAGAACTGGAGTAAATCACTGGGGAGGGGGGATGTATTGTGTTGTAAGGAGAGACTTGTCCTGGCTGGCTAAGCTGAACTCTTATAAGATGGAGCCAGAGAGAGGTAGGACTTAGGTGCGGGAGGAAATTAATACATAAGGGAGGGAAGTAATCAGTTGTTGCTAGGGATTCAGTTGGCCAGTGGAAAGAATAATGTTGGTGGCTTAGAGGCCTGACTGTCTTATCACAATGTCAGAGATCACATGTTAAAATCCAGAGTAGCTCTGGCAGCAGAAATGAAAAAGGAAAGATGGTCCAGTGGTTAGGGCAGTAGCCAAGAACTTTGGAGATCAGGTTCTATTCTGTGTTTCAGCTACTTCCTGTGTGACCTTGGGCAAGTCACTTAAGCTATTGCTGCATTGCAGTGTGTACCTGGGTCACGCTTTAGCCAAGCCTGCCTCCACTACTCCACACTGCAGAGCCACATATGCCATACACAGTATACTCTCATTCATAGTGACATTACAGCTATACATATTTAATGCTTGGATTTCTGGGGGCATATCCCAGGGTTCTTAGTGCCTCACCAGCTTCAATTGCTCTAGGAATTGGTTTGTGATGTGTTGTGGGAGAACTTATCCTTCCTAGACCCCTGTGCAGAAGTGGTTTTAGCCTGCTGTGATGGGTTGGATCACAGAAACCTGTTTGGGGCTGCCAACTGATGTGCCAAGACTATTTCTGCCCCTGCTTTCCCTGCCCTCCCAGCTTGGGACTTCAGTGCTCTGCCTGGTTTGAGCCAGACCCGCTAATCTGCTGCAAACCCAGACTCAGGTCTGAACCATGTTCCCTAACAGCTGTAGGCTTAAACTGAAAGCAGCTTAAGAAATGTTCCTGTCTTTAACACTCAGATGCCCAACTCCCAATGGGGTCCAAACCCCAAATAAATCTGTTTTACCCTGTATAAAGCTTCCAGGGTAAACTCCTAAATTGTTCGCCCTCTATAACTCTGATAGAGAAGTATGCACAGCTGTTTGCCCCCACCCCAGGTATTAATACATACTCTGGGTTAATAAGTAAAAAGTGATTTTATTAAATACAGAAAGTAGGATTTAAGTGGTTCCAAATAGTAACAGACAGAACAAAGTGAATTACCAAGCAAAATAAAATGGAATACACAAGTCTATGTCTAAGAAAACTGAATACAGATAAAACCTCACCCTGTACAGGAATTCCAGTAAGCTTCCTTTTACAGACTAGTCTCCTTCTAGTCTGGGTCCAGCAATCACTCACACCCCCTGTAGTTACTGTCCTTTGTTCCAGTTTTTTTCAGGTATCTTTGAGGATGGAGAGGCTATCTCTTTAGCCAGCTGAAGACCAAACGGAGGGGGTCTCCCATGGGTTTAAATAGACTTTCTCTTGTGGATGGAGACCCCCCTCCTCTCTCCTATGCAACGTCCAGCTCCAAGATGGAGTTTTGGAGTCACCTGGGCAAGTCACATGTCCATTCATGACTCAGTTTTTACAGGCAGCAGCCATTGCTCACATGCTACCTTGAACGTCCTCATGTAGACTTCTTATGTGGATTGGAGCCTTCCAAGAGCCATTGTGTGTTAAGTGCTTCTTGATTGGGCACTTAACTTGCAAATTCCTTTCTAAAGAAGCTGACCAAATGCCTTACTAAGGTTATTTAAAATCAAACAAGTATACAGCCAATATTCGTAACTTCAAATACAATAATGACACATGCATACAAATAGGATGAATATATTCAATAGATCATAACCTTTACATAGATATGTTACATGGCATATGTAGTATAAAACATATTCCAGTTATGTCACATATATATATATATATATACACACACATTCATAAGCATATTTCCATAAAGCCTTATGGGGTGCACTGTCACACCCACTATGTTTAAGCTGAGGCACTTCTGGCTCTGCATGTTCCGCACTTCTGTTTCTTTCAACTGGGGTACAAGCCATGGATCCACTAGATGAGCTGCTTCTGCTTGTGGGTGAGTACCAGAGTCGCTGTTAGGCAAGTTGCTGGAAACATTTCAGGAGTACTTTCTGAGATGCAGAAGGGACTTGGATGGAGGTTCACAGCAGACTGAACAGCAATGATGAATACTGCAATTTCTGTGTAGACTGGTGCGAAGGATGCAGGACAACCAGCACAGCATGCTGGGTCCACATCATCAGACAGACCTGGGAAGACCAGTAGTGGCTCCAAAACTTACACAAAAGGAAGCAGACCGTCATGGAGCTGTGTGAGCTGCTTGTCTTGACCGTCTGGTGCCAGAACATTCGACTGAGGGAGGCTTTACCAGTATATATGTGGTTGCAATTGCACTCTGGAAGCTGGCTACCCTGGACAGCTACAGATATGCTGCAAACCATTTTGGTATTGAAAAGGTAACTGTTGGTGTTGCGGTAATGGAGATTTGTGAGGCAGTTAACATTGTGGGATACCCACGGGTGGTGGGCATTAAAAATGTGCCTGAAATAATTGCTGGTTTTCAGAGGATGAGATTTCCAAACTACGCTGAGGCCATTGATAGCATACATGTGCCCATAATTTGCTTGCCAGAAGGGGCAAGTGATTGTCACTACAAAGGGTAGTACTCCCTGATTCTGCACTCCTTGATCGACCAGAAGCAGGTTCGTGAAACATGTACTGTCAAGGTGCACAAGGCCACGGTGCTTAGGCGATCTAGTCTACCTGCTGGGAGAAGCAAGGACCTTATTTCCTCCTAATGACGTGATCAGTGGGGTGTTAGTGTCCGCTGTAGTTTTGGTGGACCCCACCTATGCACTTCTGCCCTAGCTCATGAATCCATACCCTGATATCAGAGGGCCTTGCAAGACAAGGTTCAGTTACACGCTCAAAAGTTGCAGGATGATAGTGGAGTGCACATGTGGCAGGCGGAAGGGAAGATGACACTGCCCACCAAACCGTTTGGATGATAGTGTGGCCAATGCCGTCTGTGTGATTATGGTCTGCTGCACCCTGCACAACAAATGCAATGTTAAAGGTGAGTATTTTTCTGTAGAGTGGTCTCAGACCTTGCTGGTTTGCAGGTCTGATACTGGCAATCAGAAAGTGCACCTGTCATCGCTGGGGCTGGGTCCAGGCATGTAAGGGAAACAAGGGATGTTTTTTGTCACCTGTCTTTGGAAATCAGGGTGATGTGAATGAGATGTGATGCTGTAAAGGTAACCTGTAATGGTTTGGTCAGTTTTGATGGAAGGAGGTTACAAATCAAAACACATGTATGTTACAAGCAGAGGCAAACTTTTTTCTGAGTACAGACCTCAGCACACTGCCTTCTCTTAGGAATGTTGTGCTGACAGATCAGTTAACGTTTGTAAACTGCTTTGAGCATGAAAAAGGGCTTAGGTAAGTGCTAAATATGCTCTATCATATTTACAAAAACATCAAATTATTGGTCACTTCAGATGCTGCCAAGTTAGTCCATCTTAGGAAAGTGCTTATTGCACCTCTGAATTTCCATTTGTATGTAATATGGCAGCAAGCAACACAAGAAGTCAAACTTGGCAAAAGGTATTTATATTAAAATACATTATCATTCAGTAATGGTCAGTTTAAAATTAGATTGCACCAATAAATGAGCTATAGGAGGAAATCCTGAACGGCAGGGAATTAATTCAATGAGATATTAAGTTTCTTCTACCTCTGATTTCTGAGATGAGTTTGCTCTCCACTGAGAGGTGGTTCTGGAACTATGAAACCATATCTTTTCTAAGCACCTACTTTCAGGTTATTACAGATTTTTGAAAAACACTAATTTTTAGGCTGAAATATCTCTGTGTTTGCAAAACAAAGACTATTTAAAAAAAATCTTGGAACATGTGAAGAAAACTGAGCTCCCAGTGAGACACTGTGTCCAAAAGCACTAATGTAATCTTTAGGTTTGGTGAAGAGCCACAAAAATGATTAAAGGATTTGAAAACATACCTTACGGCAATAGACTGAAGGAGCTCAATCTATTTAATTTAACAAAGAGAAGGTTAAGGGACGACTTGACCATAGTTTATAAGTATTTACATGGGGAATAAAAATTTGATAGTGGGCTCTTCTGTTTCGCAGAGCGAGGTATAACAAGATCCAATGGGTGGAAGTCAGAGTGAATAAAAATTGAAGATTTAAAAAAATATTTAAATTTGATTTTTTTTATTTAAATTAATACTTAAAAAAAAACCTTGTAACTTATAAATAGATTGAACTCTTTCAGTCTATTGTTCTAAGGTATGTTTTCTGATCCTTTAATCATTCTTGGGGCTCTTCACCAAGCCCAAGGATTACATTAGCGCTTTTGAACACAGCATCTCACTGGGTGCTCCTGTGCATCAGGCGATATGTTTTTCTTGACTGTTTTGTAATGCTGAATTAATATAAATTCTCATTGTTTACAAAAAACAAAACGTCATTGTGCCCTGCAGTTCCCTAGACTTGGGTTTTTGGTGGACTCTCAGAAGGAATGAGCTACTATGTTGGATTCTTTCCACTAAAAATGTCACAGAACATAAGAATGGCCGTACAGGGTCAGATCAATGGTCCATCTAGCCCAGTGTCCTGTCTTCAGACAGTGAATGAACAGAACAGGGCAGTTATCGAGTGATCCATCCGCTGTCCTCCACTCCCAGATTCTGGTAGCTAGAGGCTTAGGACACCTACAGCCCGGTGTTGCATCCCTGATCATCTTGGCTAATAGGCACTGATGGACTTATCCTCAATGAATTTACTTAATTCCTTTTTGAACCCAGTTTTAGTTTTGGTCTCAACATCCCCTGTCAATGAGTTCCACAGGTAGACTGTGGATAATATAAAGTAATACTTCCTTTTGTTTGTTTTTAACCTGCTGCCTATTAATTTCATTGGGTGACCCCAGATTTTTGTGTTATGTGAAGGGGTAAATAACACTTTTTCTCTACCCCATTCATTATTTTATATAACTTTATTATATGCCCCCTTAGTCACTATGATGGGATTCCTGGGGTGCAACCTGGGCTGTGGGACCACTAAGCCCTCAGTCCCACGGGCCTGAGGTGTCTCACTCTGATGCTGTGTCAAGCCACAAACCTCTTGCAGATACTGCACTTACACAGACATCCACAGGCAGGTTCACACCTAACTAAGTTACATGAATGCTTTCCCCAGCCACCCATGAACCAGCACTAGAGAGGTTCCAGCCAATGCCCCCCAGATCCCCAGTCTTGCACCCCAAAACTGTACCATATTGCACTGGTCAGATGCTTGACCACCATAAGTTCATTATCCATTTCTCCACTTCTAGAAAGGAAAGTGGAGGTGTACCAGCCTTTGTAACCTTAGCAGATTTCCCTAGCACTTCAACCAAAACACACTGTTTAGATAAAATATAAAACAGATTTATTAATCACAGAAAGATAGGGATTTTAAGCAATTATAAGTAGCAAGCGTAGAGATCAAAAATGCTTACTTAACAAATAAAGATTAATTTTCAGTGTGAGTTCTACAAACTAAACAGGATTTTAATCATGCAGTGTCTCACCCTAACAGATGGTACAAACATCTGTCACAGATCTATGACCAGGTCATAGATCTTCAATACACAGGCTGGAACTGCCTTCCAGCCCAGGACCCCCCTCTCCCAGTTCAACGTCTTTTGTCCTCCAGATGTGTTTCCAGGTGGTGTTGTGTGGAGAATGAGGCTAAGTGATGATGTCACTTCCACTCTTCCATAGTTTCTTCTGGCATGCTGGAAAGACCTTTGCTCTGACATGGGGATCCAGCAGTCCCCCTTGGTCAAGCAGTCTCCATTGTCTACATGTGCTCTCTGAGAAGTCTCTATCGTATACAGTTCCTGGGATAGTGGATTCTTTCCTTGATGAATGTTGATGAACCATTAACCTCTTTTTGACTACTCCGTTGTTGTACCTGAAAGGTGCTCACAACATATTTCAGTAACATACAGAGCAAAACTTCATAACCTCACATACAATCCAACAGGATATTAATGTTCATCAGATCAAGACTTTTAAAATGATAGTCCAAAGGCATACTTTGTACAAAACATATCATAATTATATTACAGAGGTGAATATGAGGGTTCCAGGATGCTACTCTGAGATACAGAGTGTCACTCACAGTAATCTCTTGTCCAGGCTGAAAAGTCCCAGTCATTTTAATCTCTACCCAAATGGAAGCAGTTCCAAAACCCTAATAATTTCTGTTGCCCTTCTCTGTACCTTTTCCAATTCTAAAATATCTTTTTTTGAGATGGGGCAACCAGAACTGCACACAGTATTCGAGGTGTGGGTGTACCATAGATTTATAAAGATTAGTGCTGTGAATATATTTCTTTTGGATAAAAGCCCTGATACAGCACCCCGTTGAATTAAATAGAAAGGCTGCCATTGTCTTCTGTGGACACTGGATCAGGGTCTGTCAGACCATTTTCTGCAAAATCAAGGCTGGTGGATTAGCTGATCAGGAGGGAGTTTATCCAAAACGTCATGTGGTCTAAGTCTGAAAGGCACTGAGCATTCACAAACCCCACCAACATCAATGAGAGCTACAGGTGCTTACCATCTTTGAATATCATTACAATTGTTTTCTTGTTAGATTTACATGGGCAGGATGAACTATTACTTGAGCATAAACTATTTTGCTTTCTTCCAGACATGATGGTGAAGGCAGATGCCCTTTGGGGGGGTGTTCTACCTACAACATTTCCCTTTTGATTAACTTACTATCTTTTTCATAAAGGACCCATTCTCTTTCTTTATCCCATTACCATAGGCTGTGCCTTTCATATTTCTATGCCAGAAGCTCTAGGAAACACCTGCCACGGGGAGATGAGGACAGTAATAAAATGGATTGTGCATTCGTTTCTCAATTGTGCATAAATTTTGCTGCAGTATATCTGTGGCACACTCACTCACCTATTTTATCCCAGAAGAACTAGAATATTGAACCCATTATCTTTGAAACAGTGCCCATTAATATGAGATAGAAAGGAAGGGCTGAAAGAGATGCAGCAGAATTGGTAAAGGGGTGGGGCAGAGGCAGTAGATGGGGAAGCATGCTCCTTTGCTCACCTTCCTTGGATCTCATTGGATCCTATCAGGATTTTAGATTTTTGTTTTTGTTTTGTTTCTTAGCCTGGGTGATGAGACCAACTTCCAGGTGTGTCTCGCAGGATGAGGAGTCCTTTTGTAAATAAATGATTTGCATTTTCTTTGTTGCTTCTTGGACTTTTGGCTAAGATCAAATGTAGGATTGTCTTTGGGTATGTCTACACTATGAAATTAGATTGAATTTATAGAAGTTGTTTTTTTAGAAATGGTTTTTATATAGTCGAGTGTGTGTGTCCCCACACAAAATGCTATAAGTGCATTAACTCAGCGGAGTGCTTCCACAGTACCGAGGTTAGCGTCCACTTCCAGAGTGTTGCACTGTGGGTAGCTATCCCACAGTTCTCGCAGTCTCCGCTGCCCATTGGAATTCTGGGTTGAGATCCCAATGCCTGATGGGGCAAAAAACATTGTCATGGGTGGTTCTGGGTACATGTCATGAGGCCTGCCCTCCCTCCCTCCCTCTGTGAAAGCAACAGCAGACAATCGTTTCGCGCCTTTTTTCCTGAGTTACCTGTGCAGATGCCATCCCACGGCAAGCATGGAGCCTGCTCAGCTTACTGTCACCGTATGTCTCCTGGATGCTGGCAGACGCGGTACTGCATTGCTACACAGCAGCAGCAACCCATTCCCTTGTGGCAGCAGATGGTACAATAGGCCTGAAAACCATACTCATCATATCTGAGGGGCTCCTGGTCACCTCGGTAAGGTCGGTCAGGAGCGCCTGGGCAGATATGGGTGCAGGGACTAAATTAGGAGTGACTCGACCAGGTCATTCGCTTTAGTCCTGCAGGCAGTCCTATTGTACCATCTTATGGAGAGCAGGCAGGAGATGTGGATGGCTAGAGGTCCTATAATACCATCTTCTGCCAGGCAGGCAGGAGATGAGGATGGCTGGCAGTCCTATTGCACCATCTTCTGCTGAGCATCCAGGAGATGTGGATGGCTTGCAGTCCTTCTGCACCGTCTGCTGCCAGCCAAAGATCTAAAAGATAGATGGAGTGGATCAAAACAAGAAATAGACCAGATTTGTTTTGTATTCATTTGCTCCCCCTCCCTCCCTCCCTCCATGAAGTCCTGCCTGAAATACCAGAGGGAGGGATAGCTTAGTGGGTTGAGCATTGGCCTGCTAAACCCACGGGTTTGAGTTCAATCCTTGAGGGGGCCATTCTGTGTGACAGGTGTTTTTGTTTCTCCTTGATGTAAAGCCACCCCCTTTGTTGATTTTAATTCCCTGTAAGCCAACCCTGTAAGCCATGTCATCAGTCGCCCCTCCCTCCGTCGGGGCAATGGCAGACAATCGTTCCGCGCCTTTTTTCTGTGCAGACGCCATACCACAGCAAGCATGGAGCCCGCTCAGATCACTTTGGCAATTAGGAGCACATTAAACACCACACGCATTATCCCGCAGTACATGCAGCACCAGAATCTGGCAAAGCGAAACCGGGCGAGTAAGTGATGTCAGCGCGGTGACAAGAGTGATGAGGACATGGACACAGACTTCTCTCAAAGCACGGGCCCTGGCAATGCAGGCATCATGGTGCTAAAGGGGCAGGTTCGTGCGGTGGAACGCCGATTCTGGGCCCGGGAAACAAGCACAGACTGGTGGGACCGCATAGTGTTGCAGGTCTGGGACAATTCCCAGTGGCTGCGAAACTTTCGCATGCGTAAGGGCACTTTCATGGCACTTTGTAACTTGCTTTCCCTTGCCCTGAGGCGCAAGAATACCAAGATGAGAGCAGCCCTCAAAGTTGAGACGCGAGTGGCAATAGCCCTGTGGAAGCTTGCAACAGCAGACAGCTACCGGTCAGTTGGGAATCAATTTGGAGTGGGCAAATCTACTGTGGGGGCTGCTGTGATGCAAGTAGCCAACGCAATCAAAGATCTGCTGATATCAAGGGTAGTGACCCTGGGAAATGTGCAGGTCATAGTGGATGGCTTTGCTGCAATGGGATTCCCTAACTGTGGTGGGGCCATAGACGGAATCCATATCCCTATCTTGGCACCGGAGCACCAAGCCAGCGAGTAACTAAGCCGCAAGGGGTACTTTTCAATAGTGCTGCAAGCACTGGTGGATCACATGGGACGTTTCACCAACATCAACGTGGGATGGCCGGGAAAGGTACATGACGTGCGCATCTTCAGGAACTCTGGTCTGTTTCAAAAGCTGCAGGAAGGGACTTTCTTCCCAGACCAGAAAATAACCATTGGGGATGTTGAAATGCCT
The DNA here is from genome assembly GCF_965140295.1 of Lepidochelys olivacea. NCBI lineage: Eukaryota > Metazoa > Chordata > Testudines > Cheloniidae > Lepidochelys > Lepidochelys olivacea. The sequence continues at coordinate 56,602,308 of NC_140416.1, forward strand.
ATAGTTATCCTTGGGGACCCAGCCTACCCCTTAATGCCATGGCTCATGAAGCTGTACACAGGCAGCCTGGACAGAAGTCAGGAGCTGTTCAACTACAGACTGAGCAAGTGCAGAATGGTGGTAGAATGTGCATTTGGACGTTTAAAAGCACGCTGGCGCAGTTTACTGACTCAGAGCTCAGCGAAACCAATATTCCCACTGTTATTACTGCTTGCTGTGCTCTCCACAATCTCTGTGAGAGTAAGAGGGAGACATTGATGACTGGGTGGGAGGTTGAGGCAAATCACCTGGCCGCTGATTATGCACAGCCAGTCACCAGGGCGGTTAGAAGAGCACAGGAGGGCATGGTGCGCATCAGAGAAGCTTTGAAAACCAGTTACATGACTGAACAGGCTACGGTGTGAAATTTCTCTTTGTTTCTCCTTGATGAAATCCGCCACCCCTTGGTTCACTCTACTTCCTTGTAAGCTAACCATCCTCCCCTTCTCCCTTCGATCACCGCTTGCAGAGGCAATAAAGTCATTCTTGCTTCACATTCATGCATTCTTTATGAATTCATCACACAAATAGGGGGATAACTGCCAAGGTAGCCCGGGAGGGGTGGTGGAGGAGGGAAGGACAAGGCCACACAGCACTTTAAAAGTTTAAAAGTTATTGAATGCCAGCCTTCTGTTGCTTGGGCAATCCTCTGGGGTGGAGTGGCTGGGTGGCCGGAGGCCCCCCCACCGTGTTCTTGGGCGTCTGGGTGAGGAGGCTATGGAACTTGGGGAGGAGGGTGGTTGGTTACACAGGGGCTTTAGCTGCGGTTTGTGCTCCTGCTGCCTTTCCTGCAGCTCAACCATACATTGGAGCATATTAGTTTGATCCTCCAGCAGCCTCAGCATTGAATCCTGCCTCCTCTCACCACACTGCTGCCACCTTTCAGCTTCAGCCCTCTCTTCAGCCTGCCACCTCTCGTCCCGGTCATTTTGTGCTTTCCTGCACTCTGACATTGTCTGCCTCCATGCATTCGTCTGTGCTCTGTCAGTGTGGGAGGACAGCATGAGCTCAGAGAACATTTCATCGCGAGTGCGTTTTTTTCGCCTTCTAATCTTCGCTAGCCTCTGGGAAGGAGAAGATCCTGTGATCCTTGAAACACATGCAGCTGGTGGAGGAAAAAAAAAGGGACAGTGGTATTTAAAAAGACATATTTTCTAGAACAATGGGTACGCTCTTTCACGGTAAACCTTGCTGTTAACATTACATACATAGCACATGTGCTTTCGTTCTAAGCTTGCATTTTGCCTCCCCCTACCACATGGCTAGCCCCTCCCCCCCTACCCCTTCTCCGTGGCTAACAGTGGGGAACATTTCCGTTCAGCCACAGGCAAACAGCCCAGCAGTAATGGGCACCTCTGAACGTCCCCTTAAGAAAAGCACCCTTTTCAACCAGGTGACCATGAATGATATTACTCTCCTGAGGATAACACAGAGAGATAAAGAACAGATCTTGTTTGAACGCCAGTAAACATACACTGCAATGCTTTGTTCTACAATGATTCCCGAGTACGTGCTACTGGCCTGGAGTGGTAAAGTGTCCTACCATGGTGGATGGAATAAGGCTGCCCTCCCCAGAAACCTTTTGCGAAGGCTTTGGGAGTACATCCAGGAGAGCCGCAAATGCCAGGGCAAATTAATCATAAAACATGCTTGCTTTTAAACCATGTATAGTATTTTAAAAGGTACACTCACCAGAGGTCCCTTCTCCACCTGGCGGGCCCGGGAGGCAGCCTTGGGTGGGTTTGGGGGGTACTGGCTCCAGGTCCAGGGTGAGAAACAGTTCCTGGCTGTCGGGAAAAATGGTTTCTCTGCTTGCTTGCTGTGAGCTATCTACAACCTCATCATCATCATCTTCCTCGTCCCCAAAACCTGCTTCCATGTTGCCTCCATCTCCATTGAAGGAGTCAAACAACATGGCTGGGGTAGTGGTGGCTGAACCCCCTAAAATGGCATGCAGCTCATCATAGAAGTGGCATGTTTGGGGCTCGGACCCGGAGCGGCCGTTCGCCTCTTTGGTTTTCTGGTAGGCTTGCCTCAGCTCCTTAAGTTTCACTTGGTACTGCTTCGGTCCCTGTTATGGCCTCTGTCCTTCATGCCCTGGGAGATTTTGACAAATGTTTTGGCATTTCGAAAACTGGAACAGAGTTCTGATAGCACAGATTCCTTTCCCCATACAGTGATCAGATCCCGTACCTCCCGTTCGGTCCATGCTGGAGCTCTTCTGCAATTCTGGGACTCCATCATGGTCACCTCTGCTGATGAGCTCTGCACTCACCTGCAGCTTGCCATGCTGGCCAAACAGGAAATTGAAATTCAAAAGTTTGCGGGCCTTTTCCTGTCTACCTGGCCAATGCATCTGAGTTGAGAGTCCTGTCCAGAGCAGTCACAATGGAGCACTGTGGGATAGCTCCCGGAGGCCAATACCGTCTAATTGCTTCCACAATACCCCAAATTCGACCCAGCAAGGCCGATTTCAGTGCTAATCCCCTTGTTGGGGGTGGAGTAAGGAAATAGATTTTAAGAGCCCTTTAAGTAGAAAAAAAGGGCTTCGTCATGTGGATGGGTGAAGGGTTATATCAATCTAACACTGCTGAATTCGACCTCAACTCCTAGTGTAGACCAGAGCTTTGTCTGGCATACAGACTAATTAGTACACAGTAGTAGAATTGTTTTATGCCTGTTTAAGTTGTAGAAAAAAGCACTGTAATGATGCAATTAAAGCTATAATATCAAAAGATAAGGTTTCAGAGTTAAAGGTGGAAAGCGCTGCCTCTTTACCCTGAGACTTTTCTGACACCCTTATGGTTGGCTTGATGGAATAACATCATATTGTTTAAAACGTAACCACCTCTGAATTACTAGCAGCTTGGTCCCTCTCCCTGTAAAATTGCAGACATTCTTTTCACATCATTCTGCCTTCTCCAGCATTCCCTCTCTTTGGCTGCAATCCCTCACTGAAAACTTCTGTTTCAAGGGACAGTTTGCCAAGGCTATGCTGGCAAGAGGAGTGAATTCTCTCCCCTCTCTTTGAAGATCTGGTGTCACTCATTAGCATATGAAAAGAATGGTTGTAAATAAGCTTCAAATGGTGTAGAGTGCTGCATAGTATTCATATTAATAGTGTCCTCAAAAAGCTACTGCTGGCTGGGAAAGGTGCTGCGCTTTTGTATCTGCGAGTAGATTTACTAGTGACCTTGCTATAGATAGCAAGTATTAATTCCTGGGCCTAATGGAATATTTGTCACTTGATCCGAGAACCTGGCAATGCTTCTAATGTCCTCAGATTACTGGGTTTGTCTCAACAGATGGAAGAAGGCCGTGGGGTGACCAAAGCATACCCCTTAGAGTTGTCCATTATCTATTGTAACTGCTCCTATCCTATGATTCTACCCAGGACCCCACTTTTTCTATAATATGGATGGGTAGACCATGGAGACTATGTATTCCAATAGGCAATGGGGATAAACTGTTCAGACCAGGATGGAGTACTGCATGCTGAGACCTGTTCTCTTTGCTGAGCACTTCTTTCTTTCTATCTTTCTTTCTTTTGAAAGAACAGCTAGTTCAAAAAGGCCCAACTGGGTTATTGACCTTTTGGTTAGCTGCAAAGCACCTGTGGTGATCAGCTGGAATGCCCTTTCAATGAACTTTCCTAGTTCTGCAGTGAAAAAACTTCAGTTTAACATTTGTGAAAACTACTAGGCATGGTACAGCCTGCTCTCATAAGGGCAAGGAAGCCTCTCTGAGGCTGCTCCCTAGGATAAATTACAAACATTTGTAGTCTGGAACAAACATTTGGGGAGTTCCAGATGAGCCTTTATAAATCTGTTAACTACCTCAGATTAACTGGCAATTTGTAAAAACTCTAGTATAGACAAACTGATAAGGAGTAAACCATAATGTTGAAAGTGCTGGTAGATACTTTGTACCAGGAGAGACTTTGGCTCACTGTCTCTAATTAGTTCATCATGTAATGTTTCTCACATAGTACAATATATTCATACATTTTCTTCTAAACTCTTCAGAAGAGAATTTGGTGAATCTATGTACAATTTATGGATTCCTGTTGATATGAAATTATGAAATTGTATCATGATATGCCTCAGTGTGAATGTGGAGTCAGCCATCTGCTTTCAGGGCTGTAGCACTCCTTCCCAGAACAGCTAGCTACAGTGATGTGGATCACCTATTCAGATGGAAGCACTTTGGAACAATGGGGTGGCTGAAGACTAGGGAAACAAGTTCAACCAAAAAGAAAAGGAGTACTTGTGGCACCTTAGAGACTAACCAATTTATTTGAGCATAAGCTTTCGTGAGCCACAGCTCACTTCATTGGATGCACTTCTCTAAGGTGCCACAAGTACTCCTTTTCTTTTTGAGAATACAGGCAAACACGGCTGCTACTCTGAAACCAGTTCAACCAAGTTTCTCTGCAGGGGCTTGGGAAAACCAGGAGTAGAACAGAGGAATAGAAATGACAAAGCAGGGGGTTAAAGCTGACTTAGAGACGCAGAGGAAGCTTGAACAGAGAAGTGGAAGGGCACCAATTGCAGAGGTGAGTGAGAGAAACACCATGATTCTGGAGAGAAACCACGTTCAGGAGGGGGATCCTGGACTCCTCAGAGGAATCTGACCTAAACCCAAAGAACTCTCCAGAATGGTAAGGAAATTGAGGCAAGGAGGTGCATACCAGTGCGTTTATTCTGTCTAGATCTATATATTTTTGTGCTACCTGAAGAGTAAGTTTTGGGGGGAATCTGAAGGCACTGCTCCTGGCGGGTTGAACTACTGGACTATGTGCTCTCATTTCCATGAAGTAGTAACAGACAGAAAACCTGTGCCCAGAAAGTGCTCCACAGAACCCAAGGGAACAGACTGTTGCAGCCTACTCAGATAGAAGCTTAGATAGAAAGTACACAGGGCCCAGTTAGTGAAATGGGCCCTAAACACAACAGCTTGGTCAATGTCCAATCATGGGGGAGTACTACTTGGGCTGTGTGTCTGATAGACGATAACACGTTCATAGAGATTACGTCCAGAAAGGACCGTTACACCATCTAGTTTGCCCTATTAAATTTCACTCACTTATGTTAGTATTGAGTCCAACAATTGGTGTTTGACTCAAGCATAACTTGTATTTGGCTAAAGCATGTCTTCCAAAAAGGCCTCCAGTCTTGATCTGAAGACCTAAAGATATGGCAGTTTGTTCCAATAATTAATCACCCTCGCAGTAAAAAAATGTTTTGCCTCATTTCTAACTTGAATTTGTCTGGCTTCAGTTTCCACTCATTGGTTCCTTTTATGTCTTTCTCCACTAGATTACAGAAATCCTGCATACTCAGCATTTTCCCTCTGTGAAGGTACTTATACATTTACTTCTCAATCTTCTTTCTGATGAGCTAAAGAGATTGAGCTCTTTAAGTCTCTTGCTGTATGGCATTTTCTCCAGCCCTCAAATTACTTTTTGTTGCTCTGTTCTGCACCCTCCTGAATTTTTCAGCATCCTTTTAAAATTGTCAACTCATAAATTAAAAATCAGAAGGGATAATCTAGTCTGATCTCTTACTATACAGGCCATCGGACTTCTCTGAATTAATTCCTTTTTGAATTACGGCATATCTTTTAGAAAAACATCCAATTTTGATGTAAAACTTTCCAGTGATGGAGAATCCACCACAACCTTTGCTGAGTTGTTCTAATGGTTAATTACCCTCACTGTTAAAAATGTGTATCTTATTTCTTCTCTGAATTTGCCTAGCTTCAGCTTCCAGCCATTGGGTCATGATGCACCTTTATCTGCTAGATTGAAGAGCCCATTATCAAATGTTTGTTCTCCTTATAGACTATGATCATAGAAATGTGGGGCTAGAAGAAGCCGCAAGAAGTCATCAAGTCCAGCCCCTTGCAGTGAGGCAGGTCCAAGTAAACCTAAACCATCCCTGACAGGTGTTTGTACAACCCATTCCTAAAAATCTCCGATGATGGGGATTTCACAACCTCGTTTAAAAGCCTATTCCAGAGCTTATTTTCCTCATAGGTCAGTTTTTCCAAATCCCCTTAACCTTCTCTATTGTTAAATTAAATAGATTAAACTCCTTGAATCTATCACTGTAAGAGATGTTTTCCAATCATTCTCTTGGCTCGTCTCTGAATCCTTTCTAATTTCTCAATATCCTTCTTGAATTGTGGATAGAATATTCCAGTAGTTATCATACCAATGCCAAATACAGAGGTAATAACTTCTGGATGTTGTTTTGTTTATACATCCAAGGATTTCGTTAGCCCTTTTGGCCAAAGCATTGCACTGCAAGGTCAGGTTCAGCTGAATGTCATTCTTGACCCACAAGTAAAAGAGTTACTGCTTCCCAGGATAGTCTCCCATTCTGTAAATATGTCCTCCATTCTTTGTTCCTAACCATATGACTTTACATTTTACCATATTGTTTGGTACTGCCAAGTGCCAGCTTACCAAGTGATCCATATCTCTCTGTATCAGTGACCCTCCCTTTTCATTATTTACCATTACACCAATCTTCTTGTGATCTGCAAATTCAGTCAATAATGATTATGTGGTCATGATGCAGGTCATTTGTAAAAATGCTGACTAGCATAGGGCCAAGAACCAATCTCTGCGTGATCCCACTAGAAATGCACCCACTCAGTGATGGCCTATCAGTTAGCCAGGTTTTAATCCATTTAGTGTGTGCCAAGTTTAATTTGTATTCTAGTTTCTTTATCAAAAGGTCATGCGGTGCAAAGTCAAATGCTTTATAGAAATCTTAGTATGTCAGCACTGTTACCTTTATCAATCAAATTTAGAATCCTCTCCAAAAATATTAGATTAATTTGACAAAATCTATTTTCCATAAACCCATGTTGGTTGGCATTGATTATATTACCATCCTTTAATTCTCTGAGTCCTTTATCAGTGTTCCATTATTTTGCCTAGGATTGATGTCAGGCTGGAAAGCCTACAATTACCCAGGTCATTCCATTTTCCCTTTTTAAATAGTGACACACCATTAGCATTCTTCCATTGCAGGTCTCCCCCTGTGTTCCAAGATTTATTGAAAATCAACATTAATGGTCTAGAACAGTGGTTTTCAAACTTTTTTTTCTTGTGACCCAGCTGAAGAAAATTGTTGATGCCTGTGACCCAACGGAGCTGGGGATGAGGGGTTTGGGATGTGGGAGGGGCTCAGGGCTGGGGCAGAGGGTTGGAGTGAGGGCTGTGGGGTTGGGAATGAGGGATTCAGGGTGTGGGAGGGGGTCAGGGCTCTGGGCTGGGGCCATGGATGAGGTGCAGGGTTTGGGGTGCAGGAAGGGGCTCTGGGTTTGGGGGGAGCTCAGGGCTGGGGCAGAGGATTGGGGTGCGGGCTTACCTTGGGCAGCTCCCGGTCAGCGGCACAGTGGGGCTGCAGAGGCAGGCTTCCTGTCTATCCTGGCACTGCAGACTGCACTGTGCCCCAGAAGTGGCCACCAGCAGGTCCGGCTTCTAGGTGGAGGCGCGCAAGCAACTCTGCACAGCTCTCGCCCGCAGGCACCACCCCGCCCCCCACTCCCATTGGCCGGGAACTGGCTATTGGGAGTGTGGAGCCATTGCTTGGGGCAGGGACAATGCATGGAGCCCCATGGCCCTCCCGCCTAGCAACTGGACCTGCTGCTGGCTGCTTCCGACACCGCGCAGCACCCTGGAACAGGTAGGGATTAGCCTGTCTTAGCTGGGCAGCACCACCCACAGGACTTTTAACAGTCCGGTCAGCAGTGCTGACCAGAGCCGCTGCAACCCAGTCCCTTCCGTTGTGTGACCCAGTTCTGGGTTGTGACCCATGGTTTGAAAACCACTAGTCTAGAATACTACTTGGTTACCTCTGTTAAAACTCTTGGCTACAAGTTATCCAGACTTGCCAATTTAAATGTGTCTAAACTTTTTAGTTACTGCTCTTTTAACATCCTTCTGAATTACTGTTGGAATTGAAAGTATTTTATCATATTATATGAATACATCAGTCTCCTTTTTATACAGAACAGTTTTTTTTAATACTTCTGCCGTTCTGCATTAGTATTGATAGTTTCACTATTTCTCTCTAGTAATGGGCCGATACCAGTGTTCAGATTACTTTTGCTCCTAATATACTGAAGTACAATTAGAAGGAGGTTAATATATGATAATTAGTGACTGGTGCAAGGAGACTTGACCTGGAGTCTCCAACCAACCAAGTGAGTTGCCCAACACTGGATTCACACTCACACTCTGTCCAGACACCTAGAAGGAGGCAGCAGTGCACATGCTCAGAGGCAGAAACATAGGTACCCTAGGGAACTTTTGCTCTGGAAAAACTTTGTGCTAAACACTGCCCAACCCACGTGGTGGGGTCTCGGGTCCTGGCTGTACCGTGGGGTCAGGTCTGCCTCCTGGTCTGGCAGGGTTGGGCTGCCCTGCTGCCCGGCCACACAGAGTGCGGGGTTGGGGCTGTTCTGCTGCCCAGCCCGTCCCAGCACAATGGAGGCTCTGTTCCTGGCCCCACTCTGTGGAGGGGTCTCTGGGTGTGGGGGGGAGGGTGCTGGCAACGTTCCCTCTAATTTTTTATATGGAAGTGTGGAGTGAATTTTGTTATGTGTACTAATATGGAGGTGATGTGTGGCGGGGTGGGGCCGAGGGGTTTGGAGTGTGGGAGGGGGCTCAGGGTTGTGGGGTGAGGGCTCCAGCTGCGGGTGCGGGCTCTGGGGTATGGCGGGGATGAGGAGTTTGGGGTGCAGGCTGCCCCAGGGCTGGGGTCAGAGGACTCCCCACAGCCCTCTTCCCGCTGGAAGCGGCAACTCCGGGGGAGAGGCACCTCTCTCCCTGCCGGCAGCGGGGCCGGGGCTGGGGGAAGAGGCCCGTGGCTGCTCTGCATGCCCCAATTTGCTCCCCTCCTCACCAGGCCCCTGTGGCTGCACACCTGCGCGGCCCTTTATAGCCTGCTGCGTGGCCGCAGAGCTTAGAGGGCATTTAGGCGCTGGGCATAGGAATCTGGGGGGAAGGGTTTGGGGGGCACTGTGGTTCTCAGCCTGAGGCCCACAAGGATAAGCAGGTCAAGAACCATTGGAACCTGTTTTTAAAAACCTCCAATGACCGGGATTCCACAACTTTTCTCTTGTTAACCTGTTTTGGTATTTAACTGTCCTTTGTGGTATGAAAGCTTTTCCTAATATCTAACTAAATGTCTCTTGCTGCAGATTAAGATGATTATTTCTTGTTCTACTTTCCCTGGACATGGGAAAAAACCAATCACCATCCTCTTAATAACATCACTTAACATATTTTAAGACTGTTATCAGGTGCCCCTCAAGTAGTCTTTTGTCAGGATTAAACATACTCAGTTTTTTTATTCTGTCCTGGTGATGTTTTCTAACACTTTTATCATTTTTGTTGCTCTCCTCTGGACTCTCTCCAAATTGTTCCCATCTTTCTTAAAGTGTAGCTCCCAAACCTGATTACAGCACTCCAGCTGAGGTCTCACCAGAGCAGTGTGGGACAGTTACCTCCTGTGTTTTACACACACTAATCCTGTTAATTCACCCAGAATTATATTAGACTGTTTCACAACTACATCATGTTGACTAATATTCAATTTGTGATCCACTATGACCCCCATATCCTTTTCTGCAGTACTATGGCCTAGCCAGTTATTCCCTAAGGTTTATTTGCACATTTGATTTTTCCTTCCTAAGTGTAGCAGTTTGCACTTGCTTTTACTCAATTTCATCTTGTTGATTTCAGACCAATTCTCTAACTGATCAAGGTAATTTTGAATTCTAACCCTATCATCCAAAGTGCTGGAATGTTTCGTTTCCCAGCTTGATGTTGATATTTAAACAGGTGGAAGAGAGAATCTAAGGGCATGTTTACGCTTACCAGGGATTCATGATGCACCGGGAGTTGATTTAGCGGGTCTAGTGAAGACCCACTAAATCAACTGCAGACCGCTCTCCCGTTGACTCTAGTGCTCCACCGGAACGAGAAGCATAAGGTAAGTTGACGGGAGATCATTTCCTGTCGACGCAGCGCAGTAAATTGACCTTAGCTACGTTGACTCCAGCTACATTATTCACGTAGTTAGAGTTGTGTAACTTAGGTCAACTTACTCCCGTAGTGTAGACAAGGCCTTAGACTTGCTGGGAGCAAAAGTCCCTTGATGCTTTGGAGTTGTTCCATTCTTTAAAGTTGGATTATCAGTGAGCTGTAACCTTTAGTAAATTTTAAAATTACCAAGTACAAAATATGAGCAAAATGTATAACGACTAAAATTGAGTGAGGGGATAAACAGTGACTAACCACCAGCTCTTAAGATAGTTAGAAAGTTATGAGGAAACAGAAAGATCAGGAAATAACCTAAGAAGTAATAAGTACCACAAGGAGGAGGTAGATAAGCATTGTCATGGTAAACAAGAAGGGTTAAGGAAAGCATAATTGCTCTGAGCATTTGTGGAGTGGGAGGAGACCATCAGTAGACTGGACACAGGCTGCCAGGGACAATGACAAGGAAATATTTTTTTAACAGCTGTGGACAGTTGCCTCTCTGTGTAATGTGCTAACTTTACTAGTTAATAATCAGTAAATCCAATCAAGCTGATTTAGCCAAGTTTGGTATTAAGCTAATCCACAGTTGAGAGAACCTCTTTAACTAAACATATATTCTCAATTAAAATGTATTGCTGGTTATCTATTAATTGGTTATTGATTATTGGCAAATTATTAGTTATCAATATTGGTGTCATTCACCAACTTTAGAAGCATACTCTCCACTCCTTTATCCACGTCATTAATGAAAATACTGAATAGCGTTGGACCCTGGAAGAACCCCCGTGGGACCCCATTAGATATATGGATCTGGTAATTTCAAAATTAATTGCCTTTTTTCAATTCTCTGATAATCATAAGCAATTCTCTCTCTTTTTAAAAAAAAACTCTTAGAACTTCAAAGGAATAAATAGTGCTGTTACGCAAAATAAAATTTTGACTCATTTTTCCAAATGAAAACTTTAAAGTAGACATGGCACTTCTGAAGGCGACACGCCTCTCCGAGTCAGAAACCCAACCGCTCCAGAGAGGCAGGGTGTGACTGGTTGGATCTAATGACTTTTTGCTTGGGGCCAAGGGCATTCCTATTTTATTTAATAGAAACATTCTCAGATTCCAGATACTACAAAAGAGAGAGAAGTTAATTTGTTGTGGATTATTAAAGAGAATGATTCAAAGATGATAATTCCTTTACCCTTAATTAAGAAGATCCTGAATTCATTCATAATTAGCTATGTAATAGGAGGCATAGGGCACTCATTCAGTAAGGAGTTTTTTATCCTTGCAGTAGATCCTTTGTTAGATAAATTGGTAGGGCCCTACCAAACTCATGGCCATGAAAAATGCATCACAGACCATGAAATCTGGTCTCCCCTCTTGAAATCCGGTCTTCTGTGTGCTTTTCCCCTATACAATACAGATTTCACAGGGGAAACCAGCATTTCTCAAACTGGGGGTCCTGACCCAAAAGGGAGTTGCAGGGGGGTCATGGTATTGTCACCCTTATTTCTGTGCTTCCTTCAGAGCTGGGTGGTCAGAAAGTGGTGGTTGTTGGCTGGGCATCCAGCTCTGAAGGCGGCGCCCCGCCAGCAGCAATGCAGAAGTAAAAGTGACAATACCGTACCATGTCATCCCTACTTCTGTGCTGCTGCTGGCGGTGGCTCTGCCTTCAGAGCTGGGCTCTCAGCCAGCAGCCGCCGCTCTCCAGCTGTCCAGCTCTAAAGGCAGCGCTGCCACTAGCAGCAGTGCAAAAGTATGGGTAGCAGTACTGCACACACACCCCCACAGTAACCTTGCAACGCCCCCCCCCACACACACAACTCCTTTTTGGGTCAGGATCTCTACAATTACAACACTGTGAAATTTCAGATTTAAATAGCTGAAATCATAAAATTTACTATTTTAAAAATCCTATGACTGTGAAATTGAACAAAATGGACCATGAATTTGGTAGGGCCTTACATATTGGGAATGATTTACCCCTCTAATTCTCTTGCCACTATTGCCCTATACTGCCTCCTTAATGATTTAGGATTGCATGATGCAGCAGACAGTTAAACTGACATTTCCTGCTTTTCACTGGTCCAAACACTTTTGCAAAGAGTATTCGTGTATTTCACATGATTTTTTTTTTTTTTTACTATGACAGTTACCACGTATAATGGAACAATTGAAATATCAGATCATGCTCTGATAATCTTGGGCATAATCCACAAAGAAACCCGAAATATGGTTGAGTTGTTGCCTCCCTGTCCTGGAGTTTTTCTTTAAAACCCTTTCTACCAACAGAGAAACACATTTATTTAGAAGCCAGTGCTCAGACACACACTTTCAAACCCATGCTAGCAAAAGCATTTGGCCTACTTTCCAGGGAAAATAACTTATTCAGTAGTGAAAAAGAGAGTCTGTCAGGGCAAACTCACTGAATAGTGATTTTGGTCTTATATAAACCCCACTCCAAAGAGCATCCTTGGTATATTTTTAAAAACACAAGAACATAGAAGATATGAAGTAATTATCAACCAAAAAGCAGCATCCCACCTTACTACAGAAATTGCTTCCCATTCCGAAGAAAAATGACACAAACCTTGTATCTGCTGTTTACAAATTTAACAAATTATGGACAGCTCACTGTGAAGTTGTCTTGTCTAGGTGCTACTGATCACATTGGGAAAGCAGACTACAAAGCAGAAAGACAGTTAGCATGCTGGCTCTAGGAGCAATCTAGAATCAAAACAATTTCAGAAACTGGAGACTTTCACTGCACTTTATTTATGTTCCAAGGTCTTATCGGTTCTTAGTTCACAGACTGTTAAAAAAAAAAATCCTGTATGATGTGAACTCTTATCTTGTCAATTTATGGATTCACTGTTCTTCCCAAAACTACTAGAACAATGTAATATTTCAAGAGCCCATTACAAAAAATTCAGTAGGCCATCAGTCATTGGAACTCTCAGGAATATTGTGTGTCTATATTTGCATCCAACTACCAGCTGTATGTTAAAGTTTACAACAGGAATATGGCGGATTTTGGTCAAAATGTACCATGCATTTTACACAAGCTCAAACTGTGGAAATCCTCAGCTGCTGGTTAAGGCAACTTTATGGTCTCTATACATTTCCTAAGCTGTGGGAAAAGAGCTTTTTTGGGACCAAGGATGTAGCCATATTTACACCATCCCAAAATGTTTAAATATACCCACAGATGAAAGCCTAAGAAAAGAGGTGGATCTTAAAGTTTGTGCTCAAGAGCAGCAGACTTGGGCTGAGCCACACCAGTGAGCTGGGGGAAAAGCAAATTCCACTGCCAAGGTTTCTTCTAAAACAGATGTTTCAGATGTTTAAATCTAGAGACTGATAGCAAAAGCACTTATGCTGACTGCAACTGCAGTGGCACGGTATAGGGCAAAAGGCAGCTTCTCAGAGTGTGTCTATATTGGAGCTAGAGGAGGTGTAATTTCCAGCTCGGGTAGGCATACCCATGCTTGTCTGATTGAGCTTTTATGCTAAAAATGGCAGTATAGCTGCAGGTGCACAGGTGGTGGGGAGGGCTAGGTGCCCTGAGTATGCATATAGCGTAGGTTGTGTTTCAAAGGTCAAAAGAGTTAAAGGTGTTAAACTCTTTTACTGTCCAACATAAAAACAGCAATACAAAGAGGTCTGGTGTTCTTACAGCGACCTTCGTGCACTTGATTTCCTAAAACACCCAAAAGCATTTATTCCAAAGTTGGAAGTTTATTGATTTAAAAAACAAAAAAAAAAACCCCACAAGATTTAAATTGCAACTGAAATTGATTGATTATTCAAAACAGTCAATCAAATCCTATAGTCTCTCTCCTTTTGAAGGCAAAATACCAGTGTCTCTTATTTTCAAAACAATGTTTCTGTGATGAAGAAGGGCTAATTTTATTCTCAGTCCTGATGTGTAAAGGGTATATACTACTTCTGTTTCTAGCAGACTGACACAAGGTGGAGGAGAGGGGATAAACAAGAGGAGGAAATATAGCTTTTGTCTTTGGAAGACTGGATGGCTGGTGAATGGATAGATGCTTTGGCTGGCTGGTGGACCACAGCAGCTATTGCTTGGAAACTGATTCACATTCCAGTTAGGGATGTCATCTGGCTGGGTTTTTTCTCCTTAGACAAGGCAGGGTTCAGTGGATGCAGTTGAATTGATTTTAGGATTCGATGAAAAGCCAAAAGAGAGGGAAGCAGTCGTCGAGTCATATCAGTCATGAGTCATATCAGTAGGTCTTTTTTGGATCGACTAATCCATTTTCTTTGTCTGGGTCTCTTGCACCTGTTTATAATATTAATTGAAAACAATGCAACCTATTTTTAATGGTTAGTTTCCAAGTAGGCAAAAATTACAGGTTATAGTAACATCTTATGAACTTTCACTTACTTCTTACATTTGAGCTTACAGTAGGGGGTACATTTTGTAGGCCCAGTAGTCACAACAGGTCTTGGATGGAATTGTATTCAGCATGGCTAGACTATCCTGCTACCCGTGCAGCTGCAGTTACACTGCTATTTTTAGTGCACTAGCTCAACTAGAGCTAGTGTGGGTATATCTGCCCGTTGTGAAAATGACAGTTCTACTGTACACATAACCTCAGTTAGCCAGGGCACTAGTCATATAGTTCACTTGCAGATCATTTCAGACTTACCCCAAACAACCAAGACCCTGAGAATGTGAAGCAAACAAAATTACTACTGGCTGCCTCAGCCCTGAGTCTGCCACCGACTGAGAACAGACTGGCCTAATGGCTCTTGCTCTTCACTGGGTAACATTACACTGCTCGTATTTATCTCGGGACTATTGGGTTGCATCCACATGCCTTCATGTGGCAACAGATGCTTCTTTGCATAGTACGTTCTGATGGAGCACCTACATCAAAATCATTCCTGTGTTTTTCCCCTAAGTAACTTAATGGGTGGGAGAGAAGCAGCTTTGCATTTTGATACAATAGTTGTAGTCAAGAGGTTTGTTTATTCTTCAGCATGTTCGTCAAATCAAAGGCACCAGATTGCATTATTAAAGAAGTTTTGTGTGGCAAGCCCAGAACTTTCCTTATTGGGCTCCACATGAAGAAAAACTATTGTTTTTCGTCCCACACTCATTATGCAGAGTGGCACAGGAGCACAATTAGATGTAGCATCATGCACTATCACTTAAAGCAGGGGCAGGCAAACTTTTTGGCCTGAGGGCCGCATCGGGTTTCAGAAATTATATGGTGGGCTGGTTAGGGGAGGCTGTGCCTCCCAAACAGCCAGGCATGGCCCAGCCCCTGTGCCCTATACTCGCGTGCCCCCCTTGCTGCTTGTTGCCCCCTGATAGGCCCCCCCCGGGACTCCTGCCCCATCCAACCCCCTCCTCCCCCGCTCCCTGTCCCCTGAGTGTCTTTGGAACCCCTGTCCCGACTGCCCCCTGTTGCCCTATCCAACTCTTCCTCCCATTCCTGACTGCCCCCCGCAGGACCCCTACCCCATCCAACCACCCCTTCTCCCTGTCCCCTGACTGCCCCTGGACCCTTGCCCCTGACTGTCCCCTGTCGCCCCATCCAACCCCCCTTCTCCTTCCTGACTGGGCCCCCGGGACCCTTGCCCCATCCAACCACGCCTTCTCCCTGCCCTCTGACCACCCCAACCCCTATCCCCGCCCCCTGACCAGCACCTGAACTCCCCGCCCTCTATCCAACCCGCCCTCCCCCTGCTCCCTGCCCCCTTACCGCACTGCCTGGAGCACCGGTGGCTGGTGGTGCTACAGCCGCACCTCCCGGCTGGAGCCAGCCATGCCGCCGTGCAGCACAGAGCACCGGGTCAGGCTGGGCTCTGCAGCTGTGCTGCCTCAGGAGCTCGCCGCCCAGAGCATTGCGCCCAGTGAGCTGAGGCTGCAGGGGGAGAGGGAATAGCCTCCCAGGCCGGGCGCTCAAGGGCCAGGCAGGAGGGTCCTGCGGGCCGTAGTTTGTCCACCTCTGACTTAAAGGCTCTCCTATACAGTTGTTATTGGGCTCCAGTTCCAGTGGATGCTAATTTTCTATTCTGAACTATTTCTTGAAATAGAAACTTGTATGACTTTATATTTTAAAAATTAGAATATTCAACAGTGTAATAAAAGGAGATTTTGTTTGGTGTTCCACTGGTGTCTGTGCTTTATGATTTTCTCAGAACTCTTCACTGGAATTCAGTCAGTTTATTGCATAGTTTCTTCTCTGTTCAGTCAGTGATAACACACAATTAGTCTTTCAATGATAATTGGCACAAGAGCTGAAGAGGAAAATAATTCAATGCTGTTTTGAGAGTGAACCCATAATCTGAGTGTCTGAAGTGTTCTGTGTGTCTGCCTATGTGGTTATGCCCCAGGGATCTCTCATACTTCACAGGCAATAACACATAATCAGGCCTGTGGCTCATGCCTTTGGTGTGCTGTGAAGCAGAAGCATATACCTCTTGCAAAACAACACTTTCTGTAAAGTGTGTTGCTTTGATGTAATGTTTTGGTAACAGTTGGCTGAATCATAATCCCATGCACATATACTCAAGACTGGCACAGTCAGGACCTTTGTAAGCCAGTCAGTGCATCTTCCCTCATGTCCACACTAGAATATTTGTGTAAACACATCTCTCACTGCTTGCCTTTTACAGGTGAAGTATCCTAGTTAATGGAGGGTAGCTAATCAAACCTCCCAGTTTCTAGAGAGGTCTGTTTCTCATATAAGAGGTGGGAATTCACAAAATACGTTTAGTCTAGACCCATTTAATAGTCCATGAGATTGTCATTCACAGAGCAAATGAATCATGAGAACACTGACAGGCCAAGACTTGACCTAGGGTCCATTGCTTTAGGAGAGTTTCCTTTTAAAAAAATTTACTTTAAAAAACTAGGCCAAGGTTTTGCTCTGGTCCTGTGTAGCCATGCAATGCAGTAAGAGGAGGTAAGTTCCAATTCCCACCCTGCTCAGCCATGTAGGGCCTGCTCCAATTCTGGCTAGGGTGCAGAGGGGTAAAAAGGAATGTACACACAATATGCATGAGCAAGTTGTCAGAAGATGAGGAGATTCATCCTCTACCCCCTATGTGCAAGGCAGCGGAGTTTGGGTAGGCACTAAGGGTGAATAAGATACTGGGCTAACTGCACATCTGACCCCTCCTAGTCCTGCTGAGTGCATCCCCCCTCTCGGGTCTAAAGCCTCTAGCTTTGTCTGGCTCAGGGGAGGATTGTACAGTTCTCCCACTCTCAGATCAGGCCCTGGATCACAGTCAGCCAGTACTAACCAGGACTACCTTAGTAGGTTTGATTTAGGCTCAGATCCTGCAGTTCTGTTCCCTCTGAGAGTGATGACAGTGGTAATCAGTGACCAAACAGCTTCCTTACAGCAAAATGTTGTTTATTTAGAACAAAAGTGGGAAACAGATTTAAGGGAAATCAGATTTTATCAACAATAAATCAGCCTACCACATACCTGCTGACCAGTTATCTACCTGTCTTCCACCTGGACTTAGGTTCAGTATTGCAACACTTAATTTTAGGTGCCCTGCTAACCAATGGAATTCCTGAGTTAAACACCCAGGCTCCCTATACTGTGCATGAGGAAAGCGATCTAAAGAATGGGATTAATAAAAGCCAGCATAGTGAGTTGGTGCTGTTTAAGCTAACCAATAGGAAATGATGAGGAGAGGAATGGGACCTAAATTCTGCCCCTCAAAAGGAGTTATATGCTAAGTCCAAGTATGACAGTATCCCAAGGGGAGCCAGCTGAGGTCAGTCAGTTAGGGTGAACTGCAACGAATGGGGCAGATAATCCCCAAAACTGGTGGATATTCTAATATCTTTAGATTTACCAAGCCAGCATAAAACAGTTTCTTTATTATCTACTGGTTACCCAGAAGTCAAGAACACAGTTCTCTTAAAGTAACCCAGCCTCAGGCCTCCATTTAGACACCCAAGTCAGATATGATGAGAATTAATGAAAACCTTATTCATCATATAAAAAAGTTTACCAATCCCAAAGGATAAGACACATTACCTCCCAGGTTAATGAATATCCCACATCTTACCCAAATACACGCTTACAGCCAATTCATATTAACTAAACTAAAATTTATTTAAAAAGAAAAGCGAGAGAGTATGGTTAAAAGATCAATATACATACAGAGATAAGTTCAATTCTTGAGGTTCAGATTCATAGCAGAGATGGTGAGCTTTGTAGTTGCATAGAGTTCTTTTAGAATTTAGTCCATATATTATAGTCCAATGTCCAATATCATATTCAGGGTGTTCCAGTTTAACTGGAATCTCAGTCTTGTGACTCAAGCTTCCCCTGATGAAGCTTAAGCAGATCTGAAATGACAGGATCAGGACCCAAGGATCTTTTATACAGTGTTCTAGCATCCACTTGACCATACAGTCCTGGGTAAACAAAAGGCAATCAGGGTGACTTTGAAGTAGGTTTACTTCTTAAGCATGGCACGGTAATTATTCACACAGATTAACATAAGGCAATTGCCTGTGCTTTCACCATTCACAGATGATTTGCTGTACATTTCAAAGAGAGATGAATACAGCCACATCCTATGTTTACAGTTCATTTAAATGTTAAGCTGTTCTTTTGCTCTCTGAATTAGCAGAATACAGCCCAGACAGGGACTGTTGATTACATTGTTGACCATTACCAATATATATGTAAATACACAAAAACACAAACATTATCTCCCCTATGTCTTTAAGGGTTGAATTTGAGTCATTCATCCTGCAGGACGCTTAACCCTTTCTGGTCATGCGTCACACCAACCTAAAGCAAGGTACCTATCTCCACATGGGATTCACAGCCATGAACGCTCTCCTAGAGTTAAATGCCTAAGTGAGTTCAGCCCTTTCTTGAAAAAACAAACAAGCAAAAAACAACAAATCATGATGCTGCTGCCCTATCCTCGCCCCAGCTCCAAAATCTAGTAATTAGCACACTCACCTCGGAGACCTGGGTTCCAGTCCCTGTTCTAGTTAATAGTTGTCTTTTATATAAAGTGGAGCATCTTCCATAGGTGACATTGAAAGATAGCTGTACCTTTGAATACCCTCTACCATGGTGGATCAGGCACTTTTCTGTGATTTAGGAGACTTGGGTTCAAGTCCTTACTCTGACTCAGAAAGGGTGGATTTGAATTTGGTCTCCCACATCCGGGGTGAGTGCTTTAACCACTTGGCTATGGGGAAAGCTCATCTGCTTTTGGACTCCACACAGCAAAAGGCTGTCCTAGTTACATCCAAGAGAGTCACAGCTGTGTATACAGATTGAAAACAAGCACAGTATTTCACCCTACTTTCCTCTCAATCTCTCTGTTTATTTATTGATAAACCCCAGAAAGCTTCCTCCTAAAAGGAAAGTGAAGTAAATAATGAGAAGATCTGTTTTTCTCCTGATAAACATCTAATTAAACAGAAAATGACTTTCCATATGTGTTCCATGTAGTACAGATAAACTGGCAGCCTTGATGCCAGCCTCAGACTGCAACACTGTTACCTCAGTGTTCATTGTCCACCAGCTTAGGCCTCAGGGCTCCCTATGCCTATCAGCCTGGGATCTCAGCATTCCATTGGTCTAGGAAGTCAGAACCTATAGCCCAGTGGGCCAGCCCAGAAAATCACTTCTGTATCTGTGAAACAGCTGAATAGCTTTGCTGTCTCCTTTCAGTTCTAATTGTTCATTGAACTGTTGAGAGCTCATGGTGGTGGGGGAGGGGACATATTTTCTCCATACTTTCAGGGTCAAATATCTGTTACTAACACTATCTTTAAAAAGGGGAACAAGGAGGACACAGGGAATTATAGACCAACTTCAATACCTGGGAAGATATTGGAGCAAATTATTAAACAATCAGTTTGTATGCACCTGGAGGATAATAGATTTATATGGAATAGTCAGCATGGATTTTCCAAGAACAAATCATGCTAAACAAACTTAATTTCCTTTTTTGATAGGGTGGATAGTGGATAGATCCTAGTGGATAGAGGGAAGCAGTAGATGTGATATACCTTGCTTTTAGTAAGGTTTTTGACACAGTTCTGCATGACATTCTCATAAGCAAACTAGGGAAGTGTGATCTAGGTGGAATTATTGTAAGGTGGATGCACAAGTGGTTGAAACACTGTACTCAAAGAGTACTTCTCAGTGATTTGCTGTCAGATTGGGAGGGCTTATCTAGTGTGCCCCTACAGGGGTCAAGCCTGGATCTAGTACTATACATATAAAATGATGGGATTTAAATTAGCTGTTACCACTCGAGAGAGATTTTGGCATCATTGTGGATAGTTCTCTGAAAACATCCACTCAAATGTGCAGCGGCAGTCAAACAAGCTAACAGAATGCTGGTAATCATTAAGAAAGGGATAGATGATAAGACAGAAAATATTGTATTGTCTCTCTATAAAACCATGGTACGCCCACTTCTTGAATACTGCATGCAGATGTGGTCATCCCATCTCAAAAAAGATATATTGGAATTGCAAAAGGTTCAGAAAAGGGCAACAAAAATTATTAGGAGTATGGAACAGCTTCCATATGAGGAGAGATTAATAAGATTGGGGCTTTTCAGCTTGGAAAAAAGATGACTAAGGGGGAATATGATAGAGGTCTATAAAATCATGACTGGTGTGGAGAAAGTAAATAAGGAAGTGTTATTTTCTTCTCAAAACACAAAAACTAAGGGGTCACCAAATGAAATTAATAGGCAGCAGGTTTAAAACAAACAAAAGGAAGTATTTCTTCTCACAATGCACAGACAACCTGTGGAACTCTTTGCCAGAGGATATTGTGAAGGCCAAGACTATAACAGAGTTAAAAAAAGAACTAGATATGTTCATGGACAATAGATCCATCTGTGGCTATTAGCCAGGATGGGCAGGGATGGTGTCCCTAGCCTCTGTTTGCCAGAAGCTGGGAATGGTCAACAGGGGATGGATCACTTGATGATTACCTGTTCTGTTCATCTCTTCTGGGGCACCTGGCATTGGCCACTGTCGGAAAACAGAATACTGGGCTAGATGGACCTTTGGTCTGACCCAGTATGGCTGTGCTTATGTTCTTATGTTCTTACTATTCAATATTTTCATTAATGACTTTGATAAAGGAGTAGAGAGTATGCTTATAAAATCTGTAGATGACACCAAGCTGGGAGGGGTTGCAAGCACTCTGGATGACAGATTTAAAACTCAAAATGTCCTTGACAAATTGGAGAATTGATCTGAATTCAACAAAATAAAATTCAATCAAGACAAGTGCAAATTACTTCACTTAGGAAGGAAAAATCAAATGCACAACTACGAAATGGGGAATAATTGTCTAGGATGGTGGTAGCACTGCTGAAAAAGATCTGGGAGTTATAGTGGATGACAAACTGAATATGAGTCATCAATGTGATCCACTGCAAAAAAGGTTAATATGATTCTGATGTGTATTAACTGGAGTGTTGTATGTAAGACACAGGAGGTAATTGTCTTGCTCTACTTGGGAATGGTGAGGTTCCAGTTGGAGTACAGTGTCCAATTTTGGGCAACACAATTTGGGAAAGATGTGGACAAACTGGAAAGAGTCCAGAGGAGAGCAATAAAAATGATAAAAGGTTAGAAAACCTGTCCTATGAGGAAAGGTTAAAATAACTGGGCATGTTTAGTGGAAAAGAAGACTGAGGGGGGGACCTGATAACTTGTTGAAGGCTGTTATAAAGAGGGTGGTGATCAATTGTTCTCCATGTTCAGTGAAGATTGGACAAAAAGTAATGGGCTTAATCTGCAGCAAGGGAGATTTAGATTAGATATTAGGAAAAACTTTCTAAGTATAAAGATAGTTAAGCTCTGGAATAGGATTCCAAGGAAGGTTGTGGAATCCCCATCCTTGGAAGTTTTTAAAAATAAATTGGACAAACACCTGTCAGGGATGGTCTTGGTTTACTTGGTCCTGCCACAGCACAGGGGGCTGGATTTTATGACTTCTTGAGGTCCTTTCCAGACCTACATTTCTATGATTCTCTTGAATCCTATGTGTTTCATGAGCATCACTTGCAAATACAGAGGCCCAGATCCTGCTGATTGGTGGGAGACTCAAACCAAGGAAGTGTGACGCAGATTTGGAATGTTGGTGGACAGTGGTGCATGTGCACATTCAGAGATGGATAGTTGGAAGAATGGATGTTGTGTGAAAGTGAGAGGGGTAGGAGTGGAAGAACTCTTATTTTTATATTTATATAGCACCTTCCGTTAACAACCACTTCACTATCTGCACACAGAACACCCCTAAAAAGCAGCTGCTTCAGGGGTGAAGCATGCTAAACAAAGCACATGGGGGAAATTTAGGTCAAGGATACCAGGATGCAAATCCCTACTCTAACGGAAAGTGCCATGGGATCATTAAAGTCTGCATGAAGCAGGTCAGACCTCAGCTTTTAAGGTCTGGTTTGAAAGCCTTGTCACACTGTAAACCACATGGTGCTCAGTGAAAAGGAAGTACTAAATTGAGATACCGGTATTTAACCCTGCTATTTAGACCACTGAGCCACACAAGAGCTCTGTGATTGACACTACTAGACTTTCAGAATTGTTCTTAATCTCTATCACTTGAGAGAAAAAGAATGGAAACAATATTGAACTGAACATGTGTTTTGCAAGTCTTTAATTGGTGGAGATGTTGGAAGAGAGGGTTCTGCTTTGCAATTCTGCAGTTCAACTCCTGTCCTTCCTCCCACACAGCAGGCATATAGTACTGTAGGCATTTCCATGACACTGCTTGTCAGGCTGAGGTTGAAGAATCATGACCTTGTTGCACAGACAGAGAAAAAAGATGGGCAGAGTTGTGTAGAAGGACTGCAGCTGAGGCATTAACTGAAATAATGTTTCACAGGGTCCTTTTGGTGGAGACCAAGGTTTCGCTGCTGTGTGTAGATGGGCTGGACGTTACCCTGAATTAATGGAGCTTTTGGTGTTATGACTCCCATTATTTTTTATTTCATGTGAGGGGTGATCTTTCATGTCTCTAAAGATCCTACGTTGGTCCCACTTGACACTCTCTGCTGAAGAGATGCATCCCAGCTACAATGCATCCATACAGGGGTTCTCACAGAAGACTAATCATAGTTGGTCAAAGAGTTACTTGTTGAAAATTCTGTTAAACCACAGCCCAATCACTTCTGTGTCATTTGAGATTCTTCCCAGTCAAGACCCTCAGTTTCAGTTCAGGATCTTCACCTCATCGTGAGGGGGAGAGATTAAACTACTGAATACTATCTGTTGCAGCCTGAAGTAGCAAGGACTATGGGGGTAGAGGGAGGACATCCATCTCCACACTTGCACTGCAGTAGATGGCCTGTGCTTTCTCGAGGAAGGCTCTGTGAAGCAACAAGAAAATATCCTAGAGAGCACAATGTTCCTTTCTACTTTCAGAGTAGGAGGCAGTCTGTTCTGTCCAGGTTTTTATATTGCCTTCATCAGGTAGTATCTGAGCATTTTCTGTGCTCAGGGTTTAATGCAAAGGAAAGTCCAGAGTAGCTGCTTGTATTGTCCTCTGGAGCTTGAAGCAGTGCTAGACACTTCACTTTCATTAGCACAGACATTCACTGCAAAAAATAAATAAAGTTATATTAAAGAATGTACCTAGTCCTGAAATGCAGAAGGAAAACTCATTTACTTCTCTGTCTTGTTAGGATAATAACTATACTTACTGTAATATCATAAGAGTTTAAAGCAAGAGAGAGATTAAAGAATCTTAGCCAAAAAACACTCCCTTAGAAGGGGTAGTTTTGCCTGGATCTTTGTTTCTGTTTTGTTTTATTTTCTGTGTGAAAGTATTCATGCTGCTGTGCTCTCAGGCTAATTCTGAAGTGTATAGTCATTTATAATCATTACCCTAGCTCATTGATATTGTAATGGGGTTCAAGTATTCTCTACACCAGTGGTTCTCAAAGCCGGTCCGCCGCTTGTGCAGGGAAAGCCCCTGCCGGACCGGACCGGTTTGTTTACCTGCTGCGTCCGCAGGTTCGGCCGATCGTGGCTCCTACTGGCCGCAATTTGCCGCTCCAGGCCAATGGGGGCTGCGGGAAGGGCGGCCAGCACGTCCCTTGGCCTGCGCCACTTCCCACAGCCCCCACTGGCCTGGAGCGGCGAACCGCGGCCAGTGGGAGCCGCGATCAGCCAAACCTGCCGTCGCGGCAGATAAACCGGTTAGGCCCAGCAGCGCCTTTCCCTGCACAAGCGGCGGACCGGCTTTGGGAACCACTGCTCTACATAGCTTACATGCTCCATAGTCTTTGCTCCTAGATAACTAATGATTCCTCCATCAGTTTTGTCATGTAATGTACTCTTATGTCAGCTTCCTCATTCAGAACCCGATCCAGTTCTACTTTCGATTCCTTTGGTCTGAGTTTAGTTTTCTTTCTTACTATTTTTTTACACCTGTATATAAAGGTGACCAGGGCCATAGTATCTCAATGCACTTTACGTGGTTTGTAGTAAGAGCAAATAGCATTTCCTGAATATAGGGACAGATTCTGCAACATTTACTCATGTGAGTAGTGCCATTGACTATTGATTCAGAGGCCCATACGAAGTACATAGACTACATTTCTCTCCCTTCCCTGCTCCAGCACTTTAATTGTTTAAAAATAAGATGAAGAAATGTGGCCAATAGGCTAGGTGTCTGGTATTGCAGTACCCATGGCTAGTGGGAAAGCTGTACAGGTATATTTTTCAGTTCATTCTAAAAGTGATCAGGTTCAGACTTAGTCACAGAATTGGCCTCCGGCTCCTGCAAGAGTGTTCACCTTTGGGTCAGATAACTGAAGCATTCCAGATGAACAGAGGTGCACAAAAATGTATAGGCTATCTCTAATGTAACAAAGACCTGGGCCATTTAGGTCATAACCAGCATCTTGAATTTCACCCAGAAGACAGTGCAGAATGCAGCCATAGATGTAATCAGCTCATGGTGGTCCTTCTTATCCAGAAGGTGGGGAGCCTCATTTTGTACTAGCCAAGACTTCTAAGTAGCTTTCATGGTTGGGCCCTGAAAGACTTTGTTGCAGTGAATCAGTCTCAAAGTATCCAAAGCATGGATAACTATGGCAAGGATTCAACCCTGTATGACTCTTCAGATGAGAGTCCTTGGGTAAGAGGAGCAGTCATCCAGCACCACCCTTTGGGATTGCACTAAGGGTATGTCTACACTACGAAATTAGGTCGAATTTATGGAAGTTGGTTTTCTAGAAAGCGTTTTTATACAGTTGATTGTGTTTGTCCCCACACAAATGCTCTAAGTGCATGTAGTCAGCGGAGTGTGTCCACAGTACCGAGGCAACCGTCGACTTCCGGAGTGTTGCACTGTGGGTGGCTATCCCACAGTTCCCACAGTCTCCGCCGCCCACTTGAATTCTGGGTAGAAATCCCAGTGCCTGATGGGGCTAAAACATGGTCGCGGGTGGTTCTGGGAACATATTGTCAGGCCTCCTTTCCCTCCCTCCCTCCGTGAAAACAAGGGCAGACAATCGTTTTGCACCTTTTTTCTTCAGTTACCTGTGCAGATGCCATACCACGGCAAGCATGGAGCCCGCTCAGCTAACCGTCACCGTATGTCTCCTGGGTGCTGGCAGACGTGGTACTGCATTGCTACACAGCAGCAGTTTATTGCCTTTTGGCAGCAGACAGTGCAGTATGACTGGTAGCCGTCATCGACGTAGTCCTGGGTGCTCTTTTAACCGGGCGCCTGGGCAAACATGGGAGTGACTCAGCCAGGTCATTTCCCTTGTTTCGTTTCGTGGCGATTGAGTCCTACCGGCAGTGCACTGTCTTTTAACGTGCAGCTAGCAGAAGATGATGGCTAGTCGTCATACTGCACCGTCTTCTGCCGAGCACCCAGGAGATGACGATGGCTAGCGGTCGTACTGCACAGTCTGCTGCCAGCAAGATGTATAAAGATAGATGAAGTAGCTCAAAACAAGAAATAGACCAGATTTGTTTTATATTCATTTTCTCCTCCCTCCCTCCCTCTGTGAAATCAACGGCCTGCTAAATCCAGTTTTGAGTTCTATCCGTGAGGTTTTGAGTTCTATTCTTGAGGGAGCCATTCAGTTTCTTTCAAAGCCACCCCCTTTGTTGATTTTAATTCCCTGTAAGCCAACCCTGTAATCCATGTCGTCAGTCGCCCTTCCCACCATCAGGGCAAAGGCAGACAATAGTTCCGCGCCTTTTTTCTGTGCAGACGCCATACCACAGCAAGCATGGAGCCCGCTCAGATCACTTTGGCAAATAGGAGCACATTAAACACCACACGCATTATCCAGCAGTATATGCAGCACCAGAACCTGGCAAAGCGATACTGGGCGAGTAGGCGACGTGAGTGCGGTGATGTAAGTGATGAGGACATGGACACAGACTTCTCTCAAAGCACGGGCCCTGGCAATGTGGGCATCATGGTGCTAATGGGGCAGGTTCATGCAGTGGAACGCCGATTCTGGGCCCGGGAAACAAGCACAGACTGGTGGGACCACATAGTGTTGCAGGTCTGGGACGATTCCCAGTGGCTGCGAAACTTTCGCATGCGTAAGGGCGCTTTCATGGAACTTTGTGACTTGCTTTCCCCTGCCCTGAGGCGCAAGAATACCAAGATGAGAGCAGCCCTCAAAGTTGAGACGCGAGTGGCAATAGCCCTGTGGAAGCTTGCAACAGCAGACAGCGACCGGTCAGTCAGGAATCAATTTGGAGTGGGCAAATCTACTGTGGGGGCTGCTGTGATGCAAGTAGCCAACGCAATCAAAGATCTGCTGATATCAAGGGTAGTGACCCTGGGAAATGTGCAGGTCATAGTGGATGGCTTTGCTGCAATGGGATTCCCTAACTGTGGTGGGGCCATAGACGGAACCCATATCCCTATCTTGGCACCGGAGCACCAAGCCGCCGAGTACATAAACCGCAAGGGGTACTTTTCAATAGTGCTGCAAGCACTGGTGGATCACAAGGGACGTTTCACCAACATCAACGTGGGATGGCCGGGAAAGGTACATGACGTGCGCATCTTCAGGAACTCTGGTCTGTTTCAAAAGCTGCAGGAAGTGACTTTCTTCCCAGACCAGAAAATAACCGTTGGGGATGTTGAAATGCCTATAGTTATCCTTGGGGACCCAGCCTACCCCTTAATGCCATGGTTCATGAAGCCATACACAGGCAGCTTGGACAGTAGTCAGGAGCTGTTCAATTACAGGCTGAGCAAGTGCAGAATGGTGGTAGAATGTGCATTTGGACATTTAAAAGCGCGCTGGTGCAGTTTACTGACTCGGTTAGACCTCAGCAAAACCAATATTCTCACTGTTATTACTGCTTGCTGTGCGCTCCACAATCTCTGTGAGAGTAAGGGGGAGATGTTTATGGTGGGGTGGGAGGTTGAGGCATATCGCCTGGCTGCTGGTTACGCACAGCCAGACACCAGGGCAGTTAGAAGAGCACAGGAGGGCACAGTGCGCATCAGAGAAGCTTTGAAAACCAGTTTCATGACTGGACAGGCTACGGTGTGAAAGTTCTGTTTGTTTCTCTTTGATGAAACCCCCTCCCCTTGGTTCACTCTACTTCCCTGTAAGCTAACCACCCTCCCCTCCTCCCTTCGATCACCGCTTGCAGAGGCAATAAAGTCATTGTTGCTTCACATTCATACATTCTTTATTCATTCATCACACAAATAGGGGGATAACTACCAAGGTAGCCCCGGAGGGGTGGTGGAGGAGAAAAGCACCGGGGGGGTGGTAGAGGAGGGAAGGACAAGGCCACACAGCACTTCAAAAGTTTAAAAGTTTAAAAGTTATTGAATGCCAGCCTTCTGTTGCTTGGGCAATCCTCTGGGGTGGAGTGGCTGGGTGGCCGGAGGCCCCCCCCCCACTGTGTTCTTGGGTGTCCGGGTGAGGAGGCTATGGAACTTGGGGAGGAGGGCGGTTGGTTACACAGGGGCTGTAGCGGCGGTCTGTGCTCCTGCTGTCTTTCCTGCAGCTGAACCATACGCTGTAGCATATCGGTTTGATCCTGCAGCAGCCTCAGCATTGAATCCTGCCTCCTCTCATCATGCTGCCGCCACCTTTCAGCTTCAGCCCTCTCTTCAGCCTGCCACTTACTCTCTTCAGCCTGCCACCTCTCCTCCCAGTCATTTTGTGCTTTCCTGCACTCTGACATTGTCTGCCTCCATGCATTCATCTGTGCTCTGTCAGTGTGGGAGGACAGCATGAGCTCAGAGAACATTTAATCACAAGTGCATTTTTTTCGCCTTCTAATCTTCGCTAGCCTCTGGGAAGGAGAAGATCCTGTGATCCTTGAAACACATACAGCTGGTGGAGAGAAATAAAGGGACAGTGGTATTTAAAAAGACACATTTAATAGTACAATGGGTACACTCTTTCACGGTAAACCTTGCTGTTTACATTACATACATAGCACATGTTCTTTCTTTACAAGGTCGCATTTTGCCTCCCCCCAGCGCGTGGCTAGCCCCTCCCCCCTCCCCCCTCCCCGTGGCTAACAGCGGGGAACATTTCTGTTCAGCCACAGGCAAACAGCCCAGCAGGAACGGGCACCTCTGAGTGTCCCCTTAAGAAAAGCACCCTATTTCAACCAGGTGACCATGAATGATATTACTCTCCTGAGGAAAACACAGAGAGATAAAGAACGGATCTTGTTTGAACGGCAGCAAACATACACTGCAATGCTTTGTTCTACAATGATTCCCGAGTACGTGCTACTGGCCTGGAGTGGTAAAGTGTCCTACCATGGCGGATGGAATAAGGCTGCCCTCCCCAGAAACCTTTTGCAAAGGCTTTGGGAGTATATCCAGGAGAGCCACGAATGCCAGGGCAAATTAATCATAAAACATGCTTGCTTTTAAACCATGTATGGTATTTTAAAGGGTACACTCACCAGAGGTCCCTTCTCCGCCTGGTGGGTCCGGGAGGCAGCCTTGGGTGGATTCGGGGGGTACTGGCTCCAGGTCCAGGGTGAGAAACAGTTCCTGGCTGTTGGGAAAAATGGTTTCTCCGCTTGCTTGCTGTGAGCTATCTACAACCTCATCATCATCATCTTCCTCGTCCCCAAAACCTGCTTCCATGTTGCCTCCATCTCCATTGAAGGAGTCCCAACAACATGGCTGGGGTAGTGGTGGCTGAACCCCCTAAAATGGCATGCAGCTCATCATAGAAGTGGCATGTTTGGGGCTCGGACCCAGAGCGGCCGTTCGCCTCTTTGGTTTTCTGGTAGGCTTGCCTCAGCTCCTTAAGTTTCACTTGGTACTGCTTCGGGTCCCTGTTATGGCCTCTGTCCTTCATGCCCTGGGAGATTTTGACAAATGTTTTGGCATTTCGAAAACTGGAACAGAGTTCTGATAGCACAGATTCCTCTCCCCATACAGTGATCAGATCCCGTACCTCCCGTTCAGTCCATGCTGGAGCTCTTCTGCAATTCTGGGACTCCATCATGATCACCTCTGCTGATGAGCTCTGCACTCACCTGCAGCTTGCCATGCTGGCCAAACAGGAAATTGAAATTCAAAAGTTTGCGGGCCTTTTCCTGTCTACCTGGCCAATGCATCTGAGTTGAGAGTCCTGTCCAGAGCGGTCACAATGGAGCACTGTGGGATAACTCCCGGAGGCCAATACCGTCTAATTGCGTCCACAGTACCCCAAATTCGACCCAGCAAGGTCGATTTCAGTGCTAGTCCCCTTGTTGGGGGTGGAGTAAGGAAATAGATTTTAAAAGCCCTTTAAGTAGAAAAAAAGGGCTTCATCATGTGGACGGGTGCAGGGTTAAATCGATTTAACGCTGCTAAATTCGACCTCAACTCCTAGTGGAGACCAGGGCTGAGAAAAATGTGTGGAACCACACTGAAGGTGAATCACTGCACTTAATTCTGTTTACATGCCATACTCAGGTCTAAAACAGGTGTGGGTGGGATCCAAGGAGTTTGAGGATATTGGATGCTGTTGGAGTTGGTCTGCCACAGCCCTTTTGTTGTCAATTCCTGGAAAAGGCAGGGTAGAGACCAGCTGTTAGTCATTGAACACTTTAGGTTGAGATTTTCAAAGCAATCTGCAAGATCTGAGTAAATAATTCTAATTAAAGATGTTTGGCCAATACTCCGATTTTATGGTGAATTAAAAGAATACGCTTCTAGTCAACACCATATTTACAGAAGAAGTAGGGAGTGATTTTACCTCTGTATACAGCACTGATGAGACTGTAACTGGAATACTGTGTACAGTTCTGGTGCCCACATTTTAAAAAGGATGTTGAAAAGTTGCAGAAGGTGCAGAAAAGAGCCACAAAAATAATTTGTTGGCTGGAAAAGATGCCTTACAGTGACAGGCTTAAAGAGCTTAATCTCTTTAGTTTATCAAAAAGAAGATTAAGAGGTGACCTCATTACAGGGTATAAATACCTTCATGGGAGAAAATATTCAGTAATAATGAGCTCTTTAGTCTAGTGGAGAAAGACAGAACAAGAACAAATGGCTGGAAGCCAGAGAAATTCAAATGAGAAATTAGGCACAAATTTTAACAGTGAAGGTGATTAGCCATTGGAACAAACTACCGGGGGAAGTGGTGGATTCTCCAGCTCTTGATGTCTTCTATTCAAGATTGGATGCATTCTGGAAGACATGCTTTAGCTAAACTCACATTATACTTTAGTCAAACACAAGATATCTGCCACAATATGGGCTAAATGGGTGAAATTTAATGGCCTGTGATATACTAGAGATCAGACTGGATAATCTAATGGCCCCTTCTAGCCTTAACTCTATGAATCTGTGCATGAAGTAGACTAAGATTATATTTCGGTAGTCTGTGATTTTTCAGAAATGATAAAATAGTAATTATTATTTTTTATTTTATTAGTGATAATGTCCACTGTGTGTTAGGCACATTCTAATAAGCACTTAAGGAGGATGTTCCTTTCTCTGAGGTGCTCACAGGCTTAAGACAAACAAGCAGACAGAGGTCAGGGGAAGAGGAATAACAATAAGCAATTTAGATACAAGTTAACTTGAATCACTATATGCAGAACAGCAGAAGTGAATAATTAAGAGGAACTTAAATATGGATAGCATAGGGGCCTTGCAGATGAGCCCAGAGAGGTCATACCATCGATAGGTACATAGAAGAAGGTATGGAGGTGACTGAATGAGACTCTGACAGATTAAATGTGTTTAAAATATTGGATCCTATCATGCAATTTTCAGTGTAGATGACATACTTCACTCCAGATCTTCTGACTGTTGGACTGGCAAAACCACGTCACTGGAAAATTAGGATACTTGGATAGTTTGGATGTGTTGCTTATCCATTGGTGGAAAATGTTCATTTAACTTGAGGGGTCATTTCCAGCAACCTCAGCATATGGGAGAAAGATGAAGAGCACCCTGTGTGTAGGAGCTGCCTTCAAAGAGCTGCCTTCACATTCATATCCTGGCTAGAACTGATGTTTACCTAAGAATAAACAGGCGTCTATTATTATTGGCGTATTCCTGGCAATTATTCTGAAACAAGGATTAAACAAACCCCAGAAAACTGTAAACAAATAACATTAAAGTTCTGATGCAAAATCCTAGCAAAGCCAGAAAACTGCACCGTGTCCGTGACTAGTACTGTCAGGCAGCAGTCTTATATTATTTGTGCTGCAGATTGTGATGCGACACCTAGACACAACAGGGTGAGCCAGGATGATGCGAAGGCTCTACCTTTAACTTGCAGTTTCCTGGCTTTTGTGAACTTTAACTCACACTCATCCTTCATGTTAGAAAGGAAGATGTTGTTCTGTCTAATGTGCCCTTTAAAGACCCTTGAAGTGCGTGTTTGCTCTCTAGGTCAAAGGCAATATCCCAGACTAGTGGGTTAAGTTTTCAGGCGTTGTATCACACAGGTGCTCATAATGACTGTTAGGCTCTTGCACCCAGCCCGCTTGTTACTATGGAGATCTTTGAACTACTTCTCAGGCCTGGTCTATACTACAAACTTAGGTCAATGAAAGATGCCTTACGTCAACCTAATAATGTATGCGTCTACACTACCAGATCCCTTCTGCCAACCTAACTCGCCTGTAATGTCGACTTAATTACTCCACCTCCGCAAAAGGCGTAGCACTTAATTCAGTGTTGATTGGTTGATAGAGAGGCAGTGTAAATGCAGCGTTGTGTAAATCTACTGAATTAGCCTCCAGGAGGAGTCTCACAATTCTCTGCTGTGACCACTCTGGAGATGGTTTTCAACTCTGCTGCACAGCAGCCAAGGACACAGGAAACAGCCTCTCCCCTGTTAAAGCCCTGGGAACTTTTGGATTGCCATTTCCTGTTTGATCAGCATGGAGAGCTCGCCATTCCAGCTGATCATGGCAACTCAATGCCCCAAAGGTGGTCCAGCCTGGAGTACACAGCGGGTGGTGGAACTTATTGGTCTGTGTGGAGAAGAGTCTGTGCAGACATAGCTCTGATCCAGCCAAAGAAACGTAGACATCGATTAAAAGATTGCACGGTGCATGGGGGAGAAGGGCTACAGCAGGTATATGCAGTAGTGCTGCGTGAAAATCAAAGAACTTCGGTAGGCATAACAGAAGACAAGGGAGGCGAACAGTTGTTCTGGTTCTGCACCACAGACATTTTGCTTCTACAATGAGCTGTATGCATTTCTCGGTGGCTACCCCACCATTACCCCCAAATGCAGCGTGGATACCTCCCAGGAGTTTGAGTCCTGGGCCACCTCAAGCAACGATGAGGAGGACATTCTGGATGAGAAAGAGGAGG
Source organism: Lepidochelys olivacea (assembly GCF_965140295.1). Taxonomy (NCBI): domain Eukaryota; kingdom Metazoa; phylum Chordata; order Testudines; family Cheloniidae; genus Lepidochelys; species Lepidochelys olivacea. The sequence continues at coordinate 56,635,218 of NC_140416.1, forward strand.
CGGAGGAGAGTGGGAGACAAGTGAGCAGTGGATTCATTCTCCCTGAGAGCCAGGAACTATTTTTAATCCTGGAGCCGAGCCGGTTGCAGGACAGCATGGTGGCCGAGTGTGATGCCTGGGAAGGCACCTCTGGTGAGTATGCAATTCCGATCAAACTGTAGGGGTTACGTGCTCTTATATTTGATGTTTAATTTGAAGGAAAAGTGAGGTGCAGGGGGTATCTGCTTCCTAATGGCAGTTCCAGCTACGCAGAGGGTGTCCCATGGTAAAGACTGTTTATGTGCACAGGGATGGCCCGGGAATTCTTCATGGCGATCTCTAGGAAACTTTCATGGAGATACTCTGCAATTCTTGCAGAAGGTGTCTGGGGAGGGCTCCCTTATTTATTCCACCACAATAGGACACTTTCCCATGCCACTCCAGTATTAACTCTGCTGGCCTCATTGCGGTACACATAAGGACCCGGTCTGTACCCAGACACTTGCAGCATCTGCTCCCTTGCCACCTCTGTTACCCTCAGGAGACTGATATCACGTAGGATCACCTAGGGAGACAGTGGAAGTTTTCATTACAAGTGCTCATACTGCAAACAATAGAGCATGTGATCCACCATACATGGTGACTTCCAGGTCCCTCAACCACGCTGTCCCTAACATGCCTGTGGTTTGGTTGGCAAGGATTGGCGTTGACCTCAGATTCAGGGCAACTATTATCAGCAGCATCAAGAGGGGGCTTCCTGTGTTATTTTGTGGCCTCATACCATCTCCCCTTCCCCCCAGAGCTAATTTGGGAGACTTAACGCTGCTCCCTGGTCTCAAAGCAACATCCATGTTGCCAAGGGGAGGGGGAATTGTCTTCCTGCCCATATGTGCGCCCGACATGAGTTTCCCACAAGTTGCAGCACAAGGCCCGTCGCCCATGCCACTGGATCATACTCACCATGGCTGGAACAGCAAACCGTTTTGTTGAATAGCTAGGGATTCTGAATATGTTCTGTCTTGCACTTGAGTGAAATAAGGGGAGTGTTTTTTAAATAGCAACCAGGGTATTCACTGACAATGGTTGCCTCGTGCTTTGCATGCCTTACAGTGGAGAGCTTGGCCTTCAGCACATCCTCCACAGTGGCAGAGAGGCTTTTGCAGATTAGAAGGTGGAAAAAAAGAATGTGATACGACATGTTCAGCGAGATAATGAACACCTCTGGTACAGCTGACATGGAGCAAAGACCCTGGAGGATTTCATTGTCTGAAAAAGTGGACATGGACATAGAGAACAGGAGAGCATCCCAGGAGCATGAGCATGCCACGCAGGATGAGATGCTGCGGATTATGAAGGACCAGTCAGACATGTTGAGGCATCTGGTTGAGCTGCAAGAAAAGCAGCTTGAGGCTAGATTCCCTCTGCAGTCCCTGCAGGATTGCCTGCAAACATCGCCCTATTCCCAATCTCCCTCCCCTCAAATGTTCCAGGAGGCAGGGGTTGCGGTGGCGGAGTTCAGTATCCCTTCCACTCAACACCGGGAGTGGGTACTAAGAACAAAAGGTGGCCATTTGGAAACCTTTGATGGGTAAGACTTCTGTGCTTTCACAGACAAGCTGACTTGGTTTCCCCCCTCCCAATTTTATCACACTGTTTGCACAAGGTTAAATTATTTTCCTGTTCTTTCAGTTTCTTTATGTTTGTTCAATAAAAGTCAATGTTTCGAGAATTTAATCCAATCATGAGGACTTTGGGGGGGGGCGGTTATTCAGGGAAATTAATGCAACCGAGAGGATGGTATAGAAAGGCACAATGCAGATAACCAGCACACATTGCTGATGCTCATTACTGAAATGGGTTTTCAAAGCCTCCCAGAGACGCAGAGTTCCTTGCTGGGCTCTTCTTATTGCCCTGGTATCTGGCTGCTCAAAATTAGCTGACAACCTATCCGTCTCCATGCCCCACCCCCGCGGAAACTTGTCTCCCTTTGCCTTACAGATATTATGGGACACACAGTATCCAGCGATAACAATGGGGATATTGCTTTCACTGAGGTCTAACCTAGTAAGCAAACTGTGCCAGTGACCCTTTAAATGTCCAAAGGCACACTCCACCACCATTTTGCACTTGCTCAGCCTATTGTTGAACCACTCCTTACTGCTGTTGGGTGGCCAGTGTACAGCTTCATGAGCCATGGGAGCAAGGGGTAGGCTGGGTCTCCCAGGGTCACTATTGGCATTTCAACATCTTCAATGGTTATTTTGCGATCTGGAAAGAAAGTCCCTGCTTGCAGTTCTCTGAACAGACCTGTGTTCCTACAGACGTGCATGCACATCATGCATCTTTCCTGACCATCCCACGTGGATGTTGGTGAAACACTCCCTGTGATCCACCAGTTACAATACCATTGAAAATTATCCCTGATGGTTTATGTAGTCTTTGGGTAGGTGGTCTGGTGCCAAGATAGAGATATACATGCCATCTATTTCTTCCCCTCCCCCCCACAGATAGGGAACCCATTGTGGCAAAATCATCCACTATATCCTGCACATTGCCCAGAGTCAGTGCCCTTCTTAGCAGAAGTCAATTAATGGCCCTCAACACTTGGATCACAACAGCTCCCACAGTGGATTTACCAACTCCAAATTGATTCCTCACTGACCAGTAGCAGTCTGGCATTGCAAGCTTCCACAGAGCGATTGCCACTCACTTCTCCACTGTCAAAGTAGGTCTCTTTTTAATGTTGCTGTGCTTCAGGGCCGGAGAAAGCTCTGCATAAAGTTTCTGGAAAGTGACCTTCTGCATTCGAAAATTCTGCAGCTACTGCTTGTCATCCCACAGCTGCATAATGGTGCGATCCCACTAGTCAGTGCTTGTTTCCTGGGACCAAAAACAGTGCTCCACCGTGTTCAGCTGCTGCGCGACTGCCAGCAGCAACTTGGAATTGTTTTGTTCTGTGGCTTGCAGCAGGGCTGCTTGCATGACATCACGAAGTTCTGCGCAGAGACTCCTTTCTCAGCTCTGGAAATACTGCAGAAGAGTGTTGGACTGCTAATGTTTTTCCATCAACCATAACTCAATGTAGCCAGAGTTGGGGATCTCTTTGACTCCCCCTTTTTCAATTTTCCTTCTCATTTCTCTAGATTCTTAGGTCTACTTTCCAGTCACTGTGGGAGTTATGCGTGAGCATCAAGTTCAGAGTGGACCCATGTGTTTATATACGCTGACACACACACACACATCCACACTTTCAGGCAGAACTGTGGATGTTTATTCTTCATTTTTTAGTTTCAGTCTCAATGGTGGGAATAACTGTGTGAGCTGCTGTCACTGTTTTTGTTTGTTTGGAAAAGGAGGAAGATCAATTTTTAAAATAAGACAAATGCACATTCTGGCCCTGGTTTCTATTTATTTTATAACTGTTCTTGTCAGTGGAAAAAGCAGATTAGTCCAGAAAGGAACACTTGTATGATTTTATTTTCTTCAGAACTCTTATTTGAAAAAAACCCACATCTAACAGAAACAGTTCTGTCATCTAATAGCTCATAAAACGTTTCAACACAAAGCTTTATAAATAATAAAGCGCTGGGGGGTGGGAATTAATATTAACCTTTTTTCAAATTAAAGCTTTTTTTAAAAACACAAATATGTTTTGCTTTTTAAGTTTAAGGCATGAAATCTCATAGAATTTTTGGTTTTCATATTGTTGTTTATTTGTAAAGTTACAGAGGGCTGGGGAGGCCATGCTACAGCCTTCCTATGAACCAGATGTGTCCAGAGAGTAGCCCACAGGCCAAATGTGTCACGTGGAGTTGCCAGTGTTACCATCTCTCATTAATGCATCATTATATTGATGCTTTTCTTGAAGCCCTAGGTTCTGGAGGCAGCTGATTACAAGAATATCTCAACTTTCATTTAAAAAGCAAAGTTTCTAGCATTCATGGTTGTGAATAAAGCTGAAAACATGACTTAAGTGCACCCTAAAGGTTCAGAAGGCAAAGAAAAAACCCTAAATTATTATTTTAATATCTCATTATCTTTAAGCCAATCTCATGATTTTTTTGGAGCTTGATACATGGACTTTTGAGTGTCTGGGGTTAACAACGCTGATTTCCTACAGAAAGTTGGCCTGCAGAAACTCTCCCAGCATGCAGTGCTTCTCAATCCATGCTTTCATCTCCTCCCCCACCGCCTTGGGTATGCGCAGGTTTACACGAGGCCAGAGCCCCACAATATTTCCATTGTGGGATCACTGGCCCGCCCCTTTGCTCCCCCTGGTTCTGCAGCCCTGGAATGTTATTGTGTTCCATTGTAACTAAATATGGTTAGTACACAAAGTTCAGTATCTCTTGTTCTCTCTCTGGGTATCTGGGATTTCAGAGGCCATATCAGTTTTGGGGATATGGTAGACTGCATATGTCTGACTCCCCTGGTTTATGGGGTCAGGACTGAAGACCGTGATGTAGTTTGTTTGTTACTGGAATTTTAGATACAGTAATTTGTGGTACCAACCAAAAGTGGCCCTTGGGGATTCCAGTTTTTATTCATTCTGACTGGTACCTTCCTTCCATCTTCTCTCTCTTTCCTCATAGCACAACAATGAAGACTATTTACTCAGCTGTGGCCTGGATTTGAGCCTTTGTGCCCTGGAGACAGGAAGGAGCAATGTGGTCATGGACCAAAACTGCCCTTGTTTATTCTGAATGGCTCTTGGCAGACAGGATGGGTGCATGGGCTAGTGTCATTTTTCTGCATGGTACTCAGTGGCCCCATTACAGTGACTAGGAAAACAGTCATCACAGCAAACTGGAGACACCTCTTAAGGCTTGTGGTGATTCCTTTCCTGTGTAGTGGATATCCATCTAAGTCAGTGAAACGGATATGCTATATTAGTCAGTCCCCTGAGATGTACAGTGCTGAGCGTCATTGCATTCCAAAAGGGGCTGCTCAGACTGGTCCCCATTTTGATCACTGGGTTTGCAGTACTCCCTCGTCTCGCAACAGAGGGAATTCAGTCTTTTGGCTTCTCAGGCACCTGAGCTTCTCTGCACTCTTCATTGCATGCAGCCCTGACCTAGATGAACCACTTGCTCCTAGACTGAAACAATATAATTTCTTCGCATTGGGAATAGGTGTCTCTAAGAATGGCCCTGATCTCTTCTAGTTCAGTTTCTTTGCCAGCATGTTCCCAGAGTTCTTCTGAGCAAAGATTCACAATTGCTATGCTTTGTTCTTGATGGTTTCCTGATGCAGAAATGATGAAACTGTTGTCACTCAGCATCAGGCTTTAGGGAGAAAAAGGGGCAGAAATTATGAGTTTATTAAAAATCAGTAGAAGATTCACTCCTGCAAGTTAGAGGGTTCACTTGAGGCGTAAGTAGTGCTCAGTCAGTGTCTCAGGCCGCCTCAGCTGGGGATCATTGATGCTGTAGACAATTTCAGCTTCCTCTGCTGTGCAGGAAACCTGCTGCTGCCATCATTCCTTGAACTGTTGAGAAAAAATTGGTAAAAAAATATAGAACTTACAGAATGGGGATACTTTGCTCTGATACCCCAGTGGAGATTTTTGGCCTGCCTGGGGATAAGTATCCTATCCAAGGTTGGCAGGCGATCCTCTCTATGTCTATGTTCATGTCTGCTGTGAACAGATCTTAAATACTGTGTTCCTCTTCTGGCACCTGAGTACCAAAAACTGAACAGAATTCAGAAAAAGGCAACAGAAATGATTGGGGGGCCAGAAAGAGAGATTTAGGATGAGAGCTTAAAAGAGCTAATAGCTTGGCTAACCTAAGTTGTGTATAGATAGAGGATGGAGTTATAATAATATGTGAAAGGGAGGAACACCAGAGGGCAAAAGAAAATATGTAGAGTGGTATAAGACGATGTAAATGAGAGGAATTTGAAACTAAGCAAAAGAAATTCAGGTTGAATATTAGGTAAAGCTTCCAGATAGTGCAATCTGTTTAGATTGTGAAATGGTCTTTCCAGAGATGTGGTGGGAACTCCTTTGCTAGAGTCATTTAAAACTAGACTGGACCAAGCCCAGAAGAATAGTCTCTAGAAACCATTCCTGGCTTGGTCACTGAGGAAGGAGAATGAACTAGATCTTCTTCCCGTGTTTGCTCATGTCGATTCCATTCTAGGTGTGCATGTGCCCACATGCGCGGTCATCGGAGACTTTTGCCTTAGCAGTATCTCTAGGGTTGGCAGTGAAATGCCGTGCTCATGCCGCGGTATATCAGGCGCTGCCAGCCTATGCCCTCTCAGTTCCTTCTTACCACCCGTGGTGGTTAGTCTGAGCACCTCTCTCCCTTGCCTTGCAAATGGTTAGCAATTTTCTCTCCTTATTAAGAGCCGTTCAGCCTTAGGGCTTTGTACATAGTTTTAATTGTTCTTGATAGTTACTTATAGTTGTAGTTAGTAGTTAGAGACCCCAGTAGGACTTTGCCCCAGGCGGGGCATGTCCCAGTCCCCTGGGTTCAAGCCCTGAACAGACTGTAATAGGCCTATGCCTGTTAGCAATTCCCAACGCAGTTCTCTTTGACATGCGATTCTCCCAAGCACTTGAGACAAGTGCCATATTTGTAAAAACTTTCGGCCACGAACTCAGAAGGAGCGGGATATCCGACTCCGAGCCCTTCTAATGGAGTCGGCCCTTCACCCGGTATCCGAGCTCTCCTGCCAAGAATCAGCGAGCACCTTGGCATTGGTGTGTAGCACACCCCCGGCACCAGAATCTGCCCGGCACCAATCAACAGCTCTGGTGCCTAAGAAGAAGGCGTGGAAGCACAGCTCTTTGGCACCAGGCAAAAAGGCTCTAGATCTTCGGGTCAGCAAGCTAGTTTGGGCCGCCTGGCCACTCCGGAGCCACGAGTGCATGCCTCTCCTGTTGGGGCTCTGAGCCCCTTGAAAGGTCCATCACTGACTCAAGGGATTGGTAAGGGACACAAGCTCCTGCCAGCACCGGCACCTGCCCAGGCCTCCCCGGTGCAGAGAGAGCAGAGGCCTCCACCGGCACCGTCAACGCAGCAGGAGCAGCAGTATGCGGCAAAGGCTCCCCCAGAGGGCAAGCCAGCCGCCGTGACACCTGGGGAAATAGTGGATCGCCAACGATCCTCTGAGATGAGACAGCGCTCCCCACCCCAGGTACCCAAAACCCCGGATCTACAGCCCAGATCCTCTGGAGCTCACCCCCAGTCACCAGCACCGCGATCTCAGTCACTGCCACCCAGGCATGGTTCACCTAATGATCGACATCGGTCTCCATATTACCAGCTGGCTTCCTATCGAAGATCCCCATCGCCTGCCACATGGGAACGATCCCCATCCAGACTGCGGTCTCCCAGGTGCTGCTACCATTCGCCTCGGTACTGACACCAGTCATCCTGCTCCAATCACCGGTCTCCAACAGCAACCATTAGCAGGCACACCCAGGCATCGACGGCTCTTCTGTGGTCACTGGAAGGGGACTCCTCCAGCATGGAGGGACGGTTTAGCTCCTTGCCCAGGTCCCCTGGCATGATTAGGGCCTGACACCATGTCAACTGCGATGGCGCAGCTGAGGCATCAAACCCAGTGGCTAACCCAGTGGCCTTATTGGGGTTCATGGGGAATGCTCCCTTCCCAGCGATCATTGGCCGCTACCTCAGAGCAACAGCAGGAGGCACTGGCAGTGCTGGTGGCATCAACGGCACTGGGCTCGGTGCGTGCAGATCACTCAGAGGCTGGGGCAGAGGAAGCAGTTCTTACCCCTAAACCTCCCTCCCCAGTGGTGGACAAAGGCCCGGAACCCCCTCCGGTAACTCAGTCATCCTCGTTGTCCCCGGACGAGGCGGTTGCAGGTCCTTCAAGACCTAGCCCAGCAGATGACTTGAAGGAGAATCAGGCTCTGCTCAGAAGAGTGATAGAAAATCTGGGCTTGGAAGTGAAGGAAATAGCCGAGCAGACGGACTTGTTGTTTAATGTCCTTTCAGCTTCCACCCCTGCCTGCTTTGCCAGTCCATGAAGGGGTCTTAAAGATCGCCAAAGGCTCTATGGTAAAACCCCTCGTCCATCCCTCCCACTTCCAAGAAGGCAGAGAAAAAATACTATGTCCCGGCCAAAGGGTTTGTGTATCTCTATATCCACCCTCCCCCGGGCTCGTTGGTCATCTCTGCAGCTATCGAAAAAGACAAGCAACAGATGCATCAGATCAGGGCTGGGGAGCCCACTTGGGTGAGCTCAACACCCAGGGCCGCTGGCTACAACATGACCTAGCCCTTCATATCAATGTCAGGGAGCTCAAAGCAGTTCGCCTGGCCTGCCAGGCTTTCTTGCTCCACCTGAAAGGCAAGGTGGTGCAGGTCCTGACAGACAATACCGCCACAATGTATTACATCAACAGGTAGGGCGGCACCAGGTCTTCAGCCCTTTGTCAGGAAGAGCTCAGCCTCTGGGACTTTTGTGTGTGGCATGCCATCCATTTGGTGGCTGCCCACCTGCCCTGAACCAAGAACGTCCTTGTGGATTGCTCAGCAGGACCTTTTCGTCTCGCCACAAATGGTCGCTCCATCTGGAAACGGTCAGCCTAATCTTCCACAGGGGGTGGACTCCCCAGGTGGACCTGTTTGCGTGCAGGCAGAACAGGAGTGCCATAGGTTCTGCTCTCTGCAGGGCAGGGACAAGGGCTCCCTGTCGGATGCCTTCCTGATTCCATGGTCGGGAGCGCAGATGTACACCTTCCCAATGGTGCCATTGATCTACAAGGTCCTGCTAAAGGTGAAGCAAGACAAAGCAACTGTCATCCTTGTAGCCCCAGCATGGCCTCATGAACACTGGTTCGGTACGCTGCTGAGTCTGTCAGCAGCCACCCCCCTGCAGCTGCCTCTTCGGCTGGATCTGCTCTCCCAGAACCATGGCAATCTCCTCCACCCGAACCTGGCGGTGCTGCACTTGAGAGCCTGGCTGCTGCGTGGCTAAGTGGGGATGAATGACGGTCTTCTGCTGATGTCTAGCAGGTCCTGCTGGGCAGCAGGAAACGCTCCACCAGAGCTACCTATGTGGCAAAGTCGAAGTGGTTCATGTGTTGGGCCTCGGATCTTCACATCTGTGTGGAAGAGGCCCCACTGCAAGACAGTCCTGGACTATTTGCTGCACCTTAAGCTCCAGGGCCTATTGCTGTCTTCAGTCAAGGTGCACCTTGTGGTCATTTCGGCGTTCCACCCTCCATTTCAAGGCAGGTCAGTCTTCACCCATCCCATGACGGTGCCGTTCCTGAAAAGCCTGGAGCGCCTTTACCCACATATCCAAGACCCAGGTCATCAGCCAGCCTTTCTCAGCAAGAAAGAGATTCTTAAATTGAGAAGAAAAATGGGAGATCTGTTAGGACAAACCCCCACCCCCAGTAAGGGGGAGCTAAGGGAAAAGGTTGGAATCTGATTTTGTTGAGAGTCCCCCAGCAATGTGTCTTTAGTTATTCTTGAATATAGGAAAACACCCATTTAGCTGCCTGAGGCCCTGCAGTGAAACCACATCTTCCTCTTTGATGTCCAGTGAATCGGTAGAATTTCTCCTTTGTCTCTCTTGCTCTTATGAGGCTGTCAGGCTTTCCGGAGCCTTTGATGAGGGAGCTTGGGGCCATCATAAGGGATAAGGGAGAGGCCATTTATTAGAAAATGCATCGGCTGAATATTTGGATCAAAAGTTTTGTGGGCTACAGAGGGCTAACAGCTAACGGTGGTAAAAGAGCCCAAGCCCTGTACTACAGTGCTCATGCCTTTGCCCTTTGGATTCCCTTCCTGACTGCTAGCTTGGCTCTAATTCTACCACTGGCTCTTTCTTCCATGCTTTGCATACTTCTGTAAGTAGAAATACTGTAAAATTGCTGTTGTTCAGCTAGTCCCCTCCTTAACTTTAGTCCACAGCCTTTTGGACTGTGAACATACAATCATGTAGAGCTTTTTGACATCACTGTTTTTCCATTCCCTTGGGATCCTATAAACCTCCTTGAGATTCACCTCTCTCAATCTCCTTCTGCTGAACCACAAAGGCCATTTTTGACCAGTGTGTCTCAAAGCAGCTCCCTAAAACATGAATCATTTGGTTGCCCTTCTTGTATATTTTGGATCTTTGCTCTGTGTGTCCTATAATACAGTGACCGGATTTGTACATGCTATTCCAAAAGAAGCTATCCAGCTGCATTATTGGATGCCAAAATAATAATGTCTGTGGGTTTATACTCCATAGCCCTCCCTACTGCTGCCAGACGTTCTGTGGATGGTTTTCAGGCATGTTGTGGTGAATGTTGCCATGCCAGTGAATTTCAGCAAATTTAAGCAGCTTTGAAATGGTTCTCTTTTCCAGCTAGTTATACTCAAGTTAAATGAACTTGAATTGACACTTGAGCTTCCCCTGCTTTATTACCCCTTTTCACCCTGAATTACCAGTTCTGTCTGCTGGATTCACTTCCATAGCTCTCTCCTTTTGCCATGCCTCTTCCTGACTGCCTGCTTTGCTGGAATCTCCATCTAAAAGGCATCTCTACAAAAATAATGGCAGTTCTTTTGTCCTTAATACCAGCCTTACCAATCTTACCATGTCATGCATCCGATGAATTGAGCTGTAGCTCACGAAAGCTCATGCTCAAATAAATTTGTTAGTCTCTAAGGTGCCAGAAGTACTCCTTTTCTTTTTGCGGATACAGACTAACACGGCTGCTACTCTTACCAATCCTGATTCCTGAAGAGAATAAGAGCAGACATATTGCCTGGGCAGGGAGGGAGGGGAAGGAACAACCTCAGAAAAGATTCTGATGCTCTCCTGTCTGTTTCTGCTGCAGATTTGCTTACAGCGAAGGAGTACCACTGTCTGCTGCAGCTGCTCTGCCCTGACTTCCCAGTGGAACTTACTCAGAAGGCAGCAAGGTGGGTCTTCATCCATTTCTTTCTCGTTAGGTAGATCAGCCCTACAATGGCTTTAGTCCCTGGCGCTGAAAGGGTTAAAATGTGAGAAAGGACATTTAGAGTATGTCTACACTGCAGCTGGAGGTATAATTTCCAGCTCAACCAGAAGTATACGTGATAGCCCGTGCCACCACAGCTACACTGCTATTTTTAGCACACTTGCTGTATCTAAGCTAGCGCGTGTACATCTGCCCAAGATGGAAATTACACCTTCAGCTACAGTGTAGACTTACCCTTAGAGATAAGGCCGAAATGCTTTTAGGGCAGAGAGGCACCAAGATTTGCGATTGAGAAGGGGGGCTTTCCTTAGCAAATAAGAAGTGGTCTGTTGTTATAATATGCTGGGAATGAAATACCAGCGTGATGCTAACATATCAACATTGCTGTCTCTGGCTTTGTCTACACTCAGAAAACAAGTTGTGTATAAAGCAGTGGTAGCTAACACATTTTAACTAACACAACTTTAAACATTATTGTAGATGGCATTTAACATCTTTTAAAATGTGTTTCTATCCCTTCTAAGGTTGATCACAGCCAGCTACACATTATACTAAACCCTTTCTGCAATAGTGTTTAAAATCATGTTAGTTAGAAACATGTTAGTTAGCCAATCTGTTTTAAAACAATTTATTTTCATATCCTACACAAGATTTGAAGAGGGGAGATTGCTCAGGACATTGGTAACATGATATGGAGCCCTCCACCTCTCAGTCACTGGTTCCAATCCAGCCCAAATTGTTGGTTTATTAACCATCTGATGGCAAAGATGGCCTTTCTAAGTGAAATGGGGTGGGCGTGTCAGTCCAGATCCCAGTGAGCATATCTACATGTCAACAGTAAGGTCAAAGAATAAATGGTCTCTTTGCTGGTTGTAACAGAGAGAGGTCAGGGAGACTGAACTCTCTTCCCAGCCCTTCCAGGTCAGAGCATAGGTACACTGGCAGGACATTGGCTGCTGCCTGTTTTGTTTCTGGTCTGTGGATGAAGAGGGGTGCAATCTCTACGAGTCATCTAGTGCCTTTTACCAGCATCATATTCCCATGAAAAATATATATATATATAAAAAAAGAGAGAGAGAGAGAGAGTGAGAGCGAGCAACCAAGAGATGTGTATTCCCATCTGCCAATATTTCCACACCGCTGGGCTCTTTTGAGTGCCTCCCTGGCTCCCAGGTGCTGCTGTCGCAATTGAAGTGCAGTTAATGCTGTGTTAGGTCCAGTTAAAACTAGAAGTAGAGCAGCACTGCTCCCTCTAGCTCATTGGTGAGGAATCCTGGTTTTTCTGGCTCCCCTGAATGTAAGTCCCTGACCTTCAGCATTAGACCATGATGGAGCACTAACCATAGAGCAAGGACATTGCTGCTGCTGCTGCCTTTCATGGAGGTGCAAAAGCACTGCCCTGTGCATGGGCCTGTATTCCACAGATTCCAGCTGAGCTGAGCAGGGATTTGGGACAGGGCATAAAAGTGAGATTTCAGTGTGTCTACACATGTTATGATGTTTGCTAAAAGAAATTTAATCCGCAAGGCTGTTGTAAACTAGAGGCCCCATTCAGGGGCAGGCTTCCCACAACTGCACTGTTGCATGTATGTCTTAGAGACAGACAGACTGGGGTTTGGGAACAGGTGTGCAAGAGAAATGAGATCTCTGTCTGAGGCACCTAGGCTCAGGTGGGGACGACCTCACTTCCTGCCTGGCTAGAGAACTACACACTCACATTAATATTATTTTGTTGTTACACGCTAATCTAGTTAAGTGAGGGTAATAAACCTTGTTTTAAGTCTAAAACCAACTTCCTCTTTCCTCCACATCCGCATCCCTTTTTTTGGTCTCTGTCTGAATTCCCCTCTAGTTATGTCGCTCTACCCACTCTCCCCTTTAGCGTCTACGGTTTAAAAAGATAAATTTCAGTGGGACAAGGTGGGTGAGGCAATACCTTTTATTGGACCGACTTCTCCTGGTGAGAGAGACAAGCTTTTGAGCTTACATGGGGCTCTTCTTCAGGTCTGGGAAACTAATTCAGTGTCACAGCTAAATAAGCTTGTCTCTCTCACCAACAGAAGTTGGTCTAATAAAAGATATTACCTCACCTATCTGCTCTCTAATATCTTGGGACCGACACTTCTACAATTACACTGCATACAAATTTCAGGGAGTTATTTCTCCTATCCCATTTGACTGATTCCATGCAGGGTGTGGGTGTCACAGACAGACCTATGAGATTGCCCCCATTCAGTCTGCACACTCCGACAGCTCTGTGATTGCTTTGCTTTGAGAAGAGGAGTGAATAAAGCAGTGGTGGTGGCAGTAACAGCATTCATTGTTAAAGCTGGGGACTGTGAAATCATAGGCACTGTTAGTCAGAGAACATCCTTGTGGTAACCTCATAGCTGCATGGCTGAGATGATCTCATGACACTGCATGCTCTGCTCTTCCAGGAGCTGTTGCTATGCACTGATAACAAACATTGGAAGGGAAAGAGGTCAGGGCAGAAGAACAGAGGCAACGACAATACAGTTTATTGGCATCAAAGCACAAGGAACACAGTTCCTCTGTTCAAGGTGCAGTGCAAAAGAACCAGACTAGTGGCTATATACCTTCATCAGATACCTTGGATGCACTGGCGCTCAGCAGGGCATTAGCCACTGGCAAGTTAAAGGGTTTTGTCTTCAGAGGAGTTGTCTAGTTTGCAGAGTCTTTGACTTGGAGAAAGGTGTGAAGAAGAGGGATTTTCTTGTTTGAGATCATGAGCCAGGGACAGAATCTGAGCCCACACTTGCCTTCTCAAAAGAGAGACACCAGATCCTATGCTTAATTTAAAAAAAAAAAGTTTCTCCATTTTGTTTTTTTATATTTTAAGGATGCTCTATTTATTTTAAGGTCTTAACAGCAGAAAGCAAACCTAACCCCACGAGACCCAAGCCCTCTCTGCCTTAGGGAAGCTTGGTTTGTCTACCCTGCAATTTAAACCCAGGGTTATCAGAACTCAAGTTAGCAGACCCTGGGGTTTGTTAACTTAGGACTTGAGGATCTACATTCATTTGAACCCCAGATTAGGAATTGTTGAACCCTGGGTCCCAACCTGGGGCTCCAGCATCTACACTGCATTATGCGGGCCTGAGTCCCAACCACCCATACCTTAGACTTCTTAGAGCCCTTCCAAAATGTGGCTGCTCTAGCCCTTTTTTTTGTGGTGCAGTATGGGAAAACTTGACTGTCCACCAAACTTGACTGTCCAGAGGACAAAGAAAGTTGATTGTGATATACTTTAGGTGGACTCCCAGGGAACGAGTCCAGTGGAAACACATTTACACTGCAAAGCAACAGGGCTTGAACCCTGGATCCCAGCTTGACTCAGGCTCGGACTCTCTGCCCCCCGGGGGTCCTGGAATGCTGGGTCCAAGCCCTGAGTTAACACAGTTTTGTGTAGATTTTGTGTTAGGCTTGAGCCTAAATGTGAACCAACCCACTGTGTCTGTTAGTCTTTATAGCAGCAAAGATAAGTGCACAGTCAAAACTGAGAGGAATCCTCCTTCCCCCTAGTCAGGGCTAGAACCCTTCCCGGGGCCTCACTGGCTGGACTGAGCTTCTGAGATCCTAGCCACAATCAGCAGGTCAGAGAGTTTCTTCATTGGCAGAGTAACAAGTCCCAACAAACCCACTTGAACCTTGACAGCCTAGTACACCCATCACAAGGTCCCTCAGTTGGAAGCACTTTTCTTCATCCCTTTCCAAAGAGTTTGTTCCCTTGATCTTCATTATTGTGGTTATTATTATTCACTGAGGTTCAGATCCACAAAGGTATTTAGGCTCCTAACTTCCATGGAAATCAATGGGAATTAGGAACCTAAAATCTGAGGATCTGGACCTGAGTGCTATAAAGTGTGCAAAGTACCACCCACACATGTAAAAAGCCCTGAGGAGCTTACAGTCCAGTTCAGACAACAGGAAAGAGAGAATGAAGAATCCCCCACAAAATAACCCCCAACAGAGCTCCTGGGAGTCCCTTTTTCAGACTGTCAGACTTGGCATGCTGCCTGGGTTGCAGACCCTTTGTGGCTGGGATTCTCCTCTAACCAAGCACTTTAGGAGAGATGTGCAGACATGTTGCTTATGGTACTTTCCTACCTTCCCAGCTGTGCAGTCAGCTGGTGGTTTGGGGATATAGCAGAGCTGCAGGCCAGTAAAGTGATTGTGTTGGATTTACACATTTCTCAATCTCTCTGGAGTGCAGACACCATGGACAACTGGAGTCAGTAACCCAGCACCAGAGTGCACCTGTTTCCACTCAGACACTTCCCTCTTCAGATTCAGGCAGCAGAATTTTATATCCTGGCTTTGTGTCCTTATTGAACAGCTACAAACATCTCAGCAAATACCCAAACTAGTACCAACTCCCTGCTGCTCTTCTGTACGTAGGGGAGAGAGTCTTGCCGCTGCATGGGCTCAGGCACTGACACTGCAGCTTTAGATTTCACAAGAGAAGCGTACTCCTACCATTGCCCACCGTGTGCAGGAAGGAGAATTGTATTGGCAAAAGCGATGGGATCGGCGTGTTAAGGTTATCTGGCGAGAAGATCAGGATGTGAAGGGAGGGAATCCCACTTCTAAGTGATGTGGCCTGTAGCATTTCCAGTGCTTGAAGAGTGGTTTGACATGCCAGTGGCTGAGCTGCATTGCCTGGGAGATGAAGATGCTCTGCCTGCCAGCTTCAAAGCCATCTCCTTGATGTGGCCACTGACAATCTTGGGAACATGCTTATTAGTGAGAATTAAGAACTGAAGCTGCTGCTGCTCTAGACAGGAGGAGGTTTCTGGGACATAATAAATAAATCAGAAGCACTTTGACATCTTCAAAGGGTTTTGTTTTAAACAGTAACTTTTCTCCTGGGGACCCTCTTAGCCCCAGTGTTTCTTCTTTGAGGTAATTAATTCATGCTGCTCTGTGTGCTTGTTATGCCACAGTGAGTTGAGTAGGTCCGAGTGGCAGGGAGGGAAGCCTCTCACACAGATGGGTCCAATAGCTCTTTTAACTTAGCTTCCCACAGAGCTTCCTAGAGCCTCTTCCATGAGGTAGAGCATAACCCCCCGAGCCCTTTAGCACACTCTGAGGGCTCCCCGGCCTACCTGGGTATCGGAGCTCAGGTTTCCCTCCTCTTCCTTTGCTGGGTGCCTCTCCCTTTGTCAGACCTCAGCCTCTACCTTCCTCCTTGAGAGTCTGGCCTCTGTCTCCTCCCATAGCAGCAGTGGTCAGAGTATTGTTCCTGGGATTTCACCTCTGAGCCCCTGCTGGCCTTTGTTCTTGCATGGCTCTGGAATCCAGAGGTTCCCCCAGAACAGAGGTATCCCTAAAAGGAGTTGACTTTGCTGCCATTTCAGCCCCATCCTTACAGCCTCCATGGCCTTGGTTGATATTATCTGTATTTATGATGTACGGTGCAACATGTGGTGTATATAGCTCCATAGCTGTGCCTGGTGCTTTGCAGAAAGAAAGAAGACATTGTCCCTGCCCAAAGAGGTGGTCAGTCTCCAGGAGACCTGTCATGACGACATTCAGGGAGAAACAACCTCTTGCATGAGGAAGGGTAGGAGGTTTTCAGACACAGTGCAGTTAGGAGGCTCCTTGTGCCAGGTGCACATCATGCTATTTCCCTTTTTATAGAAATGGGATTTGCTTGACCTGGGAGTGGGAGTCATTCATCGTTGTCATCTTCACCATGAAATGGAAAATGGCCTAATTTGGAGCACTCCTTTACACATATAGGGCCTGATTCTCCTTTCACTTACACCAATTTTACACCAGCGTAACTTCATTTTCCTTAGTTCAGTTACTCCTGATTTACACTAGTTTCAGATCAAAACCAGGCCTGCAATTTTTATAAACCTGTGTGGCTGCCAATGTGCATTCTACCATGTTCATCATACTGTTATGCACTTTGAATCAATTGCTGCTTGGTATTTGTTCTGCTTTGTGAGACAAAGTCCCTGTTCACAATCATTGAGGCTGAGCTACTAGCAGTAATAGACAGGGGCCTTCCCCTGAGTCTGCGTTACTAAGCTTTCCTCATCTGACACCCCTGGGTCACGCACACAGATCTGGGAGTTCCCAAGTCCCCGTGATGGGGTTCTTTCCACTAGGTTTGGGGGTTCACAGCTCCCCTTGAGTGACCACCTTCTTCCAAGGTCTGAACTTTCTGACCTACTGTGAGGAAAAGGAGCTGGTTGCAGAGTGTTGGCTCCTTGTGTTTGCTGAATTCTCTCTCTCCTCCTCTTGCTCCCAGGATTGTGCTCATGGATGACGCCATGGACTGCTTGATGTCTTTTTCTGATTTCCTCTTTGCCTTCCAGATACAATTTTACTACTCAGGTGAGTCCAGTCTCCTGGGAGGCTGGTGCCTCCACCATCTGCCCTAGCTTGTCTCTTTCTGTTGCAGCTTCTCAGCCCCCAAGTGTCTCTTGCACTCTTTCAAGTCTAATAAAAGGAAATACTTTTCACACAAAATACACATGCAGCCCGGGGAACTCACTGACACAGAATATCACTGAAATCAGGAGCCTGGCAGGATTCAAAAGGAAATTAAACATTAATATGGAGAGTTATAATGGTAAATACATTTATATTTAAAAGAGCCTTATAAGGGATATAAACTGTCAAACCTTGAGCCATATGTCAACCTCTAACTATTCAGGCTTAGGGGGCAGATTTTCATATATCTATCTACTGCAGGGTTTCTTTTTCTGAAGTAGCTGGTAATGGCCCCTGCTGGAGACAGGATACTGAACTAGATAGCCTGCTAGTCTGATGCGGTATGGCAATTCCTATATTTCAAGCTGTGCAGTTAGATTCAGCCCCTGTCCACAGTACAAATATCTGCCTTTCTCAAGACTGCTTCTCTGCAAACTAACTGATGAGGTCTGTCCTGCTGTGAATTCCCTCTGTGGAGCCCAGCTTTATCCATGACCATGTCATAAAGGTGAAGCAGCTCAGGGTACTAGTTTTGTGAGGGGTGGACTGAAATAGGTTTGGAGTGCCCTGAGTCAGGGATGGGAAAAGTCTGAGAAATGGCATGTGGTTGGAAAAACTTTCCTTGATACAGCAGATATTTCCACAGTGAGCTACAGAACCTCAACACAGCCTCAGAAGTCACCCCACTGCCCCCCCCAACATGGTCTCATTCACATATGCATTTCATACACATTTCCTCTCCCATATACACACACCCAAAACACACCACCCCATTTTTGTTCGCACATGCACACCCGTGCACACACACACGCTTGCACACTCTCCCACCAACCCACACACATGCAAACCACTCCAAGTGGAATCTAGATTTGTAAACTGTTGACCACATCCATAAACAAACTTGTTTAAAATTAGACTCTTGCAGTAAACAGTGGGCAGTACTGGGAGCCTGAGGAAAGTGCTTTCTGCCAGCTCTAGGTCTGGCCCATCCTGGCCTTTCTTTTAGATCCCATGTTGTATTTACTTTGGAGACGTGCTGAGGCAGCCTGGGATGCAGACTGGAGCCTGGCTAACCCGCTCCCTCGGCTCCTACTGCAATTCCTAACATTCAGTTCCTAACTTGGGTGATGTTTTATTCAATGGAAATGGAAGGGGAGGGGAGATTTTTGTGGTTTAGAAACTAATCTGGCAGGGTGGCATTGACATTAGCCCCCACACCGTACTTTTTTACCCACATGTAGCTTCCTTTCCCCCTTAGATGAACTACATTAGAGTGAGTGGCTACCTGCAGTAACTTTGGGTACCTCCCCTTGCAGCTCTTCAAGCTAGCAGTTTATATGGAAGATGCCTCTGTGCAGCACATGGGCCTGTATGGTATGTGATGTAAAGAGGCAGGATGCCTCAGTGCTGTACATGTGTTGAGGTCATACCGGTCTTACATACAGCTGCAGATGACGGTTTAGTACCAGCTCTGGCCAGAACCTGGTAGATCAGGTGAATGTTCTAATTGTCAATCCTATTATAGCCCTGAGTGCTAAGCCATCTTCTGGCTTTGCAGAGTTCCTGGAGAGCGTTGCTGCCATTTATCAAGATCTGTTGACTGGTAAGAATCCGAACACTGTGATTGTGCCAACATCATCCTCTGGGCAGCACCGTTCACGCCAGGCTCCAAGTGAGTGCAGCCCTCTTGATGGGGTGGAGGCATCTCTGTTCTACCACTGCCTAGAGTCCCTCTGTGATAGGTCAAAATACAGGTAAGGAGTGGGGGCAGACTCACAGCCAGTACCTGGAAGATTGTTTTAGGAAGGGTGGAGCTCTGAGGAACTACAGGGCTTTGCATCAGCTGTGGACCCCTCTAAGCCTCCTTGAATGGGTGTGAAGGGAGAGAACTCTGTGTAACAGGCCTAACAAAGAAAGAGAAATTATTTCACAGACATAAGCATTGAGGGGGTTTAGCTGATCATCGAGGTAAATGGTTCGCATTGGGACTATGCTTTCCTTTGGAGATTGTCCTTCTGCCCTGACCTCCTCGGCTATGGAAAAGGCTCAGTAGGCAAAGTGTGTTCACAATAGGGAATGAGCAAAACACTGTTGGCTTCCTGGAGGTGGGAGTGGTAGGAAAGGTCTCTTAGCATCAGAGAAGTTTGTAGAGGTTTGTATAGGTGCAGTAGCTAGTCACTAAGATGCAGTGTACAGTATAACTAGGGCCCTACCACATTCATGCCCATGAAAAATGCGTCATGGGCAACTAAATCTGGCCTCCCCCCATGAAATCTGGTCTTGTGTGTGCTTTTACCCTATACTATACAGAGTTCATGGGGGAGACCAGCATTTCTCAAATTGGAGGTCCTGATGCAAAAGGAAGTTGCAGGCGGGGTCACAAGGTTATTTTAAGGGGATTGAAGTATTGCCACCCTTATTTCTGTGCTGTCTTTGGAGCTGAGCAGTCAGAGAACGGCAGCTGTTAGCCAGGCGCCCAACTCTGAAGGTAGCATCCTGCCAGCAGCAGCGCAGACGTAAGGGTAGCAATACGATACCATACCATCCTTACTTCTGCGCTGCTGCTGGCAGCGGCTCTGCCTTTAGAGCTGGACTCCCGACCAGCAGCCGCCACTCTCCAGTTGCCCAGCTCTGAAGGCAGCATCGCCACCAGCAGCAGTGCAGAAGTAAGGGTAGCAGTACTGCAACCTCCCTTACAACATCATGAAACTTCAGACTTAAATAGCTGAAATCATGAAATTTACGATTTTAAAAATTCGATGACCATGAAATTGACCAATATGGACTGTGAATTTGGTAGGGTCCTAAGTATAACACCAGGCAGCTTGTGGGGAAGCAAAAGGCTTTCAAGCATAGTGCTCCAGCAGCAAACTAGCACTGCAGGGAGGGGCCATGGCTCACAAAGATGCCTGTTAGAAGTATGACAAGTTTCAGAGTAGCAGCCATATTAGTCTGTATCTGCAAAAAGAAAAGGAGTACTTGTGGCACCTTAGAGACTAACAAATTTATTTGAGCATAAGCTTTCGTGAGCTACAGCTCACTTCATCGGATGCATGCCGTGGAAAATACAGTGGGGAGATTTATATACACAGAGAACATGAAACAATGGGTGTTACCATTCACACTGTAACAACAGTGATCAGGTAAGGTGAGCTATTACCAGCAGGAGAGCGGGGTGGGGGGGGCGGCAGGGGGAAACACCTTTTGTAGTGATAATCAAGGTGAGCCATTTCCAGCAGTTGACAAGAACGGGTGACAGAGTAACAGCCGTGTTAGTCTGTATTCGCAAAAAGAAAAGGAGTACTTGTGGCACCTTAGAGACTAACCAATTTATTTGAGCATGAGCTTTCGTGAGCTACAGCTCACTTCGCTGTAGCTCACGAAAGCTCATGCTCAAATAAATTGGTTAGTTTCTAAGGTGCCACAAGTACTCCTTTTCTTTTTAAGAACGGGTGAGGAACAGTAGGGGGGGAAATAAACACGGGGAAATAGTTTTACTTTGTGTAATGACACATCCATTCCCAGTCTTTATTCAAGCCTAAGTTAATTGTATCCACTTTGCAAATTAATTCCAATTCAGCAGTCTCTCGTTGGAGTCTGTTTTTGAAGATTTTTTGTTGAAGAATTGCCACTTTTAGGTCGTAATCATGTGACCAAAGAGATTGAAGTGTTCTCCGACTGGTTTTTGAATGTTATAATTCTTGACGTCCGATTTGTGTCCATTTATTCTTTTACGTAGAGACTGTCCAGTTTGGCCAATGTACATGGCAGAGGGGCATTGCTGGCACATGATGGTGTATATCACATTGGTAGATGTGCAGGTGAACGAGCCTCTGATAGTGTGGCTGATGTGATTAGGCCCTAGGATGGTGTCTCCTGAATAGATATGTGGACACAGTTGGCAATGGGCTTTGTTGCAAGGATAAGTTCCTGGGTTAGTGTTTTTGTTGTGTGGTGTGTGGTTGCTGGTGAGTATTTGCTTCAGGTTGGGGGGCTGTCTGTAAGCAAGGACTGGCCTGTCTCCCAAGATCTGTGAGAGTGATGGGTCGTCCTTCAGGATAGGTTGTAGATCCTTGATGATGCATTGGAGGGGTTTTAGTTGGGGGCTGAAGGTGACGGCTACTGGCGTTCTGTTATTTTCTTTGTTGGGCCTGTCCTGTAGTAAGTAACTTCTGGGTACTCTTCTGGCTCTTTCATCCAGACCACACCACATGATCCATTGTCTACAGCCAAGCTCTACGATTCAGCCGCATTTGCTCCAACCCCTCAGACAGAGACAAACACCTACAAGATCTCTATCAAGCGTTCTTACAACTACAATACCCACCTGCTGAAGTGAAGAAACAGATTGACAGAGCCAGAAGAGTACCCAGAAGTTGCCTGTTGCCAACTGTGTCCACATATCTATTTAAGGGACACCATCATAGGGCCTAATCACATCAGCCACACTATCAGAGGCTCGTTCACCTGCACATCTACCAATGTGATATACACCATCATGTGCCAGCAATGCCCCTCTGCCATGTACATTGGCCAAACTGGACAGTTTCTACGTAAAAGAATAAATGGACACAAATCGGACGTCAAGAATTATAACATTCAAAAACCAGTCGGAGAACACTTCAATCTCTTTGGTCACTCGATTACAGACCTAAAAGTAGCAATTCTTCAACAAAAAAACTTCAAAAACAGACTCCAACGAGAGACTGCTGAATTGGAATTAATTTGCAAAGTGGATACAATTAACTTAGGCTTGGATAAAGACTGGGAGTGGATGTGTCATTACACAAAGTAAAACTATTTTCCCATATTTATTTCCCCCCGTACTGTTCCTCACCCGTTCTTGTCAACTGCTGGAAATGGCCCACCCTGATTATCACTACAAAAGGTGTTCCCCTCCCCTCCCCCCCCGGCTCTCCTTCTGGTAATAGCTCACCTTACCTGATCACTGTTGTTACAGTGTGAATGGTAACACCCATTGTTTCATGTTCTCTGTGTATATAAATCTCCCCATTGTATTTTCCACAGCATGCATCCGATGAAGTGAGCTGTAGCTCATGAAAGCTTATGCTCAAATAAATTTGTTAGTCTCTAAGGTGCCACAAGTACTCCTTTTCTTTTTGTTAGAAGTATGCTTTGATTATGGAAGGTATTTCAGTGGTACTCATTGTCTTGGTATCTGAGCACCCAGGCACATTCATAAAGTTGTTCTCACAACAGCCCCAGGAGCTTGAATCTATCATTAACTCATTGTACTAATGAGGAGTTCAGGCACCGAACAAACAAGTGACTTGTCCAAGGGAGTCTATTAGAGGCAGCAGTACACCCATAGATCACCAGAGTCACAGTCCGGTGCCCAGTCTACAAGACTGTTCTTCCTTCAGCACAGCATAGAAGAACACCAGGCCTTACAGATACAGATTTCTGTATCCTCATCTGCTAAGATTCCTATTTGTCCAGGTAGATGGAATGTGCCCTTCCAGAAGGCTTTCTCCTCTCCTTGGACTGAAGGCAATTATGGCTGATTTTGGGGATCTACCCTAGCTTGAAGGTCTTGCTTAGCAAAAGGCAACAGGTGGAAGTACCAGTTTACTTCCTCCAATCCATTCCAGGAGGATATAGTCAGGGAACACAGCTAGGGCTGCTTCAGGGTGGTCAGATATCAGGGAGTTAGAAGGATGAAGATGTTCTATGATTCATGCCAGGTTTTATTTTCCTCTCTCTTCTTCTCCATCTAGCTGTCCCCCATCTGCCCTTGTCAAAGAGGTGCTGAGCAGTGTACAGAGACTGACCTTCTATGGATTCCTTATGGCTCTTGCAAAGCATCATGGGATCAACAGAGCCCTAGGTAAGGAGAGGAACAGAGCCCTGTGGATATGGCCCTAGGTTTTTCCTCGTTCTGCATTTTTTGTGGAATTTTCTGTAGAATCATGCAGCAGATTTTAAATTATCATTGAAAATAAAGGTCTCCCTCCCTTGTGGTCACAAATGAAACCTTATGAAACAAATGAAAACATAGTCTGATGCAGCAACATCTGTCTGAGTCTGCAGAATGCCTGAAACAATAGGTCTAGGGAGTATTGAGATTTGAGATGTTGACATTGACACCGATAATAGCAGTACTGTTAACTATTTACTTGCTGATCATTTTAACAGAAATATCCATCTAATTTAATGTGTTTATCCATTCATGTTGGAAGGCACAGGTAGTGCATCGGGGGCGAGTAAGACCGCTCATTGTTCTCAGAAGTTGCTAGGGTGGGGAACTGAGTTCAAGTCTCCTTTCCCCCAAATGTTAAATGATCTTCATCTTTGGCTACAAGTGAAAAGGAAGAAAAAAATGCATCCTCATCCCCAATACCTCCCTGGGGCCAAAGACCAAACTGCCTCCCAGACCTTCCCAACTGTCTCCCACCCCAACTGCTGAGCCTCCAGCTTTCCCAAATAACCCCTCCAAGGCAGTTATATGTTGTCAGTTCAAAAACCTGTGCAATATTAAAGATGTGGGGCCTATGTAAAATACATTGAATTTATTGTCAGAAAAAGGCACAAGGGAAACTGAATTGGTTGGCTTGTTCAGGGTCATATTTAATGTTGTCACATCCTCCCATTGTGAACATATTTGAAGCTGCTGGAGAATTCTGCACCAGACTGGGTTGGAACCCAGGGGAAGAAGGGGGCTGGCTGTAAAGTGTCAGCCCTGGGTGGTGCAGAGCACATGGCCTCTCACAGCTCGGTCCCATTCCTCTGATGCGCAGGTCAGTGTTATCCAAGAGCAGGGGAACTGGACTGCTCCTTGCCTATGCCTCATTTTTATAGATTTCAAACTCTTTATTCCATGCAGATCCCCTGTTCCTTGCTTGTGCTTCCCCTTCCCTTCCGCAAAAGTGAACAGAGGTCACTTGTTGGCTGAGTTTAGCAGGCTGAACCTGTAACCCCAAGGCTGTCTCAGGGCTTAGGAGGAATATCTGGATGCCTGGGGCTTTCCACCTCTTAGTCTTCACATGATGAGACCCAATCAACAGGACTTCCATCCTATTGGACAGTTTCTCCCTCTAGTTCCAGGGTTGATTCTCCAATAGTCCCCATACTTCAGAGAAGAGCCTCAGGGGAAAGTAGCTTCCCCTTCCTGAAATGCTTGCTCCTTCTCACAGGTGTGTGTCTTGGCAGAGAGCTGAGCCTGGTTGAGCCTCCGCCCTCTACAGACCATTTGACCTGTGAATACTCCTCTCAGGCAGGGCTGTTTACCAAACAAACAAAAAAACAACACAGAGATTATATATCAAAGGGACATGAATACAACCCAGCAATCCCCTCTGCGAACAGACTTAGAAAACAGTGTATTCACTGGAGAAGGTGATGCCTGGATTGCACCAAGCAAGGCTTTTTCCCCTTAGCTCTATGAAATCCACTTCCAGCAAGGTGGAAAAAAAACAGATGGGCTGAGAAATCCCTGCCCACAGCTTCCATTGTACCTTGTTCAAAGTCTGTGGGTTTTCCTTTCCATTAACACAGCCCTGGCCTCTGGCCCCCTGCCAGCCTCCTGCTGAGGCCTCTCATGGGAGGGGTAGCAGCCGCAAGTCTAACAGGTGCAGCATCTTGGCAAGGAAGAAGGATTCTTCTCCTACTGTCTTTTAAGCTTTCTTGCATGATGATTTGAATAGTCTTTGGGCTGCAGGGGATCACAGGCTCCCCAATGCCCTGCAGCAAGGGCAGTTCCAGGCGAGAGCTTCAGAGGCAAAGGAGCTTTCAATCAGGGCCCTGTGTTCTTTAGTCTCACTGGGGCCTCGCAGGAAGCTGCCGGGCTAGTAGAATAGGGATGGGGATTAGAGTGATTTATTCTGGCTGGGGCACCATTGATGAGTTTGTCAGGCAGATTGGAATCTGCAGCCTAACTCCAGTGTCAATATTGATTCATGAATCCTTTTGAGAGTTATTTACCAATTCTCCCAAGTAATTCAAGTGCCCCAGAGACCTCACTACATGTTCTGCAAATGCAGAAACAAGCCCAGGCTTTATCTGACTTATTCTTCTAATTAGGCCCATGGCAAGCAGCAGGTTGGAGCACTCCTGGGCTTCTCGGTCATGGTGACAGGAGCACTAGAGCATCTGGCTTCTCTGGTGGTTGTGGGGGCCCCCCAAACTGGAATAAATTGAGGGTCAGCTGTCGTTGGTGTGGGTTCTTATTTGGTGCCCATCACTGCAGTAGCTGAATGCCTCTGACAAGGCTCCTATAAAGGAGTGCATGAATCCCCAGGCCCTGCCTCCTTGGGGAACAAGAGACCAGGGCTATTAACCAAATCCAGATCTCCCACATAGTAGTATAAAGCACTTACCCCAAAGACACTGACTGTGGCGTCTAGGTTTCATGCACAGCAGAGCACACCCCACTGAGCCATTGGTCCAGCTCTGCAATTGTTCTGAAGCCTTGTTTATACTTGGGGTTTTGCTCTGGCAGTGTCCTGGCCAGGGCAAGGCAGTTCCTATCCTCTTTGTGTTGGCCTGGCCCACATCCTTCCTGGATCTGTGTACAGGGGGGAGTTAACCACAGGTTTAGAAGAAGGGACTTCCTAACAGACTGCTGCCCTCCTTTCCAGTGTAACTCAGTGTGAACCCTGAAGCATCAACAGGCACAGTCACCTGACCACACTGCACATGCCTCATCCTGAATAGGGATATACCAGCCCCAGTTAACATGCCCTCGTCAATATCCTGGTCTTACAGTGAGAAATGGGGGAGATGATCTCTGACCCATCCTACTGGGCCCATCCCTCTTGCACCCTGGCAGCAGCTGCTGACAGAGTGTGGCCCATCCACTTATCTGCAGTTCCTCAGATCTCATAGAAAACCAGGGTTGGGCCTGACAGCCTTCCTGTCCCTGGGAATATACTAGAGGTGCTGTCTGGGGTGCGGAATGGTTTAGCCCCAGGCCTGAGCTCAGAGCTGCCACAAGCACTGACAAATCTGCTCTCCCAGCCACAAATTTCTGAGTCTCTGAGATTCAGCCCTGTCTATGCTGTAACTGCTACCTGAGTGTGTAACAGTCAGTGACATACTTTGCTCTAAAGCTGGTTTGTGCCCACAGAACAGGGTCAATGCTCTGATAGTGACTATAGCTGCTAACTGGGTGCTGTGTTTGGCAGTGGACCAGGCCCTTGTACAGTTATTTTGCACAGTGGCTGGGACCCCCAATCGTGCCTGTGTAACTTTTTTGGCTCGTCCTCTTTTCTCCAGCTCTGTGTGTAGTAGGACATCCCAGAGTGCATGCCCCATGTACTGCTAGTACTGCTCTCTATGCATGTCCTCTGGGTATTCTGTCCCCTGCTGCAGCACTCTGGGATAGCTGCCTGGATTTTCTCAGAATGCTCTGATACCAGTAGAGTCAGGCAGCCTCGTGAGTGTGACTGTGCAAACACATTTGACACATGGCTGTACTGTGAAAAAGGCGGCTGTGTCGCATCAGCGGAGTGTGCCATGCACAGGTCACAAAGACTTCTGTGCCTTAGTGCGGACAACGCCTTACATTCAGGCTGAGCTGGGCTGTGTCAGTGAACAGTGTACAGCCATAGACCAGGTGGGAAGGAGGGCCTCCTCTCTTTTGTAGATCTGATACTGCATAGCTCTATGCTATAGAGTCCTTGAACTCTATTGTGCATGGAGCCTGTTCCCACATGGCCACCCTCTGCATTGAGTGTTTTCTTGCTGCTGTTTTCCAGGGGCTCTGCCAGATAAAGGAGACCTGCTTCTTGACCCTCCCATGGATAAGGAATTGGAGAACTTGTAAGTGCAGTTGTCCAGAGTGGGAAGGAAGGTGGCAGATCCAAGGCAGCATGATGGGAGCCTGGGGTTGGGAGCTGTCCCCTTTCCTCTCACCCAGCCATAAGACAATGGAGCAGTTGATGAGGCAGTCCTTCAGCCTAGGCAGCAAAGGCCCTTTTGTGGAGTGTTCCTAGGTGTAGCAGACTAAGTTGTTGGGATGGTCTTCAAATGCAGAGAAGAGACCTGTCTGCAGGGAGACACAGAGGCAGTGGAGAACCCCAAGCAAAGGACCTTTTATTGTGGAGGATCAAGTCTCATGCAGTGGTGAAAATAGCAAGACAGTTGGGGAAGTAGAGGCTGTGACTTGGGGAGAGGAACCTAAGAATGGCCATAATGGGTCAGACCAGTGGTCCATCTAGCCCAATATCCTGTCTTCTGACAGTGGACAGTGCCAAATGTTTCAGAGGAAATGAACAGAGCAGAGCAATTATTGAGTAATCCATCCCCTGCCATCCAGTCCCAGCTTCTGACAGAGATTTAGGAACACCGAGAGCATGGGGTTGACCTATTGAAACATGAGGAAGGAGTGACAGAATCAAAAGCCAGACAGGATCCATCTGCCAGGTACCACTGCAGAGCGTTCCCTGGTCTGCTGTAAGCATCTCTCCCTGTGTTACAGGACTAGTTCTGTGAGATCAGCTCTGGATCTGTGATCCTATCCTGGGCTTGCTCCAGACCTGCTGCTGAGTAAGGGGTGAATATGACAGACTAGGCCACCTGGGGTTTGTCATTTCTCTTTCAGACTATCTCAGGTTTCAGGGCTCTCCATCTCCACTCCAGCCGGCTCCAGTGGGGACATTGCGAACCTGCCTACCCGCACCTCCCCCAGAATCAGCTCCCCCTGGAAACCTCTTCACCACCGCCAGAAAGTGGATACAGAGAGCGATGGCTCCACCGACGAGACAGAATCCTCTGAGAACTAATCCCCCTCCTGGCTGTCCCTAGGCTCATGTGGGGGAACAGCACCTCATTCCAGATGCTGAAAGGTGATGGCATTGCCTCTTAAGATGGGTCCCACCCATTCTGCACCTGCATCTAGGTGCAGGTACATCCACACCATTCCCCATTACCAGGACCACCAATCCCATCCCAGCCAAAACAACACCATTCTCCTATCCCCTAATTAGCTGAGGAATCTCTCATCCAGAGGTCACTTCCAGCTGTAGAAAGGAGTACTTCTGGCACCTGAGAGACTAACCAAGGTGCCACAAGTACTCCTTTTCTTTTTGTGAATACAGACTAACACAGCTGTTACTCTGATTCCAGCTGTAGAGTTATGCTGCCCTCTGCTGGCAAATCAGACAAACCAGTGGAAGCATGCTCTGGGAAGACCTCTCCACTCAATCTTCCTCTTACTCAGAGAGTGGTAGGAAATTTTCCTGCTGTTGGTCTCACCCTGGTGCAGTTGGACAGATTCTAGCAACAGTGGGTGTTTTGTTGTGTAACTCTGCTCAGACCTGATGTAGACAATCTGGTGGTTAGCAGCTGGTCCACACTAGTGCTTCTACTATAATTACTCCTGGCAAAGCTGCATCTGTGTGAGAGCAGTGGCAGGAGAAGTTCCTAAAATTAGAAAAGACCTAGCTGTTGTCCTCTTCACACCATCAGTGTTTTCTCCTCAGAGGGAGTGTCTAAGAGATACCAAAGTAAAAGGACACAAGGTTTCAGTTAATAAGTACTATACCATTGTAGTACTCAAGTTGTAGTTATAGTATAGATGTATGGCTCATCTGTTGTATTAGGTTATCCTCTCGGAGCCCTCTCTCTAGAGCCTGTCTCCCTGGGACCACCCTCTCTATAATTACATCAGCTAGGGAGAAGTACCTGTTATCCTCAATCCAGTATCTGGGATGACACAGCATATAAATTCCCTGGCCACAGACCTTGTGGTCCACAAACATACAGTGTCCTAACTACTGTGTTAGATAGGATGGCGTCTTGTGCATAGGGGGAAAGAAAGGGTCAGAGTTATCTTCACTAAACCGCAGTTATCTGTTGTGAGAGTGCAGGCACTAATATAGCAGCAGTGGAGTCAACATCTCTTGGATTCTGCCCCTACAAGAATGAACCCCCCTCCCTTATGCATTATTACTGGATAATCAGACTATGGAACTGTAGCAGTTTAGTCTCCACTGCCCTGGAGGCCTAAACGGAGTTTGGCGTTTCATAATTTGCCTTGGTCTGCCCCATAGGCTAGTTATCTCCCCAGGGTTTCACTCTCCTGATTCTCAGGGAGTCTTTCCCCCTTCCCCTAGGTTTGTGAAGTGAAGAACACCTGGAGCAGTTCATCTGAGGTTTGGGATTAAATTGGGCAATGCTACGCAGCCAAAAGTTAGGCTCCATTTAATGGCATCAGGATGGACTTGGCCCTAGAGCGATCTGTTATAAGAATAAGCTTGCTCAAATCCTCCCCAGCCTGTGCCCCTGCACCAGCCCCAGCTGAGAAGAGCTGGTAGGAAAGTTATTTATGTATTGTAATTTATTTTATTTAAACTGCTGTAACGGTCCTGTCTGTCTTTGAGTAACTACACAATCGAGGGAATAAAGCACTTAGTGCAAGATGAATACTAAGTCTGGGGCTCCCACTTTGCTGTGTCATCTCTGAAGGAGTCAGCACCCCCAAACACATTAGCTAATGCAGCTCACAGCACTGTGTTTGCTGAATGGAGGAAGGTGTCAGAACACCCAACTAACCTAAGTGATAGTGTATAACCTGCAAACTGGCAATAAAGGAGCCAGCAGGTGTGGAGATCATGTTCCCAAGGAGAGCAGAAAGTACGGGAGGGTGTCCACATTCTCTGGCTGTGCAATGTGAACAGTCTTTGGACTATTCTCTCTATGTCAACTCGATACTAGAGAGGGCCCCATGTCTTCCACTATATTCTATACTGGATGAAATGCACTGACAGCACTCAATAAACATACTTCTGAATACCAAACTTTGTTTCAAAAACCAGGTAAAGTTTCTGAGAACAATGTACTTACCAACCACGTATAAACTGCTCACAGTTAAAAGCAAGGAAAGGCATGAATAATTAAGGGTCTTACACGTCCCATATAATAAACATATGATTCTTATCCAGCACAAAGAGATGCATTGTTCATCACAAGAACCTTAACTCTGGCCTATAGACTGATTTTAATGTATTATTTCTGTTAGCTTGGCTTTGGTAACTACATATTTAAGGGAGGCTGTGTCATTGATATGGACACATATAAGGCCTGATTCATCATTACTCTATGGCAAAAGATCAAGGAAACTCCCTGTGTCCCTACAGTGGCCCTACCACCACTGCAGGGATGAATCTGCCCCTTATCCTTTTGTTTCATGTTATGCACGGGTCTACAATGTGTTTATATTCAGTGCTCACTAATGAAAGACTAATTTTGAGCCTGTCTTATGATGCATTGGCCATTCCAGCAAAACCACCCTTATCTGCTGGTCTGTCACTCCACAGGGCCTGCCAGAACACTCTGCACTGCCTGACCACAGCTGCCTCTGATATTGCATGACTGTTTTTCAGCAGCTCCTAAGGAAACCTCGCTCACCAAGCAGGAGCTCAGCATTCACTCTAGCCTCCTTTTAGGGGGAGGGAGGAAGCTCTAAGAAATGCTGCCAGTACATTAGGGCTTAATGTACTTCCCGCTGGGAATTATGGGAATTTCCCTAGAGTTCAATCCCTTTTCCCACAATTCCCCTGCGTTCCCAGAAGGCTTCCAGAAATCACTGCATTAGTGAGCTGTAGCAAGGACTGTGGGACTAGACACCCCCAGAGGACAGTGTAGTTACAACTATTATTCAGTACTAGCACCCAATCAGCCAGGGTGGAATGGACACCCTGTCTTTAGTGGTAACACTGAGGCTAGTCCACAAGGTTAGGCCTCTAGTAATCACACAGCCAAAGTCCAGCTTTCTCTCTCAACTCAGGCTCAAGTTCTACTTTGCTTCAAATGCCCTGACTTATTGGTGCTCCTATAGGAACAATTGCTGCAATACCCAGGAAGGCCTGAACTTTTGCCTCTTTTCAGCACTCTGATTAATCACTTCATGCAGCATGATCTGCATCCTTGGCATGCTGGGTGAAGGCGATGTCTCAGGCCGGTAGAGGGAGAGATTTAACATTGTTTCATCAACAGGGTTGGTGTGAGGCAGATACTGAAGTCTTCAAATAGCCATCCTGGGCATTCTGACCCCCCACTACCACAGCAGGGATGGAGATCAATGAAGAGCCATGAGATTTTTTTAGGGCATGTTTACACTTCAGTATAAATCTATGGTTCAAACTCGGGCCCAAGCCTAACCCCCTTTCCAGCTACATGCAAATTCTTCTAAGCTAGGGCTCAGACCCAGCATCCCAGGACCCCATGGGAATGGAGGGTCCAAGCCTGAGTCAAACCAGGACCCAGGGATCAAGCCTTTTGCTTTTCAGTGTAGATGCAGCCCACCCTAAACTCATGCACTAGGAGTTATGTCTATGTAGCAATGTAAGTCCAGGGCTAGTACACCTGAAGTTAGCAGACCTGGAGTTTGTTCACCTGAGGCTTGAGCATCTACATTCATTTGTAACCCCAGGTTAGGAATTGTTGAACTCTGAGTCCCAACCTGTGGTTCCAGTGTCTATAGTGCATTATGGGGAGGACCTGAGTCCAACCACCCATATCCCAGACTTTCTAGTGCCCTCCCTAAATGTGGCTGCTCTAACCCTTCACTCATGGTGCGATATGGAGAAAAACTGGACTGGCCACCAAACTTGACTGTCCAGAGAACAAAGGAAGTAAGCCTGTGGGTTTGTGGAATACTTTTGGCTGACTCCCAGAAAACTAGGCCAGTGGGCAAAGCAATAGTGCATAAAGCCTAGGTCTCCACTTGACTCAGGCTTGGACCCTCCACCCCTAGTTCCAAGCTACTCCCAGGAGAATTCTGTGCCAAATTTTTGTTTTACATTTGTGCTCAATATTTTAAAATTCTGCATATTTTATTTGTCAAAATAACAAAAGAATCATACCAGTTTCAATTATTTTGGTAATTTATTTCAAAATACCAATCAGCAAGTCTGTCTGTAACAATTTAGACACCAAAAAAAGATTCAGGACATGTTTTTTTGACAAATTCCTTACTAGGCATATTAATATAGAACTTTGAGTAATAATTAATTTAAACTACAATAGAGAAACATATTTCCCACACCCCTCAGAAGATGTACAAAGGCTTGGGGGAGTCAAGGGTAACGAAGGAGCTGAGGGAGAAGGAAGTAATCCTGGGAGCGAACCTGGAAGGTTGTTGGGTGGCTGCGGGGAGAAGTATGAAATAGTTTTTTCTTTGAAGTGGTGGGGGAAAGATTGTTAGGGAATTGAGGAGCCTCCCCCTTACACACCCTAGTTGCCCCTTGGTTCTCCCACTCATTCAGGAACATCTGCTCCATCCCCAACTTTCCCTGCACCGCCCTCCCCCCGTGTGTCCCTACACCCCGCTCCCATTCAGCTCTGGCACAATGCTATCACCCCACTAGCTCTTGTGCCCCCACCCCAGTCTATCCCCCATTAGCCCTTCTGAACCCTAGTCTATGTGACTCCCACAGCAGCCCTATGTTCCCCACTCTGTCCATCCATCCCATATACTGCCCCCCCCCCCGTCACCTGGCCCTGCAGGCATGTCACCGTGAGAAAAGCAGTCTCTGCTCTCTCCCTCTCCGTTGCCGGCTGCTCCAGTGTGTGAGCCAGCTGCTCACTCTTCTGGTGCCACAGCAGCCCCTGGTGGGCAAAAGGTGTAATTGCAGTGCCACTCCAGGAGAATATATTACAGTAACTCCTCACTTAACATCAAAAAAAGAAAAGGAGTACTTGTGGCACCTTCATCGGATGAAGTGAGCTATAGCTCACGAAAGCTTATGCTCAAATAAACTGGTTAGTCTCTAAGGTGCCACATACTCCTTTTCTTTTTGCGAATACAGACTAACACGGCTGTTACTCTGAAACCTGTCACTTAACATCGTCCACGTTAACGTTGTTTCATTATTAGGTCGCTGACCTATTGGAGAACAGACACCTTTAAAGTCCTGCAATGTTCCCTTATAACACTGTTTGGCTCCCCCAACTCCGCCTGCCCCGTACTCCTGCTGGGGACAGAGTCAGGGAATGGGGCCTTGCCCAGTTCTGCCTGCCTGGCACTCCTGCTGGGGAGCAGGGTCAGGATGCGGGGACTTGCCCTGCTTCACCCACCCAGCATTCTAGCCAGGGAGTGGGCAAGCCCCTGTGCCCCGACTCCGCTACGCCCCTGCTTCAACCAAGCGTCACAATCATCATTGGTGAGTACAGTATTATTTAAAAGGTATACCGTATATGTATATAATGTCTTTTGTCTGGCAAAAAAATTTCCCTGGAACCTAACCACCCCTTATTTACATTAATGCTTATGGGGAAATTGGATTTGCTTAACATCCTTTCACTTAAAGTTGCATTTTTCAAGAACATAACTAGGACATTAAGAGAGAATAGAGTGACCAGATGGCCCAATTTTATAGGGACAGTCCAGATTTTGGGGGCTTTTTCTTATATAGGCACCTATTACCCCCCACCCTGATTTTCTACACTTGCTATCTGGTCACCCTAAGTAAGGAGTTACTGTATTCTATATGGAAACAAAATCTGCAGGGGACATGAATTCTGCACATACCACGGAATTCCCCCAGGAGTAGTCCAAGCCTTGAGTTAGCTTAATCTGTGTATAGATGGTAGGTGGGGGAAATTAGGTTTGCACCTTAGTTTGAACCCTGGCCTTTCCTTGCAGTGTAGCCACCCCCACCCCACACACCTATTCCACAACCCTACTAGTACCTTGGGGTACGTCTGTACTGCAGTCAAAGACTGGGGCACTGCCAAGGCTGGCCCAGGCCAGCTGACCCGGGTTGGGGGGCTCCGAAACTGCAGCGTGGACATTCAGGCTTGGGCTGGAGCCTGGGCTCTGACCCCATGAGGGGGAGGGGCTCAGAGCTGCTACCCTGCACTGTTGGCCCCACCCCGCCCGCCACGCAGCCTCGCCCCCGCTGCAGGCCCACTCACGCGGCTCCGCAGTCTTACTGGCGCATGCGCGAGCACGGGGCAGCTGTCGCCGCAGCCTCTCGTTGCGTTCGACCGCTACGTGCGCGCCCGCGCGCCTCTGCCCCAGGCAGCCCGCTGCGGGCCGCGCGCCAAGGCCCGATGGGGAGCTGGGGGCGGCCGGGCACGGAGGGAGGGAAGGAAGAAAAGCTCCTCTCCGGCTCGGGCCCCCCCAGCACAAACCAGGCCCAGCGCGGAAGCTGCAAAGGCCCAGGGGAGAGGAAGGGATCCCAGGCCGGGCTTCTCCCCACGTCACATCACCCCTTTCCCTGCCCCTGAGCCCCATGGCCTGTTCCCTGCTTATTGGCCACGGGCCCCCCTCCAGTCCCCAGAACCCCATTCACAGCGTCCAGAGCCTCCCGCTGTTATCGGGGTGTCCGCCGAGCTTGCCCACCGCCTCCCTCCCGGCCCTCTCGCGGGGCGGGGCTGGCCAGCTGTGCCTCGCTGTTGTGATCAGCCGCTCGGGCCTCTGCCTTTTTCCGAAGCTGGTTTGTCATCCCCATGCCTGACTTTGATCGGACCTGAGTTGGCACAGCAGAGCCCACCTCCAACCTCCAGTGGCACCTCAGCCCCTACCTCACCCACTCTGCCAAGAGCCGTAAGTCTGGCACCCACTACACCCACCCCCCAAACCAGGGCTCAGAATTGCCTCCGCACAGGCCCTGAGCTTGGCTCTGAAGTACCAGCCTAACCCCTGCTTTGGGGAGCTGTTTCAGGGGATTTTTCTGCCTACCGCCTCCCTAAGGTGGCCATGGTGGGTAGCTACAGTGGAGTGCGGAGAAATATCTCTGTTCCCTCACAAGCTCAACTGTTTTGCATCTATCTCTGGTTAGTCTTAGCCCTGGCAATCCCAGCCCACAAAAATAAGCTCCACCCGCTATGCTCTCCAGCTGCCTGAGGTGGAGGCAGAGTGACTTCCTCATCCACACTTGTGTAAGGGTATGTTCTACAAGGACGTGGTGGGTAGTGCCCAAGCCCAGTAAGAACTGAACACAGCCTGGAATATGGCAGGGAGGGGCAGAAGTGGTGCCTGAGGCCAAACAAGGCAGAGCAAATTAGTTCAAGACAGGAGGGGCTTAGGTTTTTTCTCATGTTCAGCAATGGATTCTGCTCCCCACCTCTCCTACAGTTCAACAGAGAGCCCTGTGGTCACACTGTTAAACATTAACACATTCAGTTGATGGCCTGGTGACCGAAAGGGTAACTTGTTGCTGAAACCCAGAGATTTTTTTTTACAGAGTCACAACCTAGAGATTGAGGACCTCCAGAGTTCAGACCTAAGTTTCAGAGTGACTCAAAACCTCTGCACTGGAGCAAAAGCAGCAGCATGAACACATTACTGAATTAGGGATAGCTCAGTAATAAATCTATAGTAAATTTAAGTGCAAAATTCAACTCAAAACAGATTCAGTCTTCCTTTTCTGTATGCAAGACACAGACCATCCCTCCAAAAATTACAGCAGTTTGAGTAAGGAATGAACTTCCTGAGAATGTACAAGTAAAACTCTTAATTAGCTTAGAAATTGAGGTAAACTAAAAATGGGTCCTTCAGAAATTTAGCAATCAAAACTTTTTGCCCCCAATAATGTGACAGAGTAACAGACGCTACAACTATCCCCTATAATTAAAACTCACTGAACTCTTTCACCACAGCTGTATTTCAATATTTTCTTTTAGATTAATGGTAATATCCCCCCAGTGATTCTTCATAGCTGAAAGTTTCTCCTTTAGCAGAGAAGCATACAATGGTCTCCATCAGAATTCCAAAGAACTGCCCTTTTTCAAAATGACTGCCATCGCCCATTGTTCGCAGAGGCCTGAGCCACAGTGGCCCTCAGTTGGTAGCCATTTTGAGAAAGATCGCTCATTGTTCTCAAACAGAATGTTCCTTGATGTTAGCTGTGGCTTCAGCCCCATTGAGAAACTTGGGAGCTGTCAGCCATTTTGAAACAAGACACTTCTGCATGATGACCTTTACTGAGAACAGCAGCAAATACAGATGCCAAGCCTAAGTATCTTTTGAAAAGTTTCACACTTTGCACCTGATCCCCTCAACAGATAGGGTGTGCAGAATAATAAGGGAGGTGGCGAAGGGACGGGAAAACTGGTGTGCACACACAAGAGTGTAAGGAGGTGTGAGAAACAGTGGGAATCGAGAGGACAGCAAGGAAGGGAAAAGTGGGGTGAAGAGTCCAGCTGATTTGCATTGCTCTGGCAAAACAAAGCAGCTGTAAACCCAGATTAATTGAAGCAACTGCTGTGCTGCTTCCAGAGGGTACCAATGAATCTAGCTATAAAAGTTAAAATTAAAAATTATTTAAGGCTGACACTTCATATTTTCTATTGATTAGAAATAGCACATGGTAATACTGAGTTTGTTCAGTGTTCACATATTACACCAGGTTGGCTCATGTCATAGCTTCTACAGGCCAAGCTCATGGCATGCATCATTCCATTTCCCTCACAAGCTCCCTGCATGCCATCCTCCCCTCTCCCTCTATTTCAGGGACTCCCTTCAACCCCACCCCAGGGACTCTGCACCTCATCACTCCACAGTACCCCAGGCCTCGACGTAGGCCCTTATTCTCCTCCATTCCTCAAATTCTTATCCTACTTTCTCTTTCAGAGAGCACAGGCAATGATGTGATGGAGATATTAGTATGATGGAATGTGTTGAAATGCTCCTATTATGAGTATACAATTAGACACCAGGATGAAGCTAAATGGACCTACTAGCCAGATGCCAGGAGCTCCAGGCATCTCCCCTGCCCCCTTTTGCCCCTGCCACTTTACTGATTTTCACCAAAATCAGTAGAGTTCTGCACATGGATAGCTAAAATAGTCCTGGCATTTTGGAAGTGATCAAATACAGCATTCAAAAGTTACCACATTACATTCAAACAGAGAAATACATTCAACTCAATGTCAGGACCTCACAAGCTCAGTCAGTGCCCCCTTCCCCCCCCAACCAAAAGCTACAACAACATAAATTTAAGGCTGAGTACAGATTAATAGTTTACCCTAAACTACATTACAGGAATATTATAATCATCCCAACCCAAAGAATTATAAACCCAGGAAATTCATGTAGTGGTTAAACTTAAAACCTAACTGACATTCCAGGGTTTAAACAATTCTTTAGAGTAGTAGCTTAGAATAAACTACATTAAACTCTCAACCTTAGCTCCACCTAAGCTTTGTTTCTCTAGGAACCCCAAACAGTGGGGCATCACTTTCCCCAGCTGGTGGCTTGATGTTTACTTGCAGTTTACTGATAGAGCTGCCACTTACACTAGGGTGTAACACACAAGGGCTGGCCTGGCCTGTCCTTAGACCAATCAAGCCAGCTTCAGCTCCAAGGCAAGGGTGGAAGGTTGCTAGTAAGTGGATTGCTCTATCCACCACCCACTTCTCCACTCGCTGCTGCCTCATTCCAGTAAGCTGCATAGCCCAGCATAAGCCGGCAGGAAAGAATTAGATGAGAAGAGGGTGGTTAGTGATTTGAAAACCCAAATCAGAACACAGCCATGGCCCAGCCAGTACAGAGCATCCCTCATGTAGCCCATGTTACAGAAGGGGGAGCTGCCCACATTTGCTTAGCCTGCTCCCTCTCACTCCTCCTTGCACAAACCCACCCAGCACCCCAGGCCCATTCTAGAAAGAGACTAGACAGAGAACATACAGGTGTCTGATTTTATTTAGTTGAGGGAAAGAATTCCACTTCACTCCTCCTCATATGGCTGAGCCCTGAGCCCAGCCACAAACACAGCTCATTAATACCCTTATCTCCTAAATAATACGAACAGTCCAGAGAAGAGAAATCCCTTCCCATCTCAGAGCAGGAGCACCAGGCCATAGCACCAACCTTTGCCAGCCTCTCCCTCAGACAGAGAGTAGCTGGAGAGGCTGTCGCTGCTTTGCTCCAAGACAATTTTAACAGTTAAAACCTAAGCATCAGTGCATATTTCAGAGCCCAGGGAGCACGATCTGGAGGAGGTGCACAGGGGATAGGGGAAGAACTGCAGGAAGGTAAGGCAGGCAGATGCTCAGATCCTGCAACTGTACAAGTTAAGGTTGTGTGTCTGCACTGTACAATGAACAACCACAGAAAGGAGGGTGGGTAAGACCCTGCTGGGCCTTTAAGTCAGATGGCTAGAGCTTTCCCCCTGGCTTCCCCACTCCAGCAAATCTCCCCATCACTGTAGGATCTAGGCACCAAACACACATTAAAACATAAGGGGGCAACAGTCACTGCCCCTACAAGGGAATTAGGTCCAACCTGTAGCCACTGTGCTGCTGCTACACCTTACAGGTTGAAAGACTCATAGGGGAGTCTGCACAGGTGAGGACTGTCCATAGCTATTCCTCTGCCAACAAGTACTCAGAAAAAAACAACCCAGAAGTTTATTGGACCATAATTTAATTCCCCTGTTAAAATTAGGGGAGAATTCAGCAAAACGAAGAGATCCTGCCCCTCAGTAGTCCAGCATGAAGGAACTCAACTTAAGGAAGCTCCAGGTCGGTGTACTGCACACAGAGGCTCAGCATACTCTGCACTAGGCTCCTGGCTGGTGCCATGCCCCTGCTACTTGGGCATCAAGGCAGCATTGATGGGAGGGAAAGGAAAGGGGAACGCCCTTTGCCTTTTCTACCCACAGAGGGTGTTACTCAGCTAAAGTAACTTCAAAAAGGAAAAGGCCCAGAACCACTGTGCTGGGAGGAGCAGGGTCCAGCTTGTGCTGTTCCATCTCCATGTGCACAGAACAAGTGGAACCAGAGAGGGGACTGGAGCATGGAATTCAAGTAAACCAGTCTGGGAGACCCAGCATATTTGGGAGACTTGGCCTTGGGCTGAGCTATGCTGGCTGAATTGCTCTGAGTGGAAGTTGGGCCAGTAGAACAAACGGCCGCTGCCTCTATTTCCACACAGAATTTGAATTTTCATTTGTAAGAGTGTTGGGCCCTTTTCCCATTGCTAAGTGCCTTCAGCCCAGCCCTCAAGGGCCCCCTCTAAGGGTGGCCTACAGGTATTAACACTGTTGACACTTCCTGGTCAGGAGTAGAGAACCATCAGGAGGCAAGGTGGTTTGACACTATACATTATACAATTCCTCTCGGTGTCCCATGCCACCCCACCCCACAAGAGGCTCTGATCTGTTCCTCAAACAAAGCATGCACACACAGCCTAGCATTGCCAACCCTCCAAGATTGTCCTGGAGTCTCCAGGAATTAAAGATT
Source organism: Lepidochelys olivacea (assembly GCF_965140295.1). NCBI lineage: Eukaryota > Metazoa > Chordata > Testudines > Cheloniidae > Lepidochelys > Lepidochelys olivacea. Next base: position 56,674,753 of record NC_140416.1, read on the forward strand.
AGTCTTTAATTAAAGATAACGTCATGTGATGAAACCTCCAGGAACATGCCCAACCAAAATTGGTAACCCTGTCACAGCCCCAGCTTAGCTGGAAGAAGCTGAACAAGAGGTGTGTCTGGGAAATAAGACATCCTGGGTTTCTACACCTAGCCTGCAGATACCTCTGCAATGCTCAGCTCCCTTTGGAGTCCAGGCCTAAGCTTGGCCTCCTGATGTAACAAGACTAAGTTCTTGCTTTGCTGGGGTTATTCTGTCTATGCTGATTTACAGAAACAGTAAATGTGACTTAATTTACAGAAGGGAGGTGCTCCCACTTACTACGCTACCAAAACAGATTCCTGCATGTCCTAGGAAAACCCAATGTAATTTTCAGAACAACATTTACTGCTATTTCCCACTGCTCCTGCCATGTGGTGACTGAATGGAGCTTCCCTCCCCAGCACATTAGCTCTGCCATTCTAGCCTGTGTATGGGGAAGGGGTGGCATCACTGAGCAAGACACATGGGGGTCATTTCCTTGTGGACCAGATGATAGGGGGCAACTGGGAACTCCCCAGACACAGTCACTTGTTCAGACAACAAGCTATGGGCCAGTGAGGGCTGGAGCTACCTGCACCTCCTGTCTCACAGGTCAGAGCAACGTGGGGTTTCTGAGACCAGGCCTCCCACCCTAGTGGCTGAAGGTTCGGTTTGAGGGCATATTGGTTTCTAATAGAGATGAGACTCCAGAGCTATTTGGAAAGGATGTTGGGCATGGGCATCTCCTCATGCCCTTCTGTTTCTGTTGACCTCACCCACCCCGCCCCAGACAGACAAACGAATCCTGCAGCATAACTCCAAACAACTCAAGGTGAGACTGGTGCCTCTCGCTGGCATTCGTCTGAGCTGCAGTCCAATGGTCATCAATATGAACCATAGCGATCCTGAGGAAGGAAACACACCCTGAGTCACTGTCCCAACCACTCACATTATGAGGAGACAGCTGCAGATAGGAACACCCAGAGATGCTTAACATTCCTAGGGACTTGAGAGACAGACCAGCACAGAGCTAATCACAAACATTTGGGATGCCAGGCCAAAAGGCAGGTCAGAGGAAAGCAGTCCCACTGTGGAGGACTCTGCCCAGGAATGCAGAATGTGGGGGAAGGAGACCTTAGGGCAATAAAGGGTCTTCTTTACCAGTGCAAGAAGGTGCTCTGAAATCAGCCCCAAAACAGATTTACTACAGTGGCATGGAATGGCCTCAGCTACTGGAGGGCAGCAGTCATTAATTGTAGCATGAAAATGCCTGCACAGGAACTGGTCCCTGCAAACCCACTGTGCATATGCAGAGCCCAAGCAGAGGATAAGGGAAGGCAGCTTCCTGCAGATGAGGCAAGAGGTAGGAGGCTGAAATCCATAGGGTCCAAATTCAGCTTATTTGCCCTGCTGTTTATCTGTATATGCCCAGTAGGTAGGACGCACAGACCCCCACCCCTGGCCACAGTGAGGAACACCCCTGCCTCACCTGGAGAGAGTTCATCACACCGTTGGCTAGAACGGCCATCTTGCCAGCAACAGATTTTACTCCTTGCTTGAACTGGGTGATGTCAGCTGCAGGCAGCACATTCCCAATTGACACGCCACCTGCCAAGAGCCAGCAAAAGGGGTGGGTTGGGGTCTGAGGGCAAGAATAGCCCCCTCCCAGCAGGCCCTGCTTATTCAGCGCCATAGCAGCCCCTCAGCCATGACCCTTCTAGGCTTAGATCCAGGAGTCTGCCATTGTCTGCCCACTCCCCTCCCTTAGCTAGGTACTAACAAACCTGCTGAGTGCGCGTTCTCAGCCTCCCCAAAGAGGTCTGCGGAGCTGATGGCACTGCTGCTGGAGAGCTGCTGCAATCGAGACCTGGCTTCATACTGCATCAAGGAGAAAGCAGAAGACTCAGACTCAGCTACAACAGAAAGGGATGAAACCAGGGCTTGAGACAGGATGGGAGACGGTGAGGCCAGGGGATAAGTACCAGTCCAAGTACAGCAGGAAAGGCAGGTGCAGGGGATAAGCGTGGCACTTACCTCAGCATCTGCTTCCCGCCCAAAGAACATATCTGAGGAGATGGCTTTGGCCCCGGCGAACTTCTGCCGAGCTTCATTTGATTCCACTGCAGATGTCCTGCTCTCTGCCTCCCTCCTATTGGTGGGTCTGAGGGAGATGAGACAGGACAGAGACCTCATTAGATCTTTGTGCTCACTGAAGCAGCAAGGCAGGCAGCTTATCAACTCCGCTCTGCTGACATCCACATTGCAAACCTACAAAGCCACAGGCATGAGCCACTGCTGATCCCCCATCAGGAGGGCAGTTTAGCAAAGCTGAGTTTGACTGGCGGTCATGAGGTTCTGTTGTGATTAGTAGCCCTAAAAATTTACCCCAATTGTAGCTCAAATGTAAAAAGTATGTGTAAGTTCATAAATAAATGTTACAATAACCCATAACTTTCTCCCTGTTTGAAAATTAATCATGGAAAATAGGTCAAGTTGTTTTCAATAATCAGTGTTATTAAACAAGTGTAAGGGAACCATACAGAGCAACTGGATTAGTGCAAACAAAAAAGGGCCTGCTGATACAGTTCAAGGACTGTTGAAACCATGGTTGGTAAAACATCCTTTACACCACAGGACAGAGTACAATTAACCCTTTCCTTTTCATCAAAAAGGTTGTTTTGAAAATAAGAGGCTCTGATATTTTGCCTCCAAAAAGAAAGATTTTAATAGATTTAATTAAGTTTGTTTTGCATAATCACACAATTCCAGTTTCACTATAGATGTTTTTGTTATAATTTCTTGGATCTGATCCCTGAACTTTCAACACTGGAATGAATGCTTTTGGGTGTTTGCCAAGGAACCAAGTAAAACCAAGGGCCTCTGTAGAAAGAGCCCCCCCAAACTTAAGCATCACTGTTCTATTGTTGGACAGTGGAATTTATAAAACACCTTTAAACTCTTTTGGTCCTTGAGATCAGTGCAAGAGTTCCCATTGTGCCACTAGGCCATGGGCTTCCCTGTTAGGCGAGTCAAAGGCCAGAGTCTCTTTCACTAAGGAGCCAGTGTAGATACTGGGTACTTCCTGTCTCAGTGACCTAGCCCAAGGGACTGCTCTGGGTGACACACTGAAGGCTCTATTTCGTTTTTGGTTGCTGTACCCATGGAGATGAGGTTTCCATAGATCCTGCTCATAGCACAAGGCATGGGAGAGGCTTGTGGGGCTGGGGTTTAATCATCTGTGTTTGGACACTGACATCGTCGCTAGCCTGGTTCCCGTCGGACACCAGCCTAGATCCACCTCACTGCAAGGCCCACCCCTTGGATCCAGAGTCTGAGCTCCAGGAGCAGCAAAGTGGTGCCCTTTACCTCTCTCCAATGGGCCGGATGCTGGAGATGGTCACTGCAGCCTCCTCCTCCCCTTTGTCAACACCCCAGGAGGAATCAGTTTCCCATCGCGAGCTGAAGGCATCTCCCAGTGAGAAGGGATTATCTTTGTACCTAGGGACCAAGCACAGGGGACTCAGCTAGGTCAGCCACAGGAAACCCAGGACTAAGCCAAAGACCACAATGAGGTTCAGCCTTACTTGGGGGGGCCAGATGTGAAGCCTCCGGCATCCTCAAACAAGTCCAGCTGGGAGCGAGAGGATTTTGCAGCCACTGGTGTCTCCTGCTCAATCACTTGCATCTCAGACAGCACGGAGTGAGAGACGGAACTAACAAGGAGGAAGGGAGTCAAGGCTTGGGCTTCAGGGACCCCCAACCAGGGGGTGGCAGTATCCAGCCAACCCTACAGCATCCTGCTTCAACTAGAACTGGCCAACCCTGAGAAGATGTGGGTGCTAAGAATCATGAGCCAGCAGAGCCTGGCTCCAGTACCATCTTATGATGCAACTGGACTAATTCAACTCCACCTAGGAGTCTACTGGACTGAGATACCAAGTGTTCTTTCACTTCTCCATAACCCAACGATGCTGCAGGATAGCAAATGCCACCAATAATGCCCAGGGGGTCAGAGACCTATGGGGGGGCCAGGCTTTGAGTAGAATGCAGGGCCCGCCTCATCCTCACCAGGGATGGGAGTGATTCCAGACACGGCTCACCACACAGGCATTCTGAATCACTTATCTGTTAAGATGGCAGCAGGCTCCCGCACTAATCTAAGCCAGAGCAAAGCACCCCCAGATAGTCTTTCCCGCAGCAAAGTACCACCCCAGGCATCCCCAAAATAAATACCTTCTGGACACCAATCCCATGCCCAGTCTCTCAGCTTGTTCACGTTTCTTCCCTTCCAGGTTCTGAAGTTTCTTTTCCTCCTTTTTCCGATCGATCTGCAACTCCTGATAGGCCAGTCGCATTGAAGTGACTCTAAAGGAAACAATAGGAGTGGATACAAGGTCACCTCTCCCCCAAGGTGAATTCTGTGGAATGGTGGGGTGGAGGGGGAAGAAAAAAATAAAATAAAAAATCACTCTGGTCATATCTACACTGGGAAAGATAGGTTTATGCAAAAACAAAGCAATCACATTGTAAAATCCTAGCATAGAAAGGGCATGCTGTAGTTTTCTCGATGTAGCTTGATCTACACTAGGATTTCATATTGTGTTCACTTTCTTATAAAAGATTAGTGTACAAAGTCTCTGAGCATGAACAGCAGGTCCTGATCCCAGGCCAGTCTTTGGATCAGGCCCAAAAATGGCATTAGTGGAACAGAGCCAGAATCTATGGAGCAACAGGGAACTGCCACATCTACCAACCCAAACCCCTTTCAGAGGCACTGAATCAAATAGTCACAGCAATGCCGCTTCTGCCTTGCTGGAGGGACAACTCCTACTTCAGATTACCTTCTGCTCCTGCCCAGAGAGCTACTTTGCTGCTTGTTCAGCACCTACAGGCTAAGAGTTCTCAGGGTAGAGAGCATCAGCCTCATGCCAATTTCATTGCCCTGGCAAGCAAGTATTCAGCCCATGACTGTGGCTTCTTCCCCAGTGCTTGACACTCACATGGACTCCTCAGCTTGTTTCCTCGACTCCACCAACTGCTGCTCCCTCAGCTTCTCAGCCACTTGGGCTTGTCGCTCTATCTCACTGAAGCTCTGGCTGCTCACTTTCTGGGCTCCAAGCCCCTTTTTTGCACCCAGCTGGATAAAACAGACCCAGAGTGAGAATTTCTCCTTAAGACGCCCAGGGGAGTTCAGGGCCCATCAGAAATACCCAGCACATCAGGCCTTCAGCTTTTCTGGTTCAGTGCCCCACACCACATAGCAGCAAGTGACTGATGTTTCAGAAAGCACCCAGAGAGAGTGAACTGAACTACTTGTGCAATGCAGTATGGGATTAGCCACGTGCATTCTGGGCCCACCCGTGGTACTCACAATACCGCAAGGCATGATAGTTTCACTGCCTTCAATATAGCAAGGCATTGAGTGTGCGGGGGGAAGGAAGAACCAATAGACCAGAGCCTCATCAACTGGCTAATCAGGCAGAAAGCAAAGGTTTCATGAACAGGCATCAGACACCTCAGAAGGAGGGCCAGGTTCCAAGGCAGCCTCAATAAGGGTAGCAACGTGAGGTGCCAGGGAACAAGCCATGACCAGGGGAAGGAAAGCAGGGATGCATAAGGTGCAAGGGAGAGCCCCCTGTAATAGGAGCTCCGACATACCCCTTTCTTGGCAGTGCCTGGCTTCTTCTTTCCAATGAGGGAAGATTTTAGTTCTGGAACAGGAAGGGAGGAGTGAGTGAACAGGAGTGAAAGCATTCAACAAGCTGGGGTTAGTTCATAACAGCCCAGGCAACAGCCCACACACAAAAATCCACAGCCCAGCCGCAACGAAGTCCAGGACACATCATGCAGTTTCACAGCACAGCCCAGGTGACTTCACCCGGCCAAGAATGAAGCAGCGAGACCACCATGAAGAATGAGAAGCTTCAGGCACACAGGTTGTGGGCCTGGATGGGAGGATGTCACTCTGAGGGAAGTTCTGGCTGCACCAATAAGTGACATGTCATGCAGCTGGTGTCCTCTATTTGGTGGTGAAGGTGGGGTCAATGGACAAAGACTCGATCTGTCTGTTGGGAGAGCTCCAGCAGTGTCTCAGAAAGGAAAGGCAGCATCAGGGAGAGGTGGGAAAGCAGGGCTGGTGCCCACCAAAGATGCCTCTAGGGAGAGTCATCCAGAAAGCCAGAAGAGTCCAAGCAGCCGGCAGCATAGCTATGCCCCAGTTACAGGGAGACATCTGGAAGGGGCACTGAACCACTGTGCCCGGGAGGCTGGTTGTGAAGACCCCACACCGAAGGATGGATCCCAAAGCCCAATGGGGCACAGAGGCAGCCAGCAGCTTCCCTCACCCTTCCTTCCACCTGGAATCTGCCAGTTCGGGGGCAGAAGTTTGGATGTACTCTGCTGCCCAGGAATCCAACATTAGGGCTGAAGGCAGAATCACAGAAGAGGGCAGGCAGAGGTGCCACAAGCAGCCAGTGCAGGCTATTTGTTAGCCAGTTACCTCTGGCAGGAGCAGAGCCTTGTGCAGACAGACACATGGACGCGTCTGAGGGAGAGAAACAAACACAGGGAGGGAAAGGTTTACTCTTGGACTAAGGTTTACATCAGGCCTGAGCACAGTGCAGGTCAGGAGTGCACACACTTCCTAATAGGGAGATGCAGGCTCCAGCCACACACTACAGAGCCAGGAGGACAGCATTGTAGGACCTGCCGTCCTTGTTGGCCACACCTCCATACTGAAGAGGAGGCTGAAGCGAGCTGACTGTATGCCAGTTATATGCGGTCATTGGGTTCCTAGAAAATTACTAGAATGGCCCTTGGGCAGTTAAGATCTAGTCACCTGTGCTAAACCCTAGAATGGGAGCAAGCTGTTGGGAATGAGATGCACATTTAAGTTTGGGTGAGGAGGGCAAACGAGGCAGGAAGTCTCCAGTACACAGAGTGGAATCAATGGCTGCAGAGTCTGGGCCTGTGGGTAACCTAACGAGAGCCAAGAGCACAATGTGATTGGAAAGCCAACAACAGATCCCTGAGGGCAGACTCCACAGGAGGATAAATTCCTATTATAGAACGAAGAATGGGCTCAAGCCAGTTTCAGCTCTACTGATCTCACTAGTGAAAACCTGCACAGACAGCTACTCTGCCAGGCCCAGAGCCAGCTAGAGCCAAACAAGAATGACTCACTCCCAAGGACAGGGTAACAGGGAGGACAGGTGAGGCACTGATGTAGGAAAAACCAGAAGGCTCTCTCACTTACCCAGAGGAGCTTTAGGAGACGTACTCAACAAGTCAATAGATGGGCCTTCGTTGGACTCTATGGAGACAAGACGAGCAGTCAGACTACAGTGAGGAAAGAAGTTTACAGATTTACAGCCTCTCCTGCCTGACAGGGGGCTCTCAGTGCCCCAATCCCGAACAGATGCATTCCAGATGTTTCTCAGAAAGCTACAACATCCGCAGAGCGCAGATGACTCTTCACAGCAGCTGACAGTCTTCATTCAGCAAGTTACTCCTTCTAAAAATTTCTTCATTAAGTGAGTCAAGAAACCATCGAGCACCAGCTTACAGGGAGATGCATGAAGCTCTTTCAAGGAGCAGCTCTTCTTCCACATCCCTGATTCTCTGTGGCTCCCTTCCCTCCCTGCAACATCTACCTGGAAATAGAATCTCTATAACTCTATATTCACCTGCCCCAGCTCCATGCACCCCATATATTGCAAGGGACAGTGCAGAAAGCTGCAGCAGAAAGGATTATAAGGGCTGCAGATGAGCACGAAGAAAACAGGTCAGGCAAACCCCGAGTCATAAAGATCCTGTTTCCATGCACATGCTGCAAGGAGAGCGAAGAACTACACAATATCTCTGATCTGGGAGCAGAATGAGTTTCCCAGACGTATCCATTTCACTGGAACTCCAACACCATGTTGCATGGAACTTCCACTCATTGCCCGAGCAAGGGAGAATCTGAGCCTTTCCAACCCCAGCCCAGTGAGATTCTTTGCTGGAAGAGAAGCTGTTCAGCAGTGAACTCACGTGGCATCTCGCTGGTTTCCAATGGCTTTGCTGCTCTCTCAGACTCCAGTGAGGACAATGCTGGATTCTGACTGGCCTCTGCCACATCCCAGGTACTGGAAAGCTTAACGGTTGAAACATGATGCAATGAGTCTCAAAGGGATAAATGACCCAGTACAGATACCAATCCCACCCCAGGTGAATAGTGACTCCACCCAGTTATAGATCAAAAGAGGATACCATGTACCCAAACTGCACATATCATAGCTTCTCCAGAGACACTGATTACGTTAGGGGCCAGTCAGCATTCCCTCAGGAGTTCCAAGAAATCATCAGTGGAGGGAGAACGGAGCTGAGCTGGATGCAGTGGGGTAGGGAGACAAGAGGGACAGTCTCATTCAAGAGGTAGATAAATGGGATGCCATCACAATTTAGATGAAGGACTGTCCATATTTGAGGGGATAACCCCCACCTGGCTCCCTGGGGGACGGTAGACGACTATCCTGGCTATCCTACATTCCCTCAGGTCTGTTCCCATTTTACTCCACTCACAAGAACCGTATGAGCAGTGGCTCAAATCTAACAGACCTAGGCCTCTAAACAGCAGGGGTAATTTGTACACAAGCTCCTGCTGGCTACCTCTCCTTGGCATAACAGTCAGGAAAAAAAAAAAAGAGAGAGTCTATGTAGTAAAGGGGTAACCAAAACAAGGCCAAAAGGAGCTGACAGAGTTCCCCAGTGGTGCTCAGAGCTGTCCTTCACCTACAATGCAGAGTGGCAGCAGGCAGAGGTTCCAGTCTGCAATACTCCACTCCTGGACCATGCTATTGGCTGGGAACTGTAGTCTTCACAGGCTGCAGCTCCATATTACCAGTAAGGTCAGGTGCAATCAGCCTTTTTCATGTAAACAAGGTGTGAAAGCAGGCTCCTGGAAAGTTGACAAAGCAGCTTTCAACAGGGAGAGCCACATCTAGCTGGTTTGTCTCACCTGTGTGTGCTCCATGAAGAAGTCAGCATCATTCTTCTCAGGGGAATGGCCTGGGGTTCCACTCAGTCCATCTATCAGGAGCTGAAAGGAAGAAGACATCACATGTGACTCAGCAATCAGCATTATGCTTCTTTCCCACTGTCGTACAGGCTGGTCAGCACTTACACTGGTGCCATACTTGGCCATGGCAGCACTCGCCAGCTGCCGGATCTTCTCCCTGTACATCTGGGCAGCTCGGCTATTATACTTGGCATTGGCATCTGTGGTTGTGCAGCCATGTTGGCGGAAGAAGGCAGTCTGAGGAAAAGCGGATAATCAGTTTACAGACAGTCAAGTCAAACTCCCACAAGCATCAGACATCAGTAACCAACTTGAGAGCAGCAGTAACAGGAAGCGGGAACTTCCCAGTGAATGAGGAGTAAAGTGCTTTATCCCAGGAATATATCAGCTACTGTTCAACTCCGCCTGCTCTTCCAGGATCCAGAGATTCAAGAACCCACTACCAGCCCTTCCCAGGGAGGAGTGCTTCTGAATCACAGCATGGGGCAAGGGCTTCTAGGCTCTTCCTGAGCAGAACTCCCTTATCTTTAAAAAAAATCCTTCAGCTCTCATGTAAGGGAGATCTAGGAAAATGACAGACCTATATATCAGGAGTCTCTAATCTCCACCAGGGTCACTGTTCTGACCCCTTAACTGGAGATAGAAAATGAAAGTGCCTCTCTTGTCCTGCAGGTATCCAGAGACAGCAAGACCGAGAGGAGAATAGTATCCATGCACCAAGAAAGTCATGTCAGGAGGAGCTGGGCACACAGGAAGCAGAGAATGCCCACAACTGAAAGGGAAATCAAACAAAATGACTATAGAGGTTCCTCACCGCATTGGCATTGCTGCCCACTTGCATACACCTCAGCTGGAACCAGCTCCAGTTTGAATCCAGCTCTGTAGACCTGTACAAGAACAAATCAGCTAGATCAAGAAGATGTAGGTGTCCTGGATTCAGAACCATGTTATTAGCCAGCCTGCTCTGAAAGTGACACTAATACACATCTGGGGGAACAGATGCTGGAACAGATACTAAATGGAGAGAGAAACCTGGAAAGTAGAAATTCTTAGGGAGACAGCAGATGGGAAGTTTAACAGGAGGGTCACTCACTATAGCAAGCCAAAAAAGATTGCAGTGGCTTCATATCAGTGAGCAGGGAAGGAACAGCTTTCTTCCATGGCTCTGGTGCATGTGCATCTGTGCCTGAAATATTACCTTCTGTTATGGCATCCAAGTGCCAAAAAGGCAAAAGGGATGCAGATCAGAAAAGAGCAGTACAGTTATCCAAGGGCTGAGGGTCTGAGTTATGATAAAGATGAAGAGGTAAATCTGTCTACTCTAGTTAAGACATGACTTAAGGAGAGACCAGTTTGTAAACATCCAAAGCGTGTAAACAGCAAAGAGGGTAACAGGAAGAAGTGGGAAAATTTGGACAAATAAATAGTAATTTCTATTACAATCATGCCTAGAGACCCACAATTATAGACCAGGACCCCATTGCACTAGGCACTGTACAGACCCAACAAAAAGACAGTCCCTATCCTAAGGAGCTTAAATACCATGAGAAACACGAAGATAGCAGGACTTGTGAGGCTGAGGAACAATCTCTGCAATGGAAAGGGTGGGAGTCCTATCACTTGAGACATGAACAAAACACCAGATAATGTTCAGTGATGACCTACCTTGCTGGGGTTGGTCTGAATAGGCCCAATACATCACCACCTCTTACTCTTCTTCTTCCTTGCGCTACTGCCATCAAATGGGATCTGCGCTATGAGCGCTCTCACTCCAAGGTGCCCTGGGAGCTGTGTCCACTGTCTCAGCCTCTATCACACCACATGCTAAAACATCTTCTTCCTTTATGACATCCCTCCACTCTTTGGGCTGGCCTTAATTTGCTGGACTCTTTACCCACATAGTTGGCAAGACTGCACTTTACAGGACCAAACCATCTGAGCCTGAACTCCCTCATTCTTTTGTTTATGGGTCTCACTTTGAGTAAGTCTCACACACACATATGCCTGAGATGGCCTTTCTTCCTTACACCACTCTCCTCCTCAACATTTACTTTTCTGTGGAACCAATCATTTGTTCATTTTTCTTCTTTGTTGCTCCACAATGAGCACTATACATTAAAACTGGACTGCCCACCATTTTTTTTAGACTTTCTCTTTTAATCTTACTGGTATCTTCCCTATCACAAACTACACCACTTATGTCTAACCATTTCAGTCGGGCATTTATCATCTTAGCTCTAATTTCATCCTTCATTTCCCCTCTTACTGATATTACTGAAAAGGGTGAAATTCTTTGCTAGTATTCCAGCTCTTACACAGAATAATCCAAATGCTCTTCCCTTAAGGGTAATGCACGTAACACACTGGTGGTCTGAGGACTATTTCACTGAGTTTCTTCATATGTTAAAAGAGCTGAGAGCCAAATTCAAAGCGTTACACTTTCAGCAAGCTATACAGAAAATTGTGCACTTTTGAGAATAAAGTGCCTCCTGCTTGACAGAAGTCCTCCTGATAATCAAACCTCAGCTAATTCCAATAATTACAAGGTAAGCAAATGTTGTGAGTGAATGCATCCTTGATCTGCAGATCAAAACATCTTTCCGTTCCCCACAATGCATCCCCCCATTTCAACTCCTGAGCTAAACATACAAACCTGATGAAGCTTAGATGCACACCCAGTGACCTGTGCACTCCAGAGCAGTCAATGCACAGAAATACGCCATAGGAAATACTGGCCCAGCTTGGATTCTTAGCACCACAGTCAAAACAGGCCTAGAGGAAGAGTAAGGAAGTCAGAGAGGGTCTGAGAGATGGTCCTACCATCAGCTTGAGGAGCAACAGGGAGGTCTGAGCTGGGTGGGGTTGTATCCCCGCTTCCACACGAAAGCAGCAGAGCTAGCAGGTCAAATGCTAAAATAATAAGTGTCCCCTGGCGCTGGGCAGGCCCCCCGCATCCGCTTCCAGCCCCCGCTCACCCCGTTCCGGCTGTGGCGTCCCGGGCCGCTAGGCCACTTCCAGCGGATCAACGCCTCGCACCACGGCGGGCTGCCTGGCCACCGGCCCCGGACGTGCCGCCACCCGGGAAGCTGCCCCTGCCCTGGCAGCGGGGCCGGCCGCCCCAGGCGAGAACGGGCCTATCTCGCTGCACGGCCGCGGGCACCCGAGGCCGGGCAGGGGGCACAATCCGGGGCAGCCCCCCTAGCCGGCAGGGGCCGGGCCCCGCAGCTTCACCAGAAGCAGAAGAGACAGGAAGCGGCTTCGGGGGCCCAGTCCCGACCGGGAGGACCCGGCCCCGCTCCGGTACCTTATTGGCCGGCGCCGCCCGCAGCCGCTTGAACAGAGTCTGAATCTCCGGCTTGCTCGGCTCCGCCGCCATGGTCTCTCCTTCCCAGAAAAGACCGGGGCGACGGGTCCGCGCAGGGTCCAATCCGCGCAGGGGCGGAACTGACGACGGGTCCCTGCCGGGGCCAACCACCGTCTACGCCGCCGCCATGACACCCGGGGCAGAGTAGTCAGGACGGCGTGCGGATTTAGAGCCCCCCAGGGCTCTGCCGGACGATGCCCAAGGCCTGCTCCGCCATTAACTGTCCGAACCGGGACACGCGGGAGAACCGCGCCCGGGGTCTCTCTTTCCACAGGTCGGCGCGGGATCGGGCCCTGATGCTGCTGCGAGGGGCTGGTATCCCTGTGGGCGGGGCTTCCCGGGGCTGGTATCCCTGTGGGCGGGGCTAGTATCCGGGGGGCGGGGTCTGGTTTATTCTCCTGAGGGAAGGGTTGTACCTATGGCTCCATGACCAGCAGGATGGGGGGTGCCACGGGGCAGGCCTGGGCGTGGGGACCGGGATGGACGGGGGGTGCCACGGGGCAGGCCTGGGCGTGGGGACTGGGATGATGGGGGGTGCCACGGGGCAGGCCTGGGCGTGGGGACCGGGATGGACGGGGGGTGCCACGGGGCAGGCCTGGGCGTGGGGACTGGGATGGACGGGGGGTGCCACGGGGCAGGCCTGGGCGTGGGGACCGGGATGGACGGGGGGTGCCACGGGGCAGGCCTGGGCGTGGGGACTGGGATGATGTCTGTCGTGTGCCGTGTCTCACGCATTCCCATGGTAACGTAACAGGACTGAGAAGTTCACCTGTCTCTCTGCAGCTTCCCCAAAGCCCATGAGCTGAGGAAGAGGTGGATGTTGGCTGTGAAGCGCATTGAGCCTGGCTCCAGGAAGCTGTGGATCCCAGGTGCTGGAGCCTGCCTCTGCTCGCAGCACTTCACCCAGGATGAGTTTGAGCTTTATGGAGGGCAGAAGCGGCTGAAGGCTGGTGTGATCCCATCTGTGTTCTCCTTTAAGGTGCTGTGGACAGGGGAGGGCCTGGTGGTGATCACAGAGCCAGCCATCTTAGAGAGGAGCTGTATGTGCATGTAGGCCTTCACAGACCAACATCCAGCAACAGCCCTTGCCCAGACAGCCTCTGGCATAGTGGACCTTAGTGTCAATGAAATCATGGCTATTCCAGGGACTAGTCCCTCCAATTCAAGTATGCTAATTGCCCCCAGTTAACAGAGCTTCTACTTTAGCTCATAAAATAGGGGTATGTGCTTTGGGTGCTGATGGTCCTACATTCAATCCTGCTGATGATTGCAGTGCGTGGCTACAGCATCTCTCCTTCATATTTGTAAACTAAGTCAGAAATGGCAAAGCCTTAGTAGGTTCCCAACAAATCTGCCCTCTTGCGTGAGGGCAGGAGTGTTCCCTGCAGCCCCTATAGTCTTCCAGGATGTTGTCCAGTTTTAGAGTAAGAGACTGTATCACTTATTCTGCTTGCCCTGGCACCAAAGCCATATATAGCGTGACTGTTTCCTCCCTGAGCAATGTCATGAAGAAAAGATGGATTGTGTGATTAAAGGATAGGATTTCTGGCTTCTGTTGCAGATCCTGCTGCTGACTTCTGTGGGACCTTGAGCAAGGTTTGTGAGGCATGGTTTCCCTGTATGTAACACAGGGAAAGTGATACTTCCCTATGTGCTGGGGATACAAAGGAAGCGTGTGGAGCTCCTCAGTTGAATGAGGCTAGAGAAGGACAAAGTATGTTGAGAAAGATGTCTCTGAATATGTAGCCTCATACCTCACTGCAAATTCAGACCTGGCCTTCCATCCATTCCCTCCCCTAGGCTATGCTCACCATTATCTGTCTCCCAGTGTAGGTCTGTGACTGGACTTATCTGCTCTGGATCAAACCTAACAGCTTCTTGCAGTACTCTCCTCGCAGCTTGAGACACTGATGTTTATTACCCTTTTTTATGAAGCACCAACCAGTCTTCCATCCTCAGCACATGAGAACCATTTCACAGATCTCTGCATCAGTAAAAATGTCATCTTGTTGAGTTTCTTCTTGGACTGTTTTTCTTCTGGCACAAGAGGGCTGACCTCACACTATTACAGTGTGTCCCTTCTCCTTCTTGCCATGGCCATTCATCAATGATAGTGGATGGAGGGGGATGCTCTCTGTTCCATTACTCCTACTGACTCCTCCGTTCCACAGGTGGTCTTTGTTTAGAGATCAGATTATAATAATGAGGTTATTTAAGATAGATAGAAGGGAGCTACTGCCCTTGACTCTCTATCTCTGCAGCCCTCACATAATAGGCATTTTGCAACTTAGTGTGGGAAGCACCAAAGACCAAGTCAATGAAGTATCCTCTTACACAGCATGCAAACTATGGCCTCTGAACAAGATTAGCATTACAGGTATGACCTCTCTCAGCAGTGACGGCTTCATCTACTGTTAACCTCTATCCCCCAGCCCGTGGATCAAAAACCTAGCAGAAGTGTGTTATGAAGGCCAACACATCCAGGTTCTGCCAAACCAACAGGGGAAGCAAATTCCAGAGTTGAGAGCCCCCCCTCTGCCCCACTAAGAACACCTAGCCAGCAGTCTCTAGGTGTTCAAAACAGGGATGTTGTGCCGGCCGCTTCCCGGAGTGGCGCCGGGGCCAGGGCAGGCAGGCAGGCAGGGAGCCTGCCCTGGATCCAGTGCACGCCATTGCCACCCTGGAGCCGCTCCAGGTAAGCGGCACCAGGCCGGAGCCCGCACCCTGAGCCCCTTCTGCACCCTGCACCCCAACTCCCTGCCCTGAGTGCCCTGCCTGCACCTCAACCCCCTGCTGCACCCTGCCTGCACCCCATCCCCCTGCCCTGAGCCCCCTCCCTCACTGTGCACCCCCTCCTGCACCCCAATCCCTTCCCTGAGCCCCCTTGTACGCCCCGCACCCCTCCTGCACCAACCCCTTGCCCTGAGTCCCTTCCTGCACACCACACTCCCCTCTGCACTCCAACCCCCAGCCCCAGCCCTACATTCATTGCCCTGCATACAATTAATTTCCCTAACCAGATGTGGCCCTCTGGCCAAAACGTTTGCCCACCCCTGCACTACAGGCTTGAATCTCTTTGGCTAGCCTAGATTTATTGTGCTGTCACATTTATTGGCTGTGCTGCAACAGGAACAACTTCGCCAGTCTCTCTCCATCAAGTTCCTCGCAAGCGTTCCTGTCCCTGTTGATGGCCCAGCTCTTGACAAAGTTTCTCTGCTCAGGATGATACCTTCTGATCCTATCTACAGGTTTCCGTGAAAGCAGCAAGAATAGTGAATCACTGGCAGTAGGCATATTCAGCTTTTTTGTTTCCTTTACTGGTGGAGGAAAGATCTCCTGCCTGTGACTCTTCTCTGGAAGTGACTGCTCTCACATAAGTACTGGGCAGTTCTCTGTTTCCTGCAGTTGTTTCTTTCACATCTCAGCCTGGTCAGATGATCAGTCCCTCGATGCCAGGTTTCTGAGCTCCAACCTGGCGGCTTGTCCCTCACCCCCTGACTTCCAGGTCCTGCCTTGCATCTGGCTTCTGCCCCTGCTCTGTGTTTAGAGCCCCACCCCTTTCCGAACTGCTATTAAAGCAGATCAGGAGCCAGTTCTAGCCTCCCAATCTCAGTTCTCCTTGCTGTTTCCCAGCCCTGCTCAGGAAGCAATGGCCTCAAAGAGCATCCATTACATGAGGGAAAACAAGTGAAATGTGACCAAGTTTGTTCTTGACGCTTGCTATGTGGTTGGGGGCATTTCCCAGCATAAAAGGTCCTGCTGTAAACAGGTGTTTGAGCTGAGGTTCCAATTTAAAGAGGAAATCCAAGAATCCTGTGCAGGAAGTAGGGAAATAATCACAGACAACAGTTTCAGAGGCCAAGAGCAAAGGTGGAAGTGGAGCAATGGGGATGGAATCTACCCCGTACTTACAGGGCCTGGCCCAAGAGAGAAAAATGGAGAATCTCCAAGGATTACCTTCATGTGTTCCAGTGAGTGGGGGTGGGCTGCCTGGGACAAACAACATTTATTCCTGATAGGGTTGGGCAGGGAGAAGCAGGAACCCAGTAGGCAAAAGTGTACACTGGGCTGAGAATCAGGGTGTTGAGAAAGGAAAATTCAGGAGATGGCCAGTAACCAGACTTCCTGTGCTGATTGGAGACATGCCCTGCCAACTAGAGCTGCTGGCCTCTTGTGCCATTACTGAACAAGGAGTCAGAAGGGATACACAGGAAAGGGGCTACTGTGGATTCAGTGAACAGTGAAAAACACCTCGGTAAGAAGCAACTCCCCATGGGGCACAGTATGGAATGGGTAGTGCCCAAGGGGGTCTATCCTGGGACTGTGGGGACAGAAACAATATTAATCCAAGTCTTGCACTTTGTATCTTCAAAGCACTTTACAAATGGTAACTAGCCCTCACAGCCCCCGGGAGAGGAACCAGCATCAACCCATCCTACAGCTGGAAAACTGAAGGTGCAGAGACAGGAGGTCTTTGTTAGCCAAGTCCGCCCAGCAAGTTAGTGTCACATCAGAGATAAAAACAGTTCTGCTCCATGTCTAGATCTTGTTGTCTTTTGGTGTAGGTGGTTCCAGCCCATGGGTATCACAGAATTGCTAGAAACAGGAATAGTGCATTAAAATGAGAGAGTCAGTAATGAAACCTCTCAAACCCAAACCTGAATGGCTTAGCTGCCTAGAACATGTCAATGCAGTAGCTAGCTAGGTGGTTTCCCCAAGTTATCCACTCAGAGCTCCAGGTGGCTGTGTGTGGGGCTCTCTGCTCTGAGAAGCTACCCCACTTGTTGGTCTTCAGCCAGCATTTTTGTAGTCACTGGAGATTTCCTAGGAGTCCTTGCATGTGGACAAATCCTTTTTCTGGGATTAGCCTTAATAAGTTTCCTAGCCCCAGCTCTGCTGGCCCACTGGTGATGAGAGGGCCAGCTCCATTTCTGACTCTGATGCAGCTAGTCTTGGTGGTATCTATCCCTATGAACACTGGTGCCCAGCCCAAGAAAATTCATTAGTATAATTTCTCTCACATAGGTTTGCACATCAGTGGTGTTCCCTTCCTTTGAAAGGACTCTTGTGGTCCCGGCTCCTTTCAACTTCTCTGCCCAGGTGCCTCTATAGAATACTTGAGCCATAGTTACACGAATCCAGCACTGCCCATAGTTTGTACCTTCACTGTATGGCTTCTCTGGGTCCCAACTGTATTAATCAAAGACTGAGTTACTATGAGCTTGTGTAGGCAGGGCTTGTCTCCTTCCTGTTTGTACAGCACCAAGCACAGGATGGAACTCAGTAAATGACCCCCTGGGGTGGGGGACTTCAGTCCCCAGCCAGGCCAGAATCTGGCTGCAGTGATCGAAGAGGGAGAGAGCAAGCATGACCATACAATGAGAAGAGGAGGAAAAGGAAAAACACAGAAGCCAGAGGATTTTCTCCAGCTAAGCAGAGTGAGTGGCTCTTGACATGCCACTGCTCTCTATAGCCCTGGAGCAACTGCCCCTGGAAAAAGCCAGTACAGTTTAGGAAAGAGAAAGAAAACAGAGAATGGCAACAAAGCTGCTAAGAGCATTGGAGGAAGAAAGCCACAAGGGAGAGGTTTATGTACTGTTGGAAGGAGATTAGCTGGGGGCAGGAGCAGCCTCTGAGCCTCTCTAGTGTCTTATTCTAGCTTCAGGCTGTTGTTTCATTTAAGGAGAGTTTGTGTTTGTGTGTAAGTTTTAGGCTGACTGTTAGGGGAATGATCAGCAGATCAGGGAGCGGGGGCTCAATGCTGTAAAGATCCTAGAACAGGCTATGGCCGATGTTTGTGGGGAGAATGGACGATTGTGGAGGGGGATGACTGGGTGATCAATCATTTCTGGTCTCCTTATTAACCATTCTTAGCGCTGCTGGCAGGCAGAAGCCTCTTCAGCACTGCTCCTGTCCTTCCAGCAGCTCACAGCCCTCTGGAGTTTCTACATCACTCTTTAGGTGTAGCCAAAACCTGGGCCAGGGCAGCTGATGGGATTTACAGGGTAAAGGAGGGAGGATGGTTCTGTGACTGAAGGAGAGGACTAGGTGAGTCAGGACCTATGGGATCTGTTCCAAGCTCTGCCAGTCACTCAGCGTGGGATCCCTTGGGCAAGTAACGTTCCCTCTCTGAGCCTCAGTTTCTCTGTTTGTAAAATGGGGGTAATAAATGTCTCCAGGGGGCTGGGAGGCTGAATTAATATGTTCAGGGCAGTGCAGAGTATTATTAATAGCCCTGGGGTTGTGGCCCTGTTGGCTGAGTCCCTCATCTGCACTGGCCTCCCCAGTGGCTGAGTCTTCCGAGGCTGTTGCTCCTGCCTGTGCCACTCAAGGTCTGTGTCAACTATGTACCCTGAGAGTCCCTATGCCCTGCACATGGGTCACACATTTATTAGTCATGAACTTATTGCTGCTTGAATGATCTGAACTTCTGCTCCACACAGAAATCACCCAGAGGGCAACGTCCACCCAGATCCCTTAAAGCTCTGGGTGCCAATATACCGTCAGTAGGCGCTAGTGAGACTATTTCACCAGCAGATGTCTCTCCAGCTCAATCTAAAGTGGTAAGTAGAAATGCCAGGGGCACCCAGGGCCAGGTTTGATGCCAAAAGCCCAGAGCACCCATCCCCTGGGGCCTACAGTTAAGACAGGACTTATTGCCTGTGATGCAGGAGGCTGGGAGTAGCTTTGTATGACTGAGGTGCAGTTGGCAGTAACAGGAATGATTCCTGCCTCTCAGGCTTCATAGATCTCAGCACTCAGGCTGGCCTCTGACAGGAAGCTGGGGAGGGGAGAAGACCAGGTGGCCAATGCTGATGGCTTTAAAAATTAACTTCTCACACTGTGTGAAAATGTCCTTGGCTCTCACAGTGGCTGGGGAGGGAGGGCCAGGAGCTAGGTCAGCAAGAATATAGGATAGGTAGGTCATTGGAAGGGTGACTGAAGCTCCTCTGTGTCTCTGCAGGTGGAGCTCATCCACGCTGAGCACCAGTACAGCCTGATGGAGGGCAGAACAAAATCCCCTCTCCCCCCGAGCCCGGTGCTAGGGAGCGAGCGGGCGCAGGATGCAGCCCAGCGGCGCCTCACCTACTATCGGCTGGAGCTGCGGAGTGTTTTGGAGGGCCTGCGGGAGCAACACCTCCTCCCTGAGGACAAGGAGCACATGCTGCGAGCCCAGTTTACTGGTACACAAGGGGGATGGGAACTGAGGGGTTGGGAATACTGACCTCGCTGCCCTTTCAGAGACCACGTGTTAAATAACAAGACTTGTCCTGCCCCAGAGCCTCAACCTGACATGGGAGTCAGCACAGTGAAGGGGGTGAGACCTGGCTCTGGCCTTGGGGAGTACAAGCTGCTCCCGGCCTGTGAACGGTGCATTTCTTCTCCTAGAGACAGTTAAATGGTGTTCCTCCCCCATCGATGGCAGCAAACCCAGAGGAGGGGGTTTTGTACCCACTTTACCCCACATCCCTTTTGAGCTTTAGGGCCTTGTACCTACTAGAGCCCTGAGTATACCCCAAGGAAAGGGCCTCATGTCTGCTCTCTGCCACAAACTGCAGTAGAGAAGGGTACCTACTCTGCAGATCTTTCTCACAAAATAAGCCCCAGCCCAGGGGGCTTTCACCCTACTCTCTGCCCCATTCCCAATACCCATCTCTTTGCTCTAGCAGACTTGCAGCTTGACTTGCGCTATGAAGGAACCCAGCGTGGGAGCTACCCGGCCACCATGCGCAACTTCGCCGTCTCGCTTCATCTGTTCTCACCCAAGGCCTACGAGTGTGTGGCGAGGACTTTCCAGCTGCCAGAACCCACCACCTTGCATGTGTGCGTCTCTCCTACATGCATCATTCCCTCCACTGCTGGACAAATGCTATTAGGAAATCTCCACCAGCACTGGGCACAGGCCTACAGAGTCTCGTTATTGAGCCCTGTCTCTAATCCACAGAGCAGGCTAGGAAGACGTAATTACGAGACTCTGTTGAGCAAGCGAGGTCCCAGCACCTCCCAGCCCAGCTACAAGAGGCCATGTTTTGGAATTGGACCCTGCTGTCTTGCAGAGGGGCCTGGAATCTCTTTCGGGCCTCATGGGAGAGTGTGGCAGATCAAGCCAAACTTACAGCACTAGGCAACATGTACAAAATCAAGAGAAGAAAGTGCAGGAGCTCTGAGAGCAACCTTCACCTATTCCAGGGAACAGGGCTGGAGGCCAGAGGACCACTGTTTTAGTGTCCAAGAGGGACAAGAAGGGAGAAGCAGGAACCTGCCAGCCAGTTACTTAGACATTGGCCCTAGGCCAGGGGTGGGCAAACTTTTTGGCCCAAGGGCCACATCTGGGTATGGAAATTGTATGGTGGGTCATGAATGCTCACGAAATTGGGGGTTGGAATGCAGAAGTGGGTGAGGGATCCAGCTGGGGATATGGGCTTTGGGTGGGGCCAGAAAAGAGGAGTTCAGGGTGCAGGAGGAGGCTCTGGGGATGAGGGGTTGGGGGTGCAGGAGGGTGCTTTGGGCTGAGACCGAGGGGTTCGGAGGACAGGAAGGGGATCAGGGGTGGGGCAAGGGGTTGGGGCATGGGAGCAGGGTGGGAGTGCAGGTCTGGGGGGCACTTAAGCAGCTCCCAGAAGCAGCAGCATGTTCCCTCTCCGGTTCCTACACGGAGGCGCAGCCAGGCAGCTCTGTGCACTGCCCCATCTGCAGACACCATCCCTGCAGCTCCCATTGGCCGTGGTTCCTGGCCAATGGGAGCTGCAGGGGCAGCGCAGGCACCATGTAGAGCCTTCTGGCTGCCCCATGTGTAGGAGCCGGAGGGGGACATGCTGCTGCTTCTGGGAGCCGTGTGGAGCGAGGCAAGCTCCTGACCCTGCTCCCTGGCTGGAGCAAGGCAAGCCCTGGAACCCGCTCCCTAGCGGGAGCTTGAGGACCAGATTAAAACATCTGGAGGGCTGGATGCGGCCTCCAGGCCATAGTTTGCCCACCCCTGCCCTAGGCTGAGGATCAGGGAGCTGATGTGTAAACATCTGGGTGATGTGGCCAATAACAGGCAGACGCTGGGCTTAATGAGAAGAGGAATTGTCAGCCTCCAGTGCCGTTAATGAGCCACGAGAGAGGGACCGGTGCGGCTTTGAACAGGGATTAATGGAGAACCACAAAGTGGTGAGGGGAGCAAAGAGGGGAAACAGCAGGGATCAGAGCTAGGCTTTCTAGCCAGTGTTTTCATTATCACCTAGAGGCTGGAGTGGTATCAGATTTACTGACAAGCCTGATGCAGACACATAGGAAACGGGGAGAGGAAACAGCTGAAGAGGCTGGGACAGTGAGAGCTGAAGACACAAAGATGCATCAGTCTGAGATACCCTTACACCCAGAGAGGCAAGAGGACACAGGTGTGAAGTGGGGGAGGGGTGACTAGTCTGAAGAACCAATGGGGTGGGGAATAATAAGTTTGGGGTGCTGTGTAGTAGCATTCAGATGTGTCCCTAGGCAAATGGCATGTAATACTAAAGTAGTAACAGTGCTGCTCTCCCTAGCCCTGGGGCAGCCAGAACACTAAGTGCAGCTGTCAGCTCCACACCCGAGAAGAGAATGGGAAGAAAAAAGGGCAAACAAACCAGAAAGACAGTTCTGGGGATTAGAGGACAGGAGAGATGAGGTGAGCCCAAGGAGGGTTAACTGAAAGAGGCTTAATGAGAGAGAGGAGCATGCCTGTTGTCTGAATACCAGAGAGAGATGGAAGGGAGCTTAGCCTCAGGCTGCCTCTGCTTCTCCTGTCCTCAGTGGGGGTGACAAGGGTGGGGGAGTTTAGCTTAGACACCAGCTTGTCTCTTCCCCCACAGATCCCATGGGAAGAATCCCATCCAGGTGTGTGGCTGCATCCTCACCTTTTGTATTCTCTGAAAGTTATGTTACTTGCCAATGAACGTCCTATTCCTATCCCAGTATGGTGCTTTTGCAGCTTCCCTCCTGGGTAATCTTCCTCTATGTTCTCTATTGCAGGTGGCTCTCAAACCCAGATTACAGGCCAGGGTTCAGCCAGCAAGTCTTTAGTGTACTGGCAGAGAGATCACAGGCAGGGGATAGAGACTTCCAATCCTGTTCTCTGCTCATTGGTGCGATGTCATTGGAGAGGAGAATCCAGTATGACCAGCACACCAACAGCATGCAGGGGCTAGTGGACTTTGGTGCTGGGAATTATGATGCAGATGAGGTGCCAGCAGCAGGAGAAGCCCTCATGCTTGTGGCAGTAGGATTCCAGGGGCATTGGATAGCTCCTCTCGGCTATTTCCTCCTTGCCACACTCACTGGTGACGTGCAGTCCCAGCTCCTGCGCCACTGTATCCTCAAACTGTACAGCATTGGCCTGCAGGTGGTCTCTGTTACTTCAGATGCCACAGCCCCCAATGTGGACACAGCCAGGCGGCTGGGGGTGCTGGTGGATGGAGTCTCTGTGAAGTCCACGTTTTTCCACCCTGCCAATCCTGCACTGGAAGTCGCATATTTCTTTGACCCCTGCCACCTGCTCACGCTGGTTCACAACACGCTGCAGGCATACGTCAGCCTCCAGGTTTGCAGCAAGGCCATCTGCTGGGACTACATCCTGCGCCTTGGGGTTCTGCAGGAGAAGGAAGTGCTCCAGGCTGCCCACAAGTTTAGTGGGGTCAGCATATCTGGGCAGCGGGTGTGGGGGAACGGTGCTGCACAGCTGTTCAGTGAGAGCACAGCCCAGGCACTGCACTTTGCAGCCAGCCTAGGCTTGTCCCAGTTCCTGGGGCATGAAACCACTTCGCACTTTATCACCCTGCTCAGTGCAGTGTTTGATGTGTGCAGCAGTCGGAGCGTCCACAGTAAAGGGCCCAAAGCGCCACTGTCCCTTGCCAGTTATGACTCCCTCAATAACCTCTGCAATGAGTATGAGAATCTGCTGCGCAAGCTGCACGATGGCACTGGGGAGCTGCTAGGGCTGAGCAGGCATCGCTGGGGCTTTCTGGGCTTCCTGGTAAACCTGCGCAGCTTGCAGTGGATGGCAAAAACTTATCTGGAGGCAGAGGACAGGACTGTGCCATATTTGCTCACTGGCTGGTGGAGCCTGGACCCTTTGGAATGGTGCTGGGGAGCCATTCGGCAGGGTTGTGAGGAGAGAGGGGCTACCACAGCACAGGCTTTCCAGTCCGCATACAGACATGTCCTGTGCAAGGGTCTTGCTGCGCTGGGATGCAATACACCCAATTTGCTGGACGTGTCCTTGAGCAGACGGGCCAGCCTCCAGCTGCAGGCCTCCTGGCCACTGGGAAAGGGGCAAGTCTGGCTGGATCATTGGTGCCCAGGTTCCAGGCAGGATACCAGTGCCATAGACTTATCTCCATCCCTCCTTTCACAGTTAGAGGAAGACACAACTACCTATGTTTCCCGCTTTGTGGTACAGAAACTCCTGCCAGTCCTCACCTGCGCTGAGTGTCGAGCTGCCCTGATGTCCTCTTCTGGGGTTGAGCCTGCAGGCAGTGCCCTAATGTGTGTGAAGAACAGAGGAAGGCAGTGGCTCCCTGCAGAGTCTGTTCGAAGGGTGATCCGCAGGGCAGAGAAGATCTTTGGCCTTTCCACGTGGTTCTTTAGAGACTCCAGGCAGCACAGAAGTTGGGGCTTGGTGCTAGAGCTGGCCATCTTGGCAGATGTGAGTGAGGAGCCAGGCCTTTTCCCATCTCTTCATGATCATCTCTTTGAAAGCAACATGCTCGTTTCCAATCACTATGTCACTATCCTCCAGGGCCTTGTGCGAATCTTCTTGGAGCTGCATTCAGGACAGTTGTGGGCAGCACAGGGACCAGAGTTGGGACAATCCACTTGGGTAAGTCGCTCCAAGGAAGCAAACAGTGAGCAGAGCCAGGGCAGTGCCAACAGCCAACAAAGGAACTGGCCCTGTCAAACACCTGGACTCAAGCAATGGTTTCATGCTCCTTGACGAGAAGTTGACTGGACTTTGGGGAGAAAGGCCCATCTGAGCTGCAGGAGAGGCTGGCTGGGCTCTGCACTTCTGCCTACAGCCCTAGACCAGATCCTGTTTGGGCTATGAATTCTGAGCAGCAGAGTTTCACAAGACCTTGAGAAACTTAGTGTTTTAAATACAATTTTTGTATCAATCTTCAGGGGGTTCAATTGCAGAACTGGAGGAATAGGCCAAAATCAAATGAACTGCCTTAGAGGGGAGAGGACGGTTGTGAAAGCAGGTAGAGAGATTCTTTCCTTGAAACAGAATGGATACTCGATTCCTATAGCCTGTATCTCAGCTCCAGAGCAATATGGCTGCCTAGCACTTACAGTGGTCCTCCTCATCCTAGTATTTGAGCTTCACAGTACCCCTCCACCCAGGAGCTCAGGAAGTAAAGTGATCTCTGTGTACAGATAAGGCACTACAACACAGGGAATAAGTAACTTGATCCAGGTTGCATACACTGTGGCAGAGCCAGAGATGGAACCCAGATCTCCTGAGCATCTGTCCAGTGGCCTAACCACAGCACCACCATCTCTCTTCAAACTCAAAACTTCCAAATCTTTTAGTAGTGGCAAGAGATCTGTCTGACCTTCCCTACCCCATCCTTCCAAGTTCTCCAGATCTACCCCCCACCCCAGTTTCTAGTAGCAGCCACAGCGTGTGAGGCACTTTCCAAAAAAGGAAGAAGGCAGGGTCCCCAGCCCAAAGGCTGGGCAGGCATTAGGGGGTAGGAGTGTAACGTACAGCTAAAGAGGTGAAAGCAGTAAATGGCCACATTAAG
Organism: Lepidochelys olivacea; assembly: GCF_965140295.1. Taxonomy (NCBI): domain Eukaryota; kingdom Metazoa; phylum Chordata; order Testudines; family Cheloniidae; genus Lepidochelys; species Lepidochelys olivacea. Next base: position 56,699,957 of record NC_140416.1, read on the forward strand.
TACAACTGTTTTAATAACAAACTTAACTTTTTTTTTTAAATGTTATCCCCAACTACATGCCATCATTAGCCCTTTAGTTTCTTCCAAGCATCAGTATAGAAGTGGGTCTTTAGGAGGGATTTGAATGGAGAGAAGAGTAGCCTCACAGATCTATGGGTGTTCCATAGCAAGTAAACAGGGTGTTGAGATTAGGGGCAACTGCAGATAGGTAGGAAGGGATAGAATTGTCCAAGACCTAGTTTGAGTTTGCTGTGGTATAGGAGGGGGAGCCAGAAGGAGTCAAACCAGGGGAAATGTTATGGACAGAGCAACAGGCAAGGAACATTATTTTGGTGGCAGTGTTCTGTACGGGGGCTGGCAGAGAATCCAGCAAGGAAGGAGTTACACTCATCAAGGTGGGAGATGACAAGGGCTGGAATGAGAGTTTCAAGGAGTGGGATGCAGCGAGACCTTGGAGGAAGGAGCCGCAGATTTTGGATACAGCCTAGATGTGCAGGGAGAGAGAGCTATTGAAGAGGGCAGTTTATAGGCCCAAGTGACAAGGAGAATGATGGGATAGGAATGTTGCTAGTGGAAAAGGGAAAGAGCGGGAGCTCGGTTTTAACCCTATTGAGTTGAGTGCAAAACAGGCTGAAATGCAGGCTTGGATAGAGGGAGACATGAATCTGCAAACCCAGTGCTGTGGGGAAAAGGGTGGCCCAGTGAGGCAAGCAGAGGTAGGGGAACAATTGGTAGAGGCCAGCCAAAGTTGAAAGCGGAGGCAGTTGATGGCACTGAAAACAGCAAGGAGGTCAAGAAGGCTAACAGTCGTGAAATTTGGCCAGGAAAATCTCATTAGAGACCTTGCTTAGACCAGAGACTTGTCTGTTAAAGACACATCATGCTAACTACCTGATTTCCTCTCACTGTCCCCTTCCCTCCAGCAAGTGCCTGTTCATTCTGTTCTGAATACACTATTTCCATTCATCCTCTGCTTGGTCTCTCCCGCAGAGCCTGGGTGGCCTGGTACAAATGTGGAGGGTCTCACTGCGTGACAGTCCTCCAGCCCTCACCCTGATGGCAGCACTGAACTAGGTTTGGGGTTGCTCCTTTGCTCACAGGCGCTAGTTACATCTTTTGGGAGGTGTCTTTAAACCCAGCTTGCAGGTTTTCCCCCTTAGTTTATTAAGTCAGTTTATTCTTCTGCTGTTCTCTGCCTTTCTGATCCCATTTTGGGTTGGTTCATCCCTGCCCAACTCGCCACTCCCGCCATGGATTTTTCTATCCAGTTACACTGATCTTAAGCGACTGGTAGAGGCCTCAGGTTTAGTTCCAGCTTTGGTATAGTCCCTTCCATGAAGGGCCTCTGATCAGCCTATAACCGTCCATAGGTGCCAACTTCTGCTGGCGCCGGTGGGTGCTCGACTCCCGTCTCTGCCCCTGCCCCGACTCCACCCCTGCCCTACCCCATCCCGCCCATGTCCTGCCCCCATTCCAACCCCTTCCCCAAATCCCCATCCTGGCCCTGCCTCGTCCCCTGAGCACGCTGCATTTCCGCTCCTCCCCCCATCCCTCCCTCCCAGAGCTTGTTACACTGCAAAACAGCTGTTTTGTGGCAGCAAGCGCAGGGAGGAGAAGCAGGGATGCAGCACGCTTAGGGGAGGAGGCAGAGGTGAGATGGGGTGGGGAGCTTGGCTGCTGATGGGTGCAGAGCACCCACTAATTTTTCCCCATGGGTGCTCCAGCCGCAGAGCAGCTGTGGAGCCGGTGCCCATGTCACCATCCAGGTTACAGCCTGCTCTGGGCGTGCTGTTGCCATTAGCAAAAAAGAACTTCACCTGCACAGCTTCTGCCCATTAACCTGGCTACCGGGTCATTTGATTTCTGCTGCCCTCTGCACATGGGCAGAGTCTAACTGTCTGAGCAACAGAGCTGAGGCAGCCCTAGTTAATAACGCAGCCTGACCTTCAGTCGGAGAAAGCCACCATCCAGCACTGAGTGACTGTGGCCTTGGGCTAGGTCAGTAAATAGCAGAAATGCAGAGGGTGAGGGGCAGACATGGCTTGTTGCAACAGTTCACTGGGGCACTGGTCAGGTTTCCACACTTGCACCTGTTGCAGTGCTTCAGTCCTAGTGCCAAGCAACCCTACCACACAGAAACCAGCTGCAGCAAGTGCTCCATAGGCTGGGGCTGCTACAGACCCACAGGAAAGTGCCCATCTGCTGCTCATCAACTTCAACATATCTTCAAAAACACAAGTACACAAAGTGTGGGGAAAAGAGATGGGGAGGTTGTAAATTTAAACCGTCTGCAACAAGAAACAGCACCAAGCTCTCTGAAGGACCTGGGCATAATACATTAGCCATAGGATGGTTGGCGTATGTTGATTACCCCGTCAACCCCCAACCACAGATGGAAACAGTTTTCCCAGCTGGTTCTGGGTTCCACAGTAACAACTCTCACCCCAGAGACTATGTGGCTGCTGCATGGGCCACAGTAATAGGTGGAGCAGCTCAGATGGTAGCCAAGTCAGCTGCTGCTTTATTGTGGAGCTATTGAAAGAGACATATGATCACCCTCATTCCCTCTTCAGCTATTTCCTCCAAGCAGGCTCACGGGTCCTCCTATACCAGCCAGGCTAGCCAAGCACAGGTTCCCCCTTCCAGGCATACAGAAGCTTTCACGGCTAACTCAAGATAGGCTCTCCCAGAAGGGCTTGGCTATTGTTAATGATTTCATGTGGCAGGCACTTACATACTGTCGTGCCTGGGGGCATAGCTAATATAAAACACTTGAATAGAAAAATACAATTTATTTAAGAAATAATGTAGTTAGTACCTGGGTGGGTCTGTTGTAGTTTAATTTTGCTGTATTCAAAAACTCAATGTCTGCAACTAGTTCCTGTCTAGCTTTTTGCGAAAAGAAAAGGAGTACTTGTGGCACCCTAGAGACTAACCAATTTATTTGTGTATGTATGGGGGTGGGGGGGTGAGAAAACCTGGATTTGTGCTGGAAATGGCCCACCTTGATTATCATGCACATTGTAGGGAGAGTGGTCACTTTGGATAAGCTATTACCAGCAGGAGAGTGAGTTTGTGTGTATGGTTTTTGGAGGGGGGTGAGAGAACCTGGATTTGTGCAAGAAATGGCCCACCTTGATTATCATACACATTGTGAAGAGAGTTGTCACTTTGGATGGGCTATTACCAGCAGGAGAGTGAGTTTGTGGGGGGAGGTGGAGGGTGAGAAAACCTGGATTTGTGCTGGAAATGGCCCAACTTGATGATCACTTTAGATAAGCTATTACCAGCAGGACAGTGGGGTGGGAGGAGGTATTATTTCATGGTCTCTGTGTGTATATAATGTCTGCTGCAGTTTCCACGGTATGCATCCAATGAGGTGAGCTGTAGCTCACGAAAGCTTATGCTCAAATAAATTGGTTAGTCTCTAAGGTGCCACAAGTCCTCCTTTTCTTTTTGCGAATACAGACTAACACGGCTGTTACTCTGAAACCTGTCTAGCTTTTTGTGTTTCTTTGAGTATCACATGCAACCACGTGGTGTGGATTGGGGCAGGGCCTATGGAAACGTCACATTCCCTGATTGAATCTTAACATTAAAGCTCATTTTCCATTCAGTGGAGGAACGGGACAAGTTATAACACACACAGGGCTATAGTTTAACATCATCCAAGCATTTAAATGTGAACCTTTCAACAGGTTTCTGTATCTGTTTCAGACAGAATCTTAAAATGATTTCTGGTTTAACAGCCCCAAACCACATTAACCAATTATGGCAAAGGGCATTTGGCTCCATTATAGTTTTGTATTCATTTTGATTTGTCAGATCTCTGCCAACATCAGAAGTTTGTCAGGCCGTAATTGCATCAGTCTGGTAAACAAGTACACACACAGCTGTTTGTAAAGAGTTCTGCACTATGGGGAAAGCACCAGCAGATGTATTAAGTATAGTTTGTTTGTTTTTAAGTAAGTTCTTCACTACTTAGGCTCCACATTCTATTAATCCATTTGTTTATAGGAATCTCATACTCTGTCATGCCAAAGTTCAGATTTCAGTAAGGTCCAAAACCTCCCCATTCTTAATGTGTGGTCCCCTCATCCAGTAATACAGTCCTTGTCATTTTATAGAATTCCCAGTGCGCAAACTTGATTTTCTGGATCTGGTCACACAAGCTGTGGCGTATGTAAGTGTTGATATTTCTGAAAAGTTGCAAACAGTCCATTATGATCAGGCTATCATGTGTTCTCAGGACAAACAAAACCTTTTCAGACTTTGTCCTCTGGAGGTGCAAGTTCTTTCTGTATCACAGATTATTTCTGCTTTGCTTCTCTGTACTTCCCACCATCTTTCACATACATTCACCACTTTTTAAAAAGGAGAATTGTGGACTGTCATTCTAAATTACCCTTCCTATGTTCTTCCCAATATTTCCTTGTCCCTAGGGGTAGGCATATTTGTCCTTTTCTGCTAATGGTTATGAAAACTCATATATAAGTTAGGAATATATAGGTGGGAAGACTAGATTTCCCCATTTATTACATATAATTTATTGTTCGTAGGATTTTATCCTTGGCCTGTTTATCCTCTAGCTCATCTCATGTTCATGTGTACTATCCCTATTTGTTCTAGGTCATCTGGCTGCGGGTCAGTGAAGGGAGCAATGTCCTAGCTGGAACTTCAAGATCATGATAAAGGAATGGCTGCATCCTTGGCTACACTTCTCCATGTCCTTTTGTAGGCCATAATCAGTAGTTTATGGTTCATTTCAGCTTGAGGATTCATAACTCTCTCTAGTCAAACTGTATAGTGATAGGCAAGGCCTAGCATCTTTTCAGTTGGACATTTTCTGCCAGTCATGCTCGTAGGGAGCTGTCAGTCCTACTCTTTTTATGAAACCTCTTTAGAGACTCTTCCCGTGAGTCAAAGTATTGCTGCAGTAGTGCTATAGTCAGTGAATGCTACGCTTGAATTCTGACCCACTCTGCCATCCACATCTATTCGGTTTATCTGTGAAGCGATTTTACTGAAAGTTGTTTGAGCTTCATAGGTAGGTACAAGCTTACTGATCTAAATAAACATGCCTTGCAGTCTCAGAATTCTTTTATCTTTGGGTCTCTGCATATTCACTAGTACTTGAATCTTACAGGTCTGCTCACTTTCAGTAACTTAAAATGGACACTTAAGCCTCATTCACTTGAAGGTTGTTTCTTATGATTTCCAGTCCCCTCTAGAGTTGTTCCTGAAGTCCAGGAGTGGAGCTGCCCCAGCTTATGATGGCATCAATGTACATTTTCACTCCTGAGACACCTTCCTGAACCTGGCACATTGTGCAGATAAATACTTCCTGGTGCTAAATATAGCCCAAAAGGCAACCTCATGAGGCAGGCAAATATCAAAGCTTTGTGGCCAGGGCCATCTGCCAAACCCTGCCATTGCAGCTAATTTGACGAAGAATTTGGCTTCTGCCATCACGGCAGACATTTTACTACTTGTGTTCTTGGTAACTCCTTGGGGTCAGTACAGAGTTTTGAGTCTGCCTGCTTTTTATCTCTACAGTTAAAGGAGTGAATCTGGGTGTTGGATCTCCTCTGAATGTCTTATTGCTCTTTTTCAAGTTTAAGGCTTTGGAACCTTTTTGTTGGCCTGTATAACATCTGGGTTACTAGAAGACATCTCTCCTGTGTTCCAGTTCTCTCTCTCATGTTTGGCCCAAGTTTGTCAGTTATTCTGACTCTATGGCAGGTATCTTCTCAACCATGGGCCAAGGACCTCACGTGTGTGTAAGCGCAGTTACCTTCCTAGGTGAAATTCTAAGTGCTGTTTTTACAATTTTACCTCTGTATCTCAGTGATAATTCACTTGCCCAGGACTGAAATCTTACAATGAAAAATTAATTCCAATCTCACCTTTAGTTTTGCACTTCAAATGTCTCCTTTCTGTTACATTTATTTGGGCTTCCACGGCCATTCTGTATGTCACATGTAAGCCAGAATTGAGGACCCTAGGCTATCCACATGACATTTGAATGCCAGCAACATGAACTTCAGACGCCACCCTCCCCCCCCCCCCCCGACCTCAGTTGCCCCAGTGGAATATAAAGATGGAGAGACGACCCAGGGCATAAAAAGCTTTACAGATCCCCATCACTGAATGGCACCTGGAAATAGTTGGGAAGCTAGTGGAACTGGAGTAAGGTAGCTTCTGTTGCGAAGCAGGTAGGTGCATTCTATACCATATATTGCTTCTAAAGGGTCTGCAAGCACTGCACCCCATGTAGAGTGCAATACAGTCGTCCAGTCTGCAAGTCAAGGGCCTGAAGGACGGGGGAGAGAGGGTTTCAGATGTGTGAGAAGAGCTCATAAATGCCTTTACAGACAGAAGGAAGAGGTAGTTTGAGCTACAGTTATCAAGGATCCAAAAACCCACTACAAACCAAAAGTGCCACGAACCTGAGTGGGGTAGGCACCAAGCCTCCCCTCCACTATGTCAACTTCATCTTGTCTGGAGGCTCCAAAAAGGTATATCATCCACTTCCCAGATAGTGCACTATCCTTGGTCTGATGACACCCTGGACATGTTTTCTGACACTTCAGCATCTCCCCGCGCTGTCTGGCATAAATATTGACTAGGATGGGAAACTTAATTGAACCTCAAGATCATGGGGGCCCCACCTACCCCACAGGAGCCCAGAGCACCCTCACTGCGGTTGAAGCGCCCCTGTGCACTGGGCCCGCAATGCAGCCCCAGCCGCCTTGAGTCCCTGAGGGAGGCAAGCCAGCTAGCCCCAGTCAGCCTGGCGCAGGGCAGAGGACTGAAAACTGCAGAAGGGGGCCTGGCCTTGGAGTGGAGCATGGGCAGGGCCACGCTAGGCTGTTTGGGGAGGCACAACCTCCGTCTGCCTACGATATCCACCACCCATGGTCAAGATGCTCCACAGGGGATAGCCCTTTGGGCAGGTGAGCAATAACCAGCACTACCATACTGAATCTTTGGAAGAAAAAAGAATAGAATAGAGCCACTCAAGCTCTGCCAACTACTCCAGCTGCAGTCCACCGAGCAATCAATAAGACCTAGAGGTGAATGGTATTGAAAGCTGCCCTCAGATCTGAACAGATTACCATGGACACTTAACTTCTGCCAGTCTGTGAGAAGGGGCGCCAAGACCACCAGAACTACTTCAGGGCCATACCTAGGCCAACCTGAAAGGGTCCAAAAAGGAAGCTACCCTAAGGTTTGTCTTCAAAATTTCCCTAAAGAGGGAAGCTGAGTAACTGATCAGCCTTCAACCAACCAATCATGGTCCCAAAAGCTCTCAGATTTTTACAAGCAGAAGCAGATTGGCCAGGTATCAATATGTCCCAATGGCCCATCCCAGGACAAGCTATTAAGACCCCTCCCTCAATTCCTACAGTGCTCAGAGGCAGCAGAAATCTTTACTCAATCTTTGTTTATTAGAAAATCCCTACAGCTCTAGAATTTTAAAATGAAGCATTGATTACAAGAAATAAATGTCCCCAGAGTCCAGAAATTGCTACACATGCTGTCGATGTGGGTTAGGGGCCCAGCAGTGATTGGGTGACTTCTGCAGGAGATGCTGATACACATGTGACACACACACCCGTCAGGATGAGAGTAGCAATCATGATCCCACCCTCTTGACATAGTTAGCAGGATAGAGTCCAACCTGGCCAGTGTGAAGCTGGCCTTTGCACCAGCCCTGCTCATCCTCTTCACTGATCTTCATTAGCTCTTCACCTAAAGAGGAAACAGCACAAACTTTGCCACTGGAAAGGAGTCAAGAGCCCATACACCTCCCAGGGTCTGGATAGCTCCCTAGGGGCAAATGGGCATGACCCTCCTATTAGAAGTACAGTAACTCCTCACTTAACATCATCCCAGTTAATGTTTTGTTGCTGATCAATTAGAGAACATGCTCATTTAAAGTTGTTTGGCAGCCGCCTGCTTTGTCCACTGCTTGCAGAAAGAGCCGTCCGTTGGAGCTGGCTGGTAGGGGCTTGGAACCAGGGTGGACTGGCAGCCCCCGTCCCCTCAGCTCCCCTAAGTTCCCTAAGCAGTAGCCACTCAGCAGGTTATGAATTGCCAGGCAGTTCAGCTGTCCCTCCCCCACACTGCCATGTGCTGCTCCTGCCCTCTTCTTTGGAGCTGCGCCCAGGAGCCTCCTGCTTGCGGGAGGCGGGGAGAAGAGTGCTGATGTCAGGGTCTCCCCCTGCCCCCACTTCCACCCCCCATTCCTGAACCCCATCTCCACAGAGTGTGTTGTGGGAAAACAGGATAGGGCTCAGGACAGAAGGATCAGCTGCTGTCAACTTGTTGATCTACTTAAAAAGGCAGTGTACTTAGAGTGGGATCAGCGTACTTAAAGGGGCAATGCATGTCTCTCACACACACACACACATCCCCACCCACGCACCCACCACCTGGAAAGCGAAGGGAGTGGTGCGCTCCAGTGGGATAGCATGGGTTCATCATCACGTTCAGTTTCCACAGGGAATGTTTGCAGCCACTGCCATGCTGTGTCTCCTCCCTCCATTCGCGCCACGTTGTAGAGCGTGAGGCTACATTAACAATGTGTTAACCTTTGAGGGCTCAGCCGAGTGCTAGTTCATCATTTAGCAGTAAGGCATTCCCTGGGAAATATCCCACCCTCTGACTCCCCCAACCTCAACCAAGTGTCACAATCATCATTGCTGTATACTGTATTATATTGTTTGTTTAAAACTTTATATATATAAAGCATTTTGTCTGTCAAAAAAAAATTCCCTGGAACCTAACCCCCCCATTTATATTAATTCTTATGGGGAAATTGGATTCGCTTAACATCGTTTTGCTTAAAGTAGCATTTTTCAAGAACATAACTACAACATTAAGTGAGGAGTTACTGTACAAACCCCATACAGGTGAAATGCAACAAACAAGTATAATCTTGATCTCATCACATCATCTCAATATTTCCCGCTGGACTGGAACCATATTGCAGGCACACAAAACTCTACAGAGGGAGCTCTTGAAGAAGCATATGTTGCTCATGAAAGATTTTTTTTTCCTTAGATAAGGAGACCAGCACCAGAGAGGTCAAGAGAAGGCCCTTGGGGAGCACTGCGCTTCCCAAATCTCAGTGCTGGAACTCTGCTTCATGTTCTCTCTGGCCTAAGGCTCCTCCGAAGCAGTTGGAAAGGACTAGTGAGAAACCGCTGAGCTCTAGCTGTTAGATGCCCATTCAGTGATTGGCCAAAGCCCAGGCAGTCAGTAAACTATGGAATGGGCCCACAGAGATTAGCCAGGAAGGGCTCTTATTCCTTACCCCAGATCTGAACTTTGGGAAAGGGAAGGAATAGGATCACTTGCCACCAACAGAAATCCTTTGTCTCTACCATGACAAGGAGATTTGACTGTCATTGTGGGACTGTCCAATTGTTCAGAGACTGGGAAGGAAAGTCATTTTGCAATCCAGGTTGAACTCAAGCCCTACTAGTACAGGCTGGTCATAGCAGCATTTGGATGGAATGAGCTGACCCAAGCACTGAAGGGACGAACTGGCTTGAATTAGAGCCGTTTCTTTTGTGGGAGGGGTGGGACCCATGGGCCTGCTACCTTCCATCGCATCCCAACCAGCAGGTGTCAGGGAGAGAAATTGTATCTCTCCTTCCCCCTAGGGTAATTATCCTTATCCAGCTTATTGCTGGGATTGCTTTAAAGCTGTTCTACGGAGCCAGTAAGTGAGTTAGTGCCAAGAAATCTAGTAGTGATTCAGCAGCACAGATGCTGACCTCATGCACCAGGCCCTTGTTGAGCCAGGGATTTTAGTGCCTGCAAAAAGAGTCAATGTTTCTGAAAGCAAGTCAATACAAGCAAGATTAGAAACACTCCCAAGATCCAGATGGCCCCTTGGAAGATTGGGGAGAGGCGGGCAGAGTACAAACAGCTCAGGTGGAGAGAAAGGTCCCAGGGTTATCCTTAGCCTCATCATCTACTGGGAGCAGACTGCTCCAGTCCCAGGAAGCTCCCTCACCTTAGGTCAGTAGTTCTCAACCCATGGCTGCAAGTAGCCCAATTAGCACATAGCTGCAGCCCAGCTGTGTGCTAAAGGCCAGCCAGCTTGCATGCTGCAGTGCCAGGGCTGCTGCCCGGCTCGCACACCACACTGGGGCTGCCACCTAGCTTGCACGCCACAGAGCTCTGCTCCTGGCCCCACTCTGTTGTGGGAGTCTCTGGGTGGGGGGCACTGGACATAGAGGCCTAGGGGGGAAGGGTTTGGGGAGGGCGCTTCCCACAATGATAAAACAGGTTGAGTACCACTGCCTTAGGTGGTGGCTTGTGGAGTTTCCTCCTGCTAACCTAACTCCAGCTTATTGGACAAGAACTTAATCCCCCCAAAACTAGCTCTTTCTGGCCCCTTTACAAAGGCAAGAGGAGGCACTTTATAAAGGCAACCCAAACCCTCCCCCTTTAAGTTCCTAAGGAAAGGTTTGGAGGGGATTTTCACAATTCTGGCCCAAGGGAGCAACATTTGCTAATGAGGGCTCAGAAGACCCCCACCCCCCATGTCTTTATTCAGAGTTTCCACCTCTCTCTCTCACACACACACACACCCCATCCTACCCCAAACAAACACAAATCAGGTTATTCTCCAACCCCTTGGCCAGGACCCAAAACATTCCATTTTCAGCACCTGAATGCCTCACTATGCATGAGATGCCTCCCCCACAGTATGAGCCTTGCTGGTCCCCCTCTCAGCAGCATGGTGGAATGGAGTGCTGGCCTGCCCAGTGCTATGCCCCTCTCCAGAAGCAGTGGGCAAGGACAATGAACAGTTCCCAAGGAGCTATCCAGATCTCACAGTGGGAGGTTTCCAACCATCAGCCCAAGTGGTAGTGGCAAGGGATTAGTGCCTCTGTACCTGCTTTAAAGCTCAGTTCATCAGCCTCCTGTCCTGTGTAATCATACAGCGCTCGCACCTGTACACCTGGTACTTTTATGTCCTCCTCGTGCCCATTGGCATCCAGGCACTTCTTGGGAGTGTCGTCATCGGACCACTCCGACATGTCCTCTTTCGCTCCGCTGTGTGTGTGGGGAGGAAAAACAAAAACGCAGGATTATCTCAAACACAGGCCTGACCCTCTGAGGTGCCTCCCCATCTCCTGAATCATGCATCACCATAGAGCCCCAGGGACAACTACACTTGAGCCAGGAGGAGACAGAGAGGCAGGACAGGAGGGTGGAAGTGTATGGGAAGGAGAGAGACCAGGAGAAGTTAGATTTGGCTCAAAACAGCCCAGAAAACTGCAGAACCCCAGGGGGTTGTGTAGGCAATGGGTCCAAAGAGCATCCCCCCTTTCAAGTCCCAACCCCACTCAGACATCCCTCACCCAGGACAGCCAACACAAAGAAGTTCAGGTATTTCCAAAACATGCTCAGCTGGAAAAAGCCCTGAAAGAGAAAGGAGGCCACATCCCCCCAGGGCAGACTCAGCTGGTCTCCCTATCTCAGGGGCCAGAACAGAGGAGAAAGGAAGAGCAGAACACAAATAGTTTGAACCCAGACACCCCCTGGATAGGGGGCATTCCATACTAACTTCACATGGGCTGATGCCCTCAGGGTGTCATAGAAGAAATTGTTCTTCTCCGCTTGGTAGGAAAACCTGTGGATTGGCAAATAGGGCCCTGAATCCAGCTCCTTGGGAAAGGACAACAGCCTGGAGACAGCTCCACCCAGATTGCTTCCAACTCCTTCCCTGCCATGTTCAATTCTAAGCTTCACTTGTGCTAGCAGGAGATTATGTCTTCTGGAGCAGGAAGGAAGTGGACACCATGGGAGACTCATTTCCTAAACTCCTTCCCATTCTCTAACTCATTTGCTACAGATCCTGGAAGAGGAAGCAGCTACCTGAATTGTGTAAACTTTCTCTGTTGGGCTTGTCAAGTTTTGACCAGGTAGCACCCCACACCAAACCATAAGATGCTCGTATCCACAGAAGAGAGTCTTGTTCAAACATCCAGGCCTGCCAGTGTACCTAGGGAAGGATTTCTAGTTCCCAATCCCCAGGGGCTTTTTCCATCTCCCAGAGATGAAAAGCAGCTGAAGGCAAAATCCTACCAGCATCCTCCCCCACACAGCATCCTGCTCAGCAGTGAATCAGACTAAGCAGACCCATGTTAGGATGAGTTGAGAGGAGACCCCCAGCACTGAACAGGGCCACTAGGAGAGGAAGGTCCTAGCTCTGGCACTATCATATGAGTGCACGTGGACAGCAAAGGAGATCCTCCCACTATCCCACCCCAATGCTCCAAAAAAGCCCCTTTCTCTGCCCTACTCATCTCCGAGTTGTATAGGCCAGGGCACTGCTTGGGGCTCACCCATTTCCAGCCCAATGGTGAAAAAAAGAGGGAGAGAAATACAAATGAGATCATTCTTCTCAGCTAAGCTATTTCATACTCCAGGGCATAATTATGCCTCTCCAGTATGTCCCAGGCTTCAGCCCTTACCCTCGCCGTGTCTGTGGAGGGGTCTGAGAAACACCGTCCCGTGTGGGCACAATGCTGGTCAGCGTCACATCTTCAGCACTTTTACTGCTTTTCTCCTTCTTGCTGATTGGCCGCTGGGTTTCCAGGGTCCATTCCTGTCCAGAAGGAAAGGCACGTCAGTCCCCTGAGTCCAGAGAGCTTTGACACAGTTTATTCTACTGCCAGAGAGGAAGGTGGGTGGGGCACAAGAACACAGCACCATATTTAACTAATGGCCAAGCAATGCAATGGAATAGTCTGACAAATAAGAGCCCTGCAGAGGCAGTAAGATCATGCCTGAGGATTGGGGGTGTAGAGGGGGGAGAAAAGATTCAGCATGTCTCACTACCCTTAGCATAAACCCCCATCCTTGACCAGAGCTGGGAGGGGGGCCAGAATGATTGCATTTTAGCTGGCATGGCCTCTCCCCAGTTGCCACAGAGGTAGACCTTCCAGTACTATCCCCTCTAAGAAAAAAGAAACGAAACATCATGATCCCAGGTGAGCAGGGACAGAGTGTTTTCCAGTGGGAAGTCTCAGCGGGCAGGGGGAAGCCACAGAGTACGAGTACAATAAAGTAGCTCTGCAGCATGTGGAAATGAGGAATATGCCACCTCAAACTGTGGCCAATTCATGGCCATGGCTGGCCCATGAGTGTTGCGCCACCATTTCAGGTCCTCCTGGTCATCTGCAGCCACGATTCCCTGGTACAGATCCCGGTACAGCGCATGGAAACTGCAAGCAGAAGCAGAACCAATGTCAGTGAACAAGTCCCTGTACAGCCCCAAATTACTGTCAGGTGCATAAATTTCCCCTTTCACCTCCACATCATCCTATTTCAAGAACCACTGGGGATTAGAGAGGCTGTGCTCCAGCACCTTTAACCCCAAAGCATTTCACAAGCCAGACATCCCACTCTATGGAAGCACCATCCCCTCAGAGATGGAGCAGGGAGCCAGCTGGCCTGGCTCATAGGCATGGACAGCTGGAGATGCCCTGCTGCTGGAACTTGCAAAGGGCTGGCAGAATCCCATGAAGAGACACAGGGAAATGGGTCTCTTTGACGTATACTGTTCCTCGACCCTACACAAAAACTGTCCTGGGAGGCTGCAATGGCTACCCCCATGCCCCGGCACAGTATTACATGGGGGTTCATGGCCATATCTCCTGAGTCATATCACACCAAAGGAAGCAGGTTAAATGTCTCCAGCTATTGGAGGGAATGGGGTGGCGTTGGCCCTCAAAGTTTATGGAGCAGTGAGTTGGTGTATTTCTACACCTCACCTGGGAGTGAGTCTCCCAGCCTGGGTCCACAGTGGAGCTAGTGTGCTAAAAATAGCTGTGCAGAAATGGCAGCTCAGGCTCTGAGGGCTGGGGGTAGGTCCGCACAGCCAGATACAGAGTAGACATCCCCTTGGAGGCAGGTAACAGCCTTCACTTCATAGTGAAGGACAGAGTAGATTAAAGACTCACACCCACAAGAAGGGTGCACAATGGTAGGAGCGGTGGAATCCTCAAACTGAGGCGGAACCCACCCTGAATAAAACCAGAGACAAGCTGTGGTCAGACTGCAGCTATTCAGACACCTTAGAAGGGGAAATAATAGGACACAAGCCCCCCCACCACCACCACACACACACACACACACACGCCAGACACTCTCCTTTCCCAGAGGCCATGCAGTGGACATCCCCGTCGCACACCAGGACACACTGCACAGGTAGGTACCTTTCATTAGTGGAGATGTTGAGATGTTGGTGTAGATCCAGGAACATCTCCTTGAAGAAGCACAGTCGCTTGCACTCTGCCTCCTGGCAGCCCTCAAACACCTGTTCCATGTCCTCCATGTAGCGGGGATTGTAGCGGTTTAGCTCATCTAGCATCTTCTCATACTGATCCTTACACTGCAGCAGCCAGGAGTGAGAACAAACATAAGCCAACTGGCCGTGGTGCCAACCCCCTGCTCTGCACCCTGTCTAGGGCACACAAGAGCTTCTTTCCCACCTGCTCCTGCTCTTCTCCATCAGGGGACCCTGCACAGACTCCCCTGCACAGCTAAGCATGGCATATGGGAACATCAGGGGAACCCAGGCAAGCCCCTTCCTCCCCAGAGCCAGGCTTGCAGTCCTGCCATGTCAGTGACCCCTCTCTACCTCTGACACCTTCCCCAGTTCTCCAATGGCAGTGACTTTCCCAGCTGCGGGTGAGGGGGACAGAGAGGGGGTCAGACAGACAGAGACAGGCTCAGTTCTCCAGCCGTCTTCTCCATTGAGCAGCTCTACAACTTTGCATTCACCTGGACATGCACACTAGTCACTCTTGTGCCGGATCCTTCTGCACTGCAGCGTCTACCTTATGGAGCAGCAGCCTGGAACTATTTGTTATACAGCACCAGGTGCGCTGTCTGAATCCTGTCACCAGGACCTGACTAGCTACAGGTCAGTCCCATGAGGTACTGAGCTCCCACACAAGTCAGCAGGCAGCGAGGATACTTGGCACCCTGTAGGACCAGGAGCTAAGCTGACACTCATTTCAAGTCTCTTCTCCCCATGCCTCGCCGGTATAGTGACCCCTAATGGTCTGAGTCCACATAGGGCACACCCACCTTCTCAGCTTCTTGTGCACATTTCTCCACACGCTCCTGCAGCTTGTGCAGCTGCTCCTGTGAGATGGAGGAATCTGCCTTGGCATGGTTCTCACGTGTCTGTGCAGTCTTCTCATCCTTCCGGGCTGTGTGATAGTTCTTCTTAGAGGTCTCCACCTAACACAGGTAGTTCTGTAAAAACCAGAGCTAGGTGCCCCAGCACAAACTTTCCCATCCCTTACGTGTTGCTGGGGGGAAGGGGGAAGAGATGGTAGGTGTTGTTTTTCAGACTTTATTACTGGCAGCAAACATCACATAGGAGCCAGCCCCATCAGGAGAGGCCAGCTCAGCCATCAGCCTGCCATGCTCAAAGGAAAAGGCTTCCCCCGAACTCCACAGACATAAAGTCACCCCCTTCCTCCCCCAAGTCACAGGTTGCCACACAGGAGGGCCTCAGCCCACCAACCCCAGATATTTCTGCATCAAGGAAGGCTGCAAGTATGCCATGGGCAAAGAGCCAGCCACACCTAACAGAACCAACCCCCACAACTAAAGAGATGTCTAAACAAAGCACACCCAAGCTAACTGCACTCCAGGCAAAAATGTCTAGCGCCAGCATCCCAGCCCCCTCTGCCTTACACACACTCCTTGCTCACATCTTTCAGCTTCTTCACCCAGGGTTTTTGGGCCTTACGGAATCCATCCTCTGCCTCTTTAGTCTCCTTGAACCCACCAATCATCTGCTTATGGTAGGCCTCCTTCTGCCAGGCCTTGATCTTGTCTGCATCTTCTCCAGCAAGATGGTTCCGCACCTCTAGATGGATCTCACTCAGCTTGTCTGCAGCTGTCAGGAAGGCGTGCCAAGTCTTCTCTAGTGTGCCATACTGAGGGCCTGGAGGAGCAAACATGAGAGTGGCCATTACAACCCTATGTCCACAGATATGGGGACCAAGTTCAGAAGCCAGCCTTCCTTCATCATGCAGGACACCTCTGCCACCACCAAAAAGCACTCAGGCCAACGTGGACTGTTCTCTGCACAGATAGAAAAGAGAGGAAGGACTACGTGTTACAGCTC
This sequence comes from Lepidochelys olivacea, assembly GCF_965140295.1. Taxonomy (NCBI): domain Eukaryota; kingdom Metazoa; phylum Chordata; order Testudines; family Cheloniidae; genus Lepidochelys; species Lepidochelys olivacea. The sequence goes on from NC_140416.1 coordinate 56,716,137, forward strand.
GCAGAGTCAGGTATTAACAATGAGCATGCATAGCTGATGATCTAGTCCTGCCCCAGTGCAGTGTAGGTGAGTCTCTACAAAATATTCCTTAGGGGCTTTGCTTAGCTTAGCTGAGCTTAGAAGAGGGAAGCAATGGCAGTCCCCTGGCTGGAGCTTAAGGCCAGTTTCACGGGCTAGTGGGCACTTTAGGGCAACTGTTCTAATACCCTCCCATTCCTTGTTACACTCTAAGGCTCTATCACCTTGTGATGTCAATCACCTGCCACTAGATTCTCTTAGGCACTTGTGTTCCCATCGTCTCCTCCCAAGTCATCCTTTAGTCAGGCTACAGATCTTCCCTTGTACACACTCCAAGCCTGAACCTCCCCTTCCAGTCTGGCAAACATTTTTTTGTAATGGAGCACTTGGAAATGCAGAGGGAACATCCCTTCCTTGAAGGGATCAGAGAACTGGTGGCTGGAAAGGAACCACAGAGCATCCCTGTCCTAGAGCTACTTGGTTTGAGCCAGGAAAGAAGAATACAAGAAATCCAGCTCCATGCTGCCCAATGGGTGTGCTCATCTCCTAAGGACAGCCCCAACCACAGCAAGACAGGGTGCTCTACGAGTGGAGAGCTTCTCCTGAAGGCTGTGCCCACCCTAGCCGGCCGGCCTCACCCTTCTCTACAGTGGTCCTCCATTTGCGGGACCAGTCTGTTAGCTGCTGGGCATAGTTCTTCTCAATCTTGGCTCGCTCCTGGAAGCAGGAGATGAGGTCGTTACAGAGACGGTGCCCATCATCTACACGCTTCACTGTCCGCCTGTAGTTACCAGCCTGAAAGAGCAGACAGTGTCAGTCCCACTGCATTGACTTCACACCCACCCATCCACCCACCCTAGGAGCCAGGGGCAGCAGATCAGGCCACCACATAGTAAGGGCAGGTCCTGCTGAGGCTAGCAGCCGGGCTAGGACCCCACCCAGGGCTCCCGCAGGAGGAAGTGGATGTATTGTGGGAAGTTTAAGAGGTGGGATGTTCTGGCTTCACATTCTTCTCCATTGGTGTTGATTCAGGTCTAGAACAGAGGCATCACTTAGTAGCTTCTGAGAAGGAAGGGGTTACCTCCCCTATACACCCTACTGAATCCCCCTCCAGAGAACTACACCAGTCCCAAAAGCAAGTCAGTGTCTCTCCCTCTCTCCCACTCCAGGGGAATAGCATATTACCCAGAAAGCTTGAGACCCAAGCCATAACTCTATGGGTGACACGTAAAAGACATTTTCCTCCCTCCTAATGATCCCGCCTTACCTCCCAAAAGCTGCCCCCAAGAGCCTCCCCAACAACATCATCTTCTGATGACATAACCCTGGTTTTCTTGCAGCAAAGAATTTTTGCAGATTTCAGTGCAGCTGGAAGAGAAAGAAGAGCTGTTTGTAGCATGACACTGTCAGGGACTCAGCCACGCACCATCCCGACAACTCAACACTTATGGAAGAGAGCTGGGCAAGTCCAGTTGCCAGTGGGCAAGTGTCCATATCACAGCACCACTGGCACTTACCAGCCCCCTGACTCAGTTCCAGCACGAAACAGGCCATGCAGACTCAACTCCTCTCCCCGCTAGAAGGGACCCATTCAGGAGAGGCCAGTGGCACATTAGAAGGGAGGAAACTGGCCCTGCCACCACCCAGGCTGTACCTGTCCTGGAGAAACTGGTAAGTCCAGAACCTTTTGCCTCAGCAGAGACTCCTTCTTTTTGCACCAAGACCATCAAAGGAAGAGCATGCTCAGTTAAACTACTGAGCATGCCAAGCCTTGAGACACTTAAAATAAGTTGTGTTGAAAGAGATGACTCTAGTGTCCCAATATAAAAGAGTGAGGAGGATTAAGAGATTACATCAGTTACTGACTAGAGAAACCAAAACCCAATGGTCACCAGGAAGGCATGTCCTAAATGGGGTGCAGCCTATCGGGCTAGGAAGGGAACTATAGCCACACCTAGTGCCATCTATCCAAGGATGTGCTTGGGTTTCCGGGCAGAACGAGCTTCCTGGGAACATCCCAATTTACATTACAACACAGTCTCTGTCACCACATTCCTGTGTTCGGCACAGGGAATCCAGTGTAGAAGGTGACAAAGGCCCCATCTCACCCCACACCGAAACACTGTCACTACCAATTCCTATTCGGCCCAATCTGAGTTACCCAGGAAAGAATTTTCTGTAGTATCTGGCTGATGAATCTTGCCCATATGCTCAGGGTTTAGCTGATCGTCATATTTGGGGTTGGGAAGGAATTTTCCTCCAGGGCAGATTGGAAGAGGCCCTGGAGGTTTTTCGCCTTCCTCTGTAGCATGGGGCACGGGTCACTTGCTGGAGGATTCTCTGCTCCTTGAAGTCTTTAAACCACGATTTGAGGACTTCAATAGCACAGACATAGGTGAGAGGTTTTTTGCAGGACTGGTGGGTGAAATTCTGTTGTGCAGGAGGTCAGACTAGATGATCATAATGGTCCCTTTTGACCTAAATATCTATGAATCTATGAATCAATACATAATTTTGGCTGGACTGGGATCCTGGCACTGCTGCCACATGAGAACTGCCCTGATGGTGGTGCTCAGGACCGTCCTAAGCACCACTATCCTTTGAGGGGTGGCAGGGGGAGACAGGCCTGAGTAAGCAGTATATACAGGCCTGTCCCAGGCAAGTTTTGGTTAACATAAGATTGACATGCTTTGCTGCTGCTCTTCTCCTCTTCCACATTCCCAGTTATAAAAAGCTTCCCTCACACCCTAGAAAGGTATCTGCTCTCTCTGCCAGTCCCAAGGCAGAACTCACACAGCAGAAGAAGCATCAGATCAGTCCAAGAGACTAGGTATCCCATGTCCCCTCAGTCCTTCTCAGCGTCTGCTTTCTGGGACTATCAGCCACACAATAAGAGACCCATGGTAGACTTCAGAAGACACACAGAGGGAACCAAGGAGAGCGTTAAGTACCATCTGCCTGAGCAGCACATTTGGATAATATGAAGGTTGTTAGAAGGCCATCAAGGAAATTCCTCTGGCTTCCCAACAAAGTTCCAACTTCCCCCAACCCCCACTGCCCTCCAAGAAACCCTGTTACAGGGGCAAGTCATCATACCAAACAGAAGATTCAGGTGCATGAAACCTTAAATGCAGAAGGACCCCTCCCCTCACCAGCAGCCCTGATAGCCAGCCTGTGAAAGAACTTTGCATGACTACAAGTCAGCTGGTTCCACTCCTGTGCCCAGCAACAAAGTAACTACATACCTGAAAGAGAAGAATGAGGGCTCTGGAGGCCCCAGCTGCCCGGAGTGATTTCTTGGGCTGTTCCAACTCTAAACGTGGTGGTGGGTAAGAGAGAGATGCACAGAGAGTTAGACCCTGCTGCTCTGACACAGACAGAGACACTGCTGTTCTGACAAGTAACAGTCCTAGGATAGGAACCTGGGTCTCCTCCTATGCTCAAGGCAAGGAGGGGCACTCCCGGTACAGCAGCTGCTGCCACTCTCCTCTTCCAAGGTGCCACATTCCAGCATGTAGGGGAGATGCCAAATCCCTGTGTCACAAGATCCAGTCCCAGAGATTTAAAATAGAAGCAGTGGGGCAGTATGACGGCATTGTGCGGGAAAGGTGCTGTTATAATAGCTGAGCAAAGGAACAGCCCACTGCTGGAATGGACTAAACTAAATGAGGTTTCCCAGGCACAGCAGCTGCACTGGGATTGGTCCTCCTTTCCGTTGCAGTACAGCCCACATGTCTTCTCTAGCCTTCCCCACTGCTGCCCACACTTGGCTTTTCGGATAAGCCTAGTGCTGTCTACCATGACGTGCAGAAGAATCAAGAGGCAAAAGCCTCCTCTAGTGCCTGTAGGCCAAAGAGCTAAGTGATTTAGACATTTTACTGCAGTAGTAGCAACCCCACTCGTAGACCAGGACCCCACTGTGCTAGACATGGTACAAACATGAGGAGACAATCCCTGCCCAAGGAGCTTGTACTCCAAGTAGTAGTAATATTTCTTGTTCTGATTGATTTTTCTGTGTTAGAAACGGATGTCCTGCTTAAGCCAGAAGGCTACAATGGCTCAGAATTAATTAAATGGAGATAACGCAAGAGCCAACAGAATGGAAGCTGCAGCACCTGAGAAGGGAGGTGATTTTAGTCAAACTAAGATTTGGCAGGGGAAGGCGTGGGTGAGGGAAGGGGATGAGGAGCGGCTTGAGTCACTGTGCTAACCATTCACCAAGTCATATTTTGGAGAAATAAAGTGTTTGTTAAAGAGTCATTGCATTGCCCCTTCAGTTACAGTGTAGAACTCACAGTAAACATCCCTGGGACTTCTAGTCATCCTCCACCACCACCAGACTTTACACTCTGAAAATCTCTAGGGTAACACACAAGCAGTTAAAAACATATTTAACCCATCTCCCAGGCCTTATTTCTCCTTCACAAGGAAGCAAGAGGCACAAGCACAATTTAAAAAAAATCCTTCTCAGTTTACCTTTAAACAGTATTGAGTCCTCCCAGGGAAAGATGAATCACTGTCAGACTCTGGTTTCCAGTCCTGACTAACTACCCCACGTGAGAGTTTGGGGGTGGAGGCTGAAAATTGTTTAATGTGCTGTGGAGCAGCCATGCTCCATCTAGGAGTCAGTCAGAAAAGGGACTAAAGGACAGAGAACCCAGGTCCATTCTTTCTGCAGTTTCTGCATCAAACGTTCAATTTAGGAATCAGACAGATTGTTTCTTTAGCTGCCAGAACTATTAATCAACCCCAGAACTGCAAACCCTGCTGGATATACTATGCAACCCCGAAGTAGCTGGCATTTGGTTAGGGCATAAGCCTCTCCTGGAGCAGCATAGGCCCTACAGAAGTCCAGTGGGTCTGTCTTGGTGGAAGATACACATCAGAAAATGAGAAGGACCCTTTTTTGTACAAGCCCTTTCCAGAGCTCCTACACACTGACCCCATGTCAGTCACTAGGTCACACTGACCCCACATGCAGACTTGGAGAGAACATTTTATAGTGAACAGAAGCGCTGAGAAAGGTAGCTGCCACTGCCAGCCTGAGCCCCAGGAAGAGCAAGAGGCTTGCCCTCCAAGTTGGTTATTCCTACAGCATCACGTGCCGTCTGCTCTTGCGAACAGCTTGAGTGCTGGGACAGCCAGGAGAGTTTACTAGCAAATAAAAAAAAAAAAAAAATGATTTCTTTGTAGATCTATGTACCACACTCTGATGCTGGTGGGATGGCAAAGCCAGCTCAAACTCCAAGTAGGAGAATCCCTGGGGTGGCTTTTGAGGAGTGGAGGTTTTATTAGTGGGGAAGGAGACAAACGAGAAACAGTAGGAAGCTATCTGGCTGTTGGATAGCTTTTACAGTGCTGCCACTTTATTGCAAGTCTGGGAACCACTGGTATTTTCTTAGAGCCCCAGGTCCTGGAGTAATACCATTACATGAGATTCTCCGTTTTCATTTTAAAGCGTTCCCAGCCCTTATGGCTGTTGAGATAAAAAGCTTAAAAACCATGACCCAAGTGCACTACAAAAAGTGAAATTTTTAAAAAGCATTTTAAAACCAAACTTACGATTTTTGAATGCCCGAGGTTGGCTGTACCGTTAGGAGGTCATTTCACCAATGGAGATTCCAAGCCTGCCTTAAAATACAAATTACATTAGTTTTGTGGTCACAGCAGAGTACCTTGTGGACATCTTAACATGGCAGAGGGTTGGCAGCTGCTGTACAGGAGAGGCCATGATACCAGAATAGTAGGGGGTCTGTAGGTCAGAACCAAGGTTCTTTGGCAGATGTAGCAGCAGTACTGGAAAAGCAAAGGATGTGGCAGGTCAGGATTGAAGGGTGGCAGGAGAAGTGCGCCTGTCTCCCTCTCCTCCCTTCCACACCAGTAGTGGGAGAGAATCACATATTGCCTTGCCTGCTCCTGCAAGAGCACTAGAGTTAGACTGATCAGGACTCAGTCTCATTCTGCAGCAGGATGACTACATGCAGGAGCATCAGACACTTCTGCAGAGTGGCTGGCTGGGAGAGGAGAAAAATACAGGATTTCCACACAATGTTAGACCCCATAATCAAGAGGGCCTTCAGAAAATCTTCTCACAGCAAAAATGTGGCCAGAGTAATATATCCCTCTTCTCCCCATCATCAGCTATCCCATCTAGCTGGCTAAACAAGCAGGAAGACTCTCAGTTATAAGAAGGTGCTAGAGTGGCTCAGGGTTTCTTCAGATAGTGATTTCCTACGCAGCAGCATTTTGTAAGCAGAGCTCAGCACCAGAGAACCCATTATGGCAGGGCTGCACCTGCCTCCAGAGCAAATTGAGAGGCAAATAGCAGTGCTTGAGACCAAGTGACAAGAGTAAAAGGTTGTGGAAGAGCACTGAGCTCACTCTCTGCTCTTCCCAGGGAAATGGCAGGAAGTGGTCCCCAGGATGACTACCTTGTGTCAGTACAATGAAGCTGATTTCTTTTCTGTGTTTGGTCATTTCCAGCCTCTAGTTACCAGGCCACGAGCCAGTTCCATCCTCTAAATCCAGTGACTCCACAGGGTTTACACCAGGGGTGGAGAACCTACGGCCCACAGGCCAGATCCAGCCCATTGGTTAATTTCATCCAGGTTGCAACGCCCCCCCCTGCAGGGCTGGAGCTGAGAGCACCAGCTCATCCCACCTCGGGGGGGGGGGGAAGCCCTGAGCCTCCACTCTCCCCTGCCCCACAGGGCTGGAGCCACAAGCACTGGCTGGACCTACTGTGGGAGGGAAACCCTAAGTCTTGGCACCCCTCCACGAGGCTGAAGTTGCGAGCGCTGGCTCACCCCACTGCGGGGGGAGGAATCCCCGAGCTCTGCCCCACCACACACACCCCCGGTGGGTGAGTGACTTGCAATGGATTTTTTTCTGTGAGTCAATGGCCTATGACAGAAAAAAAGGTTCCCCACCCCTGGTTTACACCAAGACTAGCTGACCCTAGACAGTTCTGTCTGCTCCCCAACGACAGACAAAGGCTAGAGTATTGTAGGCAAAGGAGGCTAACTGCAGAATTGCTCCCTCCTCTCTCACAGGGAAGGAATAGCTAGACTCTGCATGCATTACATACCAACACCCCAGTAACCAAGTGGGCCCATAGCCCCTTCACTCAGTTCATACCCCTATCCACTGCTTTTGCACCTGTCTCTCACCCATCTTCATTCCTTCATCCCTGAAGTCCCGATGCATGAACTCTTTTTCTGGCCTAGGAGCCAAGGGACCATCTTCTACTTCTTCCAAGAAGAAACAGGAATCCTTAGCCACTGTGAATGTTTCCCCAAGGCAGACAGAGAAAGCCTCCTTCCTGTGCACCGCCTTCGATACTTCCACCCTCTGAGTGCCCAGGGCAGTATCTGGGTATATTGTTTGGATTGCCTCCTTGGATGGCTGGATCATTGTGGACAAGGTCTGGACTTTTCCATTCAGTAAAGTGAGGAGCATACTGAAATGGGAGGTTCATTCTCACCCTCCCAACTCCCCTAATTCTGGAAGGCAGCTCTGCAGGAGCTTCACCTTTGAAGTGGATTTGCACAGGTGGGAGAGCATGGCCTTTGCCACACTACATGTTCTGTCCCACCTTCTCCCACACCCCAGTTACTGCTGGGCACAGGACCTAGTTGCATGACAACCCTATCTAGAAACTGAGGTTTTAGTCTTCCCACCTTAGCCAGACATCTTTAACAAGGAATGGTTTCCCCTTGTTTTTCAGACACTGAAACCAAGCCTAGCCCATGTTTGTCAGGAGCAGGCCATGTCTAGCTCAGTTCCATTTCAGGGGGAACAGGGCCTTTGTGACTGGTATGATTCCCCAAATAGTTCTCAGCCCTACACCAGATAGAGATGAAGGCACTGTCCCTACCATACGGCACTCTCAGCCACAGTTACAGACATTTAGTGTGAACAAATTTACTAGGAAACTGAGCCTCAAGCATCCATAGTTAATTGCTATGAACTTTAAGGCAGGCTGGATAGAGGACTATCAGTGAAAGCCAGTCCTGCCAAGTCATCTTATCTACAGACAAACAGCCAAGACTGCCCTTTATCTTTTCCACCAGTCTAGTGCCAGAAGAGACTGCCTGGCCCAGCAGACACCAGCACAGTGGTAAATGTGGATTTGCTTCTGAGCTAGTGATGTGCTCTACATTCCCACTATATAGTAGCTTCCTGTAAACGCCGCACAGTACTTACCCACTTCCCACAGGGCATGCCCAGGTCCCCACTCTAGCTTGCAGCTACTCAGCTGGGTGCCTGGTCGAGATGCCAGATAATGCAAAGATCCCACAAGCAATGGGAATGTTAGGTGACTGCATGGGACATCCTTGTTGCTTGGGAAGGGCAGACTTTCACAATAGTATTTATTCCAATCCAGGGATCGCACCTTTGGTGGAGTCACCTGGCTGGGAAAGGAGCTAGGAGCCAGTATTTCCCAGCCACTCCCTTGGAACTGGAGCTCCCAAAGCTGCCTAGTCCAGTTTAAAGAAGATTTTCAGCTGGGTTCTCCAGCTTGTGGAGAGAGAGAGAAAGACACAGACAGACAGACAAAGCACTTAGTCAGACCGGTAGGTACATGCAAAGGTGACTCCAGAAGCCTGCAAGCGGAAAAAGACACCCTGCTGAGGTCAGACAAATCCACACCAGATTTCAAGGATTGCAGTGCATCAGCAAAACACACAGAAGGAATCCCACATTCTTTCAAAGCTGGGAGGTTCTGTGACTGGAAGGGACAAATTCACAGGGCCAAGCAGCGAACTCAAACTTCTCCTGAACGTTGGAAGTTAGCTTAACTCACTGCACTAGTATCCTCCACAACTCCAACTGAGACAACATCCTGAAACAGCAGAGAGACTGCACCATGCTCCATAACCTTGGAAATCCTTATTCTTACCTCAAGTTGCTCTCACTGCCAAAAGCTGTTCCTCATGTCCAAATCCTCCTTTAGCTTCAAGCTTCTGCTCTCTCTCCTATTGTCCAGGGGTGTATCTATACTACGGAGACTACACCGGCATAACTATATCAGCATGGCCCCATAATGCACACGTAGCCAGGGCTGGCCTTACCATGAGGCGAACTGAGGTGGCTGCCTCAGGTGCCAGACTGTGGGGGGGAGGCATCACTAGGACCCAGAGTGTAGAAAATTGTATCTGCTGCTGGTGCATATGTATTCTCTCTGCTCTAGATGCACAGAGATGGTGGAGTGCTGTGCTGGAGGAAGGAGGGCACAAGAGACATAACAGGCAGGCAGGAGAAAAGGTGAGAGGGAATAACAGAAAGCAGTAGGAGCTGCAGGGAGAGAGAGGAGGAGGAGCCTCTTATATACCTCTCCAGCACCCCCAGGAGCCTGGACTGATTAATCTCAGGGAGCTTCCTGTTTCCTGCTGCTTTCCTGAACCCACTTGAGGGGAACAGCCAGTCAACCGAAGTAGTAGGAGCCAGTTAGGCCCTTAAGATGCTGATATCTTCCCTCAGTCAGGTCCTGCTACCAGCCTGCTTATTTGTCCCCTTCAATTGAGTGTTGAGAGCCACTATAGCTGACATAGAACGGCAGTCATCAGTGAAAGAATAAAACGCCCTTCTGGGGCAGCATTCAGAAAAAGAAAGAAAGCAAAGGAAGCTTTCTATCTAAGCAGGAAGGAGCTCTCCTGAGATACATAGACACAAATGTTCACGGTGAGCCTTCCGGCCCCAGTGAGGATGTGAGGGGTGAGGAGATGCCTGATCTTCCAGTTAGAGTGCAGGTGACCTGGCAGCTACTGCAGCATCCATATCTCCATCTCAAATGGATCTAACCATGCACATTCCTGAAGAAAAGAAGTGTAGATCAGAGAAGAGTGTGGTGGAGGCACAAGAAACAGCTGCTGCTGAGTTTAGTTCCTTAAGTCTAGATGATCCAGGACTGTGGACCCACTTGAGCAGTAGCCTGAGGGACTTCCTTGTACTGCACGGGCCACAGCAAGTGAAAAACTTCATGTTCCCCAAAGACAATGAAAATAGAAGTGTCCATCCAACACATTACTGGCGTGAAATCTCCAGTGGTGACAAAGTGGAGAGGCCACGGCTTATGTACTCAAAGACCCAGAATGCTGCATACTGTTTTTGTTGCAAATTCTTCCAGTCTAATGTTCCAGCCACATTGGGTTCTACAGGAACAAAGGACTGGAAAAATCTGGCTAGAAATCTGGCATGCCATGAGAAGGCAGCAAATCACCAGAGAGTATTCCATAGGTCGAAAGAGCTTGAGATGAGACTAAGGTTAAAGGGCACCATAGACGATCAGCATCAAGAGAAGATTGCATCAGAGTCTCTTTACTGGCAAAATGTTCTGAAAAGGCTCATTGCCATTGTGAGAACGCTTGCTACCAAAACCTAGCACTGCGTGGCACTTCAGATCAGCTGTATGTGCCAAACAATGGAAACTTCCTTAAAACTGTGGAGCTGATGGCTGAGTTTGATGCTGTACTCTAGGAGCATCTAAGAAGAGTCACCACCCAAGAAATGTACACACACCACTACCTTGGAAAAACAATTCAAAATGAGATCATACAGTTACTAGCAACAAATGTCAAACGGAAGATTGTGGTGGAATGCATCCGATGAAGTGAGCTGTAGCTCATGAAAGCTTATGCTCAAATAAATTTGTTAGTCTCTAAGGTGCCACAAGTACTCCTTTTCTTAACACGGCTGCTACTCTGAAACAGAAGATTGTGGCAGATCTGAAGTCAGCAAGATATTACTCTGTTATTCTGGACTGCACACCTGACATCAGCCATACGGAACAAATGACTTTAATGGTGCATTTTGTAACAACAGAACCTAGTGAAAATGTCCCTGCAACGGTGACTGTCAGAGCATTTTCTATAATTTATTGACATTGAGGATACCACAGGAGCTAGTTTGACAAATGTGCTTCTTAAAAAGCTGGATGATACGGGAATTGCAATAGCTGACATGAGAGTTCAGGGTTACGATAATGGTGCCAACATGAGAGGAAAGAACAGAGGAGTGCAGACATGGACCCTCAAGCTTTTTTTGTCCCATGCAGTTCTCATTCATTGAACTTGGTGGTCAGTGATGGAGCATCAGCTTCTAGTGAGGCTGCTGAATTTTTTAATGTAATTCAAAGCATCTATGTATTTTTCTCTGCATCAACTCATCAATGGCAAATTTTGAAGCAACATCTGGGAACATCCTCTCTGACATGAAACCACTGAGTGCCACACGATGGGAAAGTAGAGTGGAGGCGATAAAGCCTATCAAACACCAAATTGGGACAATAGATGATGCCATAGTTGTCATTATGGAGGATAATGCTATGACAGGAACTGTTTGTGGGAGAACAGTGGCAGAGGGAAATGGAATCACCAGAAACATACATAACTTCAAATTTCTGTGTGGCTTAGTGTTGTTGCATGACATACTGTTTGAAATAAATGTTGTAAGCAAGAGACTCCAAGGTGTTGACCTTGATATATCTGGAGCAATGGAACAACTGGACAAAGCAAAGTCATACCTACAGCCTTACCGGTCAGATGAGGGATTTCAAAATGTTCTGAAGAGTGCACAGAAGTTGGCAGAGGAACTTCACACTGAAGCTATTTTCCCACCCATTCAAGAATACAAGAGTCACTGAAGAAGACGACATTTTGATTACAAGGCACGGGATAATCCCATAAGAGACCCCAAACAACAATTCAAAGTTGAATGCTTTAACCAGGTGCTAGATTGTGCAATACAGTCAAAGAACGTTTCATGCAGCTCAAGGAACACAGCAGTCTATTTGGGATGTTGTATGATATTCCAAAACTCCTCACTATACCTGAAGAAGACCTACACCAGCAATGCAGGGCACTACAGACAGTGTTGACACATGATGACATGCACGATATTGATGCAAGTGATTTAGGTGATGAACTGAAAGCCCTTTCAAGATACATTTCAGCAGGATCAACTCCAAAGGCTGTTCTGGAATATATGTGCACAAATAAGATGACCACCCTCTTTCCAAATGCTTTTGTTGCTCTGCACATACTTCTGACACTTCCTGTAACAGTTGCCAGTGGAGAACGCAGCTTCTCCAAGCTGAAGTTAATAAAAACACATCTACGCTCCACAATGACACAGGAGAGGCTACTCGGCCTTGCAACCATCCCAATAGACCATGAGCTGGCCCAGACTATGGACCTTCAGAAAGCAGTTCAAATCTTTGCAACCAAGAAGGCACGGAAAGCACCACTTTGATTATTCAAACAGATAAAAATGCCAGTGTTTACTATGCAGACAATAAAAGTTACATTTGCTGTTCAGGCATCTGAAAGTTACATGTTACTTAAAATTTTTGAACAAGGCATTTAAAGTTGTTAGTTCTCCTTTATTGGGGTAGGTAGCAGAGCAGTACCATGTGAGGAGTAGAACAGGAAGAAGGCAGAATTGAGACCTTTCAAAGTTTTGGCCCAAGCGAGGGTGCCTGAGGGCATCATTTGAGCTCCCCGCCTCTGGTGCCAAAAGGCTGTGGCCCAGCCCTGCATGTAGCCTACACTGACAGAAGTTTTTACGTTGGTGTAGGAACACCACCGCCCTGAACAAAGTTAGCCCTGTCGATGGAAGCCCCCATCCACCGGTGCAGCTGTGTCTCCACCAGGGGTTTTGTCTGCACAGTTATCACGGTCAGGGTGTAGTTTTTCTCACCCCTGACCAATGTACTTATGCTGATATAACTTTTCAGTGTAGACCAAGCCTGACACAGGAGTTCCTTTCTTTCACTTTGAAGTTATTTGGCATGACCAGGCTCTATCTCCCTCCCTTTCCAAAACTTTTATTCTCTCTTGTTTAGAGAAATGAGTCTCAGGCCATGTCTATGAGTATGTCTACACTATGAAATTAGATCAATATTATAGAAGTTGATTTTTAGAAATCGATCTTATACAGTTGATTGGTTATGTCCACACTAAGCTCATTAAGTCAGCAGAGTGCGTCCTCACTACCGTGGCTAGCATCGACTTACAGAGCGGTGCACTGTGGGTAGCTATCCCACAGTTCCCGCAGTCTCCGCCGCCCATTGGAATTCTGGGTTAAGCTCCTAATGCCTGATGGGGCAAAAACATTGTCACGGGTGGTTTTGGGTACATGTTGTCAGCCGCCCCTCCCTCCGTGAAAGCAATGGCAGACAATCGTTTCGCACCTTTTTTCTGCGCAGATGCCATACCACTGCAAGCATGCAGCCCACTCAGCTCAGCTCACCGACATTGCCGCTGTTGTGTCCTGGGTGCTGCTGGCAGCAGACGGTGCAGTAACTCTGCTAACCATCATCATCTATTACTTCCACTGCAACTCTGCTCTCCTGCAGCTCGGGGGATCCATTCTGGTCCTCCTGGGTGCTGCTAACCGTCGTCATCCACTGCGACTCTGCTCTGCTGCTATTGTCTCAATAGCAAATTTCTCCATGTTGTCTGTCATGGGCTCCCGGGTACGCATGTTCTTCCCCAGAAAACGTGCGGTGCTAACTGTCGTCCTCCACCCCATCAACTCTGCTCTCCTGAATCCACCTTGCAGGTCCTCTTGTCATTCTCTATAAATATCTATTCTCGTGGCATTTGTCTTTAGCCACCGCTTCTGCTGCAACTCTGCTCTCCTGCAAACGCCATACCACAGCAAGCATAGAGCCCACTCAGATCACTGCGGCAGTTATGAGCATCGTAAACACCTCGCGCATTATCCTGTAGTATGTGTGGAACCAGAACCTGCAAACGCAGGTGAAGAGGCGACGGCAGCGTGACGACGAGAGTGATGAGGACATGGACACAGACCTCTTTCAAAGCACGGGCCCCGGCAATTTGGACATCCTGGTGGCAATGGGGCAGGCTCATGCCGTGGAACACCAATTCTGGACCCGGGAAACAAGCACAGGCTGCATGGGACAGCATAGTGTTGCAGGTCTGGGATGATTCCTAGTGGCTGTGAAACTTTCGCATGCGTAAGGGCACTTTCATGTAACTTTGTGACTTGCTTTCCCCTGCCTTGAAGTGCAAGAATACCAAGATGAGGGCAGCTCTTATAGTTCAGAAGCAAGTGGCGATAGCCCTCTGGAAGCTTGCAACGCCAGACAGCTACCAGTTAGTCGGGAATCAATTTGGAGTGGGTAAAATCTACTGTGGGGGCTGCTGTGATCCAAGTAGCCAACGCAATCACTGAGCTGCTGCTATCAAGGGTAGTGACTCTGGGAAATGTTCAGGTCATAGTGGATGGCTTTGCTGCAATGGTGTTCCCTAACTGTGGTGGGGTGATAGGTGGAAAACATATCCCTAGCTTGGGACCGGACTACCTTGGCAGCCAGTACATAAACTGCAAGGGGTACTTTTGAATGGTGTTGCAAGCACTGGTGGATCACAAGGGACGTTTCACCAACATCAATGTGAGATGGCCGGGAAAGGTACATGACGCTCGCATCTTCAGGAACTCTGGTCTGTTTAAACGGCTGAAGGAAGGGACTTATTTTCTGATCTGGGAAGTAACTGTTGGGGATGTTGAAATGCCTATAGTTATCCTTGGGGACCCAGCCTACCCCTTAATGCCATAGCTCATGAAGCCGTACACAGGCACCCTGGACAGTAGTCAGGAGCTGTTCAACTATAGGCTGAGCAAGTGCAGAATGTGCACATGGACATATAAAAGCGCGCTGGTGCAGTTTACTACCCAGTTAGACCTCAGAGAAACCAATATTCCCATTGTTATTACTGCTTGCTGTGTGCTCCACAATATCTGTGAGAGAAAGGGGGAGATGTTTATGGTGCGGTGGGAGGTTGAGGCAAATCGTCTGGCCACTGATTACATGCAGCCAGACACCAGGGCTATTAGAAGAGCACAGCAGGGCATGCTGTGCATCAGAGAAGCTTTGAAAACCAGTTTCATGACTGGCCAGGCTATGGTGTGAGAGTTCTGTTTGTTTCTCCTTGATGAAAACCCGCTCCCTTGGTTCACTCTACTTCCCTGTAAGCCAGCCGCCCTCCCCTCTTCAATCACCGCTTGCAGAGGCAATAAAGTCATTGTTGTTTCAAAATCATGCATTCTTTATTAATTCAATCGCACAAATAGTGGGATAACTGCCAAGGTAGCCTGGGAGGCGTGGGAGAGGAGGGAAGGACAAGGCCACACTGCACTTCAAAACTTATTGAATGCCAGCCTTCTGTTGCTTGGGCAGTCCTCTGGGGTGGAGTGGTTGGGTGCCTGGAGGGCCGCCCCCAAGTTCTTGGGCATCTGGGTGAGGAGGCTATGGAACTTGGGGAGGAGGGCAGGCTTACACAGGGGCTGCAGTGACGGTCTGTGCTCCTGCTGCCTTTCCTGCAGCTCTACCAGATGCCAGAGTGTATCAGTTTGATCCCCCAGTAGCCTCAGCATTGCATCCTGCCTCCTCTCATCATGCTGCCGCCACCTTTATCTTGGTCAGAGAACATTTCATCGCGAGTGCAGTTTTTTCCACCTTCTTATCTGTGCTAGCCTCTGGGATGGAGATGATAGAGGGTGTGTTGAAACATTTGCAGCTGCGGGAGGGAAAAAAAAAAAAAGGGAGAGTAGTATTTAAAAAGACACAGTTTAGAGAACAATGGGTAGACTCTTTCACGGTGAACCAACCTGTTAACATTACATAGCACATGTGCTTTCAGTACAAGGTCACATTTTGCCTCCTATATTGAGGGCCTGCCGGTTTGGCGAGAGAGATCACACATGCTGGGCCGGGCAACAGAATTCAGCTTGCAGGCAGCCATGGTAAGCCACAGTCTTTCGGCTTCTTCAACCTTCACAACATGTGGGAATGGTTTCAAACAGCAGCACCCTCCTTTCCCATACCAAGCACCCATTGGGTTGGCCATTTAAAAGGAGGGGCTGTACTGGCCGCGAATGCATCCCAAGTCTTCAGGGCAAATCAATCATTAAACACGCTTGCTTTTAAACCATTTATTATATTTACAAATATATTTATTTATATTTATATTATATTTACTCACCAGAGGTGCCTTCTCCGCCTTCAAGGTCCGGGAGCCCTCCTTGGTAGGGTATTGGCTCCAGGGTGATGAACAGTTCCTGGCTGTCGGGGAGAAGGGATTCCCCGCTTGCCTGCTGCACGCTGTCCTCCTCCTCATCCCCAAAATTCTCATGCCTGTTGTGTGAGACTCCCCCCTTGCAGGTGTCCATGGACAAGGGTGGGGTAGCGGTAGGGGCGCTCCCTAGAATTGCATGCAGCTCATCATAGAAGCGGCATGTCTGGGGCTCTGACCCAGAGCAGCCGTTTGTCTCTTTGGTAGGCTTGCCTGAGCTCCTTAATTTTCATGTGGAACTGCTGCGGGTCCCTGTTGTAGCCTCTGTCCATCATGTCCTTGGAGATTTTGGCAAATATACTGGCATTTCGTCTTTTGGAACAGAGTTCTGCCTGCACAGATTCATCTCCCGATACAGTGATCAGATCCAGTACCTCCCGCTCTAGTCCATGCTGGAGCTCTTTTGCGATTCTGGGACTGCATGGTCACCTGTGCTGATGAGGTCACCACGCTGGCCAAACAGGAAATGGAATTCAAAAGTTCCCGGGGCTTTTCCTGTGTACCTGGCTAGTGCATCTGAGTTGAAAGTGCTGTCCAGAGTGGCCACAATGGAGCACTGGGAAAGCTCCCGGAGGCCAATACCATTGAATTGCGTCCACACTATCCCAAATTTGACCCAGTGATGTCGATTTCAGCGCTAATCCCCTCTTCGGGGAGGAGTACAGAAATAGATTTTAAGAGCCCTTTAAGTCGACAAAAATGGCTTCGTCATGTGGATAGGGGCAGGGTTAAATCGATCTAATGCTGGTAAATTCGACCTAAACTCATTGTGTGGACCAGGGCTAAACATACAGCGCTTCAGTGGCGCAGCTGTACTGATATAGCTGTGCCACAGCATGTCTGATGAAGATGAGGAAAAAGCTCTCCCCTTAGCATAATAAAGCCACCTCCGCAAGTGGCAGAAGCTGGGTTGGCAGGAGAAGCTCCCCCACCCACACAGTGGTGTGCACAGGAGCGCTTAGGTCAGTGTAACTTATGTGACTTGGGGGTGGGGGATGGGGGGTTTCACACCCCTGAGTGACGTAAGTTATGCAGACATAGGCTGCGCTTTAACCTGGCTGTGTAGTCGTGGCACCAGCACTGGGAGAGAGCTCTCCCAGAGCTGTAAAAAAAAAAACACCCCCAAAAAACAACCACCCCCGTGAGGCAAGAGTAAAAGCACTGAGTGTGTGAACTGCCCCCTGAGCAATGCAAGTTTCAGCAATGTAAAGTGGTAGTATAGACAAGGTCTTGGTCTCAGTCTCTCCTGCTATCCTTGGGTTGGATTTGTGGTACTTTTGCCTTTTCCACAGCTTTCCTGAGTTGTGGAGACAAGAGCTGCACCAGTTATTCCAGGGGCAGCCATGTCAGGTGTGACAGTTTGGGAAATTTGTCTGTGTAAAATTTATGAATTTTGGTTGACTTTTTGAAATTTCTCTGTCATTGAATGCTGCAGTGTATATTGACTCAGCCATTTGCTCACACAGTTTTTTTTAAATTTATCTCCCCAACCAGGGTGAGGGAGATGCAACAGTTAACAGTCATTAATCTGAATGGTCTTCCATTCAGATGGAAGCTGCCTAGAACAGGAGGGCTGGAGTCTGGGCGAAAATAGTCCTTCCCAAACTGTCTGGAGCGGGGTGGGGTAGGGTTGGAGCAACTGAAAATCCCCAGCTGAAAGGAAAAACCTGACAAGAGGTGTTAAAAGCTGCTGTTAAAAACAGGGGTTATTACTTTAAAAACAGGGGTATGTTTGCTGAGCAGGGGAGCCTTTTGACTGTCTAACCCGAACAAGCTAAAGCAGGGGTTCTCAAACTGTGGGTTGAGACCCCAAAGTGGGTCATGACCCAATTTTAATAGGATCGCCAGGACTGGCATTAGACTTTCTCGGGCCCAGACCTAAAGATGAAGCCCGAGGGCTTTGGCTCCAGGCCTTGAGCTTTGCCCCCCAGTTCATGTAGTAATTTTTATTGTCAGAAAGGGGTTGCAATGTAATGAAGTTTGAGAACCCCTAAAACAGCTTGCTGCAAGAGTCAGGGGAGAATCCATGACCAGGAAGAGAAGACAGGACCAGAGTGGGGTCCAGGCAGAGGGACCTGCGGCCCCTGAAGGCACTACCAAAACCAAAGAACGTAGTGAGGATTGAGGGAGGGAACTGTGTACAGGTGTTTATTATTTTTTCCGCAGATCTCCTGTTGTCTATAACAGAAGTATGATTGGTTTATAGTTTCACCCTTCAGGGACACAGGATATGCTGAAGCAGTAACACAGACTCTACAGAGTAATTTCTAAACCAGAGTAGCCATGAGGGTGGAACTCTGGGGAGGATGTGCTTGAGCAACTGGGGTGTCTTGGAGGACCAGGGCAGCTTGCCCATAAGGTCTCATTCCCTAAAAAAAAAAAAAAAAAAAAAAAAAAAAAAGAGGTACCAGATAGAGTCTGCACCTGGAAAGTGTTCCCACAAGGCTAGAGTAAAAGGCTATGGCTAGACCCTGCCCAGACTGAGGGGACCTTAGAAGCACACAGATCCAGTACGCGGTCCCAAACACAGCTGCCTGGTGGGCATCTGCAAAGTGGAGCTCAGTCAGAACTGTGCCATCAAGGCTTCAAAGAGCTGCACTATCATCTCCCTACTTTCATAGCACCATAAATAGCATGGTTTCTGCCCCACATCTACATTCACCACTCAGTCATGCTGCTTCCCAGATGCCACCCACGACCTGTTTTCCCCCCTCTCTGACTGTGAGTGGGTTTCGCTCATATCAAATAACCCTCCATGCATGCAACCACACTGTTTGAGCTAAAGAGACAATTAGCTGTTTGCTTCTATCCCATGCATTTCCCACCCCTACCAATCAGGGTCAACTAGCATCAAACTTGCCAGTGAATTCATGCCAGCCTCTAAACTCATTTCAGCTGGAAGGGATCTCAAGTGAGTTATCTTCCGTCTCTCTGTATTGTGACAGGAGTGATTTCATCTGCAAACTATCCGAGGCGGGTGTCTAACCAAACCCTGACTAGCTCCAGGAAAGGTTGTCACTCTCCCCCTTGGCAACTGGCTCCTGCTCCAGAGCGTTCCCCCCAACAATATTTAACCTACGTTTCTCCTACTATAGCACAAATCCATGGGCTTGTCCACACTCACTGACTAATGAGGATAATGTTGTAACAGAGCTCCCTAAGAGCAGTAAAGGGATCTCTTCTGACCACCAGGGTGAGCAGCATCTGCCCACTTCCATACAGCCCTTGAATAAAAAGCTTATCCTTGGTGATACTGCTCTACGAACTCTCCAGTTTGTTCATGTTGTTTTATGAACTGAGGTACTCCAAACTGAGCCGAGTGCTCCAGTCTAGGCTTGACAAGTGCCAGGTAGAGCAGAATAATTTGTAGTTGCTTTTACATTGGAAACTCCTATTCATTCCAGAAGGCAAATGTTCCACTGAGATGGAGTCACCTTGCTAGACCATCAGGGCAAGGACTGGATCTTTATGTACTGAAAAGCCTTATGCACACAGACTATATTCAAATAATCCTCCACAACAACCACTGCCTGGTTAGTCCCATTCTAGATCTGGGCATTTCAGTCTTCATTAGACTTCACACAGTTATTTAAAATGGACTCAAGTCTTTTTTGCCCATTTCTTCAATGTGGAAATTTCACTGCACGTTAATCCACTCTCAGCCCCATAACCTCAGTTTTATATCATCCATGTATGCAAGTAACCTCTACTACATCCTCCAAGTAATAACTATTTCCATTTGCTTCTCATTACACTGATTTGTCATTTGAGTTGCCACTTGGAGGTTTTATCATTAGGGATTACTTTGTTGTTCAGGCCAAGTCTGTGACTGTGTCACGCCCTAACAAATTCAGAGAGCCTTTACGCACTGCGCCTCCTATTATCAGCAATTACATCATGGAGGGGATTGGCTTTGCCTGGCACCACCTGATTTTACTACCTGTGTGTTTTTCACTGAAGTGCACCTTTCTCTCAAACATTCACACAATGGAGACAACAGCCTGGAAGAAAGAGGTCAAAACACCAAGGTTTTCCTGAAGTTCACCTGGTTCCCGGCACAACTCAGAGTTCTATTTTCTCCTCTGCAGGTTACAGAAAGGTAGAGAGCACAGGACAACCCCTAAAGAAACGCAGGATCACAAGACAGGATTGAAACTGGGATTTCTCATTCTGGGGGGGGATATGAGCTGGTATAAAGAGGGAGAGGGAATGAAGGGCGGGGCGAGGGGTCACACACCCTGGTGGCTTTACTAACGTTGTGGTCAGTTCCTCTGCTTTGATGATGTGCAGGTTCATTGTTCACACTTTTGGCACCAGAACTAGTTTACTCAATTACTTCCTCGGAGAGGAAAATCTAAGCAACATGAAAGGCAACTGTTGGGGTGAGACAGAGTTCAGAGCCATACAAACAGGCAAGACTATAGACCAACAGCTACACACAGCACCATTCTGCAGGGCTGATAGTGTCTTGGAGATCATGCATGCCAAAAAGGAGCATATTTTGTTTAAGGAGTGGGGAGAACACCCAACAAACAAAAAGCTTTCATAACAACATCTTCCATCCCATGGGAAGAGCCAATTTAACTTCCTCAGCACTGCTCTGCCCCTTGAGATCTTCATTAGCCCTTTAGGAGCATTTATAGGGTTGTACTCCCTAAAGTGTGCCTAGGCAGCAGGGTTGAGCAGGGGCAGACCCTAGCAACTGGGCTAATTTTTTTTTTTTTTTTTTTTTAAATACTCAAACTCTCATGTTCCTCCTACCAAGATTGTTACACTGAGCTCCATTCAGGGAGGTCAGAAGGGTTATTTGCTATCTTCATGCTGCCTGAACAGTGCAAAGGGAGTGAAACAAGGTATAGAATCTGCCTCCCCATTTAAAGTATCTATAGTGGCCCAATGACCTTTTCGAAATAGAGTCTTCAGCCTGAAGGGTAAACATCAATTTAAATCCCAGGTGTCACCATCCACCGCAGATTCCTAACTATCAGAATAGACACAGGGGAATGGGACAGACATCTCTGAGAAGCACACACTTCAGGAAGATATTTCAGCTGTTTAGCATCATCGAAATGTGGCTTCTTCCCTCCCAGCCCATCTCCCAGAGCAGAGAATCTTGCCCTTGTTTTTCAGTGCCCAGCCTGACATGCCAGCAGGACACTGGGAAGCTCTAGTACAATCCAAGCTTTTTCTGCTTGGCTTTCTGAACAAGCCTCCATCCCACAGCTGGAGAGACCAGTTTTCTCTTTGCATTTGGGATGGAGCCACCTTGACCCTTCTTACTTCTCAGTAAGACTAGAGTACTTCCTCTCTGGAAAGCGCTCACTAGTCCAGTTCATAAGCCCAGACACCTCCATTTGGAAGGCGACACAGCACACAGTGGAGTTGAAAAAGACAGGTTCTGTGAGCATCTGTGTGTATATATATCTCCGAGGCTCTGTGATCACTGGCACAGCACCCTCCAGTCCACTCAAAGCCAACACCAGGCTTTTTCGCCCAGGCCTGCGGAGCAGGCCCCTCTAGCAAGGCTAGCACTAGCAAGGACAGAGCAAAGAGCACACTGAAAATACCAGAGGACCAAACAAAGATGGAAATGAATCCAGGAGTGCCTAAAGTTAACTGTTTTGTAAATGAGAAATGTGCTATGACACATCTCCCAACCCTCCATAAGGCTCTTATCAAAAAGCATGCAGAAAGCCCCACCTCTGAGCTCTACACAGCAAGGGCCACATCCCCATGCACACCAACAGGAAGGGTTCTGCTTTAGAAGAGGCAGCACAAAAAAGAAAGTTGCCAAGCCCCATTTTTCAGCCACCTGTAAATGTGGCATACAAGTTCACCAGTACCCACAGCACTCCTGTGTGGAAAGCAAGTACTATCTCCATCTGCAGAGTAAAGAGGTGATTTGACTAGGGCAGTCACACAGATCAGTGGGAGAGGCAGAATTAAACTCAAGACCATTGATATCATTGTCACGGGTTAGGTCACAGAGACCCACTTGGGACGGTCATCTGACGTGCTGAAATTACCTCTAAGCCAGCTTGGGACTTCCAGAACCCTGTCTTGTTGAGCCAGACATGATAGCCTACTGCAACACAGGCCTAAGGTCTGGTCCACACCCCCAAAGCTGCAGACTTAACTGAAAACAGCTCAGCAGGTTACCAGTTTCCAGCACCCAGACACCAATGGGATCCAAACCCCAAATAAATCCATTTTACTCTGTATAAAGCTTATATAGGGTAAATTCATAAATTGTGGTTTAACTAATGACAGAACAAAAGTAAGTCACCAAGCAAAATAAAGCAGAAAACACACAAGTCTAAGCCTAATACATTAAGAAACTGGTTACAGGTAATATCTCACTCTTAGAGATGTTCCAATAAGCTTCTTTCACAGACTAGTCTCCTTCCTAATCTGGGCCCTATCCTTTCTGCTGGTACAGTCCTTGTTAGTTCCAGCCCACATCTCAGGTGGTGAGAAGGGGTTCTCTCATGACTGGCAGACCCCTTTGTCCTGCTCCACTCCCTTTTATAGCTTTGGCACAAGGTGGGACTCTTGTCTGATGGGGTGGGGACAAGCACAATGGAAAAGTACAAGGATTAAGATGGATTCCAGCATCATGTGACATGGTCACATGTCACTGTAAGACCCCCTAGTCTCCATTCTTCCTGGATTGGCCCACAGGAAGGTTTTCAGGTAAATAAACCATTTATGACCATTGTCTGGGCCAATGGGAGCCATCAAGATTTTAAACCACCATTAATGGCCCACACTTTGCATAATTACAATAGGACCTCAGAGTTTTACTTCATATTTCTAGCTTCAGAGACAAGGATACATGCATACAAATAGGAGGAATATATTCAGTAGCTTATAACCTTTGTTATGATACCTTACAAGAGACCTTTTGCATAAAGCATATTCCAGTTACATCATATTCATACTCATAAGCATATTTCCATAAAACATATGGAGTGCAGCGTCATAATAATCACTGCCAGCTAGTGGGTGACTGGAAACTCCATCAGCTTGTATGCTGCCTGCAGTGACCCAGCTGGCTTTCTAATCCTCTAGGCTAAAAAGTTTACTTACAGGGGGTGAAAAGTTAGATAGGTTCCCAGCAAACCAGTCCACCAGGAGAGGCTGGGACATCCTGAGATCCCACTTATTCCTTTTGTTGCCTACAGAACCAGACCCCTGCTAGCTGGTACCATGGTGTTCTACTCCAGTGTTTCTCAAATGCGGCCACCGTGGCTGCATGTGGCCACCAGGGGCTTTTCTTGTAGCCACAGCCTCCTGGGGTGTGATTGTGGGGGAGCAGCAGCCCTGCCCCCACCCCGGTGCTCCTGGATGCACTGTCTTGGTGTTGGTTGCTTGAGCTTCCAGCAAGGGTTGGGCAGCCAGTAAGTTCCCCATCTTTCCAACGGGGGGTGGGGCTCAGGATTTGGGCTTCAGCTCGGCAGTGGCAAAAAAGCAGGCTCTGGCTGCAAGGCTTTGGGCTCCAGCCCCGGGGTTTCAGGCTCTGCCCCACCCCATTGCCTCTGGCACCTCCCCCTATCCCCCATCTAGGGCTTACTTTGTCCCCACACTTCCCAGTGCTGCGTAAGTCTGCTGTGAAAAGTGATATTAACAAACATACAAGTATCACTTTTCACAGCAGACTTCCTAGCTAGTAATAAATAAATTACAATGATTTGGACATGTATATGTGCATATTTATTTGTTTTTCCTAAAGCTAATTGAGTATTTTAGGAAAAAGTGTGAGAGCGGCCACAAGCAAAAGTTGGTGGCCGCACCCTAAGGCCACCAAATAATTTGTCCTGAGAACCTCTGTTCTACTCCACACCCAATTTCTCAGAAATGTAGAAAACAGATCTCAGTGCTTTTAGTATCTTGACAAGGAACATGGATAAGGCATTGGCTCAGTGACAGTCTCCTAGGGGGGAGGCTACATGAAAAAATGAGATAATGGTGCCATTGCCAGAGATACCCACTCAGATATCCACCGTTGGCCTCTGAGGAGCCCCCTCAGGAAGAAATAGGTAGAGTTTAGCATCACCTCTGACTGGGCCTACCCTGAAAAAGAAGGTACCACTATGAAAGATACTGGCCAACTACAAAGGGATAACTTAATGAGGGAGGCATGCAAACAGTTTGAAGGGTTTGTAGCTGACTATGGTTGAGGCAATGTCAGGTTTGTTTTTAAACCTCTAAAGGGGGGAGGGGAAAGCAAACTCTCCTCTGGCAGAGCATACAGGGCATTCTAATCTAGTCTGGATTGGAGCTCAATTAGATGTATGTCCTGATCTTTTTTCCTCGGCGGGGGGGTGCCAGCCCATTGGGGGTCATAAGCAGGAATATTTTTGGGCCCCCAAAAACACACTAAAAAGCAAATGGGGGCCCCCCTTGAGCTGCTCAGGGACCTAAGCAATTGCTTAGGCTATATCTACACTATGCAGTTTTTAGAGACACAGCTGTGTCACTACAGCCGAGCTGCTAAAAGACTCACAATGTAGCCCGTTTGTCAGCTCTCCTGACAAAAAACTTCCATTCCCAACAAGCGGCGTTAGCTTTGTCGGCAGGAGAGTGCTGTTCACACCAGCGCTTGTTGTTGGCAAAACTTTTGTCTTGGGGCGGGGAGCGCTGACACTTCTGAAGGACAAAAGTTTTGTCATTCAGTTGTCAGTGTAAACATAGCCTAAGTCTGCTTATGCATAGCATCAGCTCGGTTTCTCAGGCACAACCCCAAACCTCAGGAGAGTTAAGGGAAAAGATACAGAAGAGCATCAGTTAGTATGGGCATCACAAAAAGTGTTAAAGAGGACCTGAAAAGGAAGAGAACATTGGAACTATCCCTTTCTGCTTCTTTCTAATCAATTAAGTGGCCTGGGAATTTTTTTGCCCCAGAAGTTCCCTGATTTGTGTGTTTAAGAGTTGAAATTTAACTCATCTGCCCTGAAGACTCTGTGGTGATTGGAAGACTAGAGAAATAAATGACATCACAAGAGTCGAGAGAAAACTGAGCAACAGAAAGGTTGAGGGAAAGGATTTTTTTTTTAAGTTGTGGGGAAGAAGAGGGTGGTTCATTAACAACTTCAAGGACTAGTATTTGGAAAAGGGCATCTATTAGATATTTAAAAACACCCCTACTGCTTCAATTAAGATGCATGAACTGAAAATAAACATCCTCTGATCTCCAAGGAGACCAAGGTGAACCAGGAAGTCAGATTTGATATGCTTGATGTTTCTAAGGCTAAAGGAGTTTTTAAATCCTCTCAGGAGTCTCTTGCAGGTCACCTTTGGCAGATTACAATACCCCAGTGGCACCTACTAGATAATACTCTGCCTCCCAAGAGTCTGGGAGGTTCAATCCATTAGTGCAATTCATGGAGAGAAGGAACTATTACAGGACAAAAATATGATTAGGAGGCCAGTAACATATGCTGCCTCAGCCCACAACTCTAGGGAGCTTGAAACTATTGTACCAATCAGTGAAACAAAGCTGACTAATCACAGGAATGAATACACTAAACTCTCTGCAGCATGAGGACTATCCCTTTATAAGTGCAGTAACTTCACCAGCACAGAAAGACAGGCAGCATTTAGGACATTCCATTAGGAGAACAAGTGTGTTGCAGAAGGGTGTAGAGCAGTTAGACATCCTGCAACGGCTTCTTAATTCAAGCACACCAGCCTCCTTCCTCTCCTCTAAAGAGGCTCCTAAAGTCACATTTTTTATGAAGACTTCCAGACACACAACTCACTAGACACCCTTCTTATTCGGTTTTGTATCCTATTGTGAAGGCCTTTAGACTAAGATTTTTTGGGAGCAGTCTTTTTCTGTCTGCACAGTTCCCCCTTTATGGTGCCATGTACACTCACCATTCTGTAAGCAGTAATAAATTATTTATTCAGAAAGGTCCACTTCTGTAAATACTAAAGTCCTGCCCTGCCCTTCTTTCTGGGATTATTCATCACCATTATTGTTTAGGCAGACAGTATCAGATGGTATGACAACCTTGAGTAAGGAAGTAGAATTTGGAGCCTGTGTCCATCCAGACCCAGCACACAGGATTTTAGCTGCTCTTGCACAAGACACAAGGCTCTGAATCTTCACTAGGAAAACCAGACATGACATTTCCCAATGAGGGGATTCCATTCACTGAAAATGTTTTCACACTTGTATGGCTTGGATACGTAAAACACTAATGGCCACTCACCAGCCAACAACCTGCCCCGGAGTTCTGTACTGCGTTGACGGAGTCCACAATCCTGTGTAGTCCATCCCATCTTAAATCCTGGCAAACCATTCACTTGCTGGCACTGCATAATGGAGTCCTAAGTGGGCAAGAGAGGTCAACCCTATGCTTGGCTCTCAGAGATGTTAGGCCTCTCTTAACTGCATAGGAAAGGAAGGAAACAATCTTCACAAGAACAAGTGCAGACAAGCCACAGACAGGAGCAAGCTCTTAGGTAAAAGTCTCAGCAGGCACAGAGTGGGGAGAACAGCAGGCCAGTCACTCCCACATTTATCTTTTTCCTCAAACTTTTGCTTGGAAGAAGACAAGAGGATGGTTCAGGGAACAATCTCTTCTGCTGAAGTAGATATTAGGAATAAAGGAGTTGCCAAAACAAAAACAGACTGTTGGTTTATCTTCTAGGTGATAGTTTGTCAGTGAAGAATGTCTGATGCTTCATAGTCAGGTAATCCTTTGACACATGGTGTACCTAGTTGTGAAATGCACTGGAAGGAATTCCATTTTGACCCCACCCAGAGATCAGCTCACACCCAGAGACAGAAGAATCCAGTGCTCTAGTAATTTTAGCACTTGAAACTGCTCTGCAGAGAGTATTCCTATTACAAACAGAAAAGTATCTGAGCTCTTTGTAAGACTTAACTACTTCTCAGCTACATTTTAATTCCAGAGTGGGGTGGAAGAATGTTAGGGTTTTGTATGCAACTTATAATAGTACCTTCATTAGATTGGCAGTGGAATAGTTCCTAATGAGCTTCATTGAGTCTCTAGTTTGGCTTCTGTTTTGGAAGGCAGAAAACCTCTGTTTGGGGTAGAGATTTATTTTTGTTTTTAGGGCAGGGGAGGGAGAGAAAAGGATGCTCAGGAGCTCAGGGGGAATTTCAGAGAACAAGTACTAAAGTTCACCTCCCCCAACAAAAAAGGTCTCCGAGCTTGGGAAGTGCAACAGGCAAAAAAACAAAAAACAAAAAAAACCACATAGTTGGCACAGAAAGTGGACAAACTGGTTAAAGCATTTGGGCCAGGATACCTGCACTTGTTGCTGTTTCTGCTGAGGAGTCTGACCCCTTCTGCCACAGGTAAGGACAAGCCATGGATGGTCTGTGCTCTCAAGGCAACACAAAATCTGGTGGTGAGCACCCAGTACACCAACATTCCATATGTGTTGATGCGCTAAAGAGGAGAGGATAGTCCCAGGGGTTTTATGCAGTTACCAGATAGTAAAAACAGGTAGGTTGTGAAGAACTGCTCCTCTTACTCCTCCAAAATAAATATTTCTCAGCCTCCCCACCACCACATATCCACTCCTCAGCCCTAGAAAGCCCAAATGCAAGATCAGTGGCCACAGTTAAGCAAGGACAGGAGTCGTGGAAGTTTCTGCAGCACATAATTCTAACTTGTCACCCTCAGCTCTGGGAGTCAGGAATTTACAATATGAGGAGGATGTCCCCAGCTGATGCCTAAGAAGGGGCAGAAAACCAAATGGTCCAGCTGGACTTGAGGAATGGATAGCATACTGAAGAGGCCTATTTGTTTTGGGATTGGATATAGGAGTCCCTATTTCCATGGACACCGCCCCAGACACTCCAGTGGGAGTTGGGCTAAGGACTGAATGGGATCTAGGTGGTCTGCTGCAGTTTGAATACATTTTTCTTAGGAGACTAGAAGCAGCTAGTTGGACAGGATAGAGGTGTCAGTACCATGATAGTACCTCCGCACAGTCCAGTTGGCAAAGGGCAGCAGAAGGGTGCCTATCCCTTTAACAAAAAGAACGAGGAGTACTTGCGGCACCTTAGAGACTAACACATTTATTTGAGCATAAGCTTTCGTGGGCTAAAGCCCACTTCATCAGATGCATGCAGTGGAAAATACCGTAGGAAGATATACATATATACACACAGAGAACATCTTCCTACGGTATCTTCCACTGCATGCATCTGATGAAGTGGGCTTTAGCCCCGAAAGCTTATGCTCAAATAAATGTGTTAGTCTCTAAGGTGCTGCAAGTACTCCTCGTTCTTTCTGCTGATACAAACTAACAAGGCTACCATTCTGAAACCTATCCCTTTAACAGAGGCTCTGCCAGGCTCCAGGGCCTGCAGCTCCAGTTTCAGTGTGGGAAGCAACTCCGCATGGTCTTCACAAAGGGGCCCTGTCCCTTTCTCCCCCGCCCCTTCCCTGGCTGTAAAGGAGAGAAGCCTGCTCCAAACAGAAGGGAGTGCGGTCCCACAGAGAACCCACCCTAGGAGTCTCCGGGGAAAAGAGATGGGAGCAGGGGACTGAGTAGGAGTGCAGGCACTAAGGGAGGTTCTGGAGAAACTTGTTCAGATGTGGACAAGCTAGTTCTGAGCCCAGGAGCTGAGGTGTGTGTGGGGGGGTGTCTGAGACCCCAACCCAGAGAACAGGCGATGGGGTGGGTTGCCTCAGCAGCTGGGCTGTAAGGGCAGATCAGCGTGAGGTCTCTACCTAACCTCTTGGAAAATGCTTCTATTAGAGCTCGGTGACAGATGTCCTGATTTTATAGGGAGAGCCCCAATATTCCAGGTTTTGTCTTATATAGGCGCCTATTTCCCCCACTTCACCCCTGTACTGATTTTTCCACTTGCTATTTGGTCACCCTCATTATACCCGTCTCATGGCAGCTGACCCCCTAACGGGGCACCCTTGGGGCCGGACACTAACAGGGCACCGCTCCCAGCCCGCTCCCGCAGAGGGGATGGCGGGGCTCCAGTCCCCAGAGCACAGCAATAACTGGAGAGCCTGCGGCGCACATACCAGCGGCCCATAGCCCAGCCTAGCGGAGGAGAGCGAAGTCCCTGCCAAGGGGTGGGGGGTTTCAGTGCAGATCCGAATGGCGGCGCCTCCTCCCCCCCACAGCGGGAGGCCTGGAAGGGGGAGCTTCCCCACCCCCCGCCATTCCGCTAGGAAACTTTTACATTTAAGTCGCCAGCTCACTTGCCATTAAGTGCAGCTCCGCCGCGCGCTGCCTCCCCTCCAGGGGGGGCCGGACTACTCCGCCTTCACTCCGACCACCGCCGAACAGGCCGGGCTTAGCAGCCAGCGCCCTGGGAGCTCCGGTACTTACTGGGGAACAGGTCCGGAAAGAGCCTGGGGGAGCGCCCTGTTTGGGGCTGCGGAGTGGAGAGACCCCCCACAGGGGAGGGAAGTTTAGGGGGCCTCTGCTCTGCCCTTCGCTAGGGCAAGGGAACGCACCTATAGGAGCCCCTCTCCGGCAGCGCGGGGAGCGTTAGGGCCACCCCCTGTCCAACTGCAGTCCGGAGGCAGATTACTTTGTATCTTACCTCTCTACTTGCTACCCTAACGACTTCAGCTCCAAGCCCGGGTGCAAAGGAGCCCCGCTCGGCAGCGTCCCAGAGCGTTCCCGAGGCAGGCTGCCCTGTTTGCAGTGGGGCGAGCGGCAGATCGGATTGCCTCACAGGTCTAGCTTTGCCCCTCGCCCTCCAGCTTTAGCAGCTCCCCACCCTTATTTCAGGCTGCAGGACGCAAGGGCCCCCGCCCCGCCTCCCAGCGCGAGGAGCTCCCAGCTGGGCGGACCCAGGCAGCCCCGGGGATTCCAAAGGAGTCTCGCTGGTGGTGGCTGGAGAGTAGATGCTAAGGCCTGGGACAGCGGGAAGGGAGTGCGGGCTCGAGCCGCGCCAGGCGGGGTGAGGCAGCTGGACTCTCACCACGTTCCCCTCCTCCTAGTTCCCGGAGCTCTTGATCCAATTAGTCGGCTGTCACTGCGGGATGAGACAGGCCGCTGCCCTATAGCAGATGGGGCTGTGCTGTCCACACTGAGGATCAGAGATCAGAGCAAAACCACATGCCCAGAGTGGACAAGAGCAGCAGGGGGTTGCTATTCCTAGGTGAGGTCTAGGAGCCGCTGGCACCGGAGCGTGGTTAGCCATAGTTCTTCACTTTTAAACAGGGTTTAGTTTTCCTTTTTTTCACTTCTATTCTTTGAGAGCTGGGGAGAGCAGGAGGTGACACTGCAAACAACCTTCTGAGTTTAGCTACAGCAGTGCCCCAAATCTCAGCTGGCCCAGGGACCTGGAGCTCTGCTGTGAAGGGGCTCACTTGATGGAGTCTTAGGACAGTTCAGTGAGAAAGCAAAAAGTTGCCCGAGTCTGTGCTAGGCACTGCTCTGAAGAAACTCACATTACTAGAATCTCATCTGGCTACTGGTGGGGCACCACTGGGGGGAAGATCACATTTCTGGGGCTGACCTTCAGTAGGGAGGAATCTGGAATATGAGGCTCTTTCTGCTCTACTAAACAGTTTTTCACATGTTTCAGCTAGGGTTGCCAGCCCTCCAGGATTGCCTTGAAGTCACCAGGAATTTAAAAAAAAAGTAATCTTTAATTAAAGATTATGTCATGTGATGAAACCTCCAGGAATGTGTCCAGCCAAAACTGGCAACCCTAATTTCAGCGAATTAGCTGATCTGCAGGAGCAATGAATCAATCTGGCTGGCTGACGGGAGACCAAGGGCTGGTCGTGTGTTGTTATTTCCCCTTCTGCCCCCCCGCCCCCTCCAAAAAAGCGGAGAAGCCATTCCTTCTCCTCTTGCCATAGTTTAGCTCTCTCTCTCCCTAGTGCAGGGATACAGGAGTTTCGCCATCGCCTTCTTCGGCTTTTGTTTGTCTGCCTCCCTCCTCTACCTAACTCATTAGGCGCCTGCAATGTTCTCTCTCATTTTATCTGAAAATGCCATCAGCTCTTTCTGAACAATTCGGATCCTTAGTGTTTTTATGTCCCTAAACTGTAGATAATCTTGCGCTGCCTCGGCCCTCCAAGCTCTAGGTACCAAAGTTTCTGTGCCGCAAAGCAATTAGCCCTGATATGACGTGAGGTTTTAGGGCAGGCAATGCCAGTGCTAGCCCACTGGGGGATCCAAGCAGGAATATTTCCCCCTCCTACCAACACGTACTAATAATTAATAGGGGGCTTCCCACAGCTGCTTGGGGCCCTAAGCAATTGCTTTGTCTGCTTTTGCCTAGTGCTGGTGCTGAAGGCAGGTTTTACATTTTGGGAGTCGATGAGCCTTGCTGCCCCATCTCCTATAATTTTTTTCTCACTAAATTATTTGGGACTCAAGCACCAGGACCAACTATGGGTTCCCAATGACGTTTATTCAATAAAAGTAAAAAGAAAAGACTGAGGACCTGAGGGCAGCCTCACCCTGACAGCTCAGCCCAGGAACCGTAAGAATCTCTGTTATTTGGTGCTGATTGTTTGGCATGTGTTCTGATGTCTGTAGATACCTGGGACTGATTGATTAACAACAGTTGTGTCACGTTTCCTGGGAGCTAGATGTAACTCCTGCATCATGGGGCCCTTCTGAGATGCAGACTCTAGAAAAGATAATGGGATACCTTTTTGTTTCCTTTACTCTGATGTTTATATTTAGGTTGAATGGTCACACTGAAAGGGTCCCACACATGGGACCTGTGGTTTCTGACCTGTTATAAGGCACATTCTTTCCCCAAAGAGCATTTCAAAATCCTTACCCAACCTTAAGTTAGCTCCAGGGGAAATAATAGGTAGCAAATGGATTTCCCTTTTCATATTTTAATTAAAAAAGAGGGTTGATCAACTTTCTTCAACATAGTGTAGTGCTCACTCATGGCTCCATTAAATTCCAACATCTTAGTCAAATTACCTACTCTACATGTGTTTTCGAAGTGTGAAAAGGGCAGAAACCTTGAATAATTGTCAGAGGTGGGTACAGTGTATCCAGTGTCTGTCCAGGATGTAGTGTGTTTGGTGTGTGATCTCAGTACACCCGGCATTTGTCCAGGATGGGATTTCATTTTCTGTTTGGGGTTTGGTCCCCTGTGTCCATTTGTTAACACTGTCCATTTCTGATTCAGTGGCATGATGCTATGTAGCTACCTTTATCTCTGCTGTCTTTTTCCTTTCCTCTGGGGGCAGAATGTCCAGGTATAGGAGGAGGTCAGAGAATGTAATGTTATCTCTGACATTTTGTTTCCCTGGGATAGGAGCTGCTTGATAGGTTGGGATCTTAGGACAGATAGCTATCTCTACTGTCTCTTTTCTTTTCCCTAGAGTTATACACAGCTTTTCCTCATTGTTTTTAGTGGAATACATACTTGCTTCCATATACTGGCCTAAATCGAGTTGCTGTGATGTTACTGAGATGTTATTGTCTCTTAAAATGGCATAAGGAAGTAGTCAGACAAAAGCAGGAACTTTGGATTTCTTATAGTAGAGAACCAGGCATTGGGCAGTAAAAGGCTTATTTATACTACATATACCATCAAGCATACCACACTACCAAGTGAGAAGCCACAGTTACAATATAGTTGTTCCCTGACCTTGTTGCAACATAGCAGTAAAGACCATAACCATGTTAAGATTATAGCTCAATTACAAAAAATGGGAAATTAAGGATAAGATTCCATCCACACTACAATTATAACTAGATCCCCAGACTTGGTTACCTTTGTACTGTCAGTGGGTCCTGAGAGGCTAAGAATTGTAAATACAACAACAAAAATATTATATTCAAGTGAATCCTGTCTCTGGGCTTCCCAATGCATCCTGTTTTCTCCATTCATGCCTTTTAGATTGTAAGAACTCTGAGGCAGGGACTGTTCTATTTTGTGCCTTATACAGTATTTAGCACTGTTGGCCCATAACAAGTAAAAATAATTGCAAAGGAATCTGGTGAGTCTCCGGAGTGAAAGTAAGCACAGTGTTAGTGTTTGATAAGAAGTAATTATTAATTACTTCCATTCTAGCTAAGTGAAAGGTCCATAGGTTGCTATGTGTGGTCTCCTCTGGGCAGTGAAGTTAACACATTAGGGAGGTGAATGAGATAGGGAGAGTGTTTGCATCTTTGCTGGAGACAACTTTCTGCAAGTCTGAGGAAATAGGACCACAGTTTTAAAAACTTTTATTAAAGCTAATGTTTAAAATCAAGTTTACACAAGTTAAGACGGAAGGTACTATACATCTGGGGTCAGGCTTGAGTCATGAGAGATTACAAGTATTGGTTACAAGGTTCACAAGAGACATACATAGTACATAACCAGCATAGACACAGATTGGGGTGCAGGAGTTTTTAAAGTGTCAGTGAACAAGTGATCTCGGGTATGCCACCCATAGAATGTATTTAGAGTCCAAGTCAGTGTTGGTGTAACAAATAGGTTACTAGAGGCCCACTGAAGTCAACAGGAGTCTTTCTATCTACTTCAACTGGGTTTGAATCAGGCCCTGTTTTTCAGTGGAAAAGGTTAGAAATGTACACTTTAAAAATTCTGTGGAAAGCAGCATAGATTAAGATTTAAGTTATGTAAGGTATAATTTTCTGCTGGCTGTTAATGAGATATTTGAATCTCATGGACCCCTCTCTCCTCCTTTGTGATCTCTCTGAATCTATATAATCTATGTTGACTACACTCTTCTTGCCTGACATGAGCAGGAGGATAATTTTCCTGTAGTTTCCTTTCCTAGAGGTATAATACTGGACACTTTCAAGACATCAATGTGTGTTCTGTGGGCAGATGGCTTGCAGAGGCAGGTGCTAGTTTGAATTATTTATTTGTACATACATACATGCATACACATACAGTGCCCAAATGTGTGGTAGGTATTTTGCAGAGACATGTAATAAGACAATTTATCATGAGGTGCCAGTGTTGATATATATGTTTTTACAGAGATAGTTACTTGTTTCTTATGATATGTCATTGTTTATACACAATTTTGGTATGTTAGCAGTTGGTGCAACATTGTTATATTCCAGTAGACAAGCATGGTTTGTGTGTATTTTTAAAGTAGCGTGGTTACATGGAAGACTATACAAAGGTGTTCATTGAAGCATTTTTATTTATCGAGAGATGCACAAACAAACGTTGTAGGAGTTGTGCTTGTAGCTAACTGTGTGGATGATTGGAGTACAGGCAGTCCTCGGACTTAAGACACAATTGGTTCCCGAAAATTGCATCGTAAATTGAAATGTCGTCACTCAGAACTGCAATCCACTCCATTGCTGGACTGAGTGTTGTAAAGTCAAAACCAATTGTTGTAAGTTGAATCAGGGTATCAATTCAGAAATGTCGTAAGTCAAACATCGTAAAGTTGAGGATTGCCTGTATAGCCTTTCTGTAAGAGTATCAATCTATGAATAAATAACAGGATGATATCCCACCATGTGCAATGGAATGTAATTTTAACTCGGAGTTGTTTTAGCCTAATTTCTTGAATGTTGTTAAATGGAATATTAACTAAGGTCAGGTGATCTCTGATTTTGTGATTTAGATCTGAACTGTGATTTGTACTATATCTTTTATTTTCTTTAGCCACATTGTAAAAGCATGGTTTTCTCTGACAAACCATACCATGTGAATGTTAACATTTCAAACTAGTATTCCTGATGGCTATAAAATCCACTATGGACCTCAACATGCAGCTCCAATGTACCTGTTTGGTGCTCTAGAAATGCATAAAATAGATAAAAGAGATTAAGTTTATGGGGCCTATTCCTAACAATGCGATTAAATATTTGACAACAACCTAAGTCTTTCTGTAACCTTTTGTGTGTGACCAGATTGTTCCGATCTCAAGGCAGGTCCAAAAAACGTGTGTAGTAAAAGGCCTACTCACAGCCACTCCAGAAGAGAGTGAGGCTGTTTGTGTTAATTTTGTTGGTGATCACTAAGGTGCCGACAAAATGTTACTTTCCACTGGAATTCTTTCCACAGCAGGGAGGTTGTGGGATTTGGGGGATGTTTGCCAGTGATATCCTGGAATTATGATTCCCATTTTTTGTTTTTTGTGTGACTTCTCGACTCCAACATCGTGCAAGGCTCTGCAGAACTTGGTAATTGTCCTTTACATTTCTCTGTTACTCTGAAACTGTTGATAAAAGTCAGACAAACATTGGGTGCTGTGTGTTTGCCCGGCCCAGCCTGCTGGGGAGAGAGGACGGTAACTGCAGGTGCTTGAGAAAAAATAGCATTTGGAGTTTGCATTGTTGAATCAATAATTGCACAAATGCTTTCTGGTCCAAAAGCCAAAATAACTGTTCCAAGTTCACTTATTCTGTTGCTTCCCACATTAGACCAGGGTTCCTGTCTGGGAAGCTGAAGATCTGGGGGTGGAGGAGGAGTGTTGAGGCCTAGTTTCTAGTAAGGTTTGCTGGGTCGATTGTGTGTAAGGGGGCCCAGCAGGCTGTAGCAGGAAAGGACACAGCCCAACTGGGCAGTGGCTGATGTAGCCTCAGGCATGTGTCTGAAGGGCGCTGAGAGTTCACCACCCAATACCACGGCCCTAACCCTCTCCAGTCCTTGAGGCTGGGGTGGGGAGCGAGCCCTGTGGCCAGGCCCCAGCGGCTCTGGGGAGGCTCCAAGGCCACAAGAACTGAGGTAGGAGGAGTATCCAGCTGGGCCCTCGCTCCCCTCCGCGGAGCGGCCTAGGGGTCACCCCCCTTTCCGGGTGTCTCGTCCCGTCCGGGAGCGCCCGGAGGAGGAAACGCGGGGCTGGGGGCAATAGCCCGGGCGCTTCCCAATCCAGACTCTGAGCGCCCCCGCCGCCGGGTTATAAAACAGCCGAGGAGGGCCCGCCCCGCCCCCGCTCTGCGCGCCGGGCTGTCGCGGGGCTGGGCCAGGCCGGGCAGCGGAGGCCGCGGCGAGGACCAGGTGAGGCGAGCGCCCCCACGGCGCCGAGCGCGGGATCCCCCGAAGCCCCTCCCGGCCCCCGAGCCCTCTTCCATCCCCCGGCCCGGAGAGAACAACGCGTGAGCGGCCCCGCGCCGGCCCTCCCCTGGTCCCAGCGTGCGGGCCGTGAGCCCTCTCTCGCGGGAGCCCGGCCTCACAGCCAGCGGGCTCCGGAGCGGGACAGGGTCAGGCCCCGGACTCCTGAGCTGCCTTCAGCCTCCTGCTCGCGCCCCGTGCGGTGCCCTGTCCTGACTGAGCCTCGCCGAGTGGTTGTCGCCATGAGACTGATGGGGAAACTGAGGCTCCGAGAGGGGAAGGGCTCGTCCCAGGTCATTCCGTGAGGCATTGGGGGAGTCAGGAATAGAACCCACAAGACCTGGCTCCTGTCCCCCTTCTTTCCCCGCCCCCCCAAACCAGTAGACTCCCCTCTCTCTCTGGTGTGTGCTGAGAGCACATAGACATTTCCCAGGATGCAACTGATGAACCCTCTTGCTAACGTTGCCACTACCGTGTTCCCTTCAACTTTTGAAACGTTCCCCTCTCCAGGGAGGGGTGCTGGGGGCACTGCAGGAGATGGGCTCTGGCTAACACCTTTTACGCTTGCAACCAGGCCCTCCTGTATCAGCCAGTGAGTCTTGGAAGACCATTCACGCCATGCTGCCAGCCCAGGGCTTGTGACAATCCAAAGTCACTGGTGCTCCTCACACACACACTGCTTCAGATGTACTCTTCCTGCTGGGGTTGGATGGTGCCTGTGGCATTCACAGTGCCTGATTCACACTTCTGCTCTTTTCTTAACCAGGTCATATGACACCAATGGCAACAATGTGCGTGGGACAGTTCTGGAAACATTCAGGCTATTATACAGAATGGAATCGGTGCTAACTAATCCAATTCCTGGATGTAGACTTCAGGGCTAGAATAACAGGGTGTGCTGTGGGTCAGAACTGAGGGGCATCAGCAGACCTGGGTGGTGGTGGGGTTCAGGACTAGAATAGTGAGGGTCTGCAGGGGACTGGCAGGGCTGTGTGGGCTTCCAGATGGGAATAGCAGAGTGCTGGAAAGTCAGCATTGGGCTACTATTTGGGGAAGCTTGCACAGTGCCTGCCTAACTATATTTAGCTATAGTCAGACATCAGTGACATTTATTCACAAACTAAAAATAAAATATGCTACTGTCAAAGGATCAACTTGTACTATATTTTTCATAGAGGCCCCTTGGGATCTGCCATTGAAATTTTCTATTTTGGAACCTCCCAGATCAGGAGTTGGCAAACTTTTTGGCCCGAGGGCCACATCCGGGTTGTGAAACTTTATGGACGGCCGGGTAGGGAAGGCCGTGCCTCCCCAAACAGCCTGGACCCCGCCCCATGTGTCCCCTCCCACTTCCAGCCCCCGACTGCCCCCCTCAGAACCACTGACCCATCCAACCTCCCCGCTCCTTGTTCCTTGACCGCCCCCTCCTGGGACCTCTGCCCCCAACTGCCCCCTGGGACCTCACCCCCTATCCAACCCCCCCCTGCTCACTGTCCCCTGACTGCCCCGACCCCTGTCCACACCCTGCCCCTAACCGGCCCCCAGGACTCCCCGTATCCAACCCCCCTGCTCCCCATCCCCTGACCGCCCCCCCCCCCCAGAACCTCTGCCCAATCCAACCATCCCCTGTCCCCTGACTGCCCCCGGGATCCCCTGCCCCTTACCCCTCCCCCCCTTTACCACGCTGCTCAGAGCGGCAGGAGCTCGCAGCCACGCCGCCGCCCTGCCCGGCAGAAGTGGTGGGCCAGAGCACTGGCGGTGTGGCGTGCTGAGGCTGCAGGGGAGGGGCTGGGGACTAGGCTCCCCGGCTGGGAGCTCAGGGGCCGGGCAGGACCATCCCGTGGGCCATAGTTTGCCCACCTCTGTCCTAGATCAAAAGAGGAAAACTGAGTAAAAGGCTTCTCACTTTGGATTGGGGGTGGGGGAAAAGAGTTTAATTTCTTAGTATAGAGCATTAAAATAGAGGGCTAAAATTGTGTTGTCTCCCAAAATCTGTATGTGCGTGTCATGGAAAAGCAGGGTGTGTCCAGCATTTTCAGTTTGCTCATCACCATAGTATCTAGGAGCTTGATTCATGCATGTCAATTTGAGTTGACAGAAAAATAATTTTTGACCATGCTTGGTGGCAGAGCCTAATGAAGCCTTGTCCTCTTCAAAAAGCACTGAGCCTGACCAGGGAGGTCATGTAGCAATGTGTGTGCTGTAAAGACAGTTGTGGCATTTTGTGCAGCTCAGTAGATTCCAAATATGCTACTGTCTATTGAGTATTGAGAATTCTGTAGAAACAGAAGATACCCCATTGCTTTAGAAGCCAATCTTTTTCATGAACGTGTAAAGAGCAGTTTATTGACCCCCATTCCCATCCCCACAACAATGCAAGCAAAAAGCCAGTAGTACAGAGATGAAGGGTGGCACAGGTATGTCCTACTTTTAGTCTGTCAGGGCATGTTGTGCTCCAACTTTCTGTCTTAAAGCCAGAACCAATGACAAATCTTATTATCCTTACTTTGTTTTTTTTAGTGGGGCAGACAGAATGACCCCTGAGAACCAGTCAAAGGACAAGAAGCATGTGAGGGTGCATGAGCATCAGCCAGAGGAAGATGCAAAATCAACTGGGAAGAGGAAACGAGACCATGGAGAACTGGAGAATGAGCCACAAGCAAAAAGACTGTTTCTGAGAAAAGCAGCCAAGCCCTCAGGGAAAATCGGTAATGTTCCCTCAGATTCTCACCCTTTCTGCCAGCCAGGCCTTTATAGCATGAAGGGCGTAAACCAAACTTTCAGAGATCAGGGGTGGGGAGATGTCAAGGAACCAACAGCCTGTTCAAACAGGACTTTTTGGATTGGATTATGTTTCTTGAGGGGTGGAGATATGTGGGGGCATTATTCTCCGCTATCTGTTTGGAAGCTGTACTGTGTGCGTGTGCGCGTGTGCATATGCAGCATTTTTATGAAAGTCATTGCTTATCTCTCCTAAAGCTGGGCTCAGCAGAGTGTACATCACTGCTCATTGAGGAGTGATTAAGCTTTGTGGAATTTCTGAAGTTCTGCTGCCGCATTTCTGAAGTAGGACAGACCAATATTGGTAACGTGACATTATATAATTCTTCATGCTTTTCCATAATCAGAAGGTTAGTATTGCACATCATGAAGTCGAAACCAACATTTCCATCTGGAGACCATGCTGTGTCTACAAGCAAGATGCTGCACAGAAGTGGGAGCTAGAGGGATGCTGTAGGTAGATGGTAAATCTTTCTGCTGATCTTCTGTAAGGTTGTGTTCATACTCAGACAGACTGGGGCTAGTTCCTTTCTGGCTATAATCAGTTAATTGCACCAGGCTGGATTAGTGTTCTCACTAGTTGTTTCTCCTTTGTGTATTTTTTCGTCCAATATGTAACTTTTGGGTAAAAGATGTTTCACTTTTTCCCTTTAATGGGGGGGATGGGTGAATATTAGGCTTGGCCTATGTTACACAGTTAGGTCAATATAACTTATAAGGCAGCTTATGTAGACCTGATTATATCAGTGTACACACTACAGCCTTGTCCCGCCAATATAAGTGCCCTGCCACACTGACATCATAACTCCACCTCCATGAGAGGCCTAGTGCTTATGTCGGTGTAGTTAGGGTGAAGCAGTGTCTGTGTATATAGTGTGTTACTTACATCCGCCATTAGCTCTCTTGTCAATTTCATGGCTCCTGGCCCAGCTGCCTCCTGCCCCCATGGAGAGCTTCTGGCTGGGAGCCAGGTTGAGAATGGATCCTGCTCCTGGCTGGGAGTCGCGGGCAGCTAGACCCCACTACTTCTTCCCCCCTGCCCCGCTCCCATCTAGGAATGGCTGTCTTGTGAATTTAAAACTGCCAGGGCTGCCTGGATCCCAGCAGGAAGCAGGCAGGGGCAGCCTGAGAAGCCGGGGCAGCTGAACCCTGTTCCCCAGGGATGAGAAGCCCCGGGCAGCTTACTCTCGGTGGGGAATGCGGAGCTGAGCGGGGAAGGGGGGCAGCCCGCCAGGAGCCCAGGAGCCTGTGATGCAGCTGGGCTTCTGGCAGGGAGCTACCAGTGGAGCTGGGAGACCGGGCTTTTAGTCCACACACTTTGCCCCTCTTAGGTTGGTGGAAGTGCTCCTGGTGAGGATGTGCACCACCGACCCAAGGAGTGTAGTGTGGACATGCACCACCACATAATTACTGCAGGGGCTGCAAGTTGAC
This sequence comes from Lepidochelys olivacea, assembly GCF_965140295.1. NCBI lineage: Eukaryota > Metazoa > Chordata > Testudines > Cheloniidae > Lepidochelys > Lepidochelys olivacea. Next base: position 56,756,442 of record NC_140416.1, read on the forward strand.
CTAATATAGGTCAACATAAGTTTTTAATGTAGACATACCCTTAGTCTTTCCAGTATCAAGGAAGTTGTGCAGGCTTACAATTAGAATAAGGACTCTGTGTCTCTTCATGTCCATGGGTATCACTTTGAATCCTATAATATGCTTATGGGATTTCATAATATCTGTATGGTGGCACCCTTGAAGATGGCTTCTTTACTGTATTTCATAAGCCCCAGTTTGTTTGGTTTCAGAGTAACAGCTGTGTTAGTCTGTATTTGCAAAAAGAAAAGGAGTACTTGTGGCACCTTAGAGACTAACCAATTTATTTGCGCATAAGCTTTCGTGAGCTACAGCTCACTTCATCGGATGCAACAGTTTGTTTGGTGTATGACTAAAGGTTGGAGCAGGCACTAATGTGAGCAGTGAAAATTGAAGCAAAACATCCTGTTTAAAGGAATTCTGCTTATTCTAGAGCTCATGGTCAGTGAACAAATCTCCTGTAGCTAATGTTACCACATGACTTTCATTATAACTCCAGGTCTGATTTTTAGAGTTATTAAACCTCTCCAGTTTCAGTGTGCTTCAGTGAGAGTTGTATGTATGTATTCAGTACCTTTGAAAATGAGGCCAATCATATTTTCACTTATAGCTTACATAAAATGTTTTTGAAGTTGAGCCTTTCCATTCTGTATCCCAATCTAAAAGGTGAGTTTTAATTTTTACTCAGTTTGGAAAAACCCCAGTGGGTAAATAATTTTTGTTGCATAGATAATTCAAAAATTGTCTAAACTTTAAAATCTGAGACTCTACATGCAACTAGTCCCCAAAGATGAATAATTGTCTTGACAGAATAATCCATTTTTTAAACGATATAAACAATTAAACGAGTTTGGTGCATTCATGGTAAAAATTTGAGTTTGAAGTTCTGTAATTGCATTATGTAGGCATGCAATACACTGCAAAGCTGATTAAAGTCATCGGTAGGTATTTTGTATTTCTATGAGGTTGAGTTTAACATCTGCTGAGCTGCAGAGAAGCTATGCAACCAAATAGCGCTACAGCTGTCTTTGCAGTAGCCCATGTCCCTTCTTGAGCTTTCTGCTCAGGCTCAGCTGGGAGAAAGCTCAGTGTTGTTGTGAAGTGGATGGAGCTTCATTAGGTTCTGCCACAGAGCATCCCCAGAAGTGATTTTTCAATCCATAAGAACTTTAAAAAAAATGTTCCTCTCTAACTAAGCAAAGACTGTGTCCCCAAAAAGGCCTCCACCTAGGCCACGCTTCAGACTTAAGAACATAAGCACGGCCACGCTGGGTCAGACCAAAGGTGCATCCAGCCCAGTATCCTGCCTTCTGACAGTGGCCAATGCCAGTTGCCCCAGAGGGAGTGAACCTAACAGGTAATGATCAAGTGATCTCTCTCCTGCCATCCATCTCCACCCTCTGATGAACAGAGGCTAGGGACACCATTCCTTATCCATCCTGGCTAACAGCCATTAATGGACTTAACCTCCATGAATTTATCCAGTTCTCTTTTAAACCCTGTTATAGTCTTTAAACCCTGTTATAGACTTAACCCACTTTTGCTGTTGCTCTGCTTAAAAAAGTAAAGTTGGAATTTTCTCACAGTGGGAGTACTGTTTTATGGGATTTCATTCTTTCCAAACTCAAAAATGTGTGAAGATCAAATTTCTTAAAAAATAAATCTATATCTATAGATGTACTTCCTGACAGGACCCAAGCCTGGAAAAATGCCTCCCTTCACTTCAGGCAGTGAAAATCTTTGAGTGTTAAGAATCTGTAAAAATGTGAGCATCTGCTGTAATCATGTATGAAAGTGTGTGTGTGTGTTAACTTCTTAATTTCCAGACTTCAGTGTTTCATAAAATAAGGATATTTTTGTTATATATAATACTCTCTTTATTTCTCTCCTCCTGTTTTGTATTAATATGGATCCTTACATGAAAATAAGATTTTTGTTTCTTAAGAGATTCATCTGCTCTTCTGCTTCTCCATCTGACGCCTGGATCCACTGGGATGTTACAGTCCGTTGCTGTGGGGATGATTAGGTCACACATGTGGGGTTGATCAGACTCTCTTTTCACATAGATGTCCCGGATGATTAAACCTGAAGCACTAGCAAAATACAGAAAACCTGCTGTGTTGCTCAGCAGAATTCTCCCTGAACTGAAAGGTTTTCAGGCTATTCTATGAGGTGCCAACAGGCCTTTTATCAAAAAGAAAACACACAGAGCCATAGGCAGGCTGTGTGAACGACAGCACAAGCGGGTGGAATATTCTTATTCAGGTGCAGGGGAAGTGGTTTGGAATTCACAATTTGGGAATTTTCAGTTGTAACTGTTAAATTTCACTCAATTATCTGCTGATCCGAGGTCTGATCTCTCCCCTGCCACTGTGGTTGAGATGCTGATCCCAGGAGTTCCTCTCTCTCTTTTTCCCACTCTTTAGGTCTTATTTTCAGGCTCTGTGTGTCCTTGCCATATCAGGGTTATGTGTATAGCCTCTAGAAGCTCAGGCGAGCCATTCCCTGTAAAATCACTATAGCCCTCTTCTTTCCTTTGCTCTGGGATGAATCTTTAACAAGGAGAATCGTATTGAGAAGAAACCAGGCAGATGGTTTGTCAGGTTATGGGATGCATTGTGCTTTGCAGGAGGCTACTTCCCCTTACACTCATAGGAACTGCTTGAGGTCCTTTCTCTTGTGGCTAGAGATCACTTCTGGATTCAGCACCAAATACAGCTATCCTCCCTAGTACAGTGTAGTGAATAAACATGATGTGCATTGGCTTGTCTGTCAGTAAGTTTCCCTGTTTTGCTGTCTGGCAGGCTGGGCTGAAGGTGGTTCCATGTTCAGAAACTCAGGAGTGCTCTTCCATCAGGTGGAGAGGCAGTGCAGCATCATCCACTACATCTACCAAAACATGCTGGGTGGCTCTATCCGAGCACAGCTCAGGCAGGTGAGAGTGTCTACTTCTCATTCTACTGGACAGCTGAGCTCCCAGTAGAGTTTCCCTTAAAAATGACAACGAAAGCGTGAACACACATGAGGGAGCTTAAAAGGGCCAGGGGTCCACTCCCGTCCAGGGCTTATGGTTTCCATGCCTTTAAAATTACTAAAATTCTTACAGTAATGTGCTGATAGTCTGATTCGCCGTCACATTTCTCCCCTTAGTCCATGCAAAATGCAACTGCTGAGATCATTTTCCTTTTTCATCAGTGACACATCAGTCCCCCCCCTTTGAATCCCTCTACTAATTCTCTGCTCCCCTGAATTAAAGGTAAGCTTGTTCTATCAGTTGATGCCTGGCACAATATTGCTTCCACCTACTTATGTGACGTAGTCCTATATCATGTTGCCCCCACCTGCTCCACTCTGCTAATAATGCCAGTCTCAATGTCCATTTGTTAACTTCTCTCACAGTAATCACTACACCTTTTCCCATGTTTCCTCAGGGTATGTAATACCTTCCCTGAACTGGTTTTCCAAGGCATAATTATCCACTCATTTAATCCTTCCTTAAGGATTAACTTTTCCTGAAATGTCCACAAAGAGTAAATCAACCAGGATAGTTTTATTTTCTAGGTCATTTATGTGTTTTATATTTTTGATTTAAAAATTCACCCAGTCTGTACACTTGCTTTAGCTAAGTAACCACATGATTTTGTCACTGTCTTGGCTTCTCTGCCCAGCCCCATTTCTGTAAGCTTTTTGTCTTATTGTGTCATGTGGATTGTAAGCACTTTGGAAGAAGGACAGTGTCTTTATGTCTCTGGATGAAGCATAACATTTCAGGGTGCTCAGTAAATACATAATAGGAGGAACTGTGGTTGGTGGAGTCTGTTCCTGTGAGGAAAGCATGTCCAGCTGCCATGTTAGTGTGATGATACCAGTTATCCTCCCCTCTTAGCCAGCCCAGAGGGCTTGGTTCAGCTCCCCTTACAGATCTAGAGAGTGTTTTTTCCCACTGCTTTGTCACTGGGGGGTTGAGTATTCGTGGCTTGGGTACATTTGTTTGGAGAGGCCTGTCTTCCCTGCGGCTTTGTGCTCCCATCTATTGCCCAGCTGAGTCCAGAGAGGGAAGCAGCATCTTGATGTGAAAACCCTAATACCCTAACTGTTCACCCTGTTAAAAGCAGCCAAGGGCCATTCAGATCAGGAAAGAAATCTGCACCACCCCATCACTACCAGATTGACTTGTGTTTATGGTGCAAGATGCGGCAGACGACAACCCTATAGATCTGCCCACTTGGCTGTAAACTCCACTGTGAGAGTGAAGAAAGCTGGTCTGAGTTTCTCCCTGATATTCCCGGGGAGCAGCCTGGCTTTGCTAACTCCCTGGGAAGTGTGTGTAGAGGGGTGTGCATACAAAGACTGTCAGTGTTTTTGGAGAGATTCAGAGACCTACTTCCAGCTCTGTGGAGATCCCAGTCTCTCGTTTTCTTTGTAACAGTGTCTCCAGCTTCCCTTTGTGCGTTCTCTTACTTCATACCGCCTCTTCCGAACAGCAAGTCCCTTTGACAGGAGAGTGACATGTCTGGAGTGGCATCCAACTCACCCCAGCACTGTGGCTGTGGGGTCCAAAGGTGGAGACATCATCCTGTGGGACTACGAAGTACTGAATAAAACCTGTTTCATAAAAGGGGTAAGTCACTAAGTGTGTGGGATGGGCAGGAGGGTAGGACTGGAACAGTGCTGAGTGCGGCAGCTCATTATTGAGGTGCAATGTCAGAACTGTGAGGGGCCCAGGACTGGAATAGCAGCAGGCGCTCTCCTGATCTTATAGGACTGAGCTGCAGTGGTGGATCGGTGTGTGAGGCTCCAGACTGGCAGTGCGGGGGTTGCAGGTCAGAACGGAGGTTTGTTTGTAGAATTTACGGTGAAGTTTCGTCAGGTTATATGCTTGGGGGGGGATGGGGGGATGGGTTAGGGATTGGTGACGATGAAGAAGAAAGGAAATCTATAAGAAGTGTGCAGAGAGGGTTTATTTATTCTAGGCTTGAAAATCTCCCCCTCTTTACCTTCTTGTTCTGTGTCGGATGAGGAAGCACCTTTTTGAGTGGAAGGAAGGAAAATCCCTTCTGGTGAAGAAGTCAAGGAGTGACGTAGAGTCACTTCCTGTGACTTTGAATGGTTTGCTTGCCCATCCCATCCCCACGCACCAATTCCAATCCCAATTCTATGTGGGCTCATAGTCTTCACATCAGCATCTGTGGCTCTTTAGCTTAACAAATGAATACAGATCGGAAGGAGGATGATCATCCTCTGAAGGCTCCTAGGTCCCATTCCTGGTTGCCTTGTGCTCTTTTTTGTGTAGCATTGTGACTGCCAGGGATCACATTGCCCTGGAACTGCAGGCATTGTAATCTCCTCCCCGGTCAGGTCGCCTGCTCAGCCAGGGCATGACTTGTAGAGATGAAGGTTGCCTTTGTCTCTTGAGAGGCCAAGGCTTGTGTCACTGTTGATGTTGGGGACCCAGTGATGAGTACAAATTTGCAGAAGGGACTTTCCTCCTTCCCTATCACTTAGTGATTTTTCTTTTTTGTTCATCCCCTTCATTGTAGATGGGAGCTGGAGGGGCGATCACAGGAATGAAGTTTAACCCTTTTAATCCCAGTCAGCTGTACACATCGTCAGTTGCTGGCACAACCACCCTGCAGGATTTTACTGGCAGTACGCTCCGGGTCTTCACCAGCACCGAGGACTGGGAGTAAGGAACACAGCAGTTTTGTTGGCTTTTGCCCCCTGCTGGCAGTTGCAGCACAGGGAGGGGGAGCTTTACTTGATTCTGAAACATGAGAGCTGGCCTCTCTGCTCCCCTCCACATCCACCTCCTCTCCATTCCAGAATCTTTGTCTGTTGAAAGCCTGTCTCTCTTGTTTTTCCTATTCAGGGTGTAGGAGGAGGGGAGAGAATACTGACCTTTTGGTTGCCCCTAAAGGAGGGATTCTTCTTCCACTCTTACTCCTTCCTGTTGTTTTTGGAGGGCACCAATAGAATTCCTCAATTTTGTGCCTTTACATGGCTGTGTCTCATGGTGACCTTCTAACCTCTGAGCTGTTAGCAGTGCTGCTCCCACTGGCCACAGGGTCTCCATAGAGCCTGAGGACTTCCTGCAGTATTCCTACAAGCCCTGTTGGCTTAGAAAGTCAGAGGATAGTCCTAGGAATGAGCCTGTAGCATCAGCATGCCAGTTCCACTTTGCCCTCTTTGTTTTCTTTCCCTGCCTGCCTCCTGCCAGTAGCATGTTTCCCAGCTAGTTTCCAAAGTGTCTACTCCAGCTGCAGTCCTTCCTGGGGAAGAGGGCAAAACCAAACTGGAGAGGTCCAGTGGGATAGTTCGGTGCTGCCATGCTGGAGATCCAGGTTTAGTGTTCAGGTGACTCCCTGGATCAATAGGGGCCTGGAGGAAAAGACATGCTCTGTCCTTGGGGTGGCAGAGCCTCACTTCCTCCTGTAATATTTGCTGCTGATCAAGATGAAGACAACTAGGTCTGAAGGGGAGGCCTATCCAGTTTCCATTGGTTTTAGGTAGGGGTCTTTTAGGGGTCTTGTTTTTTTCAGGGGCTTCTTGAAAGTCAGTATTGAGGATGAGGCCTTCGTACAAAGTGACTTTGTGAGAAGCAGGTGAAATGCATTGCCTGTCAGAGGGTTTTGTGTCTCCCCGGCTGGCCCCATCTCTTTTCTCTCTCTGTTGGTGTATGAGGATTCCACCTGTTGGCTCAGTAGAGACAGGCTGGGGACGGTTCCTGGGATAGGATTCCTCTGCCTCCTTTGCCATGCAATCAGCAGTGGGGATTTTTCCCTGCACAGCTCTCTTCCTGCCTGCTGGCACCTTGGGAAAGACCAAACGTGACCCACTGGAAGCCGCTGTAGGGACTCTGTGGAAGAAGATCCTACAGGAAGAATGTGGTGCAGGTTGTGTTTGGGGTTTTGTATGTTTCTGCATGGAATGTTGCTTGTGTTCTTGCCCTTCCGGGCCTGGCGATGGTTCAAGCTGTGATTACCACAGCCACATCCTGTAGTCTGAGCTAGAGAAAACTGTGCTGCTGGAGGGGACTTTGCTTTGTTTGGGAAGACAGATGGCAGACCCTGCAAGCCCAAAACATTTGTACTCTCTGGCTATGTCTACGCTGTCAGGGCATTGCTGCTGCTGCAATCAATGCACTGGGGGTCAATTTAGCGGGTCTAGTGAAGACCTGCTAAATCGACAGTAGAGTGTTCTCCGGTCGACTCCAGTATGCCATTGGAAACGAGAAGTAAGGTAAGCCCATAGGAGAGCGTCTCCCGTCGACCCAGCATGGCGTAGACGCCGCAGTAAGTCGATCTAAGCTACGTCAACTCCAGCTACGTTATTCACATAGCTGGAGTAGCGTAATTTAGGTTGACTTACCGCGGTAGTGTAGACATAGCCTCAGTTTAGTAACAGACTTGATAAAATGTGGCTCTTTAGTGCCACTCTTGTTGGGAAACAGACTCCATGAACTTGGTGTATCTCAGCTATGGAGTGAGGTGTTCACTTCCAGGTTGTTGGCATTCTGCCATGTCCCTCCCTTCCCCAGTAACATTGGTGCCCCTTCCCTTTGTCTGTGTGTTCCAGAAAGGGCCAGGAGACTCTCTTGGAGGCATGAAGTTCAGCCCATTTGAGGCAGTGAAGCTTTATGTGGCATCAGGGGATGGCACCCTTAGTCTGCAGCATCTGGAAGGCAAAGCGGCGCAGGTGATCTCCCGCACGCCAGGCTGTGGCCATGAGTACCATGATGTTTGGTGAGGAGGGGCAGGCAGGGTTGTGCCTCTGCTCTGTGCTATTTATACTGTAGTTCCTCTTCTTCTCTTTGATGTGACCTTCCTTTGCTAGGACTAGGACAGATTCTATTTGCTGGTGCTGTCAGTGAGCTCAGAGTTGTGTGACGGGGCAGGCATGTGGTCCTGCTCCAAGGGTTTGGCAAGCTCAGGACAATTAGACTCCTGCTGTTCCAGTGCATGATGGGTAATATAGTTTTTGGCATCTTTTGGACAGCAGCAGCACTGGGAGTGTACTGTTCCTTTAAAAGAGCGCAGGTGAGAAAAGCAAGGTGCTAGACAGTCAGTCTAGTGTTCTCCTGTTGGCCATGAGCTGGGCTAAGCTTATAGGGCAGCTTAGGTTAAACCAAATAACATTTATGCAGAAACATGTAATCCTATTGTGATAACTCTGCTACCCCTTCGGAGGTGGGGGTTGGATCTTCAGGCTTGCCACCCTGACTCCAGGGCTTTGAATTTTAGTGTGAACATCCCCTGCAGGGCAAAGCTTTGCAAAGAAGTTCCTGGATGTCAGAGAATTCTCCCTTCTCCCCACTCAGTATAGTCTGGGTTGGGGCACTATGCCACCAAAAGCCTGGGTTTGATTTAGTTCTTGGAGTGGTATACTGGGGGAGCTTTAGACCTGAAATTTTCCAATCTAGAGTCTGTAGCAACTCCCTGCAGCTTCTTCACCCCTGTGTGGGGAAAGCTCATTTTAAGTCCATTTCTGCACATTGTGTAAATGTCTCAGGTGTGGTCCTGATCTTTCCCAAGCTGTCTCTGTATACAGGTGGCAGGTGGCTATTCAGCCTCATCTACGTCCTACTGCCCCAGCATGTTCCCGCTATCTAAAGCTTACTTGGCAAATAACTTGGAAGTGATGTCACATCAGTCACCAACCCAAAGCTACCTTGGTGGACTCTGCCCCTGGACTGATGACTGAAGTCCCACTTGACCACATGGGAGACCCAGTTCTGAGTCTGTTGCAGTTCCTCTCTGTAGAGAGGCAGGGACAGGCTGTACTCAGGGTTCCCCTCCCAATACCTGTCCGCAGGAATTGGTGCTGATCTATGTATCTTTTCCTCTAGTTTCTGGTACTGCAGTGTTGATGTGTCTGCAAGCTGCCGGACCGTGGTGACAGGTGATAACGTGGGTAATGTGGTCCTGCTCAGCACTGGTGGTGAAGAGGTTTGTATGGCTCCTCTCATCTTCCCTGCCTCTTACTCTCTCCTTTCCAGGGACCCCGATGGTTTGTTTTTTCTTTGCCCATGTCTTTCCTGGGAGCAGGGTCCCTAGAAAGAGGAGCATGCATCCTTAACCTAAAGGAATGTGAGTCCACCCAGTATCTGCCAGGCGATGCTCCCTGCCCTTCTGCAGTGCACTAGAAACTGCGTGCCCTTCCTCCCAAGGTGGGGAGCATGCTAAATCACTCAGAGTGATTTCAAGTTAAGGTCCACATCATGGGATCTGCCTGCATTGAGAGTGTCTGATTACTTAGGAGAGCAGAAATTGTGACATCCCGAAGGTGTCAATTCCCCCTAGCAATGAACACACTCCAGAAACCTCTTTGGAAAAATGGGAGTGTCACTGGCGGGGGGTGGGGTGGGGTGATCTGACAACCACTTCCTCCCCAGGGCTACTCACAAGCAGGATCAAAGTCCTGGGCATTCCCAGCTCCAAATCCCAACCTCAGCAAAGGCCAGGAGAAGAACAGAAACTGCACCATTTCCATCCTGTCCAAGGGGGCAGAGTGTTAGCACCAGGACTGGAAACAGAAAAGAAAGCTGCCTAGGAGAGGGTGGGCCTGGAATTTCTTAAAAAGCGGGCCCTGCCAATCAAGAGCAACCTCTTCGCCGCTGCTTTATTATAATCAATCCTAAGTCGTCACTTCTGTTGCTCTCAGGGGTAACAGTGCTGGGCAATTCCCACCCCAGGAGCTGTAGGCAGGGGGGACATGTTAACCAGTGGGCCAAGTCACTAGCTGTGGCACTCCAAATAAAGCCCAAATACTAGAGTTTAGCTTTTTTCCCTTTCCTCAGGGCATTTTTATTAATACATAGAAGATGCAAAAATGTTCATAATACAAAATTCTCTGTAATGGAGACCTTTCCTACCTTCTGCTGTTGGGAGGGACACATCCTTCCTTCTCCCCCCCTCCTCCCTGTAGCCCTTTCCTGTCTACTATGGAGAGAGACACACTTGGGCTTCTCTGACCTCTGGTCTCTTCTGTCTGCTGTCCCTGCCCAAGAGGCAGGAAGCCTCATACCTGGCTTCCTGTAGGTCACACGTTTGCTCCTAGTCATGTGCCCTACAACTACAGCTCTCAGTATTAAAGGCCCCAAGGACTGTAAGAGCTGCCCTGTGTTTATACCCTCAAGGCCGAGTGCCTTGTTACATGCCTAATAAATTCATTGGGAGTAGATGAATCGCCAGCCCCAGTAATATCCCCACAATGGAAACCTTTCTGTGGTGAAACTGGCAAAGGGACCAGGAGAAGATCTTGGGCCTTAGCAACCATCTCAAAGAGAGACAGTCAGACCAATGGCCCATCTAGCTCAGTATTCTGTCTTCCGACAGTGGTCAATGCCAGGTGCTTCAGAGGGAATGAACAGAACAGGTCATTATCAAGTGATCCATCCCTTGTCACCTCTTCCCAGCTTCTGGCAAATAGAGGCTAGGGACACTTCAGAGCATGGTTTGCATCCCTGACCATCCTAATAGCCATCGATGGACCTATCCTCCATGAACTTATCTAGTTATTTTTTGAACCCTGTTATAGTCTTGGCCTTCATAACATCCTCCGGCAAAGAGTTCCACAGGTTAACTGTGCATTGTGTGAAGAAATACTTCCTTTTGTTTGTTTTAAACCTGCTGCCTATTAATTTCATTTGGTGAACACTAGTTCTTGTGTTATGAGAAGGAGTAAATAACACTTCCTTACTTCCTCTACACCAGCCATGATTTTATAGACCTCTATCATTTCCCCCCTTAGTCGTCTCTTTTCCAAGCTGAAAAGTCCCAGTGTTATTAAACTCTCCTCATATGGAAGCTGTTCCATAACCCTTATCATTTTTGTTGCCCTTTTCTGTCCTTTTCCAATTCCAATATATATTTTTTGAGATGGGGTGACCAGATCTGCACACAGTATTCAAGACATGGGCATACCGTGGATTTATAGAGAGGCAATATGATATTTTCTGTCTTATTACCTATCCGTTTCTTAATAATTCCCAACATTCTGTTTGCTTTTTTTGACTGCCACTGCACATTGAATGGATGTTTTCAGAGAACTATCCACAATGTCTCTTAGTTCTCTTTCTTGAGTAGTAACAGCTAATTTAGAGCCCATTGTTTTGTATGTATAGTTGGGATTATGTTTTCAATGTTCATTACTTTGCATTTATCAACATTGACTTTCATTTGCCATTTTGTTGCCCAGTCACCCAGTTTTGTGAGATCCCTTTGTATCTCTTCACAGTCTGCTTTGGATTTAACGATCTTGAATAATTTTATATCATCTGCAAATTTTGCCACTGTTTATCCCTTTTTCCAGATAATTTATGAATATGTTGAACAGTACTGGTACCAGTACAGATCCCTGTGGGACACCACTATTTATCTCTCTCCATTCTGAAAACTGACCATTCGTCCCTACCCTTTGTTTCCTATCTTTTAACCAGTTACTGATCCATGAGAGGACCCTGCCCTCTTATCCCATGACTGCTTACTTTGTTTAAGAGCCTTTGGTGAGGGACCTTGTCTCAGGCTTTCTGAAGTTTGGGTATGTCAGAAACTGCAAGTACAGACTCATATAGATGAGTCTGAGCTCTGGGCTGTGGGGTTTGCAGCGCTGGCTGTAGCTAGACTGCACCTGCCCCATGCTCTAGGGTCAAGGCTTGCAGTGCTAACAAGCTCTACTACCTGCACCAAAACCTTTGGATAAATGGGGTGGTACAATATGCAAGTTAAGGAGTGCTCAGAGCCCCACTGCCTAAATCCCACAGGCTCTCTGTACCAGAGCAGTGCTGGAAAGTTCTTTATGGGGCACGTATTGCACCTGCTTGCTGTGTAGCTGTTGCACAGATCTCACCTTCTGTTTCCCTCCGCTGCAGATTTGGAAGCTGAAATTACATAAGAAGAAAGTGACTCATGTGGAGTTTAACTCGCGCTGTGATTGGCTCCTGGCTACAGCTTCTGTGGACCAGACCGTCAAAATCTGGGACCTGAGAAACATCAAAGACAAGTCAAGTTTCCTTCATGTGCTGCCTCATGACAAACCTGTCAATGCTGGTAGGTCAGTGAGGTAGGACTCTCTCTCTCTTTCTCTTCCCACCAATCTACCTATCTGTTCTGTGTTTCTGTCTGTTCCTTTTGGTCTTTTGTGACCTGTGCCTGTGTCCATCACGCTTGGGTTTTCTGTGCCCCACTTTCCCTCCCATAAATGTGTATCAATCCTGTTTCTTTCATATCCTTCAGTGTGTCTATCAAAAGATGAAATCATTCTGGAGCAAGCCTGAGTTTGATCAGTTTTTAAATTCAAACACTGACATAAACTTTATCTGAAATTCCTGTACAAAAGTGTTGGTGTCACCCATAACACCTTCTCATTGGCTTCTGGCTAATTCATCCTGAACTATTGCTGATGACAGAGGGATACTTATAGATTCCAAGGCCAGAAGGGCCAACTGTGATCATCTAGTCTGACCTCTTGTCTAACACAGGCCATAGAAGTTCCTAGAGCAGAACTTTTAGAAAAACATCCAGTTGTGATTTAAAAATTGCCAATGATGGAGAATCTACCATGACCCTCAGTCACTTGTTCCAATAGTTAATTATCCTCACTGTAAAAAAATGTATGCCTTATTCCCAGTCTGAATTTGTTTAGCTTCAACATCCAGCCATTAGATTGGGTTATGCCTTTCTCTGCTAGATTGAAGAGCCCATTATCAAATATTTGTTCCCCATGTAGGTACTTATAGACTGTAATAAAGTCACCGTTTAATCTTCTCTTTAAGATAAACTGATTGAGGTCCTTGAGTATATCACTATAAGGTATGGTTTCTAATCTTTAAATATTCTCATGGCTCTTCTCTGAATCCATTCTAATATAACTTAAATGTACTGTCCTCCTAATAAAGTATCTGTTCTCAGTGCGTCAATCCTCTGCAATTCCTGGGGAGCTGCCCGTGAGAGCTTAATGTGAAAACACTGAAGTTTTCTGGGGATAGAGCGTGGAATTTGTTGGGGCAGATACTCCTGATCATCTCATGCTGAAGTTCCTTTGGTAGAAACAGGGACTAGGAATCAAGATTCTTTTGGTTCTATTCCCAACATTGGAGGGATGGGGTCTAGCAGGGCAATAGTAGTTAGAACTGCTGTGTTCTGTTTCCAGTTCTTTCACTGGCTTACTATGTGACTTTGAGTGAGTTCCTTTCCCACTTATTGTCTTTTTTCCCCCATCTGTAAAATGGGGATGATGATACTTCCCTGGCACCCAGGGATTGTAAGCTTCAGTTTAATATTTGTAAAGAACTTTGAGTTCCTGGGAAGAAAGGGGCTAGAGAAGGACAGAGTCTTGTTCCTTGGGCTCTTTTAAAATAACTATTTAGGAAGTTGTAACGCACTTACAAATTAGGGGTATGTGTTGTTTAGCTCTTCTTTGTCTATGGCCGCAGGATTGTGATCTTCTGTATGCTTTATTGCCCTTTTCCCAGCTTATTTCAGCCCAACGGATGGTGCTAAGCTCCTGACCACAGACCAGCATAGTGAGATCCGAGTCTATTCCTCTTCAGATTGGACCAAACCACAGCATCTGATCCCACATCCACATCGGCAGTTCCAGCACCTCACACCTATCAAGGTGAGGTAGCAAAGTGCAGTCTGATCTCACAGCAGATGCCAGTAACAAGTTGGAAAAAGCTTTAGTACAATTTCTTTTCAGAATAGGGCACTGCAGTGGGGAAGCTCACTCTGCTGGAGTCACAGCTTTCTGATTCATATCAGTCTTTAGCTGTGTTCCTCCAGAGTTGTTGATCACATCCATCTGCTTTATGTCTAGGCGACGTGGCACCCTCGTTATGACCTCATTGTGGCTGGTCGCTACCCAGACCCTAAGTTCCCAGGATACACAGTGGATGAGCTGCGAACTGTTGATATATTTGATGGAAACACTGGGGAGATGGCGTGCCAGCTCCACGACCCAAATGCATCTGGCATTATCTCGGTGAGCTTGAGCACTAGAGTTGAAAGGGCCACAGTGCCCTTAACTATAGCCAAGACTTGAGTATCAGGGAGATCATGCAATAGGAACAAGACCCAGAATCTCCTAACACAGGCTCATACTCATACCAGGAGGAGGCATCCTGGCAAGGTGCGGTGCAGGGAACAGTCTGTATACTGGCCATGGGAAAGAGTGCCTCAGAGAGGTTGGCTGTGACGACTAATATATGTGAACAGCTTCTTGGGAGGGGAAGTCTCCTGAGAGTGAATCCAGGGTTGGGGATGTGAGGAGTCACCTGGGTTGCTGCTTCTCCATCTGTTAGCTGGTCCTTTCCTGGCCATGTGCATTGGAGTCTCTGTGAAATACAGTCATGCCCCAGGGAGGAAGTAATGTCTCTTAGCATGATGCCAGCTCTCACGTCGGCTGCTCCCCCCATCCCACCCACCAGCAGCTTCTGAGCAGAAAGTGACATTCCAGTCACAGTAGGACATTGAGCTCCCACAGGGCTGACTCCCCAGCAGGATCAGACTGAGGAGAAACTGAGCAGAGCAGGAAGACTGGACCTGATTCTCCTTAAATTTATACCAGTGTTACACTGATTACTCTGTTGACTTCAGTGTAACTGCCCCTGATTTACACCAACATGAGAGGAGGATCCAGCCTGCTGACTTTCAACATGCAGCAGAGAGGGGTTGTAAAGCCATGCTGGCCAGCCCCCTGACACCTGCAGCTCTTAGCAGTGGGGGTGTAGTGTCATGCCAGCCAAGGGCAGCTGACCTTTGCAGAACAGTTCCATGTTCAGCTCTGGGCCTTTTTGTAGTATACTTTAGGGAATGTTCTAGTTCCCAAATTGTTTGATCATGTTACATAAGCATTGAGGCTGATAGTTTGTCAATATGTTTACATTTGCAGCTCAATAAGTTTAACCCTATGGGAGATACACTGGCCTCTGGTATGGGTAAGTAGGCTTCTGGCTCTCTGTCCTTATTTTATTATTGAGGCAGTTGGACAGTATGGGGTTCTGGTCTCAGAAAAGGGTAGACTGGCTTCTCCAGACAAACATATGTTGAATGTGATGTACTTGTGAGTTCTAAACCTAGTTCTGACATTGATCTCACCGAGGCTGAGTTTCATCCTCTGTAAAATAGGTTAATACCCTACCCTCTTTATCTCCAAACCCCAGTGTCCTCAGGATTAATCCATGGTTTGTAAAGCGTTTTGAAAACATCCACTAAAATGTGCAGTGTGGCGATTAGCTTCAAGGGAAAGCAGCCTCCCTAGGAGGAGAGGGTGCTGCTGCCATCTATTGGCTGTATGGCAATACTGCAAGATGTGAGATGAAAAAAGTTCCTGCCCTTTGCCCTCTACTGCTGGTCTCACTGGCTTTTGTTTGACTTCTTTTGGGTTACTGCACTTGTACATACTTTATATCCAAAGAGGCCCTGCCATTCTTGGGCTCCCTAGGATCTGGGGAGGCTGGCCATATTGGGGTCTGATTTGATCTGAATGCAGAATCTTTGGTAGAACTTTTCTTTCCATGGAAGTTGTGGGCAAGAGAATTAACTGATCATGCCCCTTAATTGCCGGCTACTGCTCGAAAAGTTTTCATGACCATACAGCTAATAGGGACATGATTCCTACAATAGGACTATGTGGAGGCAATGTCAGGAAGAAATGGTTTACACCATCCTTAGTGACTGACTAGAAAAATACTACTTGCTTTTGTCGGGCAGTGGCTGAATTTTATATTTAATTGGTATAGACAGTGATTCCCCCATTAGAAACTATGTCTGCAGCAGAATTTCTGAGTGTTGAATTTTTTCTTCACAGGCTTTAACATTCTGATCTGGAGCCGGGAAGAGATGGTGACCAAGAAACAGGAGCATCTCTTGAAAGCTATGACAGAGCAGAGAAGTGGAAGCCGGAGCTTGTCCAGGCATGGGCTGCAGAAGCAGTCAAACCCACTGGCAAGCAAACTCAAAACCAATTTCCTTGCTCTGGAACTAGAGGGGACTAAAACAAAGGGCAAAGATCCCAAATCACAGGGCAGGAAGCGGAAGGATCTGGAGGATTGAGCAAACACCTCCAGGCTTTCTAGATCATTCTGGACAAAGCTAGTCCTGACACAGTGGGCGACATCTACCCTGAGGGGCACCCAGCCTTCTGCTTAGTCCTTCCTTGCTGGGTAGTAAGTTACTGCTTGTACTTTCTGCTTTCCCCATTAGAGGGTGGTGTCATTGTCAGCTCCTCCTCCTGTGTGGCTGATACATTTTATCAAGCACTATAGGAGCCTGAATGTCAGCATGCCCTGTGCTGGCATGCATTTAATGGGACCACAAAAAGCAGCATTATGCTTATGCGTGATTTTTGTTCTTTAATTATCTGTGTCATGGGATATGAGGTCAATGTGGGAGCAGCCAGGGCTGAGCTGGGCTGCTGCTGTAGTTTATATCTTCAGAGCTTTAGTCTCTCTCCTGCAGTGCACCGGCCAGCCCTGTTTTCAGTCTTGTACCCCAAAGTATGGGGATAGGTGTTCCCGAAGTGGAACCCGAGGACTGTCTTCCAAATACCCCTTCTCATATAGCTACATCTCAGGGCTGCTGTTAACCTACAAGTTTTTATGTTTGAAAGTTAGCTTGTTTACAACACTGCCTGGGGCATAGGTGGAGTATATGCCCCCCCAAAAACTGCTGTCTGGGGCCAGGGCTCAGGCCCTGGTGGGAGGTTTTGTTAATTTCATGGTGTTTATAATATTCAACTGTTAATAAAGTTTTGTACAGAACAGGCTTTCTTCCTTGGGAGAGTGGTCACCTCAGGGGGTTTGATGAATGGCTTCTTGTGAGAGGCTCTTAAGCCCACCCCAGCAGGAGTTGACAGACTGCTGGGGGGTATATGTGCTAATGTTGCTGCTAGAAAGGGCTCTTGTGAAATTAGATGAATTCACTTACAAACTGAAGTATCTGCTTTTTGCAGGGTAGCAGGAGACAAAAATAATATGAAGAGAAGCATAAAA
The DNA here is from genome assembly GCF_965140295.1 of Lepidochelys olivacea. NCBI lineage: Eukaryota > Metazoa > Chordata > Testudines > Cheloniidae > Lepidochelys > Lepidochelys olivacea. The sequence goes on from NC_140416.1 coordinate 56,773,450, forward strand.
CACATGGAAATGACCTTTGCTCTTCCCCTGCTTTGGGTGTGGTTGTGCATATTAGGATTTCTCCCTCTTTTGTTGTTACCTTTCCTGCTCCATTTTTGTCTTGTGAAAAGGTGAATGTTGCAATAGCTCCCATATTAAATGCAGAGCCTAACAGGCCTAGGCCTCTATGAGCCCACATAGCAGAAGGAGTAGCAGGAGCCCAGTCTCAATTTGATTTTAATGAAAAAAAAGGCAAGAGGTAATGAAACAGAATTACAGAAATTCATTCAGTCAAAGTCTAAATCACTATAGAAGCCTTTCCTCCATGTGTGCAAAATCGGCTGCCTTTAAAAATAGCCCCTTACTCTGCTACACAGGCCTCTGTGAAGGCAGTTCCTTGCACCTTTCTCCTCCAGTCCTGTTCTCAGGAGCAGCTGCTTGTTCTTTGTGACTGTTTTGCCCTTCAGGAGAACTAAGTTGTATCTCCAAGTGAGAAACAGGTGAGGCAGTTGCTGAGAGCAGCAGGCTGGTTCTGCTGCATTAGAGTTCCCATGCTGGTAGCAGACTGTAAAATTCCCCATGGTGAAGTGGAGGGAAAGAAAAGGAAGCCTGCTAGTAGCCTCCACTGCTAGGAAGGGAACTGGACCAGAAAAGGAACTAAAACTGGGAAGTGAATGTGCAGCATCACCCTATGAGGAGCCAGAGCCTCTGGTGTCTGCTGCACTTCACTCTTCACCAGAAACAGTAGTGGAGAAAGTGGAGGGCAGAAGATGATGACTGCTAGCCATTAATTTTCTCAATACCAGCTGTAGACTGCAAGGAGATCCTTGCAACCTCCACGCAGTGGTCCTAAGGAAAGAATCACCTTTAGTAACTCATCTAGAAGATCCAGGTGATTCACCCTGACAGGTGCATAGTGACGCAAGGTCACTTGCATGCCCCGCCCCACCTATTAAGCTGAGTATTTGTTTTTTAAATGACACCAATGTGGGGGATGGGGGAAAAAAACTAGCAAGGTTGGCACTTGTCCCAGTTTTAGAGTAAACAGTTCTGTTACGTGGTCTTTAATTGTAGTGTAAAATTTTCTGCCTGCCATGCACATTTGTTTGGCCCACAGTCAACATCTGCACCAATGGTGTGGTACAGGGCTATAGCTACAGGCAGCCTGTGGCATTCACAGCTGGGGGAGGTCAAAACAAAAGGCTGTTACTTTAGAGAGAGATCCAAAATTTCATAACCACACCCACCGATTGTAGCTCTGCAAATTAGGATCATGAATGCAATTAAAGCTCAGGGAGCAGGCACAGTGCTTTTTCCTTTGTACAGCATTGCACAACAGCCTAGGTGCATGATACCACTGAAGGATCAGGAATTGTGTATCAGATGGGATAATCCATGTGGAAAAGTCCATTGATACCTGGAACTTCTCCAAATTACCCCTGCGCTGAATCCTGGGTCCAATGGCAGGTTTACAATCCTACCCTAACTTAAGGCCAGTTTTTCCTCTCAGAACAGAATTGAGGGGGAGTAACCAGGTGCCAGCAGCAATTAAGTAGCAGAGACAAGGGACCCCACAACCTCATCTGTAACCAGCCAGTGATCTCCAGAAGCTCCATCTTCTTGGAAAGCAGATGAGGATTCAGCCCCTACCCAGCGGGTGTGAGTTACGGTCTCTGGTCCAGGTCTAGCCTTCACACTGTAATCAGCCCAATGGCCCAAGCCAAAGTGCTCAAAGCAGATTGGGAATCACACTGAAATCAAATCATTCTGACCTTAGTGAACAAGGCCATTACCAACTGAGCAGGTGATGGCAGCTCCTGGGAGACATTCCCAGTTCTCTTTGTTGCTGCTAAAATAAGTGTTTAGAATTACAACCATTAAAAGGGGAAAGATTATTCCTGAAGAGCAGCTGGCTGCACCAGGTGGAAGGGGAGCCCCAGCTTTGTCATGTATTAAAAATAGGCATTCCACACAGTACACTGGATTCAAGGGGGCAATCCACTGCTTCCATGCAGTTAGACCATCCTGCTCCAGATGCCCTGGGATTTCAACCCCAAATGTCATGTCTCATCTAAAGAGCAGCCAGAGGCTGGTCACATCAGAGTCCAGCTTCTGTGAAAAAGAATGTTCAGTTACTGAAGGACAACCCAACCACTCCCAGGAGCAGCACTGCTCCCTCTTGCTCCCTGGGGAGGGGTCAGAGCAATTGTCATGGCTGCTCTTCTCCCTCATTGGAAACATGCCGGTAACCAGGTGGCTGGGACTGTATGCGGAAAACGACGGTCAGGAGGAGGATAATGAGGAGGAAGAGGATGGATCCACAGACAGCCAGAGCCACAATCAGTTCTGCAAGGGAGAAAGTGAGCATACAGTGTGGTAACATTCAATCATCGCTGTCTCTCACTAATGCCCACCCCAGCCAGCACTCACCTGTGTCCTGAACATTGCTTGCTACCTGGCATTCGCGCGCCCAGTCCTGGGGAATGATGGGGTCAGTGAGCCGCAGGAAATCTGGCAAGGGGCAGCGCTGGGCACAGCCAGGCAGCGTCAGTGGAAAAGGCTCCCTCCCACTCTCGTTGTGGAAAAACATCTCCACAGAAAAGTTACTGGGGACAAAACAAAGACACAAATTACATATTCCTTGAAATTACATATTCCTTCTGCCTAGGACCATCACCCTCTTCAGCCATCCTGTAGCTATCTCTTCCTATCACCCACTTAGCATGCAGCTCTGGGAGCTAGCCCTTTCCCATTGTCTGTATTAAGATCTTCCTTCTGTTGTTTTCCCCTTGGGAGCAAGGGCAAGAGGCTCTGCCCTGAGGCTGGAGTTCTGCCGACATGTTTAACCCATGAGGCAAAGCCACAGCAGATGCCCTTACTGTAGCCCTCACCTGTCATCATCTTGGTACAGCTCAAATATGTGACATGAGGCATATGGTGCTTGTCTCCCATTGTAGACATTCAGAGCCATCTGCAGTGCCACAAGTGTTGTGTCATGCTAAGGAAGAGGGAGAGAATGTGAATCACTCTTCAGGAGGAGGACAGAATGCTTGGGACCACATCCACGAAAGGAGAGCTCAGCAGGGAACCAAGGACTGTGCTGGGCAAGAGACAGCTAATTGAAGAAACCCAGGACCATGCCAGAGAAGGGAAAATAGATTATGGGAATTCACTAGAGCAGGGGTTCTCAAACTTTAGCAACCCGAGGACCCCCATTTTGATTTAAAAATTTTTGGGAACCCCCCAAGCCTCCTTGCACCACCCCTTCCCTGGAGCCATGCCCCTGCCCCACCACTGCTCACTCCATCCACCCCCCCCCCATCGCTCACTCTCCCCAACCCTCACTCACTTTCACCAGGCTGGGACAGGATGGGGTGCGGGCTCTGGTTCCGGGCTAGGACAGGCGGTTGAGGTGTGGGAAGGGTTGTGAGGTGTGAACTCTAGCAGGGGGTTTGGGTGCAGGAGTGGGTGTGGGCTCTGGGCTGAGGCAGAGGGCCGTGCTTACCTCGGGCAACTCCCGAAAGCAACCAGAACATCCCTCTGGCTGCGGCTCCTAGGCAGAGGGGCTAAGGGATCTCCGCACGTTGCCCCTGCCCACAGATACCATCCCCACAGCTCCCATTGGCTGCAGTTCCCAGCCAATGGGAGCTGTGGAGTCTGCACTTGGCGTGGGGGAAGCGTGTGGAGACCCCCTAGTACCCATCCCAGGGGCTGCAGGGACATGCCTGGGGCTCCCAGAAGTGACGGGGGGAGCCAGGACAGGTAAGTCTGTTCCCCAGTGTGCTGGAGGCATGCCTGGGAAGAATGGGGAGGAGTTTTTCCACAGGGCTTGCAGACCCCTATTTGAGAAACACTGCACTAGAGGAACAGAGAAAGCAGAGCAGGGGCCCTGGTAAGGTAACTTGTGACTGTGCCGAGGGAGTGGGGGAGAGAGAGAGCGCGCGAGTTGGGAGCTCTGTCAGTCTAGGGGTCAAGTCCCTGAAGGTACATCTACATTACAATAGAACACCCATAGCTGGCCTACATCAGCTGACTTGGGCTCATGGGGCTATAAAATTATAGCGTAGACATCTGGGCTTGGGCTGGAGCCGGGGCTCTGAGAACCTAGATGTCTGCAATTTCATAGCTCCACAGCCCAAGCCCTGCAAGCCTGCATCAGCTGACCCAGGCCAGTCATGGGTGTTTTTTTGCAGTGTAGAGACACCCCAAGGGATCCCATTCTACGGCAGTTCTGGGAGTGATGCTGGACAGTCTAACTCAGCAGGTTGCTAGAGAGGGATATGATTGTCTGCATCTATCATTCTATCATCTATCACTGGCTGAAACACCACATCAGGGTAGCACAACCCATCTATCAGAAGAGGCAGTGACCCCGAGTCTGTCCTCCTGCTCTTGCTGAGTCAGCCACATGCTGGATTTTTAGACTGGGAATTCACTTCTTTGGATGCAGAAGGGATGATGCCAGGTGCTGTAGAGAATATGCTGCAATGGGTAGAGACATATTCTGGATATAGAGACTGCACTGGAGGATGGAAGGATGGCAGAGCCCCCACCAGGGCCCAAACCCCATGGCAGGTGGTGGGATGGCAGCTCCCAGATGCAGACTTACTGCTGAGTAGGCGAGTAATTTCAGATGCTGGGGTGCAGACGCATTTGCTGCTGAGGTCATGTTTTTCCTTATCTGAGCCAGCAGGACCCCTGCGGAAAGAGAATAGCTGGGCAGATCCCAAAGGACAGAATCTCTTACCTGAGATGCCATCCCTTCCCCACTCACCACCCTGCAGACGAGCTTTCTCCATCTGCTGGTGGATCCCAAACAGGAATTCAAAGCCAAAGTCTTTTAGTTGCTTCAACTGAGTCATGACATCCGGGGTCACCCATGGCGGCAGTAGCAGCCTATGTGTTTGCTGAAAAGAAAAAAGGAGAACTCATTCAAAGGGAGACAGTGTGGGCAGAGGGTAGGTCACAGGGCTCAGAGTCAGGAGACCTGGGATCTAGTCCAGATTCTGCCATGGGCTCACTGTGTTACCATGGATGACTCCCTTCCTCATCTGGGCTCAGTCTCCTCTCTCACCCCCATCTGCAGAACTACATTTGTAAGACATTCTGCCATTTCAACATAAGAAGCATGAAGAATAGTAAGAATAAAAACTAGGAACTACATTTCTCTGAAAACACAGCCAGAGTGTGATGTTAGCTCAAATTGCAGAGACAATAATCCTGGGGCATCCGCTTTGTGTGAAGATGATTCTGCCGCACTGAGACCACACAGCCAGAAATCAAAACATAAGACAAAAGAGCAGGAAGAAGACTCAGACAAAGCTATTGCTATAGGCAGAGCACATCTATACAGGAGAAGTCATCATAAGCACAGGCACTTGTGCACTGAGGAAGAGAGCAGAAGACTAGCACTCTGTAATTGTCTTATTGAGATGCAGCTCAGATGGAAACCTCAATAACCATGCTCTGAACAAGGGGAGTCAGGAAAGGAGTCTGCTTTGCAGACAGCCAGTGTACTCAGAGGAATGGCTGAATTACAGTGAAAGCAGCGATAATCTCAGAAAGGTCGCAACTTTTGGGGCACAGAATCATAGAATATTAGGGTTGGAAGAGACCTCAGGAGGTCATCTAGTCCAACCCCCTGCTCAAAGCAGGGCCAACACCAACTAAATCACTCCAGCCAAGGCTTTGTCAAGCTAGGCCTTAAAAACCTCTAAGGATGGAGATTCCACCACCTCCCTAGGTAACCCATTCCAGTGCTTCACACCCTCCCAGTGAAATAGTGTTTCCTAATATCCAACCTAGCCCTCCCCCACTGCAACTTGAGACAATTGCTCCTTGTTCTGTCATCTGCCACCACTGAGAACAGCCTAGCTCCATCCTCTTTGGAACCCCTCTTCAGGTAGTTGAAGGCTGCTATCAAATCCCCCCTCATTCTTCTCTTCTGCAGACTAAATAACCCTAGTTCCCTCAGCCTCTCCTCATAAGTCATGTGCCCCAGCCCCCTAATCATTTTCGTTGCCCTCCGCTGGACTCTCTCCAATTTGTCCACATCCGTTCTGTAGTGGGGGGGGGGGGGGGACCAAAACTGGACGCAATACTGCAGGTGTGGCCTCACCAGTGCCGAATAGAGGGGAATAATCACTTCCCTCGATCTGCTGGTAGTGCTCCTACTAATGCAGCCCAATATGCTGTTCGCCTTTATGGCAACAAGGGCACACTGCTGACTCATATCCAGCTTCTCGTCCACTCCTTTTCTGCAGAACTGCTGCTTAGCCAGTCGGTCCCCAGCCTGTAGCAGTGCATGGACACTGCACTTGTCCTTGTTGAACCTCATCAGATTTCTTTTGGCCCAATCTTTCAGGCCATGTCCCATCAGACTCCATGGGAGACTAGGACAAGCACCCTCTGGGCCATTCTACAAGATTCAGATCAGGCACCTGTCAGTAACCTGGGTAGTTTGTTTTGCATTCATTTACCAAGAGCACAACTAGGAAGTTCTGGTTTTGCTTGGAGTTATTTGTTGGTTTGAGCTGGTGGAGTAAATCTACTGCCTCAGCAGTGGAAATGCCAGTTTCACTCAGCAAGGTCTATTCCCCAGAGCATTATTTGTAGGAGTGTGAGCACCACCACTTCTCTGAGTAAGCAGAACTTCCTTTCCTGGGGTACAGCGCTGTCCTGTGTGCCATGGGGATAAAGTTCTCCCTTCTCAGAGCCTGCCCACTCACCTTCTACTAACCCAGGGTTCTCAAACACGTGGCCCACGGGGTTATTTCCTGCGGCCCACCAAGCTCCCTGCGCCCTGCTGCCCCGGAGTTATTTCCTGTAGGCCACCAAGCTCCCCTCCCCCCAGCACGCCGTGTCCCCACTCCTCTGCCTACCTCCAGGTGCTTCCCGCTGCCAAACAGCTATTTGGCAGCGCTTAGCGCTTTCCAGGAGGGAGGGGGGAGGAGCGGGGAGCTGTGTGCTCAGGGGAGGAGGCGGAGAAGAGGCAGGGCAGGGGCGGGGATTTGGGGAAGGGGTGGGAAGAGGCGGGGTAGCGGAGGTGTCAGTGATGCGGCCCTTGGGCCAATGTACTAGTCGTCATGTAGCCCTCCTGGTGATTCGAATTTGAGATCCCTGTGCTAACCAATGAGCTGTTCTTTGAGTTCTCAGCCCTGTAAGTCTGTGAGAAGTCTAAGCAGACAGTTAATGAACAGGGCCTTGGACCCTGCTACACAAGGACTTTGAGCAGGACCAAGAGGGGGAATGGGAAAGGGACTCCCTGATCTTTCTTCCAAGGGAGTTTCTATTTCACTAGCAGGATCTGCTTAAATCAAGATTCCTACAAGGAAAGATAGTGGATTCTGTGATGCTAAGAAAGTATTTGGAAATCAGGCAGTGCTTGTTCCTCCCACTACCAGCGTCTACAGGGCTTTTCAGATGCCATGCCCAAAGGAAAAACAGGATGGCATAAGCCAAAGAAATGCAACAAACTTTCTAGAAGGAATCTCTGCAAACATATTTGAGTCTGGGAGGGGCAGACCCTTCTAGTTAATGAACAAGGGTGAAATTCAGCCCAGTCACAAAATCAATTACTGTGCTGGCAAGGGAAGGTTTAGAATGACATTTTTGGTAATTACAGTATTTGGACCCCCAGGGATTTTGAAGTCTAAGGGCTTCTCTACACATGGAGTTATTCAAGAATCGTTATTCTGGAATAGCTATTTCTGAATAAATCTATGTGCTGGCATTCTCATTCTGGAGTAAGAGTACCTTTTTCTAAATAAACTTAATCCACTTTCTGGATTAAAGGTGTCTACACAAGGAGTTATTCTGGAATAGCTATTCCACTTTAAATTCATACCTCACCTTATTCTGGAATAATTTTCCTGTGTAGACAAACCCTTAGGAAGGTTTTAACTTTAACGAGCAGTATTCAAGCACTGATTCTACTTACATTATGGTGGTGTCAATCATGGCTCCATACTTAACAGAGCTGAGTTTTGCTCTCAAAGCAGAGACTAGACAACTTTGTATGTGTGAAAAATAGAGGATATCCTCCCCAAAATTAGAGCTCCCAGGCCTTGTCTACACAAACTTGCACTGGATGAATACTCAGGTATTTGGTTAAACCAGGACAAGTGTGTGTGTAAACGAGGCCATACTCTAGTTCTAAATGGATTTTCTGAACATTTGAAAGTAATCTATTAGTTTACGGTTTAAAAGTAATTTAAAAAATGAGTCCTAAGAAATGTAATTCTATGTCAGACCGTTTTTGTCCCCAATGATCTCAGTTCAGGCATCGTCCATCTACACAAAAATTGGCAAAGATCTGAATTTGGAATAAAATCATAGAATATCAGGGTTGAAAGGGACCTCAGGAGGTCATCTAGTCCAACCTCCTGCTCAAAGCAGGACCAATCCCCAATTTTTGCCCCAGATCCCAAATGGCCCCCTCAAGGATTGAACTCATAACCCTGGGTTTAGCAGGCCAATGTTCAAACCACTAGAGCTATCCCTCCCCCCCCATAGACCTAGTGCAAGGAGTAGGTTTGGAAAAGAAATGTTTAGAATTAATAATCACTTTTCCTGTTATTCTTCAAAACTGGAAGTTTCACTTTCAGAAGAGGCTGGAGAATGTTCTTCAGTGAAACAAAGAATTGCCCTCTTTCAAAATGGCTGCCATCTCCCATTTGGTTCAATGGGACTCAGACCACAGAGTGCCCTTAGCAAATATGGCCAAGAAAATAACTGCCCTGTAGTGATATTATGAAGAAAAAAAAATTCTGTCTTAAAAATCAGTTTAATCTCATTTGGGATTTAAAAAAAGGCATGAATTGTAATTGTATTGTTACTGCAAGGTGTCACTACAGTGCAGAGTTAAGGTTATGGAGTGTTCTAACTGTTTGGATTTCATTTTACCTCAATTCTAAATTTCTTGGGTTTGTAATGCTTGTCTTGGGATAATTACAACACGACTATAATGTTTACCACAGTTCCCTCTAAGGTGCAGGCCTGTGTGGCTGCACACAAGGGAATGAAGGACCGTGCACCTAATTAGTGGAGCTGCGCAGACGTGGCTCCACTAATTAGGTGCCTCCTGGACTCTCGAGAGAGGATGTGGAAGGTGAGGTGGGCAGGGGTCAGGTGGGGGTGGGGAAACAAAGTTTGGGGTATCCCAGGACTCCCAGCCCCAGCTGGGCTGTGTGCAGCAGCCGGGGAGAGACGTGACTTTCCCCAGCAGCCGCCTCTCTGCAGCCCTAGCAGTGCATCTTGTTAATTATCCCTTGTTTTAATATTCTTTCTTCCATATCTATGAACTTTTAAAAAACATATATCTACGTTTTTTGTTTGTACTGGTGGTGCATATCTGCACATTATCTCGATATTGGTACACATACCAAAATTCAATCCGCACATGGATGGAAAAAATTAGAGGGAACATTGATGTTTACTCTATATTACTGATATGTGCTTTCAGCCTTAACTCCATTTTAATGTAGTTTTTGTTTGGGAATTACTAAAATGACACCACTTTGCTCTTCTTTAGGGCCTTCCTGTGTCAGAGGAGCTCAATACATTTTACAAACAATAAGGAATAAAACCTAACAGTTCTCTAGATTGTAGGAATGTATTATTCCCTTTTATAGATAGGGAAACTGAGGCACCAAGCAGGAAAGTGACTGGCTCAAATTAACTGTGAGCTAGGGGAGCGTCAGTAATAGTATCCTGGAGTCTTGACTCGCTCTTCCTTCCTCAAATAACTAGATTAACATTCCCTCCATCTTGAAAAAAATCTCACTCCGGATTTAACTAATTAAAACCAAAGAATAGTAAAGATTTTGGGACAACCATCCCTTTCTCAGGAGATAGAATGCCACAGGAGAATTAAGTTTCAGTTCTAGCATGACATCTGAAACATGCAGCTAGAGGATCTATGGTGCTGGAGGGGATAGATTTCCTAAATTGTGCCTCTGGAGTGGGGGAAGAGTTGTTATTCCGAAATCTGAAGATTAGGGCTAACTATGTGGAGGGAGAAGTGGAAGGTTGCTGTACAACAGGCAAATCCATTTCTCACCAATGCAATTGTCTCCAGTCTAGTGAATCCCTAATTCCACTCTGCTGAGCCAAAGACCCAGGTCCCTGCTGTTGTGTGGGGATTCCCAGACTAACTTACCTCACAAAAAAGTGTGTCGTAGATGCTCCAGACAGACTCCAGGGACACATCCTGGATCCCTGTCTGATTTGCCACCATCTCCAGGAACCCCTGCAGGCGACAAGGCAGAGACTCAAACCTTCTGCTCTTCCACCACACAACTCTGCAAAGCAGAGATCTTTCACCCCTCCCTGACACCTAGAATCATATAAAGGTATCTTCTTCCTGCTCAGGGAGACCTTTTCTCACACAAACTCTCACTTACCAAATTCTGTCTGGTTTTATTTATGTACTCTGCTGATTGCCGGGTTTCATTCTGTAGCTGCTCATACCGCGGGCAAGGGGATAATGGAAACTTCAGCAGCTGGGCAGAGACAAAAGGAGACGCTGGGTCAGGGAAGATCCTGACAAGCAGCAGCGACTGTACTGCCTCCCCACCACAGCCACCTCCCAGTCTTGATGAAACAGGGTCTAAATAGCTCCCTCTGAGGAAGGGTCTCCCTTCCGGTGAGACTCTGCATCTAACAACTAAATCAACAAGGGACATGAGGAGAATTGTGGGTCTAGAAGCAGGGGGATCCCCTGCAAGGCCAGGCTAAGGAGCGATAATGGGTAAGCTCAGGACTGGAGTGGGAGGCTCTTGGCGATAAGGTGAACACCATGCCTGAGCTGCCAATATTTATCCTTGAGAATGACTCACCTTCTCCCCAGAGTCAGGCACAGAGTGTACAGGGATTGGCTGCCAGGAAACATTGGGGTTGAACACCTGTTGTCCTTGTGGGGGATACAGTCCTGCCAGATTGGCCTCTGCACTCATCAGTGTCCGGTCGTAATCTGTGCTGCGAATGAAAATCTGCCAGGGGCACAGAGAGCCTGTTCTGTGAATATCACTATTGTACACAGGAGTGGGGATACCTGGACTCTGACCAAGGGACTCAGAATACAGGCACCACAAAGACAAAAAGTTTTAGGCATGGCAGAGAGTACATGGAGTGTGCTGAGGCCATTACAGCTTAAGCAGTTCACAAACCATGATGGGGAAAGAGGAAGTGCATATAAAAGGGCAGGCTATTAAGGCATATGGGGCACTATGGAATACATCATGGAGATGGGAGATAGAATACAAGTGAAGGAGTAGCTCAGGCAGAATAATATAAGTAGCAAGTAGGTAGGAGACAAGGCCAGAGATATAGATGGGGGTAGGTAAAAAAAGAAAATATAGTGTAGTTATATCACAGAAATGAAGGTAGGACTCCTTGGTTCAGTCCTCAGATCTGCCATTGACTTGCTATGCAACCTGTGACAAGAATCTGCCCCTCTCTGGCCTGTTTTTTCATCTGCGAAATGATGACAATAGTGACATGGCTAGTGGATGTGGCAGAGGTTTCATTTATTAATGTCTATGAAGCACTTTTTGGTCCTCGGAGGGAAGGGGGCAGAAGATCATTATCATCGGCAGGAGGAAAACTTGACAATACAGAAGAAGAGCAAGAGCAATTGCAGAGATTCAAGGAGGGTCAAAGTAGTGAAAGTTTGATACCTTGACATTTGTGTACTGAGGCAACTGGAGGGGGGAGAGAGGTATGTGGGGCAGGCTTCAGTGATAGGTGGAGTAGATGAGATGAATGGTTATGAATGAAGGGATAAATATCCGGGCAGTCAGGACATCAGAGAAGAAGCAGATAAAATAAGAGTCTTGTGAATGGTGATATAGTTTTGCTTTATAGAGCATCTTGCATACAAACGATATCCTCAAAACTTATTCTTGGAAAACACAAGATTTACTCACTGCCTTTACTCTGAATATTTCCACCCATCTGACATGAGGCATGGGTAGAGAGAGACCTTTCCCCATTAGCTAGGATGAAAGAACTCCAAGGTATGCTCTAAAGAAACACCTAAGCAGTACCTTAACATGGGATAAAGAAAGAGCAATCTACAGCACTGTCTCAGGTTGCTTATCTTTGGGCATATGCTCATGTCCCAGCACCCTTTTATAAGACTCTAGCCTGTGGCTGAATCAAGTGATGACCAACAGTCACACAACAGCAACCCGGAGCTGATGCTTCCTATAAGAGGGAGCTTGATCAGAGGATACCAGGATCAGGAAGTAGGAGGGTGCTCTTGGCATTAGCCAGGTGGCAGACAGCTGCAGGAAAAAAGAGAAGCAGCAGCCTCAGCTGGGAAAAGCTTTGAGAGAGAGAGAAATGTGGGAAGGAACCTCAAAGCTTGCAAGGAGAGCTGGAAGATTTGTATTTGAGTTGACACTGAACTGTTAACTATTGTTAATAAGCTAGACCAGAAGAAGGGAGTGTTACTTGAACCACATGATTCTGCATTTACTGGAGAGCCCCAAAAGGGGAAATGAGGCAGCAGATACTTGACCAGAAGAAGTCAGATGGCAATCCACTACCACATTAATATTAAAAGGCCTGACACAGCTGTGGGTCTGTATCAGCAATAGGACACAGGAGTCCTAAGATAATACTCCCTCCATCTTGAAACTCTTCTTCCTGCTCCATCTGACTCAAATCTGTCAGAAGAACAACAATAAGTATTTTGGGGGACTTCCCACACCCCTCCTTTAGAAACCCCAAATGTCACCTCTATGTATAGTATATGCTTCCTGAAAGCCTCCATACTTTGAACAAGTGAACTTCCCAAATGGCTAATCAGAACCACCCAGTTTTCAAAAACTAGGGCAAAGACTTCTGTAGCACCATCAAACTTGCAAAGAAAACAGAATCAGCTACTTTGGGACAAGACCCTTAATGCTTTATTGACAGAAATAAAAGAATAGTTTGGGTAGAGATTATGGTGTGTATGTGTAAACTTATTAGATGGTGCCTGGAGCTGGTCACTGGCCTTGCCTGGGACTGGGCAAGGCAAACACAGGCTGCATCCCTGTCCTATGGAGAGGATCAGCTACCAGCTAAAACTGTTACTTTAATTTCCATAGGCTCAAGTCTTTCATTCCTTGATACAGGGGCAGTGGTACCCAGTGCTATATTCCAACTAAGATTCATGGACCAATTTCAGAGTAGGTGTCTAACTTTCAGATAATGATGTTGCTTCTGCTTATCCCTGGGTTGAATTTGTCCTGGTATCTCATGGGGAGAATTTATGCATACTAATAGTAGCTTTTTCTTCAATCCTACTAGCCCTTTAAGACTGGGATATCTACCACAAAGTATAAAGGGCTGAGAGTAGGGCAGGTGTCTCTGCCACAGTGCAGGAAACAATGATGGAAGAGAACCAGAAAGCAGACATAGTCTTACTCAACTAGGTTGCAACAGGATGCTTCCCAAGGAAACTAGATCTTTAGTTGCTTCCTAAAGACCTTTACTTTGACTGACAATTTCTGAGGGGTGTTGGTATGTTTGAAGACCCAAGCAAAATCTGCTAAGGATGACAGATGCACCATCTTCGTAACCCAAGGTTCTAGAAAATCGTGCATGAATATTTGTTCTCCAACACTCTGCTCTACTGCAAAAGCATGGTAGTGTTAGAGTAGGGAACCAAAAAGCAGTAAGGCTGCTGGACAGAGGAACTGCATTTATTTATTTATTTGGCTGAGTTAATTTCCTTTGGAGCCTGAGTTCCACTGCTTGTTGATCAGACAAGACAACTTGCCGAGGCCTCCTGATTCAACTTCTCAAAAGAAGGGCATGAAAGAGATACACCCGGCTGCAGCTCACTCTCTGTGATGCCTTCCCAAGAGAGGGAGGGAATCAGATAAATTCCAGCTGATGTCACGGGTGCTTTTGTAGGTCTCTTTATTACCCTTTCTACTTCCCTTTGTTTAGGTGGCAGTGGCTTCAGGCCTCCTCTTGCATAGTATCTTGTCACCCCCAGATGTAACCATCATTCCTTCTTGCCCTCCCTACACTCTTACAGGACTGCACTCCTTTGGTATTCACAGTAACCCAGGTGATTTCAGAGACAGTTTCTACAGAAGATGCTATTTAATATAGTCATATTGTATCCTACTATGTGAAGGCACAGCATCATGAACATGACAAAGGGAAACAATAAGGGGCCTTGAAGACAGTGCAGGTACCCTGAGCACCAGGCTGCACCTTACAGGAAGATAAAGTGACCCCAGGAGAGGGACAGGGGGTGATGACCAATGGTAGTGGGGTAGGTTGCACTGACCTCCTGCCTATTGTATGAGGCGTTCAGGAATCCATGGTAACGCTTCCGGAGTGACTGGCCCAGATCCCATTGTTGCAGCATCCCAACCTGCACGCATCAAAAACAGGATTTGCAGCTATCCTGGGCCAATCCCAGCAAAGACCTCCGATGTCAAAGGCCACATAAAATGGCTTCCAAAGGGGAAAGGGTGGGTTCCCTGGCACTTCCCACCCACTATTAGGAAACGGCAGAAATCCCCTTCCTTGCGGGAGAGAAAGCAGACACCTTCTGAGGTACAACTCCAAATGTAATACTGTTCCCCGGGGTACCCACCTGGGTGAGCTGCCCAAATCCCTGGGGCCACGCGCTCTCCTGATGGGGGTCCCGAGGATAGGCCCTCACTGGGGAGCGGTCCCCGTGGCGGTACAGCTGAAAGAGGAAACACCTTCGAATTGCCTAGCGCCCCAAATCCGCTGCCCCCGGCCGCCCCCCTCTGCCCAGCGGCGCCCCCCGCCCCACCCCGTCTCCCCCATCGCCGCGCCCCCCGGCCTCCCCACCTCGGCCCAGCGGCCCCGCCCGGGGCGCGGTCTGGCTCTGCGGTCCCAATCTGGGCCGCGCTCCCCGGCTGTCGCCCCTCACCAGGGTAACGAAACGCAGGCTCCGGGCTTGAGCCAGGGGCGGTGCCAGCGCGAGGCTGATGCCCAGCAGCAGCGCGAGAGGAGCCGCCATCGCTCTCCCCACCCTATCACTGACACTGCTGCTGAGCCTGGCCTGAGCCCGGTCCGGCCCGACACGACACCCGGAACCCCGGCGTTGCCGGCCGCAGGAGCCGCCCCGGTGCACATTCCGCCACACACAGGAAAGAGGGATCCGCCATCTTGGTAGAGGCGGAAGCACTATAGAAATGGGACAGTAAAGGGAAAAAGGAACAGCACACCGGAAGTGAGTTGGAGAAGCGCCATGGGATGGGGGAGGGTGTTTTTGTCTGTTGGGCAGGGGCTGTCGCCCATTCCAGGCCGCCACTGTCTTCCTCTTGGTCGTTAGGTTGTGTGCATGCACCACGGAGCCAATGTCCATTGGGACTGGCATGGACGGGGTTGGCGTGTGATTAACTGACTTGGTGCACATGCCAGGGCCAAGGTCTTGTCCCCACCTCTCTAGAAGCTCACTGAGCTAGAGAATAGGTCTAAAAAGCGTGCCAGGCTTCCAGCATGCATGTGCTGTGCATTGGAGCCTAGACCAGCCTGATAGTTCTGATGGCTACCCCAGTCCAGTGGACAAAATGCAGCTACTACTGGCTGAACTCCAGCCAAATAAACTACAGTCCGTTGAGCCTAGAGAGCTAGCATCCCACATGCTCAAATAAATTGGTTAGTCTCTAAGGTGCCACAAGTACTCCTTTTCTTCTAGCTCCAAGAGTGGAAGCAGGAATTTAAGGCGTGTATCGGACTGACTCTAGTAACATGGAATTTGTAGTGATGTCTATGGTGAAGGTTGCCTGACAATCCCCTATTCCATTCTTTGTGCATAGCTTGTTGAAGCATTCGTCAATTTGGCTTAAAATTCCCAGGGATGGTCTCTGTTTGAAAATTTGAGCAAAAAATGATTCAGTTGTTTTTGAGAACAAGAGAGTATGTGTGCATGTGAGAAAATATATATTTCCCATTATTTAAAAAAATTGACTTTTTAACAAGTATCTGAGGGTAGCTGTGTTAGTCTGTATCCACAAAAACAGTGAGGAGTCCGATGACACCTTAAAGACTAACAGATTTATTTACCATCAATTTGGCTTGAACAGGGACTGGGAGTGGCTGGCTCACTACAAAAGCAATTTTCCTTCTCTTGGTATTGACACCTCCTCATCAATTATTGGGAGTGGACTACATCCACCCTGACTAAATTGGCCTTCAACATTGGTTCTCCACTTGTCATGTAACTCCCTTCTCTTCATGTGCCAGTATATATTTATTTCTGTATCTGTAATTTTCATTCCATGCATCTGAAGAAGTGGGTTTTTTACCCACGAAAGCTTATGCCCAAATAAATCTGTTAGTCTTTAAGATGCCACCGGACTCCTTGTTGTTTTTGTAACTTTTTAACAGTTCTTTAATAAGTTAAAATTTGACACGGCAGAACCCTCACAGTGGAGCAACCAGTGTCAGAAAACTGATTTAGATTTACTATACTGAGCATGTGTAGTAAACTTTTTTTTTGTTTTTTTGCTGAGCTCGTACAGATTTCCTAGAAACCTAGAAAATTCTAAATCTTACTAAAGGTGACTCAAAAAAAATTGGGATTGTGCGCTTTGTTATTATTTATAAAGAAGGACTGGATTAAAAAAAGTTGCTTTGTTTTAACATTAAAATGTCTGTTCTCGTGTAGCTTGGAATACTTTACTGGCTCGAGAACTTGTAAAATTATGGCATTGCAACAGCCAAAAGAGTGAAAGCTGAGTAACTGAAAGATGAAGGGATTTATAATCACATGTTTACAAATGTTGTTGATAATAACCATTTCAATTACTAAGAAAAAATTTGAAGACAGAATGTTATACAAGAGTCAGAATCTCAGCCTCTTCAATTAAGCTGTTAGACTTCTCAATAAACATGCGCTGAGACCTGACTGAAAACATGGATAATAAAGAAACTTCAGTTCCCCCAGATATGGGGTTACAGAAGAATTCTGAAAATACCCTGGGTTAAATGCTAAAACCAATGAAAAAGTATTAGAACTCAACAATTGCTAGTTAGAGATCTTATGAAAAGATAGATTTGATTTGCACAGCACATTTTAAGAAGCTCAGTGGGTGATATGTTTAAAGGCACTGGAAAGGAAAGTTGATGGCAAAAGAACACAAGGCAGAAAAAGAAGATTGTGGATGGATGATGTGGTATCATGGGTGGATCAAAAGGACTATTCATCCACAAAGAGATTAGTAGAGAACTGTACAGAATGGGTTACCATGGTTGCAAACCTCCAGTCATGGAGGTGCCACATAAGAAGAGTGTTTAGTCAAAAAATGTTAATATTTTTACTGCAGGTTTTTAATATGGAATATTGTACTGTAGATATTATCTGTATATTAGTATTGTTAATTTCACTAGTGCTAGGCCAATGGTGGGAAAGTTGCTTAAAAATTCTTTGCAGACAAGACCTCTATGTTGTTGCTGTGTACATATACTTTTTATGTTTCTTTGTCAGATATGTTTTTGATTACTGGTGGAAAAATAGTATTTATACTGTGATGTGATTTGAATTGATCAATATTGGGATTCAAGGAAACATTAGACAAAAGTCTACATTTAAAATCTGGGTTGTTTTTTTTTTTTTTTTTTTAAACCGACCTGTAACTCAAATGCAGTTTGTTTGCATTTGCTTTGGCTTCTGGGTGAAGCAAGCAATTTTCCAGCCAAACCAACTTTCCACGTTAAAATTATAGATTGTCTAAAACAGGACTGATTGTAGCCTGAACTATGGAGAGGCTGCTGCCTCTCCATAATATACTAGTGAGCAATCCCACCCTAGTCTTGGAAGGTGCGGAGAATGGACTGTGTCCCCCTAAGGGGATCTTTCCATTTCTGGTTAATATGACTCTGAAACTTGTGTGTCTGAGCAAGTTGTATCAGTCTAGTTTAAGGAGTGATTTTTGTTACACCAATTTCATCAAACTGGTGCAAAAGGCTGTTATTTTGGTTTAAACCTGGCTTATTTCATTTAGGTTCAAGACAATTAGTAATTGGTTAAACTAAACTGAAATAAGCTACTCTTAGACTGAGATAAGTGTCCACACAAGGGGTAGTACCAGTTTAACTAAAATTAAAATTCATTTAATCCTGTGCAACTTTCTTGTATTGACAAGGCCTTGGCGATATGCTCTGCTTGCCAGGAGGGTGATTTTGTTGATGCCATCAGAAAGGAGCTGTTGTTTCTTTGGGGTTCAGGTGATGGCAGTGGCTACAGGTGTCCAGCACTTTTATTGTAACTAATCAGATCTTCCTACAGACTGTTTCTAAACTTACAGCCCCATTTCCTCCTTCCTTCTCCTTCCTTAGTCTAAAAAGGACTCTGAGGGCAGCAGATATTTTTAGACTAAGGACCAATTGATTCGGGATTTGGCCAAACTCTGAGATCCACTTTCATCTGAACTTTTTTTAAAATAAATCCATTTGAAGGTAAACTGATAGGAGGCCTCTTCTGCTTCCTGCATTACCTGCTACAGGGTTGGCTCATCAATTTTTCTCCTCCATCATTTCAGGGATGGGGAGAACATGAGAGACCCAGGTGAGGAAGGGGAAGAGAGCTGAGGAGAGCCCAGCAGAGGAACGGGACAGAACGTAATGAAAGGGAGAGACACAATAGACTTATAGTAGGTCAGGGAAAGGATAATCTTGGAGACAAAGAATGAAGGTGAAGCAAGAAGTGAGTATATCACATTTATTTGTGTTCCTGTTACTTGGTGTACTGAGGAAGCAGCAGGCCAGGCCAGGCCAAGCCTGGAATAGCCAAAGGGGGGGGGGGAAGCTGCAGGGCAGCACTAAAGGGGATGGGCAGAGCTACCTGCAGGGAATCCTAGCCCTGGATTGGAATAGCAGGGGGGCTGCTGGCCAGGATTGAAGGTGTTCAGGAGAGATGTGTGGGGAGCACATCTGGAATAGCAGGAGGTGCTGATGGTCAGGAATGGGGTCCATCAAGAGAGTTGTGTGGGAACAGAAGCTTTCCCTGTGCCAGTCCACACTGTGTCTGGTGCTATTGCTCTTTTACTTTAATGGAGATCAACTAGTCCCCAAATGTAAAAATAAATACATCTGTAACATTTTCCAGGTGAAACACAGTGCATGCCCTCTGCTTCCTAACTATCCCCATAGCTCAGAGGAAGAGGCCAATAAGGAGAGCAGTGGGCTCAGTGCTGAGCTCCTGATCTCCAGAGATGGTGATCCAACTGTTTGCAGGGGAACTAAATATGGTGACCAGAGCTCGGGCTCAGGAACTGCAATGGTTTTCTTGCTGCTGTTCCCTGGCTGAGTTCGACTAGGTCCCAGCTTTTCTGACGGCAGGCCAGGTGGGAGGAGCTGGTTCTCTGTTTGTGTTGTCAAGCGGGCCATGCTGCCAGGATGTGGACGGTAGAGGGGGGAGGAACGCCGTGGGGGTGGAGTTGGGGAAAGCTCAAGCATGTGACTCTGAGGCTGCTGCTCACATTACATCACTGCAACTTCAGCGGCAGCTCCAAGAAGTAAATATTAAAGGCTGGCTGTGCTCACCCGGTCGTCCTCTCTCCTGAGTCCTGGCATTCCTGTGCCCCTGGGACACAACTGCGCTGCGCCGAACAGGTCACTCCCTCTCCTGTGGCCTGTGTTATTCCCGTACTGAGCAGGTCACGTCCAATCCCGGGGTTGCTGGCGTCCCTGGGCCACGGAGGAGCTGCAGGACGGAGCTTTCTGGTAACTGCTGTCTTTTCATGCTGTCCCGGGGAATCTTGGGATTTGCAGGCACCTTCTTGTCCTGGCTCTACAAGGCTGTGCCTACCCCGTGCTGGCTGTACAGTATGTTGTTCTCAGGACTCTCATTAGGGTGGCCATTATGATGGGTTTGTAGTGGCATAAGGAGATTTGAGTTGACTCAGAAAAAACCCTGTTATATTGTTTGAGCATAGGTGTGGACTGTGGACCCTCTGTGCAGCTGGGCAATGTGGCTGAGGGAGCTATTCTGGCCTGTTCCCTAGGAATATTGTCTTCTGGCATGAAAAATGAGCTGAACTTTTCTATTTCCCTATGTTAAGTATCCTCGCACCTTCTTGTCAACTGTCTAAATGGGCCATCTTGATTATCACGACAAAAGTTTTTTTTCTCCTGCTAATAGCTCTTCTTAATTAATTAGCCTCTTACACTTTGTATGGCAACTTCCACCTTCTCTGTATGTGTATATATATATCTGCTTACTATATGTTCCATTCTGTGTATCCGATGAAGTGGGCTGTAGCCTTTCATGTGACTGTGATCCATCTTGGCCTATCTGTGTGGGTACGGTTGGGAGGCAGCTTAGGTGGAGGGAGAAAGGTGTCAAAAGGGGGTGGGGATGCTTTTTGCACCCACTTGGTGCAATTTTGTTGCCGAGCTGCAAGGTACCTGTTTCCTTATGTCTTCAGCGATAGGATTCAGGAATGGAGAATGCTTGGGGAGGGGGGGTTTCCATTGAGCCAGGCTGTGATCTCTCTTTAGGAGATACTCTGTAAGGTTTCTCTCTGACATGTTTATATCAAGCTCTGCCTCTTCTGTACGTGTTTTGGGGGCATATCCCATCACCTGCCCCCCCCCCCCCACATCACCTGGCCCTGCCTCAGTGTAATGTTGCAGCTCCAGTGGTAGGGAAAGGTGATAGACTGATGTGCTATGATGTTTGCAGTACTCCTGTACATTATTCATACTCTATTTGAGGGAGGGGCAGCTGGACTCTTGCCTGAATCCTCCTTTGTTTCTGTAAGTGGTTTTTAATTTATTCCCATGCATAGGTGCTGGTAAGAGGTTCTGGACTGACATCTGTTAGGAAGGGAGGTCCTTCTAATCCCACAACAGGTATAGCACGGGCAGTGGTAGGTCACCTTCCTCACATTACTGTCAGTGTTTCTCATCTTTGACCTGGAGGGATCATATCTAGGGGAGCTGCCATGAGTTGTCCAATCCTTGGCCTCTCTACTGGGTGTGCAAAATAATGCCAGTTGTGGTAGCTTTTTTTGTGTTGCGGACACCAGTCCTACTAGGAACTGACTGAGACCACAACTTATTTCAAACAGGGGCCATCCAATAGAAACAGCTTTTAGTCATTACTAACCTGTGCCAGTTTGTAACTGGTGACCTAGAGATGAAAGTCTTCAGATTTGGTTTTAACCTCTCCAACACTGGTTCCCCTCCAATCCCCTGAAATGTCTTTTATTCTAAATGTGAGCCTTTTTGTTTCTATTCTCAATGTCTATACTTAAACTGCTACAGCGGCATGGTTGCAGTAACCCTTCAGTGTAGCCGCTCACTACAGCGATGACAGGGATTCTTCTGTCACTATAGTTAATCCACCTCCCTGAGAGGTAGCAGCTAGGTTGACAGAAGAATTCTTCGGTTGACCTAGTGCTGTCTACACCGGGGGTTAGGTTGGCTTCACTACGTTGCTCAGGGGGGTGGATTTTTCACACCCCTGAGCGACATAGCATGGTCAACTTATCTTTTTAGTGTAGACCTGGCCCTAGTGAAATGAAAGGGATTAAATCCCCTAGTTTGAATGAAAAGTTGGAGACATTATTAATTTGTATTGCAGGCAAGCTTCATGAATCAGGGACACATAGTGCTCAGTGTTGTACAGTCGTGGTATAAAAAAAATGACCCTTGGTCTAAAGAGCTCACAGTCTAGATTATGACCAGAAATAACATGTGGATGAGACAAATGCATTGGGGTGGTGGTGTCTAAGGGTGAGGTATCAGTAAGGCTGACTAGTTACACATTAAGCAGAGCAGAGATCTCTGCTCACTGCTTGCCTAGTCAGGTGGGGAGTGGATACCTCTGCTTAATGTATGATAATTTGTTAACTTTCCTGTGTCCTTGTCCTCCCGTTCTCCAAATTCCCCATTTGTCTGTCTCATCCACCAGTTACATCTTGTCATAATCTTGATTGTGAGCTCTGTGGGGCACAGACTGTCTGCACAACTGGGAGTTGCAGGCTGAGTCATATGTTGTCAAAAAGATCATTTTAACCTATATTTGAAATAATGTCTCAGATTTGACTTGCTCTTCATTGTTGGTCACATGGGGCTCTTTAGCCTGAACCTGACCTGCCAGTCATTGGCAGTAGGGGAATGCCTTTGTCCCTGAAGTTCCCTCCATTTTTTTTTTGCCTTTCAGGGGCCAGCTGCTCAGCCAGGTGCTTCAGCTGCGGGGCTTTACTGAGGGAAATTCCAGACTTGATTTCAGATTTCTGACTAACAGTTTGGCTTACTATTCCCAGCTGTGTCCCAGGACTGCATTTGCTTTTTGGGAAGATTTCCCCCTCAGCTCTGCTTCCCTCATGCAGTGTTTGCAGCAGCTGGTGCCCCTTCAGAGAAAAGCCAGAGGGAAAAGGAAGTGTCTTTGCTTCCTGCTTCATCCCCGTATTGAGTGTCTCACTGGGGAGCTCAGCTGGCTCTACAGGCAGAATGCACCTTCCCTCATCAGCCCAGTCTGGGTGGAGTTGGCTTGGCACCCCTTCCCCAGGCATGGAAGGAACCAGATAGAATTGGGAAAACTGACTCCAGGGGCAAGCAGTTTCCCCTTCCGCACTCCCCAAGAGGGGTATGAAGCCAGAAGGGCAGCACACTACATAGAAAATAAAAAATTGTACCTGCAGCCCATACCAGCAGCCACACTCCTGACTGCTGAGGTCCGCTACCTCCTCCCCTCAGTCACTGGACACAGTATGGACATTGTCAACACAGGGTTGCTTAATGGTAGCTTAAGTACAAGCAATCATGACTTGATCACATTTATAATGTGCAAACAGAATGAAGTCCAAACCAGTAATATATATACTTGGTGCATCAAAAAGGGCAGTTACGCAAAGCTGAAAACAATTATGAGCCAGATCAGCTGAGAGGAATAATTTAATCAGAAAAATATGAATGATGATTTGGAATTGTTCAAGAACACTCACTTTACTAGATGCCTAAAAACCCTCAATCAAGGAAAAAGGCTGTACTGGTTAAAAAGACATGGTTTAGAGGGGAAGTGAAGGTAGCTATAAAAAAACATAACAAATGGAAGAAAGGAGTCAATACTAATTAATATAATAAGAAACTAGAAATAGTGGAAAATTGATAAGGGAAGCAAAGGGACCCATTGAGAAATCTATGTTCCAATGGCATCAAGAACAATAAGGAGGAGTTTTTAAAGTATATTAGGAACAAAAAGAATCCTAACAATGGTATTGATACATTACTAGATGGAAATGGTAGAATGATTGATGATAATGCAGAACAGACACGTTCTATAAATATTTCTGTTCTGTATTTGGGGGAAAAAAACAAATAATGTCATACCATAAGATGATACTCTTCCTATTGCACTAGTATCTCAGGAGGATGTTAAACAGCAGCTACTAAAATTAGACATTTTTTTAAATCAGCAGGCCCAGATAACTTTCATCCAAGAAGTTTAAAAGAGTTGGCTTAAGATCTTGCTGGATCATTAATGTTGACTTTCAATAAATCTATGAACACTGGTGAAGTTTCAGAAGACTGAAAGAAGGCTAATGTGCCAATATTTAAAATGGTTAAATGGGATCACGTGGGTGATTATAGGCCTGTCAGTCTGATGTCAATTCTAGGCAAGATAATGGTGTGATTGATACGGGACTTGATTTAAAAAAGAGTTAATTGAGGGTAATATAATTAATGCAATATGGATTTATGGAAAATAGATCTTGTCAAAATTGATATCTTTTTTGATGAGATTACAAGTTTTGTTGATGAAGGTAATACTGTTGATATAATACACTTAGACCTTTTAAGGTGTTTAATTTGGTATTGCACAACATTTTAATTAAAAAATCAGAATATAAAATTAACATGACATACATTAAATGGATTAAAAACTGGCTGAGAGGTCTCAAAATACAGTTATAAATGGGGAATCCTCATAGAGCAGGTGTGTTTCTACTGGGGTCCCAGAAGGATGGGTTCTTGGCCCTACATTATTCAATATTTTTATCAGTGACCTGGAAGAAAACTTAAAATCACCACTGATGAAGTTAGCAGATGACACAAAAAATTGGGGAGTTTCAAATAATGAAGAGGACAAGTCACTGATACAGAGAGATATGGGTTGCTCAGTAAGCTGGGTGCAAGCAAACAATATGCATTTTAATACTGCTAAATGTAAATATATGCTTCTAGGAATGAAGAGCGCAGGCCATATTTATAGGATGGGGGACTATCCTGTGAAGCAATAACTCTGAAAAAGATTTGTGGGTCATGATGGTTAATCAGCTGAATTTGAGCTCCCAGTGCGACGCTGTGGCCAAAATGGCTAATGTGATCCTTGGGTGCATAAACAGGAATTTCGAGAAGGAGTAGAGAAGTTATTTTACCTCTGTATTTGGTACTGGTGTAACTACTGCTGGAATACTGTGTCCGGTTCAGTGTCCACAATTCAAAAAGAGGTTGATAAATTGTAGAGGGTTCAAAGAAGAGTCTTGAGAATGATTAAAGGATTAGAAAACATGCCTTATAAGTGGTAGATTCAATGAGCTCAAGAAAAGGTTAATGGGTTACTTATTTTCAGTCTATAAAACATCCACCTGAGGAACGAATATTTGATAATACACTCTTCAGTCTCACAGAGAAAAGTATAACATGATTCAATGGCTGGAAGTTGAAGCTAGATGAGTTTGGACTGAAAATAAAGTGTAAATTTTTTTGCTGCGAGGGTAATTAACCCTTGGAACAATTTACCCAGGGTTATGGTCAATTCTGCCTTGTTAACAGTTTTAAAGTCAAGATTGGATGTTTTTATAGGAATTATTTTGGTAAGTTCTGGGGTCTGTGTGATACAGGAGGTCAGACTAGATGATCACAGTGATCTCTTCTGGCCTTGGAATTGATTACTTTATAAACACCAGAGAGTGTGCTAAGAGGCATTTGGGTCCAGTTCCTTTTCTCTGCTGCCACTTCTGTAATAAGCCTCCAGGGATCCCTGCTGATTTCTTCAGTGGACTTCCAGGGGAGAGACAGACCCATCTGGCCCCTGTAGATCCCATGCAATAGAGAGGGTTAGATTTTCTGGGGACTCCGTTCTTCAGCCCCTGGCCAGTATCTTCCCAGAGAGAGATAGAAGGGGTCCTTGTTTTGATTCCTGTGGGTGTGCTCACACACACAAAAAGGGAATTCTTTCTTCTTAGTAGAGAAAAGCCAGTTCTCTGAATGAAAGTTAGGGGATAAAAATAATAAAATGTATATTTTAAAACAAACAAAATAGAGGATAGACCTTTTCAGGCAGAGTACAGAGTCCTGTGAAACTATGCTTAGGAGGTCTGGGGCTTCCCTAGACATGCTATAGCTATTTAACTCTCTGTGTGTTCCTAGGGAAGATACCATAATAGAAGAATGAGGATTTTCTGCCTCACCTAAAAGATTAGGTAAGGATCAGGCTGCTGCTGCGGGTCACAGTGCCCTAACCATCTGGCTGTTGTCTTTGGCTGCCACTGTGGATTGCAACACTTTAACGTCCAGGTTATTGTTCTTAGCTGCAGCTGCTGCAGGTTGCCATGCCTTGTCCTCGTCCCCATCTCCTCCCCTTGGCCATGGAGTGATGAGGCCATGGAGTGATGAGAGTTGGGGGAAGAGCCCAGATATGGAAGAACAAGCAGGCAGTAAGGAACATCTTGGCCCACCATCTGTTTCTTTCTAGTCCTCTCATCTCCATTTTATAAGGCCAGAAGGTTCCTCAGTGTGCTCCAGTCCAAGTTTAACCTCTCACTGTCAAAGATAAGTGTGGCTATATTCTGTGGTGGCCAGGGACTCATCATTTCTAACTGGGGAAATTTTTACTTGAAAGAATGTCCTCACTATACAGGCCCTTCACAGGCAGCTGACTCCAGGCAGGCATCACCTCAGCCCCCTCCCATTGGCATGAAAGGTCTCTGTCAACAGCAGCTCAAGAACAATAAAAATAAAAGTGTGAAATGTATTTGACATTCTTCACATGCTTTCACAGTCAATGCTAACATGGATGGTCAGTATTGCAAATATGATCCCCATCAACCTAAAAATCCCATAGTCTGTGGGCTTCTCTCTGAAAAAGATAGTGAGACACAAATTTGTTTCATGCACACATGTGGGGCCTTCATCATGGGCATATCAGTTTCCAGCTCTCTTAGTGATACAGTGGGAAACTTTATGGAAAGCTGAAACTATTTAGAATAATAGGATTATAAATCTACTTTTTCCTTTCTCCTGCCAGAGGCTGTAGAAAAGAATACAAATCATATGGCAAGATGAAGCTGTCCTTGGAGTAAAACAAGAGGGAGAATGCTATTTTTACAAGTGGTAGCTGGAACTAGGCTTGGCAAGCCAGTTAATGGCCTGGTCAAATAATGTCAAAATTGACCACTTATCATTTGGTTGTGGTCAAATATTCCAGCAAAAATGCCCTGATGTAGGTGGTGGCCTACCTTTTTGGTTGCATCTTGTTGCCATTCTTTCATTTTTTAATCGAAGAACGTCTTGTCAAACCAACCTAATTTCCTTCTTTGACAGGGTTCCTGGCCTACTGGATGAGGGGAAGCTGTAGATGTGATAGATCTTGATTCTGGTAAGGCTTTTGATACTGTCCCTCATGACGTTCTCATAAGAAATGTGAAGCAATATGCAGTGATGAGCTGCCAAAATCTTAACAACCGATTCCCTCCTCACCCCAAGAGGGGGTCATTGCCCCCTCACTGCCACCCCCCCCGGGACTCCTGCCCCATCCAGCCCGCCGCGTTCCTTGACGCCCCCCCGGGACCCCTGCCCCATCCACCCCCCTCCCCTGTCACCTGCTAGGGAGCGAGGTGGGGAGTCCCAGCGGTGCTTACTTGGGGCAGCTCCCAGGTAGCATCCGGCAGGTTCCTCTGGCTCCTAGGGGCGGGGGAGCGTAGCTGGGGGGGAGCAGGGGAAGTGGCCGCTCCCCCCACTGATCACATCAAAAGTGGCGCCTTAGGCGCCGACTCCACGGGGGACAACCGGTTCTAAAAAGGCTTCTAAATTTAACAACTGGCCAGAAGTGGCGCCTCAGGCACTGACTCCATGGGTGCTCCAGGGCTGGAGCACCCACGGGGAAAATTTGGTAGGTGCAAAGCACCCACTGGCAGCTCCCCACCCACACCCGGCTCACCTCAGCTCTGCCTCCTCCCCTGAACGTGCCGCCCCACTCTGCTTCTCCGCCCGCCCCCGCCCCTCCGCCCCCGGCTTCCTGCGAATCAGCTGTTCGCACGGGAAGCCTGGGAGGACTGAGAAACAGGTGGCGGCTTTGCGCTCAGGCCCAGGGTGGCAGAGGTGAGCTGGGGTGGGGAGCACTTTCCCTGTGCGCCCCCCGGGTTACCTGTTGTGGCGCAGGCGGCCCTCCTTGCGCCCCCTGCCCCCAGCTCACCTCCGCCTCTCTGGGCCTGAGTGTGAAGCCGCCGCTTGCTTCTCACCCCCACCCCCCGGCTGATTCGCAGGAAGCCGGGGTGGGGGGGCAGCAGAGAAGCGGAGCAGGGCAGTGAGTTCAGGGGAGGAGGCGGAGCGGAGGTGAGCTGGGGCTGGGGGCGGGACAGGGAGCTGCCGGTGGGTGCTCTGCAATATGTGGTGTATATGAAATTACAATAAGGTGGTTGGAAAATTGAT
The DNA here is from genome assembly GCF_965140295.1 of Lepidochelys olivacea. NCBI lineage: Eukaryota > Metazoa > Chordata > Testudines > Cheloniidae > Lepidochelys > Lepidochelys olivacea. The sequence continues at coordinate 56,801,077 of NC_140416.1, forward strand.
CAAAAGACTGTACTCAAAGACTAGTTATTAATGGTTCAGAATCACACATCTACTGGTGGTCTGTAAGGGTCTGTCCTGGGTCTGACACTTCAATTTTTTAATTAATGTCTCGGCTAATGAAATGGAGAGTATGCTTATCACATTGGCATATGGTGCCACACTGGGAGGGTTGCTAGCACTTTGTAGGACGAGTAGAATTCCTAATGACCTTCTCAAATTGGAAAATTGATCTGAAATCCACAAGATGAAATTCAGTAAAGATAAGTGCAAAGCACTACACTTAGGAAGGAGAAATCAAATGGGGAATAACTAGGTAGGCAGTAGTACTGCTGAAAAGGATCAGGGGGTTATAGTGGATCAGAAATTTTATGAGTCAGCCATGGGATGTAGTTGCTAAAAAGACCAATATTATTCTGGGGTGTATAAACAGGAGTGTTGTATGTAAAAAATGGTAGATAATTATCCCCCTCTACTTGTCACTGGTGAGGCCTCATTTGGAGTTAGTGTCCAGTTTTGGGCTCCATACTTTAAGAAAGATGTGGACAAATTAGAGAGTTCGGAGGAGAGCAACAAAAAAATAAAAGATTTAGAAAACCTGACCTATGAGGAAAAGTAAAAAAACACTTGGCACGTTTAGTCTTGAGAAAAGAAAACTAAGGGGACCCCTGATAAGTCTACAGTTATGTTGAGGGCTGTTATACAGAGGATTCTGATCAATTGTTTTCCATGTCAGCTGAAGATGGGACTAGAAGTAATGGGCTTAATCTGCAGCAAGGGCGATTTATGTTGGATATTAGGAAAACACTTCCTAATTCTGAGGATAGTAAAGCTCTGGAATAGGCTTCCAGGGGAGGTTGTGGAATCCCAATCATTGGAGGTGTTTAAGAACAGGTTGGACAAATACCTGTGTCAAGGTTCCTTCCCCACTCTGAACTCTAGGGTACAGATGTGGGGACCTGCATGAAAACCTCCTAAACTTATTTTTACCAGCTTAGGTTAAAACTTCCCCAAGGTACAAACTATTTTACCTTTTGCCCTTGTACTTTTATCCCTGCCACCACCAAGTGTCTAACAGTTATATAACCGGGAAAGAGCCCGCTTGGAAACGTCTTTTCCCCCAAAATCCTCCCCAAACCCTACACCCCCTTTCCTGGGGAAGGCTTGATAAAAATCCTCACCAATTTACATAGGTGAACACAGACCCAAACCCTTGGATCTTAAGAACAATGAAAAAGCAGTCAGGTTCTTAAAAGAAGAATTTTAACAGAAGAAAAAGTAAAAGAATCACCTCTATAAAATCAGGATGGTAAATACCTTACAGGGTAATTAGATTCAAAACATAGAGAATCCCTCTAGGCCAAACCTTAAGTTACAGAAAGACACACAAACAAGAATATCCATTCCATTCAGCACAGCTTATTTTCTCAGCCATTTAAAGAAAACAGAATCTAACGCATATCTAGCTAGATTACTTACTAAGTTCTAAGACTCCATTCCTGTTCTGTCCCCGGCAAAAGCATCTCACACACACACAGAGAGCCTTTGTTTCTCCCTCCCTCCAGTTTTTGAAAATATCTTGTCTCCTCATTGGTCATTTTGGTCAGGTGCCAGCAAGGTTATCCTAGTTTCTTAACCCTTTACAGGTGAAAGGGTTTTTCCTCTGGCCAGGAGGGATTTTAAAGGTGTTTACCCTTCCCTTTATATTTATGACAACCTGTCAGGGATGGTCTAGTATTTAAATCTAATAAATTAGTGCTTCAAAATATTTGATCATTTTTTATGTTATTTGGCAATCTTTGACCAATATTTGACCAGGAAATTCACCAGTTATTTTTGGACCTGTGAAATGCCCAACCTAGCTGGAACAAATTCAGGATACTGGGTGAGTCAGTAGCTGCTCTTGTCCCAGAGCTATCTGCAAGACTCTCAAGGAGCCTTATCTGGAGTTAGACTCCAAGTGATGCTAGACTTTCAATTTGTGAGGAAATGGCTATCTTCTGATGTCTCCATCTCACTGAGGGGGTCTGCAATTGCAAAAACCAATCCTCCAAACAGTACCAGATAGTATCCAAAATGGATACGTGGATGAAGTGATTATTCCTATGGACTCCAGAAAAACATCAACAAGTAGAACTTAGTACAGTGTAGTGGTTGAAGTAAAATGCGTGGTTTAATTACCACATTAAGCCAATGAAGCATAATCTTGGATTTCCTCCAGACGTGTTGTAATGTGGTTGTATGAGAGTGCCCAAGCAAATGATCAAGTCTCTGAACTATAATGTTCTCGGTATGGTCAAGAAAAGGAAGTTTTGTACAAATTATGTTAAATGTCTTCTTAGGGTAAACTACTGTGATGTCAGCCCCACAAGGTTATAGAGCCTGACTCTGGAACGTCATTCTGATTCTTGCAGTCTTACCCAAATGGAATCCCTGTGGCAGATATGATATCACACTTCTTTTGCATTAAATAGATTTCCTAATAGCTATTACCACCAATCAGACGAGTTTTAGAAGTAGATAGCTTTCTTTGGTGGGATCCAGTATTGTACCTTTAATTCAGACAAGTAGCCTTTAAAACTGTTATAGCATTCATTTCCAAGTAAAATTCAAGAAATACTTTTCCTTCTGTTAAGCATCAAATCCAGTCTTTAGGAACATTGGCAATCTTAGGTCAGGGAAGTTGTGTCTCCTGTAATGAGATCTGCTAGGTAGCCACATGGCCATCAAGACATACATTCTCCAAAACACTATATATTGGACATTCAGACTTTAACCTTTGTTAATTTTCAGCAGGTTTTCTCCACACCTTAATGCCCAGAGAAGAATAGAGGATAATATAATGTATTATGGATGTCTATATTTAAAGGATGATCTTACTTCCTACTCTGGAGACATACCACTGTGAAAATCCCATTGCAATGAATCTGTGGACCTTAGCAGGATGAAGAATAGGAAAATTTCCTTTCTTCAAGTAATAAGTTTCACAGATCCAGTCCACTCTGAATACAAAAGGATCATCCAGAAAATTGGCATTAAAAGATTCAGTTTATTTCATTAGGGGAAACTATAATTGTATTTTCTTCAAAATATGTTTAGCACAATCTGTACTTTGGGAAAACAGAACTATGTCATTCTGGCTGTGGAAGTTGTCTCAACTGAAGGGAAGTTCAGGCAGTGGGGCATTCCTCTGCTGCGTGTGACTGACCTTTCTGGTTCTGCACCCCAGCTGCGAGCAGGCTTAAGAACCTATTGTAATGGATCTGTGGACATTATTACTCAAAAAAAAAATTTTTTTTTTACCTAAATACAGGTAAATTTCCCTGTTGTTTTGATCCCATGATGTAGTTGTTCTCAGTTTATTTGATCCTCAGATCAGTTCTTCCGCTAATACGTAAATGTGAGATTTGAGCTCATTTTGGCTGGAATTCCAGAAGGACTGATACATGTAATGTTATTGACCCTGTGGCCCATGCTGGACTGGATTGTGTTAAGGATGGGGCATTTGGAGGCACCTAAATCTACTGAGTATTTGGAGACTTCCTGTTGGAATGGGGGGCTCTTGCTTCCCATCTGATGGGTGTGCTCTGAGTGCAGCCCTTTCACTGGCTGGCCCAGAATCAGCAGACTGTGCCTGACTCCAGGACTGTTTTCCAGCTGAGCATTTGTGGTGATGTCAGAGGCTGTGAGAAGGGACAATGCTTGGCAGCACAAAGTCTGCAGAAAGTTCAACTCCACATTTGGACTAATGCCTCAGAGGGAATTAGATCTACACATGCACTCTGTTACACAGACTGTCACACGCCCTCTCACATGCTCTCTTGCTGTCACACAGATCCTCTCTCATTTGCACAGACCTTTTAATCCATCCCACCCATTATTTTTCATTCTGCAGCTTTACAGAAGATTTTCGGCTTCCTTACAAACTGTTGCAGCACATGGAGTTTCTTCTTTTCTTCAGTGTTTAATTGAATTTGGCCCAAATAGAAGAAGTGCAGTGGTCATGCTGACTAGAGCCAGGCAAAATATGGCCAAATGTTGTGCAGGCATCCCTCACACAGAGCTCCTAAAGTCCTTGCTCCTGACATGCTGTGAACCCCATCCACTATTTCAGTCCTTCCCCCCTGCACCTTCACATCTCTGTTGATACCCCTAAATACTTCCTGGTATCACCTGATAATCCAGTTCTGGGTTCCCTAATCCAGCTTTACTGCTGCACCTCAGTCTTGACCCTAGTGTTCCATTATCTTAAATGTAAAGACAGTAAATCCTGCCGAAGTATTTGGGTTTTGGACATATGGGGACTAGACTGAGATATTCAATATCAATAGTTGAGCTCATTTATTTTGAAGTGACTATCTAGTGAATTAAGACCCCGGTCCCAGTATCTAATTTATGTTTTTATGTAGGCAATGTACTATGGTATCATCCTTCCTTCCTGGCCACTGTATGCAGATAGGCTGTTACTGCTGTTAATGGAAATAAAAACATTTCTCTGCTGGTCTTTGGAATCCTCATGATTTTCCTGCCCATTTCTCAACCCAGTACCAAATCTCTCTCCTCCTTTATTATTATTATAATTTATTTATTTGTATTGCAACAGAACCAGCAGGCATCAGTCAGGGCCCCATTGCGTTCGGGGCTAGACAGACATACTGTAAAGAGTCCATGCTCCCAAGAGCATACAGTTTAGGTCAGTGGTTTTCCAACTTTTTTTCTGGCGACCCAGTTGAAGAAAATTTTTGATGCCTGCGACCCAGTGGAGCTGGGGATGAGGGGTTTGGGGTGTAGGAGGGGCTCAAGGCTGGGACAGAGGCTTGGGGTGCGGGGATGAGGGCTGCAGGATGGGGCCAAAAATGAGAAGTTCAGAGTTTGGGAGGGGGCTCTGGGCTGGGGCAGAGGGTTGGGGTGTGGGATAGGGTCAGGGTTCTGGGCTGCAGGGTGCAGGTTCTGAGGTGGGGCCAGGGATGAGGGGTTTGCGGTGCAGGAGGGGGCTCCAGGATTGGGGGGGGGCTCAGGGCTGGGGCAGGGGATTGGGGCATGGGCTTACTTCTGGCGGCTCCCAGTCAGCAGCGCAGCCGAGGTACAGAGGCAAGCTTCCCATCTGTCCTGGTACCGCAGTCAGCGCTATGCCCTGGAAGCGGCCAGCAGCAGGTCCGGCTCCTAGGTGGAGGTGTGCAAGTGGCTCCACGTGGCTGTCACCCGCAGGCACCCCCCCTCAGCTCCCATTGGCCGGGAAGCAGCCAATGGGAGTGCGGAGCCGGTGTTCAGGGTGGGGGCAATGCGCAGATCCCCATGGCCTCCCCTGTCTAGGAGCCAGACCTGCTGCTGGCTGCTTCCAGGGCACAGCGCAGTGTCGCAGCCTGCCTTAGCTGGGCAGCACCATCGACAGGACTTTTAACGGCCTGGTCAGCGGTGCTCATCAGAGCTGCCATGATCCAGTCCCTTCCATTCTGAGTTGTGACCCACGGTTTGAAAACCACGGATCTAAGTTATGGCAAGATGCAACAAGTTGATGAAACAGACAGTAGAAGAGAGAGAGAGAGGGAGGATGACTTAGCAAAAAAAAGAAGTATATTATTTTCCAATAAGCATTACTGTCACTCTCTCTTATTCCCCATCCCTCTCTTCTGTTTTCCTCCTATTTCTTATCCCCTGGTGTGGCAGGGCAGGGGTAAACCCCTTTAAGGCCCTGCCAAAATGCTGGCTGCAGCCTGCTCTCTGGCCAGGAGGCCAGGGGTAGAGACACAGGGATTCAGCAGAGAGCCCAGCTGCAAGCCCTAATGAGGGCTGGCTCAGAGGAACATGCTGAGCTAAGTACTGACAGCTGGGCTGAGGCACAAGAGGGCTATAAAAGCCCCAGGCAAACCTCAGTGAGTAAGCTATCCTGGGAGGAGATGGGATGGTGGTATTGCTGTCTCCTTACCAAAGAAGGATGCCTCAAAAGCCAGAAGACCCTGGGGAGGGTCTGTGGGGCACTAGCTGTTGGGAGATCTAGGAACTGCACAAACACTGTAAATAAAGACACTTGGGTGATCCAGCAGAAGAAGGCATGGAAGATTCTTTATTATACCAGCCTAGACACCGGGCGCAGGCTCAAGAGGGAGGAAGCCTGCAGAGACCCTGTGACACCTGGGCACCAGAAGTTGCCCAGTTTTGTGGAAATTAGAGTGGCAACAGGCCTGTTTGACAGAGAGAAATCTAGATTTGGGAGTCTTATGGGGATCCAGGAAGTGGGCAGGCAAAGCCCGCCTACTGCTAAAGGATCCCCCCCAGCCTAAGGGGTGGGGAGTCCACAAGACCTGGAAAACCAAATAATTAGGGGGGACAACTAATGAACAACAGGGACAGGAGTGCGGTCAAGGGGTCAAACAAAGGGAACCTGATGGGGACACCGAGCAGAGAACCCCGGACAGCGCCCACTGCTCCTCAAAGGCATCAAGGGAGTCAGTGGACGCCGCCCAGAGGAACTCTGCCCGGAGGCGTGAACGAACAGAGGATCGGAAATAGGCCCCACAGTCACAGGAGACTCCATCGGCCAACCTCCTCACCCTGGTTTTATAGATGGCCACTTTAGCCAGGGCCAGGAGGAGGTTGACCAGGAGGTCCTGCGACTTAGTGGGGCCAAAATCTTCCTGGATCCCAATAAGACTCCCAAACCTAGATTTCTCTCTGTCAAACAGGCCTGTTGCAACCAAAATCTTAACAAAATATTCGTGAGGAGCCGGAATAGGGGCTGCAGCCTGGCGCACTCCAGATAGATGTGCACCAGGGTTTCCCTCATGCCGCAAAAGAGGCAGGTGTCCGGGATTGGGGTGTAGGATTGAGAGTCGGAGGCAGTGGTCATGATAGTGGTCTCTCCTACCTTCTAGGACTTTTCAGCTTGGAAAAAGTCTCCTTTTTTCCAAGCTGAAAAGTCCTAGCCTCTTTAATCTCTCCTCACACTGGACCCATTCCAAACCCCTAATCATTTTAGTTGCCCTTCTCTGAACCTTTTCTAATGCCAGTATATCTTTTTTGAGATGAGGGGACCACATCTGTACGCAGTATTCAAGATGTGAGCGTACCAAGGATTTATACAAGGGCAATAAGATATTCTCTGTCTTATTCTCTATCCCTTTTTAAATGATTCCTAACATCCTGTTTACTTTTTTGACTGCCGCTACGCACTGCGTGGATGTCTTCAGAGAACTATCCATGATGACTCCAATATCTCTCTCCTGATTTGTTGTAGCTAAATTAGCCCCCATCATATTGTATGTATAGTTGGGGTTATTTCTTCCAATGTGCATTACTTTACATTTATCCACATTAAATTTCATTTGACATTTTGTTGCCCAATCATTTAGTTTTGTGAGATCTTTTTGAAGTTCTTCACAGTCTGCTTTGGTCTTAACTATCTTGAGTAGTTTAGTGTCGTCTGCAAACTTTGCCACCTCATTGTTTACCCCTTTCTCCAAATCATTTATGAATAAGTTGAATAGGATTGATCCTAGGACTGACCCTTGGGGAACCCCACTAGTTACCCCCAGAGGTGAAAGTAACTTAAAGTACTTACCAGTACTCCGGAGTCTTGAGTGGGGGGGCAGGGGCGTGGCCTCGACCAGAAGAGGCGGGGCCTTTAAATACCTGGGCCCTTTAAATCAAGATTTAAACGCCCCAGGGCTGCGGCTGGGAGCCCCAGGGCCTTTAAATCACCCCTGGAGCTACCAGCTGCAGAGGCAGCTGGGAGCCCCAGGGCTCAGGGGCAATTTGAAGGACCCTGGGCTCTGGCCACCGCTACCTCAGTGGAGCTTGGGCGCTTTAAATCATCGCTGGAGCCCTGCCACCACTACCCCAGGGCTCTGGCAGTGGGGCTTGGGGGGTGTTTTAAAGGGCCCAGGGCTCCCTGCAGCGGCTGGAGCCCCTGGCTGTTTAAATCACTGCTGGAGCCCTGCCGTCGCTACCCCGGGGCTCCGGCAGCAGGGCTCGGACGGTGCTTTAAAGGGCCCAGGGCTCCCTGCAGCGGCTGAAGCCCCGGACCCTTTAAAGCACTGCCCGAGCCCCACTGCCAGAGCCCCTGGGGTAGTGGGGGCAGGGCTCTGGTGGCACTTTAAAGGGCCCGGAGCTCCGGCCGCTGCGAGGAGCCCCGGGCCATTTAAAGCGCCAGCCTGGGGAAGCCGGTCTGGTCCAGCATGGTGTACTGGCTCTTGCCGGTACGCCGTACCAGACCATACTGGCTTACTTTTACCTCTGGTTACCCCTCTCCATTTACCATTTAGTCGTACCCTTTGTTTCCTGTCTTTTAACCAGTTCTCAATCCATGAAAGGATCCTCCCTCTTATCCCATGGCAACTTAATTTACATAAGAGCCTTTGGTGAGGGACCTTGTCTAAGGCTTTCTGGAAATCTAAATACACTATGTCCACTGGATCCCCCTTATCCACATGTTTGTTGACCCCTTCAAAGAACTCTAATAGATTAGTAAGACATGATTTCCCTTTACAGAAACCATGTTGACTTTTGCCCAATAATTTATGTTCTTCTATGTGTCTGACAATTTTATTCTTTACCGTTGTTTCAACTAATTTTCCTGGTACTTACGCTAGACTTACCAGTCTGTAATTGCCAGGATCATCTCTAGAGCCCTTTTTAAATATTGGCGTTACATTAGCTATCTTCCAGTCATTGGGTACAGAAACTGATTTAAAGGACAGGTTACAAACCATAGTTAATAGTTCTGCAATTTCACATTTGAGTTCTTTCAGAACTCTTGGGTGAATGCCATCTGGTCCCGGTGACTTGTTACTGTTAAGTTTATCAATTAATTCCAAAACCTCCTCTAACGACACTTCAATCTGTGACAATTCCACAGATTTGTCCCCTACAAAGGACGGCTCAGGTTTGGGAATCTCCCTAACATCCTCAGCCGTGAAGACTGAAGCAAAGAATTAATTTAGTTTCTCCACAATGACTTTATCGTATTTAAGTGCTCCTTTTGTATCTTGATTGTCCAGGGGCCCCACAGGTTGTTTAGCAGGCTTCCTGCTTCTGATGTACTTAAAAAACATTTTGTTATTACCTTCTGAGTTTTTGACTATCTGTTCTTCAAACTCCTTTTTTGGCTTTTCTTATTATATTTTTACACTTAATTTGGCAGTGTTTATGCTCCTTTCTATTTACCTCACTAGGATTTTACTTCCACTTTTTAAAAGATTCCTTTTTATCTCTCACTGCTTCTTTTACATGGTTGTTAAGCAACGGTGGCTCTTTTTTTAGTTATTTTACTGTGTTTTTTAATTTGGGGTATACAGTTAGTCTGGGGCCTTGTCTACACTAGAAAAGTATAGCTATATCAACAAATTCTCCTAGTGGAGACTCAGTAAAGCAATGGGGCATGCAAATTCTCTCTCTCTGCTGACATTTGGTAGAATTTAAAAGAAAACTGAGGCAGGGACTAGTTCTCATTTTCAGCCTTCAGATTGAGTTATCAACTCAGCCAGGTTGAGCTATCACTGCACCTAGAAGGTTTAAGTGCAGATCAGCAACTTGTCTGGTGAGCTGCAAGCTTCTCAGCTTTAGTTCCTCAGACCAGGGTTTTGGTTGTATCAGGCTGTTTCCCAGTAGAATTTTTCTGTAGGCTTCCTAGGCCTGGTCTACACTTAAAAGTTTTACTGGCACAGATATGTCAAGAGTGTGGAAAAAAATCACACAGACCTCCAACCAACATAGTTATGACAGTTATACCAACAAAACGTTTTGTTCCCAGTATAGTTTTTTTGTTCAGGGAACCAATATAAACTATACTGGCAAAATAAATCTTTTGCTGTCTAAGCTGTGTCTCCACTAGGAGGATTTGTTGATATAGCTATACTTTTCTAGTGTAGACAAGGCCCAGACTAAACACCCCTCCTCTGCTCCCCTACACAAGCAGCTGAGCAGACCTGTCTTTGTTTTCCTGTTGGAAAGAGGGGTGTTTGTTGGTGTGTTTTTCTCTGCTTCTCCTCCTGGATGAGATGGGATTTTTCCTGTTTGAAGTCCCTGTCAAAGTCAAAGCCACTTTGTGTTTCCTGCCATCCAAAAATTGGTACTGATAGTGAAGTCAAACTGATGCTGAGCTGAAGTCAAAGCCAAGCTCCCAGGGTTGCTGCAGTTCAGTTTCAAAATAGCAGGCTCTGCTGCTGTTCTCCCATGCAGGTGCTGCAGGGACCTATATAGCTTCTAAGCAGCAGCTGGACTCTGTCACCCAATTGGGATTATGTCTTCGGGAGCCATTCCTCTTGTGGAGATAGGGATGATGAGGGGTGACTGCCATTCCATCACTTGTGTGTTGTGGTTTGAGGGGGGGAAGGAGGGGAGGGGATCATCATGATAACATCTTCCTTCCTGAATCCCATACATGTCTTGATTTCTGCTTTCCCTGAGGTCGTATATGCTCTAGATTTGCCTGAGGCTCAGAACCCAACATTATGGGTACAGTATAAAATCCCAGTTAGAATAGAATAGTCTGGAGTTGAGTTAGGGCTTGTCTACACAAACATTTAGTTTGTGGCAAGCTGGGGTGTGAATCTACCTTGTGTTAACCCGCTGCGCACTAACTGTTCACGTGGACCCTTCTGATGCACACTTAACAGTTCCTCAGTGCACTTTGATCTAGTCCTGTTTCAAAGTGGGGGTAGATCATAGCACACCAAGGAACTTTTAGTGCATGTCAGCAGGGTCCACGTGGACAATTAGTGCATGGCAAGCTATTGAGGGATTGATTGATACCACAGGTTGCTGTGAACTAAATGTTCATGTAGAAAAGCTCTGAGGCAGCCATTGTCCAGATCTAGATTGACCTCTCTGCCAGAGGCTAGCAAGGTTTGGGCAGATGACACCATGAGAAACTCCATACCAGTAATTGTGACTGTATGAAATCCCGACACCATTCCCCAACTCACCCCCAAACTCTGAGCCACAGGGAACAAATCAGCCTTTCTCGTCATCACTCATTCAGGGGAGCTGGCATTTACAGGCAAACAGGAAAAGAGGCCAAAGGGAGCCCTGCGTACAGTGTGAATGAACTGGAGTAACCCCTTCTCCTTTCTCCTTCTCTCAGTTACAGGACCAAGGGCATCCGGCAGCCCACAGGGAGGGAGGGAAGGAGCAGAAAAGCACAGCCCATTCTGAGAACTCACAGGCCTGAAAGTACTCACACTCACTCACACTCTCTCTCTCTGCTTGTGCTGCTGCGGGCTCTTCAGGCCTCCCAGGCTCTGGGTGGGAGATCACTGTCAGGGCAAAGGCAAAACCTCAGCCATTGGCACTGAAGGAAAAAAGGAACTAACAAGAGAGACAGGCAGGAGGGAGGCTTTGCTGCAGGACCAGGTAGGTGAGCTGGAGGGCTGCTTGTAGGGCAGTTATTGGGTGGCTTAGGGGTTTTTTTATTTTGGGGACTTTGTGGGCTCTGGTGTGAGATTGGAGTTGGCCACATCTGAATCCAGTCTGCTTTGGGACTTGGAAATGAGCATTCCTAGCACAGAGATGCCCATGGTCTCTCCTGGAAGGGAACAATCCCCTGTTCACTGAAGGATTTAGGACAATGTGAGATATTATGGTCAGGGGGACACCTGCAAGGGTAGAAGCGCAGGAGCTGCCAGAAGTGAGGCTGTGCACTGAAGTAGAGTAGAGAAAAGTCTCCAGGTCTGATCCTGGCCTGGCCTGGATTATTATACATTAACTCCTCACTTAAAGTCGTCCAGGTTAACATTGTTTCGTTGTTACATTGCTGATCAATTAGGGAACATGCTTGTTTAAAGTTGTGGAATGCTCCCTTATAACGTTGTTAGCAACCCGTTGCAGCTAGCTGATGGGGGCTTGGAACCAGGGTAGACCGGCAGCCCCCCATCAGCTCCCCGTTGCCCTAAATTCCCTGTGCGGCAGTAGGCTATCAGTTGCCAGCAGTTCAGCTGTCCCTCCCCCACTGCCGTGTGCTGCTCCTGCCCTCTGCCTTGGAGCTGCTCTCTGGAGCCTCCTGCTTGCTGTGTGTGTGGGGGGGGGGGGGAAAGAGCGGGGCTAATGTCAGGGTGTGCTCCTGCTCCTGCAGCCCGCTTACCCCATATCTCCATGGGGCGGGGGGGATGGGGATGGGGATGAGGATGGGGATGGGACACGACAGGGCTCAGGATGGAGGAAGCTTCCTGGCAGCAGCTTCTGTCTCAACTTGCTGATCTACTTAAAAAGGCAGTGTACTTAGTGCGGTCAGCATACTTAAAAGGGCAATGCGCATCTCTCTCTCTCTCTCTCCCACACAGTGTGTGTCTCTGTCTGCCATGCTGTCTCCCCTCCCTCCATTTGTGCTGCCTTGTAGACTGTGAGGCTACATTAACAACAGTGGGTTAACCTTTGAGGGCTCAGCTGATTGCTAGTTCATCATTTAGCAGTAAGGCATTCCCTGGGAAATATCCATCTCTCTGACTCAACCCCCTGAACCAAGCTTCACAATCATCAGCCCTGTGTACCAGTATTAAATTGTTTGTTTAAAACTTATACTGCGTGTGTGTGTGTATATATAATATAGTCTTTTGTCTGGTGGAAAAAAAATTTCCCTGGAACCTAACCCCCTCCCCCCCATTTACATTAATTCTTATGGGGAAATTGAATTTGCTTAACATCGTTTCGCTTAAAGTCACAAATTTTCAGGAACATAACTACAACGTTAAGTGAGGAGTTAATGTATTTATTATTTGTATTGTGGTAGTGTCTAGAGGTCCCGGCCCGTTTGTTTTAGGCCCTGTGCAAACATAACAAAGAGACAGTCCCATCTCTGTTACTTCAGTTCTGTATTTCTTCCTGCCTGGGATAAAATTAAATTGTTTGAAGCCTGTTCTCATTGCCCCTTTATAATCATATAAGAAACATGCCAGGGGCATCTCACTCACACCAACTCAGTAGAGAGGTATTGGTAAATATCTTGGGACTTCTCTTCAGTCGTGGCAAAATGCAGTGGCCAGACCAGTTTGTGGAAGTTCAGAGGAATAACCTGACTCTCCCTTTGACCGTCCCATTCTTCCCCTGCTTTGCTTTGTGATCCAGGATAGGCTGCTGCATTTGACAGAGGCTGGAGGAGAGGTTGCATCTGTACCAGGCTTTTGGGAAGCCGTGGGCAGTGTTTTGCATCATCAACATTAAAGGCAGGAATGAATCCCATGTGTTCATCTAGTTCACACCTACTATCTCTCTGTAGGATTAGTCCCTAGAGGGAAAGTTCCAGGACTTTAGCGAGTCTGCTTTTCAGTGTCCTAAGTAATGAGGCTTCTCCACTTTCCTTGAGTGATTACTCCATAGTCTAGTAGATCTTACCATTAAGATGTTTTTTCCCCCTGATATTCAGCTTAAATTTCCCCTTCTTAGTTTCATCTCACTTATCCTATCTTCCACCCTAAGTAAGTCCTCCTTTCCTTGGTATTTACATTCCTCAGGTACTTGTACACTGTTATATCTCCCTGCCCCCCTCCAGTCCTCCATAAGACAAGTTATATTTAGTTGTTTCAGTCTCTTTCTTCTGTTGCTTTTCTCTGTACTCCCTCTAGTTTGTGGACATCTTTCTGGTACTGAGATGTCAAAACTGCTACATTATTTTAGATGGAGTCTCCTGAAAGCTGTATAGGGAGACACTATTCTCTGTTCGCTCCAGGACCTTAGGCGTAGACCCAGAGCTGATCTCTGTTTTCCCAGAACTGTACAGAGAGGGGCTATCCCCCTGCTCGATGAATGTTTAGACACTGCAAAACTGAATTGCCTTTTATGCTATCCTGTTGCATTGCGAGCACCTATCTAGTGTGCAGTCCACTATCACTAGGCATCACTGCTTCCCAGGTTTTCCCCTCCCATCATGGATCTTGGTTTTGAGTTATTTTTCCCCTGAAGTACAAGCTGTGTTTCCCCAGGCTGAGTCTCACTTTATTTTCTGCCTGTGTGTCTAATTTCTCTAGGTCTCTTTGGGTTATTTCTCTCTCCTGACAGGGTGCTAGCAATTCCTTCCAGTTTAGCATGACCTATGCCTGTCATTAACATACTCTTTACCTTCTTAACAGATACTTGCTGATGATATTAAATCAGACCAATCTTAACACTGGTTTCACCAGCAGAGCCTGAGAAAAGAGTGCTGTAGAGACGAGGAGGAACGAGCAAGCCAGTGAGAGCTGGAAAGAACCTCTTGCTTCCAGAGACCTGCTCAGAGGAAGTACTAAGGCCTTTTAGGAAGTTTGTGAAAATCTGCTAGATAGTATAAAAGAGAAGGTGCTCATTAGAGCACCAGATCCCTGGACAACATCCACTCTTCTGATGGAAGAGAATGGGTCTGTCTGTGTATGTTTTTATGCTGTCCTATCACAATGCAAGCTCCTACATAGTGCTGTAACACTTACTCTGTGGGACTCTACTAGATCCAGACCCCAACCCAATGCTTTGTTTTTTATTTCAGCCAATTGGACCTGAAGCCAGTTTTCTGCAAACATGACAGTGTCATAGCTGAGCCATTGTAAATTAAGATTTCAGAAAACTTTTTGTGGGATACTGTGGGCCCAGCTTTCAAAGAGAGGATCAAATTGGCTCTTTGATGCCCAAATGTGTATTTTACAAGTTTGAACCCATTTAGGAGCCTAAATACAAAATTTGGGCACATGTCTTAAGTATCTACATTTGAAACCTAGGACTGTCTATCAAATGCACTTGTTCACTTGGTCATATTCACAAAGGCTCCTGTGCTGTTATACAGGAGTATGCATAAAGGCATAATTCCACTGACACATATGGGGAGACATGTGCTTGTGAGCACAGTCACATTAACACATGGACGCACACACAAGTACAGTTTCTCTGACAGAGAGTGTCCATGCACACGGGAGTGCACACAGGTGAGAAGCATACAGGCATATTTATGCTAACAGTCATATGGATGGTTTCACATATATGCCCCAGGCATACAGGCGCAATCCCTCCGTCACACACATGCACACCCATTCTTTCAGCAGGTGGCTGGCTAATGCTGCAGTGACATCGTGTTCTGGTCAGCATCCCATGTTTTGTACCACCCCACAAATTTTCACAAACTTCCTAAAAGGCTTCAGCATGTCCTCTGAGCATCTGTTACTGGGGGAGGAAGAGGCTGTTCCAACTCTTGCTGGCTCTTGTCTCTCATTCCTTCTGTGGTCTACAGCACACTTTTCCTAGGCTCTCTTTAGGGGAACACATGCCTGGAACAGGGACTGTATGTAAAAAGCTGATTTGTATTTTCTGAGGAAGGCTTGTGGCACCTGAGGCTCAGGGCTTCTCCCAGAATGCATTGGTCCTTCCAGGAAGGCCAAGGGAGTTAGTGGGATTGGGGGTGAGAGAAAGGCAGTCATACCTAGCAGGGTAGAAGTCATTGTGACTACTTCTGGGCTACTTGGCTTATTGTGCACAAACTGCACTCTACGCAAGGTCATCTCCTTTACTTGTATCTTTTGTAGCTAGGGGACAGAATTTAGACATATTCCAGGCAGCTGTGACTGTTGATTACTGATCAGATGGAAGATTTCCAGAATGAATGGAGGGGAAGTTCTCTTGGGAATTGGAATGGGACTGTTGCCTGTTGGATGGGGTGGGAGCTCAGGCTGTGGGGGTTAGTCCCTGTGGAGGAACAGATAAGAGCCCTGGCTGTATAGAGAGTTTTTGTGTGAGACAGGAGTGGAGCCCTTGCCGTGGGAGTGGGAATGCTGGCTGCAGGGGTTCTGTGGGAATGAGGGTGGGAGCACTCACTGCAGCGGACAAGGCTGAATGCTGTGGCTTGTATCATGATAGTTTATGGGTATTTTGCCTACAGTTTGAAACACAAGGGTTACCAAAGTGCTGAACTTGGGACTTTCGGTCTCTGAGTTGTTCAGCTGTCTCCAGGAGGGGTGGGGGGGAAGAGAGGGGGAAGAAGCTGGTGCCAGCACATCTCGGAAGTGCTTGGCGCCTTGATCTGAGACATGAATGACAGTTTGTGGGAGAACTGCTTCCCCCAGCCTTTCACCTAGATTGACTTCCTCCTTGGAGACTGCACTCAGTGGAGTTCTCTGTTCCAGATGCTGCATTTGGGAGTGAGAGGTTGCCCTGTTTTATCATTTTGCCAGCTCTGGTTTTCAGAACTGGCACCAGGAATTGGGACCAACAGGTGGGGCAGCACCACAGGCTGTATCAGGAAGGTTAAGTTTTCCTTTTGCAGGTTCAATTAGCATCACTGTTTTACATTTGTAATTGAATTTTAGGTGCAAATCTGGGCACTTACAATTCTTAACTACCCGATTGCTGGTACAAAAGGGAGGTGGAACTTCAACCCTTTGGAAACTTAGCCCTAAATCTTTATGTTGTCTCCTGTGACATCTCCTGGTGACTTGTAGGGTGCATAGAAGTCCAGCTTTCGGTAGGATTTGCCTAGACCTGTGTTAAGGTGGGAGGCAAGTAGCCATCTCTCTGACTCTGACCTACTGTTAGTGCATGGAATGGGGACGCTTGAGTTGGTTTCGTAGCATGAAGACAATAATTTATTTGTGTTCAGGGTGAGCACACAGAGATTCCAGCCTAATGAGAGAGAGAGGGGAATTAGAAAAGATACTTTAAAAAAATTGAAAATGAAAATCAGCCCCCATTACTCTGTTGCACAGGCTTCCCCTCTCCCTGTCACCTCTGATGGTCCACTGCCAGGGCTGCTCTGCTATAGCCACCCTAGCTGCCCTGGAAGGTCCTGCTGACTCAGTCTCCCCACCCACTACACAGATGTTATGGCTTGCATTTAGGTCAAACACCATCAGCTTGAAGCTGCTACTGAATTCATGTAAAAGGAAAATGCAGTGCTTTGGGGAAGGCTTCTCTGGAGTATCTCTGCTCCCAGCTGTCCCCGGCCTCCTTACACTGGGAAAGTTAGGCATCCTCTGTTCGCCCTTCCTATGGATAACTGCAGACTACTCATGCACAGACAGGGAGCGTCGTGTCTCTTCTGTCAGAAACTGAAGCGTCGTGTCTCTTCTGTCTCTTTGGGCTCGAAATACCCAGCCAACAGCTAGTTCCGCTCTTGTTATATGTGTTGGCCCTGTTTGCACATTGAAGACATTTCACTTTGGAAATTTCACCAGGCAGATATCCCTGTCCTCCTCTTTGGTTCTGGGTGTCTGGTCTTCTTCCCTATTTCGTAGCATACATAGGCTGGCTGCACTGGAATGCTTAATCATCGAAAGTAACAGGAGCCCAAGCAGTCATTCAGTTCTTCAGTTGCAGAACTGGCCCCTTCCTCTAGTAATATTCACAGAGCTGCTGTGGTCTATAGGGTAATTCTTTAAAATAATTAATATTTTTTTGAATGAATCTTCCCCATAATTTTAAATTCATGAACAATGGTGTGCTCAGCAGAATCTACCCTCAGGGCAAGTATACTCAGCTCTCTGCCTGTCACACCCAAACATGCCTGGACGTGCTGCTCACAGCTGTGCCAATGCAGAGCAAATGTGGGAGTAAGAACAAACAGTGGGTGTGGGGTTTATTCATCTTCAGATCCCATCCCCATCCTCATTCTGTTCACTACAGCATTTACATCGGCGTGGTTTTCAAGCCAGCTGTAACTATCCACTTTGTGCCTTTGGGCATAAAGGCACCGGGAGCCTTCTTGCATTTCCCCAAACCCAGATACATTAGCTCACTATCCTGCATGTGGGGATTTTTTATTCTTTCTGCCAGTTCATGGGTTTCCCTTTTGCTGCCATTGTATTTCTGCTGGAGTATCTATTTCTCCAGTCGCTCAGGGACTAATGAATATGTGCACCAAAGGGAGAGGGACTCTCTACTCCTTCTATTGTCCCTATCAAGGCTAAGGCGTTGTGTACACAGATCATGTTTTAATATGGCCTGTGGGCATTAAATCTCCTGTATTTGTTATCTGGCAGAATATAATGGAACCAGGCAGGTGTCCAGTAGACTCAATCATATGTCTCAATTTATACTTGTTGGTTCCACTGGGGACATTGCAGTAGTCTTTGGATTGTCTATACTTGAAAAGCTGCATTAGTTGAACTAAATATTAGATAGATTTTAAATCTGTCCAGTCAAATTGGTACAAACCCTTAATATAGATGGACTTAAAACTGCTGTAATCCTTAAGCTTGCACTGGTAAATTGCTGAATTAAGCTAAACTGATAAATGAATATTAAACCAGTTTAGGTAGGTCTACATTAGGAGTTTGCAATGGTTTAACTAGACTGATTTAAACTTAGTCTAGTTAAACTGGTCCAACTCTTTGTATAGATGAGAGCCTTTGAGGAATTTGACTAGGTCTTTTTCTCAATATGGCTGTAGACTGATGTTCTGCTCTTGCAGTGGACTTAAACAATGGATGTGGACTTTGTGTTTCCCAAGTGTCTGAGAGGGGAGCCCTTTAGATGGCATCTTTGATGGTGAATGCATTTGCCTGAAGAAGGATTATAGCCATTTTCCATAGATCTGATGTAGGAGTTTTATCTCCTGCTATAGTTTGTACCTGTGCTCTAAATCAGTGGTTCTCAGCCAGGGTACTTGTACCCCTAGGGGTACGCAGAGGTCTTCCAGGGGGCACATCAACTTGTCTAGTTTTACAACAGGCTACCTAAGAACTACTAGTGAAGTCAGTACAAACTAAAATTTCATACAGATGATGACTTGTTTCTATTGCTCTATATACTGAAATGTAAGAACAATATTTATATTCCAATTGATTTACTGTATAATGATATGGTAAAAATTAGAAAGTAAACACTTTTTCAGTCATAGTGGGCTGTGACACGTTTGTGTATTTTTATGTCTGATTTTGTAAGCAAGTAGTTTTTAAGTGAGGTGAAACTTGGGGTACGCAAGACAAATCAGACTCCTGAAAGGGGTACAAAAGGTTGAGAGCCATTGCTTTAAATGACATTGATCCTGAGCACAGCACAGGGCAGCTGTTAGTATCACAATGAAGATTTTCTTGTAGTTTAATTGTAAAGACCTTACATTCTTTATAATGTGAGCTCCTCAAGGCACATCACAAAATCCATCATTGCTGGCACTGATTAGCAGCACCTTACTGGCAGGTTCAACACAGGACAAAGGATGTGGAGATTGGAATATCCCTCTCACAGACTTGGGGATATCCCTGCAGGTCAGGGCTGAGGTTCAGTGGTGATCTGTGTGATAGAGAAAGCTTGTCCTGCAGTGGTAGATATTCTGGGGATAAACAGAGGATTCGTTCTCCAGGATCTGCTAAATCTTGTAACTTTCATCACATTCACATAGGGTTTTAAGGAAATAAACATAAATAACAAGGCTGGTCGTCTCTTTGTTGAATGATGGAGCAAGGCCTCAAAGTATAGCTGGATTGGTAGCCCCTGAAATAAAATTCTCTCCTCTTATGCGTCTGTTTTTCTCCACAGGCATCTCCAGTCAGTTTTTAAACAGCAGAGAGAACCTAACAGCCTTGAAGACTTCTGCAGCCTTACACACAGCAGTAACCATGCTACAGAGATGAAATGATAGTGAGTCTTGCCAGTGTACCCCATGGGTCCCACACAGCTTGCTGCACAGGATCATGGGAAAAGGGTGGCAAGTGTATTTGAAATGGAGGAGGAAGGTTTTTCACTCTTCCATGGCTCGGAGATCCCCCCCGAGCATGCAGGTAAGGCAGTCCTTGTGACATCCACACACTGTGAAGGTGGTGTGCTCACTGAATCACATACATAATGCCTGCTTAGCAAAATCCTAGGGTTTGATCCATTACATGCAGGGCACTTGATGGGATAAGGAAATAGAAGAAGAGTTGTCAGTTGGTGGGGGGAAGGATGGGGTTCTCCAGCATGTAAATGGTGACAACAGATGTGCTGTAATGTACTGGCTTTGTGTGTATATGTGCATGTGATGTTGTCCTCTGTCTAGTGGCTGAGCCCACAGGGAATAAAAAAGACGGACTTCTGTCAGTCATGGGAGATCTTGGGATTTAGGAGTGGATGCAAGGGTTCTTGCATGGGGAGGTATATGCAGGAGGTAGAAGAAGAGAACACTTCAGGAATCCAAGGATTAGTTGAATTAGTGCCATGTGGCCCCCACTTCAGCAGTATTTGCCCTCTTGGCTGGTTGTCCAAGGCTTCCCTTCATGGGTGTTGTCTGCTTTAGTCTGCGTTTTCCATAGCACCCTCTTTTCAGCCCCTCTTTTCCTGTGACTCTTGGGCTGCTGAGCCATATTTCAATATCCTCTCAATGGGGTTTGAGTGCCATTGAGGTAATGAAGTGCTGAAGTCTTGCTCTGCAAACACCTTTGTATAGCGTTGCACATTGTTGCCTCAGGGGGCAGGGGAGAGGGTGCTGAGTGGAAGTGAGAGCACCGGAGACAAATTTTTAAAAAATAGATTTTCTGTACAGTCTGGGATTTGGCTTTAGATTTGGACTTCTCCTCTTTGCAGCTCTTTCATATGCCACTGAAGGTCACTCCCACCTTGTCAGACTTACAGAGAGGTGAAAGTGAAAAAGGGTATCTAGTTTGAACACATCTAACTCTTGGGGCTGGAAGCAGCAGGGGCTGCCTCTTCCCATTCCCATCCCCCAAAAGTCTGAAATGTGGCATAAAAATGGGAGCAGTGTTGTGCTCAGGTTTGGGCAGCAGTTGACATTTCTAGTAGCTCTAGGTAAGAGAAGGAGTTCTCATCCAGATGGATAGTGGGAGAGATCTGGGCTGAAACTGACTCTAATCCCCAGGATGTACCTGTGCCGCCATGGGTGGGAGTGGATTTGCGCTAGGGCACTGGCTTTTCTAGGGAACAGGTTGTCTTGGCCTATTCACAGCCTCCACTTATCTTATCCTTCCTCTTTTTCCATCTCTGTAGAACATCTACCCCTGAAGCGGAAGAAGGGTCCAGCCCCCAAGATGCTGGGGAATGAAGTGTGCAGTGTATGTGGGGACAAGGCCTCAGGCTTCCACTACAATGTGCTGAGTTGCGAGGGCTGTAAGGGCTTCTTCCGCCGCAGCGTCATCAAGGGTGCCCAGTATGTCTGCAAGAATGGTGGCAAGTGTGAGATGGACATGTACATGCGCCGCAAGTGCCAGGAGTGCCGGCTGCGCAAGTGCCAGGAGGCAGGCATGCGGGAGCAGTGTGAGTGCAGGGGAGGGAGGCATGCGGGAGCAGTGTGAGTGCAGGGGAGGGAGGCATGCGGGAGCAGTGTGAGTGCGGGGAGGGAGGCATGCGGGAGCAGTGTGAGTGCAGGGGAGGGAGGCATGCGGGAGCAGCGTGGGTGCAGAAACACTTGTGGGGACGTAGAGTCATTGTGGACTATGCCAGAGCGGTGAGGCTGTTAGTGGAGATATTGATGCTGCCAGTGCATATAGTGGCCATGCTGCCTGGTATCTACGTGGCTGGGAAAGGGGACTGTTTACTCTGAAACAATTTAAAAATAACCTTCAGAGGCACAGCTGCCCACACACCAATGAAGTTCTTGGCAAGCTGACTGCCTTGTGATTCTGAGTGTGTGAAGTGTCATTATGCTGTCTGCATAGTCAGCATTATTGCAAGCACTTGCCATGCTTGTCACACACCTTGCATCCACACACACAAGTTGTAACAAGTGCACAAATATTGCCACACCGTTGCAACTGCACTTACACATGCCCAGTTCTGGCACTCAATTTTACTTCCTACACTGGGTTGCTCTGCTCTGTTGCAGTGCTAGTGTAGACCGGGAGCTCAGTCTACCTGCTACAGTCCCTCAGTGCTCCTGCCCACCTTTCAGTGACAGCTCAGAGAACTAGCTCTGTCATATGTCAAGCCACCTTGTAGGACATGTAGGCTCAAGAGAAACTCAGTTGGTACTCGGCTTGTCTGGTTTCCCCCTTCCCCACACCCCAAAGCGCAGAGCAGTGAAAAAGGATACACAGTGAGCCATAGCACACAGAGCCATGCTCTAAATCAATATATATACTGCACTGGGGATTGGTGTAGCCATTTGGATTCTGCCTCAACACCATCACTCATACTCCTGAGAGCAGGAGAAGGGACACAGCAAAAACACAGCAAAACTATTCCTGTCCCTACATCTCACTCACATTCTGCAAGTAAATCCCAGATCACTTCCTAGTGGTTCAACACTTACTTGTTGTGTTGCGGGAAATAACTAGGCAGCATCTCCTCCCATCATCTGCACTGTCCTGCCAAACTTGGGCCCATTCCACTCCTGTCTCTGGATTCTTTAGGGAAACACAGATACAAACTACTTATAAAGCAAAATCAAAACAAGAAAAAGCAATAATAAAATCCAGCCTCCCCCTCCCCCATCCCCGAATGCACAGCCACCCAAATAGGACAGTGCTTGTAGTAATGGATTCCAGAATATATTGGACAGTAGCTCATGGGGAAGCTGGTGAGCCCCTGCCATGGCATCTGCATGGATTGTGCAAAGGTGTAGCAAGGCATAGGCCCTGTCCTTCATGATGAATGCATGGATCCTTTGGCAGGACAGAACTATAAGAAATAGGCAGTGGAACAAACCAAAACTGAGAACAGATACAAATGGATGTTTTCTACCATCGCCTACAACCTGTATCACATACATGAAAATATACCTATTAGCAAACTTAGGGAGTTGGTAAGTAAGATCCCATGGAAAGGAAGTCTAAGGGTCAAGAGAGTTGACAGTTTTTCAAAGAGACATTATTAAGGGCACAAGAGCAAACTATCCCACTGCGTGGGAAAGATGGAAGTATGGCAAGAGATCACCTTGGCTTAACCAGGAGATCTTCAGTGATCTGAAACTCAAAAACTAGGTCAAATTACAAAGGATGAATATAAACAAATACCACAAGTATATAAGGACAAAATTAGAAAGGCCAAGGCACAAAATGAGATTAAACTATCTAGAGACATAAAGGGTAGGGTGACCAGATGTCCCGATTTTATAGGGACAGTCCTGATTTTTGGGTGTTTTTCTTATATGGGCTCCTATTACCCCCCACCCTGTCCCGATTTTTCACATTTGCTGTCTGGTCACCCTAATAAAGGGTAACAAGAAAACAGTCTACAAATACATTAGAAGCAACATAAAGATCAAGAATAGGGTAGACCCATTATTCAATGCGGGGATGATGACAATAATAGAAAATGTGGAAATGGCAGATGTGCTAAATTATATTTTTCATTCAGTTGTCACTAAAAAGTTTAGTAGTGATTGGTCATCTAACATAGTAAATGCCAGTGAAAATGAGGTAGGATCAGAGGCTAAAATAGGGAAAGAACAAGTTAAAAATTATTTAGACAAGTTAGACGTCTTCAGGTCACAGGGCCTGATGAAATACATCCTAGAATCCTCAAGGAACTTACTGAGGAGAGGTCTGAGCCATTAGTGATAATCTTCAAAAAGTCATGGAAGACAGGAGAGATAGAAAAGGGCAAATATAGTGCCTATCTATAAAAACGGGAACAAGGACAACCTGGGAAATTATAGACCAGTCAGCATAATTTCAGTACCTGGAAAGATAATGGAGCAAATAATTGAGCAATCAGTTTGCAAACATCCAGAAGATAATAAAGTGATAAGTAACAATCAGTGTGGATTTGTCAAGAACAGATTGTGTCAAACCAACCTAATAGCTTTCTTTGACAGGGTAACAAGCCTTGTGGATGGGGGAAAGCCGTAGATGCAGTACTTCTTGACTTTAGTAAGTCTTTTGATACTGTCTTGCATGACCGTGTCATAAACAAATTAGGGAAATACAACCTAGATGGATTTATTATGAGGTGGGTGCAGAACTTGTTAGAAAACTGTTCCTAGAGCGTAGTTAACAATGGTTCACAGTCAAGCTGGAAGGGCATAACGAATGGGGTCCCACAGGGATCAGTTCTGGGTCTGGTTCTGTTCAATATCTTCATCAATGATTTAGATAATGGCATAGAGAGAACACTTATAAAGTTTGTGAACGATACCAAGCTGAGAGGGGTTGCAGGTGCTTTGGAGAATAGGATTAAAATTGAAAATGATATGGACAAACTGGAGAAATGGTCTGAAGTAAATAGGATGAAATTCAGTAAGGACAAATGGAAAGTACTCCACTTAGGAAGGAGCAATCAGTTGCACACATACAAAATAGGAAATGACTGCCTAGGCCTAGGACTGCAGAAGGGGAATTGAGGGTCATAGTGGATCAGAAGCAAAATATGAGTCAACAGTGTAACATTGTTGCAAAAAAAAAACAAACATCATTCTGGGATGTATCAGCAGGTGTGTTGTAAGGAAGACAAGAAGTAATCCTTCTATTCTACTCCATGCTGATTAGGCCTCAGATGGAGTATTGTGTCCAGTTCTGGATGCCACATTTCAGGGAAGATGTGGATAAATTGGAGAAAGTTCAGAGAAGAGCAACAAAAATGATTAAAGGTCTAGAAAACATGACCTATGAGGGAGGACTGAAAAAATTGAGTTTGTTTAATCTGGGAAAGAGAAGACTGAGAGGGGACATAACAGTTTTCAAGTACATAAAAGGGTATAAGGAGGAGGGAGAAAATTGTTCTTGTTAGGATAGGACAAGAAGCAATGGGCTTAAATTGCAGCAAGGGTGGTTTAGATTGGACATTAGGAAATAGTTTCCTGTCAGGGTGGTTAAACACTGGAATAAATTGCCTAGGGAAGTTGTGGAATCTCTGTCATTGTCTAACCTGCTCTTAAAAATCTCCAAAAACCTGTCAGGGATGGTCTAGATAATACTTAGTCCTGCCTTGAGTATAGGGGACTGGACTAGATGACCTCTCAAAGTCCCTTCCAGTCCTATGATTTCATGTATGATATTTTAGGGTGCAGTCCAGACCAGTGAGGATCTGTGTCATCACTTGCCCTGCAACCTGGGGTGCCTCACAATGCTTTGGTGCGGTAGCTTCCAAATTGGGCTCCTCACAAACAGCATGCAGGTCATATCCTGAGTGTCTGTGTGTAGCCATAGCCCTGGTCCAGCAGCTCCGACTCCAGTAGTCTGTCAGCAAACATCAGCTGCACTCTGGCTTCCAGCAGCCTTTGTTAATACTTGCAGGGTGACCCCAACACATTCCCAGTCACAGATTTTCCCCCAAAAGCGTGTGATCTGTACTGACCAACCCTCTCCTGGATAGTCCAGATATATTAGGTCCATTGCCTCTGTAAGGGGATCAACATCTGCTCCCTTAAATGGAGTTACCCAAACAATTCACTACTCTGGATTAGTTTTAATTAAAGAATAAAACAAGTTCATTCAACTACAAAGAGAGAGATTTTAAGTGAGTACAAGTAATGAAGCATTGAAGTAAAAAATGGTTACAAGAAAAATAAAGATAAAACACTTTCTAAACTTAACAAATGAGACTTGGTTCAAGGTGAAGTCCCTTACCACATGTTTTCAGTATGTTGCTGATCAAACCCTCAGGCCAAGAGCTGGTCCCAAAGTCCATAGGCTGTTTCCTTTGTCTTCTTAGACGGAAAAGAGAGATGGACAGGGGGAAATAACTTGGGTGTTTTTGCCTTTCACTTTTACAGTTTAGTTACCCTTTGAAGTGTATTTTCCTGAGTGTTATCCATAGTTAACATTCATTCAAACAGGAAAGGCAGCAACATGGTGTCTGGGGGTGAAAGAGGTTGCATGTTGTTACTTCTCACCTCTGTTTTGCTGAAATGCAGATTTTCCTTGTCTCCTGTCTTCCCCCTCTTGCTGTCTGTGGATCCTGTTTACACCTTTTATGTAAACTGAGGTAAACACACATTTCTTTGTTTAAGACCTGCTTGACCAGTTCTACCTAATCTGGGCTATGTGGGTTTGAACATCTGCCACCAACATCATTTGGGGGAAATCATGACTTTACATATAATTTTGCTACCTACATTTCACCATGAGGATATTGAGAAGCAAGTTTTCAAAGGATACCTTACAAGGCATATTTTGTACAAAGTTGCGTGTAGGGTGTGAATTCTGGGTACATTCAGGAGTGCATTCTGGCACAGAAAGGCAGCTGTCATCTTTGCCCCGGGTGTGTCCACTGTGTTTCCCTGTATCTGGCAGTTGAGTCCACTGTGTGCCCCTTGCTTCTGGCATCACTGCTTGCTCTCTCACTGCAGCCTCTTCTGTCTCCCCCTTTTAGGTGTTTTGTCTGAAGAGCAGATCCGGCTGAAGAAGCTCAAGAAACAGGAGGATGATCAGGCTCGGACAGTGGTTGTGCGCCCGAACCCCCCATCTCCGCCCAACACCCCCTATAAACTGACACCTGAGCAGTTGGGCATGATAGAAAAGCTTGTGGCAGCTCAGCAGCAGTGTAACCAGCGCTCATTCACAGACAGGCTCAAAGTGACGGTACAGGCTCAAAGGGCAGACTCCAAAATATACAGGGAAAGGGGAGGCTGGGGTTATGTGCTAAGTGTAGGGGCGCAGCACAGGAGGGCTCTGCTCTGAGTGTAGGGGGCACGACCTGGGGGCCATGGACTATGTTTACGGAGGAGTAGCATGGGGCAGGGAACGTGTGCTAAGGGTGGGAAGTGTGGGGATTGGGGGGTTAATTGCTAAATTTAGGGGTGTCACAGGGATGGGGAACATGCGCTAATTGTATGTGGGGGTATCAAGGTAGAGGGCTGGGGGATTGTTTTTCTTTATTCCTTTCTTTCACTATCCCCTCTCGCCATTTGTGTCTCTTGTCTCCCAGCCATGGCCTCAAGCTCCAGACCCTCATAACCGTGAGGCACGACAGCAGCGTTTTGCTCATTTCACTGAGCTTGCAATCATCTCTGTGCAAGAGATTGTGGACTTTGCCAAACAGCTGCCTGGCTTCCTGGAGCTCACCAGAGAAGATCAGATTGCTCTGCTGAAGACATCCACCATAGAGGTAAGAATCCAGCCACATCACCATTGACACCATACCAGAAGTATGGTTCTCTGGTGAATGGATTGGATTTTTTCTCCTTTGGCTTACACTGGGCCAGGTTTGAGCAGTCGCCCTGGGGAGGAGAGATGGAAGGAACCTCAGATATGGAAACACTTTTCCAGTGCCATCCTCTCCAAGCATGGGATACAGTAGGGAATGGGGCAAGAGTGCTGGCTGGGGAGAGCTCCCAGCTACTCCAGGTGCAGCCTATCTCTGCAGAAGGCACTGCTGAGGATGGGGCAGGATTTACTCTATAATTTAGAGGGCTACAGGATGGTGGTGACTTTTCTACATTGATGCTCCAGGACAAGCTGTAGCTTCTGTAACATTTTTGCTGGATTCACAGTCAAGCTCTGAGTGTCCCGTCCCGTCCCGTCCCATCGTCGTCGTCCCCCCCATCCCCCCCGGCTCTGTATGTTTTAGGTGATGCTGTTGGAGACATCCCGGCGCTACAATCCAGAGACTGAAAGCATCACCTTTCTGAAGGACCTGAGCTATAATCGGGATGACTTTGCCAAAGCAGGTGAGCTGAAGCCCAGCTGGTGCAGCAGATAGGTTTTTCCTTTCTCCCCTCTGTCCCATGCTGTCCCGCCCTTTGCAATGCAGGCTTCTGGACTCAGGTACAGGGTTTAGGTGAGGTGTAGATGGTTGGGAACAGGAACTTGGCAATGCGCTGCTGGGACCTCAGTTCTCTCTTAATATGCAGTCGCAGTTCAGTTCAGGTATTAGACCCAAAGATTGTAGAGGAAACTTGGATGCCGAACTTTAATGATTTCCTAGCCCCTTCCAGCCCCATATTGGGAAATGTAGGAGACAGGGTCACCTGTCTCCACTGTCCCCAGAGAATAATGAGAGGGGCTTTTTTCCTCAACTCTTTCTAGGTTATATGGTTTCAGCTGCCTTACTCTGTTTGAGAAGGGGGGTTTAGGGCATGCATTGTTGTTAATGGTCACTGCATAGAGGGCATCTGTGGTGATTCAGAGTTGGAGATTCAGAAACCTAATGAATGCTGCTGTGACTGCTTGGAAATCCATATTACTTACCTGCCAGTGAGCTGTTCACAGCATCTTCTCTGGGGCTTGATTATCCAGGTAAGGGGGAGGGGGGCAGTGGGGAGGGCATGGGGGAGAGGACAGGACTAGGGAACGTAGGGTAATGGTCTGCCTTATTATCTGAAACTGGTGCTAGGTTGTTGGAGTGTGAGGCTGCTGTGCTGCACAATGCTTGTGTGTCTCATGGAGACCTCGCTGGGAGATACAGTTAACATGGCCTTGGTAGGGCTAGTATGTTTGAACATTCTGTGTTGTATTGACTCAGGTTGGGAGCTGTAGGAGAGGTGACACTAGGATGGCTATACAGTGATGGTGGTGAAGTGAACGTTATGCAGTAGCTCGTGGTTCAGTTTGACACATTAGGAAACCCGTGTGAGGTGCAAAGTACTATAGAACTGTCATTGTTACTCTGTGGTTTCAAATACTCTAAAGGCTGGGTATTTCAGAAATGCTGAGCATCATTAACTCCAGTTGAAGCCAATAGGAGCTGAGAGTGCTAATCATTTCTGAAAAGTCAGGCTTCAGCTGTCCATCCCCTGATTTTGTATCCCAGGAGTATCTGCCTTTAACTTGTGCCTGTTGCTGAGGCCCATATGTGGAAGTTCACCCTTCAGTAAGAATTTCCCTTTATGCTCTTGGGGTGCTCCCCAAGACTGTTGGTTCTGGGGATTTTGATTTGACTCATCCATGAGGGCTCCTGCTAGTTTACCAGGGGCAAACTATAGTGCTTGCAGATTCACTGAGAGTCTTTGTAAACAGGTCATCATCAGCATCCTGTCAGAGATGGATTTTATGATGTTTTCTATAATCCTATCCATGTACATGATGACCAGACCAAAAAAGTTAGCAGGTCCTGCTCCTGAAGGGTTCTGAATAAGATGGTCCTTAAACTTACCCCCTAAAAGCAATATTGAGGACTTCAACTCTTGCCCTTCTTCTGTAGCTTCCTCACTGCCCTTCATCCATTTCCTCCCCTGGCAATTACAGAAAAATAGCGGAGTGAAATTAGGAAAACTTTCCTGATTTTCAGACTACTTTTTCCCTGTCAGAGAAGGTATTGCTCAATGGAATCATCTCCTATGGACTACAATGGGAGTCCTGTTGCTTGAATATCTATAGTGGCAAATCTCTCCCCCACCAAGTGCCCTCCAACATACCACTTTATTTGCTTATGGCCAGAAGATTATGCCTAATCCTGTAGGACTCAGCTCTGGAGACAGTGGTCCATGGGGCTTAAGTACTGCAATCCTTTATGTCTACCAATAAAGATGCATGCTCTGAAAAATCTCTAGCCAATTCAGAATATAGCAGCGATTCTGCTCAGCAATACAGGTTGCCAGGAACAGATCACCCCGGTATGCACTCTCTGCACTGACACCCCAATAAAACTGCGTTCTGACGTTCTGATTTTCAAAGCCCTATGTGCACGGTTGATTGATTTAAATCAATTTTGGATATGATTTATATATGCAAGCAGGAAACCTTGATTTAAATAATAGATTTTAATCATGTTTTGCAGTTGTACGTTGTAGTTATTGCAAAGAAGTTGATTTGCAACTAAATATAGCCTTTACATTAAATTTGGTGCTTCTCCTTACTAACCCAAGGGATACACTAAGCCAGGGGTTCTCAACCTTTTTCTTTCTGAGCCTCCTCCCCCACCCCCCACATGCTCTAAAAACTCCTCTGCCCACCTGTGCCACAACAACTGGTTTTCTGCATATAAAAGCCAGGGTTGGCATTAAGGGGTAGCAAGCAGGGCAATTGCCCAGGGCCCCATGCCCCAGTTGCTCAGGCTTATGCTTCAGCCCGAGGTGGTGGGGCTCAGGGCCCCAGGCAGTGGGGCTTTGGCTTTCTGTCCTGGGCCCCTGCAAGTCTAACTCTGGTCCTGCTTGGCGGACCCCCTGAAACTTGCTCATGGGGCCCCCTGGTTGAGAACTACTGCTATATGCTATGTAAACATATATTATAAAAATAAGTTACATTTATTCATATTCTTAATTTTTACATTTTTAATTTTTTTAAAAAATGGTGCAAGATGCATTTCTTATTTACTAGGTGATTATTAATTTTTTACTTGTGATTTGTGTCAAGGTCTATTTGGATGGAAATTCAAATTCAATTACAGGTACACAAAAAAACTAATTTTAAATTTAGTTTATTAAATTTAATGACCTTAAGTATGCTGGAAATAAGGAAAAGTATCAAAGTTTATCGAAACATGTTCTGCATTTAAAAACTAATTAAACAAAGGAAGTATTAAATCTGTAGTTAGTGAATTGAAATAATTATTACTGGTCACGAAGTCCTTCAAGATTTTAGAACTAGTAGATTTCGTCCTCTCACACCTAGTTTTTATTCATAGATTGGAAGAGAAAAACAAACTTTCCTACTTTTTCAACTGCCAATTGATTTCTTAAATTTTGAATTTTAACTGGTCATTGAACAGAATAAATTGAAGTGAAGAAAATATTCTCTTTATATTTGCAGAAGTCGTTACTGCTGTCAAAAGCTGGTTTAGCATTCAACAAACTCTGGTTCTGGGTTCTTACCACCAAATCAGTAATCTGACTTTCTTTAAAACTTGGTAGCAAATATGTACTGCTTTCGTATAATCATAGAATATCAGGGTTGGAAGGGACCTCAGGAGGTCATCTAGTCCAACCCCCTGCTCAAAGCAGGACCGATCATTAAATCATCCCAGCCAGGGCTTTGTCAAGCCTGACCTTAAAAACGTCTAAGGAAGGAGATTCCACCACCTCCGTAGGTAACGCATTCCAGTGTTTCACCACCCTCCTAGTGAAAAAGTTTTTCCTAATATCCAACCTAAATCTCCCCCACTGCAACTTGAGACAAGGAGTAATGGTCTCAAGTTACTGCTTTGTATTTAGTTTAAAGGAATTTAGTAGATAATACGTTTATGCCCTCCCATAGGTTGTCAATTTTACATTTAATTTTAAATTACAGGTTTATTTTTAAAAAATTAACCTGTATTTAATTTAAATTAGAAAAAACTCATCTCCCCCACTCCCCCAATCTTGTCTGAATGGGATCAGCCTCGTTACCTGAGAGATTCTCTCTGTCCCTCCATGACCACAACCTCCCCACACCAGATATGTTCAACTAGAACAAAAACCTTGTCAGATAGCATGAAACTTGTGCTTGCGGAAGACTAACCTTCATCTGAGCTGGACTGAAACAATGGAACTCACTGCCAAATGCAGTTAGAATGACCACTATTTTTGCATTTGGTGCTAAGTGCAAAAAAAAACCCCTCATCACTTCACTCCAACCTGCCTGCAGTGGAACCCCTATTTATACCAACATGATCACGTTTGTATAGAACTAGAATGGAATTCTAGTATTCTAGGTGAGGGTGTGCCAGTGATTTATAAAAAAGCTATTATAATAATTTCAGCATTACTTTCTATTCCATTCCTTATGCATCCAAACATTTGTTTATTTTTGACTGTTGCACACTGAGCAAAGATCTTCATGGACCTGTTCACAGTGAATCCAGCAGTGTGTATAAGTAGTTCAGATAATTATTTCCAACTTGGATTTGTCAACAATGCATGTCATCTGCCATTGGGTGTTTGTCTAGCTTTGTTAGGACCTATTTATTCCTATTCCTTGTTTTCTGTATCTTAGCCAGTTTGAGCCATGACATAAAACTTTGCCTTTCTCCGCATGTGTCAGTTTCCGTTACAATGTCTTGTGAGGGACTTTGACAAAGGGTGATTTGAAAGAGGAGGTCAGTTTCATCAGCTGGCACACTCTTTATCTAGTATTTTGTAGACACACTCGAACTCTAGTTCATACCTCTTGGAGTTATTTTTTTCCGGCTGTTTGAACATTCAGGTGGACATGAGCTGCATTCAGTGCATGTTATCAAGCTTTCGCTTGAAACCATGAGGGCTTGAAACTTTTTAAATGAAAGCTGAGATTCTGATCCTGTAATGTAACTCCACAAGCTAGGAACTACACCACTGTAACAAAGCGGCCCTTGGTGGGACACTACTGGGAGTATCAATTCAGGACAAATTGCTTAGAGCAGGGCAGTCACAGCCCAAGGCTGGGGGTCCTTTGCACTCCAAATCAGCCAAACAGAGAGGACTTCGGTTTTACCCCACTGGCTAACTAGAATTCTTACAAGCAATTCCCTTAGACACTCCAGTTTCCCAGTATCACCACCAGCACCGCTCCTTATGGGGATGAATGGTTATGAAAACCAATACCCCAGTAAAAGAAAAAAGGTTCTCCCGATCCCAAAGGACCAAGTCCCACACCCAGGTCAATATGCAAGTCAGATGTTACCCACAAATCCCGCTGTTGCCAATCCTTTAGAATCTAAAAGCTAAAGGTTTATTCATAAAAAAAATATAGATGAGAGTTAAAATTGGTTAAATGGAATCAAATACATACAACAGTTGCAAAGTTCTTAGTTCAGGCTTGTTGGGATTACTGCTGATTTAAATCAGTCAAGTTTCTGTAGTACAAACATCCCAGCCTGGATGAGTCGTTTAGTCCTTTTTCAGAGCTTCAGTTTCAAGCACAGTTCCTCCAGACGTCAGAAGCAAGATTGAAGACAAGATGGAGGAGATGCAGCTGCCTTTTATAGTCTCTTGTCATGCGGCCTGTTCTTCCTTTGTTTCAAGGAACATGGCTTGAAAGCCTCCGAGTTCTCTCCATCGGCATGTCCCTGCATGCCTTGCTGAATCATAAGGTGTATCTGCCATCTCTCAGTGGGTCAGTTGTATAGCTGATGGTCCTTAATGGGCCATCAAGCAGGCTAGGCAGTGCTGATGCCAAACTGTCTGGGGTGTCACCCAGAAGTATAGCACAAGTTTGAAATACAGATAGTATAGAGCCAATACTTAACTTTAAATACAAAAATGATACATGCATACAGATAGCATAATCATAACCAGCAAATCATAACCTTTTCATAGACACCTTACTTGACCTCCTTTGTACAAGATTTGCAGCCACTACAGGACCTTGGCTGCAACAATGATCTATATGGTCACAGTTCATGTCAATAACATCACACCTAGGCCTAGTGCATTAATCCCACTCTGCCTTCTATTCTGTTGATGTTTTATTCTAGTTCATTTTTGATACCTCAGTCTTTGAATGTGCCTCATTTTTATTACTTGGAAAGGGTAGATCCAAGGGTTCCTTCCTTCCTTGGTGAAGACTAATGTGGAGAAATCTAGTTTCTCTGCAGTCACCTTAGGCACTGCAGTTGTTCCCATCATTCCCTGATGGCCCAGCAGATATTAGGCCTCATTTCCATGTTACTTATGGTAGTTTATTCCTTTCTATTGACTTTATTTGGGTTGGATTTCCATTTTCAGAGGCTGAGTGGCTGGAATAAGCTCTTGAACTTGTCCACTTGAGTGGCCACTTAGTCTAAGGATTTTAATTTCTTCATTTTGGCTTTAGGGCCTGTTTGACTTACTTGGTTCAAGTTTCTATTTTTTAAATCTCACTTTCTAAAAGTGAGTGGCACTATGGTAAGTTTTTGGTAAATTCTTCAGCATCCTTTGGCAATGTTAAATTTAATCATATTGTGGTTACTAACTCTCGTGTGGATGGAATTATTTTAACAACTCCAGTTATTCCTTTTGGGAGTGATGGGAAATTACTCATCAACCCTGATCCCATTTCCTTGTGGAGTCCTGAGGGATCAGTTCCATAAACTTTGTTCAGTGAAATAAGACAAGAGTGGACTGAGGTATCATCATTCACTGAGAATGCCTAGGGATCTATTGCTGTATCTTTAAGACCCTACTTGAACTTCAGGATGATAGCCACAATTTTTGGACAAACTTGTGGATAAGCCATGGGAGGGGTGGAAATTGCAGAAAATAATGGATAATTATAATTATTTGCAGTAATAAGGTCCATTACTTTTCTGCTGTTGACTATCCAGGGCTAAGAGCAGCCGCTGACAGCTGCGGCTTGTGCAATCAGCCCTGCATACGGTGGGGAATCCCACTGTTGAAATTGCGGTGAAAGCTTAATACAATAACTCCTCACTTAACATCGTCCCGATTAATGTTGTTTTGTGGCTGATCAATTAGGGAACATGCTCCCTTGAAGTTGTACAATGCTCCCTTATAATGTTGTTTGGCAGCCGCCTGCTTTGTCCACTGCTTGCAGAAAGCGCAGCCTGTAGGGGCTTTGAACCAGGGTGGACCAGCAAACCCCTATCAGCTTCCATAAATTCCCTCTGTGGCAGCCACCCAGCAGGCTATCAATTGCTGGGCAGTTCAGCTGTCCCTTCCCCTAATACCCTGTGCTGCTCCTGCCTTGGAGCTGCTCCTGGGCAGTGCTAGGTTTACAATGGTGCCAGTGGCTCCATGGAGCCAGGCCCATGTTCAGAAGGGGCCATGGCCTGCTCCGCTTGCACTGCATCCTGAGACCGTGCTAGCCTGCTGTCTCCCCACCACCCATCTCTTGCTCCTCAGGCTGAGGGCTCATCTCTGCCCCCTGGTGCACCTCTGGCTCATCTCTGCTCCCCACCACCTGTAGGCCCCGCCTATCTCCCCGAAGATGAGCTGCCTGGGACTGGTGCACAAGCCTGGCCAGTCTCCGCCAGGTGTGTGTGTCTGACAGTGTAGGGGGCTTGCCTGGGCCCCTCCAGGCAAATGGGTCCTGAGGGGTCCCAGCATGCAGGCCCCTCTCTCTGAGGACTGACATCCCTGCACCATGCTCAGTTACCTCTGTGGGGGCCCACAAAAGGTTAATCTGGCCCTGCTCTTGGGAGCCTCCTGCTTGCTGTGCAGGGGAAGGGGAAAAGAGGGGTGCTGATGTCAGGGTATCCCCTCCCCATACTCCTGCCCCCATCTCCACAGAGCAGGTGGGGACAGACATGACAGGGCTCACACTGGAGGGAGGCTGCTAGCAGCAGCTGCTGCCTCAATTTGCTGATCTACTTTAAAAGGCAGTGTACTTACAGTGGGGTCAATGTACTTAAAGGAGCAATGCGCATCTCTCTCACACATTGTGAGTCTGTCTCTGTCATGCTGTGTCTCGTCCCTCCATTTGTGCTGCCTTGTGGAGTGTGAGGCTACATTAACTCTGTGTTAATCCTTGAGGGCTCAGCCAAGTGCTAGTTCATCATTTAGCAGTAAGGCATTCACTGGGAAATATCCCACCCTCTGATTCCACTCCCTCAACCAAGCTTCACAATCATTGCTGTGTACATTAAATTGTTTAAAACTCTGTGTGTGTGTGTGTGTGTGTGTGTGTGTGTGTGTGTAAAATATAGTCTTGTCCGGTGAAAAAAATTTCCCTGGAACCTAAACCTCCCCCCCTTTACATTAATTCTTTTGGGGAAATTGGATTGGCTTAACATTGTTTTGCTTAAAGTAGCATTTTTCAGGAACATAACTACAACATTAAGTGAGGAGTTACTGTATTTATTATTTGTATTGTTAAGCAAGGAGTTACTGTACATCCTGCAAATTCTTAGCATGCATAGGGGACAGCTTTCGGATTCAGAAAGTGAGGAAACAACTAGGGGGTCATCCATTTTGGATCTGGTTTTGACCAACAGGGCTGAATTAGTTGAAAATGTGAAGGTGATTGGGAACTGATCATGATTGGATAGAATTAGGGCTGTCAAGTGATTAAAAGAATTGTGCAATTAAACAATAGAATACTATTTAAATATATTTGGATGTTTTCTACATTTAAGTTTGTTGATTTCAATTATACCACAAAATGCAAAGTGCACAGTGCTCACTTTATATTTATTACAAATATCTGCACTGTAAAAAACAAAAAGTAGTATTAGGTGAATTGAAAAATACAAGTACTGTAGTACAGTCTCTTTATCATGGATATTGAACTTACAAATGTAGAATTATGCACAAAAAATAACTGTACTCAAAAACAATGTAAAACTTTAGAGCCTACAAGTCCACTCAGTCCTATTTCTTGCTCAGCCAGTCTCTCAGACAAATTCGTTTACATTTGCAGAAAATAATGCTGCCCACTTCTTTACATTGTCACCTGAAAGTGAGAACAGGTTCACATGGCACTGTTGTAGCCAGCATCGCAAGATATTTACATGCCAGATGCACTAAAGATTCATATGTCCCTTCATACTTCAACCACCATTCCAGAGGACATGCATCCATGCTGATGACTCATTTAAAAAAAGTGTTAATGATAGGAAAGGAGAGCTGCTCAATGCCTTCTTTGCTTCAGTCTTCTCACAGAAAAGATGTGACTGGATGACTAGAGAAGTTACCATAGACAATCGAGGGGAAGGGATGCAGATCAGGATAAGTAAACATGTCATATATTCTGACCAATTTGAATGAGTTCAAATCAGTGGGGCCAAATGCTATTCACCCGAGAGTACTGAAAGAATTAGCTGAAGAAATCTCAGAACTACTGGCAATAATTAAGGCTGTGTGTGTCACAGATTCCCTGACCTCTGACTTCTGCAGTGGCCAGTGCAGCTGGCTCCAGGCACTGCCCCTGCAGCTCCCATTGGCTGTGGTTCCTGGCCAATGGGAGCTGCAGAGCTGGTGCTCATGGCAGGGGCAGCACACAGAGGCCCCCAGGCCTTCTCTCTCTCTATGAGCTGTAGGGACATGCTGGCCACTTCTGGGGAGCTGTGCAGAGCAGGGCAGGCCAGATAGATTTGGTTAGGAGGCAGGGATACCCCCACCTAATGTAAATGCATTAGGGCATTTACAACCACTCCCAATAGACTAGACACAGCAGGAAGCTGGCTCCATCACATGGGGAAGGGGAAGAGGGTACAGAGAACATACTAATAGAGTTTGCAGATGACAAAGCTAGGGGGTGTGGTCAATATGTAGGAGGATAGCTAAAACTCAGAGGGATCCTGGTAAATTGGAGAACTGGGCTACAGCCTCCAAAATGAAATTCAACAAATAAATGTGAGCTGCTACATTTAGGGAAGAAAAAACAAATGTACAAATAGAGAATGGGGGAAAACTGGCTTGGCAGCAGCACTGCTGAGAAGGGTCTGGGAGTTGTGGTGCACCACAACTTCAACAGGAGTCAGCAATCCTATGCTGCTGTTGAGATTAAACAAAACAAAACCATACCCCACCCATGCACCCACAAACCATGCAAATGCAATTTTAGGTTGCATTACCAGAGGCATGCCATGGGAGGCGATACTACCACTCTACTTGGCACTGGTTAGGGCTCAGCTGGAGTACTGTGTCCAGTTTTGGTCACCGATATATAGAAAGGAGGTAGAAAACCTGGAAAGGATACAGGGGTGAGTGACAAAGATGATTAAAGGGATGGAATGCAGCCATATGAGCAAAGGCTGAAGGACCTGGGTATGTTCAGTTTGGAAAAGAGGAGATATGATAGCAGTCTTCAGATATTTGAAGGACTGCCATAAAAAGATGGAGAAAAGTTGTTCTCTTTTATGACAGAGGGCAGGCCAAGAGGCAATGGGTTCAGACTATAGTATAGTAGATTTAGATTAAATTTCAGGAAAAAACTTCCTAATGGAACAGACTGTCTCAGGAGGTTATGGAAGCTCCTTTACTTCCTTTTCAAAAGAAGGAAGGATAGCCATCTGTCTTTGATGGTTTAGACACAATAAATCCTGCATCTTGACTGGGGGCTGGACTAGATGAACATTGCAGACCCTATGATTCTATTACAGGATCCACGATATCATGAATTTAGAGCCTTATGTATCTTTTTAAAAATTTTATTTTCATATTGAATAGCAAACCATTCTGTCTTAAACCCATTATGGGATGAGGAGTGGTAGAGATGAGAGACTAGGGAAAATATTGGTGAGATTTATGAAATGGGATTGGATTCAAGGTAGGTGGCTTCTAGGTATGGATTTAAGGGGATGATGGTAGGGAGCTGGAGTGGGAGAGAGGGTTTTTTTAAAAAAAAATATAAACACCTAGGCTCTTGGCTTTTTGACAGATTTTTGGTGTAACTGATATGATTCTTTCATTTTAGCAATTACCTCTTAAGGTAGTCCAGAGGTATTTAAGCCTTTGTGGTATCATCTACCAATTACTACTGTTGGGGTCTGTGATGGGATAGTACACTACACCCCGCCTCATCCACAAACAGACCGCACTGAGGCCTTCTTGCTTGTCAACACCATTATGTAGTTTTACAGTGTTTTAATTCCTCCACCAATACACAGCAGTGTCTCCACACCTTTATGCACTGTATCTCAACTTTCTAACCCCTTCTCCAATAGGAGCAGAGCTATGGCATCTACTCAGAGGACCCCTTTTGTTAGGCTCTCCTAGATTTCTGTTTCTCTCCTTTCCCACCGCAAGCACACCTTCCTGTTCCCTTTTATACAGTTTCCCTGTTAATGGTCTAATTGGCTCACCATCCCTAATCTGGCCTGGTAATCAGGTACAGCTCTGTTCCATTGGCCTTCTCCAAGGAACCTAATAGTGAATAGAGTCCTGACTCAAGTGCTAACCCTCAGGACTCTGTCACAGAATCTAACACATGCTCCCCAGTAATGGAGCAGTATGAGGGAGGGACCCAGTTTGCCATTGGCCCTGGAACATATTGGGGTAATGCAGATAAGGGAACAGTTTCACCTGGGAGCTCTGCAGCAATGTGAGGAATGGGCCCCACCTGCTCCCCAGACAGTTTTCCCCCAGTAATTTACTGAAAGTCTCATCTTGGGGGTGAGAGGCAGGGAGCAGTGGCCAATGCTAATCCCCACACTCTTCTTTTTTCTCTAGGCCTGCAGTTGGAGTTCATTAACCCTATCTTTGAGTTTTCAAAGGGAATGAATGACCTACAGCTCAACGATGCTGAATATGCACTTTTAATTGCCATCAACATTTTCTCTGCAGGTAAAAAGCCAGGAAGGGGACAGAGTAGCAGCACTGAATCAAAGGGCAGGAAGGATAGAGCAGATGTGGAGTCAGAAGCAAAGGAGTGACAAGGGTATAGGAGAGGGCGCAGTATCCTAGTATGGGTGCCATGGTAACAGTATCACATATGCTCTGAGTAATTATACTCAGACTCTGAGCTGCCTCCATAATGAGGGGAGTTCTCTACTGTTTCATGACCTCTACCAAATTAACTGAAATGTAGTCTCTCTTCTAGAAACCATCAGTTTACTGTTTGGTAAATGCTCATGTTGCTCCCTTGGTGTAGGGTAGTAGTGACCTCTAGTGGTCAGTGAAAGGTATTTTGGAGGGCCCATTACAGCTTGAGTCATTAAAGGGCCATGCAGAGAAGTTGTCAGATCAATCTTGTCTCTTCTTTGAAATTTACACTATGAGGGAATAGATATTTTCCTATTTTTCATTATTTCTCCCAGTAACTCTCCTGCAAGAGAGATTCTCCCATCCCTCCCTGATGGATCACAACCTCACATCTCCATTGGGACTGGAATGTGAGGCCCAGTGAGCTTGACCAGGCTGCCCTGGCTCTGTAACCTCCTGCCACAAAGTAAAATCAAACTTAGTCAATAACCCTTTCAAAATGTGGCTGATAAAGACAGACACAAGAAACTGATTCTCACAACTACTGCTGTCTTGCACGAGGCATCTTGGCTGTATGCTCTCTCATAGGGAGGGTACTGGACAAGACTCAGGGGGACACTGTCCAGGGATTAGGACTAGCTTTAGCCTGCAATGTCAAGATTGGCCAGGCTGCCTACAGCTACCTACTAATGTCTAACCTGCTTCTTGGCAGACCGACCAAATGTGCAGGATCAGTCCCTGGTGGAGAGACTGCAGCACACATATGTAGAGGCCCTTCATTCTTACATTTGCATCCACAGACCAAATGTAAGTGCCTGGCTCAGTCCTGAAAAATGAATAGGCTCAAGTGTATGTGAGTTGATTTTATGATTGATGTGCTCCTCTAATTCCCCACTCTCTGAATGAATCTTCTGCCATCAGTGGTCATGCCCTGTTTCCTTCAGCTATTCCCCAATGGCCAGCAACCTCGTACCAGCCCCTACAGTGCCTCCTATTGGTAGAGGTTGGAGCTGGAGGAGTTGTGAGAAGAGCTGGGCAGAATGTTTTGGATGAATAGTTTGATGAAAA
The DNA here is from genome assembly GCF_965140295.1 of Lepidochelys olivacea. Taxonomy (NCBI): domain Eukaryota; kingdom Metazoa; phylum Chordata; order Testudines; family Cheloniidae; genus Lepidochelys; species Lepidochelys olivacea. Next base: position 56,841,089 of record NC_140416.1, read on the forward strand.
ATGCACTTTTGGTTAACAAGCTATTAATGAATTGGGTGAAATTTGGCAAGTAGTTTAGGTCAGAACATTTTTGGAGAAATCATGGAAATGTAGGCCTGGAAGGGACCTTGAGTGGTCATCTAGTCCAGCCCCCTGCACTGAGGCAGGAACACAAACCTAGACTACAGGCCTTACACCTGTTCTTAAAACCTCTGATGGGGATTCCACAATCTCCCTTGGAAGCCTAGTCCAGTGATTTATCTATCCTTATAGTTAGGAAATCCTTTAGGTTAGATATTAGAAATTGCTATTCCTGAAGATTAATCCCATTACTTCTTAGCCTACTTTCAGGTGACATGGTTTATAACAGCCTTTAACATATCTGAAAAAACAGTTATCAAGTCTCCTCACCATCTTCCTCTCTCCCCCCCTCGGATGGAGCATTCCAAGCTTTTTTAGCCTTTCCTCACAGGTCAGGTTTTCTAAACTATTTATCGTTTTTGTTGCTCTCCTCAGGACTCTCTCAAGTTTATCTACTTCTTTCCTGAAGTGGTGCACACAGAACTGGACTCAATATACCAGCTAAGGCCGCAACGGTGCAGAGTAGAGCAGGATAGTTACCTACCTTTTATGACATACAACACTCCTGTTAATACACCCCAGAATACTAGCCTTTTTCCACAACTCCATCACATTGTTGTTTCATATTCAGTTTGAGAGACACTATAACCCCCAGATTCAGTTAGTTCCTTAAGTGTCCTAAGATGAATTTCATTAGGCCTTGCCACCTTTAATACATCTAAACTTATCTAAATATTCTTTTCCTGTCTTGGTGTGTATTCTTCCCCCTTGTTAAATATCTAGTCACCGTTAATCTTTTCAGTGAAGACTGAAGCAAAATAGGCATTAAACACCTCAGCCTTCTTGATGCATGTTATTAGCTCTCCTTCCCTGCTAAGTAGTGGGCCTACACTTTCCTTTCTCTTGCTCTTAATGTATTTATAAAAACCTCCTCTTATTGCCCTTTGTGTTCTTTGCTACATGTTACTCCTTTGTGCCTTAATCTTTCTGATTTTGTCCCTACATGCTTGCACTAATCTTTTTGCTCATCCTTAGAAATTTGTCCATGTTTCCATATTTTGTAGGATTCCTCTTTGGTTTTAAATTCATTTGAGAGCTCCTGGTTGGAGCTATATTGGTCTCTGTGACAGAGGGCACTAACCTCTCATGAGCACCTCTAATTGGCTAGGTGTGGTGCTGCAATCTGTTTTCTCCTAGCACCCACTGTAGGCTGTCAACCTCATTACAGGGTATGCAGTGGCTCAGTCCTCCAACCAAATCACACAGTCCATATGATTAAGGAAACATACCCCTTCCAGGGTAACAAGTTTAACGCACTATCAACCCTCACGTGGGTCTTCAGCCCTGTCTCTGGGCCCTTTAACAATAAGGCTTTGTCCCTTTCTCACTTCTCCAGTGGGAAAACCCAGGCTTGCCAATTAACACAAATCCCAACCCAGAGACCCTGTAAACAGCACCCACATACTGTTGCCTCCACATCGCTGTTGCTATTTTCTGGGCCTTTTTTCACATAACCCCTTTCCTTTCACCCATTACTTTAGGGTTACAGTTGTCAGGTCCTCTTGTTCTCAGGACCAGTAAATCAGCCTATTAAGTGCTTCTGAACACATGACCCTTCCTTTCCCCCCTCTGGTCCTAGCTAGAAACTGACCTGCTCAGCTCTGCCTCCTGCAGTTCCTTTTATCTGAGGCTGCTATGCTTTGATTGGCTGCTACTGTGCAGCCTTTCTAGGCAGTCCAGCAGGACCCACCTTTGCTGCTCCTTTCCTGGGCTGGGGTATGGTAGGACCACAAGGCCTCCAGCAGGGAGCCTCAGGCACACCCCGTAACAGCCTCTTAATAGTCTTTATATCTTTTTTTGCATTGGGATAGTTTGCTATTGTGCATTTAATATTGTCTCTGAGAAACTGCCAGCTTTCCTGAGCTCCTTTTTGCCTTAGATTTTCTTCCCATGGCATCTTACCTACCAGTTTTCTGACTTTGTTAAAGTCTGCTTTCTTGAAGTCCATTGTCTTTATTCTGCTGCTCTCATTCCTGTCCTCAGAATCATGAATTCTATCATTTCACAATCACTTTCATTCAAGTTGCCTTCATCCTTCATATTCGCAACCAGTTCCTCCCTGTTGGTCAGAATCAAGTCTAAATTGGCTGTTCCACTGGTTACTGCCTCCACCTTCTGAAACAAGAAGTTGTCTCCAGTACATTAAAGAACCTATTAGAAATTTTGTGTTTTGCTGTATTACTTTTCCAATAGATTTATGGGTAGTTAAAGTTCCTTATTACTATGAGGTCTTTTGTTTTGGCTATTTCTGTTATTTGTTCTAGAAATACTTCTTACACCTCCTCCTCTTTATTTGGTGGTCTATAGTAGACCCCTCATGATATTGCCCCTGTTTTTCCCCTTTTATTTTCACCCAGAGACTTTCAACTGGTCTGCCTCTCACCTCCTTCTGGATCTCAGACCAAGTATATTTTTAATGTATAATGCAATACCTCCTCCCTTTCCCCCCTGCTTTTCCTGCCTGAACAAGCTATACCCCTTTATATCAATATTCCAGTCATTAGATTTATCCTGCCAAATCTCAGTGATGACAATTAAGTATTAATTTGGCTTAGGTACTAATATTTTCACTTCTTCCTATTTATTCTCTCTACTCCTTGAATTTGCGTATAGACAGCTAAGATGATGAGCAGATTCCTTTACTGTTTCCCCTCTTGTTGCTCCTATGAATTTATTGTAATTTTTCATTTTACCTTCCACATCTAGATCTCTGTTAAGATCACCTTTTCTTATATCCACCTGTAGGCTTATGTTACCTGCCCCCTCTGAACCTAGTTTAAATCCCTGCTCACTACGTTAGTGAGTTGATGTCCAAAGATGCTCTTGCCCTTCTTTGTCAGGTGGAACCCATCTCTTCCCAGCAGTCCTCCTTCCCAGAACAGTATTCCATGGTTGAGGAAGCCAAAGCTCTTCTGTCAACACCATCTCTGCAGCCACTTTTCATTCTGAGACAGTTTTTCAGTCAAAATTTAGTTAGATTTATTCTACAAGACGTGAAAAAATTGAAACAAAAATTATTTCAGGTTGAACAAAACATTTTCATTCAACCCAAAATGATTTTTTCTCCAGTTTTTATTTTGGCCACCTAACTAAAATCAGTTCAGCTGTAGTTATGAACTCCCCCAGCCTATAATCCTGCACCATTCCCAGCAGCACCCTACTGGGAAATGCTGAGACTGGAATAGCTGTGAACTCCCCACACTGGTGCTCCTGTCCCATTCTGTATTGGGAGATGCTGGTGTTGGAAGATGTGAGCTTGTGCTTTTAATGCATCCCATAGGTGGTTTGTCTTGTGATCAAGATTCTGGATTTACTTATGACTGTCTATTTGTGTGACCCTGCAGGACCATCTGATGTTCCCTCGGATGTTAATGAAACTGGTCAGTCTTCGGACTCTAAGCAGTGTCCACTCCGAACAAGTTTTTGCCCTTCGACTACAGGACAAGAAGCTCCCTCCTCTGCTCTCAGAAATCTGGGATGTGCATGAGTGACTATGTGCTCCCAGGGCAGCAACCTGCTGAAGTAACACCATCTCCCATCCCTTGCTAACATGAAGCCAGCCTCCCCACTCCAAAGCACTGAACTGTGGGCTGGGCTGGGCAGTGCAGCGTGATGAGCCTGTGGTTTCTCTAATGTGATGAGACTGTGCATAAGGCACTTGGGAGAGATCAGATGTTTTTGTAATCTTTGATTTAGTGCCTCCCAGAAATGGGATCACATGTGAAACATCTGAAAACATCTGAAAGAGATGAACATCCCACCCCAAATGTTTCTTCAACGTCTGTCTTTTTTCTAAGTACATGTTCTGGGGTTTTGCCCCGCCTATCCTTTCCCTTCTCATTGATTCTGAAAGTGAATTTGCAGGAACATGTTAAACGTTCACTGAGAGCATCCTAGCCGAAAAGGCTTCCCCAGGGTTCTTAGGCAGGGTCCCCTGTGTATGTGGAATTGAGGAACTCAGGGAAGTTTATGTGGATGTGCTGAGGGTTTCCTTGTATTCCCTGTATTTAAAGTCGTTATGATGTGCTGCCCTTCACAAAGATTCCCAGAGAAGAAGCTGTTGGTGGCATTCCCTCTTTTTGAAGCTTCATTTCTACAGCTGTCTTTTCATTCTGGTGCTCCTTTGGCAAGTAGATCCCTGGAATGTGCAGTGCCATTTACTGAAACTTATTCTGTGGGCATCTTCTATGTACCATAGAGATACCGTGGATCATCTAGCTGTCTTTTTTTAATAAGTTGCCTATAACTATAGTATCTTTTGGTTTGCTAGCATGTGAAAGCAATGACTTTAAAAAACATGGAATAGATTTTGTGTAGGAGAAGAGAAAGGAATGGAAGCTTCGGTGTCTGGGCAGTAGAGGTGGTGGAAGTATATCAAGAACCACCAAAATTTTAGTAGATTTAGTGGGTTCCAGTGAGAGTCAAGATTATCAGATGGGGACAGAGAATGCACTGTATTTATAGCGTATTAGCAGGCATTGCCTAACCTATAGGCTGCACAACTCTCTCAGAACCCTGTCTACAGGAATATTGAGCATAACCAGCTCTGCCCAAGTGTTCTCCCTTATGCAAAAGGTCTTTCCAAGTGTATGGTCATTTGTTAGTGATTAGTGGGATGTGGACGTATCTCTGTATGATGAGTACCCTCCTGCCCTTGTATATGTAACAGGGTTAAAAAAAGAACTAGATAAATTCATGGAGTGTAGATCCGTTAGCCGGGTGGGCAGTGATGATGTCCCTAGCCTCTGTTTGCCAGAAGCTGGAAATGGGTGACAAGGAATAGATCACCTGATGATTACATGTTTTGTTCATTCCCTCTGGGGCACCCGTCGGAAGACAGGATACTGGGCTAGATGGGCCTTTAGTCTGACCCAGTAAGGCTGTTCTTATGTACTTCTTAAACCCTCTCCTCTCCACCTTGTGCATGGTAAGACTCACCAGTAACCCCTTGGTCCATAAGTATTTTAGTATTTAGAGCAATAATTTGACAAAACAGAAAAGTGTCATTGCAAAATGTGTTTCTCATTCTGCAAAAAACAACAAACAGTATTTGACCCAGAGATGTAACCCCAAGTCCCCTGGTTTCATGTATTTTGTCTCTAACAGGGATCTATGTTTGCTTGCCCAGTGAGCATCCCAAGAGGCTGGGTTCACAAGGCTCATAGTTTTGGGCTGTGTATGTGAGCACCAGGCCTGTGGCAAGGGCTTTTTGTCCATTTTGCACTCAAGGTTGGTCCCCTGCCTCTAGCCTTCATTCTGCACCTTTGTAAAGCACTTGTAACAATCTGTAAAATAATCTGTTATTTTTTATAACTCGTTGCAATTGCAAAATTTCTTGTTTAAATCTGTATTTTTAACTAATCTGTTTGAGAAATGTTAATGTTTATACAAAAGAATAAAGCCTAATACAGGATTATTGACTAGCTATGACGCACCATCTTTTAGGGTTGGCATAGTCTTAATCTTTTGAACCCCAAGATGATTATTAAACAGGAGAAAATCTAGTAGGGAGGAGGAGGAAGTGGTTGAGAATGAATGACAGTGTGGCTCCAATTTAACTTCTTTCACCCTCTCCACATGCAGGATGAATCTCCTGTGAGAGTACTCAGATTGTTATACATCTTTCTGTGACCCATTCACCGCTGTGATACGAACCAGAGATGGCTCAGTGGGGCCAATGCAGCTCACGGAGACTACAGGGCCCAGCATGCATAGTCCATCTTGATTGGTACTGCCAGGGTCCGGGGAGAGCATTGCATGCTGGGATCTGTAGTCTAGTGACCCGCATCTTCTGCACGGAGAGGTGGGGCTGCAGCCTGTTCTGGGCTATGCTCATCAAGCCCCTTGCCTTCATTAGAACACGTAGCAAGCGCTGGCTGGCTCCCTCTCCTGCCTTGGGAGGCTCCCGGGATCGCAGCGGGTGACTGACTTCCCCAGCTCCCTCCGTGCCCCAGTGAGGCCGGTGCGCCCCGTCGCGCAGCCTGCAGCATCCCTCCACCGAGCGGTGCCTAGGTGCGCTCCCCCTCCGCCGCGCAAGTGGTTGGCTCCGCCCCCACCTCTGGGTGGTTCGCTCCGCTCCGAGGTCTGGATGCGGAACTGGCCGGTCGGCTCAGAGCAGCCAGGGACGGCGGCGGACGCGGCCTGCGGTGGCAAGTAGAGGCAGGCCCCGCTGCGGGGGCAGAGCTGACGGCTTGGGGGCTGCGTCACGTGCGGTAGGGGCTGGGGGTGCGCGTTAGGGGCAGTGCGGGCCTGGTGTGGGCGGGCGGTGTGTGTACCCTGGGGGCAGTGCGGGGTGACTGGGACGGGGGCGTAGGGGAAGGGGGGGGCACGCTGGGAGCAGGGGGCTGTGCGGGGTGACTGGGTCGGGGGCGCTGGGAGCAGGGTGCAGTGCGGGGTGACTGGGACGGGGCGTAGGGGAAGGGGGGGGCACGCTGGGAGCAGGGGGCAGTGCGGGGTGACTGGGACGGGGCGTAGGGGAAGGGGGTGGGGTCGCTGGGAGCAGGGGGCAGTGCGGGGTGACTGGGACGGGGGCGTAGGGGAAGGGGTCGGGGGCGCTGGGAGCAGGCGGCTGTGCGGGTTGACTGGGATGGGGGCGTAGGGGAAGGGGTCGCTGGGAGCAGGGGGCAGTGCGGGGTGACTGGGACCGGGGCGTAGGGGAAGGTGGCGGGAGTGCTGGGAGAAGGGGCCTGTGCGGGGTGACTGGGACGGGGGCGTAGGGGAAGGGGGTGGGTATGCTGGGAGCAGACGGCAGTGCGGGCTGACTGGGATGGGTGCGTAGGGGAAGGGGGGGCGAGCTGGGGGCTCTGCGGGGTGACTGGGATGGGGGCGTAGAGGAAGGGGGTGGGGGTGCTGGGAGCAGGGGGCAGTGTGGGGTGACTGGGACGGGGCGTAGGGGAAGGGGGTGGGGTCGCTGGGAGCAGGGGGCAGTGCAGGGTGACTGGGACGGGGGCGTAGGGGAAGGGGTCGGGGGCGCTGGGAGCAGGGGGCTGTGCGGGTTGACTGGGATGGGGGCGTAGGGGAAGGGGTCGCTGGGAGCAGGGGGCAGTGCGGGGTGACTGGGACCGGGGCGTAGGGGAAGGTGGCGGGAGTGCTGGGAGAAGGGGCCTGTGCGGGGTGACTGGGACGGGGGCGTAGGGGAAGGGGGTGGGTATGCTGGGAGCAGACGGCAGTGCGGGCTGACTGGGATGGGTGCGTAGGGGAAGGGGGGGCAAGCTGGGAGCTGGGGGCTCTGCGGGGTGACTGGGATGGGGGCGTAGAGGAAGGGGGTGGGGGTGCTGGGAGCAGGGGGCAGTGTGGGGTGACTGGGACGGGGCGTAGGGGAAGGGGGCGCTGGGAGCAGGGGGCTGTGCGGGGTGACTGGGATGGGGGCGTAAGGGAAGGGGGGTACGCTGGGAGCAGGGAGCTGTGTGGGGTGTATGGGATGGGTGCGTAGGGGAAGGGGGTGGGTATGCTGGCAGTAAGGGGCAATGTGGGGTGATTGGGATGGGTGTGTAGGGGCAGGGAGTTACGTGACTTGAGAGATGTTTGGGGCTGGGAATCACTTGTCCTGTCTCCCTGAACAGCTGGCTGCTGCAGTGTTATTTCCCCTCCTCTCCTTCCCCTGCTGCATCCTCCTTCCCATGAGTTGTCTGGGACTGAGCAGTGCAGCTGGGCTACGGCTCCCTTCCTTCCCCAGCCTTGCGCTGTAGTGATGCTCTCGTGATGGAGAGTCCTTTTCAAGGTCACTGTGGGAGGGGGTAGTATGTCAATTAATCTCCTCCCAGCTTTTGTGGACAGAGATTTCTATTAGTGTCTGCCCCATCTTCTCTGGGTCCCAGGTTCATTATGTCAGAGGCCTAAAAAAGCACCCTGCAGCTCACACTCTGAGGTGGTAGAGTTATGTGGGGTCTGCTGTGCCGACTGGCCGCTTTGGCATGAAGGCTGCAGGCCTCTGTGCTTGGATCTGGCAGGATCCTGCCTGTGCTACCTGTGGTTTCCAATTCCTGATCTTGTGGTTGTCCAGCATATGTAGACCTTTTGGGTACATTCTGAGGTGTTAGTTGCTCTTCTAGATGAGACCGAACCTCTGCAGTGTTTCAGGCTTCTTCTTGCTCAGGGTTAGTAAAATCTTCAAATGGTGGTGGTAAAAGGGCTTTCTTTAAAGGAGGCTTCCTGATTTCTCATTGGGAGCTGACGTTTGATACAAGTTCACTGTACTGTACAAAGTGTGCTCTCTCCCCTTGAGGATACAGAATTATGTGGCTTTAGCCAGGAATGAATAGTCACTGCCTTTTAGAAGCTGTTGCTAAGGTATCTCTTTGCTGAGGAAGGGTGATTTTCATAGGTCTTGGGGGTGATTAGTGGGGGGAATTACAAAGATACAAAATGAGTTTGTGGTGGGGTGTGTATCCTTCACACAAAGGCTCATTAAAGCAGGGATAGAAAAAGAAGGTAGTAGTGGGAAGGGGGGGAGGGCTCTGAGAGGAAACTGATGCTCTTTCTTCTTCTCCTTCCACCCAGGAAGGAAATGGTTAGGAAGTTCGCAGACTAGGAAGCTAGGAGAAACAGGGCAACTGACCGTTTTTCTTGCAGAGACTAGATTTCTTACAAAGTACTTTATAAGTTAAGGATGTCATTCTTTGCTGTTTTGCTCTTTGTTTGAACCAGGTTGAAAAAAGCTTGGGTCCTAATTTTCTTCGTTGTGGTAGAGTGAAAGAATGGTATAATTAGAGGTCCAGTTGGAGGAAGCAGTGCTCTGTTCCTCTCCCCCCACCCCTTTTCTAGTATTTCTAGTTATGGCCTGAGCCTCACTCATACAGAGCTATTTTAGGTGTATACTGAGCAACATTTTAAAATTATTTAAAAACACAGCCATATAACCTTAACTTGGCCCCCATAGAGATGGCAATAGGAATTGGGAATATAACAGTTCCCTACCTGGCCCTCCTCAATCCCCAACAAATCTGCCACTTTTTCTGTGTTCAACACAACTCCAAATCAGCACTCCTGTTCATACACTCCACCAGACCCTCACTGTGCTCTGTATAATACCACTGATCTGGGGAGAACTTGGCACTGGTTGAGAGAGGCTGAGGGAGGCATAAGACAGTGTGATCATCTTCTTTCTTATGGCTTAGGTAGCAACGATTACAAATTTATATTTAGATTTGATAGCCAGCATGTTGCCGCAACAGTGAGTTGGTGAATGACCTTCAGGCCCCTAGTGAAAGAATGAAGGGAACATTCAGATATGATGTGTTCCATCGTGTTTGTGCTTGGTGACCACAGTCGCATACAGGTGTTTGTCTCATTTTCCATTGAAACAGGGTTTATTCACATATCCCATGAGATGTCCTGATGCGATATGAAATGCACCAGTCTTTCCAACATAAATCAAAATCCAGTGTTTCCTTGTCAGGATCAATGATGAGCTGTTTGTTATGAGTGGATTTCATGGGTCTGTGGGACCACAGGATAATCATAAACAAAATATTGAGTAGCAGGTTGGCATCTCCAGGAGAATCTCAGGCATGGATGGGTGTTGGTCAAGGGATTTAGCATCTTCCTGAATGATTTAGTGGCAGGAGTAAAGGAATGTTCATGAAAAATTCAGATGGTATTAAATTAGGAAGAGGTAAGAATGACTATGGGGATCTAGAGAGAATAAAACCGTGGCCAGATTTAACTTGCATCAGTGTAGCTAATACGTTGGGGAAAATGATCTAAAGTAGCAGTTCAGTAGAAAAATGAACATTTGGGAAGCAATAGCACAGAGAACTATAGAGTGAGAATGGATAGAAAATTAGATATGAGTTTGGTGTTTTTGCTTTCACGTCATATTGCATTGTGCTTTATGAGCTACGTAGGTGGAAGCATCATGCCATGGAGCTGGGAGGTGATATTCTTTCTCCTTGGCCTTTTGACTAAGATCAAGTATAGTGAGTTGAATATTTGATATGTTCTCTGTTAGGGTACAATTGCAGATAGGCACTGTGTAGGTGAGTAGGTCTTTTTAGTTTCTACTTTCGTCCTTTGTCTCTGGTGTGACTGCTCCTAGGATATTGCATTCAATTCTGGGTAATTCCATCCCAGAATAGAGATATGAGGGTCTGGAAAAAATGTAAACTTTTTGGGAGAAAGTATATTTTTTTCCCCCCATGGCCTGGCTTGGAAAAACTGGAAAATTTGAAAAGAAAGAGTTACATGAAATATGTTCTCAAAATGAACAGTGAAAGAATTTTTAAAGTAATGTTTAAAAGAATATTGGTATTGATGCCCTTTAGTCCTTCAAAATTCTTTCTAATAACAAATATTTTAAAATGTTTCTCAAGAAACATGAGTTTCTTCTGCATCTGCATGATAATGTCAGGTTAGGTCTATTTACATACTATTTCTGAGCCGAAAAGATATAACCTTCCTTTTTGTTTACAACAATATTGTTGCATCCTATTTTCAACATTTTTTTTCATATTTGCCAAAAGGCAAATAAATACACCTAAGTACTTTAGTGTGCAGCTGCAGTTCCGTCCTCAATGCTAGGTATATGTCATTATTATTCAAATCAAACCTAAAGAATTTATACGTATTCATTTAATAAATATACCAAACTGTACTTTTTATGTGCTAACTAAATTATACATAATACATTTCTCATTCTTAAGTAAATTAAGTTTTGTTTTGATAAGCAGATAACTATTGCAGATATTTTGATTTTTTTCCCAAAAATTCAATTTTTTCCTCAAAAAAATTCAGAAGCTTTATTTTTGCATGCCTTCAAAATTTCTGAAAATTTTACACCCCATCCCAGAAAGAAACCAACAAATTAGAAGGAGAACATAGAAGTCTAACCATTGATCAGGAGTTTGAAGGAATTGATTTAGCAACAAGAATAAAAGAGCTAAATAAGTGCAGCTTGGCTAAGTATTTAAGGTTGGGATGTGAAACTGTCCCCAAGTATTTCAAGGGTGTAAATACTCAGCAAGGCAAAGAATTGTTAATGACCCAGTAGAATATCACTAGGAGTAATGGGATGAATCTGAGTAAAACAAGCTGAATCTTGAGAAACCATTTCCTAATGGGGCGATCTACAAAGTTGTGGAATGATCACATTATCTTAGCTACTTGTCTTCATAGATTTTTAAGGCCAGAAGGGACCATTATGATTATCTAGTCAGACCTACTGCATAACACAGGCCATAGAATTCAGCCAGTAATTCTTGCATCTAGTGCCGAACATCTGGCTGAGCTAGAGTATGTCTTTTGGAAAGTCATCTTTATTTAAAGATTTTCAGTGACAGAGAATCTACAGCATTCCTATGAGAGCTGTGGGAGAATTTTTTATGGCCCATCACTTAAAAATGTACTCCTTATTTCTAGTCTGAATTTGTCTCTTACAACTGTAGGGACTAATTTAAAGAAACTCTAAAGAATCAGCCCACTGGAGTTCAACACAAATGGCTCTTGTTGCTATAAACCTGAGGGGACAACTGCCATCCAGGCTGGGAATCTTTGTGCCCAGCAGCCACTGAATTGTGGGGTGTCCTCCTCACTGGTGCTGACTGCTGCTTTTCCTTTACTGACCAGCTGGCAGAACTGGTGCTGCTTTGGAAGTGAGAGGTACGGTTTGCATGTGCCTAGGTTATCCATCCTGAGCAATTCTACTCTTGCTCCACCCTCAGAAATTGCAGTCCAATGAGACTCTGCTACAAGTCCAGGTCACTATATAAAATAATGCATCAATTCAGTAGCTGGGGGCAATGTGGCCTGTGAATCTTCTGTTTTTTCCACAGCCTATTGAGCATCTTATAGCTGTAGCAGACCCAAAAGCAGGGGCTGGTCCTCATGTTGACTACAGTGTACCTTGTAATATCTGATATGAGCGCTCTCTCTCATTTATTTGTAGGGTAGACTATGGTACTTAATGAATGAATTAATCCTTGTGGCACTCCTGAGCAGCAGGAAGGTATTGTTATCCATTTACATATTGGGAATTGAGGCAAAAAGAGAGTGACATACCCATGCTGTCTTGATGAGTCTGTGGCAAAGCCTTGAATTGAACCCAGTTTTCCGGAATCCCAGTCTATTACTTTAACCACAAGAGCAGATTTTCTCTTGCCCTTGTCCCTGCCCCTTCCCCCTAGCAAGACTGCAAATGTAGTGTTAACAGTTGGCTCATTGTTTAGCAGGAAGGAAATGGTTCTTCTCTCACCCCAACCACCCCTTTGTGGGCACTTGCTGGTCTCAGGCTTTTGCCCTTTTGGGGTACATTCTGCTGGCCTTTGATGCCCTGGCTGCCCACAGCAGTGGGAAGTTTAGATCAGTGTTTCTCAACCTTTTTGACACCAGGAACCGGCTTGCTGTCTTCCTAAACTGTGTCAGGGAGACCTCGGGGACCAGCTCCGAGTCCACAGACTGGTCTTTGAGAAACACCGGTCTAGATCATTGTTAGGTTCTGCTACTTTTTCATTTTTAAGTGAATTTCCTGCTGCTGACAAATGTGGAATTGACAGCAGCAGACATTAAATAGTCTGCATATCAACAGAACAGGTAAAACCCGAGCAGCTGGAGTGCATGCTTCCCTGCCCAGTTTCTTCCCAATGGGAATCGGTCCTGCTCCAAAGACACCTGTTCTATAGAATCTGGACTAATACCCACCAAAGACATTTCACACAAGAGTCACTGAACCACCATTAGATGGTAACTACTTTCTGTCACTCACAGTTAAGCCAGACTAGAATTGATTATTTTGTGCTCAAAAACTCAGTTTCCCTTTTCCCTGAACCATCTCATCTCATCACTTGTGTCCTTTACAAATATAGGATTTTCTGTTCTCCCTTCACTCTGTAGTCACCATCCTGTGTCTAGAAGAGTCCTTCAGAGCCCAACATGCTGCTCCTTGCTTGGGCCTAGGTATTTCTTGGAAAGCATTTCCTTTACCCATACCTCCCTGCCAGTGAACATGCTTTTCCATTGGTTTCCCAGCACCTCTGAGTCTTCCATATAGCAAACTACTAATCCAGAAGGTACTGGGTCCACCCACTCCATCATTTTCAGCCCTGGTCAGCTGTCACTGAGAAACCAGGATTAGAAAGCAAATGGAGAACTAACTACAGGGCTAGTCAGGATTGAGAGGCTGTGGGGGGTGAGGGGGAGAGAAGGGTGTGCGTGTGTGAGTGCGTGTGAGAGAGAGAACAGTTTGGGGAAGTCATGGAGTGAAGTCTGTAAGTGAGTGACTGGTTTAAAGCTGGGGGAAAGTGGAAGAGGGGTGGGGATGCTGAGTGAACGCCACAGGGGTCAGGTAAATATAAAAATCTATTTTAAATGTGATTTTATGTGCTCCTTAATTTCATTCTCTTGGGAGATGGACAGAGAGCACTGAGACCACTTGTTAGCTTGCATTCCTTTCCCCTTTCTCTCTGCTGCTGACTGTGGGGTGTTGGGGGCTCCTTGGAGTCCCCATCAGACCATGATTTGAGTTGTTTGCAATGTCCTTGCCCCATTTGAGCACAGAAGGGGTTGTCTGAAGAAAACAAACAGGTTCTTTCCTCCCTCCCCTCTCCTGTGGAGGAAGGGAGAAATCAGAGAGGGGGGGGGAAAGACCAAGGTGGTCTGTCTCTTAAACCAAACCCAAAGGGTGATCAAAAAGAGGGTCTATCAGCAGGTATAGTATATTTAATCGGGATTAGGGTCTGCCTCCAGCCCCTTCCTTAGGGTCACTTCACTATACCTGGTCCATGCAGTCTCCGAGACGGTGAGGTCTAAACAAAGTTTTGTAAACATCAGAGAAGTGAAGTTCTGGAATAGCCTTCCAATGGGAGCAGTGGGGGCAAAAAGTCTAACTGGCTTAAAGACTGAACCTGATAAGTTTATGGAAGGGATGGTATGGTGGAGCTGCTTACAATGGCATATAGCTGATCTTTGACAGCTAGCAGCAAATATCTCCAAGTGGCTTTTGATAGGACACTAGATAGGGAGGGCTCTGAGTTACTACAGAAAATTCTTTCCCAGGTGTCTGGCTGGTGGGTCTTGCCCACATGATCAGGATCTAAATGATGGCCATATTTGGAGTTGGGAAGGAATTTTCCCCCCTGGTCAGATTGGCAGAGACCCTAGGGGTTTTTCACCTTCCTCTGCAGCATGGGTCCGGGTCACTTGTAGGCTTAAACTAGTGTAAATGGTGAATTCTCTGTAACTTGAAGCTTTTTTAAATCATGATTTGAGGACTTCAGTAACTCAGCCTGAGGCTATGGTTCTTTTACAGGAGTGGGTGGGTGAGGCTCTGTGGCCTTCAATGTACAGGAGGTCAAACTAAATGATCATGATGCTCCCTTCTGGCCTTAAAGTCTATGACTGTCTTCCTTTTTGATGATCTGCAAAACTGAACTGAACAGTTTGGTTTGGGAACCAGCACCATGGGGCTCCTCCATTCACTTTTGGACTCCACAATTCCCTCCCTCCTGCCATCTCCAGCACAGCTCATTCTTTTTGGACTGTGTCCCTCATTCTCCATAGCAAGGGTCTAGGGTTCTCCTTGATTAGCCCAGGGTGATCTCTAGGTGATGGTGAATTAACTGCATTCTCCCTGGATGTGGGGAGAGTGCATTGCGAAGTCCTTGATCAATTTCAGGAATTGCTACCTCTGTGCAGGGGTGAGGCACTCAACCCAAGCACTGTAGTCTGTTCTTGGCCAATGGGTCTCTCGTGTCTTCCAAGGTTTAAGAAGATTCATGTGATAGATTTTAGTTTCCTTTCTTCTACCTGGTTTTATCTCAGAGTCCACCAGCCCTTCCTGAGTAACAACTTCAAATGGACCCTGCCATCAGCACATTAATCTTGACTTGGCAGGAAAAGGACCCGGACACCTGTGTAGAAAGTCCATAGTTGAGCTGCTCTATAATTTTGTTCTTGTGCATGTTGGGTCTTCCTTAAGTTCTCTCTGGCAAATATCTTTGTCCCGAATCATTCCCTTAATTGCAAAATGTGTTGGGTTGTGCTTAAGGCCTATGTCCTGTTCCTCCCAGCCCTCCCGTGGCAAATCCAAGATTCCCTGCTGTTGACAACCATAAAGTAACTCAAAGGCAGAGAACCCTGTAGATAGGGTTGCTAATTTTGGCTGGATGTATTCCTGGAGGTTTCATCACATGACATAAATCTTTAATTCTTGGAGACTCCAGGCCAATCCTGGAGGGTTGGCAACCCTACCTGAAGAGGCCTGCGGGACCTCCTTTATGACAAACAGAAGCTGTGAGAATAGTTGGTCCCAGTGGTTGGGGTCGTTACTAATAAAGCATCTCAACATTCACTTCATAGTCTTGTTAAATCGTTTGCTGGGCCATCTGTTTGCGTGCAGTACACCGAGGTTTTACAGGGGCTTGGCCTTTAGAATGGAGCATAATTCACACCTCAGCCAGGAGATGAAGTTAGTCCCTTGATCCATTAGTATTTTTTGGAAAACCCATGCATGAGAAGAGCTTCAAGAGTTCTGGTGGTACCACTGTATGTGTCACGGAGCAAAGGAGAACCTTCTCTCCGACACTACCTGCGTAGCCATTCGTTGACTTGCACGATTCGATGGTGTCTACTCAGGTCTTTTCCTTCCACGGGGAGGATGGACGAGAAGACCACTTGCACCTCAAACTCCTTTATCCATCTTCCCAGAGCCACATAGTCTGCAGTGATCCACTCAAGGTCATTCTTGGTGGTATCATTGGTGCCCGCTTGGAGAAGCAGGAAGGGGTAGCGATCCGAGGGCTTGATGAGTCTTGGCAGTCTCTCCGTCACATCGTGAATCCTAGCTTGGAGAGGGGCTCAGGGCTGTGGCAGGGGGTTGGGGTGTGAGGGCAGGTCATCAAGGACCGACCCTTGGGGCACTCCACTTGATACCGGCTGCCAACTAGACATGCCAACTAGACATGGAGCCATTGATCACTACCCGTTGCTGTTGGGTGGTCCACTACTACAGCAATTGCTTCTGGAACTGCTGTTACTGAGTACCTTGCTGTTGCTGCATCTCCGCTAGCCACTTATACCTCTGCTCTGGTTCCATCTTGTTCAGAGCTGCTGAGCTCTGTTTCCCTTTATGGCTTTTTTTTTTTTTTTTTAAATCCTTGTATCAGGTGTAATTATACCCACATTCTCTGCTGCTTGTAGTCAGTTGGGAGCTTCCCTGAGGCCCTACCAGACCATGATTTTGAGTTGTTCATGATTTCCTTACCCCATTTGTAGCACACAAAGAGTTGTCGGGGGGGGGGGGGGGGGGGAACCTAACAAAAAGTTCCTTTTCTCTCTCCTTGTCCGGGGTGGGGAGAATCAGAGGTGAAAAAAAAAAAGAAAAGACAAAGGTGGTCTCTCAGGCAGTCATTTTGGTCATGTCTTTGGGTTAGGTTTGTCAGCAGGTATAGTGTCTTTAATCAGGATTAGGGTCTGCTGCTCTCCTTTTGGGTCACCCTGCTTTATACCTGGTCTGTGAAGTCTCAGGGACAACGGCAACTATCTGCCTCTTTGCTGATTTGTCCCTGTCACCAGCAGTCTTCTTCCCATTGGCCAGCTCTTCCTGTGGCAGGCTTTTTCTTTTTGAATCCACCCCCCAACAGGCAGAATGAGCCTTACAGGTGCTCCTAATTAGTGCTGGCTGAGCCCAGAAGAGCTTGTTAGCCTCCCACCTACTAGAGTGATGATGTGCCCCCTCATACTTACCCCTCTTCCAACCTTTGTAGGTTGGGCTCACTGGGGCAGGGAATTTCTGCGCCCCATGTGCAACTTGTGGGGATCCTAGGGAATCTGTTACCTGCCCTGTTTTGGCCCCTCTCCAGGAAAGAGCACTGAATTTCCAGCTTAAGGACAATTGTATCATGAGCGATGGGACTTGCTAAACAAGTGGTGTGACCAATCCAAAGGGCCTGGTACCTAAGTGAGGTGAGAAGCTATCAATCAGTGACCATCTTTTTATTGTTTGAACAGATCTTCTCTGCTCTGCTTACTGCCCTCTTGTGATGTATCTTCTTGCAGGCCCAGTCCCTGACTTGCAACTAGGGTGACCAGACAGCAAGTGTGAAAAATTGGGACGGGGGTAGGGGTAATAGGAGCCTATATAAGAAAAAAGCCCCAAATATCAGGACTGTCCCTATAAAATTGGGACATCTGGTCACCCTAATTGCAACTGCCCTATCTGGAGGGTAGCACTGTGACATCAGAAAGAACTTGGTGGTTACTCTAACAGCTAAATTATTGTTCGTTTGCATCCAGCAATTTTTAGTTTAAATGTCTTATGCTAATTGTCCTAACTTTGTATCAAAGCTTCTTTTTAATTTTTGATGAACGCATATCTCTAGTGTTTGGCCCTGAGAAAATAGCTTCTCATTTCCTGTAGCATCAGAACTCCAGCCTGCTTGCTGCATAGACAAATTGGATATAAAAATCCACAGCACACAACTCAGGCTGAGAATGTTTCCTCTTCAAAAACAAAAGTTACTAAGATGTTACAACTGAAAATTTAAACTCTTTGCTCAGATAATCCAGTTCAGGGCAACACAACTTCTTGGTGTTCACTGTCTTTCATACAGATTGTACCAACAGATTTTTAGCTGAGATTTGAAGATAGATGGTGAGTTGAGGAGGCAAAGATAAGTAATTAGTAAACTGCTTCAGATGTAAGGAACTACATAGGAGAATGCTCTTGCACCTGTAACAGCACAGTTGTATGAGGAACAGAGAAGAGAGAGGCTGAAAAAACATAGAAGGAAGTAATAGAAGGAGATGAGGTTGACTGGAGCAAACCCGTGGAGATTATTTAAAACAATATAAATTTTGAACTGGATCCTGTCATGATGGGGAAGCAGGTGGAGTTGTCTGAGGGTGTGGGTGATGGGATTTGTACCTGAGAAAATGGGCAGCAGCATTCTGCACATGCTGGAGTATGGAGAGTTGAGGGGATGATTACAGAAAAGGGAGTTGGTCTAGACCAAGTGAGAGAGTACCTTTTTAAACCTTATTTTTAGTGTTTAAACTGAAACCAGAGTTAAGAGTTAATCCTGTGAATCCGTCTGTGAGTCGCATGCTGCAAAGAGAGTCGTCTGATTCTGTTCTCCCACATTAGTGTATCACCATTGCTTTCTTCCATGAAATAGTCTCTTTGTGGTAGGAGACAGCAGATTCAAATATTTATTTAGAGACCTCACTCTTCTCCTGTGATCTCTCCACTCATTCCTAATCTACTTCTGAGGCCAATTCAAGACCTGGGTCTTCTCTTCAAAACCATCAATGGGTGGGGACCCAGCTATATCAGCAACCACATCTCTGTCCATGAAGACAGCTGAGCTCCTCTGGGACAAATGCTCTTCTGGTTGCAACTGGCTGTCACACCTGGCTTGCCCCCTCTGCACTCTGACCACTCCTGAAAGAGTCTCATGCTTGTGTTAATGCATAGCCATTTGGGACGGAAGTATTAGGGTGAAACTGAAAAGGACCAATCCTGGTGGGTGTTTGGGGAAGCTTTGAAGAAGCAGCTGTGTGTGTCTGGGTGAGTGATGGATGCTTTGTCAGCTGAGAGTGTATGGTATGTTTTCAGTTTTTAGTGAATGATAATGATCTCTGATGATTGTGTTGCATCCCTAGGTGGGGAAAGCCCTTTTGATGGAAGGGTCTAGTGCCTGTGGCAGATATTAAGGTGTCATGTAGCACAGGGGTCTTCAAGTGCCAGGAGGTAGATGTTTAATTGCCAGCTCCTGGGTAAAGCTTGTTTGTAGTGTGGGCTGTGCTGAGAGCTTTTGTTTATGAGCTGAGAGAAGGGGAGGGCTGCAGCTGCTATATAAATAGCTCTGACAGGCTGGGATCTAGGGAAGAGAGATTGGGTTGCTATGGAGATTGATCTGAATCAGATTACCTGCGGCTCTTGTTCTCCAGCCTGGGCTTGTGTAGTGGCTGTGTGGCTTTGCATGTGCTGGGGAGCATGCCGTGATCAGACTGAAGGGATAGGACAGAGGAAGGAAACAACTCCTTGGCCAGTATGTGGCAAGATGGTGAAATCAGCCACTAGAGCAACCAAGAGCCTTAATCATTCTGGGCTCAGCCCTGTGAAGCAGCAACAACATTCCTGTCTGTGGGGTGCATACTATCTGTTTGCATGTGAATGATTCTGTTTCTGAGGAAGTGAGCTGTAGCTCACGAAAGCTTATGCTCTAATAAATTGGTTAGTCTCTAAGGTGCCACAAGTCCTCCTTTTCTTTTTGCGAATACAGACTAACACGGCTGCTACTCTGAATTCTGTTTCTGGTAGCATGTGTGGGGGTTATGATGAACCTGGCTGCCTCTGCTCACTAATGACATGGTGGCAGCTAACCTTAGAGAAAGAGTGACTCATAGGTGCCAGGGCCAGAAGGGACCATTATGATGATCTGGTCTAACCTCTGTATAACACAGGCCATAGAACTTTCCCAAAGTAATTCCTGGAGCATAGGTTTTAGAAAAACATCCACTCTTGATTTAGACATTGTCAGTGATGAAGAATCCACCATGACCCTTAGTAAATTGTAGCAGTGGTTAATCACCCTCACTGTTAAAAATTTACGTGGATTAGAGAACTGACTTCTGAGTCTACAGGGTGTTTGTAAACCAGCTTGGTGATGGTTTGGGGGTCAGGGGAGAGAATATCTTTGTGTATTAAAGATGCCCTTTTTGGGGGAGGATGTCCGTGGCTTGCTTACTGAGTCCTCCTAACTGGACTGCTCTCCAGAATGATTTCAGTGAGCTGCTCTTGTTACTGATGAACACCATCTCACATTTCATTTTCTAAATCATTTTAATTTGAGTTCCACTGTTAATCTGCTCCCTCTTCACTGCCTTCTGGTTAGGTGGAAGGTTCAAGTAGTCAAAATGTGCCTTCTGCCCTGTTAATAAGAAAGTTTTCCTGCTTTAGGAGACACTTGTGCTCAAGGCTGAATGTTGTTAGATTCTTTTTGCTATTGTGTGTCTTTCATGGGGTTTTGTCTTCCTTGGTACTGTGCCTGCTATGGTCCAGCTGCAATAGACAAATGTGTTGCCACTGTCTATGTCAAGCATGCCTGCAGTGCTTCTAAAATGCATCCTGTCCACATACAGACCTGCACCCAGGTATTGGTATCTTTGTTAGGAGTACATATCCTTTGCCTGCATTGTTGCCCTGAAAGGGTGGAGGGCAACACCAAGTTGAAGCAGTTAAACTGGTGCAGCAAATTCTTCCAACTCTGCCTTCAGTGACTACTCTACATTCTGCTGGCTTCCCAAACTGACGCTAGAGCACCCGAGGCCTATTTTGGGTTGTTCTCAGCTTAGCTGCAGAACTGTGACATAAAACCAGAACTATGGGTTCCATGTACTTATTTGTTAGTATTGCAGTAGTACCAGATGCCCCAAACGGATTTGGGACCCTATTGTATCGGGGACTTTTAAAATACAAAACTTCTATTAGACAGACTAGTAAATGTTAGTACAAATGTTGTATGTAGCCAGAATTGAAAACTCTCACACGAGAAATGGTAGTTTGTCTTCTGCTTCAGTTAGAGATCATTGCAAACAAATGCCACATCAGTCAGACCAATGGGGAAAATAACTGCACAAAGTGTACTGACCCACTTCAAAACTACATCCTGAGATGGGAGTTGCTGGAAAGAGAAAACAGAACTTTGATGAAATGATACTAAAATTACAAACACACTCATTGGGCAAAGCTACTCCACACTGAATGAATGTTGCATCTCTCATACCTCCTTCCTCCTCCTTTGAATTATGTAGGGATCACTACCACACACATGCAGCTAGCTAGTCCTAACATACTTGCTCCTGTTGACTGGGAGATACCTGTCTCAGGATGTTCAAGGGGTGAAACATGAGAGACAAGGAACCTTAGTTCAGTTGAAAATTAAGGATCAAGGCTGCAGGCTCTGCTTGATCAAATTCTTATTGAAGTGATACGGCCTGTATCCCACCTGAGGATCAGGTCCATAATATACAAATAAGAAAACATACAAACACACAAAATGACACGTACAACAGTGATCAGGGTGCAGCGGGATTCACCCTGATCAAAGAGATTGCTGGCTCAGTTGACTGTGGCCAAGGTATTTACAATATCGCCAACTCTCGTGATTTTTGGGGTGGTTTTCACCTTTCTTATGAAAACATGATGAAAGGCTGCAAACTCATGAATATTCTTATTTAAAGTGGCCACTGGCCACTATTACTGTCGGGCTGAAGCCAGCAAGATTGCCACCATTTCCCTGTGATCTATCTGCATGTGGAAGTGAGACTGCCCTTAATAAAGTTGGCCGCTACCTCACTGCCCATAGGTAAAATGGCTGCCACTCTATGGTTCAAGGAGCTAGCCAGGACAGAGGAACTGTGAGGAGCAGCAGAGACACTGTGAAAGGCTGATAGAAAGAATGAGGGGGAAACAGGATTAAGGGGTTGCTAGGGAATGGGGTCTAGGGGATTTTCGATTGCAGGAAAGAGGGTGATGGGGGGTGCGGAGGGCAGTGATGGGGGGTGGGATCTGGGGAGGATAGAATGGCAATTCCTCCAGCCTGTGGGTGGCGATGGAGAAGGGAAGTCCCTCCAAATAGCCAAGGGGACAGTGTTGCCAACTCTAGCGAACTGGAAAAAAAGATAAACAGTGAGGTGGCAAAGTTTGCAGACCGTACAAAATTACTCAAGATAGTTAAGTCCAAGCTAGACTATGAAGAGTTACAAAGGGATCGCTCAAAGATGAGTGACTGGGCAACAAAATGGCAAATGAAATTCAAAGTGCACGTTGGAAAACTTAATCTCAACACTACATACAAAATGATGAGATCTAAATTAGCTGCTACTGCTAAAGAGAGAGATCTTGGCATCATTGCTTCAGAGTAACAGCCGTGTTAGTCTGTATTCGCAAAAAGAAAAGGAGTACTTGTGGCACCTTAGAGACTAACCAATTTATTTGAGCATGAGCTTTCGTGAGCTACAGCTCACTGCATCGGATGCATACCGTGGAAACCGCAGCAGACTTTATATATACACAGAGAATATGAAACAATACCTCCTCCCACCCCACTGTCCTGCTGGTAATAGCTTATCTAAAGTGATCATCAGGTGGGCCATTTCCAGCACAAATCCAGGTTTTCTCACCCTCCACCCCCCAACACAGATTCACTCTCCTGCTGGTGATAGCCCATCCAAAGTGACAACTCTTTACACAATGTGCATGACAATCAAGTTGGGCTATTTCCTGCACAAATCCAGGTTTTCTCACATCCCCCCCACCCCCATACACACACAAACTCACTCTCCTGCTGGTAATAGCTCATCCAAACTGACCACTCTCCAAGTTTAAATCCAAGTTAAACCAGAACATCTGGGGGGGGGGGGTAGGAAAAAACAAGAGGAAACAGGCTACCTTGCATAATGACTTAGCCACTCCCAGTCTCTATTTAAGCCTAAATTAATAGTATCCAATTTGCAAATGAATTCCAATTCAGCAGTTTCTCGCTGGAGTCTGGATTTGAAGTTTTTTTGTTTTAAGATAGCGACCTTCATGTCTGTGATTGCGTGACCAATCCACCAATGTGATATATGCCATCATGTGCCAGCAATGCCCCTCTGCCATGTACATTGGTCAAACTGGACAGTCTCTACGTAAAAGAATAAATGGACACAAATCAGATGTCAAGAATTATAACATTCATAAACCAGTCGGAGAACACTTCAATCTCTCTGGTCACGCAATCACAGACATGAAGGTCGCTATGTTAAAACAAAAAAACTTCAAATCCAGACTCCAGCGAGAAACTGCTGAATTGGAATTCATTTGCAAATTGGATACTATTAATTTAGGCTTAAATAGAGACTGGGAGTGGCTAAGTCATTATGCAAGGTAGCCTGTTTCCTCTTGTTTTTTCCTCCCCCCCCTCCCCCCAGATGTTCTGGTTTAACTTGGATTTAAACTTGGAAAGTGGTCAGTTTGGATGAGCTATTACCAGCAGGAGAGTGAGTTTGTGTGTGTATGGGGGTGGGGGGGATGTGAGAAAATCAAGTCTGGCTATTTCCTGCACAAATCCAGGTTATCATGCACATTGTGTAAAGAGTTGTCACTTTGGATGGGCTATCACCAGCAGGAGAGTGAATTTGTGTGGGGGGGTGGAGGGTGAGAAAACCTGGATTTGTGCTGGAAATGGCCCACCTGATGATCACTTTAGATAAGCTATTACCAGCAGGACAGTGGGGTGGGAGGAGGTATTGGTTCATATTCTCTGTGTATATATAAAGTCTGCTGCAGTTTCCACGGTATGCATCCGATGCAGTGAGCTGTAGCTCACGAAAGCTCATGCTCAAATAAATTGGTTAGTCTCTAAGGTGCCACAAGTACTCCTTTTCTTGGCATCATTGTGGATAGTTCTCTGAAAACATCTGCTCAACATGCAGCAGTCACCAAAAAAGCGAACAGAATGTTAGGAACCATTAGGAAAGCGATGGGCAATAAGACAGTAAATATCATCATGTCGGTATCTAAATCCATAGTATGCCCAGACCTTGAAAACTGCATGTTCTGGTCACCCCATCTCAAAAGAAGATATATTAGAATTGGAAAAGGTACAGAGAAGGGCAACAAAAATGATGAAGGGTGTGGAACAGTATCCATATGAGGAGAGATTAAAAAGACTCAGACTGTTCAGCTTGGAAAAGAGACAATTTGGGGATGGGGGATATGATAAAGGTCTATAAAATCATGAATGGTGCAGAGAAAGTGAATAAGAAAGTGTTATTTACCCTTCCATGTAACACAAGAACCAGCGTGTCACCCAGTGAAATTAATAGGAAGCAGGTTTATAACAAACAGAAGAAAGTATTTCTACACACAACACACAGCCAACCTGTGGAACTTGTTGCCAAGGCATGTTGTGAAGGCCAAAAGTATAACTAGATAAGTTCATGGAGGATAGGTCCATGAATGGCTATTAGTGAAGATGGTCAGGGATGCAGTCCAATGCTCTGGGTTTCCCTAGGTCGCTGGCTGCCAGAAGCTGGGACTGGACGATATGGGATGGATCACTTGATAATTGCCCTCTTCTATTCATTCCCTTTGAAGCACCTGGCATTGGCCACTGTCGGAAGACCGAGTACTGGTCTAGATGGTCCATTGATCTGACCCAGCATGGCTGTTCTTATGTTCTTGTGGATTGATCGTGAGTCACAGGATTTTGATGTCTGCAGGAGGAGCTGTTGTAATAACACAAGAAGTGCCTCTGATCCTGTGGGGTTTTTTTCAGGACTGGGCACATGGACAGAGCTCTGTGCAAGAACCTCGGAGCCGAGGACAGAGACCTGCCTTGCCACTGAGCCCTGCCTTCATGTATGGCTCTAGAGCAGAGAGAGGATCCTGTGACAGCAGGAGGTAGGGGAGTGGGGAGTTGGGGAAGTAGTACTGCTGGATGCCAGATAGAGAAGACCAGAGCAGCATCCACCATCCGAAAGACAACGATTCCCCAAGGTCTCAGAGGACCGTTTTTTCCATGGATAACAGATTTATTCTGGTTGTGACTATCAATGTGTCTCAGGGGTTTTAATACATAAATTAGGAGGAACATGAGCCCTACCTGGAGAGAAAATCAACTTTTCCTGTCTTGGGTGGAACAAAGTATGCTGCCCATCTATGAGGAGATGACACCACAACCGATGCTGCAGAGGTTGGATTAATCAGAATGGAAACTGCACCCAGAAATATCCTTGCACATTATAAGTCAACTTGATGGGCTGGCGATTGATTTTTTTTTTTTTTTTGGTATCTGGAAACAACAGTAAAGTGCACTGCGGCCTCTCTCTGACAGGACCTTGGACGTGAGGTGGTGAATAACTTCTTGCAAAGTCAAGCATTGTCTCTGCCAAATCCTTTCCATCTTTTCCACTGCTCCCTGCAGTGATGAAAAAGATAGGAATGAAAGGGCAGGAGTACTTCTGTTTGTCATTTTGGCTATGGGTCTCAAGGCTGATTTAACTTAATATTGGACTTTCCAAGGTCTCTACCTCACAGAGGAGGTATTGGGCTATTGCAAAACCACTCCTCTATCCTGGACCAGACAGATTCAAAATGGATACTTGGAGGAAGTGATTATCGCTCTCATGGACCTTAAAAGCAGTTCACAAATAGAATTTATTCTACTGGCTGGTGAAAGTCCATAGTTTAACTACCATGTTAAAACAAGTGAAACATAGCCCTGAGTTCCTCCAGCAGGGCCTCAATGTGGGTGTATAAGAGTGTCCAAGCAAAAAAGGACAAGTCTCTGTAGTATAATATTTATACTACGTCCAAGAAAAGGAAGTTTTGTACAAATCCCGCATTGAATGCTTTCTTAGGGCAATGGCCCTTATTCCAGCCCCGCAAAAGTCATAGAACATGACTTTGGAGCCTCATTTTTGTCCTTACAGTGCTAGCCAGATAGAGCCCCTGTAGGAGGTGTCATTATACTGCCTATCCGTGAAAGCAGACATCCCAATAGCTACTATCTCTAATCAGACAGATTTTATAAATTGGGAGCTTTCTCTGGTGATACCCAGTATTATACTTTTGATTCGGACAATTAGCCATAACAACAGTCAGAGCATTCATTTCCAAGTCCATTCTGTTCTATATAGGTTTTTATACCATTCCCATCATCGTAGTGTCAACATGCCTTCCATTAGCACAATATTCAATGTGACTACATGTCTGTCACGTTTTTTATGTGCTCATCCTCTCCCCTCAGAGAGAGGTGTGTGCAGTGGGGTGGTTTCCCCCTATATATACCTGATGCTAACTATTTATGTTAGAGAAGGCAGGTCAAAGAAATGTGCCTTGCACTTAGAGCAGAAAGTGGTGAGGATTGTGATGCTCCTTTGTTCCTCAGGACATGCATTTCCCAGACTTGGACTACCTCTGGAGAAAATTCAATCTCCTGCACGGATAAGCTTTACTCTTATTGTTGAGAGTTCCATTGTGCCAGAGAAGTGTAGTTGTCAACCATGGTCTTTTTGTCCTGGATCTTTAGATGGTCTCTTAAATAACCTGGGCTCAGACCATGGAGCACTTTTTGAAGATAAGGACTGAAACTTTTAACTTAATTTGAAATTTTATGGGAAGCCAGTGTAGAGAGTAAATTGAAAAAATATTTTTTACAACCACTGACAATCTCAAGACAGAGAAGACGTGTCTCCTGTATTGAGATTTGCTAGATGGCTATATATCCTCCTAGACATAAATTCACCAAATCCTGTGTATTGGACTGCAGTCTTGTAGATGATGCCATTATTGACAGAAGTTTTCTCAATGTCTTAGTACCAAGGAGAAGATAGAGAATATATAATATACTTCATTTTAGATGTCCATATTTAAAGGATGATCCTTTTTCTCACCCTTGAGCCACACTTCTTTGAAAACCCATTTATAACAGATTTGTGGACTTTAGCACAGTGAGGAATAGAAATATTTACCTGTGCTTAAGAGAAATTTTTCTTTCTTTGAATGATAAGAGTCACAGATCTGGCCCACCCTGGAGATAAATGGAACATTCAGAATAGAAATAGTAATTGACATCCAAAGACCTGAGTTTGTTTCGTTAAGAGGAATTTCCTATGCTCTGCCTTAGCATAAATTGTGCTTTTCCCTCAAAATATACTTAGAACAATGTGTAATTTAGGAAAGTGGAATTGAATTATCCTGGCTCTGGAAGTTTATCTCAACTGGAAAGGACTTCAGGCATTGGTACATTCCCCTGCTGCCAGTAACGGACAGGTCTGGTTCTGCTCCCGAACTGCAAGCAGGCTGAAGTATCCATGGTAATGGATCTGTGGACCTTATTTACTAGAAGAAAACATTTTTTTTTTTTTAGATAAACACAGATAATTTTTCCTATTGTGTATTATAATTCAAAATAAATAATAAATGCATACCATTCTTCCTGACTGAAACAGTCAGGGAGGGGCATGTGTGCAGATGTTGGACAAGGATAAACCACTGGAACTTTTAGGAGAACCCAGTGTAATAATCTATGTTGGATATCTCCGAACAGGAGAAAAATCCTCCTTGATTCCCTCCCCTTACCTCACATACCCACTTTGTGTGAATGAGTATATTTTTTGTTGTAATTATGTGCACAGATAGGCTCTTCTGAAAAATAAGAGGCTAAAACTCCAGAATATGGTGCAGATCTTTCTGTCAGGAGCTATGCTACAATCTAGACTCTAGGTGAGTGTCTACACTTCGACTCCCTCAGGGAACGGATGGCCAGGATCCCCTGGGGGACTAACTTGAAGGGGAAAGGAGTCCAGGAGAGCTGGCTGTATTTCAAGGAATCCCTGTTGAGGTTACAGGGACAAACCATCCCGATGAGTCGAAAGAATAGTAAATATGGCAGGCGACCAACTTGGCTTAATGGTGAAATCCTAGCGGATCTTAAACATAAAAAAGAAGCTTACAAGAAGTGGAAGGTTGGACATATGACCAGGGAAGAGTATAAAAATATTGCTCGGGCATGTAGGAATGTTATCAGGAGGGCCAAATCGCACCTGGAGCTGCAGCTAGCCAGAGATGTCAAGAGTAACAAGAAGGGTTTCTTCAGGTATGTTGGCAACAAGAAGAAAGCCAAGGAATGTGTGGGCCCCTTACTGAATGAGGGAGGCAACCTAGTGACAGAGGATGTGGAAAAAGCTAATGTACTCAATGCTTTTTTTGCCTCTGTTTTCACTAACAAGGTCAGCTCCCAGACTGCTGCGCTGGGCATCACAAAATGCGGAAGAGATGGCCAGCCCTCTGTGGAGATAGAGGCGGTTAGGGACTATTTAGAAAAGCTGGACGTGCACAAGTCCATGGGGCCGGACGAGTTGCATCCGAGAGTGCTGAAGGAATTGGCGGCTGTGATTGCAGAGCCACTGGCCATTATCTTTGAAAACTCGTGGCGAACCGGGGAAGTCCCGGATGACTGGAAAAAGGCTAATGTAGTGCCAATCTTTAAAAAAGGGAAGAAGGAAGATCCTGGGAACTACAGGCCAGTCAGCCTCACCTCAGTCCCTGGAAAAATCATGGAGCAGGTCCTCAAAGAATCAATCCTGAAGCACTTGCATGAGAGGAAAGTGATCAGGAACAGCCAGCATGGATTCACCAAGGGAAGGTCATGCCTGACTAATCTAATCGCCTTTTATGATGAGATTACTGGTTCTGTGGATGAAGGGAAACAATACATCCACTGCTTTCTTGACTTTAGCAAAGCTTTTGACACGGTCTCCCATAGTATTCTTGTCAGCAAGTTAAGGAAGTATGGGCTGGATGAATGCACTATAAGGTGGGTAGAAAGCTGGCTAAATTGTCGGGCTCAACGGGTAGTGATCAATGGCTCCATGTCTAGTTGGCAGCCGGTATCAAGTGGAGTGCCCCAGGGGTCGGTCCTGGGGCCGGTTTTATTCAATATCTTCATAAATGATCTGGAGGATGGTGTGGATTGCACTCTCAGCAAATTTGCGGATGATACTAAACTGGGAGGAGTGGTAGATACGCTGGAGGGGAGGGATAGGATACAGAAGGACCTAGACAAATTGGAGGATTGGGCCAAAAGGAATCTGATGAGGTTCAATAAGGATAAGTGCAGGGTCCTGCACTTAGGACGGAAGAACCCAATGCACAGCTACAGACTAGGGACCGAATGGCTAGGCAGCAGTTCTGCAGAAAAGGACCTAGGGGTGACAGTGGACGAGAAGCTGGATATGAGTCAGCAGTGTGCCCTTGTTGCCAAGAAGGCCAATGGCATTTTGGGATGTATAAGTAGGGGCATAGCGAGCAGATCGAGGGACGTGATCGTTCCCCTCTATTCGACATTGGTGAGGCCTCATCTGGAGTACTGTGTCCAGTTTTGGGCCCCACACTTCAAGAAGGATGTGGATAAATTGGAGAGAGTCCAGCGAAGGGCAACAAAAATGATTAGGGGACTGGAACACATGAGTTATGAGGAGAGGCTGAGGGAGCTGGGATTGTTTAGCCTGCAGAAGAGAAGAATGAGGGGGGATTTGATAGCTGCTTTCAACTACCTGAAAGGGGGTTCCAAAGAGGATGGATCTAGACTGTTCTCAATGGTAGCAGATGACAGAACGAGGAGTAATGGTCTCAAGTTGCAGTGGGGGAGGTTTAGATTGGATATTAGGAAAAACTTTTTCACTAAGAGGGTGGTGAAACACTGGAATGCGTTACCTAGGGAGGTGGTAGAATCTCCTTCCTTAGAGGTTTTTAAGGTCAGGCTTGACAAAGCCCTGGCTGGGATGATTTAACTGGGAATTGGTCCTGCTTTGAGCAGGGGGTTGGACTAGATGACCTTCTGGGGTCCCTTCCAACCCTGATATTCTATGATTCTATGATTCTACACTGGAATAGAAGACCTGTGGTATGGCTGCAGCTGGCCTGTGTCAGTAGACTCTGACTCACAGGGCTTGGGCTGCGGAGCTAAAAATTGCTGTGTAGATGTTTGGGCTCGTGCTGGAACCTGAGCTCTGGGAGACTGCAATGGAGGAAGATCTTGGAGAGTGTCTTATTTCCTGTATCCAAAGACCGTCCTCAGAAAAAGTATGCCAGTGTTAACCACGCGGGACAGAGCAGTCCCTCAGTGTCAGACTTCCTGCTTTCTTGGAGCCAAGAACGCCTCCTAGTTCAGGTCCAAGAGGCCTGGAAAGGAGAGGAAAAAGGAGAAGATTCAGGTCAGGATCTGTTGGCTTCCCCAAGTCTCAGTGTCTTTAAGTCAGAACAAGTCGGCCAGATCTGGGGCTTGGAGGAAGAACAGCAAAACCTTTCCAGTAGGCCTCATTCTGTCTCCAAGAAAAAGCACCAAGCTTCCATTTTAAAAGAGAACTTAGTAGTTAAGCACTCTCCTTATCCTCATCTGCAGAGAAGAAAGACCTCTCAGACTTCAACCTTGAACAGAAGGAGAGAGACATCAGGGAACTCTTTCCCCTCCAAATGGCTTTATCCCCAGGCTCCTAAATGCTGTCATCATCCTAGATATGAATAGCAGTACTCTATACATCTCTGAAGAAACAATGAATTGTAAGGAATGGGAGACAGCCAAAAAAGAGAGTGCTTTTCTCCAATTTAACAATGAGAACCCTGCATCTCTTCCATCTGGTTATGGTGACCATTGAGAGTGTGAACAATCAACCAAATATGAGAAACTCTGAGGCAGTCACAAAATTTCTACACAGAGCTTAAAGCTAAATCTGCCTATGTCACATTTCCCAAGGTTGATATATTCTCTGCCATCATGACACTATTAAACTTACCATATATACTCGATCATAAGCTGGTTCATTTATAAGCTGACCGCGCCAAGATGGATAAATAAAAATGGAAAATTTTCATGACCCATTCATAAGCCGACCCTATAATTCAGGGGTTGGCAAACTTTGGCTCCCAGGCCATCAGGATAAGCTGCTGATGGGCCGAGACAGTTTGTTTACCTCAAGCGTCTGCCCGCACAGACATAAGCCTAAGTAAACAAAGTGTCCCGGCCCGCCAGCTGCTTACCCTGATGGGCCAGAACCAATGTTCCCTCTAATTTTTGACAGGCCGTGTGCACAAAAAATTTCTTCTGTTCAAATTTTTGTGCTCGCGGTGTGTCGCCGTGTGTGTGGGGTTTAAGATCTGTGTGCGCACGCACATCTTAGAGGGAACAGTGGCCGGGACAGCAATTTTTTCTTGGACTGAATGATAAAATTAGTGGAGGAAGAGGCTTGAATTGTGTGTGTGTGTGAGAGAGAGTGAATGGGGGAGATAAATAAGAGTAATGGAATAGAATAAAGCAAAAGAGAATATTGTTTGAATACCAGGAAACACTTTTTTACTGCAAGATGCATTAAGGTGTGAGAGAGGCTTACAGAGGAAGTGGTGGGAACCCCATTGCTTGGGACTCTTTTTTATTTATTTATTTATTTATTTATTTGAATTATGGGTTTTTTAATCATTAAAGATTGCACCCAGTACACATTGGACAAGATGATTTACATCTGCAAAGAATAGAGCTTACTGTAGAGTTGTCGGTCCCATTTTACCAGTTCCAGAAAAAAAGCCTGCTGCCATATTTAGCAGGCTTCAAATCTCCTTCAGTGGGTGGATTTGGCTCTGGTCTTGGTCTGGAATGATAGACATTCTCAGGGATAGGTCGGTCTGTCTACACTTTTGCGACCCAAGGAGAAGATACTGTAGGGAACAGTCCTGCCCTGGCCTACATGTAGCATTGGGAAGATGAAACCTCAGAGGATGAGACCTAAGAGGATTTTTCCTATTGTTACCCATTTTGACCTGAACAGTTAGTCAAAATTCAGGGTTTTATGGGCTGCTTCCACTAGGAATCTGATATTTCTTTGATGCACTTCTGTTTATTTATAAAGAATGGTCCAAAATGTCCTGTTTCCCTGAACCCACAATAGGAATAAAACAGGAGGCAGTTTCTTTGCCCCTGTTTCCAAGCTTTTTTCCAGCGAGCACACTACCCAAAAGCACACTTTCTCTCTCTCTCTGTCTGTCTCTCAGGTTTTTCCCAGGGTGACATGCCACAAGTGCTTCTCTGGTTTTGTCTGTGGCTTCCTTGATGTCTTGTCTGTGAGCTTTTGGGGTTTTTCAGCTGCTTCTCTCCACACATACACAAAACTCCCTCAAACAATAGTAGCTCCCTGCTTTTACATTCAGACCCCAGGAAAAAACCCTCAGATAGTATGGTTCAACTCTAGCTCCAGCCTTGTATGCAGCCTGAGTTTTGAGTAGCGGCTCCTATTGGTTTCCACTGTCTGTTCCGTAAAGGAACATAATTGCTTTTTACATTTATCCTGAATGAAGGGCTGCTGTTACGCCCACCAGCTTCACCATTGTTTCACCCAACTCCCAGCATAAACGCTACCTTTAGCTGTTGTTTCCTGCTGTTTCTCTCAAGAGTTCATGCTCAAAATTACATTGTGGCCATAAATAAAATCCATTGGGTGGTTCTGAATCCTGTTGCTGTGATGAGAGGATGGGTCTTGCTGGGTGCTAGCACAGTGTCTAGTGTGCAACCCTGAAATTCACTTCAGATCTTTCTGCTAAGTGAGGGAGTGTTCCGGTTTGGAGCCTAAAGTACTGGCTGAACAGTGCATACCAGTCTGGGTAATTCAGAAAGCACACAAGAGAAGCAAATGTGAATGACATGGCTTCCTGCAGATGGAACAGGATCTGTGGGTGGTCAAGACTAACATAAAAGTGGGATCTATGGGGAAAGGGTGGCAAGGGACCAGAGTTATGTATTTGTGTGTCAGCTGTTTCTGTTGCAATGAGCATGTGAGAGGCTGGATCCATGAAAAAAGTCCCATTGCTTTCAGTGGGAACAGGAATCAGGCCCTTGAGGAGGATTGGGATGCTTAGTTTTCCACGGGAATGTGACTGTCCCCAGGGTGAGCACAAAGTTCTGTTGTCCATCCATGATCCACCCTCCAACTTTCTCTCAAAGCACTACCCCCTAAGATCATGCCTCAGGCCCTCACACAAAACTCTGTTGCTGGTGCACATGACCTTATCTTCTCTCCTGGTTTCAGGTTGAACTTGTCAGACTTTTCCATGTGGCTTCTCTTTCCTGAGGCAACTGCAGCGACTAACTGGATGACTGGCTGCTGGCTCAATGATCAAGAGATTCACTGAGATGACCTAGTGAAGGGGACGGGACAATGGTGCAGAAGAAGATCTCCCCGCAGTTACTTGACTACCTTGTGATCGTTGGGGCCAGGTAACCTAATAGCCTCCCAGCTATGGTTTTGCCAGCAGTGGGAGGGAACAGTAGACCTGGCACCACCTAGCTGTTCTCTCATCAAGTGCAAAGTAAATACTGTTCAGAATATATAGAGAAGACTAGAATGCATAGAAGGTGCAATTTTGAAATGTATCCTATGAGAAAATTATTAATATAGGGTAGATCTCTGACTTTCCCTTGAGAAAGAGTTTTATTAGCCTGAAACCCCGGAAGTTAATTATCCATAAAAAAAAAAATCAGCTGGTGTTGCCATTCTAGTGTTAGTCCTTTCACTAATACTCATTTATGTAAGTTCTTGGACTGCTCCTTCTATCCTTATATGAAAATTAAGAATGACTTTTAAAATGTTTTTTATTAACTACCAATAAATACAAGGGTTAACATACTCATTCAATAGTCAATTAATACTGAGTGCTTATCAAATACAGAATTGATTCTTACAGTATTTGTCAGATACACAAGTAGCATTTGTTGCTGATGCTATTTCCTGCGTCCTTTTACAATATTTCATTCATTGATGTGTTCCTAAGTGGATTAAACTTCCATTTCCAAATGCAAATGACTTAAACATGTTATAGCATGCCCCACCATCTTTCCTTTTCATGAGAGGGGCTTGACAAAACAAAAAGTTTATGTTGACTAAACAGGGAAATAACTTATTTGTTAGATTTATTTTTATTGGCTTACAAGGCTAGCTGGACTTATTTTAGAAAGAAGTCTGTGACCAGAGTAATTTGTCAACTGTACTTAATTTTATTTCTTGACTTCTGTGTAAGAAATATCAGTCCTCCCCAGATATAGGTGTCTGACTGTTTGTTGAGAGAGGAGGAGAAAACATTTAATATATGTTAGTTTCTTTTAATACACTTTATTAACTGGAAACAAGGAAGAAACAGCACTTTCTGACCAGAGATCTTTCTGTGGGCCACCAGTGGTCCATGGGACAACAGTGTGGGAATTACTCTAGTAAACATTTGTACGTTAACCAGTTTTTGCAATTTGAATGCTATAAAGTGTAAATTCCACTTTAAAATTTTAAACACAGAAAAATACATCTCTGTTTACTAAAACTTTTTAAATTTACAGGATGAAATCCTGACTCCATTGAAGTCAATGGGAATTTTGCCATTGGCTTTAGTGGAGCCAGGATTTCACCTGTGTCCTTTAAGATTATCAAAAGCAAAAATACTGTACTGTGCTTTATCTAATAAGGGAACAAAAGTTCTTTTTTCTGTGTATGCTAGGATCATTTGTTTGGTTGGCCTTGTACATGAACAAAGTGCTTATAATGTACTTTTTATCTTTAAAAGAAAACTAGCAGTGTTTTCTTTCTCACTGTTTCCCTTTATTGCTAGGAGAATTTGAAATGTTATTCCCTCTTTGCTTTCTATAGACTCTTCAGTTTGTGGGTCTAGTACACTTCTAATGCAGTTTTATTAAAGTTTGTACATTATATATCAATTCAAAGAGTTCCATTATGCATGATTTTATTATGTTTCTGCTACAGCAGTTTCTTAGTCATGCTCTCAAGAGTGTGGTTTTCTCCCCCCATGGGCCAATCTCTGTCTGAGTTCTCCTCTGCAGCTAGGGCCCACTTTGCATGCCCTGGTAGGATATTATGATAATTTGAGGCTCCTAAACTTTCTCTCACAGTATGTCATCCTCATAGGTCACAGTGATTTGTAGGTGATCTGTGGCAGGTGGAATACATGGGAGAGAAGTTAGCGTGTCAGTGATGGGGAGTCTCACTTAGTTTAGAGTCCGTTTGAAGCAATTCGCTATGGCTGTGGTGAAGGTGCATTGTCCTGTTCTACAGACCTACAGTTTGGTAAATTTCCATTGCCACTGGTTGGGAATTGATTCCAGTTTTTCTTGTTGAATTTTCCATCTATTTCTCAGGTAATAAAAACCCTGCATTTGGACCAAGCTGGCTGAGTTTATGCTCGCAGGGCCAACTCTGGAGGAGAAAAAAATCTGTGTCTTCTCTGGCTAAGTGTCACCCAGAGATATATGTAGTTGGTTGCATTTTATAAATCAAAATCAGGGAAACTTCCCTTCTCAAGAAGATGCACTTCCGCAGTGACACACCTATGGATCTCTTCCTCTTTGTCACACTTGGGGATGTCTGCTCCCCCTTGTACCTCAGTGTTGACATTATAGACCATTCCTTTCCCATCCTATGATTCTGGTCCCCTATGCCTTCCTTCCCCGGTTGTCCTGGGCCTCCTTGTATGTCTACTGACTGAGAAGCTGTGCTCCCTTTAGGTATTGGAGGAGGCAGAGGTTGAAGCTCATTCCATATGGACTAGACAGGTTGCATGTGGGGTGGCCAAGGTTTATGTTGGAATTGCCCAGCTGGGTAATTGTGTGATTGTGTTCTTTATAGGCAGCCAAGCAGTGATAGTGTGGCCCAGACCCCTGAGCTGCTGCGACGTTACCCTCTGGAAGACCATGCAGATTTCCCTTTGCCTCCCGATGTGGTGTTCTTCTGTCAGCCGGAGGGATGCTTGAGTGTACGGCAAAAACGCATGAGTCTGCGAGATGACACCTCCTTTGTCTTCACACTCACAGACAAAGATTCGGGTGTCATTCGCTATGGGATCTGTGTCAACTTCTACCGCTCCTTCCAGAAGCGAGTGCCCAAGGAGAAAGCAGAAGGCACTGGTGGGCATCGAGTTCGGGATGGACAAAAACCCCCGAAAGCTGGGGATTCTTCCATTGCCCAAGAGGAGGTGGGCAATGAGAGTTCAGAGAGTGGCTCTTCACTGAAGACACCAAGCACAGAATCCACTCCAGATGTCAACCGGTCACCTCGCAGTAAGCGTGTGGCCAGAGGCAGCCATCACTCCCGGAACAGCACCCTGACGTCCCTGTGCATCATTAGTCATTACCCCTTCTTCTCCAGTTTCCGTGAGTGTTTATACATCCTGAAGAGGCTAGTGGACTGCTGCAGTGAGAGGCTGCTGGGCAAGAAGCTGGGGATCCCTCGAGGGGTGCAAAGGTATGTGGGGTAGGGGAAAGAGGCCCTTTCTCTTACTCTCCAAGGGCTGCAGTTCTCTGCTTCAGCCTCTGCTCTAAATTATCTGTATATGTGTGTTTGCAGGAGTAGTGGAGGTGGTTACTGTTCGTCTGTGCTGAGATGTTTCTGTTCTAATTCAGCTTTGCAAGAGGGAGGGATCTGTGATAATTTTTGTAAAAATTCATAGTTGTCTAATTCAATAACTGGATTTTATTTTAAACAGTAGTGCACCTACATGAAACAGAGGCAGTACCCTGCTAATAACTCTATCTAAATTTGATCTATCCTTTCTAAATCTAGACATTGATACCATTGTCATATCTGTGGCATCTGAGTGCCATGGTGATGCACAACATGACTGATATAATTTTGACCATGGAGGTACAGAGACAGAAATTAGAATCATAAGTAAATAATGCAAAGAATTTCAACTCGGGGAAAAATGTAGCTAATGCATTTGAGGAGAAATAATCTGAAATAAATGCTAAATGGGAAGGAAGAAACCTGAGCAGGAGGAGTAGCTAAGTGAGACCAACTGGTGGTTTGTTGTGATAAATGAAACATGATCTTAAAATGTGAAATGGTAGCTGAAAATCCCAGTTATATGGGATGCATACACAAAGGAATATTTCACCATGGAGCAGGGAAGGCATAGTACCTCTTTCTACAGCCATAGTGTGACTGCACCTGGATTATTGTGTTTACTGCAAAAGGTAGAACATATACAACAGGAAACAATCCTGCCCTGATGTCAGATACATATGCTGGGTTATAGTCTTATCTCTAATTTCTGATTGTATAAATACCTTGCTAGTGGTCCCAGGCCTGACTTGGTGGGTGGGGATAGGAGAAGATATCCATGCTGTTAGGGCAATGATCTGCTAGTAATAATGTTACACCTTAAATCTCCTCAGGTGCCATACTACCATAAGAGAGCAAGATGGATTTTATTCTGCCCCATGCATCGTCAGTGGATTTGCCAGCGAAATTCCGGTGTCAGAATCTTTTTTGGTGCCAACATCAGAGGCAGAACAAAACTAGTTGGATTTTCAGATGAAAATTTGTGGCTCCCTGGCTTTAGCTGAGTTGTAAAATGAGCTTTGATAGACACTGAGACAGAATAAAGCTGGAATTTCATATCCATTTCAGTTACTTCTCTGATTATAACTGCACTTTAGAGAGAGAAATAATTTCTGGTGCTGGCCAGATGGAGTGTGCAAGCTGGAAGGTTCCATGGTGGTAGAAAATGGCCATTCAGGAGTTAAGAGAAGCTGAGCAGCAGATAGGGGAAAGTGGGGGTTGGGGGGATGACCAGGAAGTAAAGGGAGTGTATGGGGAACAAATATTTAATAATTGGCTCTTCAGTCTAGCAGAGAAGGTAAAACACGATCCAGTGGTTGGAAGTTGAAGCTAGACCAATTCAGACTGGAAATAAGGTGCAAATTTTTAACAGTGAGATTAATTAACCAGTGGAACAATTTACCAACGGTTGTGGTGGATTCTTCATCACTGACAACATTTAAGTTAAGACTGGGTGTTTTTTTTAAAAGCTCTGCTCTAGGAATTATTTTGAGGAAGTTCTATGGCCTGTGCTGTACAGGAAGTCAGGCTAGATGATCACAATGGTCCCTTCTGACATTAGAATCTATGAATGTAGGTAATGGCTAGGGGCATGGGCTGTAAAGCTGTGTGTGCAGCATCAGGGAAGTTTAAGTTGCAGGCTTTCATTGTCATAGGACTTGGAGACCCTAGAGAGCACGAAAAGAGGGTTTTGAGGTGAAGGCTGCATGAGAGAAAGCTGCTTGCCCCACGCTCTGGGAGAGTGAGTGTGCTAAGGGAGCAGTCTGATGTCCTGTATACTGGGAATGGCTGGAGAGTAGAGTTTAAAAAAAAAAAAAATGTTCCTAAAACCAAAGCTGTGGTACTCTACCCACCAGAGTACTCTTAAATTCAAAATTCCGTCTGTATTTTGATCTCCCATCTCTTCCTTATCTGGCTTTCTAGGTAGGTCCTCGGAAGCCAACTTCCTGTGGGACTAAATCCCGAAAGAATAAACATGTATGCTAGAATAGTTACCTGGCCCTGCCTCTAACATGGGGCTGTTTCACTTCAGTGGGCTCTGTGTACACTAGCTAAAGGGGAGAGACCTTCAGCTCTCCAAGTGGGAAATGATGTTTAATCACTTTGCCAGATTAGAATATTGCAGAAGGGCTTGAGGATGAGATTATTCTCTTTACTGGCCATCCATTTCCCTAAAATGCTAAGGAACTTCACAGACTAGCTAGAGGAATCTGTAGTCCTGTCAATGAAATGGGATACTTTAGCTGTTTTACAGGTCACAGCAACATTGCTCAACGGTTTAGGACAGGAAGTGGGAAAAAAAGAATATTATATCAAGTGAAAACTGGAGAAATTTAGTGAAACTCAGTGTAATTACCTGAATTGGAATTTGGGACAGATGCCAGGATCCCCAAATTCTTCTGAAAAATGCATTGGGATTTTTAACTGTTTGGGCTCTGGTTTCGTTGCCTCTAGCAGCACAGAGTTTTATAACACTGTGCTGGGACATTGGTTCATTGCAGTCTCATGGGGAGTGCCACCCACTGAATCCTGTTCTGGGGTTTCTTGGGAGATCTCGACCCTGTTTAGCTAATGAGATCTGATGAGACCCTAGCCCCAGGTGGTATAGCCGTGACTGTTCTCACCACAGTAAGATTTATGTTCTTAATGCTTTGCTTTAACAGAGTAATTTAAACACCTACTATCCCTTCCTCTTCCCTGGCTGGACGGTGAGAACTGTGTTACGCTGTTTTCTGCTGCCTGGTAGTCTTTGGGGATTCTGGCCTTCCATGGAGGAGCCTGGCAAAATTCTGATTGGAACAGCTGCAGAATGTCTCTATGGGACTGTGTTAACCTCATCATTCTCCCCATACAGGGATACCATGTGGCGGATTTTCACAGGTGCTCTCCTAGTGGAAGAGAAATCCAGTGCATTGCTACATGACCTGCGTGAGATAGAGGCCTGGATTTATCGCCTGCTCCGCTCACCTGTACCTGTTGCAGGCCAGAAGCGAGTGGATGTGGAAGTCTTACCACATGATTTGCAACCAGCCTTGACATTTGCTCTTCCTGACCCATCCCGCTTCACGTTGGTGGATTTCCCCTTGCATCTGCCCTTGGAACTTTTGGGAGTGGATGCTTGTTTGCAGGTGCTGTCATGCATCCTTCTGGAGCACAAGGTGAGAGGGAGAAGATGTTTGTTGGTCGGTCGGTCTATGGCTTCTAACCAGTACAAAGACAATTAGAAATCTAACAATGTTGGTGGGTAGGACTGATGTCCCTCTGCGGTTCTAGGAATAGTTTGCATGTGGGAAGCCCCACCTGAAGTTCCAATCTGGGAGGGTCTTGCTTTCTGTGCAGAGTGTTCAGAGGTTTGTTTGTGGAAAGACTTTTGCTGATGCACGATCATCCCATCTAATAACAGCCAAGTCACATGGAGGCAGAGCAAAGTCTCACATAGCCCTGTGGAAGCATCAGGAGAGGGAGAGGTTTATTTTGGAGCTCCTTTTGTGGGAATCCCTGGGCTGGATGAATGATGGATATGGTGCTAACATGAGTTGTCTTGGCCATAGGTGGTGCTGCAATCCCGAGACTATAATGCTCTCTCCATGTCCGTGATGGCATTTGTGGCTATGATCTATCCACTGGAGTACATGTTCCCAGTGATCCCACTGCTCCCCACCTGCATGGCTTCTGCGGAACAGGTATGTTACATTATCTCATTAGCTGCAACTTCAGTTCTATCCTGCATTCTTCTGCTGTAAGAACTCTGTCCAGTGTGGGGTGACCGGGTATTTTAGGGAATAAAAGGCCCCATCTCCAAGTGGTTGGTCTCAATCTACTACAAGTCAATAGCAATCTGATATTATTTTGATCCCTTCACGCAGTCTGGTCAGTGTAGGTGTGAGAGCCGTCTTCTCTGCAGTTCCTGATGTCAGGAACAACTTCCTGTATCGCTTCATAGTTTTTCAGTGTAGATTTTAAAATACTTTTTCTTCATTGCCTGTGCTGCTTTAGCAACACCATCAGCTTGAAATTGAATCAGTTTTTTTTAAAATGGCTTTATTCCCAGAGCAGTGGAATCAGCACCTTCGATCAATACAAAATACATTCAGACTCTGCATCTGTCTGTCTGTGTCTGTGACTTGTTCCCTGTCTGGCTTGGGCTCTTCTGTGAACTTTTTCACCACTGGGCCCATGAGTAGAGCAGCAAGCTGTTGGGTTTCTTCTAAAGAATTTTCCCTTCCCAAGAGGCTGGTTACTTCACCAAAGGAAAGCGTGTCCATTCTGGATGGTTGCTGGGAAAATTGCATTTCTTCTTCAGGACCTTTGAGTTTTGTCCTCTTTGTGTCCCTCTGTTGGACTGTGTATGAGAGCTGTGGAATGGATGCCAGCTGTGATAACTGGCTGGTACTTTTGTGTTGTCCCCTCTCCTGTAACTGGATTGTAGACAATGTATTTAGGAAGGAAGGTGTGAGCATTACCAATACAGATCTTTCCCTTATTCTTTCCTTTTTCCTCTAGTTACTGTTGGCCCCCACACCCTACATCATTGGGGTCCCAGCCAGCTTCTTCCTTTACAAACTAGACTTTAAAATGCCTGATGATGTGTGGCTTGTTGACCTGGACACCAATAAGGTAAGTGATCTGTACTCAGGAGCCTTTGGTTTTGATGAGAGGGGACAGTTTAGTGGAAACCCCAATGCCCATGGTGGCTTTGAGAAATGCAGTGCACATGCCCAAGTGCACACATGACTGCAGTCACATCGCTTTCTGCTACCCCAGTGCTTTTACTGCATGGTTTTCTAGGCGCTGTCTTGAGGTCCCTTTTCCCACTCCCCTCCTACTATTTCAGCTGAAAATGACTCTTGAAAGGAATTTATTTTTTTTCTTAAATCATTATAATAGAAATAATGTAGGAGTTAGGGCAAATTTAAAGTAGTCTGCCTGCCTGCCTGCCCTGTGAGAAACTACAGAGGGAGAATAAACCCTCAAAGGAGTTATAAAACCACATTGTCTACTTGGCAGTCAGGACCCTATTTTTTTTACAGCTTTTGGAGGAGAGAGGAAATTAGATCTGGTAAGTGTCTTCCTGCAGAATTTGGTGTGGTAATTCAGAGGACCATATAAGCAACTCTACATTGTGGTATCATCAATGCTGCTTAAAGGGAAACACATGTAACATCCTCTAATAAACTGGGAATCTGTGTTTAGAAAAGTTTGAATTTTCTTTTATGAAGCATAAAGTAACTCCTCCCTAACCCCAAGGGCGTGAAAATCAAAGTACTGATCCCATCTAAGTCTTCTGCAGCCTTTGTTCTCTATCAGGTCTCATAAAGCACAGGACTCCACTCTGGGGGTGGCTACTATCGAAAATTGTTTTGCTGTTTAATTCCAGGTGATTGTTCCCACGAACGCAGAATCTTTGCCAGTCCTGCCAGAGCCAGAGGCATTAGAGCTTAAAAAACACCTGAAACAGGTAAGTGGCCACTCCACGGGTCTGGTGAGGAGTGGACATCAGACTAGCTAGACTGCCTCAACTCAACAGGTGCTGATCTGTGTAAGAGGGCAGCTGTGCGGATCACTGGGTCTAGTATAGCACATTCTGTAAGGGCCATTTGGCACTTGGATACTGTGGTGCCAGACACCTGAGACTGACTTTGGGTAGAGAAGATCCCTCTTGTTCAGGCAGCTGCCTCTCAGTCAGCTAACCACCTGGCCTGGGGAGACCTCCTGCTCTGAGTGTGGTGGTGGACTCTGTCAGCATGGGCAGCTGAGTAATAAAGCTGCAAAGACATACTTCCTTGAGACCCATAGGCCATATGGTTTCTTCCCAAACAGTGCTCCTTCCAGAATGACCAAAGTCTGAGGCTATTCTCTTGTTTGCAGAGCTCCCTGTAAATCTCCCTAGGGGTCTTCAGTTCATCTTCTTCAGTTGTTTTTCCGTTTGCTATCTCCCCCCCCCCGGCCGCCGCTTTGCTTAGGGAAGTGTGGGGCTTGAAATTTCTCATTTTACCTGTTTAAGATGCTTATTCCTTTGGCGTGCCCTTCCAGAGGGTGTCTGGTAGGCTCCTCCCCTGCTCCCCCCAGGTTAGAGCACCTGAATAAAACACTGCTTATAGAGCAGTTAGTCTTGGACCTTGAATAGGGAGAGGCAATTCTTGATTTAGTCCTAAGTGGAGCACAGGATCTTGTTCTGTGAATATAGTTGAACCGCTTGGTAATAGTGATCATGATATAATTAAATTTAACATCTTTTGGGTGGGGGGAGAATACAAATGAAGCCCCACCACAGTAGCATTTAACTTCAGAAATGGGAGCTGCACAAAACTGAGGAAGATAGTTAAATGGAAATTGAACAGTCACAAGAGTGAAATGCCTGCAAGCTACATGGAATCTTTTTGAAAACACCATAATAGAGGCTCAAATTAAATGTATTCCCCAAATTAAAAAATAGAGAACGAAAAAATGCCACCATGGCTAAACAACTGCGAAAAAGAAGCAGAGACAAAAAGGCATCCTTTAAAAATTGGAAGTCAAGTCCTACTGAGGAAAATAGAAAGGAGAATAAATTCTGGCAAGTCAAGTGTAAAAGTATAAATAGGACAAAAATGAATTTGAAGAGCAAAAGATTCAGGAACTAACAGCAAAAACATTTTTTAAGTACATCAAAAGCAGGAAGGCCTGCTAAACAATCAATGGGATCACTGGGCGGTTGAGGTGCTAAAGGAGCACACAAGGAAGACAAGCCCATTGCAGAGAAGCTAAAAGAATTCTTTGCATCGGTTTTCACTGCAGAGGATCTGAGGGAGATTCCTACACTTGAGCAATTCTTTTTAGGTGATGTGTCTGAGGAACTGTCCCAGACTGAGGTGTCATTACAGGTGGTTTGGGAACAAATTGATAAATTAAACAGTAGTATGTTACCAGGACCAGATGGTATTCACCCAAGAGTTCTGAAGGAACTCAAAGGTGAAATTGTGGAGCTACTAACTGTGGTATGTAACCTATCACTAAAATCAGATTCTGTACCAGATGACTGGAGGATAACTAATGTGACACCATTTTTTAAAATAGGCTCCAGAGATTACCCTGGCACTTACAGAACAGTAAGCCTAACTTCAGTACTGGGCAAATTGATTGAAGTACAGAACAGAATTATTAGAGAGACAGATGAACACGATTTGTTGGGAAAGAGTCAATAGGCCTTTTGTAAAGGAAAATCCTTCCTCAGCAATCTGTTACAATTCTTTGAGGGGGTCAACAGATGTGGACAAAGATTTTTCCGGTGGATATAGTGTACTGGGACATTCAGAAAGCCTTTGACAAGGTCCCTTACCAAAGGCTCTTAAGCAAAGTAAGCAGTCATGGGATAAGAGGGAAGGTCCTCTCACGGATCAGTAACTGATTAAAAGACAAACAAATGGTAGGAATAAATGGTCAATTTTCAGAATGGGGATGTAAATAGTGTCCCCCAGCGATGTGTACTGGGGCCAACGCTGTTCATTGTATTCATAAACGATCTGGAAAAACAGGTAAAGGATGAGGTGGCAAAGTCTGCAGATGATAAAAAACTACTCAAGATAGTTAAGTCCAAGGCAGGCTGTGCAGAGTTAAAAAGGGATCTCGCAACACTGGATGACTGGGCAACAAAATGGTTGATGAAATTCAGTATTGATAAATGCACATTGGAAAATATTCCAACTATACGTACAAAATGATGGGCTCTAAATTAACAGTTACCACTCGAGACAGAGATATTGGAGTTATTGTGGATAGTTCTCTGAAAATATCTATTCAGTGTGTAGCGGCAGTCAAAAAAGCTAACAATGTTAGGAAGCATTAGGAAAGGAATGGATATATAAGACAGAAAATATCATAATGTCACTATGTAAATGGTATCCCCACACTTGGGATTCTGTGTGCAGTTCTGGTCACCCTATCTCAAAGTTATATTAGAAATGGAAAAGGTTCCGAGAAGGGCAACAAAAATGATGAAGGGTATGGAACAGCTTCCATATGAAGAGAGATTAAAAAGACTGGGACTGTTCAGCTTGTAAAAGAGATGATGATGGGGGGAGGTAGGGAGGGCAGCGGGGGAGGGGGGGAATATGATAGAGGTCTATAAAATCATGAATGGTGTCGAGAAAGTGAATAAGGAAGTGTTATTTACCTCACACAAAAACCAGGGTGTCAGCCAGTGAAATTAATAGGCAGAAGGATTAAAACAAAGAAAAGGCAGTACTTCTTCACAGAATGAAGTTGTCAACCTGTTGAGCTTGTTGCCAGGGGGTCTTGTGAAGGTCAAAACTAAAACTAGATGGAAAAAAAGAATTAGGTAAGTTCATGGAGGATAGGTCCATCAATGGCTATTAGCCAGGATAGTAAGGGATGTAACCCTGTGCTCTGGGTGTCCCTCGTCTCTGACTATCAGATGCTGGGACTGGAGGATGGGATGGTTTGCTTGATGCTTGCCCTGCTCTGTTCATTCCCTTTGAAGCAACTGGCACTGGCCGCTATTGGAAGACAGGATACTGGGCTAAATGGACCATTGGTCTGACCCTGTGTGGTCCATTCTAATGTTCTGATGTAATAACAATTGCTTAAGGGGGTGTGTACACGGCAAAGTAAAACCTTCAGCACTGAGTCTCAGAACCCTAGTCAGTTGACTTGACCTCAAGGGGCTTGTGCTGCCAGGCTAAAAATAGCAATGTAGGTGTTCCCACTTGGGCTGGAGCCTGGGATCCAAGATCCTCATACCTCTCTGGGTTTTAGACCCTGGGCTCAAGCGTGAATGAGAGTATCTACACCAGGGGTTGGCAACCTATGGCATGCGTGCCAAAGACTGCACGTGAGCCGATTTTTAATGGTATGCTGCTGCCTGCCAGGTCCCAGC
The DNA here is from genome assembly GCF_965140295.1 of Lepidochelys olivacea. NCBI lineage: Eukaryota > Metazoa > Chordata > Testudines > Cheloniidae > Lepidochelys > Lepidochelys olivacea. The sequence continues at coordinate 56,885,952 of NC_140416.1, forward strand.
CGCTGGCCACACTCAGCCCACTGCCGAACCCAGGCCCGGACCCCGGCAAGCAGCAGCGTGCCATTAAAAATCCTGCTCGCCCCGGCCCGCTCTTCTCTGCTCCCCAGGCAGGATGAAGAAGCTTGGTCCTGCCGGCTGCTGCTGCAGGGCAGGCAAGCTCCCCCCTCCCCCGCCTCTTCCCCCAGCATGCTGCGTTCCTGCCCCTCCTCCTCTCCCTGCTGCTGATGCGCTGATGGCCCTTGCACGGGAGGGGGAGAAGCGGCATGCTCGCTGCTCCAGGGAGGAGGCGGAGAAGAGGTGGGGACGGGGCCTTGGGGAAGGCGAGTGGAATCAGGGCATATCCCCTGCAGCCCCCTGCTGTGAGCCTCTCTGGGCAGGGGGCTGGGAGCACCCCCATGACCCCAGCCCACAGCCCCCAGACCTCTGCCCTGACCCTTACATCCCCCCCTCCCCAGCCCCTTGCCCTGAGCCCTGCCCCCTCCACACACCCAGCCCTCTGCCCTGACCCCTACACCCCCCCCACGACCCCAGCCCTGACTCCAGTACCCCCCCAAACATACCCAGCCCCCCCACCCTATGCCCTGACTCTTGCACCCCCCACATTCCCACCCCCACCCTGAGCACCAAACAGGAGCTCCTGCACCCTCCCACATTCCCACCTGCACCCCTCGCACCACATGGGAGCTGCCCAGGTAAGCACTCCACACCCAAACCTCTTGCCCCAACCCTGAGCCCCCTCCCTCATTCTAGCTCCTGGCCAGACTCTGCACCCAAACCCCCAGCCTGCTCCTTCACCCCCAGCCTTGTGCTCAGTGCACCTCCCACCCTCAGCTCAGTGTAGAGAGAGAGGAAGAGAATGGGCTAGAACCAGGGAGAAGGTAGGTACCCCCTCTCTGTGGGCAGGGCCAGGTTCCCAGACCAGCAGTGGCCTGAGTGGGGCCGGCAGCTGGAACCCCAGGCTGGCAGCGGGCTGAGCAGGCTGGCAGCGGGCTGACCAGGCCAGCGGCGTAAGGTCAGCATTTTAATTTAATTTTAAAAGAAGCTGCTTAAACGTTTTGAAAACCTTGTTTACTTTACATACGACAATAGTTTACTTATATAATATGTAGACTTATAGCGAGAGACCTTCTAAAAAAATGTTAAAATGTATTACTGGCACGCGAAACCTTAAATTAAAGTGAATAAACGAAGACTTGGGACACCACTTTTGAACGGTTGCTGACCTCAATCTAGACTGTTGTTTTTAGCCTTGCAACCCAAGCCGGAGTCAGTTGACCTGGGCTCCAAAATTGTGCCCTGCTGGTTTTTCTTCGCAGTAGCCATAGACAGAGTTTTCAGAAACAGCTCACTTCTTCTCTCCTTTAGAGTAGTGCAGGGGTAGGCAACCTATGGCAAGCGTGCCAAAGGCAGCATGCAGGTTGATTTTCAGTGGCACTCTCACTGCCCAGGTCCTGGCCACTGGTCCCGGCGGCTCCGCTGCCAGCCAGGGTTCTGGCCGCCGGCCCCGCTCAGCCTGCTGCTGGCCCCGGGTCCTGGCCACTGGTCCCAGGGGCTCCGCTGCCGGCCTGGGGTACTGGCCGCCGGGCCCCGCTCAACCCGCTGCCAGCCCCAGGTCCGGAGGGCTCTGCTGCTGGCCTGGGGTACTGGCCACGGGCCCCGCTCAGTCCACTGTCGGTCATGGTCACTGGTCCAGGGGGCTCTGCTGCCGACCTGGGGTCCCAGCCGCCGGCCCGGGGCTCTGCAGTTGCCCCCAGCTGTGGCCCTCTGGCCCCAGCCTGGGGCAGTGAGCGGTGCAGACAGGGCCAAGAGGGGGCGCAGCTCAGCATGGATCGCATGGATTATTATTACTGGCACGCGAAACCTTAAATTAGAGTGAATAAATGAAGACTTGGCACGCCAGTTCTGAAAGGTTGTTGACCCCTGGAGTAGTGAGTGGGTGGGGCAAAAGAGAAATCCCTGGGAACTTTACAGCTTCAGTGAGTATACTTGGCCAGCTGAGGGACCCTTTGAGATATGCTTTAGGGTTTTGCAGCCAGTTTCTATCTCTTGCTGCAGTTGGGGGTCTAGTTAGTATCCCACATCTTGTTTTCACCCACGTAAATGCTCCAGGCCTCTCCCTGGGCTTGACCCCTCTCTCCCTCTCTCTCTCTCTCAAATAATCTTTTCCCTCTTTCCATAAATGAGGTCCCAATGCCTCCTCTCAGGTCCCGTTAAGCCATTAATCAGCTTGGGACAGGGTTGGCTGATCCTGTCAAGCAGATTTTATCTCTTTATTTCTATATTTCTCCTTTTGTACACTGCATGCACTACCTAAAGGTAAAGTGTGTTGGTGAGGGCTGCTATTTCTGCCTCTATAGAGCAATTTGTATAACCTTTTGTAGGATCCCAGATGCCCTGTTGCTTTCACCAGAAAATGATCCTGCAGTGGAAACTACACTTGCTACCCCAAAACCTGTTTTCCCTACTGTTTAAGGGCTGTTCAGCAAAACTCCCAAACACTGGGGAGAGGTTGAACATTAGTAGAACAAAAAATGATATTCCTTTGGCAACTTCTGTCCAAGGATTCCAAAGCAATCAACTAAGCTCAGAACATACCTTACCACTGCCGGGGGAGGGAGAAGGCTGACTACCTGCTGGCGCACAGCAATGTGGAAAGGAGAAACTTTGGCCAGTGACACTTAGGTTAACACCTAACCCTTACATAGAATGCCATCTGGTCAGTAATATCCATACAGAGCAACAAGGACCTTGGATTTTTAAGTCTCATTGGAAAAATCTCTGTTCACAACCATGGGACTGGAATGTTATCACTTTCTGGGAAGAAGGAGGGTCTAGTGGGGAGCAGATGAGGGATGATGGCGCATGCTGGCTTCTTTCAGGAATTGCACTGATTTGTGGTCCCTTTTATTTCCTTTCTCATCTGTGATATTTGGTAGTAATAGTTTTTTTTTTTCTCCATCTGTCTGTGGTAATGTGTTCGTCTTGGCTCTGATTGGCCACTGATGTTGTCATGTGATCTTCCATCTTGCCTCCAGTGTCTGGCTAGCATGACTGCAATCACTCAGCAACAGCTGCTCACGCCTGACAACAAGGTTCTTTATTTTACTCTTTTTCCCCTCAACTTTCCATGATTTTTATTCTTCTTTTGTGCTTTACTTATTGACTTTTGAAAGGGAGGCTAGAGGAGGAGACTCAAGGAACAGGAGGAGAAATGGGGGAGATTTGGGACCAATCTGGTTGTAAGACTAGGAAGTTAGACCTTTACTACTTCAAGTGCACTTTCAAGATGATGCTATCAGGGCTTGGGATAATGCTATTTCTATAGAAAGGCACAGAGTTCACCCAGGTGAGAAACTGAGAATTGCAGGTTTATGTCCTGGGATTATGGCTAACAGCCAAGATACTGATTGGGTCCAAGGAGTGTATTTCTGACTACTGGAGATAGGAATAAATCTCCAGCAAGCTGCTGGATCCAGAATGCTGCATGCCCTGAACCTGGCAGGTTTTGGACGATTGGAAGCATCTGTTTTTACTTTTATCAACCATTCAGAAATCTGACACTGTGTGCTGTTCCCAGGACTGTCATCAGTGAGGAGGTTGATGGGGCAATCCAGCAAATGCAGGGTCAGGAACCCAACACAGGGATTTCTTTCTTGGCTGAGTGGGGGGCAGAGAATGGTGCAGACATATTCCTGAGAGTGCACTAGAACCTGGCACAAGGGCTGTGATTGCTTAGGGGTCAAGTCAGCTCTACTCTTTATATTCTTGCCTGAATAATGGTTTCTTGCTGACTGTGCATGTGACCTGTTGCTTCTCAGGCCTTGGCCAGCATGAGTCTGAATACCCAGCCCATTCTTAACCTAGAGAAGTTCCATGAGGGACAGGAGATCCCACTGCTCATGGGAAGACCTCAGAATGGCCTACAGTCCACCCCTTCCACGGAATTCAACCCCCTGATCTATGGCAATGATGTGGACTCTGTGGATGTGGCCACCAGGTGAGGCTGACCAGGCACCTACATACCGAACCTCCATAGGGTTCACACTTGAGAAGGAAGTGCAGGGCTTGCTGAGGGTGCCATGTTGTAAGCCAGTCTGTATCTCTGTCCTTCAGATAAACACTGAATGTTAGCTATAAAAAAATTATCTTCAAATAAACATGTTAAGGCAGTGGTTACCATGAAGTTTGTGTCAGGAGCTCACTGATGATGATGCAGAACATGGCAGCAAAGGCAAGATAGCTAATGAGAATGAATGTATAGAAATGGAAATTACCATGTCCAAAGGGGAAGCAAAACTCAAAGGGCTCAAGATGAGGGGACTGGATAGTCTCACTCCCAGAACATTGAAAGAACATGAAATTACTCGTCTGGTAGCAAGGATTTTTAATAGATCTATGAGATGGGGGTGGAACAATATGGCAGTAGAATAGCAAACGTCCTATCTATATTTAAGAAAATGAAATAAAGTGATCAAGGCAACTTCAGACCCATTAATCTGACCTCAATAATATGCAAAGCTTTAGAACAAATTTGGATGGAAAGAATAATTAAAGGCGTGAAAGTAGGATCAATTGCAGCATGGGTTTACCAAAGGTAGATCATGTCAGACTAATCTGATATCTTTCTTTTGTTTAGATAACTGATTTTTTAGATAAGAGAGATGAAGTAGATCTAACCCATCTGGACTTCAGTAAAGCATTTGACATGGTGCCACATGGGAAATTACTAGTGATTGGAGAGGTGGGGATTAGTTCAAGAATTGTAAGGTGGGTAAGGAACTGGCTAAAGGAGAGAAAACAACAGTTTGTAGTGAAAGGAGAACGGTCGGGCTTTCCACCGGTCATATTCACTGTAAGAAATGTAATCCCCAGAAACCTGTCTTCTTATTAGCAATTCTACTGGCTGGTATAACGGATGATCAATCATGAAGGGGCTTCTTTGCCAGAAGCAGTTGGTTGGGCTGACAAGCCTTGTGTGAGTTGGGTTTACAAAGCACCTGCTGTGAGGGAAAGGAAAGTTAAACCAAAGCAGTTTCTCGAGAAAACCCCTTTTCCCAGTGAGAGTCACACTTCCCATTCCTATCTTGTATCACCCTTCCCTTTGGGAAACACTCCTGGGTGGAAATGTTGCCTGTTGTGTAACATTTAAAGGCCCTGTGTGTCCCCCCTCGCCTTTTGAGGTTCCATGTCTGCATCTGACATATTACCATCTGTTTTCTTCTTAGGGTTGCTATGGTGAGATTCTTCAACTCACCAAACGTTTTGCAGGGTTTCCAGATGCACACCCGCACCCTTCGCCTCTTCCCCCGGCCTGTGGTGGCCTTTCAGGCCAATTCTTTTCTTGCATCTAGGCCAAAGCAGACAGCTTTCGCAGACAAGCTGTCTAGGACACAAGCAGTGGAATACTTCGGAGAGTGGTCTCTCAACCCAACTAACTATGCTTTTCAAAGGATCCACAACAGTAAGTCCTGGTCCTGCCTTTCCCCTCACCCTCTCTAATTCAGAAGCTTCTAATATGAAGACACTGCTGGGAAAGAAGTTGGCTAGTCAACACACCGTTCCAGCAATGGAGCCTATTCTTGCTGTGGAAGGGACCTTCTTTTCCAGTAAGGGTCCTTGAAATGAGTCTTGAACTGAAACCTCCTTGTCCCAATTGGTTGTGGGTTTCTGTTGAATTATTGTCATTGTTATCCTCCCTCTGTTGTTTGTTTCACCTATTTGTGTCTTGTCTCTGTAAGCTCCTCAGGACAGGGACTCTCTGTTCCTATGTGGTTTTATAGTGCCTAGCACAATGAGGCCTCATTTAATCAGGGCCTCTCTGTGTTGCCATAATACAAATAACGAAGTTCATTTAACTCTCCTTTTTCCTGTTTTTTTTTCTTTGCAGACATGTTCGACCCAGCCCTGATTGGTGACAAACCAAAATGGTATGCTCACCAGCTTCAACCAATCCACTACCGTGTCTATGATAGCAATTCGCAGCTGGCTGAGGCATTGAGTGTCCCCACAGAGAAGGAAACAGATTCTGAACCTACTGATGACAGGTTGGTGGGGAACATGACACTATTGAGTTACTAACTAAAGGTCATTGTAAATGTTCTGGTCATCTCTTGCTTTGCCATTGCAACCTGTTTCTCTGACCTCAAAGATTCCCACCTTGTTTCTTCAGTCTATAAAACGCACTGCTGCTAAAGTAATTTTTCTTCACTGCTCTGACTGTGTCACAGCTGCCTCCGATTCCCTTCTTTGGCTTTCATAAACTCTTCATCTTCAAGCTTTTTTTTTTTAACATCACTCTGCCTTTGCCTCTGATTCGTCCTACTCCCTTTGGTCCACTTGGATTTCTAAACTCCCTTTTGCCATGCTCCTCTCTTTGCTTTCTTCCATGCTGCCCTTTGCTCATGGATTGTCCTTTCTCCCTTATTGCAACAAGTATCCCTCCTTTCTTTCAAATCCCTCCTCAAAACACAAAGCTACATGAAGCCTCTCAATGCTAATCTACCGCTTAGGAAGAACTATTCATGAATTTAGTAAAACATAAATAGCTGCAGCCCTTCTGAGTGGTGATTCTATCCCAGCCCCCAAAGCTGTGTCTCTGCTCTGTTGTTTTTTGTTTGTCTTTCAGCTTGCAAACTCTTCAGAGCAGGACCTTGTCTGTTCTCTACATTCTGTGCAGCACCAAGCACATTAACGGGAGTAGTCTGTTATTAGCCAAGCAAGGAAGGGCTTTGTGCTTTCTGATTCCCTTATGCTTTCCCCTCCTCTCTCCTGAAAGCTCAAACACTCCTCCATGGCTACAAGTGCTCAGTTCACTGCACTTTGATGAGGGCCAGTGAGTTGCTCTTCACATCTTCTCTTCACCTACCCCAGAATTTTTAAATGTGCTTGTGAAAGGGTCTCAGGGGTGCATCCTGGACTGTGGGACTGCTGAGACCCCAAACCCACCAACCTTGGTTGTCTCTCACACCGTGATGCTGATGTCAAGCTACGAACCTCTGATACATACTGCACTTACACAGAATCCACAGGCAGGGACACACACAATTGAGTTACACTGAGTGATCTCCTAGCCACTCATGAACCATCAATAGAGAGGCTCCAGCCAATTCCCTCCATCTCTACACCCCAAAACTGTACTGTCTTCACTGATCAAGGCCCGTTAGGCAGTGCAAGTTCATTAAGTAGTTTGCCACTCTCTCAATGTGGAATGGACACACACTAGCCTTTGTAAATTGAGTTGAGATGTCCCAAGCACTTCAACCAAAACACACTGTTTTAGGAAAAATATAAAACAGATTTATTAACTACAGAAAGATAGGGATTTTTAAGTGATTATACGTAGCAAGCTTAGAGATCAAAGTTGGTTACTTAAGAAATAAAAATAAATTTGCAATCTAAATTCTACAAATTATGCAGGATTTGAATCAAGCAGTATCTTACCATGACAGATGGCACAAGCAGGTTACAGTTCCTCATTACACAGGCTCAGACCACCCTTCCCCAGTTCAGTTTTTGTCTTCCAGATGTTCTTCCAGATGTTGAGTTGGGAGCATGGGAGGAGAGAGGCCAAATGATGATGATACTTCCCTTCTTTTATCTTTTCTTCCAGCTTGCTGGAAAGTTCTTTGCTGTGACATGGAGATCAGGCAGTCCCCATTTGTCAAGCAGTCTCCATTGCATACGTGCTCTTTCTGAGAAGTCTCTGGGATGGCCATTGAGAGAGTGGATTCCCTTTAAAGGGCCATCAGCACATCTGGCAGCTCCTTTGTAGCAATTGAAAGGTTGGCTGTGGGCATCTCCCAACCTCACTGTATATTTCAGTAACACATATAGCAGTGCTTCATAACTTCACATATAATGATAGCACATACAATCCAACAGGATATTAATGTTCAACAGATCAAGAATTTTAAAACGATACCTCACAAGGCATACTTTATATGACAGTGGTGAATATGAGGGTTCCAGGGTGCTACTCTGAGGTGCAAAGTGTCTCAGTGTGCTCTCTTAAAAATTTGCCTCCACCTCCGGCTTGTGGCCAGCAAAGCTGCTATGACCCTTTCAGAGGGATCAGTGCAGCATGAGCCTTGGAAAGGCCATAAAGCAGTGCTGATGATCCATACCTTGTAGCATCCAGTTCCTGTGTTGCTGTTTGGCTGCCTCTCATCTCTCTCTCTCATCCTAGTGGTAGCGACAGCATGGATTATGACGACTCAAGTTCTTCCTACTCCTCCCTTGGTGACTTTGTCAGCGAGATGATGAAATGTAACATTAATGGCGATACCCCAAGTGAGTAATTAACCTCCTAAGCTGCACTTTCATTGGGCCTGTATGGACCTTCCATCCCCATTCACCTGCACTTTGAGAAAGTTGCCTCTTCTAAATCTTTCATTCAGAGTGAGAGGCAGGTAGATTATGGTCTGCTCTTATGTAGAAGAGAGACTCTCAGCCTATTCTGCTGCAGCCTGGGACAGTCAGAGGAAGAAACTTTCTCCTTTCTGTAAGCATCACTCTCCAAAAGATCTTTAGGAGAGAGGAATGAACTGAACGTAGTATTGGTGACAGGAGCTAGTTTAACAACCCAGGAAACTAAAGTGCTCTATCCACAGAAGATGTGCAGCATGGGCACCAGTAGTGCAAGCTTCCCCCTACCTCACAGTACCCAATCAGTGCTCATCAGCCCTGACCAGAAAGAACCATTTTTAGTAGAGAGCGAAGAGAGAATTGTCTATGGCTTCTGATGAGGCTGCCAACAAGAGTTTCTGTTGGGATAGTAGTTTTTCCTTCCTTAAGAAACTGTTATTGAAACCCCAACTCATTTCCCATGTTGGACAATAAAACACTGAGCAGTTTTTGTTCATTAATGAGATGGGAAGTTGTTACTGTGCATTAGGCAAGAGGCTGGAGTAGTGAGGAGTCTCTAATGCCTGGTGTTGTGTTTGCAGATGTTGATCCTCTGACACATGCAGCCCTGGGTGATGCCAGTGAGGTGGAGTTTGATGACTTCCAGGAATATTCAGGGGATCTGGATGTGCAGGCTCTGGACAGTGAAAGCTCCCAGGACAACAACCAGCCTCGCTCGAGTTCCAGCACTACAGCCAGTAGCAGCCCCAGCACTGTCATCCATGGGGTGAATCATGTGTGTACTAGGACTATTGCACACACAAGCTCAGGCACAGGGTGCTAGGACTGGGAGTCTAGGCAAATGGGATTGGGATGAGGGTGACTCCTGCTAAATGGACTTGGGTAGATGAATTTCTCACCCTTTTCATAGACAAAGCTGAGTTTGCTTGCAGAATTATGTTCTCCAGAAATGTTTCCTTTCAGTACAAGTCCTGTATTTCCTATCCCTATCAGCCCGTGGTCAGGAATGAGGCACCAAGCCTTATAGCTGAGAGAGTAAGTTCCCTCACCCCTCTGGCACTGTGTGGGGTTGGTTCGGGGAATGGGAGAACTGGTATGGCAAAATTATGGAGCCAGTAGGTAGAGGGTAGACAGTGAAGAAGGTATATATGTGTTTCAGTCAGACACCCAATATAGAATCACAATATATACGCATATTTTGAATGAACTACTCCCATGATAAGGTTCATACTATTTTATACTTGTAAGTGGTAGTAATTTAATGGTAATTTCATCCATATCGGTAACTCATATTCTTGTATTTGCTGGACAAATACCAGCTAAATAAAAATCCCTCAACGGGGGTTGGCATTTAAGGCTGTAGTGAGTGGGGATACCACAGGGGTCTAGAAGACTTTGTAAATTTAAATATGATCAGATTTTGTGGGGAACACTAAGTGGGAGAAGTGGCAAACACACAGAACAGAAGCAGGCTTAGCAGTGAGCTGGAGATGCTGGGATGGTGATGGCTACAGGTTCAGAGATGAGGTAGTATAAACGATGCTCTCAAGGATGGGGAGCATGGACACAAACTGGGAGGATCTCTGGAAAACAGTGAGTCTCAGACATCAAGGGGCGATAGGAAACTTTAATAATCAGTTGGATCTCTGGGCAAATAGAATATAAAACTAAGGAGGCAACTTCGCTGCTTTCTGTAGACCTGGAGCAGCCACCCCTGAATAGCAGGTACAACTCTGCCCATGGAGAGAAAATATAATGATGACAAAGGTCCTGGGAGAGACTGAGGGAGGAGCTGCTTTTGCATAGTCTGATGAAAATGAAAAAGAGCAAACTTGCCAGGGGAGTGGAGAAAACAAGAGCAGGAAGTTATCCCCGTTACCGTGCGATAGTGGGATACAGAGCAATTAGCCTAAAACAGAGGGAATATTTAATGATAAGATTTGTTGGGCAGCGGAATAAAGCTCCAGAAAGGCAATCAAGGCACCATTACTGCAGATCTTAAAGCCCAGGTTAGAGGATTTGGTAGTGGGAATGGCATGCAGACTCCCTCAGAATGCCTGGCCTGAGAAGGTTTTTCTCCTCTATCCCAGGGGCGGCCAGCCTGAGAAGGAGCCAGAATTTATCAATGTACATTGCCAAAGAGCCACAGTAATATGTCAGCAGCCCCCCATCAGCTCCCCCACCCTGCTCCCAGCGCCTCCTGCCCCCTGGCAGCCCCGCTGATCAGCACCTCCTGATCAGCTGTTTCGTGGCGTGCAGGAGGCTCTGGGGTCAAGGGGGGAGGAGCGAAGGCATGGCAGGCTCGGGGAGGGGGCCAAAGGGGTGGAGTGGGGGCAGGGCCTGTGGCAGAGCCAGGGGTTGAGCAGTGAGCATCCCCCAGCACATTGGAAAGTTGGCGCCTGTAGCTCCAGCCCCGGAGTCAGTGCCTGTACAAGGAGACACATCTTAACTTCTGAAGAGAGACACATGTGGCTCCGGAGCCACCGGTTGGCCACCCCTGCTCTATCCTATAGTTCTATGGGAGTGTGCATTGATAAAGTGATGAATTGGTTGGTCCACAGGAGTCAGCAGATTCAGCGGAGATGGAGGAGAAGATGATTGCTGAGTTTTCAAATCACCTTCCCTCTTTGCCGCTGCAACCAAACTTCCCCAAGATGAATCTGGAACGTCGTGAGAGTGAAAGCCCAGCTGGCAGCATGAGCTCCGTGGAGGGAATGGTGAAGAAACGAGAGTATGATAATCCATACTTTGAACCACAGTATGGGTTTCCTACTGAGGAAGAGGATGAAGAGGAAGAGAGCTACACCCCAAGATTCAACCAGGATCTGACTGGGAATCGGTAAGGTTCCCACATTACTTGCTCTTCAGTAAAGGCGTGGTGAGGTTAAATTTGTTAGTTCCAGTACTTCGGTGTTTAGCATTCTTTTCCTCAGGAATCTCCTACATCCCAGACATGTCCTGATAGTCTCGCCAGTTGGTGATGAGCAGCTGCGGCCCCTCCTGGCTGGGCACAGACGCTAACTGCAGACTTATGTTTAAATCTGGGGGACTGACACAATTATTGACATTTTCCTGAAAGTGTTCTAGGATGTCATCCTTAGATATTGGTTGCAGGAACTTGCAAATCTCCAGTGATGATTGGGATATGAACACTTGCCTCACTGAATCAAGAGGCATTGCGCTCAGATACCATAGTGATGGGTGATCTTATTTAGGGGGAAAAAAAAAAAAAGCTAAAAAGCTCAGGGTTCTTATGAGCACAGAGACATTATGATGTGCCCTCCTGGCACGTAATAGAAACATAAACATGGATATACTTGTGCCTCATGTTTCCTGTATTTAACCCCAGTTTGGTCATACTGCTGTGGAATGGGTCCTAGAGGCTGTCTGAGTGTGGGAGATCCCTGCTGTTGGATTTAATGGCAGCTGGAGTCTGTACTGGGGTGTGAATAACAGCTGAACTTTTTTTTTTTTTTTTCCAGGTCACAGAAGCTACTACGTCCTAACAGTTTAAAGCTGGCCAATGACTCTGATGCGGAGTCAGACTCACGGGGCAGCTCTCCAAATTCCACCATCTCCAACAACAGCAGCGAAGGTTTTGGGGGCCTTATGTCTTTTGCCAGTATGTACCATTGCCTCCTCTAAACTGGTTTTAATGATTCTACCTTAGTGTTTGTGGAGAGGAATGGAAGTGGGGAGGGGAGAGAGCAATTTGAAACTTCCCCAAGATGGCAGCTTAGCTGTCAATCTCTCACCAGCTCTGCCACAGGTCATTCTGGGAGTCACAGGACCTGTTAACCTTCCAGTGCCCTATATACTCTGCAGTAATATGGGCCTACATTCTGTAGAAAGGGCCTTGGATTCTTTAGTGCTCTGGTGTAGCAGACTGGAAATTATGAGGCAGCTTCATTTAAATTTTAAAAATTGAGGTATTTAGATAATTTATTTTCTATATTGAAACAGGTAATCAATGCAGTTTCCTGCCGTGTTGTTTATTTCAATATTCAATTTCTTTACCCTGCCCCAACACATACAGTTTTTAATATCTTGCAGATTTTTCTCTTGACATGTAACTGAATATTATAAGTTTTCAGGGGTAAAGTAGAAGCAGAGCAAGAAGGTAGTTGGGGCCTTTGACACTTAGAGGAACAGAGGAGGTAGTTTGGAATAGTGGGATAAACACGTTACCTTGATATTTCTGCTAAAATGATTAACAGTTAAATAGCTATGTGTTCTGATACCATGGTGACTGGTGCAGCATAAGAACAGCCATACTGGGTCAGACCAAAGGTCCATCTAGCCCAGTATCCTGTCTTCCGACAGTGGCCAGTGCCAGGTACCCCAGAGGGAATGAACAGCACAGGTAATCATCAAGTGATCTATTCCCTGTTGCCCATTCCCAGCTTCTAGCAAACAGAGGCTAGGGACTCCATCCCTGCCCATCCTGTCTAATAGCCATTGATGGAACTATCCTCCATGAACTTATCTAGTTCTTTTTTGGACCTTGTTATAGTCTTGGACTTCAGAACATCTTCTGACAAAGAGTTCCACATGTTGATTGTGTGTTGTGTGAAGAAATACTTCCTTTTGTTTGTTTAAAACCTGCTGCCTGTTAATTTCATTTGGTGACCCCTAGTTCTTGTGTTATGAGAAGAAGTAAATAACGCTTCTTATTTACTTTCTCCACACCTGTCATGATTTTATAGACTTCTATCATATCCCCCTTTAGTCATCTCTTGTCCAAGCTGAAAAATATCAATCTTATTCATCTTTCCTCTTACGGAAGCTGTTCCATACCCGTAATCATTTTTGTTGCCTTTTTCTGAACCTTTTCCAATTCCAGTCTATCTCTTTGAGATGGGCTGACCACATCTGCATGCAGTATTCAAGGTGTGGGCATACCATGGATTTATAGAGAGGCACTATGATATTTTCAGTCTTATTATTAATCCCTTTCTTAATGATTCTCAACATTGTTAGCTTTTTTTGACTGCTGCTGCACATGAAGTGGATGTTTTCAGAGAACTATCCACAATGACTCCAAGATCTCTCTCTCAAGTGGTAGCAGCTAATTTAGACCCCATCATTTTATATGTAGTGTGGGAATTATGTTTTCCAATGTGCATTACTTTGCATTTATCAACATTGAATTTCATCTGCCATTTTGTTCCTCAGTCACCCAGTTTTGTGAGATCCCTTTGTAGCTCTTCACAGTCTGCTTTGGACTTAACTATCTTGAATAGTTTTGTATCGTCTCCAAATTTTGCCACCTCACTGCTTATCAATTTTTCCAGATCCATAGCACTCGTCCCAGTACAGACCTCTGAGGGACACCACTATTGACCTCTCTCCATTCTGAGAACTGACTATTTATTCCTACCTTTTGTTTACTATCTTTTAACCAATCCATGAGAGGATCTTTCCTTTAAGACTTTAAATAGAATAAAATAGTGAACTGTTGATCTTTAAATGATCATCTTTTCAGGGCCTTTAACTGCTCTGCTCATATGAATGGGGTTGTTTCAGACTATCTGCAGAATGGGACAGATGGCAGTGCTGTGGTTACACTCAGTCATGTTTTCAAGGATTTTTTTGGTTTGTTTTTTTTACTACCTACAAGTGCTAGAAACACAATTTTTAAAAAAATGGAAAGCTCAGATTCTGGAGCACAATTCTGTGACAAGAATGGATTCCATAGCAGATTCCAGAGTCACAGAGTACATGAGGCCCTGCTCATAGTCCCCATCTCAGGATTGCATGTTTTTATGATCATTTTGGAATTCTGTTCTCTCAAGTGGTACCAAGTAAATTACTCAAGGTAGAAAATCAAGTTTGGAAGCATTGAAGACACAATCTGGTGTCTCTAAACCTAGGGTAGAAAGTGGGATATTACTATACCAAAGTGATTTGCAGCAACAGCAAGGTGCTCGGATACCATGGCTTATGAGCATAGTATAAAAAATAGGATTTTTACAGACTTTAAAAAAATCCGACTTTTAGCAGGAAAGGGTTAAACTGTAAGCGGGAGCATGTTTGGTTTTTTGGGACACAAGGGAATATAGAGGGTTAATCCAATAGTGGGGATGTAGAGCTACTGAGATCTTGATAAAAGCATGAATTGCAGGAAGAGTGAGGGGAGAGTGTATGTTGAGCACGAGACATTTGATTGTTTCACCTTCTGTTGTAGGCAGCCTGTACAGGAACCACAGCACAAGTTTCAGTTTGTCCAACTTAGCCCTACCAACCAAAGCTGGGAGAGACAAGAACACTCCCTTCCCCAGCCTGAAAGGTAACCACTTCCTCCCCTTGCCTGCTATTGCCTTTGCAATGCTTCTGGCTACCAAGCAGTCCAAGGATTCACCCTCAAAACAGATTTTGGGGATGTAAGACATTCCGGGGATTTGGATCCGTGTTCATCTTGGATAGTTCTTTGATTTTTCTCATTAGGACTTCTTCCCATCACTTGGGGTGTTTTGTGGGATGGAGAGGTTTCCTTGCCTATGCTATGTTCGTGTGCTTTAGTAGTTAGAGTAGGGGACTCTGGGAATCAGGACTTCTGGGTTCTACTCCTCCTCTACCACTAACTTGCTATATAGATTTGGGGAAGTCACTTTAGCACTGTCCCAGTTTCCCCATTTGTAAAATGGAGATAATGCTCACCTACTTCCCATGGAGATTATGGGGCTTAAATAATGTTTGTAAAGTGTTCTTTCAGTTTTCAGATCAAAAATCTCCTAAAGAGAGGCAAAATATTAGCACAGTAGCTCTCATTCAGGAGTGAAGATTTGACCCTAAGCTCCTGGATACAGCTGTAAGCAGAGTACTTCCTTCTCCCTTGCAATGCATTAAGACAATATGGACTGGAGACTGGAGAAATTATTACACTAGGGAATTGCCCCAGCATGGCTAACCCTGGAGGTGGTTATTGATAACAGAAGGGGGATCAGGGCTTCTCATTATTTTTTGCATTGAGATCTTTCAGTTGCTGAGCTGGGCAAAGGATTTGTTTGCTTTTTAAGTTCTTCTATATCATTAGAATTTATTGTTTTGTTTTAATTCGTTGATTTTATTTTTCCCCTCATCATTTTCATCGGTAAAGATTACTTTAATCTGGAAGTGGGAAGGGATTTGAATGAAGGTTGGTATAACATTTTGCTGACCTTTGACCTTGTAGTAACAGAGGCCAAAAGTTGGGTTTTGTGTGTTAACTTCCATTTTTGTTTGTGAACTGAGAAATCCTGATCTGGGTGTAAAATGAGGAGAGGTGGGGCTGGGCTGGTGGAAATGTTAGGGGAGATTTTATACAATTACTTTCTGGGAATCCACATTCTACCCATTGGCTGTATTCCCACATGCAATTGTGAAGGGTAGGAAGCATGGCTGGGGTGGGCAGTGTACAAGAATGTTGTCTTAGTTAAACTTGCTATTGATTCCACACATTGGAAAAAAACAGTGATGGGTTTTACCATACCATGTTCATACTTTGCCTCTCATCTCCTGCAGTTTGTTCCCTTCTTTTCTTGACAGCTATAACTCTACGGGTATGTCTGCACAGCCCACAGCAGCAAGCCTCTCAGCCCAGATCAAAGACTTTTAAAACAGCTGAGTCGAAAACACTTCGAAGGTGCTGCTCGGGCTGGGGCTCGAGCTCTGAAGCCCATTCCCATGCTTAGGCCTTTAGAGCTTGAGCTCCAGCCTGAGCAGCAACTTCGAAGCGCTGTCTACACAGCTATTTTTAGAGGACTAGTGCGAGCCTTGGTAACCAAGTCTATTAACCTGGGCTGAGAGGCTCGTTGTTGGGGGCAGTATAGACATGCCCATCAGGACCTTTGGTGTGAGTGTTGAAACATAAGGAAGGGCTTTCTCTAGCCTGTAGTTCAGTCCATTTGCGCATGTATAGATGCTCGTGTGTGTGTAAATGCTGGCCTGGGTGAAGTTTCCCTTGCGCATGTGATTTGTTTTAAATTGCTGAATAACTCTTGCACTTCCTGAGTGTGTGTTTGTAACTCTAAGGGAAGATGATGCTGGGATTGTTCCTCTGTAACTTCCATTTCATCACTGCTCCATGAGCTCTTTCCACCCCTTTCTTTAGTTTTTGTTTCATACACATCTCTTCACTTTCTCAATTGGGCAGATGTTTTTGATAGTGCCGGTGAAATGGAAGGTGCTGTACATTGGCCCTGAAATTTGGCCAATCTGTTTCATAAATTTGGCTGGCCCAATGCTCTCTTTGGAACCCTTCCTACTGTAGTGTCACTTGGGTTTGATTTTGAGGGAGGGTTGGGAGGAAGCTGGTTACTAACTTAGGCTTTTGGTTGGAGATGGTGGAGATTTTGTAGTACACTACTAATTGTGTATTTTGTGTCCCAGTATTTGGGTTAAATACTATAATGGAGATTATTACTGAAGCTGGCTCTGTAAACAATGAAGGTGGGTTCCCTACAGCATGAGCTGTGCATGATGTAACAACTCCCAGCATCCTCTGTGCCTGCCTTTTGGGCTAACTTTCTCACTGGGTAACCAGTATCACATGATCTATACTAGTCACCCCTTAATGCATTGAGCTTTTACACATACTGTGTCTAATTCAAAGATGGTTTTTGTGGTGGAACTGCATGCAGAGCGGCCAAGCTTCTCTTGCCCTTCACCTCCAGCTTCCATTACCATCTTTTCTCTTTCTGCATTGTTCCCATTACTGTTTTCTGCCCATGTGTGATGCTAGAATACGGTATATGCTGTTGCTTTTCTGAGTTTCCATTTTGTCTGAAGTCTATTATCTGTAATTTAACTGGAGCATTAGCTGACTTTAATGTCTCTTTCTGCCATGGGTGTGGATTGCCTTTTTGATGACTGTTCTCTCATCCTGTCTCCTTTCCCATACAGGGAACAGAAGGGCCCTGGTGGATCAGAAGTCTTCAGTTATTAAGCACAGCCCAACAGTGAAGAGGGAATCTCCATCACCTCAGGGGCGAACCAGCAATTCCAGGTAAAAATACTTGTCCTGACTTTTCTGCATACATATGGATGGTAGGGCAGTTCCAGACTCCCTGTGAAAAAGTCTGTATCAGATTAGCTATTGAATACAAAGCTATATTTCTGTGCTAGTTGCCTTTGGGAAGTGTATACACCTTGAAGTTTGAGACTTTCAGAAGATGCTTTCACACAGGAAGTCTGAAGGTATTGATGGCCTTAGTTTATGCTCAAATCTGTATATTTTTGAGAGCTCTCAGAGGCCTCATCTCTTTCAGAATGGGCTCCTAGAGGTTTCTGATTCCTGAATTAAGTGCTAAATTAAGGAATGAGTCACCTTTTATAGACCATTTGTCTCGGTCCTGAGAATTGAAAAGCATTGACAGATCTACTGGACTCTTCTTGTTCCCTTTGTTGCTCCTGTTTAAATGCAGTTGGATTAGGTTAGATGCTACAGTAGTGTAGTCAGACTGTATTACGGGTGTATGTTAGATCCTGCAGCAGAATAGCTAGCAGCAGACAAATTGCTTTGAGCAGTTCAGTGGGGACAGTTACTATAGTACACAGATTGGACTGAACGTAGTTAGGTTAGCAGTATGTTGAACCAGGTTTAGATTCACCACTTGTAAGCTTAGTTTTTACATGGAACGAGTTTGTACAGTTGTCTAGGCCAGGTCACCCCATATGCGTACAGATCCCATGTACCTAGGTGTAACTGCTTTCTGCCTGTTACTCCCGTCTCTCCATCCTGCAGTGAAAACCAACAATTCCTGAAGGAGGTTGTGCACAATGTTCTTGATGGGCAGGGCGTTGGGTGGCTGAACATGAAGAGAGTCCGGCGTCTATTGGAGAGTGAACAGCTCCGCGTCTTTGTACTAAGCAAACTGAACCGCACCATCCAGTCAGAGGAGGATGCTCAGCAGGATGCCATCCAGGACATGGTCAGTGCTCCATTCCCTCACATTACTCAGACTAGTTCATGCCCAGGTTTGATTAGTTGAGGGTGTTCTGAGGCAATATCTTAGATTACTCCTAAACCCTGATAGTAGAAAATGGTTTCTGTGCAACGGGTTATTGATCTGCGAACCCCTGCTAGAGTGAGTGAGTGTGTGTGTGTGTGTGTCTGTCTGTGTGTTCATGCTGGGATGAATTTCTCATGTGTGAAGCATCCTTACTGCCCAGGTTCTCATTGCAGGAAATCAACCGCAAGGTTTACAAAGGGATGCTGGACTTGCTGAAATGCACTGTGTCAAGTCTGGAGCAGTCGTATGCAAACGCTGGCTTGGGAGGCATGGCCAGTGTCTTTGGCCTACTGGAGATAGCGCACACTCACTATTATAACAAAGGTAACATGTCCGCGTGTAGTGCACAGGAGCATGCAGGGTCACGGTTCTGGAGTTAGCTTTTGTGTGCGTCTGTGTATCATGAATGTCTTTTTATAGCCTTGAGGTGCGTAGGTGCTGTACCATAATTACTAAAAACATACTGCACTTGAAACAACACTTTCTTGCCTAATACATCCAACTCGCCAAATCAAAATTATCTCCAATGCTTGACTGAACACACAAGTTGTGCAACCTGATCTAAAGACTGGGGCTCTGAGAGACAAACATAAAGTGTGAGTTCCAAAAGTGGGGGCCTTCAGCTAAGAATGCCCTATCCACATCCTCAGAGAGTTGAATTCCAGGCAGACACCTCTCATTGGACCACAGCTTGAATGACTGGATATAAGAGGTAGTGTCTCTAACTAGGTCTCAGATCATACCAGGCTTTAGAGACTCTAATGCAGGGGTTCTCAAACTGCGGGTCGGGACCCCTCAGGGGGTCGCAAGGTTATTACATGGTGGGTCGTGAGCTGTCAGCCTCCACCCCCAAACCCTGCTTTACATCCAGCATTTATAATGGTATTAAATATATTAAAAGTGTTTTTAATTTATGGGGGGAGGTTGCACTCAGAGGCTTGCTATTTGAAAGGGGTCACCAGTACACAAGTTTGAGAACCACTGCTCTAATGAACACCTTGAATTACATCTGGAACTGAGTAAGTAGCCAGTACTATGTGCAGAGCACAGTGTAATGTGTTTACATGGACTCACCCCACTCACAAGATAGGCAACTATGTTTCGTGCCAGCAGAAACTTCCAGAAGCTTACTGAAATAAAGTTTATTAATCCAGCTTGGAGGGGAAGGGACCTGCATGACACTGACAAAGTGTAGCTGTGACAAATGCCCGGACAGATGGGGAAAAATCACTATAAACCAGCACTATCTGTAGATGCAGGAGCAGTGAATGATCCTTCAGTTCCATGTGGCTATGCACCTACAGGAAAAAGTAGCACTTACCACCAAGTGAAAGGGCAGGTACAGTCTGCTTCCATTCTTCTATATGAGCCTTTCTCCCTCATCTCACCAGCATCGTTTTGATCTAGTCCAAATTCAGTCTTAACCATTTGCTCCCATCAAGGTCCAAGCCTCAGTTAGGCCCTGAGAAAGCACAAAGGGAATTGGTATGTGATAAAAAGGTGACTGTGCTTAATGTTGTTCTATGTGTTGGTGGTGCGGCTGACGAAATTGAAATAGAGGAACAAACTCACATTTAACATCACCCTGTGTCTGAAATCTGATAGGGTTTTTTTTTATGTTGTTTTTAAATTATCCTGCTGCTGCTGCTTTTCTTTCTTTTTTTTTTTTACCACCAAATTAACATCAGCAATTTGGATTTGGGTATTCTTTTTCCGGGGACTTGATTTCATTGTTGGTACCATCACCAAACACAAAGAAAAATCTTTAAAACATTTGTTAAATGCACATAAAATATAAAAAAGTTAAAACATTCAAAACTTAAAAGATTAAACCTCCCTTTTAGCAGTTTCCCTTATTTTTGCTCTCTTTGTGTAGAGACTTTTAAAGGGAAAACTCTTACTTGACAGTAATCTCACATGGTATTAAGTGTCCTCAGAGGGGACAGAGTCCATTTTAGGTGGTATCTCTTAGTTCTCAAGTTCTGTTGCTAAAGTCTGATGTGTTTTAAGATAAAATAAGAAAAAGACACACAAAAGAGGAAAGAGCAAAACACAGCTTCTGTCTCTGATGTTTACAGTTAAGTTGCTAGAAGACCACAGATCACATCAAATGATCCATTACCCAATTAGCTGCTCTGGGACCCTGACTTACCTTGGAAAACATTTGGCTAATTGCTCTTTCCTCTGGCTGATCTGTTGGAAGCAAATCTCTCACCTCAGAGTGAGTTGCTCAGTACTGCTTTTAGTTCACCTCTCTGGCCACAGCAAAATGTTGGAAGATAAAATGTGTTCTGACTGGATTCTTATTCGATAGAAGGGAAATAGGGAGTATCAGAAACATCCAGCTAATTTGTTTGTTCCATAATTTCTAACTATATCCCATGGCTGGCTAGGTGTCAAAAGCCCTGACTTCACCCTACACAACCTCCAGCTTTGCCCCAGACAGCTTATATGATGCAGTTATATGTTGTCAATACAAAAATCTGAAGCATATTGAAATTAGAAAATATGAGGACAATGAAAAATAAACTGCATCAAATATCTAAAACCACAGGGGCTGCTGTTCTGATTGTTAATTTCAATATTTAATTCACTAAACAGCGTAGTATTTTAATTTAAGTGAAGCTGTACACATTCTCCAGTTTGCTCTGATTCAATCACCATTTATTGGGCTGATGCAGGAATTACTTGGTGAAATCCCATGCCGTTTTATGCAGGTTAGACTAAAAGATCATAATGGTCCCTTCTGTCCTTAAAATGTATGAATTTATGAACTCGCAGGTAGTCAGCTGCAGCTTTTCCAGCATTTCCTCCTGCTGATTGAGTGACATTGTCAGTACTTTGCTCAAGATTTGTATTTGCCAACTCCAACAGAGTCCACAATGGCAAACTGATTTCCCTTAATGTTACTTATTTCTCTTGCATCCGTTATTGTCAGAGTTCTTCACAGTAAGAGAAACTGGATGGTGCTCCAGAGATGGTATTTTGGGTTGATCAGGCTGCTGTCTCACCACTCTGAACAGTTCTATGGGAAGAGACCTCACAATTAATGTGTCAGAAGAAAAGAAAAAATTGTAAGCATCTCATGCAGATAGATCAGCCTGGGAGTAAGTGTCCCATCATCAGTGCTGTAGTCTTCTCCCCTGTTGTTTCAGTAGTGTCAGACCATCTGCAAACCATAATGACCTATGAGGACGATGGCTGGATATGGGATGTCTAGGTGCCAGTCTGTTAGCACTTGTGAATGTTGTTACACCATTGACAGAAGGGGCCTTCACAGGTTTTGAAATTCCTCTGGGTTCACCAGCCTGATAGGAGCGGGGATGGTCCCTGACATCAAACTGAAGGAGCCAATGATTTGACCATAAAAATACAAAACAATTCTGGCTGCTCATGGGCTCATCTCAGTCCCTGCTCTTCACAGTGCTGCTGATGGTGAAATCCATTTGAGTCTCTAAATCTGAGAAGTGACTGTTTTGCATTGATGCTGCCTTAGGCACTAGGCTTTATTAACACCATCCCCCCCATCCTTTCTCCCTATTCCCCTTCCTATTTCTGCCCTCCTCCCACTCTCTTCTTTCCCTGGTCTTATACTATTTTTTCTGCTTCTCTTCTTGTTCTCCTTTTTCTTAAAGAACCAGAAAAAAGAAAACGAAGTCCAACAGATGGAGCAGCCACTCCGGTTGTCAAGGACCCTGGTTTAGCCACGAGGGCGGAACTGAAGCCTACAGTGAAACTGCCAGTACCCCAGCTCATGCCAAGGATACCAAGCCCTGCAGGAAAAGGGACAAGGGAGTTTGACACAAGGAGTCTAAAGGAAGAAAATTTTATTGCTTCCATTGGTGTGTATTGATGTGCATGTGGAATGCAGGAGGAGGGGTTTTCCCCTAGCATTAGGTTCTGCTTGCATCCTCCCCATTTTAATACACTTGCCTTCATTGCTGCAGTAACGTGCTTCATTCACACCTGGATCACAAGGACCAATCATATCTGCTCTTCTTTCACTCGTGGAGGATTATTTCCCAGGGCAATTTGTTTTTTGAGAAGTTTTAATTTTAAACCCTTTCCAAATAGCATTGACACTTAATGATAAAATTCTGTGAGTGTTCCATGGCCGACACTTTTGGGGAGACATAAAATGACCTGAGAGAGATGGCCACGTGATTCTGGGGTCTACAGGACCTTGGAAATAGCAATCACAATAGGGACTAAATAAAACAAAAAATACCTGTCATTCTTTACTATAACTGGGAGACAGTTATCTGGGGTGTGTACGCCAGTAGAAATAGGGTCCAGGGATCTGCTAATCGTGAACAGCAAAATCCTTAGATTTTTACATGTACATTTTAGGTTTCAGCTCTTCAATTTCAGTAATCTGGACTGATGAGCGTTTCTTCCACATCATGGCAGGCAGACTGCCTGACTACCTAAACAGCTCTCGCAAGGCTGGCTACTGGAAATTTCTCCAGTCACACTTTTTTTTAATGGGCGGGGGGGGGGGGAAATAAAAAGACAATAACTAAGAAACCTATCAGATATATTCCAATCTCTGATTATACTAGCTGAAAAGGATCTTCACTTGGTCAACAAACAAGATTTAGGAAGGGTCCAGATTATCGTATCTTTGGGTAAGAAACCTGATCATCAAATGGGAAAATTCCTTTTTCTGCTCATCATCTCTAATAATGGGGACTGATAGACTGGGTTCTGAGCACCACTATGTATAGCTTGACAAAGGGAAGCCAGTTTTTATAGGATCATTGTACAGAGGATTTATCACCCAAAGGCGGTGTCTGATGAGGCTACAACATCCAGTCTGCAGTGACTTGTACAAGGTGGAGAGAGTACCAGATACTCATATGACTAAACAGGTGCAGACTCACCGCCCCACCCATATAGTGGCCACAGTTTGGATTAAGTCCCACCTAAGGGATGCTGAATCCTTGACCTCTGACCCAGTATGCGTCCTTGATTCAAGAGCTGATCCAAGGAACAATAGCACAACTGAAGGCTTTCAGTTTACTTGGAAATCCCCCTGGGAAATAAAAAGTGATCTTATTTCTATGATTAAACTTTAGGGGCTTGAATGTCTCCAAGTTACATTGGATTCTTTTTTCCTCTGCAGAAAGAACAGAAGGAAGATAGTTTTTTTTCAATTCAGCTGGAAAGCTGGGAACTCAAAAAGGTGGAAGCTCTTTGCCTGGGATTCTTGTTGACAATGAAGAAGTAGCATTGACAGAACAGCTGGCTGTCCTTTCCTGGCTGAAACTAATACTTTATCTTGCACACAGGAGTGTCATAAGGATCAGTCAATCCACGTCTGCAACGTAACTTAAAAGATGCAGTGCTACAGAAGTCCTAAATTTTGGGGTTTTTTTATTTTAATATTTATTATTGAAACTGTTCCTGTCAAAAAAGCAGCCATGAGTGCTCTGCTAATTGTTTAAAGACCAGGAACAGGTTAGCTTCTAACTGTGCTCCTGATAGCCCCAATGTTTGCCACCTGTCTTTTCAAGGTACTTGATGCAAGAAGGAATGAAGCAACTGGACAAGAATCTGGATTTTTTTAAAAAGTCAGTCTGAAAAGCTGTCCACATGTCCCTTGTAGAATAGCCTCTAAGTGACAGGTTTTACCTTGTCACCAAAGCCATGTTTTCTTAAAGTGCAGTTCTACTCTAAAAGGTGACTGTAAATATGGCATTGTAGGGTATCACATTTGTCTCAGACTTTCTCAGTTTTGTTTAGTCTACAATAAAAGAGAGCCCTGTAGGCTCATCTGGAAGTTAGGCGAGGTTCTTAAATGATCATGCATTGTCAGTAATACTAAAGGTTTTATTGGACAGATTCTGCCTTCAGTGACACTTGTGCAGCTCCATGGCCTTCCAGAGCTTTGAGCCAACATAACGGATTGGAATGTCATAGGAGTTTAGGTGAAGAAAGCAGATTAATGTCAGGAGACATCAGTGAATGCTGACAGTGTTGAGTTCTAGGGTGAGTTGTCAATCTCCCAGTTGGCACAATTTGCATCTTAACCAGCCTGCCTGGATGTTTAGTTTTTCATAATAGGTGAATTGATTTAAACATATGAAATGGCTTGTAGTTGGCTTTAGCAGAGCTGGCATCTTCAACCGAAGTTTCTTGGTCCTTCCATGTTTCCATATAAGAGACCAAGGATGCATTGTCGAGACCTGTGAAAAATAGATTGAACTGATTGAAGAAATAAATTTTCATCCAGGTTATATGCATCCTTCCCTCAGACATGTTATAGATTCTTTGTACTGAGTGAGATTCCAGAACTCATCAGCCAAATAAATTGGCATCTCTGACCAGTTCCTTGTTTGGATCTGCCAAAGGAATTCCACTAAAGATGATATGTGTTTTCTCCCTTCATTACTCAGTGGCTTTTTTTTACTTTGTTCAAGAGAGTAGGTCCTAGTTTTTCAGTTCCCACTGGGATATTAAGGATGTTAAAAACATGGGCCATCTTTTGGGACTATGGAATTCAGTTGGAATATGAAATAAGACTCAGAAGATGATGAACCAGTCTCTTGGGGGAGAGAGCTAGAAATTCATCCTCCTAGTAGAATAGAATTTCCTGATGTCATATGAGCCTTGCTGCAGAAGATTTTCTTTTGAAGACTTGGTTTCTGACACCTTAGCTGCTGTCTTGTTCTTGTCCATTGGGCTAGTTTATTTTGCAACTAGTCTACCCTGAATTTAAATTCGTCTGCTCCAACAGCAATTGCTTTTAGGCATCCTGGTCCACCTCAGTGGGAGGTTGATAAACTTTTTACTTTCACTTGTAGGATCAGCGATTAGGTCACTTTTTAGGATCAGAGATTAGATCAACCTTTAGATCTTGTCTCAGGTTACCACACAGGCTTTCACCACACGGTTTTTCTCTAGTGAAGCTAACAACCTCAGATTAGATGAGAGATCTCCTGTTCTGGGCTTGATCTGCCTGACTATGTTGGATGACTACACTGGATATCCTATTTTTGGTGATCACCTTGCATTACAAGTAAACATTTCAAAGCTGCCATGGTATTATGGTTCCTTGTTGATCTTTATGGAAGATATAAGAAGATACTCAAAGGGCCCTGGAGGTACATGACCAGAGTTTAGGTCACAGCCAAGCCTTTGACTGTGTATTTAAGTTCCTTATGAAGGGATGCATAGATTGTCTTCTCTGTCAAGTCAGCTCTTTTTGGGGGGAAGAGGCTATTGTTTTAAATTTAGTGAATTGTTAAAATAACAACATACATGGAAGTTTTGCTGATAGTTACAGCATCAAGATATATAAAAGCCGCTGAAGGCAAATGTTATAAATAGGCCTCTCAGTAAAGCAAATCTTGTTGTGTAAGGGAATTCTGAATAACGGAAATCTGCTTGCGTCAGTCTTAAAAAAAAATTAGGAGAAAAAAGGGGGATAAAATAGATCATCAGAATGAATGGAATGTCATGTATAGCACCATTTCCTGCCCGCTGCCCATATGCATGCATTGTTAACGGGTGATGGAACCTGACATCTAGTAATAATGGCAACTAATTAGATACAGTTCTTATGGTATACTACAGGTAAGACAAGCAGGGGATGACAGAACTTTTCCAAAGTTCAAGGGGAACTCTTTCCAATGTGAACCACTCTCGTGTCCTGGACCTTTCTCAGAATAGTTGTCTGCATTTAAATTTTCAAAATGTCTTGTATTCAAATTGATATACTTTCCATCCCTGGCAATGGCAAAGCCTATTATCATAGTTCTTTCTGTTTGTGTTTGCCATTCTTCTGTCTAACTAGGAGAGTGGTAGCATTTTCAACACAAAGTGGGTCTTTTCCTTTTGTTTTGCATTAATACTTTAGACAGGAAATTCTCTATAAAGATTGTGGGGTCTGGGCCTCTCTTGCCTAAGGGAACACCAGTCATTTACATGTTATGACATTTTGCATTACTTACTACCAGTTTCAGGCATCTTCCCATACTGTGTGCCTTCACTGGAATTTTGATATGGGGAGCATTTTTAAAGCCAGTAGCTGGCACATTTCTCCCTTTGCTTTTCCTATCAGGCTGTTTCTCTCGCTGAAATACTTTCTAGCTTTCTTTCAAAGGAAATGTGTGTAGTTTGCATTCCATTGGTTCTAGCCGGTCTTTGACAGACCACCTCACTGAGTCACTTTGGAGGATTCCTGGCCTGCAGAGACCTGCTTCTGAAGACTTCACCATAAAGAAGTTTTTGATGCATTTTATCTTTGTTTTTGCCTATTTTATTTTCCATCTTTGTGTGTTGCTGGGCCTTAATGCTGTCCTGGTAAACAGGACAGGGCAGACCCAGAGCAAAAATGTTTTCTTTATTTTCTGAAAATAGGGCTTCCTCTGGATATTTTCTTTAGCTTGGCTCCAGGCTCTACCCCAATAGAAGGCTTTTCGATATCAAGTGTCATTACTGAACCTACTCAGAAGGACAGTAACCCAAGGTGAAAACTGTCTAGTGTTTTCTGAAGTCTTGGACTAGGATTATTTACTATTTAGAGACCCACTGGACTCCTTGCAATTTTTTGAAAAGGGGAAAGACTTTGTACCACCCATACAATTTAAGCTGTCTGTACCAGATCCTTCCTGCCTACCTTCTCCTTCTGTTCAGGTTCTTATGCCATGCCCATGCCTCTGATGTTCAATGGCCGAGCTCAGATTTATCAGAGGAACACCCCCCTTCTCTGCTAAATAATACTTCACAGTATAATCTGAGGCTGTTTTTAGATGCCATGAAGCCCTTTGCTCTCAAAATCCCCTTTTGGATCATGCTAAATCTTGGCATGTACCATAAGCATTGTAAGAACTGGTGAATTGATAGGTAACTCAGAAAAGGTACCCTAGTAGCAAAGCGTTGCTATTCAATCCTGTGATGGTTGGGTTTAAAAACTGTGAAGCAACATTTTTTAAAAAAAAAGCATATAGTAAATACACTTCAGAAGAAGGCCAGTTGGTGTGCTAAGCCATGGGAAACTGCAGCCAAGCCTACAGTATACTGTTTAACCTGGAAAAAGTGTCCTGTTAGTTTGTCAGCTTGTCAGTGTGGAGGGAACACCCATCAGTCACAATTGTCACAACTAATAAGCAGAAATAAAACCCATTTGGGGAACAGCCAGGTTCCCAACACTCTCACACGGCTGTCTGCCTCAATCACTGTAGCTTATCCCCCACGGCAATTTGAAATCTGGGGCCTATGAAATGTTGGGGAGGGAGATAGCCCTCCATTGGAGTTGTAACTTTATTCCTTTGATGTTCTTGTATATCCTCATAGACTTCCTCACCAACTTGTTTTTTTCTTGATTTAGAGCGTGATTCCCTTACTTACCTCCATCTGCAAGGTCTGGATGGGTTTCCTGCCACACTTCTATCAGTGCTTTTGATTGAACAGCAGGTTTCACTGCAGAAAAGTAACCCTTCTCTCTCCTTTCCTGCTCTTACAAGAACTGAGTGTCCTGCCTGTGTAGCATTCCCAGCCTCCACCATCCTAGGGGGAGAGAGGGTAAAGCTCAGCGTTCAAATTGGGGGCTCCAGTATACCAACTTGTGATGCTGCCACTGGGCCAGCACCTGGAATTATTTGACGTCTCCAAACAGGAGGGTGAATGCATCTCAGCTGCAGAATCTTGGTTATGGTGCAGGGTGGTGCTTATATTTCTATCTTATCCCAGTGTTAGGTTTGAAAAGGAGAGTGTATGCACAGACTCCAAAAAAAAAAAAAAAGAAAGAAAAAAAAACTTTGCCCTCTTCACTGTGTATTGTCCCTGAAATCCTCTCCATCACAGCTGGAAAGAGAACTGTGACCTGCCTCAAATCTTCGGGGTAGCATTTGCCATGACTGGAATCCTGATTTCTGTTTTTTCTCCTTTTTCTTCCGTTTTTCCATTATTTTATTATTTTTTATATATATCCTGGCCAGAAAAGCACCTAGGACTGGCCAGTAGGTGGAGCTCGGCATATATGAGGATACTGTCAATTAAATAGTCACCTGTTTATTTAAAAATCTTTCTCTGTGGTGTTAGTAATAAACAAGATTACTGACATTGGAAAGTTTTTAAAATGCAATTTCCTTTTACCCAGGAATGCTGTTTCTTTTGCACATTTCTTTGACAGTGACATGGCATGAATATTAAGTTTTGTGAGAAGCTAAATGTTGGGGATAAAATACCCAACTGTCCATCTTTAAATCAGCCCTTCCTAAGAAAGAAGATGAACTCTGCTGGGCAGATTTGGTTTTAAAAACCGTTTTTCTTTTTGCGCAGCTGATTCACTGTGTCAGATCATCCCTAATTTTTGAAATCCAATAAATAGGCAATGATGCAGCTCTGTACTCCTAACAGTGATCTGTTGTGGAATGGTGTTGATCCTTCACTCACTAGTTATCATTAATTTCTGGTTGTTTGGAGGTACAAGGGTGGGTGGGTTATTTTGGGGGATTCTGGTTTTTCATTTTCTCCTGTCTGACCAGCCTTTGACTCTTTCTCTTTTTCTCCTGCTTGCATCTTTGGTAGAATTGTGGAACAAGCACCAGGAAGTGAAAAAGCAAAAAGCTTTGGAAAAACAGAGTAAGGAAATGATGAAACGTAGAAACTGATTCCCCCCAGCCTCCCCATAACTGCCAACTCCCCAGGCCTGGAGTGAGTGTGCACCCATAGCACATGCTCTTTTGCACACACAACCAAAGTGTTCAGGTGAAATCCTGTACCCTAGGGCAGCCCGAGTAGGTCAGTGTGCCCTAGAGAAATCTAGTGCCCTGTGCAAAGAGAAAGGAGGAAGTGTGTTTTCTGCTCAGTACAAGGCCCCCTAAACCACCTCACCACTTGATGTAAAAAGTGATTGGAATGCATTTTGCCATGAAAATCCAGCTTCTCTTTTTAGAAGGCAGGCAATTTTGTCTGACAGTACCTTCACATTAACAGCAATTTGTGTCTGAATGTTGTGGTGTGAAGGGCTCTCTGTTCCTGCAATTCTCCGGCCAGGGCAGATTTATGTTCTCTGGTATCAACTCCCAGTAGATTATTCGTGATTGTTATTGAACTGTAGCATGAAATTACTTTGGGGAAGAGGAAATATGGATCTGTGATATGTGAAGAATTGTAGTTAGTGACAGGTTTCAGAGTAGCAGCCGTGTTAGTCTGTATTTACAAAAAGAAAAGGAGTACTTGTGGCACCTTAGAGACTAACAAATTTATTTGAGCATAAGCTTTCGTGAGCTACAGCTAAAAACAAAATGAGGATGAGTCTTTCCAGTGATATTTTTTGGGTATCATGCTAAAGGAAGAAGTGTGAATTAGGTAGCTGAGGCCTGCTTTATTTTTATAGTTATCAGCTATAATAGTTTTAGAAATAGATGTGTGCTACTATTGCACACATACTATAAAACTTTCTCTCTGATATACTGTGTGTGTGTGTACGTACGGGTACACACACATGCGCAGTGCGTCTATGACCTGATTTATGTCCACAATATTGTAGGTGCTTTCCAAACATAAGCTCTGCAAGGCAGTAACTATATTCTCTTATAATGGAAGAGGGAAAGGGAAAAAAAAAAAAGACAAATGAAAAACAATAAGCCAGTCTGGTCGAGGAAAGAACAAACAGCCAAGGAGGCTGGGTTGGGATTGGTCACATTCTGATAAATTTTAATGGCACAATGTTTTATATGTAACAAGCATGTGTGTCTATATAAATATATAAAATCAAAATACAATATATGTAGTGGTGATAGTGTGATAAATTACATTTATCATGCTTTTTAATATTTCAAATCCTAAGAACAGCATCCATCAGTTGTAATTACTTTCCAAATCAATTTGCCATGAGTGTTTCCTAATTTTTTCCCTTTTAAAAAACAAAAACAAAAACACACTTGCCCAAGGCACATGACTAAAAATAGATATTCTTGCACTAGTGATATGTTAAAAGATCCCATATTTCTTTACCACTCAGGGCTAGAAATAGTACCTTTGTACCACTGGAAATAGTAGATTTCTCATTTTCCAGTGTGATATGCAACAGTTGTGACTTTCTAGGGCTAGAAACAAGTTATGTATAGAAGGGGTATTTTAGGTAACTGAGGTATATATAATGTACTTTTTTGTAGTTTTTCCTCTCCATTTGAGTCCTGGACACTTATTTATAGTAACTAAGGCATCTGGCTTTTTATGCAGAGGGTTACAAAATATAGTACCAAAATATTTTTTTGTATACTTCATAACTTTTTCTGAAATATACTTTTGGCAAAATATAGAGAGAATCCTTGATGGGGTGGCAGGCTAGAACATGCAAATATGTACAGCCTTTGGGGTGGTCTGCACAGCTAACTTTCGGCTTTGCTACTCATGAGTAATGTGTCATCCCAAACTCATGCCCATAAATCTTGATATACACCATGTATATTATCTCTCTCACACATGCTTCTGTCACTCTCTAATGTTAGCACTGTTTGGTGATAGATATCTAACATAAAAATGCTCTTCTCAGTTCCTAGTTCAGTATCTTTGCTGTGTAAGGTATTGCTGAATTGTTTGTAGAGTTACTGGATATTGTATCTGTATGCATCATGAGTATATAAGAAAAATCCTCCAGCTGCTTGTCGTGTGTCCCCGTTACTGAACAGTTGGCAGATATGGATATGGCAGAAGTGTTGCGTTCAGTCTCTTCTCCCTTCTGAGCTTAGTGGTTACCTATGTACAATCTGTAGCGTATTCTTCTCCTGCCTCTTCCGTTGCACAGTGCTTCCCAAGTCCTTCCTCAGGAGTGCTCTCTCTCTCTCTTTCCTTCTGTCATCCCATCAGAGGAGGGGAGAGAACGTGGCTTCAGTATTGCATGGGGGACCTTAACATAAGCTCTTTATCTCATTTCTGTTTCTTTTTTCTTTTTGGATGAAGTAGGCTAGTGAATGCATGCCTTCAGACCTGCTGAAAGTCTCTCACAACTGACCTATGTGATTGCAAACTCTGGAGTGCCATTCATCATATATTCATATATGTCTTGAAGTAACATGGAATATTGTAATTTTTTCCAAAAGCATCTTACTTGAAGCCCTTATTCGTGTGGCACTAATTATTACCGTCTGCTCTTTGACTGCACGGTCATACCATGTATCACTTGGTTTAGGAAAACCTGCTGGGTAGCAGCTGCTGGCAACCTAACAAATTCAGCCCCAAAAGACTATCAGTTAGTTGTACAAAAAATGACACTGGCAGTATTAATAAATAATTAGATGTCAGCTATTTTACCAAGAACAAAGGAAGTGGCTTTCCAGAGTTGAGTAGTGACTGCTCCGCATGCCTTGTTGTAATTGGAATCTGACACCTGTTTGTTCTCTCTTTCTGTCTCTTTTGAATGGATATCATACGTCTTGCTGAGAGGTACTGTTTACTGACAATCAGTAATTAAGACTGTTGGACTGCTTCCTCGGGGCATTGTGAGACATAAAGTAGCACTGGAAGGATGGCAGATGTGACCTGCTGGGCTTTGTTGTTTACAGTACCAAGGAACTAGAGAACAAGAAGCTCTGGCTTGTCTTCCTGGTACTGTTCCTGTTCCCAGTCTACCATCTGCCTTATACTACAATGTCTTTCCCTGTTACAATAATGAATGTCTTTTCCCTCTCTCCAGGGTCGGAAGGTGTGAAACACTTCTTTGATCTGAGAGAGACAGATGAGAAAAAATCCCAAATCAGTGCAGACAGTGGCCTGAGTCTGACCTCAGGCTCTCAGGTCAGTGTCTTTATGCTTCTGTTGCTTACTTGTGGACATCTTTCTAGAGTTTGAGAGAACCTTTCAGGTGCTCTCATTTGGTGAAACTCTTCTCCTGTTCAGTGCTGGAAAGATTTGTCTCTGCCCCAATCACATAGCCTTCGTTTGAGAAGGTATTGCTGTATCTGACAGGCTGGGAGCAGTGTGTCCTTCCGACTGGCTCTGCGCAGCAAACCTCTGAGGCCTGCAGTTTAAGCTTCTCTAGGAGAGAGGCCCCAAAAGTAGTGGTAAATGTTGTCTGTCACTCTTGATAGAAATGATAATATATAACATGGATTTTTTTTTCTTCCTATCCCCTTTGTTTGTTTGTCTGGTTGCAGAAGAGTGATTTGGACTCTGTTGCCAGTGCAGGGCCGGCTGTTATGATCCGAAGCACAAGTCAGGATTCTGAAGTTAGCACAGTGGTAAGACATGGCCAAAGTGGAATCTTGGTGTACTTGAGTTTTTGCAATGATGGAAGAGTGTATATAGAGCGTGCGTGCATGTATTTGTGTATGTGGGGTGTATGTGGGTTGCATGTACTCTGTTTTGTCTACATTCTGTGTGTTGTCTGCTCTGATAGTGTGTCCATAGTGTGTTCTATCTGTCCAGCCTCTGAGCGTGCGGTGTGCATGTTTGCCTTACATGTGTACATATGCTCCTTCTGTGGGCAGGTATCCCTGTGTATGTGGTGCTCTTTGCTGTTGGGTGTTGTATACATTTCTGTATTCCCCTTGTGGGTAATGTTGTTGTGAAAATGTTAGATTGCAGTCACTTTGAAAACAAGACCTCAGGCTAATAAACCTTTGTGGGGGTTTTTTGTTCATAGAAGACTCAAACCTGTAACGTTGGAGTTGCTTGAGTGTATAAAGAGTGTTATAAACTTTCTAAAGTTATATCCTAGAGCAGGGGCACACTTGCAGCCATCTATATACATACACATTTGCTTGTAATGGCCTGTAGGATCCAAATTTGGGTAGATTTATCTCTTCTCTTTTAATTAAAAAAAAGCAGTAAGGGAATTTATTAGGTGAAAGGGATGAGCCTTTTCTTGGCCACAATTCTTGTCTGATATTCTCCACTGTGGGGACCCTGCCAGACGAACTTTCTAGCTTTCTTTCCTGAATTGCTTTGAAGTGAAATTAAGAATTTGAATATCTAACTCTCTATGGCCCTGTTCCTGACCTATAAGGTAGTGAGGTCTGTTGGGATAGGAAAAAAAACCTAGCTGTCTGTGTGTCTAACTTGAATGGGCTCTGAGATTGTGTTAACTCAAAGGATTTTTAAATGTCTTATTAAATAGTCTGTTAATATTGTCTCTTTCTGTAGGGTAGGGTTTGGTGGGAGGGTCCTATGGCACAGGATAGAAATGCAGTGTGCTGTTGTTGGGAAGAGTGGGCCTTGGAGTCTTACTCAGCTTTAGGGTGACGTTCTTGACATCTCTTCTCTCCACAATATCTTGTGCTCATAAAGAAAAGAAGCCATTCTAAATTGCTCTGTTTTCCTCCATAGGTTAGTAACAGCTCTGGAGAGACATTAGGAGCAGACAGTGACTTGAGCAGCAACGCTGGTGATGGCTTCAGTGGGGAGAATGGTGGGAACCTGACAGGATCACGGAACACTGTATCAGACAGTGAAATTGAGACAAACTCTGCTACTAGCTCCATCTTTGTAAGGGCACATTTGATTTTCTAATGAAATTTTGTATAGGACTTGAATAGGTGTAAAGTGGGTGAGGGATCATAGTATTATGGATCCTGGATCCAATTGCAGGGGCTAATCGGCACTGACAGAATTCTGTAGTGTATTGATACCACAGGTAGAAGTTTCTTGTGAATCTCTGAACGCTTCCTCTCAAGGGCCTGCATACTGCACACTATGTGTATGGCAGGGTTACTCCTCACTCTGATACTATGGGCACTAACAGTATTTAATTCCCCATTCCCAAGGTATGCTTCTGCAGTCTCCCCTCCCTATTTATATTACCCTTAATGGTAGAATGGCTTTATGCAGCAAAGAAAAAAAGATCCCTTATTGCGTTGAAACAGCTGCTTGGTGTGGGTGAATGGTGGCCCTCCCTGGGTTTAACAGCTGTTCTGTAGTTTTTTAAAACATTGTTCTAATAATATCTGAATGTCCATAGGGTTTTTCTTTAAATAACAGTTCCTAGTTGGCAGATCTGAATAGGCACCAAAATTCAAACTATTAGCCAGAACATGTTTATCTCCAAAACATATGCACTATGGGCATAACCGTATCCAACAATATAAATAGATTTGTCTTGGTGCATATATTTACGTGACTTGGCTAAATTGACTATAACGCTCCTCTGCTGTTCAATTAACTTCCCCAAATTAAACTTATAGCAACTTTGAAAGACTCTTCCTTTGTTATGTGTTCATATAGGATCTGCGCCCCCCCCATCATTAGACTGTAAAACCTTGTACAAAATGATTTATTCTGTTTATATGTAGTGATTGAAATTGTTCATATTACATTGGAGTTGGGGGGTGCAGGCAGGGGATACTTAATTACTTCCCAAGCATTGTGTGAGGATTCATTATTTAATATTTGTAAAGACCTAAGTAAATGTCAAGTATTATATGAATGGCTTGGTCAAACATAGTTAGGAGTCTAAATGCTGTGTTGGAAAAGACTTAGAGGATGGTACAAAAAATTTCACTGGGGTAATGAGATGAGATAAAATTCAGTTAATGGTTACTTTTGTAAAGGATTACCATCAACTTGACATCTACCCAACTGAAACAATTAGTTAAAACAACTTTCAAGTTCTTCTTCAAGTAGTGTCCCTGTAGGTGCTCCACTTCAGGTGCGTGTGCACCCCATGTGCCTTTAATGGAAGATTTTTCAGTGGCAATGTCTGTTCAGCTTGTGTACACCCCTTAAACATCCTCATGCCCTGCAATGAGACTGCGAAGGCAAATTGCCCTCAGTTTCACCTTCTCTCTCAAAACCCTGGTCATACTGTCCACCCAACCTGGGAGTTCTTTGCCTCAAGGCTTGGCCCTGAATGGTTTGTGGGAACAGAGACTTCCTGTTCTGCAGAGGTACAGCAGGTGTTGTTAAACAGTAGGAAGGGATCCACATGAAATACCTTCAAAAATGGAAGAGATTCAACCATTGGTGTGACCAGTGGTATATTTCCTCTGCTCATTCTTCCCTCTCCGCTGTTCTCAACTACCTCCTGGAATTGAAAAAGTCAGGATTATATCAGAGTTCTATGAGAGTCCACTTGGCAGCTGTAACAGCTTTTCATTCTCCAGTTGAGGGATTCTCAGTGTTCGCTCATTTCACGACGCTGAGGTTTATCAAGGGGTTGAGGAACCCCCACCAGATTAAAGAACCTACTGCTGTATGGGATCTAAACTTGATTCAGTGGCCATCACTACTGTCCAATGAGTTGGGAAAGTACAGACTTTAATGGAAGACCTGCAATTACAGTATATTTTAAGGACAAGGTTTTATTATGGCCGCTTCCTAAATTTTTACCTAAGGTGTCATCTGAATTTCACATCATCCAAGTCATCTGTCTCCCAGTTTTTCTTCTGAAACCATGTTAGACCAGAGAGAATGCTATCCTGGATACATTAGATGTCAGGTGGAGGTTAGACCTCTGTCTGGACAGAACCAAGCCATTTAGGAAGTCTTCGAGACTGTTCATACAAATTGCTGACAGGTCCAAAGGGTCCATAATTTCTACCCAGAGACTTTTCAGTTGGATTTCTGGATATATTATTTTGTGTTATGTATTTACCATTATACAACCTCCTCCTACAATGTTAACCCATTCCATAAGGGGTGTGTCTGCCTCTATGGCATTACTGATTGGGGAGATTTGCAAGGCTGCAACTTTGACTTCGATACACACCTTCAAACATTATGCAGTGGTCCATTCTTCGAGGTCAGATGCTGCCCTTGGGGAGTACCAGTCCTGTCTTAAATCGTGGACTCTGCTCCGAAGCACCCCGCTCTCGCTGAGGGTACTGCTCAGTTGTCACCTGAAGTGGAGCACTCATAGGGCCACTGCTCAAAGAAGAAGACGTTACTCACTTTGTGCAGTTACTGGAGTTCTTTGAGATGTATCCCCTTCTGAGAGCTCCACTACCTGCCCTCCTTCCCCTCGGCTTTGGCATTTTTTCTGAGAGACTTTGCAAAGGAGAAGGAACTGGGGGCAATTCACTCCCACAGCCCTATATAGCCTTGATGTGAGGTCTGAGGATGTGTAGGGGGCATGAGCAGGCTGAATTGGCACTGTTACCAAAAATTTCCAATCAAAGGCGTATGGTGCACATGTACACCTGAAGTGGAGCATCTGTTACTGCACAAGGTGAGTAACCTCTTCTTCTGTACCAGCCCCTTAGTCCCCCAAACCAGTTTTGTGGTTTTAGAAACCCTTTTCCTTTCCTTTTCTGCTCCCCTGTTGTTTTGTAAGATTCTCACAAAAGGGGAAACAGTCAAAAGACTCTCTACAAAGTGCTGTCAACTGAAAAAATAGTGAAAAATACATTTTGTAAAAAAAATCTGATTTACAGGAATTTTAGATGTAAATTGTAATAGGTGAAAAAATTCAGTTATGTTTGTTTTTTGTTAAATTTGGTGATATCCTTTGAGGATGAACATCAGGAAAGATTTCCCAACAGTAAGACCTGCCAGACTCTGGAATCTCTTGAAGAGGTGGTGGACGCTCATTTGCTTCTGTCATTTTTTTTTTTATGGTCTGACCCAGAGGTGGGCAAACTACGGCCCGTGGGGCACATCCGGCCCACAGGACCCTCCTGCCCGGCCCCTGAGCTCCTGGCCCGGGAGGAGCCCCTGCCCCCACCCCCGCTCGCTGCTACCCCCTCCCCCGCAGCCTCAGTGCGATGTACTGCTGGCACAATGCTCTGGGCGGCCGGGCAACGCAGTTGCAGAGCCACGACCTGACCCGGTGCTCTGGCCGGCGCGGCTGTAGCACCACCTGCCACTGGTGCTCCAGGCAGCGTGGTAAGGGGTCGGGGGGGTTGGACAGAGGGCAGGGAAGGTGGGGGTGTTGGTCAGGGGGTGGGGGTGTGGATGGGGTCGGGGCAGGCAGAGGCCGGGGAACAGTGGGGTTGGATGGGGGGGTGGGCAGTCAGGAAGTGGGGGGGTTGGATTAGGCGGTGGGGGGCAGTCGGGGCAGGGGACAGGGAGAAGGGGTGGTTGGATGGGGCAGAGGTCCCAGGGGGCAAGTCAGGAATGGGGGGGGGTTAGATGGGGCGGCAGGGGGCAGTCAGGGGTGGGTGGTCAGGGGACAGGGAGCAGGGGGGGATGGATGGGGTAGGAGTCCCGGGGGGGCCGTCAGGGGATGGGGGAGAGGTTGGAGGGGCAGGAGTTCCAGGGGAGCCGTCAGGGGGTGAAAAGCGGGGGAGGGGGCGTGTTGGATAGGAGGTGGGGGCCGGGCCACGCCTGGCTGTTTGGAGAGACACAGCCTCCCCTAACCAGCCCTCCGTACAATTTTGGAAACCCGATGTGGGTCTCAGGTCAAAAAGTTTGCCTGCCCCTGGTCTGACCTCATTCCCCTTTGACATCTCAGGGTGACCTTTAATGACCCCCTTTTCCAGCCTCTCTATCTGTCTTGAACAAATGAACTTGTGTCTTCATCTCTACTTCCTTTACTTACATGTTTACAGAAGTGCTTTTGCTGAAATTGGGGATCATCCTGAACTCCATCTCTATCTCTTGCCTCATTTCAGGGCTCTCGTTTGCCTCTGGTTTCTCTAACATTGGCATTATCCTTGGCATTACCCTTTTCTCCTTTTCATACATTTTGGGTCTGTTAATCTGCTTATTGCCCACATACACCATTGTTATAATTTCATACCTTATCAAATCCTTGTCCCTGTGTTATCTCCAGTTGTACTGACTATTACATTTCTCTCTGCTATGTCCTCCTCAAGCCCCAATTTTACAAACTGTCGTCTCTCTCTAAAAGCTGCGGTATGCGTTCTCCTCTGTACGCAGCACTCCAGCAATGTTATGGACATCCTCAAATGACTCCACTGGTGGCTCATCTGTTTTTCTGGTTCCATTTAAAATTATTCTTGTTTTTCAAATGCTCCATATACTTGTACTAATCTTTAATAAAATGTTGTCGTTCTATAATCCCCTGCTTGCTTCCTCTCATCCTACCTCTGGCCACCTCTTTGTCCCTCCACACAAGCGTCTCTATGTTGGTTTGAGAGCCTT
Source organism: Lepidochelys olivacea (assembly GCF_965140295.1). Taxonomy (NCBI): domain Eukaryota; kingdom Metazoa; phylum Chordata; order Testudines; family Cheloniidae; genus Lepidochelys; species Lepidochelys olivacea. Next base: position 56,924,300 of record NC_140416.1, read on the forward strand.
CTGTGCAGCCTTCTGTTCCATCCTGGACAGCAATGCTGTATCTCTGCACTTTCTCAGCTCCCCATAATTTTTCAAATGACATCCCAAAACATCTTCCTTCCTTGCTAAACCTGCATAATATTTCTCTCTCCCTCTAACTATAGGCTCTGTAAACTCTTTGGGAAATAGTTTGTATGAAAGATGGTTTGCAAACTAAAACGGTTTTATACTTGAATATGTTGTAAGATACAATCCTGTATATGGCTTTTAAATTGGCCTTTCTGATGTCTCTCTCCCCCTGTTTTTCAGGGTAAATCTCAAAGCCTGAAGCATACTGTGAAGGATATCAAGGGCAGTAGCCCAGGGAGAGCTCTGGGGGATGTGAGCCTGCGGGTCTACCTCTATGAAGGGCTTCTGGGTAAGTTAATTTTTTGGGAAGCTGGAGGAGTCGTACATAGAGGGTAGACTGGAGCTTGTATATTCCAATTAATGGCATCCAGAGATTCTGTTCTCAGGGTTACATTGCTTTCCAAACTTGAGGCAATAAATAGAGTGGCACTTCAGATGGTTTGTTTGGAAGGAAGTGAGGATTTGTCAAGGATAAAAATAGAAAGGGAAGATAGGTGAGAAATTTTAATTAGCATAAGGGTTAGTGTGCCTGAACCCCATACTGGCATATCCTTGAATATGAATTAATACTGGAATCCTGAGAGGAAAAGCTTTTTAGCTAGATAAGTGGGTTTTTAGCCTTTTTTCATTTGAAGACCCCTAAAACATTTTGAATGGAGGTGCAGACCCCTTTGGAAATCTTAGATATATTCTGTGGACCACCGGCTGAAAACCATTGTTCAATGGTAATGACAACCTGTTGCGGACACCTTAGACATAGTCTGTGGACCCACAGGGGGCCGCAGACCACAGGTTGAAAACCACTGAGCTAGATAATGTGTTGAAGGCTAAAATATATTGCTGTTCTGTGCAGAGTTCAGCCTGAACAGAGGGCTACTGGACTCTGAAGATTGACTAGCCCTTTGCTGAATGTTTCCTGCAATAACAAGCGCATTTTTTCTGCGAACTCGTTTGATCTGAACTTTGCATTAATCAACAGCTCTCTCCCCCCTCCCCTCTCTTCTCTTCTCCTATTTTTCATCCTCTCCCTTTATCTTTGCTGCCGTGGTCCTGCCTGCTCGGAATTGTGCAGGGAGGGATAAAGGATCCGTCTGGGACCAGTTAGAGGATGCTGCAATGGAAACCTTTTCTCTAAGTAATAATTTCTTCTTTCCACTTCTGTGTGTTTGCAGTAATATCTTTGCTCAGCACTTCTGTACACGGTGGCCTGTCCTGTTCACTTCTGTGTGAGATGTAACATCCCATTGTGGGCAGTGTTAACTTTAGGAGGAAGGTCTGCACTCAAGGGCAGTTGCAAGATTGCTCCTTATGTCTGAGGTTTGGGGGAGATGCTGTCAGAGTGTACTATAGATTAAGAGAGTGTCTTTTCTTTCTCTCTCTCTCTCTCTGTTGTGCTCTTGTTTGTAATTTTAAAAATGACCTTTTTGCTGTGGGTTTGTTTTGGCTTGGGGTTTCTTTATGGAATGGGAAGAAAGGAGTTGATCTTCCAATATCTGACTGGAATGAGAGCTTAGAACTCTTATTTAATATTGCCCAGGTAAGGAGCGCTCAACACTGTGGGACCAGATGCAGTTCTGGGAAGATGCTTTTCTGGATGCTGTGATGTTAGAGAGAGAAGGAATGGGAATGGACCAGGGACCTCAGGAAATGATCGACAGGTAACCTTATATGAGTTCTTTTGTGGTGTCTTTTTTCCTCATTGTTTCACCTTGAGCTGAAGCAATCCCAGGGTATTCACAAGTTTGATTTAATTATGTGTAACACATTTACTACTACAACTGAGTAGACCTCACTGATATAATTGATTCTCTCCTGCACAGTCTCTCCCTTGTATGCTCCCCCCTTTAGCTTAAGACCAGGACAAAGTTTTCTTTAAAGTTCAGGGTGACTTGATGCTTCTTGTTAAATGAGGAATCATAGAAGTGTAGGACTAGAACGGCCCTCAATAGGTCATGTAGTCCAGTGGCTCTCAACCTTTCCAGACTACTGTACCCTTTTCAGGAGTCTGATTTGTCTTGCGTACCCCCAAGTTACACCTCACTTAAAAACTACTTGCTTTACAAAACCAGACATAAAAATACAAAAGTATCACAGCACACTATTACTGAAAAATGGCTTACTGTCTCATTTTTACCATATCATTATAAATCAATTGGAATATAAATATTGTACTTACGTTTTTTCTTGTTAAATGAGGAATCATAGAAGTGTAGGACTAGAACGGCCCTCAATAGGTCATGTAGTCCAGTGGCTCTCAACCTTTCCAGACTACTGTACCCTTTTCAGGAGTCTGATTTGTCTTGCGTACCCCCAAGTTACACCTCACTTAAAAACTACTTGCTTTACAAAACCAGACATAAAAATACAAAAGTATCACAGCACACTATTACTGAAAAATGGCTTACTGTCTCATTTTTACCATATCATTATAAATCAATTGGAATATAAATATTGTACTTACGTTTCAGTGTATAGTATAGAGAGCAGTATAAACAAGTCATTTTGTTCGTATGAAATTGTAGTTTGTACTGACTTCGCTAGTGCTTTTCTTGTAGACTGTTGTAAAACCTAGGCAAATATCTAGATGAGTTGATGTACCTCCTGGAAGACCTCTCTGTACCCCTAGTTGAGAAGCACTGATCTAGTCCAGTCCCCTGCACTCAAGGCAGAACTACGTAATAACTAGACCATTCCTGACAGGTGATTTTCTAACCTGTTCTTAAAAACCTCCAATGGTGGAAATTCCAAAACCTCCCTAGGCAATTTGTTCCAGTGCTTAACTATCCTGACAGGAAGTTTTTCCTAATGTCCAACCTAAACCTCCTTTGTTACAATTTAAACTCATTGCTTCTCTTCCTATCCTCAGAGATAATGAGAACATTTTTTCACCCTGCTCCTTGTGATAACATTTTATGTACTTGAAAACTGTTATCCTGTCCCCCCTCAGTCTTCTCTTCTCCAGACTAAACAAACCCAGTTCTTTCAATTTTTCCTCATACGTTATGTTTTCTAGATCTTTGATAATTTTTGTTGCTCTCCTCTAGACGTTTTCCACTTTGTCCACATCTTTCCTGAAATGTGGCACCCAGAACTGGACACAATACTCCAGCTGAAGCCTTATCAGCAGGGCGTAGAGCGGATAAATAACTTCTTGTGTCTTGCTTACAACACTCCTGCTAATATATCCCAGAATGATGTGATTTTTTGTTGTTTTTTTTTTTTTTTTTGCAACACTGTTACACTTTCGATTCATATTGTAATCCACTTTCCGCAGTACTCCTTTCCTGCGCAATCATTTCCCATTTTTGCAATTTATTGTACCTTCCTAAGTGGTGTACTTTGCATTTGTCTTTAAATTTCATCCTATTTACTTTATACCATTTCTCCGCTTTGTCTAGATCACTGTGAATTTTAATCTTATCCTCCAAAGTACTTGGAGCTTGGTATCGTCCGCAAACTTTTGTTAAGTGTACTCTCTATGCCATTATCTAAATCATTTATGAAGATATTGAACAGAACCAGATCCAAAAATATACCTGCAGGACCCCACTCAATATGCTCTTCCAGCTTGATTGTGAGCCACTGATAACTACGCTCTGGGAATGGTTTTTCCAATCAAGTTATGCACTAATCTTTTGGTAGCTCCATTTAGTTTCCCTATTTCCCTAGTTTGTTTAGAGAGAAGGTCATGCAATACAGTATCGCTTACTAAAGTCAAGATATACCACATCTACCACTTTCCTCTTATCCACAAGGCTTGTTACCCTGTCAAAGAAAGATGAATAAATACAAGCAGAGTGGGAACTTCAGGTGGAATGTGCTGGAGAGATGATGATAGGTTGGGGTAGAGGGGCTGGACTGGCAGGCTCAAGTAGCCTGGACAATACCTTTTGAGCATTCAGAAAGTACCAAGTAATTTGCAAGAGCTAAAAAAGGAGGGGTGAATAAAAGCCCTGGGGGCAGAGGGAGGAGCTGCTTTTCAGAAATATCTTTGATCCAGGGATAAAAGCCATCCCTAGTAGGGTAGTTTATACAAAATGGTGAAAATTATACCAAAGGCAAGAAAAGCTTTACCTCTCCATTTCCCCTTGGTTCAAATGCTGATATGTGGATATAGGGTAAAAAATGTTAAAGCTTCTCAGAGTCTTAGGAGCCTAAATCCCATTTTCAAAAGTGACTGGAGCTCATAAATGCCCAAGTCTCATTGAAAGTCAATGGGACTTAGGAGCCTTAAGTCACTTGGGCTACTGAGTCACATAGCTGCTTTTGAAATTCCCCCCCCCCCCCCACAAGAGATTAGTAACAACTAAAGCTTTTAGGAAAGACTTCCTTATTTTTGCGGGGTGGGTTTCCAGTACAGATCATCCAGCATTCTATACACTTAGCTCTCTAGATTCAAAGATTGCATGAATTTGATTGTAATGTTTTAAATCATATTCACAGTGTACTTTATCTCCCTTTCTTTTGTTCTTCTGCTGTCCCATCTTTAATGTCACTTCTTTTTTTGTGTACATTTTAATTTTGCTTTCACTGTTTTCCCTATTTTTTTTTTCTTTCTGGCTTACTCTCCTATGTCTTCCTCTTCCTTTCCATGTGTTGTGCTCTCACTCTCTTCTTTCCTCCCCCTTAATCTCTAGGATGCCAACTCTCTCTCACATCTGCCCAATAATCACCAATGGATTTGAGGATAAGGACCCAGTGAGCAAACAAATTGGGTGGCCTTGGTGGGTAGGGCTCATTGTGCGGTTCTGGGAGAGCCAACAAAACAGGAGAGGCAGGCAAAAGCTTGGATGCATGGAAGGAACAGAGCGCCAGCAGCTAGAGAGGTGCAGGCCAGCTGTTGAAGCTGCATTATCTTTCACCCAGCCTATACCGCAATTGCTCTGAAGAATCCCCTCCCCCCTTTAGCCTGGAGAAGGAGCTCTCTGGGCTCCCTCCTGCTCCTGAGACCTGATGCTCCTACCAGCCCATATCTTACAGGTGGGCATAATTAGCATGGACCGTATCTTTGGAGCAACCCACACTAATTCAGTATGATTCCTTTCAGTTTAATCAAAGTTTATTAATGTTATACTGGTAATCGGGAGGTGGGAATTAGTCAAGTTCTTTGAGTAGATACAGCTGTGTATTCTACTTAGGTGAGTGCACCAGTGCCGGAGTACTTTGCCTAGCAATACCTGTAGGGGTGGTGCTCATGCCTTGCAGCCCTGGCCTCTTCTCTGGCCCCAACCCCCTCAGTTCCTTCTTACAGCCCACGGCTAGAGTCAGAGTGATGGTTTTCACATTGCACTTCTGGTCTCAGTTTCAGAAAATTTTATTGTATCTAGTAGTAGTTAGCACCTTCGGTTAGGTTTAGCATTAGTTATAGTTGGCTGTCCTGTGTGAAGCCCGCCCCAGGATTCAAGCATTGTCTGTCTTGCAGTGATCCTCAACAGTGATTCCTACATAAGGTGCTTAATGTGTCCTTCACCAAGGCACAACAAAGAGTTGTGCTCCACCTGCAAGTCATTCACAAAGAGCACTCAGATGGCAAGAGACTTGTGGCTGAAGCAGCACCTGCTGGAGTAGGCCAGGAGGCTCACTTCAGCACTGAGTCCCTCATCTGATTAGTGGTCACCTTTGGATCTGGCAAGCGATGCCACTCCATGCTCGAGTTCTACTGTTTCCACCAAGAGTAAGAGGAGTTGTATGGCAAGGAAGAGGTTCCATAAAACTTATCAAGACATTCCAGGGTTCAGGGAGATGCCACCTCATCTTCTAAGAAGGGTGCTGACTGGTACCATACTCCCTGCAGCATCTGGGATGGAGCAGGTCTGACTAACTGCTCCATGGTACTGTGCCAAGAGCAGCGAGAGCCCATACCATCAACTCTGGTTCCAGCCATGGGGTGTCTGTTGAGTCCTGTACTATTGACATCAGCATTAGCACCAAATATTTTTATGCCAGCGGCATACCAGGTGGCATCAGATCTGCTTTGCCTCTCAGTCCCAGACTCTCTACTGGTTCAAGAGTTTGCTGGTGCAATGGCTTCTTCTGTCTTGTCCTCTGTTTTGCCCTAGATACTTTCTGGCTGCGTCACAGAGAGGCACCACCTGGCCTCAGACTGTGAGGTTGAGGCCTGCACCAAAGGCCTCCTCGACACTGGTGCGTCCTTCAGCATTGTAATTGTCGTGGTGGCAGATCCCTTCATTGAGCTTGGTACTGCCTCGGGTACTGGTGCTTCTCCCGGTACCTGGTTGGAGTATCTGTCATTCAATTACTTCTGATGCCTATTCTCTATTCCTCTTCAGCACCGGTGCTGCCCTGACGTAGAGCTTCAGTTTAGTCTGTTTGTTTCTTTGTCCTGTTGGGATTGGTAGCGAGTCTCTCAAGCCACACAAGGTTTCTCCAGTTTGTCATGACGGATTAGCGCTACCAGTACATTCTGCTGCCTTTCAGCCTGTCTTCCACTCCCCAGGTCTTTACCAAATGCAAGTTTGTGGTGACAGTATACCTCAGGAAGAGGGGAATTCATATCTTTCCCCCATCTGGACAATTAGTTACTGAGGGGCAAGTCCAGAGAGGAAGTCCTCCATCATGTCCTCGTCCCACAAAACTTACCCAGTTGTTTAGGTCTCATCCTAAACTGCAGGAAGTCAACATTAGTTCCAACTCAAAGAATCAAGTTAATCAGGACCCTGATAGATCCTACCCAGTGCAAGAGCATTCATGCTGATGGAGCAATTCCAGGCAATTCACCAGTTCACTATGTCTGGAGTTGCAGTCTTAACCTTCAACAACAACAACAACCTGAGTATGCCTGAGGTTGCTAGCATATGGCTGCATGCACGCAGATAGTCCAATATGCCAAGCTGCGCCTCTTCAAATGTGGCTGAAGTTGGTCTATCATCTGAATAGTCATCCCTTGGACAGCCTGGTCCGACTTGCTCTGCCAATCAGGACAATGTGTGCCAGGGCTTTCCGTTTGCTCAGTCCCCACCAACCAGGACTGTTGTCACTGATGCCTCCTTAATAGGTTGGGGAGCACTTCTGGGATTGCTGAAAGTTCAAGGTCTGTGGTCAGAACAGGAAACTTCATATCAATGTCCTGGAGCTTCATGCCATCTACAATGTCTGTCAGATCTTTCATAATCACATGAGAGACTCAGTGTTTCTCATACTCACCAGTAAAGCTTTGTAATGTATTATGTGAACAGACAGGAGAGAGCACATTCCAACATGCTGTGTCAGGTGGTGATCAGGCTCTGGCAGTTTTGCGTTGAGCAGATCATCTCTCCCCCCATGGCCAATCACTTACCTGCCATCCAGAATCACTTGTCAGAGCACCTCGGCAGAAATTTCTCCCTGAATCGCTAATGGTCCATGAAGCTCAGCATCCTGTGGTTCATTTTTGCAGTTTGGGGCATCCCAATAATCGACCTTTTCACCACAAAAGACAACAAGACATGCCAGCTGTTTTGCTCCCGAGGGGGTCTCTGTCTGGGCTCCTTGACTGACTGATGCTTTTCACCTGAGCTGGGAATTGGCACTCCTGTTGCTTTTCCTCCAATTCTAATCATCCTTCAAGTCATTCTCAAACTGAAATTGGACTGTGCCAAGCTTATTCTCATTGCTCCAATGTGGTTGAAACAATCTTTTTTTTTTTTTTTCCTCTCCCCTCACAATGTTGATTCAACATCCCATATCCCTTCCTTTTCATTCTGACGACCTGACTCAGCATCATGGTCAGGTTTTACATCTTGCACTCAGCTCCCTGCATCTCACAGCACAAATGCTGCATGGTTAGATGATGATGATGAGAAACGATGTTCAGAGGTGGTCCAGCAAGTCTCACGCAATAGTAGAAAGCCCGCCACCAGAGAAATCTGTTCAGCCAATTAGAAGCATTTCTTGATGTGGTCGTTAGCCTGGGAAGTTCGACTGAATTTAGCTGGTATCCAGGACATCTTGGACTACCTGTTTTACACCTTCATTCTTTTGGTCCTGCACTTACTTGTTTGAGAGTCCACCTGGTGACAATTTTTGTGTTTCATCTGTACATCCACAGGAGGTTGGTGTGTTCAAACCTCATGGCAGTGAGGTTCTTGAAAGAAGTCACTCATCTCCACCCACTTGTTAAAGAGCCTGTTCCTTTGTGGGACCTTAATACTCTCTTAGCAGCTTTTATGGGACCTTTGTTCAAGCCTCTGGCAACTTCCCATTTCTCCCTTCTGTGTCAGAAAACTGCCTTCCTTGTGGACATAATGTCTTCTAGGTGGTGGTGGAGCCCCCTTACTTGCAGTTTTGTAAAGACAAAGCAACCTTATGGCCACACCCTAACTTTTTATCCAAAGTGGTTTTCCAGTTTCACTTGAACCAAGCTATATATTTACCAGCGTTCCTCCCTAAGCCGCATTTAATTCCAGAGGAGCAACGTCTTCACACATGGGATGGCAGGCAGTGTTTAGCTTTTTATCTGGATAGGACCAAACCTTTCTGCTCCTCATCTCATTTATTTATTTCATATGCAAATTAAATGAAGGGGCAAGTGATTGCTTCACAGATAGCGCCTTGCGATAATTTCCTGTATAATGACTGTATAGGAAGTAGACCAGGCTATCCCTCCTCAAAGGGTGCGAGCCCCTTCCAGGAGAGCCCAGACAATACTGATGGCATTTCCAGGGCTGCCTCTTGGTCCTCTGTGCATACTTTTACAGACCACAGTGCCTTTACTACTGCAACTAGATCAGATGAAAACTTTGGGAGGCAATCCTGCAGTCCTTGTTTACACAGACTCCAAACTCCACCTCCTACGAGTGTTGCTTTCAAGTCACCTAAGGAGACTACATGGCTGCATCTACTCGAAGAAGAAAAAATAGTTAATTACCTGTAATTGTTTTACTTCGAGATGTGATGCAGATGTGTATTCCACAACCCACTCTCTATCCACTCTGCATCTGAATCTGTGCTTCTGACCTTTGGTGCAAAGAAGCTGAGGAGATCAGGATGGTGGTGCCCTTATATGGCCAGGGAAGGGGCTGGGGTGCAGCGCATGAGCACCACCCCTATGGGTACTGCTAGGCAAAGTCCTCTGGTCTAGTGCATACTTCTGCATTGCATCTTGCAGAACAACAATTACAGATAGGTTACCGTATATTTTGTGGACTGCTCTAAAGCTGTTTGTGTATGGCAAGCCTATGTGAATGTTCATTTGTTGTAGCATTTTGTCAGTAACTTAATTTTTTTTAATTAATAATTTTATTTTGTCTTCCTTGCTTTAGTTTTACTACTCCCTCCTCCCCTCACACACACAGCCAGTTGTGCTGTCTCCTGCTCTCATTAGCACTCAGTCAGATGTGGATGGGAGCAGAAGGCTGTTCAAGCTCCAAGCTGCCTAAAGCCCTCTCTGCAGAGGAAAGAATGTGAACGGCTAGTTTAGTGGGTGCACTTTGCATACTCTACACCAATGGGCATTTGCTGACTGTGCCACCCATTAGAGCCACCCCACCTTTAATCTGTCACCCCTCCTCCTACTTGTCTTGTATCCCCTCAGTCTTGCTTTTCTCAACTCATCAAGTTCTGTTCTCCACTCCCAGCCCCTTGCCTCACCAGCCAGTCAGCCACCCACACTTAGCCCCCAGTCTGTGGGCTGGAGGCCAAAATAGGAGCTATTTCATGAGGTGGGGAATGAAAAGGAGCCGCAAAGTTTGAAGAGCAGCTGCTTCACTTGTCAGGGGTGTGGGAGAAGTGAGGGCCCTAGGCCTGAAAAGTAACCACTTCCTGTACAGGCTCTATGCAGCTGCAGAACAAGGGGAAGCAATTCCAGTGGGGTTACTCTTGTACTGAGCTGACTGTTGCACAACTGTGACCATGCGATGGCCATCAAGAAGTTGCAGGTGGGGAAAATAGGAAATCATAGAATCACAGAAATGTAGGACTAGAGGGGACCTCGATAGGTCTTCTAGTTAAGTCCCTTGCACTGAGGCAGGTCTAAGTATTATCTAGACCATCCCTGGCAGGTGTTTGTCTAATCTGTTCTTAAAAACCTCCAATGACTGAGATTCCACAACCTCCCTAGGTAATTTGTTCCAGTGCTTATCTACTCTTACAGTTAGGAAGTTTTTCCTAATGTTTAACCTAAATCTCCCTTGCTGCAATTTAAGCCCATTACTTCTTGTCCTGTTCTCAGTGGATAAAGAAAACAATTTATCACCCTCCTTTTTATCACAACCTTTTACATAATTGAAGACTATTATTATGTCCTCCCTCAGTTTTCTCTTCTCCAGACTAAACAAGACTTCTCCAGTTTTTCTATCTCTTTCCCAAGGTGTGGTGCCCTGAACTGGATGCAGTACTCCTGTTGAGACCTTATCAATGCTGAGTAGAGTGGAAGAATTACTTCTTGTGTCTTGCTTACAACACTCCTGCAATTACATCCCAGAACGATGTTTGCTTTTTTGCAACAGTATTACTTTGTTGATTCATATTCAATTCACTGTACCCCTCCTCCCCAACTCGCTGGTCTTTTTCTGCGTACTCCTTCCTAGGCAGTCATTTCCTATTTATATTTGTACAACTAATAGTTCCTTGCTGAGCGTAGTACTTTGCAGTTGGCCTTACTGAATTTCCTCCTATTTGTTTCAGACCACTTATCTGCTTTGTCAAGACCATTTTGAATTCTAATTCTGTCCTCCAAAGCACTTACCAAGCTGGGAGGGGTTGCATCGTCCGCAAACTTTATAAATGTACTCTCTGTGCCATTATCCAAATCATTTATAAAGATACTGAATAGAACCGGACCCAGGACAGATCCCTGTGGGCCCACACTCGATATGCTCTTCCAGCATGATTGAAAAAATTGATTTTCCAACCAATTTCCACCCACCTTATAGTAGCTTCATTTAGGCTATGTTTCCCTAGTTTCCTTATGAGAAGAATGTGTGAGACAGTGTCAAAAGCTTCACTAAAATCAAGATCTATCACATCAACTAGAAGGCTTGTTACCCTGTCGAAGAATATTATTAGGCTGGTTTGACATGTTTAGTTCTTGACAAATCCGTGCTGACTGTTGTTTGTCATTTTATTCTCTTCTAAGTGCTTAGAAATTGATTGTTTATTTGCTCCAATATCTTTCCAGGTACTGAAGTTAAGCTAACTAGTCTATAATTCTCTGGGTTGTCCTTATTCTTCTTTTTATAGATTGGTACTATATTTGCCCTTTTCCAGTCCTCTGGGATCTCTTCTGTCCTCAATGAGTTCTCAAAGATAATCACTAATGGCTCAGCGATGTCTTCATACAGTTCCTTAAGTATTCCAAGTTGTATTTCATCAGGCCCCACTGACTTGAAGACCTCTAGCTTGTCTGAGGGCCTGTCTTCACATACAGCACTACAGTGGCGCTGCTGTAGTGCTACTGTGCCAATGGGAGATCTTTGCCCGTTGGCATAGTTACTCCACCTCCCTGAGAGGCAATAGCTGTGTCAATGGAAGAAGCTCTCCCGTCGACATAGCGCTGTCTGTGTGTGGGGGGGTTATGTTGTATAACTACATTGCTCAAGGGTGTGGATTTTTCACACCCCTGAGTGATGTAGTTAAACCAATATAGCTCTGTAGTATAGATCTGGACTAGATAATTCTTAACCCGTTCTTTCCCTGTTTTGGCCTCGGATACTACCTCATTTACACTGATGTTAGTCAGTCCAATTGCACTGACTAACCTACATGCTTGTGTTGTTTTCTTTTATATTTATCCTTCATAATTTGACCAAATGTCCAGTTTTTATATGACTCTCTCTTGAGTTTCAGGCTGGTTAAGCCAGAGTGGTCTCTTACCATACTTTTTATCTTTTCTATCCACTGGGATTGTTTGCTCTTGTGCTCTTAATATGTCCCTTTAAAAAATTGGCAACTCTCCTGAACTCTTTTTTACCTTTTAGAGACTTATCTTTTAGGATCCTTTTACCTTTCAGGACCAATTCTTTGAGTTTGCTAAAGTCTGCCTTCTTGAAGTCCATAGTTTTTATTCTGCTGTTTTCCCTCCTATGATTCCTTAGAATCATGAACTCTGTCATTTCTTGATCACTTTCACCCAAGCTGTCTTCCATCTTCAAATTTTGAACCAGTTCCTCCCTAACTATCCGAATCAAATCGAGAACAGCCTCTCTCCTAGTCACTTTTTCTACCTTCTGTAATAAAAAGATATCGCCAGTTAATTCCAAGAAGTTGTTTGATCTGTGCTCTGCTTTATTATTTTCCCAACAGATGTCTCGGTAGTTGAAGTCTCCCAGCACCACCAAGTCCTGTGCTTTGGATGATTTTGTTAGTTGTTCAAAAAAAGCCTCATCCACCTCTTTTTACTGGTTAGGTGGTCTATAGTGTACCTCTATTATGACATCACCTTTGCTTTTTTACCCCTTTTATGCTTACCCAGAGACTTTCAACAAGTCTACCTTCCACCTTCTATCTTGACCTCAGTTCAAGTGTATACATCTTTGATAAAAGGAAACACCTCCCTTTTTTCCCTACCCGTCCTTCCTGAACAATCTGTATGCTTCTGTACCAATATTCTAGTCACATGAATTATCCCACCAACTCTTTATGATGCCAGTTATGTAGTAATTGTGATAATTCACTAGTGTTTCTAGTTCTTCCTGTTTGTTCCCATACTTCTTGCCTTAGGATACAGACATCTAAGATGTTTGTTAGATTTTCCCTCTCTATTCCCTCTTGTACCTCCTTGGATTGGCCCTGCAGATCATGAAGGGAACCTGCTTGCTGGGCCTGTTGGGGAAACAGATGATCCTCCTTTGAGTGATGCTCCCTATGAGTATTTTGTACTGGGTACACATGCACACCTGGTGCTCAAGTCCAGAAATCTTTTAGTAAGCAGCATCTGGTGGTTCTCCTCATGCTACAAACTGAGAGTATAAAGGGCAGTGTGGACAAATGCCTCTCCAGTTCCTTCTTACCACTGCATGCCCTGAGTCGGAATCCTCCATGTCCTCTTTGATCTTCTTTTTCTTTGAATTTATGAATTCAATGTGTAAATAATTTTTAATAGTTTTAGTAATTTAGTGTTTTTAGTAGTGGGGAAAGAGATGATGACCCTTTTAATTGGTGATTGGAGCACCCTGCCAAGAACATTTCCTACAGGGAAATGACCATTTATCGCTCTGATGATTCCTTTGCTTCTGTCTCCTATAGACAGTGCTTTGTCCCCCTTCACTGCTGCAGTTAGTTGGGTGAAAGGCACCCCTGGCTCTGTTTCACAACTGGTTCTTCTCATAGGTACTTATCTCTGGGAGAACATGACCGAAAGCGCTTGGAGGAAGACGAAGACCGCCTGCTGGCTACATTACTGCACAACATGCTTGTCTACATGCTTATGATGAAGGTGATACTCTGCTCCTTCCCTTTTCTAGGCACAAGACATTCTATTTGTGGTGTTGTATGGCCAGGTACAACTGTATGCGAAGGTGGGGCCATTTTCAGAGCAGTCACAAGAATTAAGCTGCGCACACTCCTGGCTGGTATTAATGAGAATCAGGGGGCTAGATTGCTATATTACATCAAGAATTTATCCTTAGTATTCATGCCTTAAATGGCCCTTTGTGTGACCCATGTTCACTTTAGCCACAGTGACATAGTGTGTAATTTGCACAAGGTGTCCTGCTTACCATTTCTAACTTCTTCTTTACTAAATGCTGTTGAATAGCAGTAACACCATTTAGTGACATTGTCTTCCACCCCCACCCCTCTAAATGTGGAAGAAAAAATTGTATTCCCTTTCCCTGTGGTTTCTCTTTACTTGTCCTATTCATCAGCACCTATTCATTTGTCCTATTCATCAGTTTCTGAAGAGAACTTATCTGTTTAAACAATAGCTTACTCTATTTCTTTGTCTGGAGAAACTGTTGGCTGACAGTAGAGCAAACAGTGAGTAAGGAGATCAGTTCTTCCATCCCCTTCTGCAGTGAACACCAAGATGTCTGGATATTTTGTCCGTGATTAGGGAAAGGTAAATAACCTGGTCCTCTACTTGCTTCCTAGGTGAGCAAGAATGACATTAAGAAGAAGGTGCGTCGTTTGATGGGGAAATCGCACATTGGATTGGTGCAGAGCCAGCAAATAAATGAGTTACTAGACAAAGTGGCTAACCTAGTGAGTAAAGAAAAAATTCATGACACCATATCCCTGCCCTTTCCTGGGAATAGAGACAATAGAGGAACTAGTCCCCAGTTCACTCCAGGGCCTCTGGAGCTCTTGAGTAGCCAGGATATTGGCTTGCTTGACTTAAAATACTTTTAATTAAAATGCAAACTTACCTTCTGAGAAAATAAAACTTATCTGACAAGTCTGTTATAAATATACTGTAGATATTTTATATATAGTGAGTCTGCAGGAATTACTAAATATGCTAAATGTATATCTAAGGTTATATGGTGGTGTGATTTCAGGAATAGTATGCAATTACATAATTAAAAACTGTACCATAAGAATGCATACACACAAGGAATACATGGTCAGCATTAAAAAGAAAAGGAGTACTTTTGGCACCTTAGAGACAAGCAAATTTATTAGAGCATAAGCTTTCGTGAGCTACAGCACTGGCTACAGCATTGGCTTTCTCATTCCTGACTTGTGTGCGTCCGATGAAGTGAGCTGTAGCTCACGAAAGCTTATGCTCTAATAAATTTGTTAGTCTCTACGGTTCCACATGTACTCCTTTTCTTTTTATGGATACAGACTAACACGGCTGCTACTCTGAAAAATGGTCAGCATTGGCTTTCTCATTCCTGACTTGTGTGCATTACTGTGCGATGTTAATTTTCTCCCAGTATAGCTTTTGTATGCTATGTCTTATTTAAAAGACTAACAGTAACTTGATACAATAATGTTAACGACAATCTATATTTTTCTGGTATTGAGGGTTAATTTATGAACAAATGGGAGGGAATTCCTAAAAGAGGAGAGAAATGATCAGAGGACTGGGGGGACTGACTTTGGAGTAAAGATAAGAGCAGTTATCTTGGTACTCGAATAACATGGTGACAGATGCAGTATAGGAATCTGAATAGGCTGGAATAGCTTGCCTAAAATACTGCTAATTGGAAGGGGAAGGACATAATTCTAAAACTATTTGGTGGTTTAAATATAAAAAATAATTAAGAGGAATTGTTCTATGACAGGGATCCCCAAACTTTCAGAGTATTATACTACTTAATAGTGGGGCTGCTTCTTGAGCCAACTCCCAGTCACACTCGGATTTGCAGTCACACACCAGCTGAGTACAACTACTGTAACTGCTTGCATGGAAAAGCTTTATGCAGACCCACACAATCAAATTATCAGAGGGGTAGCCGTGTTAGTCTGGATCTGTCAAAGCGGCAGAGAGTCCTGTGCCACCTTATAGACTAACAGACGTATTGGAGCATAAGCTTTCGTGGGTGAATACCCACTTCTTCTTTCATATTCACCCACAAAAGCTTATGCTCCAATACGTCTGTTAGTCTATAAGGTACCACAGGACTCTTTGCCGCTTTTACAGTCAAATTAGTTTCCCCCCTCCCAGTCAGTTTCTCCTACATCTCAAAACAAACATACTCTCTCCCTTCCCACATCAAAAAACAAAACACACCCCCAAAATAATCCAAAAAAATCTGTTGCTCCCTCAGGCTACCTGGCCTCTCATCTCTATCATCCTTTTGCAGGCTTCTTCATGCTTGCTGCTCCCCCCCGTGTTTCCACACTTAGGCCCTTCCCTAATATCCTCCTTACCCCCTCCACTCTTCCCACAGCCCAATTCCTGCTTCCTCTTTTTCCCTCCCCATACAGTCTCCCCACTTCTACTGCCGCTTCCACTCCCATTTAGCAGTCCTGTTATGACTGCTGCCTCCTCCCACATCTCTCAACCTCCTTCTTCCTTTGGCCAAACTTTTTAATTTGAGTTAACTTAGGCCTGATCTACACTTTAAAAATGAGATTGACCTAGCTATGACCATTAACGCCGACCCTGAGTACCGAATTCTTCTGTTGACCTAGCTACTGCCTCTCGGAGAAATGCATTAACTATTGGATGGAAAAACTCCTTCTGTCAATGTAGGAAGCATCTATACTTCAGCCCCACAGTGGCACAGTTGCAGTGCCATAACTTTGTTGCTGTAGTGTGGCATGCCCTAGCTCAAGTTAAAATCCTAGAGAAGATGAGGCAGGTTGTAGTTTTCATCTGAGTTAGTAGGTTAAGTTAAAGAATGCAAAGTAAACTCAAGTTATAACTTGTTGCCCCTAACTCGAGTTCCATCCATGCATAAAACTTGAGTATTTGAGTGACAGTAGTTCTTTTAACTGAAGCTGGCTGGCCCATCAGAGTTTATGCTAATGTTCAAGTTAGCACAACTTGTCAGCTCCTAACATGACCACTGTAGGTGGACATAGTGCTGCTAGTCCTCCAGTACCTTCCCACAATTCCTCTGTGTACCCAGAAAAGACAAGGGAAGTTTTTCAACAATTCATTGGGAAAGAATTCACAAGCAGTTCAACTTACTGCAGTGGAAAGAACCACGGGATGTGCCCCCAGAAGTCTTAGCACCACACGAGAGAGTATAGTACTAGTGTGAACATAGCAGGACGAGTATTAATTTGCAGGGTGGCAGTTCTTGCTTAAGCTACCCTATCTTGAGAAGTGATCACCTGACTTAAGAACACACCTTTTATCCTGGTTAAGACACAGCAGATGTAACCTACTAGATATAAAATCACAGAAATTAGGGGTGGTAGTTTATTAATTACAAATCTTCCTTTTCTATAGGGCGGCCGAGAGCTGTCTGTCCGGCCCAGTGGCAGCAGACACATCAAGAAGCAGACATTTGTAGTACATGCCGGGACAGATACAACAGGAGACATCTTCTTCATGGAGGTAGGGACAAGAATAAATAATAGAACCGCTAATAATGCTAGATGTATGATGTGAGGATTCCTAGCTAAGACTCTTTATACCCTCAGGTGTGTGATGATTGCATTGTGCTGAGAAGTAACATTGGAACGGTGTACGAACGTTGGTGGTATGAGAAACTCATCAACATGACATACTGTCCTAAAACGAAAGTGCTGTGTCTCTGGAGGAGGAATGGCCAGGAGACACAGCTGAATAAGTTCTACACCAAGAAGGTACATCTGTCATTTCACCCTTTAGTTCATAAAGGAAGGGAGAGGGCAATGAATCCTCAGTAATGATTACTGAATTGCAATATCTGTTTAGCAGAACTGATGTTTGACGTAGGTATCACCTGTTCATGTGAAGGTTATTCCAGGAAGGTTATTCCACTTTTTTTTTTTGTATTGGGGACTGCAGACAAAAATCTAATACCTAGTTTAATTTTGCTCAGTTGGGGAGGTCTCCTCTTCGTTAAATCTTGAAATTGCTTGTAGACTTGAAGAAAATATTTTCAGTACTTTGGTAGATCGTGGATTGGCAGGCCTAAGTATAGAAAGCTAAATGAAAGCATTGCCACTCTGGGTTTGCCATAAGATGCAGAGAAAAGAAGAGGGAACCAGTGAAGAGTCTTCATGGACCCAAATGTTTGGATTTGCTGATTCTATGGATTTGCATTTGCCACTAGTTTCAAAGCCTTTATCTTCTCCTTGTGCTTGCTTTGCAGGTAAAAATAAATGAATTCAACCTGCTTGGAAAAAAATGAATAGCTCACAGACATTGAACTCCAAGGGAGCTAAAGATTTGTAACTACTGTAGCATCATATTATGTGCATAATTCTTTACTAAGCAATTAAAGACAGGCCCCTGGCCCCAAAATCTTACTCTCTACATGAAACAAGATCGGGAGGTGATAACACAGGAAGGGCATGGGGCAGAGAGGACCACAATGACAATTTCCTAATACAGTAACTTGGGAAGCTAACTTACGTATCTTGAGGCTCATATATTTCTTAAAATCATGGTATCCGATTGTAGATGATAGGCTTCCTAGAAGTAATGCCTAAGAAGGGACTTAGAAGAGGAGAGTCAGGAGGTGTAGCAGTAGTGAAATCACTGTAAACCATGACAGGAAAAGCTATATGGTTACGAACAAGTATTTTTGAGAGTAGTGATTGCTAGAAGCTGGGGGAGGAGAAAAGAATGGGTTTACTCTGAGGCCCAGCCTGCACTAGGAAACTGACCTGTTGCTGATACTGATTGTCAGTAAGTGGTACCCCCTGGAATGGGTATTGAAAATGGTTTAACTGCTAGTGTAGATTTTTTTTTTTTTAACCATCATTATTTTACTGTTCTAAAGTGCAATTTTCAGTTGGGTTCCACTGTGCTTTCTTTAACAGGCAATGACAACTGTCAGCAAAAGGTCAATTCCTTACTATGAACTTGGGCTCAGTGGGCTTAAAGTGGGTTAGTTGTAAATGGAAGTTGTGACCTCACACAGGCCTCTGATTTCAGAATTGTAAAATGCACCTTTTTTGTCTGAAATTTTAGAGAAGGCTCAGTCTTGCAGTGTAATAAAATAATAATGAAAGTTTGCTTTAATTGAGGTGATCAGTAGTAGCTGTGTTTAATATTTTAAAATGTAGAGGAAAGAAAGTACAATGGTGTGTGTGGGGAAATAAATTTCAAAGATGGAGGAGATTGGAGAAAATAGAGAGGGAATGAGGAAGGAACTTTTAGGGGGAGGGTCTGTGTAAATCCTCCCCATAACTCAAGAGGCCAGATCGCACTGTGTCCCTATGGGTGAGGGTCAAGATCCCATAGGTGAAGATGTACCACCTTTGGATTTCAAGAAAAGCAGTACATGAGTTCATGGAAAGAGCACAAACATTTAGGGTTTAGTAACACACAGTCATTTTGGGACTGTTTTGTCTGTTATGCTTGTATTTTATCTATGGATTTAGAGTAAGGGGAATGCAGAGAGGGGAAGGAACTAGGGAGGTAGGTGGGAATTAATACAGGAAATAGATATGAAAGTTTACAATCAGAAACCAAACTATAGTCAGGCACACAATCGTGAATGCAACATAATTAGAAACAAGTGAGACATTAGCAATACAAGGGTTCATGCCATTAAACAGCTAAAGAATCACAATTTCAAGTTTTTCAATAAGCTAAATAGTTATCAATTGTTCTTCCTTTTAAAGTGACATCTTTGAATGTCAAGGGGTTAAGTAATGTCATTAAAAAGAAGAACAAGCCCTAGTGGAATTAAAAAAACAAAAAAACCCACTCAGATTATTCTACTTCAACTTTCCATTTTCAGGAGGGGCACATTACGGGCGTGAAACGTAATTTATCCAGTGGACATTTTTTCTTCAGCAAAAGAAAAGAGCAGTGGGTATATTTGCTAAATGTGTCAAATTAAAGTTCATTTTAAGATAAGGAGGGATGATTTATATGGTTGAAGGGCACAATTGCTGGGTTATTAATAGCAGTAGGCTCAGTGTATTTTCCCAAACAAAAGCAAAAACTTTTTAAAGTCTTCTTTAAAACACTGTGAAACTTTGGAGAAGGGGAAATTATACTTGGAGGATAATTCAGTTGCACACCAACTAGTTACTGATTTGATAAAGACAAGGGGGATAGGGAAGCAGATGCAGCATTAACTTCTCTGTGCCAACAGTTCAGCCTCTCAGATTGCTGGAGAGAATTTCACTCAGGGGAAAGAGATGACACGTTTTATTCACACCTTCATTAGTTATATTCTAGAATAGATGTAATATTAATCTCTAAATCTTTAATGAAGCAGCCAAGATCTGCAGAAATTGGCATTATTACATGGTGAAATCATGCACCAGTGGAAGTAATATTTGATAGCCGAGAGAAGTGCCTAAGATTACTTTTTTGGAAAATGAACTGCTTGCTTCTCCAAGACAAAGATCAGTTTGCATTAATTAAAGAGGACATTGTAAAATACTTTCAAATAAATGATACAGATAATACAAAAAGAGGCAGCCTCTGGGAAGCAGGTAAAGCACTCTTTAGGGGTCAATTGAAAAGCAGAGACACTCAATTGAAAAAGAAAGACCTCAAGAAAAAATAGAGCTAGAAGAGGAGATAAAAAGGTTACAAGACATTCATAAAAACACAAGTCAAAAATTTATATCAACAATTAACTAATTTTAGGGGGAAATTGGATATGGTGATGACAGATGCCACTGCAAAAGCACTGAGGTATAAAAGGAGATGTTTTATGAGAGGGGAAATAAGTGATACACTGTTTTTGAATACCTTTAGGCTTTTGAGCCAATAGTTTATTATTCCACCAATTAAGAACAGCCAGCAAGATAGTTATATACACTGCTTATTATAAAAATCTCCATGCCTCAGATACTCCAAGCTCTGAAATTATTCAAAAATATTTGGAAGTAGCAGGCTTGCCAAAGATAAACAAAATTGTTAAGGAACTTTAGATAAATAACAGAAGACGACATCCTAGAGGCAATAGCAAGTATGAAAAGTGGTAAATCTCCAGGACCTCATGGTCTTCCAGCTGAAGTGTACAAGGTATTTAAGGAGGTATTAGTGGATCCTCTGAGAGGTATCTTCAATGCTGTTCTGTTAGGGGAGGAACTTCCATAACCTATGAAAGAAGCTACTGTGGTTGTTCTTCTCCCTAAAGGTGAAAAAGACCTTAGCACAGGAGCAGCGGCACAGGAGCCGGAAAACGGGGGAGTCTGGGGAGGAGTATATGTGATGAGTATTTTTAGTTTTGGGGTTGTTTTTCCCCCTTTTCTGACAAGAGCTTTGTTGGGAAGGCTATGACAGCTACTGAGGCAGCAGTGGTAATGATCCAAAGAATGGGAAAGACCAGATGACTGGTTGTTGAAGCTGTGGGATGTACATTCTTTTGGAGAGGGTACCTGAAAGGTGCTTTGTTTGTATGAAGTGCTGCCTAATAGATCTGATAGAAGAAAAGGTCTGAGGTTTGGAGATGCAGCTAGAAACTATGGCTGAGTTTCAAAGAGGAATTGAGCAAATGATGGAGGGAAGAAGAGAGGAGGTTGAAGGAAAACCTCAAGATTTACAGATGCAAGCTGGACCAGAGAACTGTGAGGGTAGATTGTTGGATGAAGGAAGTGGAAGCGGAAGCATGTGACTGAGAACAAGGGAGAGGAACAGATCAGCTAGCGATGGAGAAATAAAACTGAGGAACAAGTTTGCTGAGTTGGAAAATGATGGGGAGAGTCAGGCAGTAATAGAAGATGGGAGAGCAAGGAAGAAAAGAGCAGCTAGAAGAAGGGAAGAGATAATGGACATAGCCCTAGTTTGGATCCCCAGAAGGATAGAGGATGACTTGCAGAAAATTGCAAGTGAGAACAGAAGACAAGAAGACTCGTAGCCAGAAAGAAGAGAAGAGGTAAGGCTGGAGACTCGCACCAACACCAAGAAAAGGCAGGTCTGCGTGGTTGGGGACGATCTACTGAGAAGAACACACAGACCTGTCACCAGAGCTAATCCAGAGAACAGAATGGTGTACTGTCTGCTGGGAACTAAAATATAGTGTGTGGGCCTGAGCTGAAGAGGATCCTAATGGGAGAAGGAAAGAATCCATTGATTTTCCTTCGCGTGGGAACTAATGCTGCTGTTAGATTCTCACTGGGACATATCAAGGAAGATTACACCAGGCTGGGGAAGACACTTAGAGAAATGTGATCAAGTGATCTTCAGTGGGATTTTTCCTGTCCCTACAGGAGAAGTGCAAAGACGAGACAAAATTATGATGATCAACAAATGGCTCAGGCAGTGGTGCTACAAGGAGGGCTTTGACAGCCCTGGGAGGCATTAATGCACAGAGGATGTTCTCATGGGATGGCCTCCACCTGAGTAGGAGGGAAATAGACTTCTGGGATGGAGGCTGGCATAACTGATTAAAAGAACTTTAAACTAGGAAGTCAAGGGAGATGGTTGGGTGCAACTCATGTAATCTCCATTTCTGATTATAACTTTGGGCAGGAGGAAAATCAAGTAAAAGCGGATACAGCAATGGAGAAAGGAACAACAGAGGGAAGGAGAATGGACATTAAGATAGTCCCAGTACCACTGATATTAACAGTTAGGTAGGCAATACTGGCAGTAAAATGACTGTACCTAATCAGGCGAGGAATCTGAGTAAAGCCAAGCAGAAACAACTAATATATTGTATACCAGTGCAAGGAGCCTGGTGGTAAAATGGAGGAACTAGAACTACTGGTGCAGGAAGTGAAACCAGGTATTATTATAGGGATAATAGATACATGGTGGACTAGTAGTCATGACTGGAATATAGGTATTGAAGGGTATGTGCTTTTCAGGAAAACAGAAATAAGGGGAAAGATAGTGGAGTAGCAGTATATATTAATGAAGGGGTTAACTAAAGAAATTAGATGTGATGGAATGAATAACATGGCATCTGTTTTGGATCAAAATTACTTTTGGGGAGGAAAGGTAATAAAGGCTCCACTGCGATAGTGCTTGGGGTCTGCTGCAGACCTCCAGGATCTGATTTGATTGTGGATAGAAACCTCTTTAATATTTTTAATGAAATCAGCGTTACAGGGAGTTGTGTGATTATGGGAGACTTTAATTTCCTAGATATATTGGAAGACAAGTGCTACTAATAATGGTAGGGTCAAGAGTATTCCTGGGTATGATAGCCAACAGATTTTTTCACCAAATAGTCACTGAACCAACAAGAGGTGATGCCATTTTAGATTTAGATGGATAAATAGCAAGAACCTCACAGAGGAACTGGTAGTAAAGGACAACCTTGGCTCAGGCGATCATGAGCTAATTCAGTATAAGCTAAATGGAAGCATAAACAAAAATAGGTGTGCAACTAGGGTCCTTAATTTCAAAAGGGTAAACTTTAAAAAAAATTAAGGGAATTAGAGAAGTAGACTGGACTGAAGAACTCAATCTGAATGTGGAAGAGGCTTGGAATTACTTTGTCAAAGTTGCGGAGACTATTGGAAGCCTGCATCCCAAAGAAATGCAAAATATTCATTGTGAAAGGTTGCAGGCCAAACTGGATGAACAAGCATTTCAAACTGAGAAAGGAGAACGCCTACAAGGAATGGAAGAACAGACTAATCAACAAGGAAGGCTACTGCTTGGTGATCAGAAAGTGTAGGGGAAAAGTGAGAACTGTCAAAAGTCAAGCAGAGTGGGACCTTGCAAAGGAAATTAAAACTAATAGTAAAAGTTCTTTATCCATATAAATGAACACAAGGAAAGAGGAAGTGGGACCGCAAAGCACTGAGGTTGGGATAGTGATTAAAGATTATCTAGGTATGGTCCAAAAGCTAAATAAATACTTTGTCTCCATGTTTAACAAGAGTAATGAAGATCTCAGGGACAGTGGCTAATAGGAACAAGGATATGGAAGAAGGAATTACCACATCTGAGGTGAAAACCAAACTTGAACTGCTTAATGGGACCAAATCAGGGGGCCTGGATAATCTCAATCCAAGAATATTAAAGAAATTGGCACATGAAATTGCAAGCTCAGTGCTAAGGATTTTTAATAAATCCATAAGTTCAGTGACTGGAGAATTGAAGGGTAGGCAAATATAGTACCTATATTTAAGAAAGGAAAAAAGTGATCCAGGAAACGTTAGTTTGACCTCAATTGTTGCAAGGTCTTAGTACAAATTTTGAAAGACAGAGTAGTTAAGGACATAGAGGTAAATGGTAATTGAATACAGCGTGGTTTTTGCAAAAGGTAGATAGCGCCAGATCAGCCTGATCTTTTTCTTTGAGAAGATAACTGATTTTCTCAACAAAGGAAATGCAGTAGATCTAATCTACCTGGATTTCAGTAAACCATTTGATACAGTTCCACATGGCAAATTATTAATTAAATTGGAGAAGATGGGGATTAATAAAAGAATTAAACAGTGGATAAGGAACTGGTTAAAGGGGAGACTTCAGCAAGTCATGCTGAACAGTGAACTGTTGGGCAGGATAGAGGTTACTAGTGGAGTTCCTCAAGGATTGGTCTTGGGACCAATGTTATGGAACACTAATGACCTTGGCACAAAAAGTACGAGTGTACTAATAAAATCTGCAGACAACACAAAGTTGGGAGGTATTGCCAATACAGAGTAGGACCAGAATGTCACATAAGATTTGGATGACATTGAACAATGAGCAATAGAAATGGGATGAAGTTTAATAGTGCAAAGTGCCTTTAGGGACTAATGGCAAGAATTTTTGCTATAAGTTGGGAATGTATCAGTTGGTAGTGACAGAGGAGGAGAAAGACCTGGGTGTATTGGTTGATTACAGAATGACTATAAGATGCCAATGTGATGCAGCTCTGAAAAAGGCTAATGCAATCCTAGGATGCATCAGGCAAGGAATTTCCAGTGGAGTTAGAGGAAGTCTTCTACAAAGCACTGGTCAGATCTCATCTGGAATACTGTGTGCAATTCTGGAACAGATGCAGAGAAGGGCTACTAGGAGGATCAGAGGAATGGAGAACCTACCTTATGAGACAGGTTTCAGAGTGGTAGCTGTGTTAGTCTGTATCAGCAAAAACAACAAGGAGCCTGTGTGGCACCTTAGAGACTAACAAATTTATTTGGGCATCAGCTTTCGTGGGCTAGAACCCACTTCATCAGATGCATGGAGTGGAAAATACAGGAGCAGGTATAAATACGTGAAAAGATGTGAGTTGCTTTACCAAGTGTGAGGTCAGTCTAATGAGACAAATCAATTAACAGCAGGATAGCAAGGGAGGAAAAGTAACTTTTGAAGTGGTAATGAGAGTGGCCAATTTCAGACAGTTGACAAGAAGGTGTGAGTAACAGTAGGGGGAAATTAGTATTGGGGAAATTAGGTTTAGGTCTTGTAATGACCCAACCACTCCGTCTTTATTCAGGCCTAATCTGATGGTGTCCAGTTTGCAAATTAATTCCAGTTCTGCAGTTTCACGTTGGAGTCTGTTTTTGAAGTTTTTGTTGTTGAAGAATTTCCACTTTTAGGTCTGTTATTTAGTGACCAGGGAGACTGAAGTCTTCTCCTACTGGTTTTTTAATGTTATGATTCCTGATGTCAGATTTGTGTCCATTTATTCTCTTGTATAGAGACTGTCCGATTGGGACAATGTACATGGCAGAGGGGCATGGTGGCACATGATGGCATATATCAGGGGTCTCAAACACACGGCCCACGGGGTTATTTCCTGCCGCCTGCCAACCTCCCCTCCCCGCTCTCTCCCCCCCCCCCCCCCGCTCAGAGTTATTTCCTGCAGGCCTCCAAGCTCCCCCTCCCCCCAGCATGCCATGCCTGCGCTCTTCTGCCTACCTCCAGGTGCTTAGCACTTTCCAGGAGGGAGGAGCAGGGAGCCACGTGCTCAGGGGAGGAGGCGGGGCAGGGGCGGGGATTTGGGGAAGGGATTGGAATAGAGGCAGGGAGGGGGCAGAGTTGGGGTGAGGACTTTGGGGAGGGGGTGGGAAGAGGTGGGGCAGGGGTGGGGCCTCATGGAAGGGGTGGAGTGGGGGTGGGGCCGGGGGCAGCGGGGGTGGGCGGGTGTCAGATGATATGTGCCAGCAATGCCCCTCTGCCATGTACATTCGCCAAATCGGACAGTCTCTACACAAAAGAATAAATGGACACAGATCTGACATCAGGAATCATAATATTCAAAAACCAGTAGTAGAAGACTTCAGTCTCCCTGGTCACTCAGTAACAGACCTAAAAGTGGCAATTCTTCAACAAAAAAACTTCAAAAACAGACTCCAACGTGAAACTGCAGAACTGGAATTAATTTGCAAACTCGACACCATCAGATTAGGCCTGAATAAAGACAGAGTGGTTGGGTCATTACAAAACCTAAACCTAATTTCTCCCTACTGTTACTCACACCTTCTTGTCAACTGTCTGTAATGGGCACTCTCTTACCACTTCAAAAGTTATTTTTCCTCCCTTGGTATCCTGCTGTTAATTGATTTGTCTCATTAGACTGACCTCACACTTGGTAAAGCAACTCACGTCTTTTCATGTATGTATACCTGCTCCTGTATTTTCCACTCCATGCATCTGATGAAGTGGGTTCTAGCCCACGTAAGTTTATGCCCAAATAAATTTGTTAGTCTCTAAGGTGCCACAAGGATGTCTCGTTGTTTTTATCTTCTGAGAGGCGACTTAGGCTAAACAAGCCAAGCTCCTTAACAAAATGAAGGTTGAGGGAGATGTGGTTGCTCTCTATAAATACAACTGGGGGAAAGATGAGTAATTTAAGTTAAGGGTCAATGTTGACACGAACAAATGGATATAAACTGGCCATCAATAAGTTTAGGTTTGAAATTAGATGAAGGTTTCTAGTTCTGGAACAGCATTCCCAGGGGAGTAGTGGGGGCAAAAAACCTTACATGTTTCAAGACTGAAATTGATAAGTTTATGGAGGGGATAGTATGATTAGGCTGCCTACAACACTATGATACATGGCCTGCCACGATTACTATTAGCAAATATCTCCAGTGGCCGGAGACAGGACACTAGATGAGGAGGGCTCTGAGTTACTACAGAGAATTCTTTCCCAGGTGTCTAGCTGGTGGGTCTTACCCATATGCTCTGGAAAGAATTTTCCCCAGGCCAGATTGGCAGAGACCTTGGTGGAGCTTTGCCTTTCTCTGCAGCATGGAGCACAGGTCACTTGCTGGTTTAAAGTAGAGTAAATGGTGTATTCTGTGGACCTGGTTAGACAAATTACCCCAAAGGAATGGGGTTTGATCTGGACAAGAGGACCAGCAATCTGCTTGTAGCAGAATAAAAGAAAATTTCTTTAAGATATTGTTTCAGTGGTAACTCACAGTTGAGAGAGAGAAAATGGGGATAAATGTTGCAGAAATTGTGGGTAGAGGGGAGATTATGGAGGACATGTCCAGTCATTAGAAACTATTGGGATGCAGTCTGTAATCAAATATCACAAACTGTTGGATATTTATTACCAAATGATCCTTTGGAAATCCTCCAAGGACTTCCTCGTGGAAATGATCGTATGAGAGAAAAGGACTTGACCTTTTTGTAGAGACTTAGTCATAGGCTTTAAGGCCAGAAGGAACCACCAGATCATCTGATCTCCTGTATATCATGGGCCACCAACACCACCCAACATCCACACGTTAAACCCCACAGTCAGTGCTGTTGAGCTGCTCTGTGATGCGGTATTGCTAGGGTATGGTGTGAAAACACGTTATCTAACTCTTCTCTTACAGTGTCGGGAATTGTACTACTGTGTAAAAGACAGTATGGAGCGAGCAGCAGCAAGACAGCAAAGTATTAAACCAGGTAAGAGCTGTGGCCTCCAGGCATGGGTGGACAGGATTTGGCAGGTACTGTATGATCAATCAACCAACCTCTTCAATGCAGTGTAGTTGTAGCCATGTCAGTCCCAGGACATTAGAGGGACAAGGTGGGTCAGGTAATATCTTTATTGGACCAGCAGAAGATTTTACCTCCCCCACCTTGTCTCTCCAACCTCTGTAATGATGGTTTGTATGAATGTAGTGCTTTTTATTCAATGATCTCAAAGTTCTGTTTTCTCCTCTACCTATGCATATATGGCAGGTTGTGGTGGAGGAGATGATGATGGTTATTTATTATTGGCTGGTGTAGCCCTCACCAAAAATCATGCATTTCTAAAATCAGTCACCCCTTCAGGGGTCTGATTTACCAATACAGTGATAATTCCAAAATAATACTACATGATATGAAACCTCACTCTAGCTCTTTCCTTAGATTCGGTTGGTCCTACCTTTCCTTCCGTCAGGACCTATCTGTTACATGCCCTGGCTCTCTGGAAGGGTTACTCCCACCTCCATTATATTCAGGGTGAAGTCTAATGAACCCCACTTGTCCCAGTGAATCAGCAGTGATTAACCCTGTAGCTCCCTGCAGAGTTCTAACCCTTAGAGCTTGTGTGCATGGGAAAGTTATACCAGTGTAACCTAAGGTGTGAATTTAAATCAATTTAGAGTTTACCAGTCTAACCCATTGTTTGGACACTCTTAGTCCCATATAAGAGGGGCTTTTTCTGTTTAGTTTGTCACTTTGCAAGGGATTAAAGTAAACCAAAAAACCTCACTATTTTATACTGGAATAACTGTGTCCACATGGGCATTTAAACCAATATAACTATACCTGTACAACTGTTGAAACATTCTTGTGTGAACAAGTACTAACAGAATGGGGAAAAGGAAGATCCTGCCACAGTTGCAGCTGGAAAACTAGCAAGCCTCTTTTAAAGTGTGTATGTGGCCAGAAATGTGATTGTTGTTCTTATTCAACATACTAGCTCCATATGTGTGTTCAGTGTTAACTGCTTACTTGGATGATAAAAATAATTTTGTTACTGTTTACTCTTGGTAGTACTGCAGAGTAATCCAGCTTTGGGAGCTGGAGCTGGAGCCTACTCTGGCTCGTGTGTGATCATCAACCTAATTGTGGTCTTGACAACATGGGGAAGTTATACCAGTGTAAAGGAGGTAGGGTGTGAATTTAAACCAACCTAGTTAGACTGGTATAACTACCCACTTGGACACTCTTATTCCAGTAGAAGAGGGCCTTTTTTTCCGTTTAACTTATGTCACTTTGGAAGTGTTTAAAGTAAGCCGCCCCCCCCCCAAGCACTCTTACTATGGAATAAGTGTATCTACACGGGGGAATTATACCAATATAACTGTAGCTGTTTAACTCTACCTGTGTAATTATACTGGTATAACTGGAAAAAAGTCCCACGGAGACAAGCTCCAAGTTCCAGTTGTAGGGCCAAATATTGCCCACGTTTTCTTGAACCACCTTGTTGAAAACATAGAGAAGGTGTGACCCTAAGAGCCCCTCAGTGCCCACTTGCAAAGGAGTCAACATCATATAAAGCAACTTCTATTAAGCCTGACAAACTTATTACATCTAACACATTTCAGTCATAATATTTATCTGTAAAGAATATTGTGTAAGATATCAGTTGAAAACTAGTGACATACTGGTTGTTAATATCACTGTGAAATGTGTGTATTAACACTGAGGATTTATGCATATTTTTGATACTGTGCTTTGAAGTCTGTAATCAAAGAGAGAAACAGGTTTTTTTCAAGACAAGAGGGAGGACAGTTATCTCCCTGTTTCTAGTGTAAATTGAGCATGGTGATGGCAGAGACAATGGACAGTTCATTTGCATCTGAGATAAACAGGAGGAGCAAGTTAACGAGGATGTGAAATCAGCATGGGAAGACACTGGAGTCTGAACCCCAGAGGTCCATCCTGACTCTGGTGACAAAGACAATAAACTCTGGGGAATATAAGGAGAAGCAAAAAGACATTTTGGTTATCACTGAGGGAACAAAGAGGTTGATGTTCTTTGCATTTGTGAATGGTGGATCCCCCACCATGTGGATTGGTGATGCTAAGAAGTGGCTGTAGGTGAATGTGACAGAGTGTACCAAACCCACATTGGGCCAACAGGGACAAACCAATCACTGTGGGCCCAAGAGGCCATGCCCCCTTTCCCCTGCTATGCATGCCTCAGGTGGAAGAGCCAGATAAAAGGAGGCAGCCCAGCCCAGTCACACTGGCTGAGGAGGAGGGAGGACATGTACTGCAGGCTCCTGCAGAGGTGCTGATGACATTCCAGGCGGTAGAGCTCATGGACTTGGACAACGCTATGGCCAACTCTCTGGTGGTAGAGACGAACAGGGATGCCAAGCCACCGCCAGCTGAGGAGATGCCAGGGATGCAATTTGTGATAGGAAGTGATCCAGGGGATGTAGTAGAAGTTGATGCCTAAACTCTTAACAGGGCCTTAACAATTGTTAAACTCTTAACAATGACTTCATAGGGCCCTGGGTCAGAACCTGGTGGAGCGGACATGGCCGGGTTCCCCTACCACACCCCACGGGCCACCAGGCATGGCTGCTGCCTGCTCTCAGTTCTAGCCACGGGGCTTTGGGGCTTTAGATTATTTGTTCTGCCCCGCCTGGGAGCTACAGACTTATTACTGTTCTGCTCTGCGCAGGGGGCTGATTCCCCAATTACTATTTTCTACCCCAGCCGGAGGCTTCAGGGCTTTAGACTGTTTGTTCTGCCCCGGTCCAGGGGCTACAGGCTAATTGTTGTTCAACCCCGCCAAGAGGGCCGGGATCCCAGTTGTGGTTGTCAGTCCCAACCCGGAGGCTCAGGGGCTACCGACTTCATTTACGCAGTCCTGCCAGGGGACCAGAGCCCACCTTGCTGCAATATCCTGATTAACAGGGAATCCTGACAACTTGGTGGCAGGGTGTACCAACCTCGACCTGGCTCGACGCACAGGGCCTCCGTCACTGTGAGAATATTGCTTTAGACAAGAATTGTAGCCTGTTGAGTTAAGTTTTAGTCACTAGAAAGAGAATAAAACCAAATACTTGGGTTTTATTTGTAACCATTTTGTTTCTTTTGTCTCTGCTTAGTATCTCTTAAATCTCTATTCTTTATTAATACATTTATTCTTGTTTTTATTACAAATTCTTTTTGGTAAAAAAGACTCCAGAGGCAATCCTGGCAATTGGAGGCCAGTAAGCCTAACTTCAGTACCAGGCAAATTGGTTTACACTATAGTAAAGAACAGAATTATCGGACGCACAGATGAACATGATTTGTTGGGGAAAAGTAGACATGGCTTTTATAAAGGAAAATCATGCCTCGCCAATCTATTAGAAATTTTTGAGGGGGTCAACAAACATGTGGACAAGGGTGATCTAGTGGATATAGCTTACTTGAATTTTCAGAAAGCCTTTGACAAGATCCTTCCACCAAAGGTTCTTAAGAAAAGTAAGCAGTCATGGGATAAGAGGGAAAGGCCTCTTATGGATCAGTAACTGGTTAAAAGACAGAAAACAAATGGTAGGAATAAATGGTCAGTTTTCAAGACTGGAAAGAGGTAAATAGTGGTGTCTCACAGGGATCTGTACTGGGACCATTGCTGTTCAACATAATCATTAATGATCTGGAAAAAGGGGTAAACAGTGAGGTGGCAATGTTTGAAGATGATACAAAATTACTCAAGATAAATCCAAAGCAGACTACGAGGAATTACAAAGGGATCTAACAAAACTGGGTGACTGGGCAACAAAATGGCCAATGAAATTCAGTGTTGATAAATGCAAAATAATACATGTTGGAAAACATCATCTGAACTATACTTACAAAATGATGGGGTCTAAATTAGCTGTTACCACTCAAGAAAGAGATCTTGGAGTCATTTTGGATAGTTCTCTGAAAACATCCGCTCAGTGTGCAGCGGCAGTCAAAAAAGCGAACAATGTTAGGAACAATTAGGAAAGGGATAGCTAATAAGACAGGAAATATCATCATGTCACTATATAAATCCATGTTGTGTCCACACTTCGAATACTGTATGTAGTTCTAGTTGCCCCATCTCAAAAAAGTTATATGAAAAATAGAAAAGGTACAGAGAAGGGCAACAGGTGGGTGTGTTTATTTTTTTGGACAACTAATTTGGTAATTCCTCTGAGTGTTCAGTGGCAGGCTGGATACTACAGAGGAATACTCTGCTGGGGGCATGGGAACTCTGGGCACCGAGCATTACCTGCAAGGTACAGTAAGGGCTGTTGGAATCCTAAGTTTGTTTGGCTGACTAATAGACTGGCGTGGCTGGGAGCTGTCACACAGTTTTAAGAAAAGGAGTACTAGTGGTACCTTAGAGACTAACCAATTTATTTGAGCATAAGCTTTCGTGAGCTACAGCTCACTTCATCCGATGCATCCGATGAAGTGAGCTGTAGCTCACGAAAGCTTATGCTCAAATAAATTGGTTAGTCTCTAAGGTGCCACAAGTACTCCTTTTCTTTTCAGGACTTATGAGCAGAGGCTGAGGGAACTGGGATTGTTTAGTCTGCAGAAGAGAAGAATGAGGGGGGATTTGATAGCTGCTTTCAACTACCTGAAAGGGGGTTCCAAAGAGGATGGATCTAGACTGTTCTCAGTGGTACCAGATGACAGAATGAGAAGTAATGGTCTCAAGTTGCAATGGAGGAGGTTTAGGTTGGATATTAGGAAAAACTTTTTCACTAGGAGGGTGGTGAAGCACTGGAATGCGTTACCTAGGGAGGTGGTGGAATCTCCTTTCTTTGAAGTTTTTAAGGTCAGGCTTGACAAAGCCCTGGCTGGGATGATTTAGTTGGGAATTGGTCCGCTTTGAGCAGGGGACTGGACTAGATGACCTCCTGAGGTCCCTTCCAACCCTGATATTCTATGATTCTATGACATGGGGGATTCAAGAAGCCCTTCTTTCTTTGTGGGATTAAGAATATTTCCATTTTATTTTCACCCCATTAGGACACTTCTATGTTCATATGAAATTGCAGGAAATTCAAAGCTCCAGGTGAATTTATATTTGCTCTGCTTCTGCTGAAGGTTAATGCTGTGTAAGGTGTCAACCACTGTGGTGTATCATACAGAAAAGAGAGCTAACTTTAAAAAAAAAAAAAAAAAAAAAGCCATGACAAGTACAGACTCTGAGCTAGTCTTTTAATTTCCCTCACACGTTACAGAGATTTACAGACACCAGCAATGAAATATGTGATGGTGTTTAGAGCACTCACTGCTAGCCTTTAATCAAGTACTCTACACTGTACATGTCATAAAAGCACCAATCCACTGTTGCAGTGTACATTACGTGGAGTTTTTGCTTCAGTCACTCAATAAATGGAGAGTATTGTGCAGATCACTCTATTTGATTCCTTCCTGCCCTTCTTCTCTTTGTTTGTTATCATATTGCAGGACCTGAATTGGGTGGTGAGTTCCCAGTGCAGGATATGAAAACTGGTGAAGGAGGGCTTCTGCAAGTCACACTGGAAGGAATTAACCTGAAGTTTATGCATAGTCAGGTAGGAGGGAATCTTCAGCAAGAGTATGTGAGCATGAAGCTTTTCGCAGCACCTCTGCATTAATGTGTTTCCTCTTCCCTGCACCACCATGGGGAAAGGGTAGGACAAAGGGGAATATGGCCTATATTCTCTAAATATTGAAATGAGAAATTCTCAGAGTGTAGACATCTATAGTACATTTTTAAAAAAAAGTAAAAGTAGTTGTAGAGGTGGGTATTAACTTTGTTTCTGGCTGCCAGAATTCTGTAGGTGCACAAGGTAACTGGTACTCAAAATACTAAAACAGCAACAACAAAAAGTAGGTGGTAATCTAAGATGCCATAATTTATCATGTAGTGAACTCTGACATTCTGATGGCACAGTGATTTAGCACGGTGTCTGTAAGATTAAGCTAGGTACATTTGCAGGTATTTCAGGTAATTTTCTTCATCATGTTTAATTTTTGTATTTTAAAAATGGGGGAGAGTCTAAAGTTCCAGACAAGAAAATAGAATAAGAGAATGACACTCTCTCACATTGAAGACGAAGATGAGAATAAATTACTGATTTTTTCCCCCCTTTCCAAATAGCAATCTATCTGTGGGTGTAGAGGAAACACAAATAGAATTGTTTTATCATTTTCTTCCTTTCTCTGGATGTTGTTTCATTTGCTTTCTTTAGTCCTTGTTTTTGTTTTTTGTTTTTTTGCTTTGTGTTCATGTTTGTTTTGCATATGTCATTAGAGGTGTGCTGTGCTGGACAGTAGAACCAGTTTTTAGTGGAGGGTGGGGTATGTGTATGTGAGAGAGAGAGAGAAAAGCTGCTGTCAGTCAGTCCCTTGTGGAGTGTGTTACCTTTTCCTCTAATTAAATCTTCCCTCTACTGTTTCCCCATATAAGCCTTGTTCCTTTTTACGTTCACTTGCTTTCAAACTGAGGGGAGAGCATCTGCACCCCTCAAGACACAAAATGAAACTATGAAAAACATAGAAAGGAATACCTATTAACCTTTTGTGTAAACCTGTTTTCTTATAATTGGTGACCTTTTAGAGTAGGGGAAGACTATCCCCATGAGAGGTTACAAATAGTCTACTAATTGTTATGTTGTTAATTCTTGTTTTATTTTCAAAGATTTCACTTTCCTAAAAATGGGAAACTCCCATAAATTCCGCCACTTGGGGAAATGCATCATCCCTTAGTTTTTGTTCAAATGAGCAAGATGCCTCCAGGCCTTGCACTGACCATTTTTGGGCTGCTAGATAATTAATATTGTATCTGATCTATTTGAACTTTTCCACTGAGGTCCTGAATAAAAAAGCTTGAGCTGCATAATATGAACCGTAACAGCAAATGCTACTGCAATCAATGGAAATGATCTAAGTGGATAAAAAATAGATAATTATCCCCTTATAATGCCCTTATTCCCTCTTCCGTGTATCCCTCCGAAAAGAGAAAAATAGAGGGTGATAAAATTTTTGACAAACTAAACTTCAAAAGAGCGCAGGTAAACAAAGTGGTGGGATTAATTTTCTATTCCCTGAATACTTGGTTGTGAGAAGGAGGCAAGTTGCAGGTTTGCTGACAAAAAAAATCTCAGGTTTATTTTCTGGTAATGAGGAATAAATAACCTGGAATCATATGTTAGATCTTCTCTATTATTGGAAACATCATCTGTACTTGAAAATCAACTTACCTTGATTACCCTCAAAATGCGAAT
This sequence comes from Lepidochelys olivacea, assembly GCF_965140295.1. Taxonomy (NCBI): domain Eukaryota; kingdom Metazoa; phylum Chordata; order Testudines; family Cheloniidae; genus Lepidochelys; species Lepidochelys olivacea. Next base: position 56,958,941 of record NC_140416.1, read on the forward strand.
TGATCTATTTACAGAAGGCAGACATAGGTAAGACTGTTTCTAAAAGAGACCTTTTAGCTGGCATGATCTTGGGTCCTGCCTGGTGGCCCCCCCTTGCCTTTCTTGTCCAGGTAATGATTTGGGGATTAAATGAAAGTAGTTTGTTACTGGTGGTGTAGTGAAAAGAAGTGCTCGGATACCTTTCTGCATTTTCTGTTTTCCTAGTAGATTCAATTTCTCCAGTAAATTTATCTCTAAATCCACACCTGAGCTTGCAGCTTTATAAGTACATAGCAACTGAAAAAATCACTGCAGTTCATTGCTATGCAGTCTTTCAAGAATATCTCTAAGGTATTGGTAGGAGACTTATTCAGGATACTGGAGCAATCTTACTCTTCATATGTATGTTTCCTGGCTGAAGAAACAAATGTTCTAGGATCTGAGTATAATGCTGATTCCTGATCACCTTCCTGTACCTTCTCCTCATGCCCACAAGTTGTCTCTTGGCCTGAAAGGACTAACTGCAGTTATGCTTTTCCAGAATGTGGATGCACATCAGAAGAGATTGTTTAATTGTATAGGGCATTAACTGGACTCGTTGAACTCGGAGAATTTACTGATTTGCACAAAGCTGGCATCTGTGTCCTAGAACATGGGAAAAAATGATTAGTGTGATCTGTGAGAAGGCTTATTTTCCGTTTTTGGATTCTTATTTTTTAAACCAAAGATCAGTCAAAAACCGTTCTGTTTTTCCCCAATGGGTACCCAACTCACAGTGGCTCTGTGGCATACTGTATGAAATGAACAAACAAAAAACAAATATCGGAGTCTTCATGCATGTTTTTTAAAGATTAAATCAGTGCTCCCCAAAGTCATCGTCTGGATCAATTTCAACACGGACTGCACATACCATGTAAAATCTACAAACAGTTTTGTTGCTAAATCTCAATTGCAGTGCTGTCTGGTGGGGAAGGGTAGCAGCCCTTCCCCCATTAAGTTTTGACTGGTGGATGGTCTAAGAGAAGCAGCATGAGGGTGGGAAGCACATTGCCCCTTGCCTGCCCTCTGTGCTGGAGGAGGATGCATGGAGGGGCAGAAACCAAGTGGGATGGACCTGGGCCATAAATCGTATGCCAAATTTGGGAGCCAGCCATTTCTTGTCCCCCTTTTTGTTGCATTTAAGGTGTGTTGGTTTTCTCTTTGCTATAATTCAATTGAGTGCCTGAAGGGGTAGCAATGTTGGATATGTCAGAGTTACTAACTCCTTCGTTTCTCTTCCATGCTTTCTCCTCCTGCAAGGAGCGGAAGGTACTCCATCTTCTGCTGTCTTCGCTTCTTAGCATTTTAAGTTGTTTGTTAATTTCTAGCATTGTGGCAAATTTATCTTTTTTAATCTCCCTGTATTTATGTATTAAACTATATAAATGAAGTAGTAGTATGTGCTACAATGTTTCAAGTTATATCAGCCGTGACAGTGTTTCTTTTTGTTTGTTTTTTGAATAAAAAGTTGTCCCTCATTTACTAATCTTGTTATTTTCCTCCCTGTTTTGTTGTAGGTTTTCATAGAGCTGAATCACATTAAAAAGTGCAATACTGTGCGAGGAGTCTTTGTCCTGGAGGAATTTGGTAATTACATTATTTTGATATTAGGTCTGTACTCACATGGCAGTAACTCAAATTTCCGGTCCTCAGTCTCAGAGTTGTGTTCATTAGATCAGTGGTTCTCAACCAGTGGTATGCATACCCCTGGGGGTATGCAGAGGTTTTCCAGGAGATACATCAACTCACCTAGGTTTTTGCCTAGTTTTACAGCAAGCTACATAAAAAGCACTAGTGAAGTCAGTACAAAGTAAAATTTCATACAATGACTTGTTTATACTGCTCTATATACTTATACACTGAAATGTAAGTACAATATTTATAACCCAATTGATTTTATAATTATATGGTAAAAATTAGAAAGTAAGCAATTTTTCAGTGATAGTGGGCTGTGACACTTTAGTATTTTATGTCTGATTTTGTATGCAAGTAGATTATAAGTGAGGTGTACCTTGGGGGTACACAAGACCAATCAGACTCCTGAAAGGGGTACGGTAGTCTGGAAAGGTTGAGAGCCACTTCATTAGATGGTAGGCAGCTTCATAGAGAGGGAGAAATATAGATTGCATCTGAGAGACTGACTGACTAGGAGGATTGGTGTCTTGACACTATCAGAGTAAACTTGTAGATTTTCATAATCCTGGCTTGTAGCCTAGATGCACGTTGTCAGTATGCCATTGAAGTCACTTTGTGCAGCATGGATAACAGTAATGAGTCAATGAAGTGGGAGGTGCTTAGAAATTATTTCTTCAGAAGTCTCCTCTCCTCAGAAGTCATGATCAAATGTGCCATATAATATTCCGAGACAGATTGTTGCTCACAGTGAAATTTCCCCTTTGCTGCTCCAGGCAAGTATTATTTTTATTTTATTCTGGAAAAAGAGGATGTTTCTGGACTGCAGTTTAGTCAATGATTTTATTTTCAGTGTCAGAATCATGGTGGAGGAGAGAGATGATGGTAGAGAAACTGGAGAACTAGTGCTATTTGGCCAGTGATTGCAGTTAAATATTATCCTCTTAAACCCAGACTGGGCAATACTCAGGAGTTTCCCAGTATCAGTGTGATTCATGATATTCTGAACCAGAGTCTGAAAAAATAGGGGTCTTTTAAGATTTTGAAGGTTTATAAAACATCTGAGTCTTTCACACCCTCTGAAATGGTCCTCTCAAGGATTCCAAGCCTGGAGTGGTTCATTCTTTCATCTGTGGCTGCACATTTGTTGTTTAGATCTTCACAGAAATGTGAAACTTTTCTTTTAAAAAGGTTAAATTTACAAATTGATTTAATTATTTGATCAGTGTTAATTTTTTCTTACATCCATCATTTAAAAAAAAACACTGTCTTGGTTTTCAGACGTTCTGGTTCTTTTCCACTGCTTTGGATTAAAGGGCACTGACTGATGGATCCTCTTTCCTAATATTCTAAGAAATAAGAAAAGGAGTACTTGTGGCACCTTAGAGACTAACCAGTTTATTTGAGCATAAGCTACAGCTGTAGCTCACGAAAGCTTATGCTCAAATAAATTGGTTAGTCTCTAATGTGCCACAAGTACTCCTTTTCTTTTTGCGAAGACAGACTAACACGGCTGTTACTCTGAAACCATTCTAAGAAATGTAACTGATACTGGGATCTGAAAGCTTCATGTCCTGATCTTGACTTCTATACTGCCTCCTTTCTGTTCTGATATCAAGTCCTTCAAATGACACCATTGGATGTCATGAATCAGAGTACAATGACTGGAAGGCAATTAAGCCACTGGCTAAGAGACTTGATGTGTCATTTCATGAACAGGTTTTTTCCCTTTACCTTTTCTGAAACTATCTTGTCACACACACACATCTCAGAACAATGAATGCAACATATGGAAAAGTTTGGGATAGTTTACGGATGCTCCTGGTAAGTGCTGGCTTGAAGGTGAAGATTTCCACACTGTGTGGTTGCCTAATTCTCTTGTACCATATTTACCCCAAATAGGCAACAAATTTATTATAGCATTGCTGTTAGCAACCACTTAGGGTTGCAAAATAGTAGTGATAATAAGTGCACAAAGCTGAGAGATCAGAGCCCATAAAATCTGCTAAAACCATAATAGGTAACTTCCACTACCCAGACATTTAGCTGGTCAAATGTCACAGTTGGCCATCATTGGAGGGACAGTTTGAGACACTGTTGCTTCTTCAAATAGCTATTTCTGGACCATGCACAAGAAGAGGCAACATTTGACTTGATACAAAATAATACAGAGAAGTTGGTTCAAAAAGTAACTCTAGTTTTAGCCACTAAGTAATAATGACTGTACCATAAATGAATTTCAAGTGCATTGTGGGAAGGATTGTAGTGAAGGTCAGTATTGTGACACTCAACTTTAGGAATGGCAGCTTTAGAGTAAAAAATCGGGAAGCAAGTTAGAAAGAAACTGAAGACAAAAATTAAGAAATTAAATCCTTAGAAGCTATTTAAGCAACTTGATAAATCACAGAAGGCATTCCTACCCCTGAACAAAGTAGGGAGCAGAAAGGCAAGAAAAATGTGCTATGGTTAAAAGGCAAAGATCAAGACGTTAGCATGCTATCCTTTAGTTCAGATTAAACAAATCGAAAGGGACGTAATCTGATGGCCTGTAACATTAAAGGTGGAAATTAAGATGGAATTGTAAGATTAAATAGTTAATTGCCTTTTATTTAGTCTATGAGTTTTTGGCTATTTTAATGTGTCAGAAGAAGTCTGCAATGGAGTTATTGGTCCACCAGATTACCAACGAGAAAATGAAAGGAAGGTAGACACTGCCGAGAATCTAACCTGCTTTCTTGTACAGAGACCAATGGAAAGATATTTCCCCTAGAGCTACACTTTTAAAGATAATGAAGATGAGAAACTATTAGACTCTATGCTTAAAAGAGAGATGACAATAAATCACTAGGATAAAATGGTAATATTCATCCAAGAGTTCTGAAGGAACTTAAAAATTAAGTGAATGAGCTGCTAACAAAACTCTAAATCTTAAAATCAGCTTCTGTGCTTGAAGACTGGAGATGTAGCCACAGTTGTACTTTAACAAAAGGCATGAGGGCTGGCTGATCCTGGAAATTCTAGTCCAGTCAGCCTGACTTAATTACCAGGAAATTTAGTTAACTTTAATTATTTTTGAGGTTTTAGTGGTTTCTGAGCATGGTCTTTTTAGTGGGAGTGTAAGAATTTGAATATCACAAGACAGTAGGAAATTAAAGGCCATTTGTAAAAACAAGGTTAACATGGCAAGGTGGATGTTGGAGATGTGATTTCAGACCAGGGCCCAAGTGAGAGCCATGGGTTGTTGTCCACAAACGGGAACAAAGATTTAAAGGAAGTGAAGAAGTGTAAGGCTCTTACTTCTGGAATTTGAGTTACTGCTGTGTATTTGTGCTTTACTTTCTCGTGGCCCCTTCATCGCCGCTGCTATGAAAACCTTCATTCTCCAGCAGGTAAAGTGATGTCCCCTGAAATAGTTCTCTGCTAGTGCCATATATTCTCATTCACAGGGCCAGAGGCTGCAGGATGGTGCTCAGTAACTTATCCCCTTCATCTTCTTAGTTTAACAGTATTGAGTTAATTTTATTGTTAGAAGAAAAAAAATTAGTATGATTTATATATTCTGCAGTGCTAGCACTTTGAGCTCTGGGGGTGTAACCCAAAGCTTTTCTCTTCTCTCCTTCCTAACCCCACCCTCTCAGGAGTATTTTTTTCCCACTGGAGGGCTACAGGGGAGTCATTAATTTGATGAGAGGGTGACTTTAGTGAGTGTGAAAGGAGGTGGTTTCTTCCCTAGGTCCTCACCCTGCTGTGTATTTGGGAATCAGGGACATTACAGCTTCCCTTCTCTCCTTCCCTCATGCCACCAGCTCCTTCCAGCTTCCTCTTCCTGCTTTTGAAGAGTATATGAACAATTGTATGTTATCCAGTGAGAAATAAGATTTGTACATCTCTGTAATCCTATCCCATTTGGCTGTGCACCACCTCACTCCCCCTTTATCCCCTGGTGACATGGAGTTAATTTGGAACATCTGGTGCCAACGGGTAAGGCAGCTTGGATGTGCACCTCATTCTCTTCCCAGCTCTAGCCACTGGTGTCATGGGGCAGTGCAGCCTGGGTATGGACTTAACCCAGTTTTCAGCCTCTGAAGTAGCTGCCTCTGTCCAAGAAAATGGAGAATGTCAAAGGCAAATATTTATTTTTAAACAAAGGCTGCATTTTTCATGGGTCTTTCCAGGGATGTTGATACTGTGATACACTAAGATCAAATCATAGACATTGATTTTTATTAGAGTCCCTTCTCTTTGAACCAGTCTGCACTGCCTAGTTTTGACTCACTAGAGTATGAGCCCTCTTTCCATATTACCTTTTGTTGTGTCATATCATAATCAAACGGGTGACAGCTGCATGGCTAGGTTTTGGTGTCCATTTCCCTCCACCCCCAGCTCTTCATGTTGAGCTCATGTTTATATATTTTGCCTGTTACTGTCTTTCTGTCACTAGGTTCTATGCTTTATAAGATATTCACTCCTCCTTCCCCACCTTCCTCTATTAAACTGGTTCTTATTTGGTCTGGTTTTGAATAATTTATGATGTTTACTTTAAGATTTTTGTTGTCATACAGAAATTCCCAGGCAGGTTTCAGCCACTTTGAAAGGAAAGGATTCAAAATAAAATGTCTTTTTGTTGTTCCTTTCGTTTTAAAAATCTAAACTTGCCTTTTTTATGTTCGTAGTGCATCATTATACTCCTTGTGCTCTGCTTGTTCCCTATATTGTCTTTCCATGAGATTTGTGCAGAGCATCATTCACACAGACTCAGAAGAGTGGGACAGAAGCACAGTGTAGGTGGAACATACTAATGGGAGGGTTGTAGCTTTCAGCATGGGGCACTTTGGGGGAATGAGAGCAGAGGGTAAAATTTTCCTTTGCTATTCTGTGCTACATTCCTCCTGTATTTGTCAGCGACAGTGCAAGGGAGCAAAGGCTGAGCTTTCCTGGTAACAGATTGTATCTGTGTCATCGACTGCAACTCTTGCTGATGTTTCCTTTAATACACCTAGAAGTCAAATCAAGCCTGATATTTTGAGGGCCATGTGTAACTGAAATCTTGTATGTTGATAGTTTTGAGTAAGTTTGTTCATAAAGCAATGAACATTTTCCTTGAGGTCTCCCGATAAACTCCAGAGTACAGGTGTTAGACTTAATGAAATTGGTTCAGTGAACAGTGTCCAAGATACAGCTGGCCTGGAGGAGAAATAGTCTTCCATTCTAGAAGATTGGTTTCTCCACAGTCTAATCCCCATTCTTTTACGGATTTAACTGAACCCCGTGCAAAAGTATCCAGTCAGACTACCACGTAGCACAGGGAAAATTCAGATTTCTAGAGGGTACACTGGGGAGCAAGCAGTTAAAGTAGCAAAGTGGCTTTAAAAGAGATGTTGGTTTAGACTATATGGTTGTGCTGATAAACAGATTTTACCATGTGTTCTGCTAACAGGACAGGAATTAATTGCACCAGCAACGCCAATGATGAGTCTGAGACGCATCAAACACTTACTATTCGTTTTTCTCAATCAAGGAGCCAAAGAAATGTTTTATGCCATCTTGAATTACATAACGTGTCATTGCTGGTATCGTCAAAAGATCATGATAGTATAAATATAGGGAAAGAATAGTATCTAAAAGTGAGGAGTAGTGAGGTGCCCTGTTCCTGCAGCTGCTGTCTGTGTGCCTCCCTCCCCCTTTCCTTTGGGAACATTGTGCTATTTCTTTCACTTTTTCCTCTCGTTTTTTGAACTTTTTGTTTTGTCTCTTACCCGTCCGGTTTTAGTTCCTGAAACTAAAGAAGTGGTGAGCCACAAGTACAAGACACCAATGGTGAGTGAACTGTCATGCCTTCTAGTTCTTTTAGAGGGTATATATTTAAGTTCTCATACGATGCCCATCACTCTGATATCTGAGACCACTCTTTTGTCCTGCAGTTCACTGACTTAATGCCATGTGGGATGCGGTTCAGACTGCTCCTCCAAATGGAGGTTCTGTGGAAGAGTGTTAGTAGAAAATTTGAGTGAAGACAATAGAAATTGGGATCACAGGATTATGCAGCCTTAGAGCTACAGTGAAACACAACCTTCTCTTTTGTTCTAGCTCTTGTACAAAGAGACTGTAGCTTGGTGCTTCCTACTTCTATAAAATTAAGGGAGATCCTGAGGCAGCATAGAAGGGTCCATTTTAGAGAGAGGTTAATTAGTGAATTTTTTCTAATGGATTATATTTGTGCTGTTGATAAGTGTTGAATTGATGACTCTGCAGACCAAAGTGCCTAATCCACAAAACAGATGAAAGGTGGGTCTGACTTCTGAGCATAAATTGATCTCTAGCTGAGTTCATGAAGAATTCTCTCCATTTGGTATAATACTGAGCAGTGAGATACATAAAAGGGATTTTATATCCTCAAAAGGTATTGACTCCCGTGTGAAAAGTATTGATCCCTGTCAGACAAGATACTAGATAGATGAGTTATTGAGCATTTCCATTGTATCAGTTTTTATATTCTTAATTGTTAAACACAAGATAGCAGTTAAAGATCATACTTACTGTTTTTAATTACATAATATATTTGATGGTCAGCCCTGTGTGTGCTTGTAAGTGGGAAACGGAAGTCAAGGATTATCATCAGAACTAACTTGAGGAAGTTAGCTAAACCGAAATTAAAAGGTACAGTGCCAAAAGTGAAATCCCTGCTAGCTGCATGGAATTTTTTTTAAAGACACCATAATAGAGGCTCAACTTAAATGTATACCTCAAATTAAAAAACATAGGAAGAGAACCAAAAAAGTGCCACCATAGCTAAACAACAAAGTAAAAGAAGCAGTGAGAGACACAAAGGCATCCTTTAAAAAGTGGAAGTTAAATCCTAGTGAGGAAAATAGAAAGGAGCATAAACTCTGGCAAACTAAGTGTAAAAATGTAATTAGGAACGCCAAAAAAGAATTTGAAGAACAGTTAGCCAAAGATGCAAAAAGTAATAGCAAAATTTTTTTTTAAGTACATCAGAAGCAGGAAGCCTGTGAGGCCACTGGACGATCAAGCTGCAAAAGGAGCATTCAAGGATGATAAGGCCATTGCAGAGAAACTAAATGAATTCTTTCAATCGGTCTTCATGGCTAAGGATGTGAGGGAGATTCTTAAACCTGAGCCATTCTTTTTAGGTGACAAATCTGAGGAACTGTCTCAGATTGAGGAGTCATTAGAGGAGGTTTTGGAACAAACTGATAAACTAAACAGTAATAAGTCACCAGGACCAGATGGTATTCACCCAAGAGTTCTGAAGGAACTCAAATGTGAAACTGAAGAACTACTAACTGTAGTTTGTAACCTATCATTTAAATCACCTTCTGTACCAAATGACTGGAGGATAGCTAATGTGACGCCAAGTTTTTAAAAGGGCTCCCGAGGTGATCCCAGCAATTACAGACCAGTAAGCCTGATTTCAGTACCAGGCAAACTGGTTGAAACTATAGTAAAGAACAAAATTGTCAGATACATAGATGAACATAATTTGTTGGGGAAGAGTCAACATGGTTTTTGTAAAGGGAAATCATGCTTCACCAATCTACTAGAATTCTTTGAGGGGGGTCAGCAAGCATATGGACCAGGGGGATCCAGTGGATATAGTGTACTTAAATTTTCAGAAAGCCTTTGACAAAGTCCCTCACCAAAGGCTCTTAAGCAAAGTAAGCTGTCATGGGATAACAGGGAAGGTCCTCTCCTGGATTGGTAACTGGCTAAAAGATAGGAAACAAAGGATAGGGAGAAATGGTCAGTTTTCAGAATGGAGAGCAGTAAATAGTGGTGTCCCCTGGGGTCTGTATTAGGACCAGTCCTATTCAACAGATTCATAAATGATCTGGAAAAAAGGGTAAACAGTGAGATGGCAAAAATTGCAGATGATACAAAACTACTCAAGATATTTAAGTCCCAAGCAGACTACGCAGAGGTACAAAAGGATCTCACAAAACTGGGTGATTGAATTTCATCTGCCATTTTGTTGCCCAGTGTGGATAAATGCAAATTACTGCGCGTTGGAAAACATAATCCCAACTATACATAGAAAATGATGGGGTCGAAATTAGCTGTTACCACTCAAGAAAGAGATCTCGGAGTCATTGTGGCTAGTTCTGTAAAAACATCCACTCAATGTGCAGTGGCAGTCAAAAAAGTGAACAGAATGTTGGGAATCATTAAGAAAGGGATAAATAAGAAGACAGAAAATATATTACCTCTATATAAATCCATGGTACACCCACATCTTGAATACTGCGTGCAGATATGGTCGTCCCATCTGAAAAATGATATATTAGAAAAGGTTCAGAAAAGGGCAACAAAAATTATTGGGATATGGAACGGCTTCCATATGAGGAGCGATAAATAAGACTGGGACTTTTCAGCTTGGAAAAGAGATGACTAAGGGGGATATGATAGAGGTCTATGAAATCATGACTGGTGTGGAGAAAGTAAATAAGGAAGTGTTTACTCCTTCTCATAACACAAGAACTAGGGGTCACCAAATGAAATTAATAGGCAGCAGGTTTAAAACAAACAAAAGGAAGTATTTTTTTCACACAACGCACAGTCAACCCGTGGAACTCTTTGCCAGAGGATGTTGTGAGGGCCAAGACTATAACAGGGTTCAAAAAAGAACTAGATAAGTTCATGGGGGATAGGGCCATCAGTGACTATTAGCCAGGGTGGGCAGGGATGGTGTCCCTAGCCTCTGTTTGCCAGAAGCTGGGAATGGGTGACAGGGAATGGATCACTTGATGATTACCTGTTCTGTTCATTCCCTCTGGGGCACCTAGTTTCCACTCTTCTAGTTACATTTTGTCTCCAGTGCAGTTCCTGACAATAAACTCAGTGACCATATGGAAGTTCAGCATTCTTACATAAGATAATTTGAACCATGAGGTAGTAAAACTACAAAAATATTCTTTTAAAGAGGGCATTTGATATACAATTCATAGGTTTAACAATACATAGTTGTAGTCAAAGTTAGATATATTATTACTCCTGAGGGTATTCTGCACCAAAAAAATTAAAAATTCTGCACATGATATTTTAAAATTCTGTAAATTTTATTTGTCAAATAAATGTGGAGGCTTCACCATGACACTGGGGAGTACAAGCCACTGGCTGCAGAGGTGGGAGATCACTGTGCAGCTCCCCTCCGGCACACAGACTCAGCGGTGAGTCCGCTCAGCACCCAATCCTGACACAGCACAAGGACTGGGCCCGCCCCAGAAACATCCCAGCACCCTGCCCCTCTGTGCCAGGTGCATCAGGTGTGCACAGGCAGGCTCTGCAAGGCAGGATCCAAGTGGTTGGAGGGGCTTAATGTGTGGGGATCCAGGTATGGGTTGAGATGGTTCTGTGTGGGGCAATCTGGGTGCAGGCGGCTCAGTGGGGGATCTGGGAGTCAGGGGAGATTTAGATGCACAGGGGCTTGTTGGGGGATTCTGGGTGCAACAGTAATGGGACTCTGAAGGGGGGTCCAGATGATTGGGGCTCAGTGTGTGTGGGGGTCTGGGTGTGGGAGGCTCAGTGGGGGCTCCAGATGCTGGAGGAGTGGGGCTTAGTGGGGTCGGGATCCAAGTGCAGCTGGTTGGGGTTTGGTGGGATGAGGATCCGGGTGTGGGTGGTTTGTTGGGGTGGTCCAGGTGCAGGAGGGGGGGGTTCATCATGAGGGGGTTCTGAGTGTGGGGAGGGAAGGTGAGGTGGGAGGGTCAGGATATGAGGCGGGTCTAGATGCATGGGGGTTGGAGAGATGGGGGAGCAGCTCCCTGCACAGGGATCCCTCCCCCTGCAGCTGAGGCTCAGGAAGCAGGGGGAGGAGGAGTTTCAAGAGCTTCCTGCAGCTGGGGGAGAAATCTGGGGGTGGGTCTGACCTGACCGAGGATGCTGTGCAGGGTAGAGGAAGTCCCATCCTCCCCAGCTGTCGGGACTAGCAGCTGAGTCTAGTGCAAGGGTATGAGTCACCAGCCAGGTCTTCCCCAGTCCTGCCCCACAGTGATTTACCTCTCTGCTGGCTGCCCTGAGCACCTGAAACATACTGCTGGGGAGGTGGCATGACCGCTCTTGTGGCTTCCCTTTGCTTCCCTGTCAGAAAGTCATTTTTCTGCAGGGAAGCAAAGAAATCTGCGGGGGACATAAATTCTGCACATGCGCAGAATTTCCCCAGGAGTAGTATATTCCAGAACAAAAAAGAGAGTACAGTGGGAAGGAAAAATCAGGTTAAATGAAAATGTGTGCTAGTTTATGTAAGCCATTTTATGACATTCTATAGTACAAGAACAATCAATCAATCAAATTTACCTCTTTCATCATAACATGTAGCTCTTATATAGTGTTTTTAAATTTATAGAACTCAAAGTGCTTTACAAAGATAATATCAGCCCCACTTTACAGATAGGGGAAGCAGAGGCACAGCAAGATGAAGAAACTTGCCCAAGGTCAGCCAGCAGATCACTAGCAAAGCTAGGAATACAACTCTGATCTCCCACACCCCAGCCTTCATTGGCTCAGACTGCCTTCCATAATGCCAAAAGATGCCTCTTGAATTAAATGGCAACAAACTGAATAATTCAAAACATAATTGCAAATACTTTTTAACATAAAGTACAATTAAACTATGCCTCTTTCTGTCATAGAATAGTGAAGCAAATATCTCCGTATTAGACATTTATATGAAAAATAATATCTACAGTTACGCTAGCTGGGATGAAATTACAAGGGCTAGCAGTCTCTGTTTCTGGGCATAAAATGATCATAACTGGGAATAAGGAAGAAATCCCACCACCACTATGATTCAAGGGACAGTACTGGACAATTAGGTGTGTTACAGTAATTTTAGATAGCCCCTTCCTCCACCACCAAAGGAGTCCTTGCAGCGCTGTACAGCTTAGCATTGGCACCTGTTAAAGACATGATACAAAGCTATATGGACCATTGTTCTCTTCTTCTATGGTATGATTTCTGATGTTCTAATCCTAAAATCCTCTCTCAGTTGGTATAATTAACTCTTGGATCTTTCCTTTCCACCTCATCACAAGGATAGTGAGGGGTAGCCTGTGCCATTACCTCCCCCCTGCATGCTTTTTTTTCTAGCCAGTGCTCTCTATGCTGTTCTGAAAGGTGCCCTCTGACTAGGACTCTGAAGGAGGGAGGATATACAGTAAATACAAATCTGTCAGTGTATTTTTGTGAAGCGGTTAACTCTGGAATCTCATTATCTCCTTTTCTAACATTTTCTAGGCCCATGAGATCTGCTATTCCGTGTTGTGTCTCTTCTCTTATGTGGCTGCTGTTCGTGGGAAAGAGGTAGAAAACAAAAGCAAACCCCCGCGGCCAGTTTCCAGCTGATCACAATATTGGGAAATGCTTGCCCACTGGCACATTGGTGTGTTATACTCCCATTTCTGTTCCTGTTACTGGAGCTCACATTACTGACTCCAGTGAGAACTTGGTTATTTATGTATGATCCTGCAGGTCCTTCCCCTTAGAAAAAATTAAGACTTTCTTGTTCATTCTCCTGCTGAATTCATTCTTACTGGAGTTTTTACACCAGCTGTGCTTATCAGACAGTTCTGAGCATCAGCATCCAGCTATAACTGAGGATGGCTTGCTCTGGGCAATCCTTTGGAATTCCATTTCCAAGAAGACTAATGCATCTGGAGTTCAGTTGTTTTTGTTTCCAGTGGTACCTGTGTCACAAATTTCTTCACTTACAGCTGTAGGCCTCTGCTTTCAGATTCTTCAAAAAATATGCACAAAGAAAGCAGCTTGGTCCTGAATGGATCACCTGTTGTTTAACTGTGATAGTTTATATTATTTTCCTTCTGTGTTTTCACACTTTACCCACCAATTTTGAGTTCTTGCTATATGGCCCTTCAAATCTTTTCAGTAAAGATGAGCAATCTAGCTACCTTAAACTCCTTTGAAATAGCCTAAAATTAGATATGGTGCTTTAAGATTGAATGTTACATGTATAAAACTATGGAATTATTTCTTCTCTGGTGGACGAGAGATAGGCACCATGAAGGGGAGAAATTTGGAGACTGTGCTTTATGAAATCCCCTTCAAACTGGTATGCGTGTAACGTGTGTGATTTTCAAATGGGAAATTAGACCCACTCTGCTAACATCCCAAGAGTGCAGTTAATTAATATATGCATATCATGGTAGCTAGAACAGTTAATCTAAGTGTGTAGGAATAAGTAAAGAGAGGTAAAGAGAGAGAGCTATTGGCTGAAGCACATGGCAAACTCATGTAACATGTGGGATTATCACTACAATCTCCCTAAAGCACTGCTATTAGAGTCTGTGTACACTGGTTCTGTAGAAAACCTGCAGAAATCCACAGGATTATGCGAAGTGCATTGTGGGGATTCAACTTTTTGTGATGATGGTACTGTAAATGCTGGTTCCAGATTTTGTTTTTTTAACTACTGCTTCTGTCAAACTGTACATGTATATCTCAGAGTTTCGCAAATACTGTGTAATGAAGCACCCTCAGTTAAAGTATCCATCTCGCACCTTATTTTAAGTAGGCTGAGAATGGATGTTTGAACACTGTTTGTTTTTTATGAACTGTACTTGACTCTACTGGGGCGGGGGGAGGCCCCTGAGATGCTGGAAGGAGAGAGGATCTAGAGAAAATAATATTAAATGTAAAATATCTAATGGAGTGCTCTAACACAAGCTGGAGTCTTGTCTGATTTGACATAGGCTTCTGAGTAATTGAACCCAGAAATAATCCTGTTTGGCTTAGTCAGTCAGGGTATTTACCATTTTGAGTGGAATGCACGAGGAATGGGTGGAGAAATGGTGTAAATATTCTAGTGTCTATTTATAGAAGAATGTACAGCTGTCTGAATGTGAAAATAAACTATCATTTAACCATGGATGGCTTTTATCCTCCAGTGTTTCTTCCCATTCGTCTATTTGACTCTGAAATGTAATTGTCTATATAAATAATACATAATATGCATATATAAAATAAATTCCATTCTTGAAATAGTGGAAATACTATGTTCTCAAACATGAGACAATGTTAATGTGTGTGGCATTCCAAGTTATTTTTAATGGTAACTATCTTCTAAAAGTTTTTTTTAATGGTGTAAAATCAAAGACATTTTGTCTCCTCCAAGAAAGATTTTAAAGAATATTAATGGTGAACACTGAGGTACAACTAAAAGCGCATTTTCTTCATTCATTGCCATGACCAGGGGTTCTTTTAGGCATAGAAATAAAACCAGGGTTTACAGGATTATGTCTTATCCTTCCCTCAATAAAAAAAGCAGAAATTAACAAACCTTGAGCCTATTGTCCTGACCACTTTGCATTTATATGGTATCCTCTTCCCTCTCCTTTTGTCTGTTTTTCACCAATTTAGATTGTAAACTCTTCAGAGCAAGATTTGTACAATGGTAATCTTAATGGTTCTCTGTGTGCTAATTATCCTCCATTTAAGTATGAAATATTCCAGAATTGAATAAACAGAGTGAATTTACCTCAGCCTAGAAGAGATGTTCCCTTCAGAGCAGTGCTGGGGTTCTATTGAAGGAGCAGTGGAGAATATTTATTGGCAATCTGTCCTGGAGAAACTAGGGATTGTAAATTCCATTCTGCACATAGTTCTTACATGAAACCGAAGTTTGAAGTGAAGCTTGAAAGGGCCTGTAACCTAACCTGCCCTGCTCCTTTTGAATAATCAGTCTTTTTAAAAGGAGGGCTGGATAAGTATGGTTCTGCAAAGGCATTACAGATGTAAACATTGTTTATATGTGAGCTATTAATATCAGGTATTGCTTCTGAAGAACTGTATTCTTGGGGGGTTGACCATTAGTAACAAACCAGTAAGGTGGGCTGAATAATATTTAATTAAATAAAAACTGGAGTACTCTTCAGAAAAAAGTATCTGACTTGGTTTCTAATTGGAGGCAGTAATGCTGACTAAGGGAGTGAATTGAACTCATGTATGCTGAAGAAATTGGCTTGAATCTGGTGGAGTCAATCCTAATGCCCTCTTGCACTGCCTCATTGTTGTACGTCTCAGTACAGAGCATGATCTATTTATGTAGTGTAGCTGTGTTGGTCACAGGATATTAGAGACACAAGGTGGGTGAGGTAATATCTTTTATTGGATCAACTTCTGTTGGTGAGAGAGACAAGCATTCGAGCCAACCAGACCTGGAGAAGAGCTCTGTGTGGCTCGAAAGCTTGTCTCTCACCAACAGAAGTTGGTCCAATAAAAGATACTACCTCGTCCACCTTGTCTCTCCATGATCTATTCAGACAGTCTGACCAAAGATTGGTTTCCCAAGCACCTATTCCTGAAGATAGTTAACAGCTTTGGAGACTTTTTCTAAAAGGCTTTATCCTATCCAGATAACAGTGTATTACTCTTTTGATACCTAATCTATGCAGCTAGCTTCCTCAGGTAAGTTGTGAATCTTTGGGAAGAAAACTGGAAGATTAATGGACTGATAAGAGGTCGAATTAGAAGCCACCAGAAAGACATTTATAATGTACAGTATGACCTTAAACTTATGGAGTACTGGGAAAGGTGGGTCAGATTTAAGCATCTAACTCTTGCTCACCATCTTAGACAGTGTAAGGGCTATTAGGGGCTGGTTTACATTAGAGAATAATAAACTCAGGACCAAGGCAAGATGCTGTTGATAGCTCTGACCTGGCCTTGACAGTTTTGGTTCTCTGACTTTCTAGAACTAACATCAGAACTACACGTCTTGCTTCCTGGTCTTTGAAATCTTTTGTCTCAGGGTCAGGACAAGATTCTCCACCTGGATCCAAAATGTCTCAGGTTAACAGCTAGATCAAGTGTTTTGCTGAGGTCCAAAAGCAGGAAGCTTCAAACTAGGGAAACTTGCTTAATGAAGTGGAAGTGTGTCTCCACCTGGGAAGTTCAGAAAGAGGTAGAGCCTACATAGTCCAAAGTCAAAACAGTAGTGGACTCTCTACTATGCTTAATGCTGTTAAATCTGTGTCAGAGCTCAGCCCACCTAGCTGCAATTTCAGCTTTCCACCTCCCATAGCATTGATCATGTATCTTCACTTTCCCTACAGTGAGTTTCTTCATATCAGCTTGGTGTGTTAATGAGATTCAGGCCCTGAAACGGGTGGTCTTGTGTTCTCACCCCAAACTCCTATCAATGTGGTTTCTAGTTTCAAGCTCAATAAAGTCATTAAGCTGCTTCTATTTTCCTCCAAACTTCATTCACATCTAGATTTGGTTGCATATATGGTTAAGACCAGGCATCAGTCCATCTCAACACACTATTTAAGTGTGTGTGTGTGTACATACGTATACGTATATATACACTTGAATACTGTGACTTCGTAGGTGTTCAGCCAACTGTGGGGATTACAGCATGTTCAGCTGTGGGTAAAGCAGCCTCCACTACATGCCTCAGCAATGTTTCCATCATTGAGATGTACAGAGCAGCTGCTTGGATGTCTATTATACAGCATTATTCTCTGAGTGTGGTCTCTAGATCATGCCAGATTTGTGAGTGCAGTTTTACAGTCATTTTCACCTTTTGAAGGTCTCTACTGCTGGTTCATCTCACAAGACAAGCAATCAATATAGACATTCCTTAGTGGGGAAAAAGGTTACTATAGATTGCACATACCTCTCACCTTTTCCACTCTGTTTAATTTTTGATTAAGGATTACTCAGTGATAAGAGCTCAAGGATTGTAGGGGCCCCTTCCCCTTATGCCCTTGGAAATCAGCTCAAGCCTTTCTGATTTTAAATAACTTGCAGTAACAGTGCAATACCGCTAAGTCTGGCTGAGAGATCTATTTTCTGTTATATAAATATTCATACAAGCTTTTTACCACTAAGAGGGGCCTGTGCCACATAATGTCCAAGTGTTTCAAGGTGGCTGAGATAATATCTTTTGTTGCAGCAACTTCAGTTGGTGAAAGAGACAAGTTTATGAGCTACACAGAGCTCTTCAAGTATTTCAATCTAATTAATATTCATATTGAACTGTCCAAAGAATTGTCTCTGTTCTTTGCTTTCCTGGATTTGCCTGTTTTGGTTTACTGCTTTTTTTGCCTCCCTGTTGTTGTTCCTTGTCTTGTTATTGCGGAAGTCTTTTGCAAAATGACGACCAAAGCATGCTCTGAAAACACTTAGGCTGGGGATTAGTTTTATCTCATCCAGTCGGTTTTCTAGAAGTGGTGGTTCTTGGCCAAGATTCTTTGATCTCTGGTCCTCACAAGCTTTGTCCTGGACCTTGTTGGTTGCCTGTGGGTTGCGAATAAGGGATTGCTCCTTAAAGACCACATCTTAAAATATCTGAAGGCCTTAAATACTAAGACCTGGGAGCCTGTGACAGGTATGGAACAGTGATATGCTGTGTTCTTTTCAGTTTTCCCTGGAAAGAGTGTGGGCTCTCGTATCTTGTACAAGTTGCCACTTTTTAAAATTTCCTAGAGATTTTCATGGTGTGTGTGTTATAAAGTTATCCTTTATAACTCAAGTTTGTCTGTAAAGCAAGTTTAAGGGTTATCTCTTAGCCCCACTGCTGTATATGGGATTTTCACTCCATATAATAGTCAATGACCATACAAGGGGTGTGATGGGTTCGGTCACAGAGACCCCCTTGGGACGGTCACCTGATGTGCTGAAATTAGTATTGAGCCTGTTTTCCCTGCCAGCTTGGGACTTCCAGAATCCTGTCTTGTTGAGCCAGACACGCTAGCCAATTGCAGACCTAGGGTCTGGTCCACACCTCCAAAGCTGCAGACTTTAACAAAAAACTGCTCAGCAGGTTTCCTATCTCCGGCACCCAGACACCCAGCTCCCAATGGGATCCAAACCCCAAATAAATCTGTTTTACTCTGTATAAAGCTTATACAGGGTAAACTTATAAATTGTCTGCCCTCTATACATTGATAGCACTGATAGAGAGAGATGCAGAGTTGTTTGCTCCCCCAGGTATTAATCACTTAATCTGGGTTAATTAATAAACAAAAGTGATTTTATTAAGTATAAAAAGTAGGATTCAAGTGGTTTCAAGTAATAACGGACAGAACAAAGTAAGTCACAGAGCGAAATAAAGCAAAAACACGCAAGTCTAAGCCTAATACATTAAGAAACTGATTACAGATAATACCTCACCCTCAGAGATGTTCCAATAAGCTTCTTTCACAGACCTGACTCCTTCCTAGTCTGGGCCCAATCCTTTCCCCGGTACAGTCCCTGTTAGTTCCAACAGACATCCTAGGTGAAAAACAAGGGCTTTCTTATGACTGCACCTCCTTTGTTCTGTTCCACCCCCTTTTATAGCTTTGGCACAAGGCGGGAATCTTCTGTCTCTCTGGGTCCCACCCCTCCTTCTAAATGGAAAAGTACCAGATTTAAGATGGATTCCAGTATCAGGAGACATGATCACATGTCCTGTGAGACCCCAGCGTCCATTCTTCCTGGGCTGGCCCACACATACATAGGAAGGTTTTTAAGTAAGCAGAGCCATTTACAACCAATTGTCCTAGCCAATGGGAGCCATCAAGATTAGATTTGAGTAGTTTTAGGTGCAGTTAAGGATATAAGACTCTCCCTCCAGTCTTTAGTCATCTTAAAATGACATCTGAATATAGAACTGGCAGAACCAGCTCTGCAACATACATGGGACAGTGCTTGTGTATGCAGTGCACAGACACCTACATGGGAATGGACATTTGCAACACATCTGGAAGAACAACAGTTACAGAAAGGTTGGTAACTGTTTCTTCACTCTAGGGCGGGGAAGGGAAAAGGAACTGAATGAAGACTTATCTGGACAAACAGTCAGTGCCTGGCAGCTTGGGGTGTAAATCTACCTTGCACTAGCATGCCATGCACTATCTGTCCATGAACCCTGCTACCCTGCACTGAAAGTTCTCTCGTGGACTTTGATCTACACTGCTTTGAAACAGGAGAAGATCAAAGTGCACTAGAGCACTTTCAATGAAGGGCAGCATGGTCCACACAGACAGTTAGGGCATAAAATATTAGGGTTGGAAGGGACCTCAGGAGGTCATCTAGTCCAACCCCCTGCTCAAAGCAGGACCAATCCCCAACTCAATCATCCCAGCCAGGGCTTTGTCAGGCCTGACTTTAAAAACCTCTAAGGAAGGAGATTCCACCACCTCCTTAGGTAACTCATTCCAGTACTTCACCATGCTCCTAATGAAAAAGTTTTTCCTATCATCCAACCTAGACCTCCCCCACTGCAACTTGAGACCATTACTCCTTGTCCTGTCCTCTTCTACCACTGAGAACAGTCTAGATCCATCCTCTTTGGAACCCCCTTTCACGTAGTTGAAAGCAGCTATCAAATTCCCCCCCCCCCATTCTTCTGCAGACTAAATAATCCCAGGCCCCTCAGTCTCCCCTCATAAATCATGTGTTCCAGTGCCCTAATCATGTTTTCCAATTTTTTCACATCCTTGTAGTGTGGGGCCCCAAACTGGTCACAGTACTCCAGATGAGGCCTCACCAATGTCGAATAGAGGAGAACAATCACATCCCTCGATCTGCTGGCAATGCCTCTACTTATACATCCCAAAATGCCATTGGCCTTCTTGGCAACAAGGGCACACTGTTGACTCATATCCAGCTTCTCGTCCACTGTAACCCCTAGGTCCTTTTCTGCAGAACTGCTGCCTAGCTGCTTAGTTCCTAGTCTGTAGCAGTGCATGGGATTCTTCTGTCCTAAGTGCAGGACTCTGCACTTGTCCTTGTTGAACCTCATCAGATTTCTTTTGGCCCAATCCTCTATTTTGCCTAGGTCCCTCTGTATCCTATCCCTACTCTCCAGCATATCTAGCATGGCAAGCTAGTTCAAGGTAGTGCAAAGAAGCTTGGGGTGTAAATCTATCTGCCCATCCAGACAAGCCCCGAGGATGGTGCAAATTACAGAGGCAAGTGTGAATCTACTGTAAATAGTATGCACATTTGTGGTTTATGTAAATAGTGTATATTTGGAGACACCCTATTTAGAGCCATCTCTGACACCAGGAAATGCTGTGTACAATGTCATGTTGAGTTCCTTGGAAACATACACACAGTAATTCACATTGCTCCTCTGCTGTCACTCTGATGATGTAACAAAATGTGCCTCGTTTGTGTTTTTGTGGCTTTCCATGCCTCAGTGAAGACTGTTTAAAAAATAAATTCCAGTTGGCAACAATGAGAAGAGAACGGATGGTCTTCTGGTTAAAGTAAAGAATTGAAGGGAATGGAATCTACAATTCTCTACTCTCAGTGATGGGATTTGCCCTTAGCTGGGACATGATTTTCAGCATTCAGCCCCCCATGTATGTATGTATTATGATTGTCTTTAATCACATGATCACATACTCTTTCCCGCCCCTCCCCCCAAAGGACCTCCACCTTATTCAATGCACAGGAAAGACCTGCTCTGAGGATAAATGAGGATTGTGTACTAAAGGAGGCGGCTGTTGTGCAGTACCCCTGTCTCATTTTGTAGTAGAAATTGGAATATATGTATCACATTAGACGGGGCTTCAGGTTGAGAAAGGAAGGATTAATGATTTTTAGGCAATTGAATCTTGCCTTGGAGTACTGAACTCTATTCCTGCCTTTGCCACAGAGCTTCTATGTGATACTGGGCAAATCACGTAAACCAAAGAAGTTGCTAACTGTGTGTTCATTTTCTGAGTGCCCACCTTGAAACCCTGCAGCCTGATTTGCAGAAGTACTAAATATTCACAGCTGCAAGTGAAGTCAATCGCAGTTGTGCTTGAATATATTAAGTGCTATGAATGCTAAGTACTCTTAAAAATCATGTCCTAGGCCCCTCAAATCAGGCACCCAAAATTAGTGGATCCTTTTGACTTTAAACTTTCTCTGTGTCAGCTGCCCATCGGTAAAATAGGGATAGTACCACCACCCCATCTCACAGGGTTTTATAAAGATTAATTAATGTAATTAATGCTTGTGCAGAAGCACTCAGATCCTATAGAAAAGCCCAGGAAGAAATTAATAATTCTGTCTTCAGAGCAGGATTTGAATAGCATGCAGTAAATAAGGCCTTTGGTCACATATTGGACAATGCCAATAAAACAAAACATTGAAAAGCCACTCATTAATTGAACATCTATCTTGTGGACTGAATGAGGCATGTGATCATGTAATTAAAGACTATACCATAAATTCTCAAGGGGGCTCTTCCTACCTTGATAATGATTTTTAAATAGTTTTGTGTGTTTAATTTCCTAGCTTTTTAAAAAAGCAAACTGAAAAAACAAATGTCATATGTGGTGGTATACTGACACCCACATGGTTCATCAGCAGGAGTGGAACCTTTAGATCCATCACACAGACCTTTGTCATGAATGAAGTAACTGATATAGATCTTCACTAGGGGGAGATGAGATGCACACTTCACCAGTGAGTTTTTCACATATTTCCTGACAGCAGAGGAATGATGAGATTCAGGAATTTTGGATTCCATTCCAGACTCTGAAGAGGAGTGTGGCGTGCTCTAGTAGGCAGACTCTTATCCATTTTCCCGAGGCTTGATCCCTTCTGCCCCATCCCCTCCAACCTGTCCCAGTCCTGTCTCTTCCCCCACTCCAATTCTCTTTGCCTATCTAGTCTCAGTCTTCACTCCCCAGGCATTCAGGCACTCCAGACTCTGCATCCCACCCAAACTCCTTATGCTCAGTCTCCTTGCCCTGCCAGTCACAGTTCTTCCCTCCTCACTCCTTGTCCAGTTTTGTCTTTCCCCACCTCGCTACTGGCTACCAGTCCAAGTTTCCCTCCTTTGGCTCCTTGTTCAATCTGTCTCCCCGTCTCCTTGTCCCAGTCTCATTTCTCTCCCCACATCCCAACTCCTTGCCAGATCTCTCTCTCTCTCTTCATTTCCCTGCCCCTGTTCTCCCCCCCTCCATTGGTTCCTAGTCTCCTTAGCCAGCGAGTCCCAGTCTCTGCCCAGTTCCTCACTTGACCTCAGTGTTCTTTTCCCAATCAGTCACAGTTCCCCCCACAAATCCCAGTCAGTTTCTCTCCCCCACCTCTTCAATCCCAGTCTCACTACACTCCTCCCAATCTACTTCTCCTCCCCTCCCCCCCACTATTCTCATTCCTTCTACATTCACATCAGATAGTTTACTCTTCCATGCTGCCTGGGTCCCAGTAATGGGATGTGGGGGAGTGTCAAAGGAGAGAGAGAGACCCTGCTCTTATTTCTGGTGCCAGCTCCACTCCACTCCACCTGAGGAAAGCTAGGAAGAAGCAGTCTCTACAGCAAAACTCCTTGTGAGCCGGTTAGCCCAGGGATGGAGCATGCTCGGGTGCTCTGGGAATGACACATGAGCAGTCTAGTCAGCACTGGGAACTATGAGAGGTTCACACATGTTCAACAAAGATGGACTCTGGAGATTTTTAATGTTAAGATCTAGCTTATCTGAGTGTGTATAAACTGCAATTTTTCATAGACTTCTAAATTGTCCAAATGTGGATGGATTTTCACATCCCTGGTGCAAAGGTCACCTCTCCCCCTGTGCCAAATTTCAAGTCCCTGTTCCAAAGCAGGAAGTGCTAGAACTGTTATAAGAAAAGGTCTCAAGAATTTTTTAAGATCGGGCAAAACATATTTTTCCCTAGCCTCATTCTCAGAACTGAACCATTTTGGCTGAAATGTAAAATATATAAGCTGGAGACAGATGAAAGCCTTCAATTTTTTAAAAAAGTCTGTGATTTATGTTAGTAATTCAAATTTTATTGATCGTGCTTGTCCTGGAAAAGAGTATGGATTACTGGACAATGACTAGGTTATGATATCAACTATCAAGCAAGTGCAACCTGAATGAGGGATGAAATTCTTCCTATTCACACCCCTACTCCATATTTTTCACTTCTCCATGTAAGACTTCCAGGAAAACAGGAGAAACTAGACTTGATATTCTTAATATTTCTAAGCTAAAAAGTAAACTAAAACAAAAAAAAGGTTTCAAGCCTTCTTTATCCATTGTAAACAAGGGTAACACTTCCCCACCCCCTTTCTTTAACTCCCTGTAAACTTTCCTACCCGCTGATGTTTCATAGTTACTGGATTAGCCTCCCTACTCTGGGGTTATCTTTCTGCCATGAGGGGGTCAGAATGGGGAAAGCACAGGACAGTCCACGTGGAAGTGAAAGAGAATCCTAAAAGCAGAAGATATGAGTACCATTACATATTTGTGGACGTTGAGGCCTATCCTAGAAGAACTGTTGTAATTGAAGATAATAGATAGTACCTTGGTTCTTTCACTGTGACAGTTCTTGAAGAGGGCTGAATGATGTGCAGTCAGTGTACAAATGAATGCTGAGTGATGCAGCATACCATCTACAATTTTGCAATCTTACTCCCTTACTTACATCCATGGAATCTCACTGAAGGTAGTAGGGTGGCACAGGTGTAACTGGGGCCAGTAGAGAATTGGTCACTATCAGTGTATTTATAATGGAAGTATAATAGGATTTGAAGTGAATCAAATTTTAAAATAGTGTCATCCTTTATGGCAAAAAGGCATGATAGGACAGAAATCATTGTACAATTAATTTAATGCTGGATAGTATTTCCACGCACAACCCCTAATATTGTCTTCCAACATTTCAAAATTATTTTCTTTTGTTTATATTTCACAACAGCACTTCAATAAAGAATGATATACCAAAAAACCCCTCAGTCTTCTGATTTACAAGTGTAATTGAGCTCATGGCTTGCTGGCTGGTTATCTGTGATTTTAGGACACTGTTTATTGCCAACATCTACACCTGTCACCAAAAGCAGGCGCTGGATGTTGTCTTCTCTAAATCAGGAGCTAATGGATGATGTTGGTCTTTACTTTCTCTCAACCTTTCACCAGTTCATGCTGTTTCAGTATACTCTGCTGATGTAGAACTCTGTAAGCCCTGATTAGACACAAGTGAGGACATCTCAATGACAGCTTTCGTTCCCCTAAAATAGGGGTCTGTGACTGGAAAAGCACTTCACAGATATCAGTGAGGTTATTTCTAATCCAAACTGGACCCTCCCGCTGGAATTCACTAGGGATTGTGTCATTTGCAGAAGAGATAGACGTGTTTTATTTCAGGGTCTGGAACTCCTACTTTAAGACAGTATGTAACTGACATTTTCTCCCTCTCCTGAATATATTTGTGGCTTTTATTTCTTGTTTGGAAGAAACACTGTAGTATAAAATAGTTTAAAGGACATTGTAAATTAATTTGCTATTTTCCAGTTGTCTTTTTTTATTTGAATGGATGAAATGAATGTTATACAATAAATTTAAAAAACAAACAAGCAAACAACCTATCCTCCCCCTATACTTAGTGTTCTCTGAGGTGATCTGACTCATTCCACGGGCGTGTCCACCACAGGGTCTGGAATTTATCTTCCTAGATATCCTGAGGAAACAACCTAAACAACTACAATACCACCTTCCCATAGGGAATAGGGCCTGCAGGCAATGCATGCTGGGATTAATTTAACCACCTACTATGTCAGTACTATGTACTAATTAATTATGCATTTCCATAAAGTATAATTTAGAAGGTAAGCTATCCAAATAATTACCAATCAATAAAGACATTTTGCAAACATTTTCTGAGATCCAGAGGATCTGCTCGTGCCAGATTGGGTACTCTGTCTCATTGTTAAACTCCTTTCAGATACTTTTGGTCAAATCTGTGCTTATTTTCATTTGAATGTCACCAATGACAATCACGGAGCTTTTGCTGGTGTAATTTAGGGCAGAAAGATGGGGGTGGAGGGTAGACCTTCGGCTAGTATAAATCATCGTGGCTCTACCAAAGTCAAAGGAGCTACTCTGATTTATACCAATGGAGAATCTCACCCTGAACGAAGCACTTAATCCATAAAGGGAGGTCACTTGAGGAGATCAGAAGAGAGACTAAGCAAAAAGTAAAGGAATTTAAAACTATTTTGAACAGGCATGTAATTTTATTCCTGTAACTTTGTTTCCTGCGTGCAGCAATATCACCTGGTACTGGGAAGATCTTGCAAACTTATCTGTGTCAGGCTGGTGAATACTTGGACATTGAAAACTTAGGACTTAGCTATAGTAGGGATATTTGTATCAGCATAGCTGTGCTAGGGCAAACTCCCTGTGTAGATATGCTACTCCAATATGATATGGGACTTGCACTGGTGTAGTTTACCCTGTATTTAAACTGGGTTAAGCCACACAAGTGCATCGAATCTGGGGGCTTGCACCAGTGTAGCTACATTGATTAAAAAATACTCCCAGTGCAAACCGGCCCTTAGATGAGTCAAGGAACAATTACATATGTAACAGGAAGGGATGTTGGTGTTTGAGTAAATAACCCCCTTCCCTTTGAGGCAGCCCTACTCCATTACCCCAGCATGGTTCTGTGGGGCACTGTGCTGTCTTTTGGATGAGATGTAAATTTGAAGTCCTGATTATTTGTTGCCATTCAAAATTTTATGGAACTTTTTCCAAGACTTGATGTTATCTGTGGTGTCCTGGCCAAATTTCATCACTAATGACAACATTCCACCTCCTTAAATTTGCACTGCAGTTGACAACTGTGCTTCTTTGTCCTTCCTGTTGTATGGTGTTGTGCACACTTAAACACCTTCTGTGTTCCACCAATGGCAGGCGAAAGGATTTATTAGTTTATATTAGTAAAATATTTTTTGAGCCTGAGGGAATTTTTTTTCTTCTTTAGCTCAGGATAACTTAGCTCAGTTACAGTATTTCTCCCCTTTAGTTTATGGGAAGGATTAATTAGCAGTGGCCTTTGAATTAGAAAGCAGCCCTGTCCAGTGTAGGTCATGATATTTCTCTGTGATTTATATTTACTGCACTGTTAGAACATAAGTGATGTTTCCAGCAGGGACTGTCAAACAATCAGTTCACACATAACCTGGGACTATTTCTGCTACATAAGCAAAGTGGGCTAAAACTAGAACAGGAATTGAATCAAATCCAGGATGCTTACCTTATTCCTCAATGCTATCGCCACAAGATACTATTTCAGACTTTGAGGACCAGGAAAAGCTGAACCCTTCCACAAATGCCCTACAGGAATTGGTTCTAATGAAAAAGAAAAATAATTTTCTCTATTACCATGATGTACCTGTCCTACTTTTATGCTGAAAAGATCACCTTGCATCATCTTTCAGATGCACTGTACCAGAACATATATTTATTTTGTTGTTGTATTGGGTGCCATACTTTACACTAGCAGATGTGTTCATCCACAGATGAGGTAAATATCCAATTTACAAGGACAAGGAATTTTTCTTAATGACTGCACACGCAGTAGTTTACTATAATTTTTTCTTTATAGAAAATTAAATGCAAACACCTACATTAGTACAACAAAATATGAAGATTTGATATAAAAGTCTAGGTTCTGACAACCTTACCTTGGCCATTGTGCGTAGACTGCATGTATTGAGGTATATATTTAACCGCATAAAGAATTATCAAAAAAGTGTATGTAATATGGGTTAATTCCTTTTGAAGTGGGAACCTGACCTTTAAATTCTTGAGTACTCTATCCTGTCTAGTTTTAAATGACAAAAGCAATATTAAGACTTCCTTGTTAGGAAATTTATTCCTGATACCTATATATTTTCTTTGCTCAATAATAGAGGACATGGTGTAAGACAAATTTCTTCATTCATTTTTCTTTTTTTGAACTTAGACTGAGGGTACTTATCGGTAAGTGGGGATGAGGTGAATTTTACCATTTGTTTAGTATATGCACACAGATATATCATGAGGTGATCCGATGGAAACTTAGGGCTTGTCTACACTGGCACTTTACAGCGCTGCAACTTTGTCGCTCAGGGTTGCGAAAAAACACTCCTCCTGAGCGCTGCAAGTTTCAGCGCTGTAAAGTGCCAGTGAAGGCAGTGCACAGGCACTGGGAGCCGTGCTCCCAGCACTGGGAGCTATTCCCCGCGTAGGGTTGGGTTTTAGAGCGCTGGGAGACAGGTCTCCCAGAGCTTTGCCATGGCTACACAAGACACATTAAAGCGCTGCCGCAGCCAGCACTTTAACATTGCTAGTGAAGACATGCCCTTATTCTCATTACTTCTAGTTATAATACTGTGGATAATCCTAAACAATTCCTGCCCCTTCTTAGTGTTTAATAATGCTTTGCCCTTCTCTAGCCTCATTTGTCTAAGAATCTCAAAGCATTTACAAACATTAATTTAGCCTCAAAAAGCCCCTGTGAGTTGAGTATTTACTGGTGAGGAAATAGAGGCACTTAAGGTCTGATCCTGCACTCACTGAAGTAAATGGTGGCATTCCTATTGACTTCAATAGGATGGAGCCCTGAGCATGTCTGTGGCAGAGACAAGAACACATTTTTTTTTTTTTACTCTCTCTTTTGCCTCAACCACAAGAGCATCTTTACATCCTTCAAATGCCAGTACACACTTACATCTCTTAATCTCTTCGTTATTTTAATATTTGCTCTTTTCAGGGAAATTGTGAAGTGTAGAGGATGGCTTCCTCCCTCCCTCCTCCTCCTGCTTCATACTTACCTGGGACATAGTGCTTTAGTTGCTAATACTGTAAACTAATCATTTATATTTAAGGTGCCCACCAATGCTTGTACACAGAGGACCAAATATCCATTATTGTTATAAAAAGGACCAATTTTTCTTTAGATGGTGTTTATTCCACTCAGGACTGTTTGGGACTAATGTACTGTTGGTTCCAAGCAGTAACTCATATGACCTATAATTATTCTGAAGAATCAGTTAGGGGGATCACTGCAGGGAAGCAATTATTCTCTTGGCAACATAAGTTTGCCCCCTCAGTAAAAAGTTTATATATTCCAAAGTAAATGTCTTTCATGCTGCTTAGCTAAGTTCATTTGCTACTGCCTGCAATATGACAGGTTTCAGAGTAACAGCCGTGTTAGTCTGTATTCGCAAAAAGAAAAGGAGTACTTGTGGCACCTTAGAGACTAACCAATTTATTAGAGCATAAGCTTTCGTGAGCTACAGCTCACTTCATCAGATGCATATCGTGGAAACTGCAGCAGACTTTATATATACACAGAGAATATGAACCAATACCTCCTCCCACCCCACTGTCCTGCTGGTAATAGCTTATCTAAAGTGATCATCAGGTGGGCCATTTCCAGCACAAATCCAGGTTTTCTCACCCTCCACCCCCCCACACAAATTCACTCTCCTGCTGGTGATAGCCCATCCAAAGTGACAACTCTTTACACAATGTGCATGACAATCAAGTTGGGCTATTTCCTGCACAAATCCAGGTTTTCTCACATCCCCCCCACCCCCATACACACACAAACTCACTCTCCTGCTGGTAATAGCTCATCCAAACTGACCACTCTTCAAGTTTAAATCCAAGTTAAACCAGAACATCTGGGGGGTGGGGGATAGGAAAAAACAAGAGGAAACAGGCTACCTTGCATAATGACTTAGCCACTCCAAGTCTCTATTTAAGCCTAAATTAATAGTATCCAATTTGCAAATGAATTCCAATTCAGCAGTTTCTCGCTGGAGTCTGGATTTGAAGTTTTTTTGTTTTAAGATAGCGACCTTCATGTCTGTGATTGCGTGACCAGAGAGATTGAAGTGTTCTCCGACTGGTTTATGAATGTTATAATTCTTGACATCTGATTTGTGTCCATTTATTCCTACCTGCATGCCTCCAGCTTTCACCCTGACCACACCACACGATCCATCGTCTACAGCCAAGCTCTGCGATACAACCGCATTTGCTCCAACCCCTCAGACAGAGACAAACACCTACAAGATCTCTGTCAAGCTTTCTTACAACTACAATACCCACCTGCAGAAGTAAAGAAACAGATTGATAGAGCCAGAAGAGTTCCCAGAAGTTACCTACTACAGGACAGGCCTAACAAAGAAAATAACAGAATGCCACTAGCCGTCACCTTCAGCCCCCAACTAAAACCCCTCCAACGCATTATTAAGGATCTACAACCTATCCTAAAGGATGACCCAACACTCTCACAAATCTTGGGAGACAGGCCAGTCCTTGCCTACAGGCAGCCCCGCAACCTGAAGCAAATACTCACCAACAACCACATACCACACAACAGAACCACTAACCCAGGAACTTATCCTTGCAACAAAGCCCGTTGCCAATTGTGCCCACATATCTATTCAGGGAACACCATCACAGGGCCTAATAACATCAGCCACGCTATCAGAGGCTCGTTCACCTGCACATCCACCAATGTGATATATGCCATCATGTGCCAGCAATGCCCCTCTGCCATGTACATTGGTCAAACTGGACAGTCTCTACGTAAAAGAATAAATGGACACAAATCAGATGTCAAGAATTATAACATTCATAAACCAGTCGGAGAACACTTCAATCTCTCTGGTCACGCAATCACAGACATGAAGGTCGCTATGTTAAAACAAAAAAACTTCAAATCCAGACTCCAGCGAGAAACTGCTGAATTGGAATTCATTTGCAAATTGGATACTATTAATTTAGGCTTAAATAGAGACTTGGAGTGGCTAAGTCATTATGCAAGGTAGCCTGTTTCCTCTTGTTTTTTCCTACCCCCCCCCCACAGATGTTCTGGTTTAACTTGGATTTAAACTTGAAGAGTGGTCAGTTTGGATGAGCTATTACCAGCAGGAGAGTGAGTTTGTGTGTGTATGGGGGTAGGGGGGGATGTGAGAAAACCTGGATTTGTGCAGGAAATAGCCCAACTTGATTGTCATGCACATTGTGTAAAGAGTTGTCACTTTGGATGGGCTATCACCAGCAGGAGAGTGAATTTGTGTGGGGGGGTGGATGGTGAGAAAACCTGGATTTGTGCTGGAAATGGCCCACCTGATGATCACTTTAGATAAGCTATTACCAGCAGGACAGTGGGGTGGGAGGAGGTATTGGTTCATATTCTCTGTGTATATATAAAGTCTGCTGCAGTTTCCACGATACGCATCTGATGAAGTGAGCTGTAGCTCACGAAAGCTTATGCTCTAATAAATTGGTTAGTCTCTAAGGTGCCACAAGTACTCCTTTTCTGCCTGCAATATGTTGATTCTCCTAGAGGACCTTAGTTTATCCATCTCATCTTCCCGGTAGCAGTGCTAATGTGTCCAACTGGATGCAGTGCTGAAAGCCTCCTTATGTATATTATAGCTAATACTAAGAAAAGGGTACTTATGTCACTTCTGCCTAAAATATTTGGAAGCTCTTTTTACCTGGACAGTTTTCTCCTTTAGGTTCTCTTTTATTGAGTAATATTACTGTAAGGGTTCTGAATACAATGACAAACTCATCTTAATAAGGGACTGTATTATCTGACGTGTTTGTACAGCATGTAACACAAAGGGGCCATGGTGGGAGTGTGCACATCCTAAGACATTTTTAATTAGTTGCAATGTAACTCTGGTCACACCATCAGAAACTAATCAGTTATGAGTAAGTAACAAAAAGAGGCTAGGTTTCAGAGTAACAGCCATGTTAGTCTGTATTCGCAAAAAGAAAAGGAGTACTTGTGGCACCTTAGAGACTAAGCAATTTATTTGAGCATAAGCTTTCGTGAGCTACAGCTCACTTCATGCTGTAGCTCACAAAAGCTTATGCTCAAATAAATTGGTTAGTCTCTAAGGTGCCAAAAGTACTCCTTTTCTTTTTGCAAAAAGAGGCTAAGGTGTCAATTCATGGCCTCAGAGTAGTAGTCAGGGAGCCTTAATTTCTTTGTCAATTGTACACCAGCCTAAAATATGTCAAGGGTTCAACACAAAGAGAAGCTCTTAGGAGAAGCCATAAAGAACCCATCTTTTCTCTCTAGTACAACACTGAAGGTTTAACTAGGATGAAACCCTAAAACAGCAGCATTTGTCTTACCACTCCACCTCACCTCAGCTTTCCAGGACGGCTGCAGGTGTCAGCATTTCAGTGTGATTTTCAGGATTTAGACACAGGAAGAGGATTCCCTCCAGCTATTATTTTCTTAGTTCTGTAGTACGGCAGAGATTGGATAGGAACTCATTACGATATCAAATTTATTTTGACACCTTCTTATGTAGAGCTATCAGCTCCGACTTGGCAGTAAGGGCCATTTAGGAGGGTCACCTTGAGATGAAGAACAAGATGTCTCTGTGCTTGTCTCCCCCCGCCCCCGCTTACTGTGCGAGGCAGTAGCCCATCTCTGGAACCCTGAGGAGGCTCCCACAGGAGGCTGTCGCTTGTCGCTAGAATCTTGCAGAGGGCTCCATGAGGAGGCTGTCCCATTGCTGGAATCCTTTCTGGGCCCCGATGGCTGCCAGCTGCAGTCCCTTGGCCCCTGGGGCTGAAACAAAAATAGCTTTATTCATAATACAAGCTGTTGCTTTAAATTATAAGGGATTTCCTGATCCTGCTTGCGGTCTAGGAGGCTCTACAGGGAAGTGTGCAATCTGGGTCTTCTGCAGTCTGCAAAGAGCCGTTGTACAGCACAGTGGGGTGAACTGTGCCAGTTTGCCTTACTGAGCAGTCTGCTTTCTGTGTTTTTGGTTCTTGAGTGTTTAACTTTCTGGATTTTAACAAATAGTGTTACGTTGCAATCTTCCGGAAAAAGTATCTTGTGTTTTTACCTAACATATCTGGTTGCATGCTGACTCTAACATCCCGTTCCATCCCCACAAAGGGGATGGGAAAAGAGACAAATGGTTAGGTTGAAGTTATGCTTCAGAATGTGAAATATACAGGAAATTAAGTATCAGAGGGGTAACCGTGTTAGTCTGTATCCACAAAAACAAGGAGGAGTCTGGTGGCATCTTAAAGACTAACAGATTTATTTGGGCATAAGCTTTTGCGGGTAAAGCTTATGCCCAAATAAATCTGTTAGTCTTTAAGATGCCACTGGACTCCTCACAGGAAATTAAGCAGATTTGGATCCCAGCAGGTCTGTTACTAGCCCATGAGTGATAATCAACTTCAAACTGTTACTAAGATGAACCTTCTCTGTATCTCAGTTTCCATCTCCTTCATTGTCTAGCACCAGCCATGGGCACCTGGAAACCTTGACTACAGGAACAATCAATGCAAGAAGGGTTTAAAGTGGAGGCTGTTTTCTGCATCTCCTGCTGGGTGGAAAAGTCCCGACCCGTTTTCAAGCGTTGAGGGCCACGTTACGTATCTCCCCAAGGGAGAGCATTTAGGTATTGGTGGGTTTAGGGGCCAAGCTTGGTGGGGCATTGGGGGCGGGGACCCCAGCTTTCTTGTCTGCAGCATTAGCAGGGGCCTTGACTATTTTTGATCTGAAAGGGGGGGAGGGGGGCTGGAGTGTCCGACGCGGCTGCTCGAACGGCCTCTCCCGTGGAGGTCGCGCCCCGCTCTCCTCGTTCACTTTGCGCAGCCCCTCTAGTTCTCACGAGTCGGCCCCGCCCCGCCCCGCCCCGCCGCACGCACGCACGCACGCACGCACAGACCCGCGCTCCGGCGTGAGCCGCGGCCGCCCGCTTGCCGCGCTGTCGTCTAGGCGCATGCGCAGCCCCCGTTTCTGCGGTCCTCGGGGTAGGGCTTGGAGTACTGCTTGGCTGCGGTCTGTCGCCCAGGGGGGCGCGCGCTATCTCCAGGCGTGGCCGGGCTCCTCACCGGGGGCGGGAGGGGGAAGCCCAGGGCCAGCCCCTTAGTCAGGCTCGCCCGTCCCAAGGAGGCTGAGCGCGGTGAGGACGCAACCGTCTTGCTTCCCGCTCCCTGGCCAGCTTCCCGCCCTTCCTGGGGCGCTCACGCGGGGCCCCGCCCTGCCCCTCCCGCTGGGGGACGTGCCTGGCCCGCCCGGCTTTAATGGTGCCATTGACGACAGTGGACGTTGGACTCAGCCACCTAAATAGCATGGTGATAAGTGCTTTAGAAATACAGATAGACTATAGGATATATAAATAGATACGTTCCTTAATTTCTGGATGAATTTTAAATGGACTATATATTGTGTTTCATGAGTAGTGTCCAAAGTAAAAGGCCACCAATAAGAACAAAGAAATGCTTCACTCTCTCCTTGACAATATTTAATAGAAAGTAGACTGCACAGGAACTTTACCTCTGTATTGTAAAAATCATTGCTTTATCTAAGAGTTTTAAATAGAAGAAGGGAGTGAATGAAAGGGGAGTTGTTGTCGCGGGGGGGGGGACGCAACTCCCCAGACATTGAGAGTGACCACAGGATGTCAGTCTTGCTTTGCAGTCTGACTTGGAAGCATAGAGATGATTGCACACAGGAGGCCGTTTGTCAGAAAATTTGTCACAGATTTTTCTATGTAGTTCCAGTGCTGGAAGTAGTCTGTGGTGAATGGTGGTAGTGGAATGTGGGTATGATATTTTCCTAGCTAGCTAGGTTTGTGACGTGTGGGTAGACATGCCACGTGGCATGTCAGTCAGTGCTTAAACAAGCATCAAGCATTTTTCAGTGTCTGAGGAGCTGCCAGCATTTGGGTGTTAAAATCAATATTTTGCTTTATGAAACTCAACTATATTATGATGGCTATTTATTTTAACCCATTTGGATCACTATTAAATTTGCCCCCTATTATTGTTTGAGAATTTGACAAGCAAATGCTATTTCATGTTTGCCCTGTCATGGAACTGCATTATCTTAAGAAGAGCCACTAAAAATTGTATAGGTAACCCATCCCAATTTGGTTTTGTACTCCAGAAACTAAAAATCTAAAAGCAGCAGCTCAACCAACTTAGTTAAAGGAGACTATGCACTAGCTATCATTAGTTTCTAGACTTCACATGTACTAGACGGTGAGGCCCTCCAGGCACAGAGCAGGCTTGTCTGTCTTTTTATCTTACGCCATTTGAAAGTACTATCACTGGTACCTAAGTTATCTGAGTTTTGTATTCTGACATTTATATAGTGGAATTTCATGAAGATGTTGTGTAGGTACAAACACATATCTCTGATGAAAGTGTCAAGGGAAATGCATTTCTTGCAACTGCTGATGGAGCTGTCATAGTGAGTGAACATCCCCTTGTCTTTCATAAAATCAGTATGAGTATAGTCAGCAGATAAGAATTCGGTGGGAAAGTGCCATCTTCTTCAGGACTGTGAGTTAGTTTTGTGAGTTTTTTTTTTTTTAATCTTGCGCTAAAATGTAGCATGAGTTTACTACTTCTCCAAAACAATAATTCAGAGCACTTTTCAAATATTAATTAAGACAGT
Organism: Lepidochelys olivacea; assembly: GCF_965140295.1. NCBI lineage: Eukaryota > Metazoa > Chordata > Testudines > Cheloniidae > Lepidochelys > Lepidochelys olivacea. The sequence goes on from NC_140416.1 coordinate 56,993,792, forward strand.
TTGTAAAGCACTTTGACCTCTTTCAGGCTAAAAGGTTAAGCTGCTGTTTATAATTTAGTCCTTTGTTTTCTACGGATGCTGTCAACATGGTTGCCAGAGGTGATGGTTTGAGTCCACTTTACATTCAGTTTGTAAGTTCTTTATGACATGGAGTGTCTCAATTTGTATGTGTGGTATCTAGTAAATTCAGATAAATAAGAGAGCTGGTCAGAAAATGGGAAAATATAAATATTTTTGCACAATATTTTTAATTGAAGTTTTCTAACCGACAAATAGTAATAAAGTTCATAGGAGATATCACAAAAGCACCTCTTGTTTTAGAGGAATTGTGGTTGCTTATATATCCCTCCATGTTCTGATATTGAATAAAATACCACTTAATCCAGCTGTCACTGCACAGGTATCTTTATTATGAAGATGTACTTCACAGTGTGGTACAATCTGCTGAGTCAGAAATACTCATCCATCAACACTGGTACATCTTGGAGGGGAGAACAGGAGCACTGAGTATTAATATGAAGAAACTGATGTAATTCTTTGCTAAAGCCTCACTTCCTGGATGGGTTTCCTCTCCCTGCCTTCTCTTGTTATGCCAGTGTAAAAGGAGAGTAATACCAAATCAGGGACTCTTAACTACCAATATAAGCTGAAAAAGATTACACCGTGCAAACTAGCAAGTTAGAAGCAGGAGACTCTTTTGGGGCAAAAAGGTTTGTTTGTTTTTTTAAAACTCATTCAAAAACCTAACTAAAGAACATAACTGTCTGGAAAAACATGTAAAAATAGTTTATAAACTTTGAAAAACCACAAATGATACAAAATTAAAAGCAGCTTTTGCTGAATTCATCATAAGCTTTGTGGTTTGAAATAGTCTTGTATGCTTTACTTCCTGACTGCATTTTTCAATGTCTCTCCTGAGACAGAAAGCTAGTTCTGAATTTAAGTTCTTTCATGATGTTTGTAATTCAGTTGTAGTAATATCCGAAAAACAGGAGTTCATGCTAGTGTAATTTACCAAACCAGAAGATGATTAGTAAATAGTTGGCAGGGACTATCTTATATACAGCAAGCAGTGCGATAGCCTAGAATAGATATTCTCAAATAGTGTTCCATGGACAAGCTGGGATCTGTAGAGGCCTTCCTGAGTCCACAAGCGTAAACATTTTGAGAATAAGGTGTTGGAGGCTGGAACAGGAAAGAGATCCCTGTGAGGTCTCTCTTTTATCTAGGGTCCTGTGGGGTAATAAAGTTGAAGCACTAGAACAAATGACCTGCTAGGTATTTCTGAGCAATACAAGTATTCCATCAAGAATTTTAGAATTCTGAAAGTGACAAAAGAGGAAAAGGAGAGGATTTATTTTAGCATTGAAGAGTTGATGTTAGTGTTTGTGCTCACTTGAGGGGTGGTGGATCAGTTTTGCATTTAGCTTTAATGTTTCTGTCCTAAAGGAGAACCTCTAATGTTAATGGAGAAAATATTTCTATTTCTCCTGCATGGTTATTAGGGACAATAACACTTCAACAATTCTGAGAAGGGAAACATGTGAAACTGTGTAGCTAAACAGAACATCTTTCTCCCCCATTAAATGACATTTAAAGATGCTCAGAGCTTTAGGTGTACATGGGTCTACCCATTATTAATTTTCTTCTTTTGTCCTTTCCTTCTCTTCAAATTCCAAGCCCAACACCACCTGAGACAGAAAGAGAAGAGAGAGAGAGAGAGAGAGGTTGGTCACAAACAAGTGTGATGGTTATGATAACCATTTTATTTTTAAAAGTTTAAAGTGCATTGTACACTTTCAGATATACGTATGAACAACCATTTTTAAACTTAACATGATTTTTAAACTACTACATCCAGATACTATGTTACAAATTAGCCTTGTACTAATTCGTGGTACACATGGAACCACTGCTGTGATTCTCCTACACAAACAATTTTCAGTAAATTAAAAAAGGAAATGTTCCAGTAGGATTATTCCATTAGCCTTACAAATTGTTTAAGCCTGTGAGGGGCAGGAGAGTCTTTAATACCCTCTAACTTGAATGGGAGTCCAAAAAAGGCACTTTGCAGGAATATGATTTAAATGCAGTGATTTTAAAAAAATCATCTTATTGATTGACCCATAAACTGTGGATTTCCATAAATGGCTCTGAATGGACCTGTTTTCTACCTATCCAGCTTTATTCATCATTATTTTACCCAATGCTAACTAATTATTTTCCTTAAGTTATTTTGTTTCATACCTTGAATTGGTGATGAACTAAGGTTTAGAGTTTTACTGAGGTGCTGGAGGAGGTAAAAGAATTAAGAGTCAGTGAGACACACCATAGAAGCTGAACTGCAAAATTAAGACATAGCACTAATTAAAGCTTAAAAAAAAAGGATGGGGGCAGAGAGAGAGAATTTTACAGTGGTCATTTTCTCCCTCACAATCATGGGGAGACTTAACATGCCCAAGACAGACTCTAAGAAAAAGAGGACTTAAAATTTCAATTACTACGTTTTAAATATTTTTCCATGTTTAACAGGGGGTATTCCTTGTATACGCCTCCAAACATTTAACTTTGTCATTTGCATTCACTTTCAAATGTTCTGTCACTAAAATGCTATCTACTGCAACTGTGAAGAGAGTGACCGTCTCTCTAGTGGCCATATACCACCTTTTTCTTCTTGGGCCATATTATTATTAATTTTAAAAAGAACACTGTACTTGCTTTTCTCCATTGAGGTGAACTACAGTTACTCTTGTTGCTTTTGTATTCAAATTACCACGTTTTTGTCCTTATATTGGAATATAGTTGCACCATATTTTTTCTAGCATTTTTGATTGTACGCATAACAATTTTTAATGATGTGATACCATTTGGATTGGAAGAAGTCAATCTCCCTGTGTAGAAGGCACATCTCCACCAGTCGCTATTCTGTACGCGTCCTTGTTGGCAGTTTGTTCTGTTTCTGAAATTTATTTGTATGCAAAGCACCATGCATGCTCATGGTACTTTATAACTCGTATTATGTTTTTTTTAACAATATTTAGCCTAAAATGTTCCCTTTTGCAGTGTAAGCATTTGTCTGACTTCAGCTAGTAGTGAAAATAAGTTATCAGTATCCTCTTTTATAATTGCTTGTAATGTAACAGAGCTTATATTTACATATTTTTGACAGCTATCGTATCTCATCACTTTTGAGGCTCTTAGGAATATCAGTTTTGAAATGTAGAGTATTGTCTATAGCAGCAGTTCTCAAACTGTGGATCAGGACCCCAAAGTGGGTCGCAACTCCATGTTAATGGAGTCACTAGGGCTGGCGTTAGACTTGCTGGGGCCGGGGCCCAAGCCCCAGCCCCACCGCCTGAGACCAAAGCCCAAGGGCGTCAGCCCGGAGTGGCAGATCTCAGGCTTCAGCTTTGGCCCCCCTGCCCTGGGGCAGCAGGGCTCAGGCGGACTCAGGCTTTGGTCCCCCTTCCTGGGGTCATCTAGTAATTTTTGTTGTCAGAAGCGGGTCGTGGTGCAATGAAGTTTGAGAACCTCTGGTCTATAGGACAGTGCTGTTGTCCACAGCGTACTGTTTATTAATTCAGCTTGTGACATTCATTCCAATGTCTCATGCCTTCTTCTGGAATATTAACAACAATGGGAGCTGAATAGCTCCCCATCTTCTTGCCCTATAGTACCTAACGTATAACAAAGTTCTATCACAGAATTCTACCATATTTTCACCTGTTCCTATGGAGACATTCACTTATTCAATGGACTTTAGCTTCTGCCCCCTAGATATCAACAATTTTTGCTTAAAGGGAAGCTGTGGTTTTTGGAGAAATTAATTATCCATTCATTTAAAGGAGAATATTGTCTACAGAAATCTGGTTACCTCTGACATCCAATCTGCACTCTATTTCAGCTTCACCACATTCATTCACAGCTTTACAAGTGTAAAAGCCTCCATCAAAGGGACTAGGCTTTCGGATCTCCAGGGTCAATACCCCTTGCTTGCTGAACATACGATACTTGGCATCTCCAGAGAGATCCACTTTGTTCTTGTACCAGAATATCTTTGGCTGAAGAACATAAAAACAAAAGTTAGGAAGTTGAAGATTTATGGCTGCCTGTGCAACCTTAATACAGCCCCCTTAGGTGCACTATGATACTATTTTTAATTACATGATTCCATACTGTTGTTTTCATGAGACCCTGACTCATTCACTACATCAGATGTACAATGCTCAGAAAATAGATAACTTAGCTTTTCAATATTTCTTTTTATCTTCATTCAGTGTGTAGCTCTGTATCTTGTTTACTGCACACTATACAAACCCTGCACTGTCTACAGAATTATTAATTCCCTCTTGGGCTTTTTTTTGGGTGCTCATCACCATAACATATGAGTGCTTTACAAACATGAATGGATTTATCCGCACAAGATGCCTGTGAGATGATATGGTATTATTAGTTCCATTTACAGATGAGGAACTGAGAGACAGAGATATTTTAGACCAAAATTGTGAGGCCTGCTAATTTTGCCTAACTTGAGGTATCTGGGGCCTGATTTTTTTCAGCATAATTAGCATTTTATATCATGTTCAAAGCATAGCTCCAGTTGACTTCAGTTGTAAGTGATCAGCACTTGTGCAAATCAGGCCCCTGGTGTCTCAAGTTGGGCATCCAGAAAAGGAGGAACACAGAAACTATGAAACTAGTGGGTAACTGTGGCAGATGAAAGCATAGAATTCAGTTCTCCATCATGGTATTCAGGTGTCTTAACTACCAGACCATCCTCCTGCAGTTGCTGTCTCATTCACTAAACACCTTCCAATTTCCTGCAGAAAACAGAGTTGTTTAGTACAAAACCCTGAGCACCATCCATCTTGTGCAGTGAATGAGGCAGAGGTCTTGTAGGAAAAAAGTATGTGATCATGTAATTAAAGGCTATAAAAATGTATACACATAAGAGGGCTGAATTAAGGTTGCATGGTCAGTCTAAGTTCTGGCATTTCATAACTTTTGGGTTGAACCTTAACAGTTTTTAAACACAGTTTATCTTGTATGTAATTTCCTAGGTTTTTAAAAAAGCAAATGGGAAAAAAAAAAACTCCATGTGGAACCATATTAATCCATATGTGGTTTACCACTAGGATTCCACTTTTAAATCCTCACCACAGATCTCTACCATTTGAGGTGTCTCAGTTCCTGGTAGACTCTGGGCCAGTCACTAAAAGGGGATGAGATACAGATTTTTATCAGTGAGTTTGCCACCTGTTTGCGGAGGACAAAGGAATGTTGGGACTTAGGAATCCTGAGTTCAGTTTTGGGTTTTGTAGGAGAGTGTTCTGTGGCTGTTACAGATTCTTTTGTCCCTGTTCCCTTCTACTTGTGTCCCCTACCATCTCCCCTGCTTCTGTCCCACTCTGCTCAAATCCCCCAAGTCTGTCCCTGTCCACTTCTGCTCCTATCCCCTAGTCTGTTCCTCCTCCTTCCACCCTGCTCATCATCCCTCTGCTTCCTCCTTCTCTTTCATGCTGCCTGGGTGCCAGGAGGGGAAGCATTGTGAGTACAGGAGGGAAAGTCTCCTGAATCATAGAATCATAGAATATCAGGGTTGGAAGGGACCTCAGGAGGTCATCTAGTCCAACCCCCTGCTCAAAGCAGGACCAATCCCCAACTAAATCATCCCAGCCAGGGCTTTGTTAAGCCTGACCTTAAAATATCTAAGGAAGGAGATTCCACCACCTCCCTAGGTAACCCATTCCAGTGCTTCACCACCCTCCTAGTGAAAAAGATTTTCCTAATATCCAACCTAAACCTCCCCCACTGCAACTTGAGACCATTACTCCTTGTTCTGTCATCTGCTACCACTGAGAACGGTCTAGATCCATCCTCTTTGGAACCCCCTTTCAGGTAGTTGAAAGCAGCTATCAAATCCCCCCACATTCTTCTCTTCCGCAGACTAAACAATCCCAGTTCCCTCAGCCTCTCCTCATAAGTCATGTGTTCCAGTCCCCTAATCATTTTTGTTGCCCTCCGCTGGACGTTTTCCAATTTTTCCACATCGTTCTTGTAGTGTGGGGCCCCAAACTGGATACAGTACTCCAGATGAGGCCTCACCAATGTTGAATAGAGGGGAACGATCACATCCCTCAATCTGCTTGCAATGCCCCTTCGTATACATCCCAAAATGCCATTGGCCTTCTTGGCAACAAGGGCACACTGTTGACTCATATCCAGCTTCTCGTCCACTGTAACATCTAGGTCCTTTTCTGCAGGACTGCTGCCGAGCCATTCGGTCCCTAGTCTGTAGCAGTGCATGGGATTCTTCTGTCCTTAGTAATGAGTAATCTCAGTTGTAGTGCATAGTATTGATAGCTGCATGTATGCAGGCTATCAAGTATGTTTGTTTCTGATACGTTTTTCCCTTCTGATTGCAGTGTGGGACTAAAGAAGGTCTTATATTTTTGCAACCAAGATGGTGGAATAAAAATTTAAATGAAAATAATGTTTCTTGCACTGTGACTCATGTTTATCCTCTGTTTCTAAACCCAGTGGAATCTTTAATGCAGCACTAGGATTTAAACAGTAAGAACCAAACCTTTGTGGCATCTGATTTGTTTTTAGAATTAGCAGCCTTGGGCCTCAGTGTCCTCATCTATAAAATTGGAATAATGGTACTGATCTCCTTTGTAAAGTGCTTTGAGATCTACTAATGAAAGATATTATTATTACTATTTTGGTATTGTATGTCTTTGGCCTTGTCTGCTTGATGAGTCTCGTGCATTCATACTAGTCATGCTGAATCATATTAACGACACCTGCAGTTTTACTGTTCTTGAACAACTTTGTCCACCCTAGTATTTTTGTCAATAGCCCTCTTGCTCCTTCTGGATGTCCATCTCATGTCACAGTGCTATCTGGACATGAATATTGGCATCTGCCTAGTGGCAGCATGTTCATGGAATATACTTTATACCCGAGACATCTTTGATAGTATAGAGTTATCAAAATGTCAAAGCGCTATCACCAGGAAGTGTTGTCTCTGAAAAAGATGCACAACAGCTGTCCAGTGTGTACAGAGCCATTTGTATGTGTCTTCTGGCAAGCATACAATTGGCATTGCAGGTGCAGAAAGGTGTCTTAGAGAGGCCACTTTGGAGTGATTGTTTGCACTGTGGGATGGCAGGATGAGCAGGGGTTTGCATCAATTGTGCTAACATGGGAGGAAGAATCATCCAAACGACTGACTCATTTAATGACCACAAAAAGCATAATCTGGGGTGTTTGTGAAAATCAGTGGTAACTGGAACAGTTGTGTATTGGATAGAAGATGAGTTTCAGTTGATTGAGGAGGAACAATTATTATCCATGGTAAATTTCTTAAGTGTGTATAAGACCCTTTTCCCCCCGGTTGATTGAGGATGAACAATTATTATCCATGGTAAATTTCTTAAGTGTGTATAAGACCCTTTTTCCCCCGGTTCAGTCTGCTTTCAGAGATTGAATCTAATCTTAGCCTGTGCTTGATAGTCTTTCTGGTGCTTTTTCCTAATATCCATCAATAAGGTACAAAGTACAGTTCACCCTGAATAGAGCTCAGCAAATAATTGAGAGTGAAGAAAGTGTTCCCTGCCTGAGATTTTTTTTTTTTAATGCTGTCCCCTTGCGCATACATATTACAGCAGGGTATTTTACTACTTGATCACACAATCCGCATTTAGAAACACAAAAAGTTACATAGGTGCACTGAAGGTAATAGAAAAAGATGTATTTCCTTTGCATTCTGTTAAATGAATGGTATGTTGCGTTGTCCTTTGCTGTGCTGAAAGACCCAATTATAATATATACATGGAAGGGGCCAGAGTTAACATTGCTATGCCAACTGTAATTTTCAACGTCCCGACTTGGGCATTTAAAAACATAGGTTTCATGCTGTATCACTATATTGCTTTTGTTGGTGTTTAGGTTTTTCACAGGAACACTATTTAATTCTAGGGTGTGGAGGGATAGTATGGACTGGGATTGGTGTCCTATAATGTAGATCAATAATTGGAACAGTATAATTACATGAAGCTGGCATGGATTTTAGGGTAGTTATAGTAGGCTTTTGACTTGTCACAATTATATAGATGAAAACTATTGTAATCTGTACCTTGGGGCTTCCTCTTACAGCACAGCTGAGCGTAGCATTGTATCCAGAGATCACAGAACGGTTTACTAAGGGGTGAGTGAATTTGGGGGCTTCAGAGAAGTCATGCTCTTTGTAACTGGGTGGTTTATAAATGGTGCCTGCAATTCAAACAAACAGAGTAATCTGGTAAGAATTTTGTCTTAAATCTTGCCTAGTCAACACAGTCTACTTGTAATTTTATTTTATCTATGTTGTTTTAGGAAAGCAGTAGTGTTAAAACATCAGCGTTGTCAACTTTTGTGATGTAATGAGGTATTTTTTCCTAAAAGCCCTAGCTCCTGGAGTGCTAGGATTATGTGAGAATCTGTTTTCATTTAAAAAATAAGTTTCTAGCTCTCATGGTTTCATGGAAAAGCTTGAAAGCATGTACTCTAAAGACTCAAAACCCAGAAGATAATAAGAACCCCAAAATTTGTTTTTAATTTAATGACTTCTGGGGGCCTGTCTCAGGATTCTTGTGGCTGAAAATAAAAAAATATGTCACTGTCTAATTGCATAAGGAGTCTAAAAAGATTAGAAGCTGTAAGTGCCCAGTGTTAAGTAATGAAAAAGTCTCTGCTCCTATGCCCAGTAATTCTGTACTCTGCTGTCTATAATATATTACTCAACTTGCTAACTGTGGCTTATCCATGAGTCAGTCTTTGTGACCTTTGTTTTGAAGAATGTGTGTTACCTGTCTTTTGTATGTAGGCAGGAGTTTTAGTTGTTGCAGCAGTTTCACTCAGGCCACACAAATTTTCACTGAAGACACGGAAATAATACTCATTCCCCATAATCAGGTCTGACACTATACAGTTGGTGCGTCGATAATGGTCAAAAACAGTGTACCATTCCTATAATGAGATTGTACATTGTTAGAAAAAGTAGACTATCTTGAAAAAGGTTTAAAGGGTCAGAGATGGTGCTAGTTGTCGTGTAGAGACCTTCCTTGTCAGTGTTAATGAAGAAGACAGCCTACCAAGCAACAGTGATTTTGGGAATGGATAACAATTCCTGATAGAGTAAGTGATAGCACACAGATTCCTTTAAGGGAAATTAAAAACCTTATATATTTTCTTACTTTGATCTTCATTCTGGCACAAAATTGTATATGTACGTGCATAAAACACAAAAGTTTCTATCCCTTATGGTTATTGCATATAAAAACTTTGTAAACTATTGTAGTCTGTCTTTCTAAGTCTTCAGAGACTGCTTTAGTGCCAATAATCACAGATGAAATCAACATGACTCTACTCAATTTCAACATGTCTGTTCATAACAAAATAAAAAACCATGTCAATTGATACAAGCCCTGAAAGTGAATATGTAGTTTCTGGTTCAGCATCCTACTTCCATGCTCTACCTGGCCCTACTCTTTTCCCACCCAATTTCAGTGACTTTAGGAATTATTGGCAAGCCTGAGTGTCTCTCACCATTGTCTTTTTGTCAGCCTTCTGGATTGTGTACCCTGAGATCTGTGCATTGCCATTATCTTGGGGTGGTTTCCACTCCAGAGCCACGTTGAATCCCCATACATCTATGATTTTCACATTCTGAGGTGGACCAGGTTTGTCTACAGAGGAAACAAGTCAGACAAATTCAGTTCTTGTTTCAGGATCTTTGATCTTCAGCATTTCCTTCCAAGCAGGAAAAAAATTGTTACTAAGTTGTGTAATTATCCCAAAGTAAAACACTTATTTTATGGAAAGTTGAAGTTGAAAATTAAAACATGAAAATAAAAAAAAAGTCAGTTAAGGTACCTGCACTATTCTTAATGCTATCCTTCTGCATGCTATTTAGAGTCAGGCAATCCATTTAACAAAAATAGGAGTCACCCAAACCTTAACTTATCCTTTGACTCAGACAAGAAGTTTTTGTGATGTTGGATGGGAGTTAACTCTTTTTGCCAGTCTTTCATTATACACAGTGTTCTCTGACTGAATTAATCAGTTTCTCAGTGAGAGGTCTTGTATGCACTGAGGGCAGTATGTTGAACCACCTAGGCAGTGGATCTATGTTTAGCTAGACTGATGAAGGCCAGACACTTAGGAATGCCTGAGCACTTTATTGGAGAGATTGTTAATGTCTCACCTATGGGAGGGCAAAAGCAACGTTTAAACAAGCTGCAGTCCTGCCCTTGTTGAAGAAACCGGTGTTCTTCTTGAATATTGCCAAGTCTCTAACCTCCTGTCTCTGGGAACATCAACGAAAAGGTGGTGACAGGCCAACTCTAGCATCCAAAATCCTTAAACTCCTTGGATTGGTAGAATGGGTCCACACATTTCTTTCAGAGGGTGGCTGACTTCTTTTTTTTCTCCGAGTGACTCAGCTGAGTCCCACAAGACTGAGTTTTGTCACTGCTCTTTTACACAGTCTATTTAAAGCTGGTGAAACATTGTGATATATAGTGGCTACACTGTTATCAGTTTGCAGACAGTACTTAGATCTATTTCTTGTCTTCAGAAGTATTCAGTCATATCCATGCTGTCCCAATGTCAGCCAGAGAGTGTGATTTGGATGGCTTTAACTCACTCCAAATAAGATTGAGTTGATGTGGATTGGCAGAGAGAAAGGTTTTGAAGACCTTTAACCTGTCTCTTGATTGAGGGTATCTGCCCACCTACTGTTAAACTGGTTCATTCTCTTGGGTCTTTTTAGATTCATCACTGCACCAGACTCCCAGCTTTTATCAGTGACAGCAAATATTTTTTCATCCATGGCTGATCAAGAGGATAAGTACTTTAATATGCTTTCTTCACCATGTTTATCTGTGCCTCTTTTATACCTCTAGGCTAGATGAGTGCAATGCACTCTTTAGCGCTAACCATGAACTTTTGACTAATACAAAATGAGGTTCTCCACCTTCTGTCTATAGGTGGGCTGTCAGAGCATGTTACACCTGTGCGTTTCTCTTTTCCGTAGCGGACAGTCATTTCTGGGTGAAATTCAAGATGCTAATTTTCTACAAAGCCCTATATGGGCCAGGTTCTTGTTATCTTAGAGAGCCCCATTTCCTCTTTGCCATCTGTATCACTTCAGCTATCTTTCACAAGGATGAAGCTTGCAGGAGGTGGAAGCCAGTAGGGGGGGCTTTGTCTCTGGAATTTGCTCCCGTTGGAAATACTTCCAAGCCTAAACCTGACCACTTTTAAAATGTGCAGAATGGCATCAGGCTTTTCCACTATCATAGAATCATAGAATATCAGAGTTGGAAGGGACCTCAGGAGGTCATCTAGTCCAACCCCCTGCTCAAAGCAGGACCAGTCCCCAGTGTTTGCCCCAGATCCCTAAATGGCCCCCTCAAGGATTGAACTCACAACCCTGGGTTTAGCAGGCCAATGCTCAAACCACTGAGCTATCCCTCCCCCCCAAACCACCCTCAGACCCCCATGATATAATCAGGTGACTCATGAAGGAGTAAAACACACAGTCACACCTTAGACTGGATCATCTGTCTAGATGTGGACAAAGGAAACTGAAGGATTGACCTATATCTTGGGCAGTCCACTATAACCTTCGAATTGATATAAAAATGTGGGTATCATGCAGGAAGAAGGTTTTATCAGTAGTCTGCCCCTGTTCTATAAACTCATAGTCCCAGATAATTTCTGAAGCATCCTCAGTGAAATCCATACCCAACTGAAGAACCAAGAACTGGAAGATCTGGTGAAACTTTGACCTTGTACACTGGCTTCTGCTATTGACCACGCTGGTACCTAAAAGCACCCTTGCATTCATCCCAGCACATCATTGTGGATTTCTGAGACGATGGAGCAGTAGGAAAGGAAACTAATGACACTGATAGAAAACTGGCAGTTAAACTCCAGCACAAGATTTTTCTCTACTCTAGCTAATATATCGTCAACTTTACATGTAACACCCTGTAAAATTTTCCAGATTGTGAACCACCTTATTAACGCAAACTGCTTCCTCATATCCCAGCAACAAATTCCTTTCAAAGACCTGTCAATATTATAAGATCAGGACACCAGCAGTTATTCATGAGACTTAAAACACCTTTCCCCTTCCAAGGAATTTAGCTCCTTCACATAGCAAGAAACTATAGGACTGCTGGAAGAAATCTGATTCACTACTGACTGTTGATCTGTGCCCATCATGGGCTAGTTAAAGACATCTGAGGACTCTTACAGAGATTGTCAACTCCACACCACCTTTAATGAGAGAAAGCTACCATCCACCTTAAAGCATACCACTATCTGGCTTATTTACATTTAACTTTGACTTAACAAACTACTGCTTGTTGATTGACCTCTCATTTTTGAGCAAATTAACTTAGAAACTAGCTACAGGCTGCCTCCAAACACACCTATTACCAATATTCTGCATCCCTGCAACCTGGTTTAAGGCCAAGCCAGAACCACAATAGCATTGGTAGCACTGAAAGATGATCTCCTCCTGCCTGCAAACTGCAGAAAGTTCTTGCTCTTATTTCTGGATGTGTCTGTGGCATTTCTACATAGATCATATTATTGTCCAGGGGTGCTAGAACAATTTTTATAGTGGGGTTGCTGAGAGTCATTGAATCAAACTGTAAATATTCCATTCGTTATAATGGAAACCACTTCAAGCCAGGGGATCTGAAAGCATCCCCAGGACCCCTAGTTCCAGCACCTATGCTACTGTCCTGCCTAAGAGACGGCAGGAACCCCTTGTAAAGTGCTGAAATGGCTCCATTTCTTCCTTTCAAGACAACAACAGAGTGTGGTGATGGAAAACTGCTCTTTTATCTCTGGAGCACTCAGGAAGTCCCATAAAGATTGATTCTCTCCTCCATCCTTCTTAACATATACCCAGAGTTGTTAAGGGAAATTATGAGACATTGTTTTAAATGCCAGCAATATGCAGACAGCCCCCAATTTTAAGTTTTCCTTTGCCTTTTGACACAAATAGAATGATTTTCTAGCCCCCCCACTGCCTGGCTGAATAAGAGATGAGAATTCTGTACTACCATGAATAGAAAAGAATCACAAAGGACTGAGTCAAAGGTTATTTATATTTGGAGCTTTCAAATGATCCAACTGTTGTTTGCTGGTAACACTTCTTCACCCTCAAGAGCAGTGTGAAGTGATGATTTGGAATGTACATTCCAGACACAGAGTAGAAAATACATCTAAATGCATTTAACTAAAAAGGCTCCTGGAATTTTGGGGAAATGATTGGTAAAAGTACAGAACTGTATTTCCATTTTAGTTTCCAGGCTCTGTAAAATATAGATACTTCTGCCATCTCACAGGGTATCGTGAAAGATTAATTCAGTGTTTGTGATGTGTTCAGCTACTACAGTGGTTCTGACTTTGATTTTTGTAGCCATTTCAATAATCAGTTTGAGTGGAGAAGTCGCAACTAGTCATGTAATGGATAAAAATTACAACTCTGTGTAATGAATAAAAATACCTAGGGATGCAAAGATAGGGCAAAAAATTGACAGAGCCAGAATTGATATGAATTGGCTAAGTGAAACAAGCCAATACTGTGGAGGACTGTTTTGTGTAATTGAAGTCTATAAGGGATGATATTCTACAGAACAGTGATAAATTCAACCCTTAAACCAACCTAAGTGGATTGCTAGGTATACTGTGGCTTTCTGTGCCAAAGCATAGTATACGAACTCACTTCGCAGGCATACATGAGCCACCAAGGCTATGCTGAAATAAGGCAAAAACAGTTAAAGCCAGCTATTTCCAGCTGTTAATCTTTGGAGCTGAGCTGCAGGTTGGATGAAGGCTTCGCTCTTGCTCGTTCTCCACCCTCTCTTTCACACCAGCAGTTCAGAGTAAAACCCTTCCACCTCCACATCTATCAACAACTGCCTTAATTCTTTTTCGTCTCTCTTTCTGAAGTACAGAACATAGAAACAGCGATAGCAGCAGCACTACCCATCAAAAGTGGAAATGTGTCATATTGGATTGGAAGTTTTAAAAACCGCAATCTGCTATACCAAGAAAATTTTCAACCTGTCATTTGTATATTGAATAACACCTCCATATTCATCTGAATATAACAATTCTACACCATCTGCCTATGTATCTGCCTGTGTGTAAAACGTCTACAGCAACCCCACTACTTGTGAATCTACCAGTACCTAACAATATTGGACCAGATGACTGTTATATTTGTTTAGAAATTATTCATTTGTGTTCTTATCTGTATATACTCAAATGAATACATTCTAAACAATTTCTCCTTTGTTTCTATCTTGACACCAAATGCTGGTGTTAATAGCAGGAAGTGTGTGTGATGCTTGCAGACCAGGTGCCAGCTCATGCCAAGGACTTTAGGCCCCAACTGAACACTGATGAATGCCTAGCTGGAAACCTGTCTGGCTCACCTGCGTGTTAGTATTATTAAAATAGTATTTGACTTTATGAAATGGTTGTAGGATGCTGCATGTATTTATCTCGCTTCAGGTTATATTAGGGTATGCATTGCAAACCTCTAACTATGACCTGGTCTACACTACAGAACTAGGTCGATGCAAAGCAGCTTATGTTGACCTAAGTATGTAAATGTCTACATTAAATTTCACTCCCGCCGATGTAACTGCCCCACTACGCTGACTTAATAAGTCCAATTCTGCAAGAGGCATAGAGTCAATGTCGATGTAGTTAGGTTGTCGCAGTGTCGGTGTAGACGCTGCATTGCTTACATCAACTTTTACTGGCTTTCAGAAACTGTCCCACAATGCCCCATACTGACAGCACAGTTGGTACAAGTGCTCCTGGTGACGATGCTCACTGCCAACACAAGGAGCAAAGTGTAAATACGCACCAGCGATGTAATTACTGCGGCGGCTGTATGCTGATGTAAGTGAGGTCGACTTAATTTTGTAGCGTAGACATGTCCTGTAACTCACCAAATAGGAAAGAAGCATTAATTAATGTAAAGGCTGGATTCCTACCAAAGATGCTGGGTCCTGCACACAAGAAGGTCCATTGAAACCAAATGAGCCATTGTGAAACATTAAAGGACAAAGACTGTGGATTGCTCCCCGACATCCATGAAGAGGAGATGTGCACGAGGATTCGTCCCATGAGCTTGGACTATGGGGGAAGGGAAGAAAAATTCCTGACAAGAAGAAACTGGGTCTGTATGCTGCTTGGACTTTGAGAGGTCAAGATTTCTAAGCATAATCATAGAATCATAGAATATCAGGGTTGCAAGGGACCTCAGGAGGTCATCTAGACCAACCCCCTGCTCAAAGCAGGACCAATCCCCAACTAAATCATCCCAGCCAGGGCTTTGTCAAGCCTGACCTTAAAAATATCTAAGGAACGAGATTTCACCACCTCCCTAGGTAACGTATTCCAATGTTTCTCCACCCTCCAAGTGAAAAAGTTTTTCCTAATATCCAACCTAAACCTCCCCCACTGCAACTTGAGACCATTACTCCTTGTTCTGTCATCAGCTACCACTGAGAACAGTCTAGATCCATCCTCTTTGGAACCCCCTTTCAGGTAGCTGAAAGCAGCTATCAAATCCCCCCTCATTCTTCTTTTCCGCAGACTAAACAATCCCAGTTCCCTCAGCCTCTCCTCATAAGTCATGTGTTCCAGTCCCCTAATCATTTTTGTTGCTCTCCGCTGGACGTTTTCCAATTTTTCCACATCCTTTTTGTAGTGTGGGGCCCCAAACTGGACACAGTACTCCAGATGAGGCCTCGCCAATGTTGAATAGAGGGGAACGATCACATCCCTCGATCTGCTGGCAGTGCCCCTACTTATACATCCCAAAATGCCATTGGCCTTCTTGGCAACAAGGGCACACTGTTGACTCATATCCAGCTTCTCGTCCACTGTAACACCTAGGTCCTTTTCTGCAGAACTGCTGCCGAGCCATTCGGTCCCTAGTCTGTAACGGTGCATGGGATTCTTCCGTCCTAAGTGCAGGACTCTGCACTTGTCCTTGTTGAACCTCATCAGATTTCTTTTGGCCCAATCCTCTAATTTGTCTAGGGCCCTCTGTATCCTATCCCTACCCTCCAGCATATCTACCTCTCCTCCCAGTTTAGTGTCATCTGAAAACTTGCTGAGGGTGCAATCCACACCATCCTCCAGATCATTTATGAAGATATTGAACAAAACCGGCCCGAGGACCGACCCTTAGGGCACTCCACTTGATACTGGCTGCGAACTAGACATGGAGCCATTGATCACTACCTGTTGAGCCCGACAATCTAGCCAACTTTCTGTCCATCTTATAGTCCATTCATCCAGCCCATACTTCTTTAACTTGCTGGCAAGAATACTGTGGGAGATCGTGTCAAAAGCTTTGCTTAAGTCAAGGAACAACACGTCCACCACTTTCCCCTCATCCACAGAGCCAGTTGTCTCGTCATAGAAGGCAATTAGATTAGTCAGGCATGACTTGCCCTTGGTGAATCCATGCTGACTGTTTCTGATTACTTTCCTCTCCTCTAAATGCTTCAGAATTGATTCCTTGAGGACCTGCTACATGATTTTTCCAGGGACTGAGGTGAGGCTGACTGGCCTGTAGTTCCCAGGATCCTCCTCCTTCCCTTTTTAAAGATGGGCACTACATTAGCCTTTTTCCAGTCGTCTGGGACTTCCCCCGATCGCCATGAGTTTTCAAAGATAATGGCCAGTGGCTCTGCAGTCACATCCACCAACTCCTTTAGCAGTCTCGGATACAGCGCATCCGGCCCCATGGACTTGTGCTCGTCCAGCTTTTCTAAATAGTCCCGAACCACTTCTTTCTCCACAGAGGGCTGATCATCTCCTCCCCATTTTATGCTTCCCAGCGCAGTAGTCTGGGAGCTGACCTTGTTCATGAAGACTGAGGCAAAAAAGCATTGAGTACATGAGCTTTTTCCACATCCTCTGTCACTAGGTTGCCTCCCTCATTCAGTAAGGGGCCCACACTTTCCTTGACTTTCTTCTTGTTGCTAACATACCTGAAGAAACCCTTCTTGTTACTCTTAACATCTCTTGCTAGCTGCAACTCCAGGTGTGATTTGGCCTTCCTGATTTCACTCCTGCATGCCCGAGCAATATTTTTATACTCTTCCCTGGTCATTTGTCCAATCTTCCACTTCTTGTGAGCTTCATTTTTGTGTTCAAGATCAGCGAGGATTTCACTCTTAAGCCAAGCTGGTCGCCTGCCATATTTACTATTCTTTCTACACATCGGGATGGTTTGTCCCTGTCATGTCAATAAAGATTCTTTAAAATACAGCCAGCTCTCCTGGACTCCTTTCCCCCTCATGTTATTCTCCCAGGGGATCCTGCCCATCAGTTTCCTGAGGGAGTCAAAGTCTGGTTTTCTGAAGTCCAGGGTCTGTATTCTGCTGCTCTCCTTTCTTCCCTGTGTCAGGATCCTAAATTCGACCATCTCATGGTCACTGCCTCCCAGGTTCCCATCCACTTTAGCTTCCCCTACTAATTCTTCCCAGTTTGTGAGCAGCAGGTCAAGAAGAGCTCTGCCCCATTTGGTTCCTCCAGCACTTGCACCAGGAACTTGTCCCCAACCCTTTCCAAAAACTTCTTGGATTGTCTGTGCACCGCTGTATTGCTCTCCCAGCAGATATCAGGGTGATTGAAGTCTCCCATGAGAACCACGGCCTGCGATCTAGTAACTTCCGGGATAATCTCGGGATCCTCAGTGCTTGGCCTGGTTTATGATAGAAGCTTCTACCATCCTTTGAATTTAAGACTGTAACTCATTTGTGTATGTATGTTTACCTGCTTTAACCTTGTTAATGAATCTTTAGTTAATGTATTATAGGATTGGCTACAAGCATTTTCTTGGGTGTAAGATCTAAGGTGCAATTGACCTGGGACAAGTGACTGGTCCTTTGGGACTGGGAGTAACTTGAATATTATTGTGATTTTTGGTGTAAGGGACCATCTATCACAACGGCAGGCTTACCTGGCAATATAGACTGAAGTACCCAAATGGACTCTCTCTGACTCTGTATTAAGGCTGTTACAGTGCTTGAGGAGTTCACACTTGATACTTGGTTGCTGAAATCTAAGTATAGATCACCCAGTCAGTTTGGGGTTTGTGCTCCGCTTCTTAACAGTCTGTCCTGAAGTTGGTACTCACACTCTTGAGCCACTTCAAACAGCTTGAGAGTGTATAGTTCTCTTTCTTCTCTGGGGATGAAAGGGACTTATTTCAGGACAGTCCAGTTTTTGGTTGCCTGCTTCCTCACCCCAGTCCCCAAAAGGTAAGAGCACATGAGGCTGTAGGCATTAATCCCTCATCAAGAAGACATCTGTCAAGGAAGATTAACTGATTTATCAAAGGATCAGTGATTGATGTATTGGTTCTTTGACAGCCAGGTTAGGCTCTCACCCTTTCAGCTGACCTATGCATGCTGTTACATAGCAACTGTAGCACTGCCGTCAATAAAAAACAGCCTGCCTGTTTCTCCCACGTTTCCCTCTTGCCAAGAACATACAAATCTGGAGAGCAGAAGGTGCTGTTGACAGAAGTGAAGTAGGGCAGCTCTGATGAATGAGGGGCTGAGTCAATAATTTAAATTCATGGTTTGGCTGCAGATGGCTCTGCAAGTATCCAAGCCCTTTTGGTGATCAGCAGGAGATGAACTGAAATTTAATGTTGTGGCAAAGCTATCTACCTAAGAATTTAGAAATCTTACACCAGTCCTGCAGGCCTGGTACATCTTAATAAATGTAATAAGATTACTCACACTTTGTCAGCCATTAAGTTTCTATGGGAAATGGTTCTCTGACAACTGATATATATATTGTGACAGGGTCGGGCTAGATGGCTATAGGAAAGTAATAGAAGGCAGATATATTAGCCCCAGGCTAAGTAGGTCCCTTTTCCCTGGGTAAGGTAACAGGGAAGGTTCCAGAAGAATCAGGAACCTTTTGGAGACAATTAAGACAGGCTGATTAGAACACCTGCAGCCAATCAAGAAGCTGCTAGAATCAATTAAGGCAGGCTAATCAGGGCACCTGGGTTTTAAAAAGCAGCTCACTTCAGTTTGTGGTGTGTGTGTGAGGAGCTGGGAGCAAGAGGCACTAGGAGCTGAGAGTGAGAACGCGAACTGTTGGAGGACTGAGGTGTACGAGCATTATCAGACACCAGGAGGAAGGTCCTATGGTGAGGATAAAGAAGGTGTTGGGAGGAGGCCAGGGGGAAGTAGCCCAGGGAGTTGTAGCTGTTGCACAGCTATTCCAGGAGGCACTCTAGACAGCTGCATTCCACAGGGCCCTGGGCTGTAACCCGGAGTAGAGGGCGGGCCCGGGTTCCCCCCAAATCCTCCCAACTCCTGGTCAGACACAGGAGTCGTCGACCTGGACTGTGGGTTCAGAAAAATGGCCACGCTGAGGGCTGCCGTGAAACTCCAAGGCGAGCAAATCCGCCAATAAGCGCAAGACCCACCAAGGTAGAGCAGGAACTTTGTCACAACTGGTGTTAGAAGTGGGATCTGGTGTCCACAGCGCGGCGGAAGAGGGGGGGCGGTGGAAGAGGGTCTATTTTTATTTTTTTTCACCACAGTGGAGGAGGTAGTGCGGGCACTGATACAAGCAACGGCTGCCCAGGAGGAGGCTACTCGTGTCCAGGCAGCCGCCCAACAGGAGGCAGTGTGGCTGCAGCAAGAGACTACTCGGCTGCTGATGGACCAGGCTGCTCAAGACTGAGCTATGTTGCGGGAACTGGTAAACCAGGTAAAGGCCCTTACAGAGCTGAACCGTGACCATGATGGGACGCAGATCATTCGGGCCAGCAATTGCCCGCAGAAAATGATGCGGGAGGATGATGTAGAGGCATACCTCCTGGCCTTTGAGAGGACAGCCCTGCGGAAGGCTTGGCCCAAGAACAGTGGTCTGGCATCCTCGCTCCATTCCTGTGTGGGGAGGCCCAGAAGGCCTACTATGATTTGCCTGAAGAGGCTGCAGCAGACTACCTCCAGCTGAAAGCAGAGATCCTGGCCAGATCTCGGGTAACAACTGCAGTGCGAGCCCAGTGATATCATGAGTGGAGGTACTAGGAAAACAAAACCTCGCGGTCCCAATTATATGACCTCATCCATCTCGCATGAAAGTGGTTACGAACTGAGTCCTGGAGTCCAGAGGAGATACTACAGGTTCTGGTCATCGACCGGTACGTGAGAGGACTACCGCCAGACCTTCGCACCTGGGTAAGCCAGAACCAACCCTCCACCTACGACGAGGTTGTCGCGCTGGTAGAAAGGCGAAGGACGGCGAGTGACCTGACCCGACCAGTTAAGGAAGAAGCACCCTGGGTTAAACTAGCAGCACCAAGCCCTAGAGCTCGGGTAACTGGGCCACCAGGAGAACCTAGGTGGAAAAAGAGAGGGGCTGAAAGCCCACCAGAAGCCACAAGGAGTCGGAGCACTGAGGGGAAAGAGAATCGTGATGTTAGACTACCCAAATCCAGAGACCGGGGAATGCCTAGGGCTCCATACAGGTGTTACGCCTGCGGGGAGTGGGGACACATAGCTGCACAGTGTCCCAATGCCGAGGACCCTATGCAGTGTAACCTAGGGAACTGGGCAGACCCGTGCTCCCTAATCCACCTTGTGGGGGTCTCACTAACCCCACATATGTACACTAGACCAGTGAAGCTAAATGGTGTAGAGACCACAGTACTGGTTGATTCGGGGAGTGCTATCATGCTTGTCTCGGGGAAGCTCGTGAAGCGTAATCAGCTGCTGTGGGCCAAGTGTACAGGGATAACATGCATCCATGGGACAGTTGGTTATTACCCCACCATCCCAGTAAAAATCGAGATTCAGGGGAACACTACTGAGGTAGCAGCAGGTGTAGTCCTTAAACTCCCATACCCAGTGCTCATAGGGAGGGACTTCCCAGGGTTTGGAGACTTACTCCTGGTAGGGAAATTGGAGAAAGGGGGAAGCCCTGAAAGTAGTGAGGCATCCACAGTAGACTCTCAACCCCCAACCTTCTCTGAAATATCCCCAGATTTGTTCTCTACTCCCAGACAGCGTAGAAAGACAAAAAGGGAAAGAAGGGCAGCTAATGCCTTGGGAACCCAAATACTGGCCCAAAGCCAGAGGTTCGCTCTTGTAGGTAGGCGGACCCAAGCAGCTGAAAAGGAGGCCACCCAGGAGGGAGAAGCACCCGAGTCTGACCCACACCCTAACGCCTCTGAACCAGTAGAGGCAACAGAGACTGACCCCCTAGATCTCGGGCAGATTAGCCCTGGGAGAGGAAATTTTGGATGGGACCAGGCTGAAGACCCCAGGTACGACAACATTAGGAAGGAGGTGACCGAAATAGATGGGGTCCCCATGGAAGGGAAAACCCAGGGACCAGGACCCTACTTCATAATGAAGAAGAATCTCTTATACCGGGTTGCACCAGTACAGGGGCAGAAGGTACAGCAGATCCTAGTACCTCAAAAACACCAGAATGCTGTATTAAATCTGGCCCATAGTCATCTTTTTGGGGGGCATTTGGGGGTAGAGAAGACCCTGGCATGGATCCTACGACAATTCTTCTGGCCTGGAGTATATGAAGAAGTGCGGAGGTACTGTGCATCCTGCCCGGAGTGTCAGCTGCACAGTCCCCGTCCGCACTTGAGGGCACCATTAGTACCCCTTCCCATCATAGACGTCCCCTTCGAGTGAATAGCCATGGATCTAGTGGGACCCCTGGAGAAGACAGCCCAGGGCCACCAATATATACTTGTCATTTTGGCTTATGCTACTCACTACCCAGAAGCCGTCCCCCTGTAGAACACGGCCTCTAAAACGATAGCTAAAGAGTTGGTGGGGATCTTTGCCCGAGTGGGGCTACCAAAGGAGATATTAACAGACGAAGGTAGCCCATTTATGTTGAAGCTAATGAAGGACCTCTGCTCCATATACATACCCTGAGAACTTCAGTCTATCATCCGCAGACTGATGGGCTGGTAGAAAGGTTTAACCGAACCCTCAAGACAATGATAAGGAAAGTGGTAAGTTGAGACAGGAAGGATTGGGACACCCTACTTCCCTGCCTTATGTTTGCAATCTGGGAGGTACCTCAGGCCTCCACTGGGTTTTCCCCCTTTGAATTATTATATGGGCACCACCCCCGTGGCATACTAGATATTGCAAAAGAAATCTGGGAAGAGGAACCCAATGAGGGGAGAAATATAATTGACCATGTATTGCAGATGCAAGAACGGATAGCCCGGGTCACCCCTATTGTACGGGAACATTTGGAAAAGGCACAGGAGGCCCAGCAAATCTATTACAATCGCCAGGCAAAAGTCCGACGGTTCCAACCAGGGAATCGGGTGATGGTGTTGGTACCCACAGCAGAAAGCAAGCTTTTGGCCCAATGGTAGGGGCCCTATGAGGTGGTTGAACCCGTGGGGGAAGTAACCTACAAGATGCAGCAGCCAGGATGCCGGAAACAAGAACAAATTTATCACATTAACCTCTTAAAGCCTTGGCACCAACGAGAGGCATGTGTAGTGGCCCAAGAGACCCCAATCCAGGGAAATAATGTGCAGGAGCAGATCAGGATATCCACTGATCTGACACCAAACCAGAAGAAGGAGGTAACTGAGATGATCAACCGATACCAGAACGTGTTTTCAACCAAACCAGGCCAGACCATTGAAGCATATCACCACATTATCACAGACCCTGGGGTAAAGGTAACTTTAAGGCCCTATCGGGTCCCAGCAGCAAAAAGGGAGGAGATCAAGGCAGAGGTAAAAAGGATGTTGGAGCTGGGAGTCATCGAAGAGTCCCACAGTCAGTGGTCAAGCCCGATTGTGTTGGTGCCCAAACCCGATGGCACCACTAGGTTTTGTAATGACTTTCGTCGGCTGAATGAGAGATCCAAATTCGATGCATACCCCATACCCTGTATTGATGAGTTAATTGACCGCCTGGGCAATGCCCGATTTTTGACCACCCTTGATTTAACAAAGGGATACTGGCAGATTCCCCTTGCCAAAGATGCGAAAGAAAAGGTGGCATTCTCTACACCAGAGGGTCTGTTTCAATATACTGTTCTTCCTTTTGGATTGCATGGGGCACCTGCCACCTTCCAGCATCTTATGGACAAGCTCCTACGGCCCCATACCAGTTATGGAGCGGCATACCTGGATGGTGTGATTATTCACGCCCCTGACTGTGGGAAACCCACTTAGGAAAGGTGGAAGCGGTTCTGGACACGCTAAGATAGGCTGGTCTCACAGCCAACCCAGCCAAGTGTGCTATAGGGCTAGCCGAGGCTAAATACCTTGGCTACATTGTAGGAAGGGGCATGGGTAAGCCCCAACTAAACAAACTAGAGGCTATCCAAAATTGGCCCCGGCCGAATCAGAAAAAGCAAGTCCGGGCATTCCTGGGTGTGGTGGGGTACTACTGACGATTTATTCCCCATTTTGCTACCAGAGCGAGTCCCCTAACAGACTTGATAAAAGCCCGGGGTCCAGACATGGTGAAGCGGACAGATGCCGCAGAGAAAGCATTCATGGGTCTACAGACAGCCCTCTGCAGTAACCCCGTGCTTATAGCCCCAGACTTCAACAAAGAATTCATTTTACAAACAGATGCATCTGAAGTAGGATTGGGAGCTGTCCTATCACAGATGGTCGGAGATGAAGAACACCCAGTCCTCTACCTCAGCAGGAAACTCCTCCTGAGAGAGCAGAAGTATGCCGTGGTTGAAAGAGAGTGCTTTGCTGTAAAATGGACCATGGAAACACTATGTTATTACCTTCTGGGACGACGGTTTACCCTTGTGACCGACCATGCACCCCTCCAGTGGATGCAGTGAAATAAAGAGAAGAACACAAGGGTGACCAGATGGTTCCTGTCCCTACAACCTTTCCAATTCACCGTACAACACGGGGCTGGAAGCCACCATGGCAATGCAGATGGCTTGTCACAAATACACTGCCTGACGTCCCAAGTTACCCAACCCCGTAGTGTTGAGCAGAGAGGGGGGATATGTGACAGGGTTGGGCTAGATGGCTATAGGAGAATAATAGAAGGCAGATATATTAGCCCCAAGCTAAGTAGGTCCCTTTTCGCTGGGTAAGATAACAGGGAAGGTTCCAGAAGAATCAGGAACCTTTTGGAGACAATTAAGACAGGCTGATTAGAACACCTGCAGCTAATCAAGAAGCTGCTAGAATCAATTAAGGCAGGCTAATCAGGGCACCTGGGTTTTAAAAAGCAGCTCACTTCAGTTTGTGGTGTGCGTGTGAGGAGCTGGGAGCAAGAGGCATTAGGAGCTGAGAGTGAGAACGTGGACTGTTGGAGGACTGAGGTGTATGAGCATTATCAGACACCAGGAGGAAGGTCCTATGGTGAGGATAAAGAAGGTGTTGGGAGGAGGCCAGGGGGAAGTAGCCCAGGGAGTTGTAGCTGTTGCACAGCTATTCCAGGAGGCACTCTAGACAGCTGCATTCCACAGGGCCCTGGGCTGTAACCCAGAGTAGAGGGCGGGCCCGGGTTCCCCCCAAATCCTCCCAACTCCTGGTCAGACACAGGAGTCGTCGACCTGGACTGTGGGTTCAGAAAAATGGCCAAGCTGAGGGCTGCTGTGAAGCTCCAAGGCGAGCAAATCCACCAATAAGCACAAGACACACCAAGGTAGAGCAGGAACTTTGTCACAATATGTAAAATATAAAGTCATTTTTACGATATATAAAATGACTGTATATATCATGATATATAAAATGACTCTCTCTATATAAAGTCATTTTTATGGTATGAGATGTAGGAAACATTGGAAGGAAAATACTTAGTATTGTTGTACAGGACCAGAGCATGCCTTAGGTCAGGAGTGGGAAAACTACAGCCCAGGGGCCGCATCTGGCCCTCCAGACGTTTTAATCCGGCCCTCGAGCTCCCGCCGGAGAGCAGGGTGTGGGACTTGCCCCACTCTGGCGCTCCAGCCAGGGAGCAGGCTTGGGGGCTTTCCCTGCTCTGCGCGGCTCCTGGAAGCAGCGGCATGTCCCCCCTCTGGCTCCTATGTGCAGGGGCGGCCAGGGGGCTCCGTACGCTGCCCCCACCCCAAGTGCTGCCCCCGCAGCTCCCAGTGGCCGGGAACCATGGCCAATGGGAGCTGCAGGGGCAGCGTGCGGTTGCCTGGCCGTGCCTCTGCGTAGGAGCCGGAGGGGGGACATGCTGCTGCTTCTGGGAGCCGCTTGAGGTAAGCGCCGCCTGGAACCTGCACCCCTGGCCCCCTCCCACGCCCCAACCCCTGCCCAGGTCCTGATCCCTATTCTGCTCTCGGTCCCAGCCCGGAACACCCTCCTGCACCCCCAGCTGGAGCTTGCACCCTCTCCTGCACCCCACCCCCCAATTTTGTGAGCATTCATGGCCTGCCATACAATTTCCATACCCAGATGTGGCCCTTCGGCCAAAAAGTTTGCCCACCCCTGCCTTAGGTCCTTTGTGTCTAAAACCATTAGGTGCTCACTCTTGCCATCTTTATCCTATATATATATTACAATTTTCAACAATATGTAATAAGCTCCATATTATCAGTTCTAAATGGTCAGAAATTATATTAAATAATAAAGTTCAATAAAATTACACATTCCCAGAAAGATATTGACAAATTGGAGGAAGTTTAAGGAGAACAAAAATGATCGGGGCTGAAGGAAGTGATTTAACCTTTCCTCCTAGAAGAGCACAATATTTATAATGTGGCTAAGCAACATTATACTCTTAAAATATTTGCAGATGGTTAACAGCAAAGATAAAATATTATTTTGTATTATTAGTATTTAGCATTAGCATTATTTAGTATGTTACACAGAGCTATAACAGAATTCTTGCTGACTATGAGATATATATTAGTCTGTGAATAATCTTCCAAGAGAATTTATGGAAGTGCCATTAAAATGAGAGTAGAAATGTGCAGTACAGAACAATTCTGCTCTGGGCTACAAGGGATGCACTGTCTTTGGGCTTGCTTATGGGATATGTTACTCTGCACCAGAGGGTTGTAAATCCTAGTGTACCATTAGTGTGTTGTTTACTAACTGGACTTGTGGACACTGCTGGCACCCACTAAACATTCCGTAGTGTGTGTTAAGGTAGTCCTGTGAAGAACTTCACTAACATGTACTAGGGAGCTTTTCGTATGTGCCAGCAGTGTCCACACAACCAGTAAGTCCATGACATGCTCATGTGAACTAAAATTTACACCCACTGATGTGGACTAATGCATCATGTAGACAAGCCCTTATCTAATCTAATAGGTCTTTCCATTTCTGTCTGCTATAATTGTATTAGACAAGTATTCTCTGAATTCTTTTAGAAAATTAGGGTAAATTCACAACCGGAATCAAGTAGAATCCTCCTACTAATATATTAGCGCCCTTCTCTGACTCTGGGAAGAGTAGAATAATACACATACTAGTCCCATGATTTTTTTGCATTTACAACCCCTGGGTGTAGAAGGATCATGACACCAGCATACTAATTCCTGGATTCATATTTCCTACCTGTAGTAAAATCATGCATAAACCCACCAGGGCTGGGATCCATACTTTCTTCTCCTGTGCAGAAGGATACACATACTAATTCCACAATTTTAAATGTTGAGCTTTAGAGTCACCAGTTTCTTACCCATTATCTGCATGGTAATAGCAACCTTATCATTCATGTTTTCTATCTGAACTTCCACTTCATATGTTCCTGAGTGGTGATGCTCAGCCTTTCGAATGAACAGGATAGTGTCTGTGGTGCTGTTCCGAATTCCCACCTCTTTGGCGTCTAGTGTTTGACCATCTTTTGTCCAAGTGATTTTGGGTCGAGGTTTACCCTGTAGGAAGAAAAGAGCAAGCTTATTCTCTGGACAACAACAGATTTGCTTTTTTCAGGGTCTTTTCTTTTTTTTTTTTTTGGTCTATAAAAATAGAAGAATTAATTTCAGGTGCTGTACTGATAGATGAACATATGATTCTTTGTCTGCTTCTCCATTTTCTGGGCCCCTCTAGATATTTCTCTTCCATCCTCATGGGTCAATAGCATGTTCTAACTGGGCAATGTAGATATAACACCCCCATTTTAACATAAGTCATTCTGGGAACAAACACTGACAAAAGACTGAAGTTGACTTCTCCTCTGAGATTAATTAGGAGAGCTAGCTATCTGAATGCCCCTTTTCTTTGGAGGATGAGGAAATTGAGAGCAAGTGGAAGATTAACAACAGAAACCTCATGTGTTTTCTGTTGAGGCTGTTACTCCAGCTACTGTTCCTCCCACCAGTCCCTGACTCCCTTCTCCAGTTGCTTTCAAGGCCTTTCAGAAGCTCTTGTCCAGAACTGCAGCATCCTTGGATCTAGAATTTTGGTAGTGCAGGACAAAACACATAAACTGATATATTTCACTCCAAACAGTCAGGCACACTGGCTGTGCCCATAAATGAAGACATTCTGGAGCCAATAAAAGATCTATAACCTATACTTCCATTAATAACAGCCACTTCCAAGATAGCTGATATTTAGCTCCTCAAAAGTGCTTTGGGTCCTTTTTTTCAATCCTACATTGGGGTTCCTATTCTTTCAGCAGCCTAAGAAACATTCAAACAATTTGGCTCTCAAAAGTACATCCCTAGAACTTCTGGGCAGGAACCCTTATTCATTAGGCACCTTACAATCCACTGTACTACCACATTTGCTGGTTAACTGATTTATTCAACTGGGACAAACTGGTCTCCTCTTCTTGATCAGCTGCTTGAGGACACCAGAAATGAGGCAAAAAAAGTCTCACAAAGTCTCACTCTGTCAAGCTGTCTGAAGTGGTTCATGAACGTGCATGCCCATCTCATGGCAGTCTGTCAAGAACAAGGGCACAAACCCCCAACTGGTTGTGTGTTCTATAATTAGATTTCACCAATGAAATATCAGGTGTGAACTCCTCAAGCACTATACCAGACTTAGCATGGAGTCAGACAATTGTCTTAAGCACTGCGGTCTATCTTGCCACCCAGGAAAGCCTGCCTTTGTGTTAGATGATCCCTTATACCAAAAATCACATCAATATTCAGGTTACTCCCAGTCTCAAAGGACCAGTCACTTACCCCAGGTCAATTGTACCTCATATCTCAAACCAAAGACAATGCTTGTAGCCAATCCTATAATACACTAACTACACATTTATTAACTAGGAAAAAGAAATGAGTTATTTACAAGGTTAAAGCAAGTAAATATACACATACTAATGAATTACAGTGTTGGGTTTTAAAAGGTATAGAAGCTGCTGTAATATGCAAGCTCTATATGTCTTTTAGGGCTAACCCAAGCTAAACAGCTTGGGGATCGCTTGTTTAAGCTTAGAAATACTGCCCTCTCAATTCCAAGCAGTATAGTGATGCAGTTCCTTCTAGTCAGGGATATTTATTCTCTTCCCCCAGAGTTCAACGTGTGACGGAATGCGGGTTTGTACATGTCTCCTCTTCGTGGTTGTGGGGGGGAACAATCAACAATCATTCCCTGATATTCCACAATCATTTCTCTGGTGTCCGCATGCCTTCTTTTTTTGGGCAGGAGATGATAACTCTCATGGTAAACTAGTATTTCACACATGGTAATGCTTCTCTCCTGACTGGGGGGTGGGGGGGGGTTCCAGCTTCATAGCAAACACTTTAATAGTTACAAAGCAAACACTTGTATATTACCTTATAATATGGGATACAGATATTATAAGTGATATTCGTGAATGCAGCAACTCACAAGCATTTCATAAAGTCCAAACACTAAACACATTCTTAGAAACTTAACATCTATTTTAAAAATGCTAACACACTAGTTTCCAGCTATGCATTTGTAAGTGTTCAGTGAGGTTTAAGGGCATTGGCATGAGCTGGCACCTGGTCTGCCAACATCACATACTCCCTTCAAGCAGCAATGAATGCCTCTGACAAGCTGCCCTCTCATTTGCCATTGCGGTAACTATGCAAAGATCCTCTGAACTACAGTCCTCCAGACTTCTCAAGATGCTGCAGAAGCACCATCGAGGAGTTGTGCTTCGAAGGTCCTGAGGTCTTTAAATCAAGATGATTCTCTGCTTACTCTGAGAGATTCAAGAGCATCCTTTAGGTTTTCTTTGCCACTACAAGGAAGTTCTCTTTTAGACACAAGTACCTTCAGGCAAAGGTCTGGCCAGAATTTATACTAAAACACCCGGTGAGCCACCTGGAAAGTAACCACACTATTCTAGGAATAGGATCTTTACTCTGTCCTCTGGATCATTAGTTGTTGCATTAGAATGCAAGCAGTAAGTTTGATGGTCAGTTTGAGAGCCTTGGACTAGACCATTTTACAGATCTCTTCCATTTTCTCCCACATTTTGCAATGCCTTATTTCTTCCTGCCATGGAATAGAATCACCTCAGACCAGTGGATTCTCAAAGTACCAGACAAGGTTTCTTCATCCTATTCCAGTCCATAGCTGCCTCCCTCCCTCTTCATCCCATTTCATGGACCCTTCTGAGGATAAACTTGAAAAAAGAAGTGGTCTCTTCCTTCAACTGGGAGCCATAGAAGAAGTTTAAAACAATTTAAATGAAAAGGATTCTATTCCTGTTAGTTTTTGATTCTCAAAAGGAAGGGAGGATTAAGTCTTATCCTGGATTTTAGGCATGTGGTATACTTTTTTACTCATCTTAAGTTCTTACTGTCCATCCTCCCCTACCTAGATATGCAGGAGTAGTTCACTGCTCTCAGTTTAAAGGACACATATTTCCACACTATCATCTGTTTCATAGGAAGTACCTCCGTTTCATAGACTCAACAGTAGCAATATTGGATCTTTCCATTTAGTCATATCACAGCTCCAAAGGTCTTCACCAAATGCTCAACAGTAATTACAGTCCATTTCAGAAGAGCGGGAATCCACATGTATCCCTGCTGATTCAAGGCAAATCCTTTCAGGATGCTTCATCAGTTTGGAAATTGTTCCAGTTTCTGGGTCTCTGAGATTACCAAAATCAACACTCATTCTTACTGAAATATTGGAGTTCAGAGGCATGGCCTTAAATTCCATCCTAGCCAGCGGATCAGCCTGAATATCATCTACAATACTCAAATATGCCCATAATAAGACAGATATAGTATCCCAAGGCTCCTGGGTCATATGGCTTCATGCACCTATGTGACCACTCTGCTCTTCCACAAAGGGTGACTAAAGAGGGACTGGTTTCAGAGTAGTAGCCATGTTAGTCTGTATCCACAAAAAGAAAAGGAGTACTTGTGGCACCTTAGAGACTAACAAATTTATTTGAGCATAAGCTTTTGTGAGCTACAACTCACTTCTTCGGATACATGCAGTGGAAAATACAGTGGGGAGATTTTATATACACGGAGAACATGAAACAATGGGTGTTACCATACACAGTGTAACAAGAGTGATCAGGTAAGGTGAGCTATTACGAGCAGGAGAGAATAAAAACCTTTTGTACTGATAATCAAGGTGGGCCATTTCCAGCAGTTGACAAGAACGAGTGAGGAACAGTAGGAGGGGCAGGAAATAAACATGGGGACATAGTTTACTTTGTGTAATGACACATCCACTCCCAGTCTTTATTCAAGCCTAAGTTAATGGTGTCCAGATTGCAAATTAATTCCAATTCAGCAGTCTCTCATTGGAGTCTGTTTTTGAAGTTTTTTGTTGAAGAATTGCCACTTTTAGGTCTGTAATCAAGTGACCAGAGAGATTGAAGTGTTCTCTGACTGGTTTTTGAATGTTCTAATTCTTGACGTCTGATTTGTGTCCATTTATTCTTTTATGTAGAGACTATCCAGTTTGACCAATGTACATGGCAGGGGAATTGCTGGCACATGATGGCATATATCACATTGGTAGATGTGCAGGCGAACGAGCCTCTGATAGTCTGGTTGATGTGATTAGGCCCTGTGGTGGTGTCCCCTGAATAGATATGTGGACACAGTTGGCAACAGGCTTTGTTGCAAGGATAGGTTCCTGGGTTAGTGTTATTGTTGTGTGGTATGTGGTTGCTGGTGAGTATTTGCTTCAGGTTGGGGGCTGTCTGTAAGCAAGGACTGGCCTGTCTCCCAAGATCTGTGAGAGTGATGGGTCATCCTTCAGGATAGGTTGTAGATCCTTGATGATGCATTGGAGAGGTTTTAGTTGGGACAAACCAGAGATGGTATGCAAAGTGTCCCATTTCAATCACTAGTGCTGCAGAGGGAAGGGGTGTCAGTTGCCTTCACCCAAATATGGGGTGTTTATCCATGATATTTAAGGCACAAAGAATCCTCTCTACACTTAAACGTTCTGGAGCTCAGAGCAATCCAGTTTAACTTGCAAATCTTTCTTTCCTCAGTTGAATTTTATCACTCTCAAGATCTTCACATATAATACCACTGCCATGTATTATGTCGACTGGCAAGGTGGGGACTTATATAAAGAAACTTATAACTTTAAGGGAAAAAATTACCTTTTGGACTGAAATTATTATTTACCAAAACATTTAGGACCAGGTACTTGGCTGGTTTTCCAACCTGTTTGCAAAATGGAATAGCTCAAAGGGATTAGAGGAGGCAGAAGATCTGTCCCTAAATTTTTTCAGTAACGAAGAGCCATGACAAATTTTAGTAGCTTTTTCTGAAAGTTATATCTAGCTCAAAATAGAAACTTACTATGAAAGTGCCCTCTTAGTCATAAATGTATCTTAGCAATTGCTGTAGTTATAGTACGGTTGAGTAGGCACTTTTTTTATAACCCCTTATTTAAGATGCTATAGTAACTAATGAAATAGGGCAAATGTTTGCACTGTTGGTTTTCATATCCCGATACTCTTATTTATAGACTGTGAAAAGCATGAACCCATAGAAAGCATGTTCCTAATTCATATCTCGGAGGATTGGATTTCTGTAATGAGCAATATCTAATCTTGGAAGGAACAGTGAGAGGCAGAGTAGGTGGATGGCACACCAGAAGAGCCTCAGGGGCTTTACTGAAGGGAGATAGAGAAGTGATTTTTTCTAACAATGTTTTTTAGACACTAATATTTACAGATATATGATGGGCAGGAAGGCAGTTAAGGAATACCTTGAGTCCCCAATAATAGCACATAATACTACTTCTAGTACTTGTCTAGTTAATTTTGGAATAAAAGTGTACAAACCTCCTCCTCTTGACAGGATGTCCCACAAGATTACAGCGCTCTATAAAAAAAGGAGTGGTCTACTAATTACTTGGCTTTTGCCCTGCTCTAGCACTTTTCATCTAAGGATTTCAAATTTCTTTACAAACATTAATTCAGCCTAATAATACCCTTATAAGGTAGCTGAATAGTAGAATTCCCATGTTAGAGATGGGTAGGGCTGCGATTCTGTCCGGACATCATAGAAGTCACGGATTCCATGACTTTCTACAACCTCTGTGACTTCCACAGCTGCAGCAACTGGTGTGGCTGACTCCAGGGCCACCAGAGCAGCTGGCCCTAGGGACCGCTCAAGCAATAGCAGTCCTGGAGGCAGCTGAAGCAGCAGCCTGGGGAGTGCCCGAGCAAGGACGGTCCCAGAGGTGGTCAGAGCAGCAGATCCAGGGGCGATTCTGGAGGATATTGGGAGAGCAGTCCCCATGGGCCTCGGACACGACCCCTCGCCCCACGGCAGACAGTCCCCACTACCGAAGCAGCCCCCTCCCCCCCGAGCAAAGGGGTCTAAGAGCAGAGATTTAGTAATGGGTATTTATAGTAAAAGTAATGGACAGGTCACTGGCCGTGAATTTTTGTTTATTGCCTGTGACCTGTCCATGACTTTTACTAAAAATATCCATGACTAAATCTTAGCCTTACAGATGGGTAAACAGGCCCATAGAGAATAAGTGATTTTGACAAGGTCAGAGACTCAGTCACAGGAATAGAACACAGGATTCTGACTTACAGTGCCATCAGACAGTGCTCCTCAATTCCTGATTGTGTCTTCTATTCACAGAGGTTTAGCATTAATTCAGAGGCTTGTCTATGTACTCCAAATCTCTTTTTGTATTTTGAATACTGCAGTCTTATCTTCTGAAGTGCCTCTTCTTTAGCAAGTACAGTCCTAATTTTTTTAGCCTACCTGAAGAAGCTAAACCTCTCAATCTTTATTTTTATTTTCCTTTTGTTGCTTTTTTTTTAGAAAAGGTGATAAAAATTGGATATTGTAGTCTAAATATGATTTAATTAGTTCCTTCAGAGCTTTTACTTTAGTGAGAGCTATAGTTAAGGTTACAAATCAACATTCATTAAACTTGTTTTCACTTACAACTTTATGAAGAATTCTTTTGAGTTGAAATTTTCCACTCTTGGTTTCAGACCAAAAAAAAATGTTTTGTGGAAAACTCCTTCAGTTGTTGAGTTATCACAGCAGCAAAATTATATCTTTTTTCAATTTAAAAATGTTTTAAAGATTTAACAGTAATTCAGCTGTGTCAGAATAACAGCCGTGTTAGTCTGTATTCGCAAAAAGAAAAGGAGTACTTGTGGCACCTTAGAGACTAACCAATTTATTTGAGCATGAGTTTTCGTGAGCTACAGCTCACTTCATCGGATGCATACCGTGGAAACTGCAGCAGACTTTATATACACACAGAGAATATGAAACAATACCTCCTCCCACCCCACTGTCTTGCTGATAATAGCTTATCTAAAGTGATCATCAAGTTGGGCCATTTCCAGCACAAATCCAGGTTTTCTCACCCTCCACCCCCCCACACAAGTTCACTCTCCTGCTGGTGATAGCCCATCCAAAGTGACAACTCTCTACACAATGTGCATGATAATCAAGTTGGGCCATTTCCTGCACAAATCCAGGTTCTCTCACCCCCTCACCCCCCTCCCAAAAACCACACACACAAACTCACTATCCTGCTGGTAATAGCTCATCCAAAGTGACCACTCTCCCTACAATGTGCATGATAATCAAGGTGGGCCATTTCCAGCACAAATCCAGGTTTTCTCACCCCCCTACCCCCATACACACACAAACTCACTCTCCTGCTGAGTAACAGTAACTCAAAATTGTCTGCCCTATAAAATGTTGCATTCTGTATGTGGCTAGACATGGGATGAGATGGGGTGGGATCTGAGTTACTACAGAGAATTCGTCCTGGGTATCTGGCTGGTGAATCTTACCCATTTGCTCAGGGTTCAGCTGATCGCCATATTTGGGGTCGGGAAGGAATTTTCCTCCAGGGCAGATTGGAAGAGGCCCTGGGGGGTTTTCGCCTTCCTCTGTAACATGGGGCACGGGTCACTTGCTGGAGGATTCTCTGCACCTTGAAGTCTTTAAACCATGATTTGAGGACTTCAATAGCTCAGACATAGGTGAGAGGTTTATTGTAGGAGTGGGTGGGTGAGATTCTGTGGCCTGCATTGTGCAGGAGGTCAGACTAGATGAACATAATGGTCCCTTCTGACCTTAATATCTATGAATCTATGAATCAGTGAAAAAATACTTTAGAAAGTTTAGGGGTGAGGGACTTGAGAAAGAATAATGGTAAGCATTTAATTTCATGGTAACGATGTTAAGCATGCAGTTCAGACATAAGACATAAACTCCGTATGTCTCAACTTCACACATGACATATCACAGTTGCTTCAAATTTCTGACTTTCCACTGCTCATTGAAACGATACATCCCCATGCATATAAACCCCTTTGTATAACCTGGAAACCACAAGCCACAACACATGCAAACTGTACTTTATATAGATTCCACTCATCTGTACATACAGTACTCCCACTTCCCATCCATCCTCAACATAAGCACTTTATAAGTACTATATATACACAGTTCTCTCCCTTACTGAAATGATATTTTGCATATCTCTAACTCTATCCATCTGAGATTTCAAAATGCTTTACAAACCTTAATGAATTAATCTCCACAAACACCCACACCTGACACTAAAGGTGCATCATTTTCTTCATTTTCTAGATGAGGAAAATGAGAAACATCAAATTATTTGCCTAAGGTCACACAGAATGTCAGTGTCAAATCCAGAAATAGAATCTGCAAGTTCTAACTTCCAGTCCTATGCCTCAGTCAGAAGACCATCCTTCTTTGTATATGCTCATCCTGACATAAATTCACATACAAAAATATATGTTCTTTGACATATGTGATTACTGTGATTGCTTATACAATTGCAGCAAATGCACGCACAGATAACCAGTAAGTGATTTAACTGCCTAGTTAATTATACACTCTGTATAATTTCAAGTGCATGCACACAGTAACTGTATGTAGTTGCACACATGCAGTTTTGAAAATCTGCCATGCAATTTTTCACACTTTGAATACATGCCCAACAAAGCACTGACATTCATATCTGCCTCATGCATACAAATTACACTTCTAATGAACACGTAGACACCGTACATGTGCGTAAACTCTGAACACCTCTCTCTGCAGGCTTATTTGCACAGAGATGCATAAACAAACATACTCTGTTAATGAGTATCCTAGCCACATTGTATACATAGACGCCATAAAAGCCACTATTTTCTTCCTTTACACTCTTTTCAAGGTGTATGCAAGAGGAGAAGTAAGATACACCCCTTTCCAGTGGTGTAGCTCTCCCCTCCCAAGGAAGAAGGAAGCAAGGAAGAAAGAGTTACAATTCCTTCGGAATGCTTCTGAGGTAGCACAGATACATGCAGCCTCACATTCAGCTGAGCCTAAAGGCTTGGCTCTTCCCCCTGTTGATTATTTTTATATCAGTGTGAATGATGACAATTATTTGTATGAAATAAACTTTTGATGATTGAAATTTGTGTAGATTTTTTTCCTTCCTAAGATGTTTTTGAGTACTTATCTTTTTTAATTAAATGTAATAAACATGATTGATTTTTGTTGTCTTTTTTCTTTAATATTTGTCCTTAATGTGAAATGTTAAAAATACTATTGTATATTATTTATGACAACTGGAGCATGTAGTGAAAGCTATAGGTAAGGTGGACTAAGCATTTCCATTATAACCCCCCATTTTTAGTTGCTTGTCACTTTCTGAAGTTTTCACATTTGCATTGAGAATTTGATTTTAAATGGTTCATTTGTTTTTCAGTAGGAGGAAAGAGGGAAACAATCTTAACCCATTGTTGTACCTCAGCAGCAGGGTTTAGAAATCTGAAGTTTGGCAAGCAAGTCCTTAAGGAAGTACAATATTTTAATTTGATTTGGCCAGGTTATTTATTTATTTCTATTTAAATAATAAAAAGATGCCTTTACAAAGCTCTGGCACATAATTAATACTATCAAAAAGGGTTATAAGGAGTTAAAAATCTTACTTTGGACATGTGCCATTTTTTCTGATAAAGGGTGCCGTGCATGTGCAATTTGGATTGTAGTAAAAGCCATCAAACTGAGGACATGAAATAAGACAGCACTGCCTCATTATATAATTTCTTTAAATTTGCACTCACAACTTTAACTCTATTGCCTGGCATTACAGTGCATCTTTAATTGCATGAGCATAAGCTGGTATCTTGTCTTATTCATTGTGTGGATTGTACAATGTATTGTGAATGACGCAGGGCAGGAACACCCCGTTTTAAATAACTTATCAGAACAAAAACTAACAGGAGGGACATACATAAAATTATTATTTGTCAACAACAAAAAATCCTTTGTGTTAAAATATATTTAAACATAATTGAATTTGAACTATATATCTTAAATACATAAAGCCAGTTCTGGCTCATTGTTATTTTGATTCTCTCCATTAGATCATTGGACCCTTCTTTGCTATTCAGTGCTTGCTATCTGATCTGTGAATAGAGGGCCAAATTCTGCTCAGTTACACTGATGTAAATCGGGAGTAAATCCATTGATTCCAGTAGATGTACTCCAGACTTACACTGTTGTAAACAAACTGAATTTGGTCTAGTGTGAGGACTGGCCTAACTTGCTGCATATCTCCGCTTTATTTACTGTAAACTATCCAACCATATAGGGCTACTATCACATTTGATTCTAGGTTAAACGTCACACAAGCCCATCATTTTTAGGAACCAGTGGCCAGCCAGCAGGGGAGCTTGGGTAAGGAAAAAATAATCTGTTATATAAGCAACTAAAGAGACCCATGTCAAAACTGAATCAATCACATACCTGGAAGGGAATCACAATGTTGATTGTCTCTCCTACTTTCTTCACCAGAGTCTGCCGTAGATAGCGAGGCAGCCAGAATTTGGGACGTTCTGTTGATAAAGACAGATGTCATATTTTGGTTATTTGAAATGTTAGGAAAATGAAGGAAAAACACCAATGGAGACAGCGTTTATACCTAACACTGGGAATCAATACAAAGTGCTTGTGAGCATGAGAAAATCAGAATGAATGCTACTCATACAGTTGGGAAAATTGATAATTTCCTGTGCATATTCATCTGTAACAGCAACTCTTGCCCTTGTTTCTGTACTTCTGCAGGCTCAATTGCTAGCAGGACTAGTGCATTTCCTCTGAATGAAGGAAGATTCTGGAGGTTTCTGCATAGTATATGCACCTCTTTGTGGAGCTCAGCTCACTGGGTACCCATCTGCAGAGCAACAAGGGGATAGGGCATGGGCAGGCTTGGCTGAGAGGCAGGGAAACTGCTGCTGCACAGATCCCCCAATCCTCCTCCCAACACTACATCAGCCACTGGGTTTGCATCACTGTTGTGGAGTGGCTCAATAACACCTCAGTGACCAGTGGTGGAAGGAGTTGCACTTCATTACTCAGCATCAAGGGAGTAATTTGTGGCAGCTTACTTTTCCTTTACAAGTAGGAATCTTATTGCAAAGTGTATTCTGTCTTTTCAAATCCCGGCTCATTTGAATTTTTCTTGCTGTCATAAATATAAAGGGAAGGGTAACCACCTTTCTGTATACAGTGCTATGAAATCCCTCCTGGCCAGAGGCAAAACCCTTTCACCTGTAAAGGGTTAAGAAGCTAAGGTAACCTCGCTGGCACCTGACCCAAAATGACCAATGGGGGGACAAGATACTTTCAAATCTGGAGGGGCGGGACAAAGGGTCTGTCTGTCTGTGTGATGCTTTTGCCGGGAACAGATCAGGAATGCAGTCTTACAACTCCTGTAAAGTTAGTAAGTAATTTAGCTAGAACATGCGTTAGATTTTCTATTGTTTAATGGCTGGTAAAATAAGCTGTGTCCTTTTGTAACTTAAGGTTTTGCCTTGAGGGATTCTCTATGTTTTGAATCTGATTACCCTGTAAGGTATTGACCATCCTGATTTTACAGAGGTGATTCTTTTACCTTTTCTTTAATTAAAATTCTTCTTTTAAGAACCTGATTGATTTTTCATTGTTCTTAAGATCCAAGGGTTTGGGTCTGTGTTCACCTGTACCAATTGGTGAGGATTCTTATCAAGCCTTCCCCAGGAAACGGGGTGTAGGGCTTGGGAGGATATTTTGGGGAAAGATGTCTCCAAGTGAGCTCTTTCCCTGTTCTTTGTTTAAAATGCTTGGTGGGTAGCATATGGTTCAAGGACAAGGCAAAGTTTGTACCTTGGGGAAATTTTTAACCTAAGCTGGTAAGAATAAGCGTAGGGGGTCTTTCATGCAGGTCCCCACATCTGTACCCTAGAGTTCAGAGTGGGGAAGGAACCTTGACACTTGCATACTCTGTCTTACCTTTTCTCCTTCCCTTATCCATATCAATTATCTATAGAATGAATTTGTAAGCCTGGATTTGGAGTACTCGTTCTTATATCTGTCTGGTTTTCAGATGCTCTGTAACTCTAGTTCATTACACTAGTGGGACTCTGGTAGGCATCTTGTGTGAGTCAAGAGTGAGGAATGGGCAGTTAACAGCTCTTAATATCTTTTGGACTGCAGTCAAATGAATTAAAACTTATTGCTATTGAGTGGTGGATAGGATGGTAATCAACAAAGTAGGACATGCAAGTGCAGATAACAGCTTTTATCCAGAGAGTCCTTGGCCTCAGTTTGCAGGAGTGTGAATGTTTGTCATTAACATACCAATCTATTTCAAGAGTACTCTTATAAAATAAATAATTAAATAAATAAAGCATCTCTTAGTCAGACTTTGAGACAACCATTTCAGGAAGCAAAATGTAAACATTTTAAAAACTGAAATATGAATAAAAATATACTGACTATGGTCCAAATCCTGTTATCTCTCTTGTATGTTTCCAGAATTAGGAAATGAATAGTTCAGAACCAACTTGAGAGAACTGTCAAGTATTGGAATATGGGCAGAGTTATACTCAAGTGAGGGAATGCCTGCTCGCTGTCCTCACCCTAAAGAAAGTGTGTACCCTACCAATCCCAGAATTTCCTCTCAGTTAGGAGAGACAAGCTTTCAAGCTACACAGAGCTCTTCCTCAGGTCTAGGGAAAGTACTCAGTGTGTCACAGCTAAATACAAGGCCAACAAATAGTTTAGCATAAGTAGTTAGCACATATTCTAAGAGATGTTTCAAGGTAAAGTAGCCTATTAAACCCCCTGTTTCATAGGACAAAAAGGAGGTTTAGTGGGTTACAGATTGTTGTAATAAGCCATAAATTCAGTGTCTTGATTAAGACCATGATTTTTAGGGAAGGTCTACACTACAAACTTGCATTGGTGTGGCTGCACTGTCTGGTGACGAAGCTCTAAGCTGATCGGAGAGAGCTCTCCTGTTTGCTTAATAACTCCACGAGAGATGGTAGCTATGTCGGTGAGAAAAGTTCTTCTGTTGACTAGGACTGTCTACATGGGGGGTTAAGGTTGGTATAACTACATTGCTCAGGAGTGTGGATTTTTTACACCTCTGAACGACATAGTTATATTGAAGTAAGTGTGTAGCGTAGACCTGGCCATAGCGTCTAGCAATGTTAGGAATTTAAGCTCCCAGGCTCATCTTTTGAAAATGTTGTGCAGGTTTCCTTTGAGGATGGGGCTGATAGGTCAGATATGGAGTGATCGCTTTTTGAAAACTGTTCACCCACAGGTGATACAGTGTTTTTGTCTTCTGTCCTCTTCTTCTGTAAGTTCATTTGAGAGCATAGTGATTGTCTCGTTTCACCCAGAGAGGTTGGAGGGCTGTTTGAAGACCAAGCTCATCATCAGAAGCAGGCTCCCCATAGACCAGGACACACCAACTCAAAGTAGCACCAGATCCCACCAGAACAACAAAAGCAAAACCTGCGGACATATGTCCA
Organism: Lepidochelys olivacea; assembly: GCF_965140295.1. Classification (NCBI taxonomy): domain Eukaryota; kingdom Metazoa; phylum Chordata; order Testudines; family Cheloniidae; genus Lepidochelys; species Lepidochelys olivacea. Next base: position 57,034,090 of record NC_140416.1, read on the forward strand.
CTACTACAATGATCAGCACCCCTCACAACACACCTCTTAAGATCCATTGGTCCTATACATGCCTATCACAACATATGGTTTATCTCATCCAGTGCACTAAATGCCCCAATAACAACTATGTGGGTGAAACCAGAAAATCACTATGATCTCGAATGAACTCACACAGGAAAAGTATAAAAGACAAAAACACTGTATTAACTGTGGGTGAACACTTTTCACAAAGAGATCACTCTATATCTGACCTATCTCCCCATCCTCAAAGGAAATATGCACGCTTTCAATAAAACGAGGAGTATTTGTACAGACTAACATGGCTACCACTCTGAAACCTGTCACTTTCAAAAGACAAACCTAGGAGCTTAAATTCCTAACTTTGCTAAAGACTAAAAAATCATGGTCTTAATAAAGACACTGGATTTATGGCTTATTACAACAATCTGTTAACCCACTAACCCCCCTTTTTGTCCTATTACTACCGGGGTGTTAACGGGCCATTTCACCCTGATGGTCCCTTAGTTTAGCATAAGTAGTTAGCACACATTCTATCTCTTCAATCTTGTATTTAGCTGTGATGCTCTGAGAACCTTTCCCAGACCTAAGGAAGAGTTCTGTGTAGCTGGAAAGCTTGTCTGTCTCACCAACAGAGGTTGGTCCAATAAAAGATATTACCTCACCCACCTAACATCCTGGGACTGACATGGCTACAACAACACTGCATACTTTCCATTAAAGGACATTATTAGAATTGTCCTGAAGGAAATAGATAAGTGATACTTGTTCACTCCAGATACTCACGCAGGATCTCTTGGATGGTAACAGGCTCTTTGGTTAGAGCTGGTTCGCTCTCACCAGCCAGGTTTATAGCCCTGACACGGAAGTAGAGTTTGTCCCCGGTGACCAGATCTTTAATGAGTGCAGATGTTCGCTCAGTTAGGCCCTGAAGAGCTGGAACCCACTCTGTAGCTGCAACAAAAGGGTTTCTGTTTTAAAATAATACAAACTTTCTAAACTAAAGTTCCCTCTAGTTTCTTTAGGACTGTGTCTTCAGGAAGTTTAGTGATGACTGTTGAGGGCTTTCTTTGCAACTGATTTCATAAAAGTGGAAGGGAGTGGCTCTAACAGAGAGGCAGTGAGTTAGGTTAATTCTTTCCTGAAATTGATATATCCCTTAACTATGTATATGGTACTTGGATACTATGGTGACAGAAACATGCTTCTAACAACAATAGTGCAAATAATGGAATTTATCACCTCATTTTTTTCTGCATTTGTACAAGTTGATGACAGTAGGAGGACAGAATTTCTATTGCTTCTTCAGTAATATTAACAGCATAGAAGTCATGATACTAATAGCACTGTTGTCATGCTGTGATGATGTAACAGTGATTCTGGTAACTCTGCAGTGAAGTGAGCTGTTGCTCACAAAAGCTTATGCTCAAATAAATTTGTTAGTCTCTAAGGTGCCACAAATACTCCTTTTCTTTTTGCTGATACAGACTGACATGGCTGCTACTCTGTAACCTGTCATTAGTGAATAGATACTAGTGAATAGACACTTTAGAAGAACCTAATACAGATTACATAGTAACGTGGTACTGCAGTGACCTTAAGAGATACAGCTGCTTTGTCAGTGGTGATTGGTAACAGAGAAGATTCTATATTCCATTATTCTATGTTGATGCTACAATGATTGTGGTGATTATGATTATGATGCTGCTGCAGTAGTTGATTTGATAACATGATAATGGTGATGTTGTGAAGATATATGAGGATTCTAGACTTGCTGCAGTAATACTTTGGTAACCATAGACATATGGTATCAAGTAAGATTAGGGTAACTGTGGTATTTAATTAAGGGTATGTCTACTCTAGAACCACTACAGTGACATAGCTGTGGCGCTGCAGTTACACCATTGTAGCGCTGTAGAGCAAATTAGGGCTATCAAGCTGTCATAAACATACAGCTAAGGATAGCATAAAATCCCTCCTTTACCTGCAAGGGGTTAAAAAGCTCAAATAACCTGGTTGGCACCTGACCAAAAGGACCAATAAGAGAAGAAGATCCTTTCAAATCTGTGGGGGGGAGGTTTTTTGTTTGTGTTGTTTTTGTTGCTCTCTCCAGGACAGAGAGGGACCAGGGCAGGAAAAACCATCTCCTAAAACCCTATCTGAAATAAGCATCTAGATTACAAAAATTGTAAGTAAAGCAAGGAAATCTGTTAGATTATCTTTTGTTTTAGCTTGTGAATTTTCCCTATACTAAGAGGGAGGTTTATTCCTGTTTTTTTGTAACTTTGAAGTTTTGCCTAGAGGAGACTTCTCTGTGTTTTAAATCTTATTACCCTGTAAAACTACCTTCCATCCTGATTTTACAGAGGTGCTTCTTTTACTTTTTTCTTCATAATAAAGTTCTGTTTTTAAGAATCTGATTCTGGTGTCCTAAAAACCCAAGGGTCTGGTCTGTGCTCATCTTGTTTACCTATTTGGTTGGTATATTATTCTCAAGCCTCCCCAGGAAAGGGAGTGAAGGGGCTTGGGGGGCGTATTTTGGGGAAACAGGAACTCCAAGTGGTCCTTTTCCTGAATCTTTGTCTAACTCACTTGGTGGTGGCAGTGATACCGTCCAAGGACAAGGAGGAATTTGTACCTTGGGGAAATTTTTAAGCTAAGCTGGTAGAATTAAGCTTAGGGGGTTTTCATGCGGGTCCCCCATCTGTACCCCAGAGTTCAGAGTGGGGAGGGAACCCTGACACAAGCAATTAAAAAAAATTGCAATTAATCACGCAGTTAAATAATAATAGAATATCATTTATTTAAATATTTTGATGGTTTCTACATTTTCAAATATACTGATTTCAGTTACAACACAGAATACAAAGTGTACCGCGCTCACTTTATATTTATTTTTTATTACAAATATTTGCACTATAAAATACAAAAGAAATAGTATTTTTCAGTTAATCTAACACAAGTACTGTAGTACAATCTCTTTACCATGAAAGTTGAACTTACAAATGTAGAATTATGTACCAAAAAAACTGCATTCAAAAATAAAACATTGTAAAACTTTAGAGTCTACCAATCCACTTAATCCTACGTCTTGTTCAACCAATCGCTCAGACAAATAAGTTTGTTTACATTTGCAGAAGATAATGCTGCCTGCTTCTTGTTTACAATGTCACCTGAAAGTGAGAACAGGTGTTTGCATGGCACTGTTGTAGCTGGCTCGCAAGATATTTACGTGCCAGATGTGCTAAAGATTCATATGTCCCTTTCATGTTTCGATCACCATTCCATAGGACATGCGTCCATGCTGATGACAGGTTCTGTTCGATACCCAAAGCAGTGCGGACCATTCAGAGCATGTTCGTTTTCATCATCCGAGTCAGATACCACTAGCGGAAGGTTGATTTTCTTTTTTGGTAGTTCGTGTTCTGTAATTTCCGCATCAGAATGTTGGTCTTTTAAGACTTCTGAAAGCATGCTCTACACCTTGTCCCTCTCAGATTTTGGAAGGCATTTCAGATTCTTAAACCTTGGGTCCAGTGCTATAGCTATCTTTAGAAATCTCACATTGGTACTTTCTTCGTGTTTTGTCAAATCTGCAAGTGAAAGTGTTCTTAAAACAAACAATGTGTGCTGGGTCATCATCTGAGACTGCAAGAACATGAAATATATGGCAGAATGTGGGTAAAATAGAGCAGGGGACATACTATTCTCCCCCAAGGAGTTCAGTCACAAATGTAATTAACGCATTCTTTTATTAATGCATGTCATCAGCATGGAAGCATGAAAGGGCATACAAATGTTTAGCATATCTGACACATAAATACCTTGCAATGCCAGCTACAAAAGTGCCATGCAAACACCTGTTGTCACTTTTAGGTGACACTGTAAACACGGAGCAGGCAGCATTATCTCCCATAAATGTAAACAAACTTGTTTGTCTTAGCGATTGGCTGAACAAGAGGTAAGACTGAGTGGACTTGTCGGCTCTAAAGTTTTACATTGGGTTTTTTTTTTTTGAGTGCAGTTATACAAAAAAAAACCCCTACATTTATAAGTTTCACGTTCACAATAAAGAGATTGCACTACAGTACTTGTATGAGGTGAGTTGAAAAGTACTATTTCCTTTGTTTATCATGTTTACAGTGATTTGTAATAAAAATAATATGAAGTGAGCACTGTACACTTTGTATTCTGTGTTGTAACTGAAATCAATATATTTGAAAATGTAGAAAAACATTAAAAAATATTTAATGAATTTCAATTGGTGTTCTATTGTTTAACAATGCAATTAAAACTGCAGTTAATTGTGATTAATTTTTTGAGTTAATCACGTGAGTTAACTGCGATTAATTGACAGCCCTAGTACAAATGCTTCCTACATTGACAGCAGCAGTTTTTCTGTGGACGAAGATAATCCATCTCTCCAAGAGGCAGTAGCTAGGTCAATAGAAGAATCCATGGCCTAGGCATGTCTACATGGGGAGGATGGGGGCAGAGAAGCAGGTCCACTTAACTATGGTGCTGCGGGTGCAACATTTTTTACAGCCCTGAGAAATGGAGCTAGGTAAACCTAAGTTTTAGTGTCGACCAGGCCTTGTGTTTACTTACTTATTTAGTTTAGTTTAGTTGTATTACTGTAGCACCTAGTCAAGGACCCCAAAATGCTGGTTGTTGTACATACGTAAAACAAAAAGACATTGCTAATGTGTTGTCTGTAGAGATGATATGGGTTGTTTGACTTGGGTTGGATGCTGCAGAAATGCTAAGATGATGATTGCAGTGATGCACTGAGTCTTTTGGCAATACTGTGGTTAAATGCAAGTACTGTTTGTGATGATAATTGTGAAGATGATGGTGTGACAACAATGTTATGGTTGACATGATTATATCATGGTACTATGAGAATGCTGAAGTAAATGTGGCAATGCTTGATAATTATATTGGGATCACATCCACCATTGTTAGTGGTAAGCTTTAATGTAATGATGCTGGATGTACTTATTTGTAGTGCTGCTGTTGTGAAGCTGTAGTAGTTATGGTGATATTTTAGTTATTCTGTTCTGACTGATAATGCTCAATCAATACTGTGGTACTAGGGCTTACTCACATCCTTCTTTGCAGTACTCCACATTGTAGCCATCTAGTCCCCCTGCTCCAATCCGTTCAGGGGGTCTCCACTTCAGGGTAACAGTGCTGTCAGAGATGTCTTCCACTGTAAAGTGAGTTGGTTCACTTGGGGGAGCTAAAAGAAAATAAGTAGAAAGTAAAATCCTGAGATATAGGATTATAAGTGAGAGAACATGGTAGATATACAGGGAGTGATCAGTGTATGAATTATATTACTAAGCGGGGGGGGGGGGCGGGGTGGAGGTCAAAATGATATAGAATCATATCAAACCCCAGCTCTAAAATGTAACCTTTGTCGCTCCACTCGATGGAAGAGTCAGTGACTAAAACCCAGACAAGGAGGAATACAAGATACTTGTACAGTAACATAGGAAGTCTAGCTAGATAGCAGTTGCTGTGCATAAGTTCCTTTATAGATAAAGCTGATGAAGAGACTAGAGCTCTGGAGAAATGAATCAGCTTTTCAGCTGAGGAGAGCAGGGGAACGGGAAAAAACAATATCTGTACAATTTGTATACTGCATTTATGACTTGACTATTACCAGGTAAAATTCACATAGACAGGGCCAAATTCATCAATGGCACAAATTGGTGTAACACATTTTACTTCAGTAGTGGTATGTTGGCTTACCCCAGTGGTAAAAATGCCCCATAGTATCCATATTTATTTACAAGTGCAACTAGATCTGGTCTGTGCAATAGAAATAGAAACATGAGAAAAAACATTTTGGTGTCAGGGGTTTCACTTCTGCTAAATTTATCAGTATGCCCCCTCAGAACAGGGGCTTCTTGCCCTGTGAGTCTTCTGCACTTCATAGCTCAGCAAGAACAGCAGTTAAATACAGTCCTAGTGTTTCATCTTATCTTTGGGTGTGCTTCTTTTCTACTAGTTTGAAAAAACAAAGAAAAGTCTTGCTAAAGAGTTCTGAAACCTGAATAGGCCTCAGGAAAACAAAACTTAGATTTAGGTACCAGTACCAAAACCATAATTCAAAAATGTGAGCTGAAAGTGAACTTGCTTAAAGTCACATATTGCATGGCTGAAACACTGTATTGAGAAGTTTTCCAGCTGTTGTTATCTGATCCCTTCTTCATCCAGATAGATATTTAAGTAGGATATCCCCAGGGCACATGCTCTGAGGAGTTACTTGAAGGTTGGAATTGCAGATTGTGCATTTCTATCATTTGATATCCCTTGTGGAAAAAATACTCTATTTGGGACACATTTCATAAAAGGACTGCAGAGAACCTAATACATGTGAGAGGATGTAAACTGTGTACCAAAGTATTAATACAGTGGCTCATTCACTTAAGTTATATGGTATGGCAGAACACATTTTAAATAAATTATTTTTGCCATACCAAATATGTATATATCATAAACTGAACAGCTTTGAAATATTTTAAACATTTTAAATATTGCTTTAAATATATCAATTATGCTGTAAGCTCAGTACAGTTTAGTACACTGTTAATAGATTTAGATTATATTATTAGCATTGTAGTTTATTACTGCTATTAAAAAAATCAGATTTTAACCAGTTCCTTGCTGTTGCTGCATTTCATCAACAGCCTTCATTTTCAAAATGAGATAAAGATTGGGCACCATACACAAGAGGAAAAGGTAATTAGCAGCACACATGACCATACAAAACATACTGCAAACCCAAATACTATTCTCTGAAGCAATGGGCTCAGGCTTTATCCCTAATCTAGTAAATCTCTGCCTGTTCCATGAAAACTTTGGACCTTTTTGTTCAGTAGCTCCTCTTGATGGCTCTTGTTGCTTCCCTTCTGTCTCCGTAGCCCAACTGTTGGGTGACTGAAGTCCAGAGTTAACAGACCCTTCTTGCAGTTCATCCTGCCCTCCTGGCCCCTTGCAATGGCCTTTTGCTTTCACACTGTCTCCTTCAGAAGACTGTTCCCCCTGGCTACAGTCTGCAGATTGGGCCACTTTAGTCATTTCAGACTCCAGCTATTGGTATTCTTGTTACTGCTGTTTCTAAAGCCCTCAATGGCTGGCTTCCTGGAGGCTCACACAGTTTGCTCCCAGCTCAGGGACTGCTGAAGACACTGTACTGCTGGGTTGAGAGGAATTATTTATAGAAAATAATTCCTCGGATATTTTCTTAATCAACTAGCCTTGTAGCTCTGGAAGGGGCTAGGATTAAAGGAGGAGGGATACTATGATATTTGCACCCATAAGGGAATAGGGGAAGCTGAGAGGGGCTGGGAAAATGCTATTAATTAGTTCCCTCTCCTCTCCAGACCCGGCCTTGGCTCTCACACTTCTAATTATAACAGCTAGAAATTCATCAGCAATTTCATGAAACTAGAATCTCTGTGCTCCCCAAGGAAGGGAATGGGGGAAAGAGAAGAGAAAAATGACAAAGAAAAAAGGTTTGACCTGAAGAAGAGCTCTATGTAAGCTTGAAAATTTGTCTCTCTCTCTCTCACCAATAGAAGTTGGCCCGAGAAAGATATTACCTCACCCACATTGTCTCTCTAAAGAAAAAAGGGTAAGAAGTATGGAAGGGAGAGAAAATATCAAATGACTAGTTAGCTGTCTCAAAAAAGTAAACATTTTTTCTTTTTAGAGATGGTGGAATGAGAAAGTGAGAGTTCATTTATCTGTTTCTTTGAGGTCAGAGAGATACAGTACCATGTGATGAAACTCACCAATTGGCATGAAGGGCTGTGAGGCGGGGCTAGGCCGGGACATGCCAATGGAATTCACAGCATAAAGCCGCATCTCATAAACAACACCTTCAATCATTCGCTTGGCTTCATATGACAGCTCCTTCAAAAGGTCAAAGTTCAGCCGCATCCACCGGTAGCTCTTCTTCTTTTTCCTCTCTAAGATGTATCCTATGAATGAAAAAAATTTCTGTGATGTACAAGAATTAGAAGTGGCTGAGACAGCATAATTTTCTGAAGGAAAAGGAAAACCATCCTTCTGACTATATGGAGGGGCCCAATCCAGGCCCAACGCTCCTGAGTTTGCACTTCAGAGCCTCTTCTCTGGGGATCTAGGTGGGATCCAGTACTATCTGTCTCCTGTGCTCCAGAGTCTTGCTGGGCCCAGTAGTAGCCACTCTACACTGCCGTTAGTTCTTGTCATCAGATTTGATTTCTCTGTTCTAAGACCTGAAATTTGCCTAAGCTTTTGAGAAGGAATATGATGACACCATCCTTCTCAACAGAAACAACAGTGGAAGGAAGGAAACCCACATTGCTGGAATTTACCATTTCTATTACTATATTTCCCTTTTCAGTCAAATTGTCCTAAGCCAGAGAGAGTGGCAAGTAAGCAAATAAAAGGCAATAAGAAACCTCTTTAAAACAAAAGAGAGAGAGAAATATAATTGTAAATGAATCGCCAGGATGTACACATAACTAAATTGCTGTTGCTCTCCACCTTCCATGCTCTGTTCCCCCTCTACTATTTGACATCTTGATTTGTTTGATCACATTGGAAATTTAAATTGTAGCTCTTCTGGAGCTGCGGACGCCTTTCTATGTCTGTTGTTAAGCACCTAGCACACTCTCGATGCTATACAATAATAGTATTCTATTATGTATAGTATGTAAAAATAGTAAACAAAGTTGAGAAAGTGTAGAGTTCCTATCTGCCCTCTCTAGACCCATTACATGGCTTGGGAACAAGTATTCTTCATTAATCACTGAACCAATTAAGGCATGAGCGCCTCATGTGAAGGTAAAGATTTGAAATAGTGTAGGCCCATTACCAGATAGAGATAGTAAATTTGTTAATAATGATGCTGGAAAGACAGAAATGTTCAGTAAACATTTCTTTTCTATATTTGGATGATGTACTCATATCATATGAGAATGATGAAGTACTTTCCAGCCCATTAGTACAGAGTAGGATGTTAGGCAACATTTAGTAGGGAATAAACATTTTTAATTCATTAGACCTGGATAACTTTCATCAAGAGTCCTAAAAGAGTTGGCTGAGGAGATCTGTGGCCTGGTGGTGTTAATTTTTAATAAATCTTGGAATACTAGGGAAATTTTAGAAGAATGGAAGTGTGTTAATGTTATTCCACTATTCAAAAGGGCAAGCAGGATGACCTGGCTAGCTTTAGGCAGGTTAGCCTGAAATCAGTCCTGGGCAAAATACTGGATAAGCTGATACAGGATTCAACTGGTAAAGAGTTAAAGGATAGGAATATAATTAATGCCAATCAAAATGGTTTTGTGGAAAATAGGTTTTGTCAAACAATCTGATTTAATTTTTTAAATTAAAATTAAAAGAGATTAATTAAAAAATTAAATTAAAAGTTCAGCTGAAAAAGGTAACTGCATAGATCTAATATATTTAGACTTCTGTAAGGTGTTTGGCTGAGTACCATACTACATCCTGATTAAAAAATTAGTATTATGCAATATCAATAGATGTTAAATGGATTAAGAACTGGCTAGCTGACAGATCTGAAAAAGTAGTTATCAATGAGGGGGAGTCATTGAATAGGGATGTTTCTGTTCCACTGAATGCATCCGATGAAGTGAGCTGTAGCTCATGAAAGCTTATGCTCAGATAAATTTGTTAGTCTCTAAGGTGCCACATGTACTCCTTTTCTTTTTGCAAATACAGACTAACACGTCTGCTACTCTGAAGCATATAAGTACTTTCATAGTGACAAAATATCAAGCACTAAATGGTTATTTAATGTAGTGGAAAAAGGCATAACAAGAACTAGTGGCTGAAAGCTGAAGCCAGATAAATTCAAATTAGAAGTTAGGCAAAAAATTTTAACAGTGAGAATAATTAACTATTGGAACAAATTACCAAGGAAAGTGGTAAAGTCTCCATCTCTTGTGTTCAAATTAAGACTGGATAACTTTCTGGAAGTTGTGCTTTCACCAAACACAAGTTATGCTTTATTAAATGCATGTTACTGGTCTCAATGTAGGGGTAACAGGGTGAAAATTAATGACCTCTGACTAAGGTCCCTTCTGGCCTTAAACTATATGAATCTTCCCACATACTTTGTATATGAAATGCATTGAGATTCTTGCATGGAAGATAATTTAAAAGAACAAATATTATCATTCTAGTTTGGTTTGAGTGACATCCTATTATTATGACTTCCCCTGACATTTTTCACTTCTGACGCTGGGAGACAGATGCCAGCTTATGCCAAGGCCCCTAGGCCTCATGGAACAATGACAGATGAGAAATGGGAAATTTCACCAAATGGGAAAGAATCTTAAATTAATGTGATGTGCTGGTCTCGCACACAGGAAGGCCCATTGAAACCAAAGGAGCCATTGTAAAACATCAAAGTACAAAGATTTTGTTGATAGTCCCACACACTCCCATGAAGAGGAGACAGGCGCAAATACTTGTCCCATCAGTTTGAACTATGGGGGAAGGGAATGAGAATCCCTGTATCATTATACTGCTTGGAATTTAGAGAGGGCAGTAGTTTCTAAGCATAAGCAAGGGATCCCCAATCTGCTTAGCCTTGGTTAGCTCTACAGGACATAGAAAGCTTGCATATCACAGCACCTTCTAATACATTTTGGAACCTAAGACTGTAACTAATTTGTGTGTGTATGTTTACCTTCTTTAACCTTGTAAATAACTCTCTTATTTCTTAGTTAATAAATCTTTAGTTAATTATAGGATTGGCTACAAATGTTATCATTGGTGTGAGGTCTAAGGTGCAACTGAACTGGGATAAGTGTCTGGTCCTTTGGGATTGGGAGTAACCTGAACACTGTTGTGATTTTTGGTATAAGGGACCATCTGTCACAAAGGCAGGTTTGCTTGGGTGGTAAAATAGACTGGAGTACTGAAGGGGACTATCTGAGACTCCATGTTCAGGCTGCTGTAGTGCTTGAGGAGTTCACACTTATTATTTGGTTGGTGAAATCTAAGTATAGAACTCACAACTAGTTTGGGGTTTGTGCCCTGTTTTTTGACAGTCTGCCCTGAGGTTGGCACTCACACCTACGAGCTACTCAAGACAGCCTAACACCACTGTCAACTTTTCCCATTAAAATCTTCAGTTGTTTATTATGCACTGGTTGCACTTTAGCTAAGGTTGCATTATAAATTTTGAGCACTGTTTGAATTTTTCATGGTGTTTTTTTAAAAAAATGAATTGATACAGAGAGAATAAGAAGAATTTAAAAATCACCCCCTTTGGCAATTTTTCACTGGTTTGCTCATTTTTTGTCTGCTTCTCCAAGAAATCTGACACACTCTGGGACTTGTTCTTTGTCCACGTTGTTGCCCTATATGTGCTAGACTATCAATCATAAATTGGTAGCTTTTGTCTGTAGAGGATTTTATAACTTTTTAGTAATTGTAGTAAATATTAGCTCCAAGATGAACCTGCTGAATTAATTTGATGATAAATCTGTTTTGGCTTGAGCGCTGTCACTCACTCCTGGAGACAAAGAAACACATGAGTGAGAGAGATTTAGTAAATACCCATGTAGTGTACAGGAAAACTTCCTGGTCTTGGAAAGACAAGACCAATAATTAAAATCTCACCTCTTCCTACTTTTGTTTAAATTCCAATGCAATTCAATACCCTTATTGTTGACTAACCCCATAAACCCCAAATTAGAAGATGGTTAGGGAATCGCTGCTGAAGACTCCCCGCCATTTTAAAAATACGTTAGCAGAGATCTTATGCAAGGCCACCTTAGGCTCATAACTCAGGTCTCTAAGGATAGGTACACTAGTCAGTAGTAGAATACTGGTGATCAGCAATCCTGGATTCTATCCCTGGCTTTCGGAGAGGGTCATGGTTTATCCTGTAGAGATAGGACAACCCAAACTGATTTTAGTCATTCTGTGTGGTGCCATGGATAAGATTGGGGTTTGTCATGTTAGGCTATGTCTACATTGCAATGAAAAACCTGTGGCTGGCCAAACTCAAACTCATAGTGCTCAGACTAAGGGGCTGTTTAATTGCGGTATAGATGCTCAGGCTCCAGGTGGGGCCCTCTCTTTAGGACCCTACAAAGTGGGAGTGTCTCAGAGCTCAGCTGCAACCTGAGCCCGAACATCTGCACAGCAATTAAACAGCCCCATAGCACAAGCCAGTTGGCACGGTGTAGACATACCCTAACATGATAAATCCCAGTCTTATCCACAGCAACACACTACCTTTCAGAGTGACTAAATCAGCTTGGGTTATCCTAAATAGCAGGGTTCTCAAAATTTGACATAGTTAGACTCGGTGAGCTATGAAAAAAATACTACGCCTCCCCATAGTTTAGTAAAACAGTATAACAAACTGAAAATCCTATATGTTGCAAAAAATAATAAAAATGTAAAGATTTGATCAATTATAGATCAGTAGGAGTTTCAGAAGTATTAATTTTAAGTTCAAAAACAGTACAAATGGAAGCAGCTAAAATAAAACTTCACAAACATTTTAGGAAACATGACACCAAATAATGATATATTAATTCAGTATAATATCAATCAGCCCTATCTTATCAGTGGAAGGGGTGTGTTTGTTTCCTTGCTGTACAAAGTAGTGGAATTCAGGGTTGCAGTGTAGAAAGGAAGAGACATAAGTCATCTTCAACAGAAAGCCGGAAGCCATACTTTGTTTTCATTGCAGTTAATAGTGAGAAGCCTGACTAGCATAGGTAGGTGGATAAAAAAGGAATGAGGGCTTTAGGTACCCAGTGTATTAATTCATGAAACTCAGATAACCACCAATAACCAGTAGCTGTGTAGCATTTGATATATCTGTAGACTCCTCTATCTGAATTGAATAATATGGGCTCTGACAAATACTTTTTAGGAGCTGCTCTTTTATATTAGTGGCCATCTCCGCAATACGGTGTGAAACTGTGTCATTAGAAAGTGGGATTACGTCTAGCTGTGATGCTGCTTTCTCTTTTATCATCACCACACATATCCTTTGCAGCTGGAAGTAGTAGTTTCTCACCTACGTTGTGCAGCTTACCAGCTCTGGCAATGCACAAAGCCACATGGTAAGAAGCCTCAGTAGCGTTTATGTTAACAGTGCTTAGACTTCAACAACTTTTTTTTGTCCTGGTAATGAGATGCATAGCTTGCAGGGCCACATATTGTCATTTACCAGTATATCGCCGCCTACAACACCTTGAGGCCTTGGTGCATCGCTGGACCAGCACCATGTAAAGCCCAGTTTGAAATAAGCTTTGTCGTATTTTTGTCTTCTACGTTTTGCTGGAACTTCCACTTCTGCCCTCACTTTGGCTTGTGTTGTACACTTTTGTCCCTTTGTCACAAAATGATCCATTTCTCATATAAGCTGTTTCTCGCTGTTTCTTGCTGATAATGTTTTTAAGTTCTTGGGGGAAAAAAACATGCAACAGATGTTTGATGTTTCGCAGTTGCTAAGATCACCCTTCATGGGACTAGTGAAGAGCCCTGCAGTGCCCCTTGCGGCTGTGGTTCCCACTGGCAAAGCAGGTAGGGCAGGCTGCGGTTCCCCTTGTCATCTCCAGGTGGGCTCCAGCTGTCAGCCCGGTCTCTGCTTGTCAGAGCAGGGTGTGCTGTGGCTCTGGCTCTCAGCCCAGACTCCTACTCTGTCAGAGCAGGACAGGCTGCGGCTCCCCCTTCAGCCCAGATTCCTGCTGTCAGAGGGTCTCCCCCGCTTTGTTTTTAATCTACAGAGGCTGAGTCTATGACAGGTCTCAGCTTGAGAGGCTGGCTCTTTAGCATAAGGTGTAAAGACTCATGTTTTTACCTCTGGAGGTCACTGATTCACTCCCTATTGTTGGCCAAGATGGCAGCCATCATACCAGCAGGTGTTTCACATGGGCATTTTGGCAAGCTGAGTGGCATGCTTCATACTGGCGGGGATGGGAGATCCATATAGATAAAACTGCTAGTGTAATGCCAGACCTGAAGAAGAGCTCTGTGTGGCTCGAAAACTTGTCTCGCTCACCAATAGAAGTTGGTCCAATAAAACATATTCCATCACCCGCCTTGTCTCTCTAATATCCTGGGACCGAAGCAGCTACGACTACACTGCATAGTGTAATATAGACACACACACCCTGCAGCTGCTGCTGGCTGTATCCAATTTTCAGAAGTCCAGGCAAGACTTTGGAGGGTTTTAGAAGCGAGTGATGACACAGACTTCTTCACGGAGGTTCCTTCCAGCTGATAGATTATGTAATCAGTTCTAAACATGGAGGGTTTCTCATGGTGTACTTACTTTCAGTAACTTTTAAAAGGGGATAAAATATTAAAAACTTCTCAATGGGGATAAAACAAATAATTTTCTGATGTACACCTCAGTCTCTCTCACTCTTCAGGAGTATCAATGTAGTCAGGAGCAGCTTCAGCAACACAGTTTCTCCCTCTGATTCCCAGGCACGTTCTGCTCCATTTCTCACCTGACTGTGGGAAGCTATCCACTGTTGTACATCAAAACCATAAAAACCTAGGAAATTAGTAAACAAAAACTACAGTGATAGTAGTATCAGTGACGTCTACAGTGTTAAGGCAGAATAACTTTCCAAACACATGGAAAGCATGACAGTCAAACGTGCTGATCTATTGATATAAAAGCATATGAGGTTACTTAAGATTTTGTGCTAGCGAGTGTAAGTTTAATGAAGTTGTATTGCTTTTTGTTATCTATTGGAGATGGACATGAAAGCCTTATGGAGTTTTGGAATGCATCAAAGATAATGTTGTGGGCAATATGAAAATGGAAGGGAATGCACAAATCTTTCCCCTTAACTTCTTATTTTCATACTTTTAAGGGTTTCAATGAAAAGAGTGAATTCTGCTGCAACCTTAACTGTCACTAAACATAGTGTTTGCAGTTTTTGTTCTAGTTTTGCTGATAGCAAAATCCTTGACATGATATTAGCTAAAACTTTAATTAGGGATTGAAAACAATACTTAAATGACCTGACCCAACTGAAAGCAGCTCCACATAACTGAACCATTGGTTTCAGAGTAGCAGCCATGTTAGTCTGTATTCGCAAAAAGAACAGGAGTACTTGTGACACCTTAGAGACTAACGAATTTATTTGAGCATAAGCTTTCGTGAGCTACAGCTCACTTCATAGGATGCATTGGTGTGACCTTTTCAAACTATTTTGTGAGCTTTTGATAACAGCAACATGGCAACTGCTGGTGTGTTTCTTCACGTCTAATAGTTTAAGCTATTAACTCCTTGGTGGCTGGAGTGGACACTTCGCAGGTCCTATTATTCCTGCACAGGGTACCAGTGACTCCTATAGAAGTTACTCCTTTCTTTTGGGAAAAAACAAAGATCTAATACAAACTCTACTCTCCTAGAATATAGTATGAGGAGTTAAAAGGGAGGAATATAGTAGATCATCCATAGCTACAGTGCTTCTCATGGGGCTTCATAAAGGGTGTACTGTGCTGAAACCAGGAAACTCAAGCAAGTCCAGACCATATAGACTTCAGCAAAGTTTCAGAGTGTGGAATGGGAATGTCTGACTTTAGTTCCCTTCTGCCTTGACACTAGACATTCCCATTTGTGCCCTTGTCCAAACACAGACTTAAGTCTGTCAGTAAACGTGTCTCTGATTTAGATGGGGCAGATACAAGGCATTATGCCCCCAAGATTAAAGGGCCAGGATTCCGATAGCTTGAGAATGAGTTGTGTGCATCTCTCAGTTTTAAGAGTCAGCATATCTGATTTCTGTATGAATATGCTGATAAAGGCCCCAGGTCTCATTTTAAAGGGCCAGTAACTGGTATAGATGAGTCTGCGGAGGACTCTGTCTTTTTAGCAACTCTTACCTAGTATTGGTTGGCCTCCATCATATTTAGGGGGTTGCCACTGCACTGTGCAGTAATCCTCTCCAACATTGATGATCTTGGGAGCTTCTGGAGGATCAGGAACGTCTGAAGATTGTATGAGAGAAGGAGTGTCAAAATTATTACCCTTGCCATCAGCTATGTTACTAAACATTTTTGTTGAGCATTTTTCCACATTATATATCTCAAGGATATCCGCACAACCAATCAAACCTAGTGAGAGATCTCTCCTCCTTCATTTTGAAGACACTGTCTGTCTGTCCTATGGTATTTTTAATGCGCAGATCTAGATCTGTAGCATCTAAGCACCAGATACAGTATAAGTCATTACCTCAGTCCAAACTGTGCCCTGCTCTTTGATGCTTCTAGGTTAGGTTGCTTTTACTTTAAATTATGTTTGATTATTCATATTTCTTAATCTACACATATATAGATACATCTTTGTGAAATACAAAATTTTAGCTGCATAGTCCTCTGTATAATCTGCTCACACAGCCCACCAAGGTTTTGACGGCTGCAGTCATAACATGTTTCCTCTGGCCTGCAGAATAGGTGCATTCCTGAGATGCATCATTGTTGTTCCATAATTTGGCAGGCAGAGGGAGCTGTTGCAGAGAGAGGTTGCCTCTTGCTACTCCTGGGGGAATTCTGTGCCACTGCATATCCTTTCTGCTCCTGAATTGAGATTGGGAGTGGAGGTGGTTGTGTGTATCTAGGAAATAAGTTATCCACATATTTTTAACAAGAAAACGTGGAATACTGGATGTATCCATTCATGGTACGTGGTAGCTGGAGCTTGAAGGTCATGAGGTTAATCTGTTGAATGATCTGGAATGAGCCAAGATAACAGTGGTTTAGTTTCCTTGAGGGTCGGGAGGTGTCCAAGTGCTGAGCTGAGAGACATATCCTGTCGATGGAGGTCAGTGTATTGTTTGTAGTCCTCTTTGGCTGAGTTTGTGTGATTTTAATTCCTCTTGAATGCGGTGGAGATGTTCAACCAAATTGGAGGCCGCAGGGTCTCATGGGAGGTTGGCGGTACAGATGGATGAAATCAGGACTGGAAGCAATAACTGAAACAGAAGGGACTTTGGCAGATTGATTTGTGATCGGAGTTATTGTAAGCAAACTTGGCAAAAGGCAAGAGCCTGATCCAGTCATGTTGATGAAGCAGTGAAGACATTTTTCTAGAATTTCGCTTATCCGTTCTGTTTGTCCATCCATCTGGGGGTGGTAGGCAGAGGAAATGTGTAGGGTGACTTCCAGGAGTTTGAACAATTCTCTCCAAAAATGGGAGACAAATTGTGGCCCACAGTTGGATGTAATCTCAGTTGATAACCCATGGAGCTTGAAGATGTGGTTGAAAAATAAGTTAGCCATTGCTTGTGCAGTTGGGATCTTCTGACAAGGCAAAAAGTGCACCATTTTGGCGTGGAGGTTGACAATGATCAGTATAGCTGTGCAGCCCTAAGAAGTGGGGAAGAAGTGCAGCCCTAAGTGATTAAATCTATTTATTGATTTAACTGCTACCCCTTCCTACTTCTCCTTGTGGACACCAATGATACTGCCAAGAATGACCTTAAGCAGGTCACTGCAGACTACGTGGCTCTGGGAAGAAGGATAAAGGAGTCTGAGACGCAAGTCATGTTCTCGTACATCCCCCCTGTTGAAAGAAAAGGCCCAGGTAGGGACCATCGAATTGTGGAGGTAAATGCATGGTTGCACAGGTGGTGTTGGAGAGAAGGTTTTGGATTCTTCGACCATAGGATGTTGTTCCAGGAAGAACGATTGCTAGGAAGAGATGGTATCCACCTAACAAAGAGCATCTTCGCAGGCAGGCTTGCTAACCTAGTGAGGAGGGCTTTAAACTAGGTTTGCCAGGAGATGGTGACCTAAGCTCTGAGGTAAGTGGGGAAGTGCGATACCAGAAGGAAACACAAAGAGGAGGGTGCAACAGGGGAAGCCTCCTGATTCATACTGAGAAAGTAGGGCAATCAGCTAGTTATCTTAGGTGCCTGTACACCAGAGGTGGGCAAACTACAGCCCCAGGGCCACATCCGGCCCGCAGGACCATCCTGCCTGGCCCCTGAGCTCCTGGCCTGGGAGGCTGTCCCCACTCCCCCGGAGCCACGCCACTGCACGGCGCAATGCTCTGGGCAGCGGTCCTGCAGAGCCCCGGTCTGACGTGGTGCTCTGTGCTGCGCAGCGTGGCGCAGCTGCCAGCCACTGGTGCTTCAGGAAGCACGGTAAGGGGGTGGAAGGGGGGGTTGGATAGAGGGCAGGGGAGTTCCAGGGAGTGGTCAGGGGCGTGGATAGGGGTCGGGGCAGTCAGAGGGCAGGGAACAGGGGTTGAATGGGGACGGGGTCCCGGGGGGGACAGTCAGGAAGGAGAGGAGGGGTTGGATGGGATGGTCAGGAGACAGAGAGCAGGGGGAGTGGATGGGGCAAGGGTCCTGGGGGGGGGGAGTCAGGAAGGAAAGGGGGGGTTGAATGGGGTCAGGGGGGAGTTAGGTGTGGGGGCAGTTAGGGGCGAGGAGTCTGGGGGTGGTCAGGGAGAAGGGGTGGTTGGCTGGGTCAGGGGTCCCAGGGGGGCAGTCAGAAAGGAGAGGAGGGGGTTGTATGGGGCAGCGAGGGGGGCAGTTAGGGGCCGGGGGGCCCAGGGGCGTTCAGGGGCCTGAGAGCAGGTGTGGGTGGATGCGGCAGGGGTCCCCGGGGAGCCGTCAGGGAACAGGAGGGGTTGGATGAGGCAGGAGTCCTGGGGGGGCCATCAGGGGGCAAGAAGCAGGGGGTTTGGATAGGGGGCGGGGGCTGGGCCATGCCTGGCTGTTTGGGGAGGCACAGCCTCCCCTAGCCGGCCCTCCATACAATTTCAGAAACCCGATGTGGCCCTCAGGCCAAAAAGTTTGCCTGCCCCTGCTGTACACAAACGCAAGAAGCCTGGGAAACAAACAGGAAGAATTGGAAGTCCTGACACAGTCAAGGAACTGTGATATGATTGCAATAACAGAGACTTGGTGGGGTAACTCACATGACTGACACACTGTCATGGATGGGTAGACACTGTTCAGGAAGGACAGGCCGGGGAGAAAAGGTGGAGGAGTTGCTCTGTATGTAAGAGAGCAGTATGATTGCTCAGAGCTCCAGTATGAAACCGGAGAGAAGCCTGTTGAGAGTTTTTGGTTTAAGTTTAGAGGTGAGAGCAACAAGGGTGATGTCGTGGTGGGTGTTAGCTGTGGACCACCAGACCAGAAGGATGAGGTAGATGAGGCTTTCTTTGGACAACTAACAGAAGTTTCCAGATCACAAGACCTGTTCTCGGAGGGGACTTCAATCACCCTGACATTTCCTGGGAGAGCAGTGCTCAGACAATCCGGGAAGTTTTTGGAGAGTGTTGGGGATAACTTCCTGGTGCAAGTGCTGGAGGAACCAACTGGGGGCCGTGCTCCTCTTGACCTGCTCCTCACAAACAGAGAAGAATTGGAGAAGTAGAAGTGGGTGGCCACCTGGGCAGCAGTGACCATGAGATGGTCGAGTTCAGGATCCTGACAAAAGGAAGAAAGGAGAGCAGCAGAATATGGATCCTGGACTTCAGAAAAGCAGACTTTGACTCCCTCAGGGAACTGATGGGCAGGATCCCCTGGGAGAATAACATGAGGGGGAAAGGAGTCCAGGAGAGCTGGCTGTATTTTAAAGAATCCTTATTGAGGTTACAGGGACAAACCATCCCGATGTGTAGAAAGAATAGTAAATATGGCAGGCGACCAGCTTGGCTTAAGAGTGAAATCCTGCTGATCTTAAACACAAAAAAGCAGCTTACAAGAAGTGGAAGATTGGATAAATGACCAGGGAAGAGTATAAAAATATTGCTCGGGCATGCGGGAGTGAAATCAGGAAGGCCAAATCACACCTGGAGTTGCAGCTAGCAAGAGATATTAAGAGTAACAAGAAGGGTTTCTTCAGGTATGTTAGCAACAAGAAGAAAGTCAAGGAAAGTGTGGGCCCCTTACTGAATGAGGGAGGCAACCTAGTGACAGAGGATGTGGAAAAAGCTAATGTACTCAATGCTTTTTTTGCCTCTGTCTTCACGAACAAGGTCAGCTCCCAGACTACTGCACTGGGCAACACAGCATGGGGAGGAGGTGATCAGCCCTCTGTGGAGAAGGAAGTGGTTCGGGACTATTTAGAAAACCTGGACAAGCACAAGTCCATGGGGCCGGATGCGCTGCATCCAAGAGTGCTAAAGGAGTTGGCGGATGTGACTGCAGAGCCATTGGCCATTATCTTTGAAAACTCATAGCGATCGGGGGAAGTCCCGGATGACTGGAAAAAGGCTAATGTAGTGCCCATCCTTAAAAAAGAGAAGAAGGAGGATCCTGGGAACTACAGGCCATTCAGCCTCACCTCAGTCCCTGGAAAAATCATGAAGCAGGTCCTCAAGGAATTAATTCTGAAGCACTTAGAGGAGAGGAAAGTGATCAGGAACAGTCAGCATGGATTCACCAAGGGCAAGTCATGCCTGACTAATCTAATTGCCTTCTATGACGAGATAACTGGCTCTGTGAATGAGGGGAAAGCGGTGGACGTGTTGTTCCTTGACTTTAGCAAAACCTTTGACACGGTCTCCCACAGTATTCTTGCCAGTAAGTTAAAGAAGTATGGACTGGATGAATGGACTATAAGATGGATAGAAAGTTGGCTAGATTGTCGGGCTCAGCGGGTAGTGATCAATGGCTCCATGTCTAGTTGGCAGCTTGTATCAAGTGGAGTGCCCCAAGGGTCGGTCCTCGGGCCGGTTTTGTTCAATATCTTCATAAATGATCTGGAGGATGGTGTGGATTGCACCCTCAGCAAGTTTGCAGGTGGCACTAAACTGGTAGGAGAGGTAGATACGCCGGAGGGTAGGGATAGGATACAGAGGGCCCTAGACAAATTAGAGAATTGGGCCAAAAGAAATCTGATGAGGTTCAACAAGGACAAATGCAGAGTCCTGCACTTAGGACAGAAGAATCCAATGCACTGCTACAGACTAGGGACCGAATGGCTAGGCAGCAGTTCTGCAGAAAAGGACCTAGGGGTTACAGTGGACGAGAAGCTGGATATGAGTCAACAGTGTGCCCTTGTTGCCAAGAAGTCCAATGGCATTTTGGGCTGTATAAGTAGGGGCATTGCCAGCAGATCGAGAGACGTGATCGTTCCCCTTTATTCGACATTGGTGAGGCCTCATCTGGAGTACTGTGTCCAGTTTTGGGCCCCACACTACAAGAAGGATGTGGAAAAATTGAAAAACGTCCAGTGGAGGGCAACAAAAATGATTAGGGGACTGGAACACATGACTTATGAGGAGAGGCTGAGGGAACTGGGATTGTTTAGTCTGCAGAAGAGAAGAATGAGGGGGGATTTGATAGCTGCTTTCAACTGAAAGGGGGTTCCAAAGAGGATGGATCTAGACTGTTCTCAGTGGTAGCAGATGACAGAACAAGGAGTAATGGTCTCAAGTTGCAGTGGGGGAGGTTTAGGTTGGATATTAGGAAAAGCTTTTTCACTAGGAGGGTGGTGAAACACTGGAATGCCTTATCTTGGGAGGTGGTGGAATCTCCTTCCTTAGAAGTTTTGAAGGTCAGGCTTGACAAAGCCCTAGCTGGGATTATTTAGTTGGGGATTGGTCCTGCTTTGAGCAGGGGGTTGGACTAGATGACCTCCTGAGGTCCCTTCCAACCCTGATATTCTATGATTAGCTTCCCAGGGGATCCTGCCCATCAGTTCCCTGTTGGAGTCAAAGTCCGTAGTCTGCTGCTCTCCTTTCTTCCCTGTGTCAGGATCCTGAACTCGACGTGAGGCAACAGTGTGCCCTTGTTGCCAAGAAGGCGAACGGCATATTGGGCTTCATTAGTAGGAGCATTGCCAGCAGATTGAAGGAAGTGATTATTTCCCTTTATTTGGCACTGGTGAGGCCACATCTGGAGTATTGCATCCAGTTTTGGGCCCCCCATTACAGAAAGGATGTGGACAAATTAGAGAGAGTCCAGCAGAGGGCAACAAAAATGATTAGGGGGCTGGGTCACATGACTTATGAGGAGAGGCTGAGGGAACTGGGCTTATTTTGTCTGCATAAGAGAAAAGCGTGAGGAGAATTGGATAGCAGCCTTCCACTACCTCAAGAGGGGTTCCAAAGAGGATGGGGGTAGGCTGTTCTCAGTGGTGGCAGATGACAGAACAAGGAACAATGGCTTCAAGTTGCAGTGGGGGCGGTCTAGGTTGGATATTAGGAAAATATCCTAATCACCACTGGGAGGGTGGTGAAGCACTGGAATGGGTTACCTAGGGAGGTGATGGAATCTCCATCCTTAGAGGTTTTTAAGGCCTGGCTTGACAAAGTCCTGGCTGGGATGATTTAGTTGGGGTTGGTCCTGCTTTGAGCAGGAGGTTGGACTAGATGACCTCCTGAGGTCTCTTCCAACCTAATCTTCTATGAGTCTATGATATCAAGGCCCCAGGTTGAGATATGGGTGGAAGTGGGATCCAGACACCCAGAAGTTTGGCAGTGGGGGTCTTCATCCAGCTGCATGTGTCCCTGGAAGCAATGTAAAGATTTGATGGAGGAGAATAGTTTTGGCCACCAAAAATTGTGAGAGATCAGCTTCTTTGTCTTTCAGTACCCAAAATGGCCTGCCAGCAGGGAATTGTGGCATAGCCAGAGTACAGCTAGATGGGGTGATCCATCAGGGAGATAAAGGCGATCCTTGAACCAGAGTAACTTGTTTTTGACTGAGAAATTTAGGTCAGAATTGGCTGACATCCATTTCACTGAAAAGGAGATCACTGACCAGTGAGGAGTTTACAAGGCCAAAAGATCAACGTTGGAGCACATTCACAAAATGGCAGGGCTTTCAATATAGTGGCAGGTTCAAGAGGATTATCCCCTTTATCTAGGAACTCCCCCTTGCAGGATAATGCACTGAGTTCACCATTTTGGGTTCCGGGCTGGTAGATCAGGTCGAAGTTAAATCTACTAAGGAAAAGGGGCCAACATATTTGACATTGGTTGCGGGCTGTGCCCATTCAGAGATGTTCCAGGTTTTTATGATCTGTGAACACGTTGCCTGGAAAGCGCGCACCTTCTAGATGGTGGTGCCACTCCTGAAATGCAGCCTTGATGGCCAGTAATTCCTTATTGTACATTTGGTAATTTTGTTCCTCAGGTGTCTATTTCCTAGAATAAAAGGCACAAGCATGGAGGTCATTTGAGGACCACATCACTGAGATAATACTACCCTGAATGTGTAATTGGAAGCCTCTGTTTCAACAACAAAACGGTTTAGATGCATCTTGGTGTACTAAGACAGGGGCAGAAGTAAATGCTTTCTTCAGCCAATCAAAAGCCAGTTGGGCTTCTGGTGTCCAGTTGAAAGTGGAGTTTTTCTGTAGCAGTTGGGTAACTGGAAACACCACTTTTGAGAATCCTTGGATGAATTATCTGTAGAAGCTGGTGAATCCTAGAAAGCATTGGATATCACAGATGCTCTTGGCAGTTGCCCAAGTCAAAATTGCAGAAACCTTTTTGGGATCCATACTTATTCCACTGGGAGAGATGGTATAACCCAAGAAGTCCACAGCAGTGTGATCAAATTCACATTTCTCAGGCTTCCCATATAAGCCATTTGCTCAAAGACATTCAAGTACCAACTGGACATGCTGGTGATGCAAGGTTTGGTTTTCTGAAAAAATAAGACTGTCATCTAGATAGATTATGATAAACTGGTTCAGAACCTCCCTGAAGATATCATTAACCAAATGCTGGAACATGGTGGAGGTGTTACAGAGACCAAAAGGCAGCATGAGGTACTCAAAATGTCCATACCAAGTATGAAAGTCTGTTTTCCATTCATCGCCCTCTCGGATCCAGACCATGTGATAGGTGCTTTAGTGGAAATTTTTGCTGAGCTGACCCTTTCTACTTCTTTGTTGATCAATGGCAAGGGATATTTATTTTTGATGGTTATATTGTTCAGTGTTCAGTAGTATACGCAGAGGTGCAGGGTGCCATCCATTTTGTGACAAAACAGGATTGGGGCCACAGTGGGGGACACAGACAGATGGATAAATTTTTTTGCCAGATTTTCATCAAGATACTCCCGTAGGAACCTGAGTTGAGGTTCTGATGGGATAAATTTTGCACAAAGGGGATTTTGGCCCCTAGCTGGAGGTCTGTGGGGCAGTCATTGGACCTGTGCAGGGGCAGAGCATCAGTATTATTTTTATCAAATACATTTGCAAAGTCCTTGTATTTCACAGGGATTGGTGAGTTATCCTCATTTAGAGCCTGCTGTGTGCAGAAAATGGTGGCTTTGCCCAGATTACATCTAGGGGTCCTCAATACCAGATTGGACTAGGCACTGATGTATACAATAGTCAGATTCAGACCAAACTTCTTGTGCTCTCCAAGAAATGCTCATATCATGGAGAGAGAGCCAGGGGATGCCAGGCATTATTGGGAAGTGAGGTTAGTTAGTATGTGTAATACAATGGCTGCACGTATGTTATCTTACCTTATTTAAGAACAGAAATTAATAATATAAAGAACCTATCTTAGTATTTGTCCCGATGACCTCATACAGCAATGAACTACAAAGGTTTACAATATGGCATGCAAAAAACATTTCCTTTTATCACTTCTAAATTTGTTCAGTTTGCCCTTGTTCTTATAATGCAGGCCAGGATATAAAGAAGGAGCTGATTGATTTTCACAACACTCTTCATAATCTAGAGTACTTCAGTCAAACTCCCCTCTAGCTCTTCTCCTTTGTAGGCTAAATAATTCCAGTCCTTTTTAATATCTTATACCATATGTACATATCCCTTCATTCCATTAACTGTTTACCATACATATAATAAAGCAGTTTCTGTTTGAAAACTTACACAACAAAATGGCAAAAAGTGATTTCATTCTATAGACATATAAACCCCAGTGAGAGAAGAGACTGGATCACTGACATTCAAAAATGTAGGGAAATGGAAGGGAAGGATATTCATATGGCCTTGTTTTTATGAATGGGAACGATTCTTTCTCCTCCCAGATGGGGAATACAAGGGAAGCTAGTTAGAAAAAACATTTCTGTCAAGTTTTATAAAACATATTCCTCCCATATGGTCATTTTTCACCTCTTTGAACTCAAGAGTCAGAGCTGCTCTCAGGTTTACAGGAATGAGGGTAGGTCCGTCCCACTGAACTCAAGAGTTTTTCAGAGACTGGTTATTCCTGTCAGTCACTTACCAATAACCTTTACTGTGATATCAGCCTTATCTTCTCCTGCTGGGTTCTTTACTGTAACTCTATAAACCCCCTCATCTGGCTTCTCTGCTCCTTCAATGATGAAGATACAGTGGTCTTCATGCATCTCTACACGAACTCTACCTTCAGATTCAGAGAGAAGCTGTGGGCACTGAAAACAGCAAGTGAAGTCATTTGTATCTAGGGTGGAAACAGAAGAGCCTAATGCTGTGTCTGAATGAAGGGAACAGGGGTTTGCATAAACATGCTGAGCCTGCAGCAACATGTAAGTCTTTCTGACACCGACCATTACCAATATCACTGAAAAGCTATCAGTGAAGTTCTCTTCTGTTTTAAGGTTCTATTTTTTAGGAACAACAGGACATCAGTGGATAGCCAATAGCAACTCCGAACATTCTCCTTTGGGGAGAAATTGGTTTTTAAAACTCTGTAAGCCCCATTGGTAGTTAAAAAGACCCTATTGCATTTCAAAGTCTCAAACTTGTGACGTGGGGATTATCCTCTGCTCCTCTCTCTCCCTTGGCCCACACATTTTGTCTGTGTCCAAATCTTGTTGCTTCTTCCTCCTTGACACTTCTAAGATCTGAACTTTTGACCTTTTGTTTTTATTCACAATACTAAAACCCTTGTCAAAGCCCTCATCCATTTTTGTTACTGTCACCTCCTCATCCTCAGGGCTTTTGGATGCCCACACTTAATTAAAAATACTTTGACCATTTGATCAGTGCTAACATGTCTAAGCATAACCATCACCACTTTGTTGTATCCTTTTCCTTTTCCCTGTGTCACATCCTTGTATTTTTAGACTCTATGCTCCTTTGGACAGGGACTGTCCAAGAGCTACGTATATGTACAGTGCCTAGAACAATGGGGTCCCAATCTTGACCCAGGCCTCTGAGTTCTAATGTAATACAAATAGCAAAATAATTCTTCTGATTGACTACCACACATACACCAATGTAACAAAAATTAATGCAGGATAAAAGGGATTTAATGTGAAAACAGGTAACGTCATGATCTTGTGTTGTGTCCTTCACATTCCCATCACTTCACCTGTTGTCATCTCTCCTTGCATCCTACTAATCTCTTCAACTAGATATCTTTACTAAGACTCAAAAAAGGGTTAGATATCCAGAGTTACGTAAAACAGAATTTACAAAAAATATTTAGAAGTGTTATAAACCCTCATGCTTCAGGGCAAAAGTCCATCACTAAACAATGGTGGTTAGGAAGAAACTTGCCCCATAGACAGGTTATTCCATAAGTGTCCACTAAGGGGTTTCTTGTGCTTCCCTCTGAACCATCTGATAATTGCCACTGTGAGGCAGGACACTGCCCTAGATGGACAGTGGTCTGATCCATTATGTTAATGCCTATGTTCCTATATACTTTAAATTTTAAGCTCCTCTTGGCAGGACCATTTGCCTGTAAATACACCAGATATATTAATGGGTTTGTATAAATAATAAGGAACTTACCTTGCTCTCGTTACTTAAATCACTGCTGGAGTCTGGGGAATCCATGGAATCAGCATTGCTTAGCACATTGCAGCTGTTCTAGATGAGCAAAGAAATACATGAAAGATAATGAAGCAAATAATCAAGCAATCTATTTGCAAACACCTAGAATATAATAAGGTGATAAGTAAAAGTCAACATGGATTTGTCAAAAACAAATTAATGTCAAACCAACCTAATTTAACAGTAACAAGTCTTGTGGATACAGAGAAAGCAGTAGTTGTGGCATATCTTGACTTTAATAAAGCTTTTGATACTGTCTTGCATGACCTTCTCATAAACAAACTAGGGAAATGCAAACTATATGGAGCTACTATAAGGTGGGTGCATAACTGGTTGGAAAACCGTTCCCAGAGAGTAGTTTATCAGTAGTTCACAGTCAAGCTGGAAGAGCATATTGAGCAGGGTCCCTCAGGGATAGGTCCTGGGTCCAGTTCTGCTCAATATCTTCATAAATGATTTAGATAATTGCTGTAGAGTACATTTATAAAGTTTGTGGACAATACCAGTACTGGGAGGGACTGCAAGTGTTTTGGAGAATAGGATTAAAATTCAAAATTATCTGGACAAACTAGAGAAATGGTCTGAAGTAAATAGGATGAAATTGAATAAGGACAAATGCAAAGTACTCCACTTATCAAGGAACAATCTATTGCACAAATACAAAATGGGAAATGACTGCCTAGAAAGGAGTACTGTGGAAAGGAATCTGCAGCTGATAGTGGATCACAAGCTAAATATGAGTCAACAGTGTAACAATAAGAAAAGGAGTACTTGTGGCACCTTAGAGACTAACCAATTTATTAGAGCATAAGCTTTCGTGAGCTACAGCTCACTTCATCAGATGCATATCGTGGAAACTGCAGCAGACTTAATATATACACAGAGAATATGAAACAATACCTCCTCCCACCCCACTGTCCTGCTGGTAATAGCTTATCTAAAGTGATCATCAGGTGGGCCATTTCCAGCACAAATCCAGGTTTTCTCACCCTCCACCCCCCCCCCACAAATTCACTCTCCTGCTGGTGATAGCCCATCCAAAGTGACAACTCTTTACACAATGTGCATGACAATCAAGTTGGGCTATTTCCTGCACAAATCCAGGTTTTCTCACATCCCCCCCACCCCCATACACACACAAACTCACTCTCCTGCTGGTAATAGCTCATCCAAACTGACCACTCTTCAAGTTTAAATCCAAGTTAAACCAGAACATCTGGGGGGGGGGGGTAGGAAAAAATAAGAGGAAACAGGCTACCTTGCATAATGACTTAGCCACTCCCAGTCTCTATTTAAGCCTAAATTAATAGTATCCAATTTGCAAATGAATTCCAATTCAGCAGTTTCTCGCTGGAGTCTGGATTTGAAGTTTTTTTGTTTTAAGATAGCGACCTTCATGTCTGTGATTGCGTGACCAATCCACCAATGTGATATATGCCATCATGTGCCAGCAATGCCCCTCTGCCATGTACATTGGTCAAACTGGACAGTCTCTACGTAAAAGAATAAATGGACACAAATCAGATGTCAAGAATTATAACATTCATAAACCAGTCGGAGAACACTTCAATCTCTCTGGTCACGCAATCACAGACATGAAGGTCGCTATCTTAAAACAAAAAAACTTCAAATCCAGACTCCAGCGAGAAACTGCTGAATTGGAATTCATTTGCAAATTGGATACTATTAATTTAGGCTTAAATAGAGACTGGGAGTGGCTAAGTCATTATGCAAGGTAGCCTGTTTCCTCTTATTTTTTCCTACCCCCCCCCCCAGATGTTCTGGTTTAACTTGGATTTAAACTTGAAGAGTGGTCAGTTTGGATGAGCTATTACCAGCAGGAGAGTGAGTTTGTGTGTGTATGGGGGTGGGGGGGATGTGAGAAAACCTGGATTTGTGCAGGAAATAGCCCAACTTGATTGTCATGCACATTGTGTAAAGAGTTGTCACTTTGGATGGGCTATCACCAGCAGGAGAGTGAATTTGTGTGGGGGGTGGAGGGTGAGAAAACCTGGATTTGTGCTGGAAATGGCCCACCTGATGATCACTTTAGATAAGCTATTACCAGCAGGACAGTGGGGTGGGAGGAGGTATTGTTTCATATTCTCTGTGTATATATTAAGTCTGCTGCAGTTTCCACGATATGCATCTGATGAAGTGAGCTGTAGCTCACGAAAGCTTATGCTCTAATAAATTGGTTAGTCTCTAAGGTGCCACAAGTACTCCTTTTCTTTTTGCGAATATAGACTAACACGGCTGTTACTCTGAAACCAGTGTAACAATGTTGCAAAAAACCCAAACATCATTCTGGGATGTATTAGCAGGTAGTGTTGTAAGCAAAACATGAGAAGTAATTCTTCCACTCTACTCCATGCTGATTAGGCCTCAGCTGGAGAATTGTGTCCAGTTCTGGGCGCCACATTTCACGAAAGATGATGACAAACTGGGGAAAATCCAGAGGAGACCAACAAAAATGATTAAATGTCTAGAAAACATGACTGTGAGTAACGCTTGAAAAAATTGGGTTTATTTAATCTGTAGAGGAGAAGACTGAGGTGGAACATGATAATAGTTTTCAAAAACATTAAAAGGTTGTTACAAGGAGAAGGCTGAAAGTATGTTCTTGTTAACCTCTGAGGATAGGACAAGAAGCAATTGGCTTTAATTGCAGCAAGGGCAGTTTAGGTTGGACATTAGGAAAAACTTTCTGTCAGGGAAGTTAAGCACTGGAACAAATTAACCAGGGAGGTTGTGGAATCTCCATCATTGGAGGTTTTTAAGAACAGGTGAGACAAACACCTGCCAGGAATGGTCTAGTTATTACGTAATCCTGCCTTGAGTGCAGGGGACTGGACTAGATGACGTATTGAGGTCCCTTCCAGTCCTACCCTTCTATGATTGTATGAAGAGTCAGAAAGATCTCATTGAGCAGAGTTGGTCAAGCTGTGTCTGAGACACAGAGAAGAAGGATCTATGCAGGGTATGTTGGCTGCTTGGCAGGGGAGATGTGACAAAAATGAAGATCAGAATGAATGAACAAAAATGAGAAGGAAATTAACTGATTAAAAAAACCAAAATGGTCAATGCATTGCCAGAGTGAAATAGAATTAAAGGAAGCATCAGCAAGACCAGTTTCATAGCCTCATAAACCAAAGTTTATGAGATCCCTGCAGCAGATGACATAGATAGATGTGATTCAGTTACTGTCCCATGAAAGTAGTAGGTTAGTGGGCTTATGTATTTGTGCAAAATAGAGAGTATTCTTTCTGTATCAGTGGGGTATTGGGTTTATGAACATCTTTTACAGAAAGGAATAAATTCAGCCCTTTAACACCAGCCAAACTAGATACTCTGAAGTTATGCTACTGCCCTTCCTCCACTAGTCCCCATGCTTCCTTTGCATCGAGTTCAATTTCTTGTCCTCATGGTCCTCCATGGTCTTCCTTACTTATTTACTCATGACTTATATCTCATCCAAAGTTGCCTGCTGCAGCTGATTTACTCTGTTCTTGAAAACTTTTTGGGTAATCCCTCCCAGAAGATTTTTTTCCACAAACTCATTTGGCTTGAGGGGGGAGGGTGGGGCTGTATGGGCTTTACTATTCCTGGGGAAGGAATGGGACCTCTTCGCTGCCCATTCTGGAGCTGGGGGAAGGGGTAAGACTGGTTTGGGTCTTAGCTTCCTCTGTGGGAAAATATTAATAATTTTAATTTTAAATAATAATGAAGTCTGCATATGTTTTTAGAGGCAAAGTTATTCTATGAACTGTTTTCTGGATTTTTCTGTGGACTGATGATCAGAAGATAATATTTCAGAAGATTGAATTCCCTCTCCATCTTGTCACTGAAGGAAATTTCCTAATTCTGGGTTGCAAAGGAAAACATTATGATTTATTTAGGAGTGGGTGCTGGGAATATGAGTGAACTGGAGGCAGAGTCTTTACTGCATTCATGTTTAGAGGCAGGTCTCAAAATGAAATTCTTACCAGACATGACTGCCACAAGAGGTCAGCCTTTTGCTATCAACAGAAAAAAGGAACATTTATCTGGCAGTAAGAAGTAGCATTTCACTCTTAAAGAAGAGAGATTGAAAGGTCTAAAAAGTTCAGCAAATACCATAAAAGGAGTAAGTACCATTGGCTGCAGTATTACTTTATACTCCTCTATTTTGTCCTCCTGCAGTTACTCCAACAACCAAGTAAAATAGCAGGTATCCTCTAAATTCACAAAGTCTAAATTGGCAGAATGCCCAATAGAACTGGCTGCTGGTATATATGAGTCTGCTTCTAAGACATTCAGTAGGATATTGAAAGTACCATTTGTTCACAAACTGACCAAAAGAACTCGGGATGGGAAAGGAGAGACTCTAGAACATTTCCTTCCTGTGAGGCATAGGTGGTGGGGAGGGCTGATGACATTGGCTTACTTGTTTCCTGTGATGTGAGAAGACAGTAATCTAGTGGTGGCAGCCCTCTCCCTAGGCATGCAGATACTATGCTGATGTGCAGTAGAGAAAGAAGGGCAGAAAGGCTACCATACACATCCACTGCCTTCCTTTTGTTTTCCCCGTGCTGAAAATAAACACTTTAGAAGAAGAACACTGTTCAAGAAGACTACAGCAAAATCAACTAAATCACCAGGTGCTGCCTTGCTGCTGTTTTAGAAATTTCTTTGTTTAGAAACTCTACATTTGAAGGGATGTGGAAAAGTTTTTTAGGTAAGAATTGGAAATTCAAATCATATGTGAAAAAGAGAAGAAGTTCCTTGGTATGACCTGTTTGCCTTAGCCACACTGTCAGACTACACATTACCTTGTTTACTTTCTGCCAGATGACCATGGGTATTGGGTCTCCTGATATGGGAACGTCCAGTCTAAGTTTGTTCCCAGCCACCACAACAATGGTGTCAGGGGCTGCTTGACCCATGCAGTCCAGATGGATTTTGGGGGGTTCTGTAGCGAAAGTGGAGAAAATAAAATATTTTTCAACGTGGTTTGAATGCTTTGCAGGAAACGGGAGGCATTTCTCAGATGTTATGTTAAAAATTGAAGAGGTTCTGCTACTGAAAAGCATGCAAGATGACTTGTTCAGATGTTACTCACATGTTCCAATAATGAACATTGTTTTTACCTTGTCTTGGCACAAAATCAATCTTGATCTCTGGAAAGGGGAAAAAAATGGATCTGAAAATAGCTAAATTTCATATAATCATCAGACCAAAAATAATTTTAAAACAATAATATACTAAATAATCTCTCAGTGGATGTAAATCAATGGGTGAATATATAGTATTTTGGAAACTGGCTTGGTAAAACAAGAAGAAAATAATACAAAAAATAGAATAGGGCTTGCAAAGACTTTTTCAAGTGAATAACTTTGCTCCCATGTGTAATCCTACTGGCAGTGATTTAAACCCCCAATCCTGCAAACACACACATATTTAACTGTACTCATGCGTAGACCCATAGAAGTCTCTGGGATTGCGTGCATAAGTAAATGTAACCCCATGAATAAGTTTTTGCAGGATCAAAGCTATAGTCTGTAAGTATTTGCAGGATCAGACCCATATAAAATGACAAGAAAACAATGTAAAAAATAAAAATAGAAAATAAGCAACTTTTAAAAAATATTTGGAAAATGTTTAGGATAAAAACAAATAATAGCAATAGTATATGCAAGGGTTAAAAATACATAGAGATTGTAAATAAGCAATGGTTGAAAGAGAAACAAGAGAAACTAAGAGTGGCTATGGGCATTTTGGAACTATTTTACATGTATATTAAAAGGAATGAACATATCATGTGCCAGTCCTCAGCCTAATCACTTCGTTTGTTTGTTTCTATCCCTTCCCCTCTTTGCGATCCAATCAGTAGACCAAATTTGGTGATGAATCCTGGTCACGTGCCACCTGAAGCACTTTGCACATACATTAAGAAGAAAACCTCCCAGCATAACCCACACGGAAAGGTGTTCTGGGGGTGGAAATATCTATGGGGGGGGGGAATATCTCCCTGCACCTGTGTTTAGGTGGGATCCCCCTCACACAGAAGAGGTTGCAGGGCTTGGTCCAAACCTGATGGATCCTAGTAGGGTCTGTTAAAGGCCAGAGCCATCTGCTTGGAGGGCCTGTGTCTCCACACTGGGTTCAGTTCTTTCCTCACCCCGGACTCTACTGAAGCCACACTGCCAGGGTTTTCCCTGGCTGGAGTCTTATGGGATCCCCAGCTTATGGGATCCATCAGTTGAGCCCTACTGAAAAACGTAATACAGCACTGGACTGTATTATCTTTTCTGAGGAATCTTTGTGAGATCTGATGGGCTCCCCAGACTCCACTCTGTCTCCCAGGGTAGATGCACAGAGAGGCCTTTCTGGAGGTCTGGAGAAAGGAAGGACAGTGCAGTGGAGGAGACTACCCTACCCCCAACTCCTGTTCATATAGTAGTGGTTCTCAACCAGGGGTATGTGCACCCCTGGGGGTACGGAGAGGTCTTCCAGGGGGTACATCAACTCATCTAGATATTTGCCTAGTTTTACAACAGGCTACATAAAAAGCACAAGTGAAGTCAGTACAAACCAAAATTTCATAAAGACAGTGACTGGTTTATACTGCTCTATAGACTATACACTGAAATATAAGTACAGTATTTATATTCCAAATTATTTATTTTATAATTATATGGTAAAAATGAGAAAGTAAGCAATTTTTCAGTAATTGTGTGCTGTGACACTTACATATTTTTATGTCTGATTTTGTAAGCAAGTAGATTTTAAGTGATGTGAAACTTGAGGATACTCAAGACAAATCAGACTCCTGAAAGGGGTACAGTAGTCTGAAAAGGTTGAGAGCCACTGCTGTAAAGGATCTATGTGCAAGGATCTAAATGGGATGATCCAAGTCACTGACATCTGTAGGATTACTCACATGAATAGTTATTCATATATGTAAATGTTTGCAGGATTGGGCCTTAGACTGTCAGTTCTTTTGGGCAGAGGCCATTTCTTCCTATGTATTAAAGTGCCTAGAACACTGTGAGCTCTATAACAATACAAAATACATGTGCCATGTTCATACATCAGGAAGGGAAATCGCCATACAGCTTCCTGGTATAATCAATTAAATGATTTGGTCCCACAGCTCCCTGTAGTGCTTATATATGGATAATTCCTTCTTTGGAAGGCCCATGGTATTCCCATTACATATTAGGAACCAGATTCCACAACACTCACCCAAAAATCTGAGTTTGGCAGAAAGGTTGTAAGCAAATCCTTCAGGGACAAAAGAATAGTCAGCCTCGTCTTCTGGGGTTACATCGTCAATAGTTAGCTTATGGATTCTGAAAAATATACACAAGCATGTGACTCTCTCAACTTTAGTCAGGAGGTACACTGCTACAGAGAATGAGGGCATTCAGGCTGCAGCACACAGCAAGCCATTAATAAACTTCCCAGTATCAAATCAACATGCTAGGGCAAACAGAACCAGTTTCCTCTCAAGGATATTGTAAACTCAAGCAACACTATGGCAAAAAAAGTGCAGGCTAGTTCACCATCCCCCTCCTTGTAAACTCAGGAGACAGCACATCAAAACAATCCTTTGGGAGCCTAAGTCCCATTAGCTTTCAGTAGACTTAGGACCCTAAGTAATTTTAGGCAATTTAGAAAATTTTACTCATCTAAATGTGTGTGTGTATGAGTATATACTGTATATCAGGGGTCTCAAACTCAAATGACCACGAGGGCCACAGGAGGACTAGTATATTGGCCCAAGGGCCGCACCACTGATCACCCCCCTACTTCACCCCTTCCATGAGGCCCCGCCCTGCTCTTCCCACCCCTTCCCGGCCCGCATTCCAACCCCTTCCCTGAAATCCCCACCCCAGCTCCGCCCCCTCCCTGCCCCCAAAGGGTGCAGGAGGGGTGCAGGGTGTGGCAGGGGGCTCAGGGCAGGGGCTTGGGGTGCAGGAAGGGTGTGGGGTGCGGCAGGGGGCTCAGGGCAGGGGGTTGGGGTGCAGGGTGGGGCAGGGAGTCAGGATGTGGGGTGCGGCAGGGGGCTCAGTGCAGGGGTCAGGGTGCAGGGTGTGGCAGGGGGCTCATGGCAGGGGGTTGGGGTGCAGGAGGGATGTGGGGTGCAGCAGGGGGCTCAGGGCAGGGGGTCAGGGTGCAGGAGGGATGTGGGGTGCGGCAGGGGGCTCAGGGTGTGGGGAGTGGGCAGGGGGTTCAGGTCAGGGTGCAGGGTGTGGCAGGGGGCTCAGGGCAGGGGGTCGGGATGCAGGAGGGATGTGGGGTTTGGCAGGGGGCTCAGGGAAGGGGGTTGGGGTGTCAGGAGGGGTGCAGCAGGGGGCTTAGGGCAGGGGGTCGGGATGCAATGTGCAGCACGGGGTTCGGCTGCAGGAGGGGTTTGGGGGGCAGGTCCAGCCTGGCGCGCACCGGGGGCAGGGCGGCCAATGGGAGCATTGGGGGAGGTACCTGTAGGAGCGGCCTGGGCAACACACAGACCCCTGTGCCCCCCCCACTCCCCTAGGTTCTGGCCACTTCCTGGAGCAGCGCGGGGGCAGGGCAGGCAGGCAGGGAGCCTGCCCTGCCCCTGGTGCGTTCAGGACTGGAGCCGGTCTAGGTAAACTCTTGGGGGGGGGGGGGGGACGGAGGAGCCGCGGGGAGCTGGCGGGCCGCAGAAAATAACCCCGTGAGCCGCATGTTTGAGACCCCTGCTATATATATTAAAAACTATAGTAAATTAACACAGACTTACTTCTTGGTACTGATATCTGTCTATCCTTATCTAATGTATCAATCTATTTGATTATGTCTATTCTAAAGTGACCATCAGTGTGGTCTCTAAGCAATTTAAATCCCCCAAAAAATGAAAGGCAGAGTAAAGGCTGAGAATCTGGGCTGATGCTCCATTGTTCAGATGTAGACCAACATACTATATGCACACCTGCAGAATAACACACATGCCAGTACTGTACATGTGGTGCACACAACCAGGCAGATCACAGAAGGGAGGAATGGCTACATGTTCATTGTACTCAGGAATGTTCCAACTTCCTCTGGTTAGCTGAAGCCAGAACAGGATCTTGGCTTATATTCATTTCCTCATCACTATCCAGAGAGGACTTTAGTGTCATACCCAATGCTGTCCAAGCTTTCTGAAGCAGGACTCACCTGCCAATATGAGAGATCTTTATCCTCTCATCTGGGATCACCTCCTTTCCATTTTTCAACCAGATTCCTTTCACATTCTCATCGGAGACTTCGCACTTGAAGACTGCCTGATCCCGTGCCCTCACTGTCAGATCTGCAATACTCTGGTACACTTCCAGCTTCTTCTCTAGAGTTGTGAGTTGTGGGAGGAAGCAACACAAACATCAGCAGGTCAAAGGTTGGTTTGTACAGTAAAATGTTGATGTTGCTTTTAAAGAAGAGAGGGAGCCAGGGCTGAGGATGCTGTTTGTTGAGAGGTGAAATGTGAAGAGAAATCCACAGTATGCAGTATTTAACAGGACTGGTAGCCAGGCACCTGTTGCAGTCAGGATATCTATTACACCTGGCACGCAGATCTAACAATCTTCTGTCTCCTTGAGGCCTCTGGTCATTTCCCCAGCTATAGTTTAATTTTTCTCCAGGCATAAGGACTAACCTTCTCATCCCGTTATGGAGAAGGTTACCTAAAGCCCTCTTGCACATTTCAACCTCCCTGATTATCTGGCATTGCCTGTAACTTACTGTGACATTCCCCTGGTGTTATCTGGACCGGTGATCTGCTAGGTCACTCCAGTCCTCGACTCTGGGAGCCAGCCTTACCTTGCTGTGCTGTGAGAACCCCTACTCCTGGGCAGTTCATGCACAGCCTCTGGCATGTACGCTGCTCCTTGGATTGTGCAACCAAATGACACTAGCCAATATCTCCAGTCCCAGACACAACCCTAGGAACCTCTGTCTTTCAGTTTCCAGTTATGCCCACTGGACGCTGCAAGCTTATATGAGTTCGTCAGTTTAACAAAGAAATTGATATGTACCAGGCTTGTTATTCCAAGGGGAGTCTCTGACATGTTTCAAACCAAACACACTGCTTCAGATAGAATAAACAAATAGATTTATTAATTACAAAGATAGATTTTAAGTGATTATAAATCAAAGCATAACAAATCAGATTTAGTTAAATGAAATAAAAGCAAAACACATTCTAAGCCAATCTTAACACTTTCAGTGCCCTTACAAACTTAGATGTTTCTCACCACAGGCTGGCTGGTTGCCCTTCAGCCAGGCTCTCCCCTTTGATCAGCACTTCAGTCGCTTGGTGGTGATGTCTGTAGATGGAGGTGGAAGTGAGAGCAAGAGTATGGCAAAGTCTCTCCCTTTTATCGTGTTCGTTCTTCCCTCTTGGCTTTGCCCCCCCCCTTCAGAGTCAGGTGATCATTATTTCATCGCAGTCCCAAACAGACCAAAGAAAGGGGGGTGACTCACTTGAAAGTCCAACAGATTCTTTCTTGTTGCCTAGGCCAGTGTCTTTTGTTCCTGTGAGGCTGGGCTGGGTTTGTCCCATACATGCCCTGATGTGGTGTGAATTGTCCCCTTGCTCTTGGAGAGTTTTTGCCTGGGCTTGCTTTAAGCCATGAGGACACATTTTCAGCATCATAACTATATACATGAAATTACAACCTATAACGAATACTATAACATTACCATAACAACAATGATCAGTACATCATGAGCCTTCCAAAGACACCTGACATGACAAACTTTGCGTTAGATACCACAGCATCATATTATAAGGATGAACATGGGGGATGTAGGGTGTTCCCACAAGGTACAGAACGTCACACTTACCTTGTATGATCAGTTCAGCAACTGACTCCCCACCATTGGTCTTCACGGTGTAGTGCCCGCTGTCCTCCTTGGTTGACTCATTAATGATCAGGTAATGCTTTTTCCCATCCTTCTTGAACCGGTACTTGAATGTCTCTTCCCGTTTCAGCTCATTTCCATCCTTTTCCCTGCAGTACCAAACAGTATTGTCACTCTGCTTCACTCGCTCCCTTCTGGGGCAGGATAAAAGTCAACTGCATGATATTGAAGGTTGGGGGCACAGGACAGCAGTGCTGGATTGATGGTGACCTAAGTGGCAAAAGACTGCGCATTTCACACAGTACCAAAAGGCACAGCGCTGACACCACTACTTGCTGACAGTTCATTTGCACTGAAATTCTGATTCCTAGTACAAGAGGGTTAATTATTATTTTTGTTATATACTTAACCCTGACAATGTGTTGAATGTTATACAGGAGGCAATGATAAATACAATCCTTTCCCCCAGTGAACTTACTGTCTAAAAGACTGACATAGAGAAGACAGAACTCAGTGGAAAATCCAGAAGATTAAACTGATTAAGGTTCATTTTAACTGTTGTTATTAATTACTATTTACTTATTATGAACTCATAACTTGTGGGCATCACAGAAGAAGTGAGATTTTAGGAGGGATCTACATGAAGAGGGGAGTTACTCTGGACTTTTCCCACCCTGTTTGTCCAAGGATCTCCATGTATTTTACAAACATTACTGAGCCTCACAACACTCCCTGAGAGTGTATGTAATTATTATAATTCCCAGTTTCCATATGGGGAAACTGAAGCACAGAGCAGTGAACCTACTTGATCAAGGTCACACAGCAAGTCATTGGCATAAAGCTTTTGTAAAAACTCTTCCCTATTTAGTAGGGCTGTCAAGTGATTAAAAAATTTATTGCTATTCATCACAGTGTTAATAATAAATACCATTTATTTAAATATTTTTGGATGTTTTCTATATTTTCAAATATATTGATTTAAATTACAACACAGACCACAAAGTGTACAGTACTCACTTTATATTTATTTTTTATTACAAATATTTGTGCTATAAAAAACAAAAGAAATAATACATTTCAATTCACCTCATACAAGTACTGGAATACAATCTCTTTATCATGAATGTTGAACAAACAATTGTAGAATTATGTACAAAAAACTGAATTCAAAAATAAAACAATGTAAAACTTTAGAACCTACAAGTCCACTCAGTCCTACTCCTTGTTCAGTCAGTCACTCAAACAAACAAGTTTGTTTACATTTGCAGGAGATAATGCTGTCCGCTTCTTGTTTACAATGTCACCTGAAAGTGAGAACAGATGTTCACATGGCACGGTTGTAGCCAGCATCACAAGATATTTACATGCCAGATGTGTTAAAGAGTCATATGTCCCTTCATGCTTCAACCACCATTCTAGAGGACATGGGTCCATAATAATGAGGGGTTCTGCTCGATAATGATTCAAAGGAGTGCAGACCAACGCATGTTCACTTTCATCATCTGAGTCAGATGCCACCAGCAGAAGGTTGATTTGCTTTTTCGGTGGTTTGGGTTCTGTAGTTTCTACATTGGAGTGTTCTTTTAAGACTTCTAAAAGCATGCTTTACATCTCATCCCTCTCATATTTTGGAAGGCACTTCAGATTCTTAAACCTTGGGTCAAGTGCTGTAGCTATATTTAGAAATTTCACATTGCTATCTTCTTTGTGTTTTGTCAAATCTGCAGTGAAAGTGTTCTTAAAACGAACAACATGTGCTGGGTCATCATCTGAGACTGCTGTAATATTAAATACATGGCAGAATGTGGGTAAAACAGAGCAGGAGACATACTATTCTTCTCCAAGGAGTTCAGTCACAAATTTAATTAATGCATTATTTTTTAATTAGCGTCATCAGCATGGAAGCATGTCCTCTGGAAGGGTGGCCAAAGCATGAAGGGGCATATGTATGTTTTATCATATCTGGCACATAAATACCTTGCAATGCCGGCTACAAAAATGCCATGTGAACGCCTGTTCTCACTTTCAGGTGACATTGTGAATAAGAAGTGGGCAGCATTATCTCCCGTAAATGTAAACAAACTTGTTTGTCTTAGTGATTGGCTGAACAAGAAGTAGGACTGAGTGTACTTGTAGACTCTAAAGTTTTATATTGTTTTGGTTTTGAGTGCAGTTACGTAACAAAAAAAAATCTATATTTGTAAGTTGCACTTTCACGATAAAGAGATTGCATTACGGTATTGTATGAGGTGAATTAAAAATACTATTTCTTTTGTTTATCATTTTTACAGTGCAAATATTTGTAATAAAAATAATAATATAAAGTGAAAAACATCCAAAAATATTTAATAAATTTCAATTCAATAAATTTCAGTTGGTATTCTAATGTTTAACCATTCGATTACTGGTGATTCATTTTTTTAATCACTGTTAATTTTTTTGAGTTAATCATGTAAGATAACTGCGATTAATTGACAACCCTACTATTTAGTTTACAAATAACATAAAGATTTTATAATAAGTAGCCTGAAATTTCTGCAAATATTCTTAATTCATTTTACATGTTTTTATTTTATTAAGATAGTGCTGTTACAAATTGTATATTCACATTTCTTTCCTTTTGGGGTTTGCGCTTGTTCATTTGGCAAAAATGTATTTCTTTCTCTTGTGCTTTTAATGGACTTAGAAATTCCTTGCTCTTTTTTTGTTTCCTTAACTGTGCCCCAGTACCAGAATACAAGAGCTCAGATTAGTGAATGTGTTTGTTTGGTAACAAACTGTAGTGCCAGCTGCGGGAGGACTAAAGCAGTAGAACTCCTATTCTGCAAAGAGATATGTGCAGGCGCATCTTTGTTGTTCCCGTGTGGAGCACCACTGAAGGAAGTTTCTGGGATCAAGTCATTTGCAGGATCAGGGCCTAAACAATGGAGAACAGATTTAGGATATGTCTACACTTTGAGCTGGAAGGTGTACTTTCCAGTTCAAGTAGACAGTAGCATGCCCATGGTAGCTTTGATTGAGCTTGCATGCTAACAATAGAGTGTAGCCACCGTGGCATGAGGGGCTAGTCACCCCAAGTACGTATCCATCTAAAATTCTAGGTATGTACTTGAAGCAACTCTGCTGCTCACACCACCGCAGCTACACACTGTTTTTAGCACTCTAGCTCCATCAGAGCTAGTACATTTATTTCTCCTCGAGCTTTCAGTGTAGACATACCCTAAGTTACATGCATTGAGTAGTGTCTTAAACAAGACTAGTTGAGAAATAAGGGATTAGCGTGAAGAAGAATAGTAGAATCTGGCCTTATTTTTTGTCTGCATAAGTACTGCTATTGTGGTTTTTGTTTTTAATTTTCTTTGAGGGAGTAGTGGATATTTTGCATTATTACTTTCATTTATTTAGTTAAGTGGCTAGCACACTACTGGTGCCATATAAAATTATATTATCTGCACAGGGCTTTACAGACAATCAGTGGAACAATGGAAACTACAAACCTCAAGAGGGAACCTCCAGACTTTTCAGTTAGTTTTGCAACAGTATGCTACCACCAAAAAAAACAAACAAAACCACATCTGAAGTACAAATGTAGTCATTGCTGACTGGAGGGGGGAAGAGAGAGAAAAGGATGACAGTACAATTAAGACACTAGACTAGGCCTCACAAGGTTTAGGCTCCATTCTCAGCTGTGCTACAGTCTTCCTGCATAAATGGTTAATCTTGCTGTACCTCAGTCCCCCTTCTGTAAAAGTGGGGATAAAGACACTTCCATACTTTTCAGGCATACTGTGGGAATACATTCATTAATGTTTGCAACATGCTCAGATACAACAGTCATGGAGGCCATATAAGAACACAGACAGAACTGTTATTACGGCAGTTAGTACAGCTGTTTTCACTTTAGGCCTATCAACCAGTGTGCACATTCACCAGCCAGGGATGAAAAAATACACCCTAGCTACAAATCTCATTACATTCCTTTTCTCAGGGATTGCTTTATTTCCAAAACACAAACTTAAAGTCAGAATAAATTAACTGATATAACTGGCTAATAACCACCTGAGGCGTTTCCAGCTTCAGCCAGAGGGTGAAGGAGAACACAAATACTTCCCCTTTAGTAACCCTTTCCAACTACTATGGAGAGCCCCGCACTAGGC
Organism: Lepidochelys olivacea; assembly: GCF_965140295.1. Taxonomy (NCBI): domain Eukaryota; kingdom Metazoa; phylum Chordata; order Testudines; family Cheloniidae; genus Lepidochelys; species Lepidochelys olivacea. The sequence continues at coordinate 57,075,831 of NC_140416.1, forward strand.
CAACACTGACCGGTGGTCTCTGCTGCCCCTTCCTAAGAGTCAGGAAGTCTTATACCTGTCTTCCTATAGGTCACATACTTGCTCCTATTAATGTACCTGTGATTACAGTTCCCAGTTTTAAAGGGCCCAAAGGCTGTAACAGAACACTGGGATATGCACGTGTCCCAAGGCCCAGTGCCCTGTTGAAGGGCCTAAACTACTTAAACAGCTCCCTAAAGTAACCATATGGCATTTGATATTTTTCCCAGGTGATGACATTTATCCCTTTAGTCCAGGTGTTGACAAAAGGGGCATTTATTGAGTCTCTGAAATGATGAAAAAAGACATTAAAATGTTATATATTGTATTCCTAACTGCTCAAACTCAGTTACTGTGTATTTGAGAGATCTCTATCTGACTGCTTACTCCCTATTAGGCAAAGACAGCTGCACCTTTTCCCTTGTCTGATAAAATGCACATTCCACAGATATCAAGTCTGTGTGGTGGGTCTGTTTTGGGGAGTGGTTCTGAAGCACAGTATCAGAGAGTAGCAATTGCATGGTATTCCGGGAGGGACAGAGATTAATGCCCCCCCATGCCTTGTCACCATGTATCTGTAAGTGGACACTACACAACAATGTGTGTGCACACGCATGTATTTTTAACAGAGTAATTTATACACTCTAGCCAGCTCTGGGGCGGGGGTCTATTTAAATTCTCAGTTCCTTCCTTGGAGAGGGCAGATGGAAGATAGCACTCTCTAGGAATGACTTGGGTATTATGGGAAATGCTGACAGCCTTGTGCCGGCAGCTGTTAACAAGCATGAGAGGATTCCTTATGAAAAAGAAACTAAGTGAGGACAACATGTAAGAACTGGTATGTCAGAATTCCCCAGTGTCTTCTTCAAGCATGATTAGCATTCCAGCTTCCTGTAAACCAAAATGCTGAACATGCTGGGCTCCCTGAACTGAATGCCCCTCATTCCAATCTCACAAACCTAATTTGCATAATGATTGACTCTGCATGGTCAAGAGAATAGGTGTATTATTATTTGTGTTATTCCAGCACCCAGGAGCCCCAGTCATAGACCAGGACCCCATTGTGTTAGGTCTACAAACACAGAACAGAGCGTACAATCTAAGTATAAGACAAGAAACAACAAAGGGATGCAGACATATGGATGGGAAGTAGAAGGAAACAATGAGACAGTGCTGGTCAGCATTATCAGCAGTGGTCTCAGCCCATCAGCAGCCTAACAGTTGTCAAGTTTTTTGTAGACTTCACAGCAGAGGAGAGTTTGGAGGAGAGACTTCAAGGAAGATAACAAATTAGATTTGCTGATATGATGGGGAGCTTCTCCCAAGTGTGAGGGGCAGCATGGGAAGAATGAAGGTGCTTGTTTGAAAATGTAACACGTGGGCAAGGAAGCCTGGCTTCATGGGCCAATCAGAGGTGGGTGTCAACCTTTCAATACTGAATGAGAGATGAGAGGTAGAGTGAGGATTGCTCTTGAAAGGCCATGAAAGTGAAGACAAGTAAATTAAATTTGATACCATAGAGAAGAATCCAGTGGAGGGATTCAAAGAGGGGGTGATGTCATCAAAGTTGCAGACACAAAATTATGAGAACCTGACTGAGAGTTTTAGCTGGGTGGATGGACAGGGAAGGTGGTATCTTAGAGATCTTAGTCAGAAAGAATCATCAAAACTTAGACATAGACTGGTTGTGATGACCTAAAGAGGGGTCTGAGTCAAAGATGACATTAGGTTATGGGCCTGAATGACAGGTCAGATGCTGGTGTTGTCCACAGTAGATATGTCTTCACTTCTAGCTGGCAGTGTGATTCCCAGCTTGAGGAGACATGCTTGTGCTAACTCTGATCAAGATAGTTCACTCAAAATAGAATCTAGCTGCGACACTGCACATGACTGCAGTAGCCATGCCAAGTACATACATAGCATCTCTGATGGGCACACACTTGGGGCAGCTAGCCACTTGCACTGCCGCAGCTACATTCTATTTTTAGTGTGCTAGAACAATCAGCACTAGTGTGAATATGTCTCATCCAGCTAGGTATCACACCCCCAGTTTGGAGTAATTGAAAAAGGAGGTTGCAGGGAGGATTTAGGGAGGAGGGTTAGAATCTCTGTTTTAGCCATGCTGAGCTTGAGCTGATGGCTAGAGAGCCATGAGGAGATATCAGAGAGACAGGCTGAGATTTTATTTTGAACAGAAGGAGACGGGTCTGGAGTAGAGAGGTATATCTGAGAATCATCTGTATAGAGATGGAAGTTGAATTTGGGTTTGTAGATGAGATTACTCAGAAATAAAATGTAGAGGGAGAAAAGAAAGGGACCAAAGGCAGAGCCCTGAGGAACACCCACAGAAAATTGGTGGGGGGAGGGATGAGGAGGATCTTCTGAAGGACACGCTGAAGGAGCAGTTAGAGAGGTAGAAGGAGAACTACAAGAGGACAGAGTCACAGAAGCCAAGAGGGGACAAGATTTCAAGAACAGCATGAGTGACAGTATCAAAGCAGCTGACAGCTCAAAACAGTTGAGGATGGGGTACTAGTTCTGACCTTTGGCTATGGAAGAGGTCATTAGACACTTCTGTAAGATCATTTTCAGTTTAGTGGAAGGGATGGAAGCTAGATAGGAGATGATCTAGGGCAGAATTGGAGGAGAGGCATTCCAGAAAGCAATTGCAAACAACATGTTCAGTGAGCTTTAAAATGAAAGAGAAAAGGGAGTTGGGGCAGTTGAAGAGGAAAGTGGGGTCAAGGGTGGGTTATTTTAATATTGGAGAGAATAAAGCATGTTTGTATGGTGAGGGGAAAGAGCCAGAGCAAAGTGGGAGGTTAAGGAGAAGAGTAAGGTAGGGGATGAGAGTGAGCACCTGGGAGAGATCAAGAAATGGGATGGGATGGGGTTACTGGGCCAGAGGAATGGGTTAGAGGAGGAGAGCAGGTGAGAAACTTCTGCATCTGTAAATGGGGGGAAGGAGAGAACTGTAGGAGAGGAAAGGAGGAAGGGAAGGTGAAATGAGGGAAAGAGGAAGGTCAAATCATAGTTTGTCAGTTTTCTCTCAGACAGGAAGAGGGGAGAGTTTGAGGAGTGAGTCAAAGATGGTGAAAAGGCAGGTGGGATTGTAGGGCATGAATCAATTAAGTTGGAGAAGTAAAGTTTAGCTATGAAGATGTTAGAACTAAAGAAGAGAATGAATTTCTAATGGAGGAAGTCAGCCTGATCACAGGTTTTCCACCAGAGTTGCTCTGCAGTGCAAGAGCAGGAGGGGAGGAAAGGAATGTTGGGGGTGAGCCAGGGCTGGGTTGGGTAGGGTGGATCTCTTGTAATGGGAGAGAGAGGCTAAAGAGTCCAGGATGGAGAAGAGCAATACATGGAGAGAATCAATAACCAAAGTGATGGAAGAGAGGACAGGGAGGAGAGGGCCGAGCAGATGAGAAGTCATCAGTTCTGATCAATTGGAAGTCATGGAAAGGCCGAGTCACAGGGTGTGAATTGGGAGGCTGCTGGGTGAGGATGAAAGAGACCAGGTGATGGCCAGAGTGGGGGAACCCAGCAACAGAGAGATCAGAGAGAGAGCAGTGCTTGATGAAGACCAAGTCAAGTGAATAGTCCTTCTGGTGAGTGAGAGAATTGAACCAGGGCTGCAGATCAAATGAAGACATGAGGGTGATGAAATGTGGAGCTAAGGGGTTGGATGGGTCGTCAACATGGAAGGTGAAGTCTCCAAGGATGAGTGGGGGAGATTGTGAAGAGAAAGAGAGAGCCAGGAGTCAAAATCAATGAGGAAGGCTGATGAGGAGGAGTTGTGCAGAGGGAAGATGACAACGAGGAGAGGAGAGGAAAGGCTTTTGTCCTGAGGAATACGGACTTCTCCCTTGAGAGTCCCTTCCCCTTTTGACAGTGTCTGCTTCCTTGAAGGTATTTTCCTTTGCCTTGGAAACCACTCCTTGCTCCCCTGAGAGTTCCTGTCCCTGACACTGTGAGCTGCTACTACTTCTCTGAGGGTTCCTGACACATTCCCTGAAGATGGCGTTATGCCACTTTTTCTATTCTGCCCTAGTTTGAGTTAGTCTCAGAATCAACCATCAATAATGGTTTCTAAGGGCCAGAATCTGTATCCCTGTGCTGCACATCTGTGCAGGAGATGCCAACACCCTAGGTCTTGTGCTCTGTGAGCATTGGGGTACTACAGACAATCCAGAGTGGACATAGATAGGTGGCTATGAAATGGGGAGTTAGCCCCCTTCTGCACTAGCTGGCCACCTAGGGCTGGTGCTGGGGGGGTCATATGCTTACACCTCCCAAAAGGAAATGTAGAAACCACTTCTTAATGCTTATTATAGAGCCCTCAAAGGCATTGTGCTTGCTTGTGCCCTGTGTAGGGAGAAAACCTCCAACCACTGGCAACAGTGCTTCTGAACCCATTTAACAAGAAGAGCAGAAGATGCCATTAAGTCCATTAGGATCTTGCCATGCAGATCTAATGAACCTGTGCAACACTTAGACCGTAAAGTAATAGGCTCTATAGAAAACTCCAAAACAAGTATATTGATAGAATGCTAGAATTATAGGGTGAGAAATTCTGGATACATCATAAAGTATCCCTTACATTTGTTGTTTTATCACTTTATGATCTGTTCTGGCCTCTCTCCCTCTCCTCCTCACCCTGTTAGGTGGGCGGATGGGGTATTCTCAGTTCCTCTCTTTCTGACCCTGAAGGCATGTGGGTGTGGAGTTCCACCCTGTCCCTCTCCTCATTGCTTCAGGGACAGGCCCCAGCCACTCATGACAATATAACCACACTAATGGTGTCAGCCCTAGAGTCCCCCACACAGGAGTGTGCACTGGGTGTTTGGTTTTTTTTTTTTCTTACATTACCCTTACCATTTCACAGCAGCCCCTTCCTCAGACACTTCACACTCGAACTCCACTCTCTCTCCAGCCATCACCACCTGGTCCTCTAATGGGTGGCTGATCAGGATTGGAGGCTCTGGAAATGAACAAGCCTGTTTTAAACAGGGTCTGGATAATGGAACACAAAGAGTACTAAGATCCCTGTCCCTTCATTTGCATCTTAGTGGGGGAAAGGGACAGGATCTAAGGTAAGACATTTTTCATTCTACAGTAACTAGGGAGCAGTGAACTAATCTCATCCATTCCAAAGCACCCACCAATGCACACCATATGGCAGCATACAATTTGCTATGCCAGTTCATACCATTAATTTTATCTAGTGATTCCTCTGTTCTTACATTATGGGACAGAATAAAAATGAGGGATTAATCATTTCTCATTTATATTCTTCATAACCCAAATTCAGAGGTGTTAAAAACCTGGCCCATTTGACATATTTGTGCAGTCTATGTAACATATTTTGCTTATATACCAGATAAACTTTATTTGTAAAGTATATTTCTAGTCCTCTTTGTTGCAAATACAGTCTTCTAAATGTGAACCAAGTGTAACATGCTCTGCCCCCTCCACTAATCTCATGGGGTGTTAACATTAAAGTCTAAAGATAACACTTGCAATGTGAGCATTGACCATTTAATTGTTGATCATTTTTGCAGGTAGGTTGGGGAAGGGGTTGGGACTGTAATTTTATTTTAACAAGCCTGAATGAATGTTAATGCAGAAACAGTTCCAGATAGAAAGGGCTCATGGTGTGCATCTGGCCCTAACCCACTATGACCAAAACTGAGCACAATGCTCTGCAGGAATAGCCTAATATCTGATATGTCATAAAGTTTGTTTTGTCTCCCTTTTATGATGCACTCAAGTGTTATGTTAGCTTGTAACTTGCTTGCTGCCTTCATTTAACTGTGAAGAAAAATGCCTTGTTGTTCAGTAAATAATAGAATCTGTTTCTGTTGTTAAGAATGTCCTTTTCTGTGAGATTAACTAGTATCAGCCCTACACTACACTACAGGGTTAGGTCGAATTTAGCCGCATTAGGTCGATTTTATAATGAATGCGTCTCCACAAGCAACCCTGTGCCGTCAACCTAAAGGGCTTTTAAAATCGACTTCTGTACTCCTCCCCGGCAAGGGGAATAGCGCTAAAATCGACCTTGCTGGGTCGAATTTGGGGTAGTGAGGATGCAAATCGACGTTATTGGCCTCCAAGAGCTATCCCAGAGTGCTCCAATGTGACCACTCTGGACAGCATTTTCAAGTCCGATGCACTAGCCAGGTACACAGGAAAAGCCCCAGGAATTTTTGAATTTCATTTCCTGTTCGGTCAGCGTGGCGCGCTCAGCAGCACAGGTGACCATGCAGTCCCCCCAGAATCGCAAACGAGCTCCAGCATGGAGCGAACGGGAGATACTGTATCTGATTGCTGTATGGGAAGAAGAATCTGTGCAGGCCAAACTCTGATCAAAAAGAAGAAATGCTAATATATATGCTAAAATCGCACAGGGCATGATGGACAGAGGCTACAACAGGGACACACAGCAGAGCCGCGTGAAAGCCAAGGAGCTCAGGCAAGCCTACAAAAAGACAAAGGAGCCAAATGGTCGCTCTGGGTACCACTTCTATGATCAGCTGCATGGCATTCTGTGGGGGTACTCTACCACTACCCCATCACTGTCCATGGACACCTGCAAGGGGGGAGTCTCACGCAACACGGAGGAGGATTTTGTGGATGATGAGGAGGAGAATGCACAGCAGGCAAGTGGTGAATCCATTCTCCCCAGCAGCCAGGACCTTTTCATCACCCTGGAGCCAATACCCTCCCAAGGCAGGGTCCCCAACCCTGAATCCGGATAAGGCAGCTCTGGTGAGTGCACATTTGTAACTACCGTACATGGTTTAAAAGCAATAGTGTTTAATGTTTGATTTGCCCTGAAGACTTGGGATGTATTTGCGGCCAGTACAGCTACTGGAAAAGTCTGTTAACGTGTCTGGGGATGGAGCGGGAATCCTCCAGGGACTTCTCCATGAAGCTCTTCTGGAGGTACTCTGAAAGCCTTTGCAGAAGGTTTTCTGGGGAGGGCTGCACATCCAACCAAAAACCGCAGCCCCTCCTTTTAAATGGCAAACCCAACCGGCATTGCTTGCTATGGGAAAGGAGGACGCTGCAGTTTGAAAACATTCCCACATGTTATGAAGGCATCAGAAGTCAAACCCGCGTACCCTTTGACTTACCATGGCAGCGTGGAAACCGAATTCTGTTGCCCAGCTGTGTGTGATGTGTCACCATACTGGCAGGCGCCCAATATAAAAGGCAAAATGTGACCGTGTACCTAAAACACATGTGCTGTCTGCTGTGAATTGCTTAATTCACTGTGAAAAAGTCTCCCTTTTGTTCTCAGAAATGTATCATCTTAAATTTTACTCTCCCTTTTTAATCCCCCTGCAGATGCAAATGTTTCTATGCTCCCCCATCATCTCTGTATCTGAGGTTATCACAGATTAGAAGGTAAAAAAAACCGCACTCGTGATGACATGTTTTCTGAGCTCATGCAGTCCTCGCACACTGATAGGGCACAGCTGAATGTATGGAGGCAATCAGTGGCAGAGTCCAGGAAAGCATTAAGTGAGTGCGATGAGAAGAGGCAGGATGCAATGCTGAGGCTAATGGGGGAGCAAACGGACATGCTCAGGCATCTGGTGGAGCTACACGAAAGCCAACAAGAGCACAGACTGCTGCTGCATCCACTGTACAACCTCCTGCCCTCCTCCCCAAGTTCCATATCCTCCTCACCCAGACGTCCAAGAACTCGGGCAGTGGAGGCTCCAGGCACCCAGCCATTCCACTCCAGAGGATGGCCCAAGCAACAGAAGGCTGTCATTCAAACAGTTTTGATTTGTAGTGTGGCTACAATAAGCAATGTGGCCTTGTCCTTCCCTCCTCCCCTCCTCCCCCATCCCACCCTACCCCCCGGGCTACCTTATCAGTTATCTTCCTTTTTTTAAAAATTAATAAAGAAAGAATGCATGGTTTCAGAACAACAGTGACTTTATTTCCTTTGCCAGCTGTGATCGAAGGGGGGCAGGTGGTTGGCTTTCAGGGAATTAAAATCAACAGAGGGGGCGAGTTTGCATCAAGGAGAAACACACGCAACTGTCACACCGTAGCCTGGTATGATGGGATAACATGGTTTTGGTAATTAAATATTCATGGTAAATAGGCCCAATGGCCTGTGATGGGTTTTTAGATGGGGTAAGATCCAAGTTACCCGGGAAAGAATTTTCTGTAGTATCTGGCTGATGAATCTTGCCCATATGCTCAGGGTTTAGCTGATCGCCATATTTGGGGTCGGGAAGGAATTTTCCTCCAGGGCAGATTGGAAGGCCCTGGAGGTTTTTCGCCTTCCTCTGTAGCATGGGGCACGGGTCACTTGCTGGAGGATTCTCTGCTCCTTGAGGTCTTCAAACTACAATTTGAGGACTTCAATAGCACAGATATAGGTGTGAGGTCTTTTTTAGGAGTGGTGGGTGAAATTCTGTGGCCTGCATTGTGCAGGAGGTCAGACTAGATGATCATAGTGGTCCCTTCTGACCTAAATATCTATGAATCTATGAGTCATGAAACTGGTTTTCAAAGCCTCTCTGATGCACAGCACGCCTACCTGTGCTCTTCTAATCACCCTGGTGTCTGGCTGCTCAAAATTGGATGCCAGGTGATTTGCCTCAACCTCCCATCCCGCCATAAATGTCTCCCCCTTACTCTCACAGATAGTATGGAGCACACAGCAAGCAGTAATAACAATGAGAATATTGGTTGTGCTGAGGTCTAACCTAGTCAGCAAACAGCGCCAGCGAGCTTTTAAACATCCAAAGGCACATTCTGCTACCATTCTGCACTTGCTCAGCCTATAGCTGAACTGCTCCTTCCTACTGTCCAGGCTGCCTGTGTATGGCTTCATGAGCCATGGGAGCAAGGGGTAGGCTGGGTCTCCAAGGATAACAAAAGGCATTTCAACATCCCCAACAGTAATTTTCTGGTCTGGGAATTAAGTCCCTTCTTGCAGCTGCTCAAACAGCCCAGAGTTCCTAAAGATGCGAGCATCATGCACCTTTCCCGGCCATCCCACACTGATGTCGGTGAAACGTCCCTTGTGATCCACCAGTACTTGCAGCACCATTGAGAAGTACCACTTGTGGTTTATGTACTGGTTGGCAAGGTGGTCTGGTGCCAAGATAGGGATGTGCGTTCCGTCTGTCGCCCCACCACAGTTAGGGAAACCCATTGCAGCAAAGCCATCCTGGGAAATATTACCTGTACATTTCCCAGAGTCACTACCCTTGATAGCAGAACATCAGTGATTGCATTTACTCCTTGAATCACAGCAGCCCGCACAGTAGATTTGCCCACTCCAAATTGATTCCCGACTGACCAATAGCAGTCAGGCATTGCAAGTTTCCACAGGGCTATCGCCACTCGCTTCTCAACTGTCAGGGTAGCTCTCATCTTGGTATTCCTATGCTTCAGGGTGGGGGAAAGCAACTCACAGAGTTCCAGGAAAGTGGCCTTATGCATGCAAAAGTTTCGCAGCCACTGGGAATCATCCCATTCCTGCAAGACTATGCGATCCCACCAATCTGTGCTTGTTTGCCGGGCCCAGAATCGGCATTCCACTGTATCAACCAGCCCCACTGCCACCATGATGTCCCAATTGCCACATCCCATGCTTTCAGGAACGTCTGTGTCCATGTCCTTTTCACAATCGTCCTCATGCTGCCGTCTCTTAGCCAGGTTCTGCACATACTGCACTATAATGCGTGAGGTGTTTACAGTGCTCACAACAGCAGCAGTAAGCTGAGTGGACTCCATGCTTGCCATGCTATGCCGTCTGCACGGGTAACCCAGGAAAAAAGGCGCGAAATGATTGTCTGCAATTGCTTTCACGGAGGGAGGCAGGGAGGGGAGACTGACGACATGTACCCAAACCACCCGCGACAATGTTTTTGCCCCATCAGGCATTGGGAGCTTAACCCAGAGTTCCAATGGGCAGCGGAGACTGTGGGAACTGTGGGATAGCTTCCCACAGTGCACCGCTCCATGAGTCGATGCTAGCCACAGTAGTGAGGACGCACTCCGCCGATTTAATGCGCTTAGTGGGGACATACACCATCGACTGTATAAAATCGATGTCTAAAAATCAACTTCTATAAAATCGACCTAATTTCGTAGTGTACACATATCCTCAGAGTAGAGAAGCAGGACATAACAATAAATGGTATTAGCGTGGATCTGCTTCTCTTGCTGGCACTCACCTTTTACAAATAGTTCTGTGAAGCTTTTCTCCTCATCAACCACACACTGATATGCTGCATCATCAGCTAGGGAGCAGTGATTGATAGTCAGGATCCTCTTATTCCCAACAGCCTCAAAAATATATCTGAAGAAATGCAAACAGAATCTAAGTGTAATTCTCACCAAGTATGTCCTTTAGAGCCAGCCACCCTGTTCTGGCGCATGCGAGAAGGGAGGGAAGGCCTGGGTGAGAGGAGTGGGAAGGACTTTGTACCAGCCACCCTACCTGGCAAAGGGGAGAGGAAGACTGTTGGAGAGTTATCCGCTTCTAGAATGCTCGTGAGAGATGGGGGGACACAGAGAACTATTTACAACAACAAGAGAGAGTTCAGCAAGGTGTGACGGGGTATACAAACCTCACACTGAGCAGCAAGGGGTTAAGGAACCATTCTGAGCTGAGACAGTCCTGCCCTGCCACATCTGTAGCAAATGCACCACTTGGAGGAGGAATTAAAAGGCAGGTGAGCAGTTCATGTGGTGGCAGACCAAAGAAGAGAGCACACCTGATACTGGCAGCTCCACAAGAGATGAGCTGAGGGAAGGTAGAATCTCTCCCTAAACAACTGTCCAAATATCTTTCCCTGAGGGAGGGAAGAAAGGGCTTGCTGCAGAGACAGCTTGAGAGGGAAGCACTCCCTCTCATATGAACTCTGGATTTCATTGGTCCCCTTTATTTGTGTTTGGACTACCCCAGCAGGGGAAAGCCCTTGGAATGAGCTGGGCCATACTACAGGAGGAGGCAGTTTCTGCCTGAGAGGGAAGAAAGACCTTGCTACATGCTGCTGTCTGGAGGTGCCTTGTGGTGAGCAGAAGACCCTCATGCTGCCTTACCCCAGATGATGACCTTAAGACAATTGCAGGGAGGTGATAGGAAGTGGCCCAGGGAGGGTTGCCTTAAGAATTCCAAGCTGTCAGATCACTGATAGCCCTCAAAGGGCCCTGGGTTGGAGCCTGGTGGAGAGGAAGGGCCCAGGCTTCCCTATTAACAACCCTCCCCCCCCCCAGCATGTCACTGGGCAGTGCTCCCCAACCAACCTCGAGCGAGGGCTGTGTCACAAGGATATTGCCCTTCTTGTTAATGGCTGCTAGAATGCCAGCCAGTACAAGTGTTCTCCCATGTAGCCTCACTAGAGGCCTGATTAGCCCCCACTTATGTCCCAACAGAACTTCAGCACAAAATCACTTCAGCGGTAGCTGATGTCCTGTTACATTTAGATAGGTCCCATATCACAAGAAGGACAATCTCACTGGATCTTAAATACATTCAGAAACAGTAAGATATAATCTGAGGACTTACTTGCTAAGTGGGCAGATGACAATGTTCAATTCCATGTGCAGAGAGTGAGCACAGGGCAAGGAGGGGAAAAGAAACAGTAATGAGAACTGCAAACTGAATGTCATTTTACATGTTAACTGGCACTGCACCCACAATGACACACCCATAGTCTTCCTCCATCTTTCCCTTTCCCGTCTGATATTCCCCCTGCTTTCTTTATAGTCTCCCCTTCCTGAAGATGGCTTGGTATCTACGGTTGTTCCAGACCTAACACTCTCCAGGCTGGATTTCCCAGTCTCTTTTCTAATTTACCTGCCGCTCACTTGGATCTCCTGTCCATTCTTCAGCCATTTCACTTCAGCATCTGGGTTGGCAAGTTCAACCATTAGCTTGATCTTCTGTCCTTTGTCCACTTGGTAAGCAGGATCCAGTTTCTGGAGGAATGCTGAGATGAAGAACCATTACAAAAAGGAGATTTTAATAATTTTTCTTTGCTATGTTTCCTTTCTTTGCAGCCTAATCTGGAGGAAAGGAAGTCAGGAAAGGAAAGGAGGTTTTTATCACCTTTCCTATTGGTTTATCTTCTTAATCCTTGCTCTGTTCTTTCCATATCTGCCCTCACCCCCTTCTACCTTTCTTTCCCAAATGCCTTAAGCTTCACCCTCCATCCTTTTCTATGATTCTGTGGCCTGATCTAGACTAGGATGATGTTAGCTAACATGCTAATTAGCATGTTCTAAATCTAGTATAGATAAGGCAGTGTGTAATTTAACCAGTTTAGCACATGTTGAGTCAAAGCCTAAATTTCTCACTAGGCTTTCCCTTGATAACATATTAAAGGCAGTGTGCCTTGTCTACACTAGACTTTTAAAATGTTAGCTAACATCCCACTTTTAAATCCTAGTCTAAACAAGACCCATTAGATCACATAAGCCATGGTGTCTGGGGTGTAGCTGAGAAGTCCTTGTCTTCTACGGAAGATAAAATTGACCACTCCTGTCTAAAGGAACCATTGCTGGTTAAGGCACACAACAGAGTGTTATAATGTCGGGGGAAATTTAGCAAAATGAGGAAGGTGTGTAATCTCCAAGAGTCATAGTGAGGTAGTTCAGAAGACCTGGTGAAGGTCTTATCTTGGGAACAGGCATCTCAAGTATAAAAGACTATAGGAAAAGTTGGAAGAACTAGTTAAATCATGTCCCTCTCCCCTAATGTTGATATTGGAAACACCAATGACCAAAATAAGATAAGAACAGATATTTTAGGAAGAAATACAGCTCTCCAACCTGTACTTTTCTTCTCCTCCTTTTTTATGCGTTTGAGGCGTTTCAGCATTCCCCGTAGGTCTGTGATGCCATACTGGAAAGCAATTTTCTCATACTCAGAAGGAGGAGCTCTCCGCAGGATGTCCCAGACATCAACATCAGGTTGTAATTCAGTTTTTGGCTCACTTTTGCTAGGGAGAGGAGTAGAACATTAGAATGACACACTAGAAAGAACTTCCAAAGAAGCCATAAACTTGGCAAGCTATGCATTGCTTAAGTGAAGCCATTCCTGCATTAGATGTCAGCAGTCTAGCTTTATTATTACAGAAATGCCTAGAGACCCTAACCAAAATCAGGGCCTAAATGTGGTAGATGTTGTACATATGCATATTAGAGATAATTACTGCCCTGAAGAGCTTATAGTCTATCTAGGCAAGACAAAGTATTATCCCCATTTTAAAGATGGGGAACTGAGGCACAAAGATGAGTTTCCTAAGATCACCCGTGAAATCTGTGGCAGAGCCAGGAAATGAGCCCAGATCTTCTGAGGCCCACGCTCATGTCTATAAGATAGAGACTCACCTCTTATCTCCCAGGATTCCTTCTCTTTATTAAAGTGAGGCCTGGTTCATCTTTAAAAGTGAAGATCAGTTTTGTGATGGGAAGGTTGTCTATAATCAGTTTTTAGAGTTGAAAGACACTTAGATTGGCAGGTTCTGGCTAGCAAGACACTATTTACAATGGGCCACTCAGCTTATGGATTGCCCAAAGAGCTGGTGATTATGGGAGAGTTAACTTGTGGTACAGTAGGACCCGAATGAGAAGTAGGCTGATCTGCTGTGTGAAAAACATTATGCTCCTGTCATAGTATATATTATTTGAAGATTGATTAAAAACTTACCGATTTACTGAGCGCAAGAAGCTGCTGGACTCGAGAGCGATGCAGAGAAGCATTTGGAAAAGCATGCAGCATCCCCATGGGCAGGAAAGAGGGCAACATGTGTTAATACAACAGAGCCATCATCATCTCCACCCTTAGCAGAAAAAGCCTGCATTTCAGCAGCAGGGAGATGGATATATTGCACTGAAATATACTCAAGAAGAAATGCATTTTTCTAGTGAAATCAGCCTCATTCTGTAGAGTTCCATCTTACAGTTTATATTGCAGATGTAAACACCACCATTTATTTCTGCTACTGGTAGATGGCCTCATAGGGCAAAGTGAGGCTATTTACGTCACTATCCTCATTCCAAAAATGATCCTTCTGCCTGACATCTTTCAATGGATTTCTCACAAAAGACGGTATGGTGAATTCCTTTGAAGGATGAGGGAGGTATGACAAGACATGCAGGCTCCAGAATCCTGGAGGGAAAATCAGCACCTCTTAGAACTCCTTGTAGGTGGAGCTTGTTTCCAGGATCAAGCAGATTCCAGTGCAGCAGAATATACCCATGTAATAAGGCTGTGTTCAGTAATGAATCCCAGGCCCTTCCCCTCCCCCAAATCATACACAAGCTATGAAGCATGCAGTGAAGGGAAACTTAGAGGACTCTTTAGTTTTGTTTTCATTTATATGATATACTGTGAATGTCTACAGAGAAGGAATATCTCCCATTAATCTCCGTGAGGAATGTCACTGCATGAAAGGAGCATGGAGGGTTAGTGGGGTCAATCTAGGGAGCATCTTTAACAAGGTGGTTCTAATATTCCAGTGTTTTTCTTAGGAAGGTGTTTGTAACAGGATTTCTACTATTATTATAGTGCCGCAATTGAGTGTCAGGGTTTCCAGTATCCATGTCCAGCTTGGAGCTTGCACTTCAGTCATTCTGAGCTGAAACTTGGCATGTAAAGTCTTATACTTAGAGAATTGTTCTTTAAGGTGGTTTAACATCCTCTATTACCGGGATTGACTGGTTGGATCTCCAGCCAGTATTCTGTTACAAATACGGGCCACAGTGGAGATGTTTCTTCACTAGAGCATATCTACGTCCTCCAGAAATTCAGCCAGCTCCCTCCCCACTACATATCCCCACTGGTTTCTTTGTGTCTGGTAAATTATTTGTATTTTGCCTAGCAAGGCACAATTAAAAATTGTGCCCTGCCAACCAAAAGAACAGGCCATTTACCAGATAGTCTAAGATCTTTCAACATACGAAGCACTCTGAGCTAGCTAGCTCTTGATAATGTGAACAAGCAACATTTATAATACTGTCTAAATACATGTTTCCTAGTTATAAATGTAAGGTTTGCATTGGAGCAATTATGCTCTGAGGAAACAGTGGCTCAAAAATAAGTATAGAATCATAGAACGTAAAAAAAAACCCTATTAGGTCAAATCTAGTTTCTCTCTCCAGCTAACCTATATGCACTGTCCACCTGAAAGTTTAAGGTAGGATTATTCATATTGTGTTCAAATACATTGTCTAGGTTATTTTTTAAACGCAAATAAGTCTTCCACTTTGGAGATTGTTCCCCAACCAAATACATCTCATTGTCAAGATGGTCTCCCTAATATTCAACTTAAATTTTCCATTGTTCAGTTTCATCCCATTATTTCTGGTTATACTCAGTTGGAGCACCTGAAACAACTCCTCTCCATTCCTGGTGTTTATATCCCTCTATAATTATAGAGAATTATCTTATCCACCTTAGTTATTGTATAGCCAAGCTATATATATATTTTTTGTAATATTGCCTCATTCATGTAAACCATATCATCATCTGTGGACTGGACTTCATGCCTGTGGGAAGTTGGTAGAGGTGCTTTCTTAAATTATAACTCATTTTAAAAATATTTGGGGTAAAGGCTATTGGCTATTCCCTTGCAGTCAATGACACTGCACCTGTTTACACAAGCAGAGAATTTGGCCAGTTGTCTCCCTCTCTGTTTTGTACTTGGTCATGTAATCCAATGTTGTTGCATAAATAATAACTGAAACAAAAATCCCACAGTACTTGTAAGGACTAATGAGATCTTGCTGTGGGTCCTGCAAGACTTACCTTTAAGTAGTTGGTATTGTATATACATCCAAAATATTTATATACCTGAATAAAAATCATGCATCAAGAATCCCTAACTGTGTCAAGCCCACCCTAAACCCATGTTTATGTGAACTAAAATGCAAGGAACCTGAATGTTCCCCAAAGTGCAATCTCAGCCTTGTTTGTAAAGAGCAAGTGTTTTGTAACTCTCCAGAGCATGGACTGGCTTGTAAATTGCCACTACATAATAAAAAAGCTATTTTACAGCCAAGAATCACCATTTAAATAGTGTAGAATTGAGCACTTAGAAGCAGGGAAGTCCTGTTCATAACCCTTCAGAATTCATGTCCCTGTCTCCTCCAGTAAGTTCCGGGCTTCATGTTTCCCCATTTCTAATGCTCCTTGTCACCACTTTAACTTTATTAAAACATTCTTTTAGTTCCAGTAAGGATTTGTAGTATTCACAGAAATAGACTGACCTCTCCCACCCAGCTGGAGTAACATCCTCCCAGGCTAAGCATTTCAGGAAGGGGAGTGCTCTTAATGTGGTGACTTTGGTCTCCTTAGGTTTCTCCTGCCCTAAAGTCATCCTCCCTGATGTTGAGGGTCTTAGCTGCAGGGATCACCTCGTAGGTTGACCGTGCACTTGAGGACATTAAGATGAAGCTCAGTGAACCTGCTGTTAACAGAACAGGCAGCTGATATTTTTTTAAACGTGTGAGGATGTTAAAAATAGTTTTGTACATCCCAGAGATGGTTCCTTCCTATCCTGTTACCCTGGATTGCTTACTTCCTATCCTGTTACCCTGTCAGCTGTCATCTCTTTCAAGGTCTCTTCACTATCCTATTTAATACTAGTGTGAAAACTGTTCCCTTCCCCTTCCCCATGACCTATCTGTGGCCTATGGCACCTGTGTGTCAACACCAGCTAATTAAATTACAGTGGCCAGAAAATACAACTCCTGTACAATATAAAATTAAGTTTTCTCCGTGACAGTGAACATGTGCGTCATCTGGGTAAAGTAGTACTTGATGATGGGTAAGGTGGAACAGAAGTAGAAGGTGATGGCAGAGGTGTCATTCCTGCATTCTGTCTCTCTGCAGTTCTTGAGAGTTCTTCAACATGTTTGTTTCTCCAGTTGTGTTTTCAAAGGAGCATATATTCACCCCATAAAAAGGCTTGGTGTCTTCCAGGAGTTATTAATGTGGAGTAAAAATGCAGTGATAGTTAAAAGCATAATTTCCTGAGTCATGGTTTTTAGTTTAATATTAATGATAACTAACTAACCCAGTAGGTCAAAAATCATGAAAGTACTGGAGATTATTCTCTCTCTTTTATTTATTTATTTATTTTAAAAAATTCTGTCTGTACTTGCTGTTCACTAAAATTGATCATGAAAGCAGAAGGAAGGCTCCATTAGAGGTGTTCTGAACTCCTACACTACCCTCTTCTCCCAGCTGGTGTCACTTTAGGGAATGGTACAGAGCAATGTTTCTCAACTTTCCAGACTGGCAAACCTTATTTGAAGTAAAAATGCTTATGACCCCCTTCATTTATTCTAAAATAAGAGTTAAAAATCCACACAACTGCTACCAAAACTACTGCATTTGACCTCACAAACTCTGAAGGCTTTGGCCATTCTGAAGTTACTCTGGAATTTTTATTGTCTTTGCTTTAGAATTGTAATAATATTTTCAGTCTCTTGCTTCCCCCATGATTGCTTTATCTGACCCCTCTGGAGGTCATCATGACCCACCAGTTGAGAAACAACTGGTATAGAGGTAATGGCTCTGGATAGTTCAATTACTGTAGTTCCAGCCTCTCCCAGCAGGCTCCACCTATTTAGGAATGCTCTCTATGATGGCATTATGAGGGCAGAGTCCCTATCTAGTTGGCACAGTAGTATGTGGTATATCTGAAAATAAATGAGGCCCATGAGGTAGAAATTTACAGACTGCAAGTTCAATCCTGTATTACTAAGAGTTCTGCTACTTGCTTTCTACTGGATCTTAATCTACATAAACACAGTTCCATTCTATTATAAATGGAGCCAAAACACATGAGCAGAGACTGAGGCCAGAATCAAGAACAGAGAGTTGGCTAAATAGCGCATTGAGGAAAACTTGAAACAGTTAACTACATATAACTTGGCAAGAAAAAGCAACTCAGGAACATCTGCCAATAATAATTTGCAGTTTTTAAATATTGAGGGAGAGGAATAGTCAGAGGTGAAAGTAAGCCGGTATGCCCCGGTACGGCGTACCAGCAAGAGCCGGTGCACCGTACTGGGGCAGCCCAGCTTCCCCAGGGGGCAATTTAAAGGGCCTGGGGCTCCCAGCAATGGCTGGAGCCCCAGGCCCTTTAAATTGCCTCCAGAGCCCCACTGCTAGAGCCCTGGAGTAGCGGCTGCAGGGCTCCGGCAGCTATTTAAAGGGCCTGGGGCTCCCCTGCTTCTACCACCCAGGCCCTTTAAATAGCCACTGGAGCCCCGCTGCCGCTACTCCAGGGCTCCGGTGGCTATTTAAAGTACCAGGGCAGTAGAAGCAGGGGAGCTGCGGGCCCTTTAAATAGCCCCCAGAGCCCTGGGGTACCGGAGGCTCCAGGAGCTATTTAAAGGGCCGGGTCTCCAGCTGCCTCTGCCGCCCTGGTTCTTTAAATAGCCGCTGGAGCCCCGCCGCTTCCCCAGGGCTCTGGGGGCTATTTAAAGGGCCAGGGCGGTAGAAGAGGGGGGCCTCGGGCCCTTTAAATAGCCCCCAGAGCCCCGGCTGCTGCTGGTACCCCGGTGGGGGGGCACTTACCTTACAGGGTGGGCTGGGGCTGGCTCTGACCCCCTCAATCCTGCCCCTTCCACCCTAGGCCCCGCCCCTTCCAGGGGCCAGAGCAGGCCCCAGAGTACCGGTAAGTCACTCAATTTACTTTCACCCCTGGGAATAGTGCGTGGTGATCCTCAGGAATATATGTAGCAGCAATTACATGAAGATGAGCAAAGGAAACTTTAGTTGTAAAGCAAGGGAGATCTACCAGACTATGAAATAATTTTCTATGGAAAGTGGTGGAAGCTCCGTCACATGGAATGTTTAAGAGTATACTGAACAAAACATTTTAATATATAGTCTTCTTTGAGTGCTTGTTCATGTCCATTCCAATCGGGTGTGTGCGTGCACGCCAGCCGAAAGATTTTTACCTTAGTAGCGTCCGTAGGGTCAACCTGGGCGCCCCTTGGAGTTGCACCTTCATGGCAATATATATTTTCACCCAATATAGGGCCCTGTCGATCCCCCACCCTTCCAGTTCCCTCTTACTGCCGGTGACGGCTAGCTGGAACAACTGTCACTCTTGTTTTGCAGGTGCTTTTGGAAGCTTCCTCTTCAGTCTTCATTGTTAAATAGTTGTAAATAGTTTGTTAGCTGTTGTGATTCTTGGGTTTCCCCCCACAACAACATTTTCCCTGGTTCTGGGGTATGCCCCGGTCCCCAGGGTTCAAACTCTGCGAGGACTGTAACAAGTTTATGCCCAAGAGTGACCTGCATCTTCTTGTCTACGGTGCCTTGGGGAGAGCCACCAAAAGGACAAGTGCAGGATCTCCAAGGATTTTCGCCTTAGGACCCTTAAAGACTGGGATCAAAGACTTAAGATCCTGCTAATGGAAATGGCATTCTAACCCCAGGTCCGCAGAACTGACGCCATGCACTTCCTCGATGGTCCTCAACGCTCCGGCGCTGACGGTGTGCGAACTGTTGCCGAGCAAGAATCCTAAGGTCTCATGGCACCGCCACAGCTCTGCCCATAAAAAACCCTCTTCGGTGTGGCACCGTTCTCAGTCCCCAGTGCCACAAAAGAAGAAAAGGCTGGATAGCGGTCGCTTTCCCCATCTAAAGACCAAGGGACCTGTGGCATCGAAGAGTGTCTCGAGCCAGGCCACCTCGTCTCTCCAGTCCACCAGGGTCTCATTGACTCCTGCCCTGCCTGGGGTTCAGTTGAGTCCCCGGACTGCCATGGTGATGACCTCCGGCTCCCCTTGATGCCAGAAGCATTCGAGGCAGCCAAGGACCTTATACGCCTCACAGCGCCATCCTCCCCGCAGAGGAGAGACAAGTAACCGGTGAGTGCGCGGCTCCAGTTTCAGTCAAGGGGCAAACCAGTGATGATGGCGCGCTGATTTCCATCCCCGGTGCACCTCTCCCCCGCACGGCCCACCCACACAGGGGAGCTGCACCGGTCCCCGACCTCTCAACACCGCTCTCCGCAGCCCAGAGTACCACTCCTCCGTGGTCCTCCTACTCAGAGACCTCAGAGGTGGAGGCAGAGTCCTATTGCTCCGATAGGACCAGGAGCAGGAAGTCCAGATCCCTCCATGACCATGAGCCCTACCCGGCACCGTGGCCTCCGCAGTGGCAGCCTTTGACATAGTGGTCCTTTTGGACACCCTGGGCGTATCACCAGAGCCAGGGACAGATCCACAGCTCAAGATCCAGGTTGGCATTGGTGTCCTCGGCATCCTTCGTCCCACCGCCAGCACCGCTGGCAGCAGCACCGCCAACAGAAGCGCCGCCAACATCACAGTTGTCCCCTACAGCTCCGGCACCGACTCTCCCATCAGCAGCACCATTGGCGGCTACAGCATCAGTACCACTGGTGTCAACTATATCAGTACCGCCAGAACCAAAACTTTGGCACCGCCTGCCTCAGCACCGATATTTCCACCCCCAGCAACTCCGGCACCACAAGCTTCGGAATACCACTTGCCATGAGACCCACAGGGCGCTGAAGGGAGTGAGCAGAGCCCGCTGCCAGGCCTCTCCTTCTCATCCTCCCCAGATGAAGCTGTGGCAGGGATGTCAACGGCCCCAGCTCTGGACGATAACAGGGTACTCCAGCAGCTCTTATGTCACGCTGCCCAGAACCTGGGCATACAGGCGGAGGAGGTTGTGGAGGAATCTGACCCTGTCATCGACATCCTTACACCCTCCAGTCCCTCTCATATCACCTTGCCTTTAATAAGGACGATTACAGAGACAACAAAAACCCTATGGTATGGCAGACCCCTACATCTCTGGCTTCTACAGCCAAGAGGAACAAGAGGTGGAACCTTGTCCCCTCTAAGGGATATGAACATTTATACACCCACCAAACCCCCAACTCCCTCGTCATTGACGCCGCCAATCAACGAGCGTGCCAGTGCTACCTGGGACCCTCCCCTAAGAACAGGGAGGCAAAAAGACTTGACCTCTTTGGCAGGAAGGTTTATTCCACTGCGGGACTACAGCTCTGCGTTGCAAATCAACAGGCCATCGTGAGCAGATATACACACAACACATGAGCTGTGATGGCCAAATTTGCGGAGCTACTGCCTCAGGACTCTTGTACAGAGTTCTTGGCACTGGTGGAGGAGGGAAAGCTGGTCTCCTGAGCTTCCTTACAAGCATCATTGGATGCAGCAGGTGCAGCCTTACGTACTATGGCAACGGGGGTTGTAATGAGGAGGAGTTACTGGTTGCAGGTCTCTGGTCTCCCTCATGAGGTCCTGCAAACAATCTAGGACCTCCCCTGTGAGGGTTCAGCCCTTTTTTCCAATAGGATGGATAAAAGACTCCATAGCCTAAAAGACTCAAGGGCCACCCTTAGATGTTTGGGGCTCCCTACACCAGCCACTCAATGTAGGCATTTCCAGCCACAGCCTCCCTCTGGGTTCTACCAAGTTCAGAACTGCCAAGACGCTCCTTGTAGGAGGAATAGAAGCGGTAGAAGGAGGCAGCACCCCTCCTCAGGCCAAGGCTTGGGCCAGCCCAAGCCACCCCCCAACCTCAGACCACCCTTTTGAAGGTGTGGTCGAGGATGGCACACCAGTACTGCAACTGGATCCAACCTCTTACCTTTTCGTCCTGACTGTCCCCTTTCTATCGTGCACGGTCATGTATCACCTTGGACCACTGGGTGCTCTGCATGGTAGAGAGGGGATTTTCCATCCAATTCTGTGCCCTCCCAGCCCCCTTCCCCATCCCTCTTCAGGGACCCCTCTCATGAGCAACTTCTCATGCAGGAAGTGCACTCGCTTCTCTTGGTAGGGGCAGTGGAAGAGGTTCCTCAGGAGCAAAGGGGCAAGGGCTTCTATTCCCAGTATTTCCTAATATCGAAAGCCAAGAGTGGCCTCAGGCCAATTCTGGACCTGCGAGAACTCAACAAATTCAACAAGAAACTCAGGTTCTGCATGGTCTCTTTGGCCTCCATTATCCCCTCATTAGATCCAGGAGACTGGTATGCCACTCTCGACTTGAAGGACACGTACTTTCACATAGCGATAATTCCACCTCACAGAAGATATCTCAGGTTTCTGGTGAACAACAGCCACTATCAGTTTACTGTCAGCAGCACCTTGGGTATTCACCAAGTGCATGGCAGTCGTCGCGGCGTTCCTGCGCAAGCGGCAGGTACAGGTGTTCCCATACCTCGACGACTGGCTGATCAAAGGCCACTCCAGATCTCAAGTGGAAGCACAGGTTGGCTTCACAAGAAGGATGTTCAACGAACTGGGTCTCCTTCTAAACGAGGCCAAAATGACACTGTCCCTGGTGCAAAGGATAGAGTTTATAGGAGCTGTACTATACTCGACTCAAGCCAGAACATACCTCCCAGAAGCCAGATTTCGGTCACTGGGTGACATCATATGGGGCCTCAGGCAGTCCCCCACCACTACAGCAAGGAATTGCCTGAAACTTCTGGGGCATATGGCCACGTGTATTTATGTAGTACAGCATGCCAGACTTAGACTTCGCCAACTCCAGTCATGGCTAGCGTCAGTATATCAACCATCTTGGGACACTTTGGATAGCATGGTAACCCTGCCTCACCCAATACTAGACTCCCTCCTGTGGTGGCTCGACCCACAGGTAGTATGTGCAGGAGTCCCCTTCACCAGCCCCCAGCCATCCCTCTCATTAGTGACAGATGCGTCAGATCTGGAATGGGTGGGCACATTTGGGAGACCTCACGACACAAGGCCTCTGGTCTCAGGCACAGCGAGGTCGGCCTATCAAGGTCAGAGAACTGAGAGCGGTGCGCCTGGCATGCCAGGCTTTCAGAGTCTATATATCAGGGAGATGTGTATCAGTCCTCACGGACAACACCATGGCAATGTTTTATATCAACAAAGGGGGTGCATGCTCCTCTCCCCTGTGCCATGAAACCCTCATGCTGTGGGACTTCTGTGTAGAGCACTTGATATACCTGCAAGCATCACATCTCCCTGGGATACAGAACGAGCTGATGGACAGTCTCAGCCGGTCTTTTCATGGCCACGAGTGGTCCCTCTGGCCGGACATAGTGAGCTCAATCTTCCAACTCTGGGGTTTTCCCCAAATAGACCTGTTTGCCACACAGCGCAACAGGAAGTGTCAGCTATTCTGCTCCTTCCTGAGTCACAACTCAGGCTCCATTGCGGATGCATTCCTGTTTCCACGAGGAGGCCGTCTCCTATACGCGTTCCCGCCGGTTCCTCTCGTTCACAAGGTGCTCCTCAAGAGCTACAGGGACCGAGCCCTGGTGATACTGATAGCTCTGGCCACGCCAGCACTGGTACACATCACTCCTGGAAATGTCCGTAGCAACTCCGGTCACCCTACCACTCGTCCCGGACCTAATCACACAGGATCACGGCTGCCTCCGGCATCCAAACCGTGAATCGCTCCACCTCACATCATGGAAGCTCCATGGCTGAATGTGGTGGAAGCTCCATGGCTGAATTGCTCTGATCAAGTCAGGCAAGTTCTTCTTGGTAGTAGAAAGCCCTCCACAAGGGCAACGTACCTTGCCAAGTGGAAGAGATTCTCCGTCTGGTCAGAGCAGCAGTCAGTCTCCGACACTTGCCTCGGTGCCATTTATACTGGACTGCCTCCTCCATCTTAAGCAACAGGCACTGTCCATATCATTGATAAGGGTTCACTTGGCTGCAATCTCCGCCTTCCATCCGTGCAGATGGCTACTCAGTCTTCGCGAACCTGATGGTCGGCCGTTTCCTTAAAGGTCTCATAGACTATATCCGCAAGTATGACAGCCTATCCCGGCTTGGGACCTTAATCTAGTCCTTTTATGGACTGGCCACTGGTGACATGCTCCACTGCTTTATCTCTCATACAAGGTGGCGTTTCTGGTGGCGATAACCTCAGCTAGGAGAGTGTCGGAGCTCAGGGCCCTTACATCAGAGCCCCCTTACACTGTATTCCATAAGGATAAGGTTCAACTCAGACCTCACCCGGCTTTTCTCCCTAAGGTTGTCTCCCAGTTTCACATCAACCAGGACATCTTCCTCCCAGTATTCTATCCTAAACCAAATTCCAGCTGCAGGGAGCAGAGGCTTCACTCATTGGATGTCCATAGGGTGCTACCCTTCTATATCGAGAGAAAGAAGCTGTTCCAAAAGTCTGTCCAGTTATTCGTGATGGTGGCCAATAGAATAAAAGGCCTCCCTGTGTCATCACAACATATCTTGTTGTGGATCATGTTGTGCATTCGGGAGTGTTACAACTTGGCGAAGGTGCCCGCTCCGCCAATCACCGCACACTCCACCAGGGCTCAGGCCTCCTCAGCAGCATTCCTGGCACAGGTCCCCACACAGGAAATCTGCAGGGCAGCAACATGGTCCTCCATACACACTTTCACCACGCTCTATTCGATCACTCAACAGACCAGAGATGACGCGGCCTTTGGAAGAGCTGTGCTCCAATTAGTGGATGACTCCGACCCCACCTCCTGAACTTTGGCTTGTGAGTCACCTGTTTGGAATGGACATGAACAAGCACTCGAAGAAGAAAAAACGGTTACTCACCTTCTCGTAACTGTTGTTCGTCAAGATGTGTTGTTCATGCCCATTCCAATACCCATCCTCCTACCCCTCTGTTGGAGCAGTCGGCAAGAAGGAACTGAGGGGGTGGGTGTCGGCAGGGCTCTATATTGGGTGCCATGAAGGTGCAACTTCAGGAGGCGCCCAGGCCGACCCTACAGATGCTGCTAAGGGAAAAATCTTCTGGCTGGTGTGCACATGGCACGCACACACCTGATTGGAATGGACGTGAACAATACATCTCGAAGAACAACAGTTATGAGAAGGTGAGTAACCATTTTTTGTGGGGAACAATCCTGCAGTGACTTCTAAATTAGGTGAATGGACTAATTGTGATCAAAGAAGTCTTTTCTATCTCTAATTTCTGTGCAAATGGGTTAGGAATATAGAACTGAAATCTTGGACTATTAAGAGAATCTGGAAACTGAAGCCTAATTTAAAAGTGCCTTTAAAAGAAAGGGGTGGTTGAAACATAAAAAGTGTAGGAGAGGACATGGATTGAATCTCCCCCCTCATTACTTCCAAGGGAACTAATTGTTTAAAAGCATTTCTGGACTGGAAATCAGTAGGTGATACCCTCCTCCAAGTTGTCGGGGTGTAGGGAATTTGCCCTGCTCCACATGTGAGAAGGGGAGTCTCATGCATTATTCAAACCACATGAATCTTTTATTCAGTCTGTCTCATGCATTTTATAATGAGATGAAATAGAAATCTTACTCTCTGTCTTAGACAACAGAATCCGAAGCAGTGTGTCCAGATTGAGATGGCAGGATAAAAGAGGTAGGCAGATCAGAGGAAGGCAGTGAGGGATGAGAAAGGGAAGAGATGTCATAAAATTTAAAAAAAGGGGCGGGGGGAGTGGGAGAAGGCCAGAAATGGAAGCCAGGAAGAAGAGTCAGAATTGGAAAAGTCACAATTGTTTATAATAAACAGATTTTTGATTTCCCCAACTCTCCAATCCCAATGACAACTCAGGAGAATAGAAAACTCCAGACAAACACTACATCCCAAAGGCAGTTGTTCCAGTCCTTACATTTTTCCAGCAGAAGGTGCTGTAGAAGGCTTACAGCTACTCCAGTCCCAGTCTCTACATCTGTATTTTCACAAATAAAAAAAGGTGTGGTTTTTTTACAAGTTATCTATCTCTGTTGTAAGAGACACCTTTTTTACTGGTGAAGACACAATCTAGAGATGCAGTAAGAAATGGTGAAGTATTGCTGTCTGTGGAGAGGTCACAAATCTACCAGTCCCAGTTTCTCCATACTAGATGAACTATAGGGTATGCTAAGGGAATTATGAATTGGTGGAACTTTAACTGGTTAGTTTATTGTTCTGAGATTGCAGATTTTCACTCACCTCTTTTTCAATAAGGCACTAAAATCCAGCTCTCCACCTTCTTCATGTCCCTCTGCACTGTACAGTAACAGAAAAATATAATAGTGTCGCAAGGAGATGGGGAATGAATTAGCCAGAATTATCTCATAAGCATAAGATGTATCATTGGAAGGGAAGTAGGAGATAGTTTCACAATGACTCTAGAATGTTCATTGGCATTGCAGCCATTTTCTTTTAGAAATCTGGAGATTCTCTCTTCCTATTTGTTGGCCTTTATATAGATTTAAGAAGTGCACTTACTGACCCTGAATTTCTCCTGCTCTGCTTACAGAGGAAATCCTACACTGTGACTAATTTAGTGGCACATAGTAATCTAGATTAGTAGAATTGTAATCCCCCTTTTTCTGAATTAAAAGAAAAGATATCACACATATAATCAGTAGTCCAATAAACACATTTCCCACATGCTCCAGGAAATTTGTGGAGCATTGCTGGGATCTTCCTTTAGAATCATAAGTGCTTTCTGGGGACTATAGAAAGTGCTTTAGAATCATAAGTGCTTTCTGGGGACTAGATGTGGGGATGTAGAAACTGTTTTATGAGTTGGGACAGCGTTAAGACAACAGTATCTTATGTATTTTTTTAATATGGCCCTCAAGTGACATCCTGTGTTGCATACATTATTGCTTTAAGAACACAGGAATTGCCATATTCAATCAGACTTGAGGTCCATGTTGCCCATTATTCTGTCTCCAATATTTGCCAGCACTGATTGCTTACAAGGAGGTAATCTTGCTGAAGACAGGTATGCCAGTAGACAGTAGGCCAGAGAAACTCAAGGTGTCAGGAACAAATGCAAGAAACAGCCTCAACAGATTGAAATTTAGTAAACAATTTTGTTGATAAAGAGGGAATAGAATCCAGCTTCCACCTTCTGAGCTGCATTGACAGTGCCAGGTTAATTGGAGTCAACAGCAGTAAAAACTTATTTTAGTCAGATCTGATTCTTAATATGCATTGGGGAAAGCTCTTTTGATTACAAAAGTGCCATTTTTACATAGTTGGTTTCAGACTAGAACAACACTGCATGGGCTAATTTTCCCTATGTGGTGCCTAGACACTCTAGTATGTTGATGGGTGTATTGACTGATAGATAAGAACAACTTGAATGGCAGAGGGCTTTAGTCATAGATAAAGTCACTAATGTAAGGCCAGATTTCAAAATAGCTCAAGGCTAGATTTTCAAATGGTTAGCACCCACAATTCAGGTAGATTTTTCTAAAGAATTGAGCACCTAGAAGCTCCTATTCATAGAATATCATAGAATCCTAAAATATCAGGGTTGGAAGGGACCTCAGGAGGTCATCTAGTCCAACCCCCTGCTGCAGGAGGAAATCCTCTGTATTCTGACACTTATGACCAGATTTTTCTAAAGATCTCAGCAGCCAATATGTTAAGTTCTTTGAAAATCCTTGCTATCTATTTTGAAAAAAGTAGCCACTTTTTCTGATGCCTAAATGGGAGCTGAGCTTTGTGGTTGCTTAGCTCTTCTGAAACTTCCTTAAATTATAACTTCTGAAATGCAATTAAAGAGTTATACAGTTGTAAAATAGGACATCTGAAAGCACTAGGAACAGAGGGGGATGGGATAGCACACAGGTATATTTTCATATCCAAGTGAGAATGTGTGTGGGAGCAGTGAGGGAGGTGTAATCAGGATGTGTGTATGATAGAAGGGCAGACGTGCATTCAGTTTGAGATTTTTCAGAGTCACAGTTCTTAGAGGATGCCATATGTCCAGCATGTGCTCTTCCTGTAAATGAATCTCTCTCACTGAAGCATCAAAGTGCTCTACTCTTCTCATTGCTTTATGCTTGTCTCACAAGATCATTGTTTTTGTGTTTTCTAGCCACGTATAAGAGCTAAGTATTATTATTTATTTATTGTAATGAATTCAGATGTTCAAAATTAAATCTGCAACAAGTTCTGGTTCTCTTTACTGATCAGAGAGAGAGAGTTCATTGAGGCTTGGGACTGCTGGCAGAAACCTGGGCTACCTGAGACAGGCTGCAGACATCCGTCTTCCTCCTCCCACCAGGCTCCTGAGTGAGAGTCACAAAAAACAGCATTTTAGATTTATGCACTTCAGTTTAATCTCTGCAGCCTTCTCATAGAACAAGTTAAGATCATCAAACTCCAAGCTCCGCTGGCAAGTATGCAGTAGTTTTAGAAGTGCTCTGTCCCAAAGGAGCCTTTTCCATTCCAAAAGGAGAATTGCTACTGCCTAGTCCATGCAGCTGCATGACATTCTAACCCTCCTGTACATTCACAGCTTGTCGTAGGGAATATCTTGAGTCATCTACAAGTTTTTGCTTGGCTGTCAAAATACCTCCCTTCAGTTTCATAGAGACAAATGAATCCTAAATATCCTGCCAATCAAATGGGCCGGGCAATCTTGGGCCTTCATTGAATCATAGTCAGACTCTGCAAAAAGGTGTTGTGTAATGCAGTGTCTCTGTGTCTTACGTTCTGCTGGACAGTAAAGGCAGTAAATGAAAATCTGATGCAGTCCCTTCACAGAGTCTTCCTAATACAGTCTAGTAAAGGAGGAAGGAATCTTCAGTCTTCAGCTCTGGCTCACTGACAGAGCAAAGATAAATATGGTTATTTGTTTTGTGACAGGGGTTTTGATGGGAAGGAGTTATGCTTCCTCCATGCTGACCAGAAACTCCCTAAATCCAAAAGATTTGTTAGGATTTTACACCCACATTGCACTCACTAGCACTAGATTTGTTGCTTTCGTTATCCTGCTAGCAGAAAGAGGAACTACTGAATGCTAAATAAAGGACAACAAAGGCTTGGCCATGTAGAATTATGTTCAAGTGGAACCAGCCTGTATCACAGCAGGACTGACCAGCTGCACATATGGATTCCATAGTTACTGTTTAGTTAAATTCTGCAAGACTTTTCTTGGTTCCTTGTGACAGAGTAGAGTGTAAAAGGCAGATCTCATATAATAATAACTTGTGGAAAAGCACAAGCAATTGACTGTGCTGGATTTTCTCCTGTATTAGGAAAATTGGTTCAAGTGAAATGTAAGTGCTGGAGTGATAAATTTCACTGTAGCTATTGGGAGCACAGTAAAGATCATGTTAAAATTCCTTGAGGGATAGCACATATTGCCCTGAAGGACTGTACTTGTTACAGTTGATGGCTGTTGGAGTGATTTTTATTGATAACTTAGGGAAATAACACTCTGATTTACACACAAGATAAATGAGTGTTCAGTAATGAATACAGTTGCAAGTTACTTCCTAAACTTTACCAAAAATCTGTAACAGTTCTTTCAATTGAACCGGTAGAGGTCAGGGCAGCTTTATTAAGAGTTTCTAGGTCAATTGAGAATTTATTGCAGATGGGAAGAGTGGCCTTTCTCAACACCTAAGCAATGCCCTAGGGCTAGGGTTGCCAACTTTCTAATTGCAGAAAACCAAACACTCTTGCCCTGCCCCTTCTCCAAAGCCCACGCTCACTCTATCTCCCCTCCCTCAGTCACTCGCTTTCCCCCAGCCTCACTCACTCACTCATTTTCACCAGGCTGGGGCTGGGGATTGGGGTGTGGGAGAGGGTGAGGGCTCTGGGATGGGGCTGGGGATGAGGGATTTGAGGTGCAGGAAGAGACTCCAGGCTGGGGCCAAGGGGTTCGACGTGTGGGAGGGGGCTCAGGGCTGGGGCAGGGGGTTGAGGTGCCGGAGGGGGTGCAGGGTCGGGAGGGAATTTGGGTGTGGGAGGGGGTTCAGAGCTGGGGCAGGGGCATGGGAGGGGGTTTGGGGTGCAGGCTCCAGGTGGTGCTGACCTCAAGCAGCTCCTGGGAAGTGGCAACATGCCTCTCCAGCTCCTAGGCAGAGGGGTGACCAAGGGGCTCTGAACGCTGCACACATGCGTCACCCCCACAGCTCCCATTGGCTGGGAACCATGACAAATGGGAGCTGCGGAGCCAGCGCTTGGGGCAGCGCCTGCGGGTGGGGGCAGCGCGTGGAGCCCTCCTGGCCACCCCTCCACCTAGGAGTTGGAGAAACACGCCAGCTGCTTCCTGGGAGCTGCGTGGAGCTGGGCATGGAGCCTGCCTGCCTTGTGGGTGCTGCGGCCAACCAGACTTCTACTGGCCTGGACGCCTGGCAACCCTACATGTGGCTCTTAATAGTCTAGGAGGTGTATATATACCTGACCATTCACACATACATTCAAAATCTCATTGATTGCACTTGTAATAAAATTACAAAACATTAATAAAATTAAATATAACCATACTGTAATCAGCTATATAGTATTTATGTCCAAACTCTTGATCCCTGTCTAGTGCAAGAGTGTCTTAAGACACAAGTGGATCCTCAGGCTCAACTAAACCATTTTGGAAAGCATTGCTTGGTCCCAGCCATACAGCCTGGATCATTAGCACAGGATCATTAGCGCCCCTGTTGACTTGTACCTGAAATACTCTTTTCACACTGTAGAAAAAATAATTAGTGCAATTCTTAGAGAAATTATGTTCATTATCTCTGAAATAATTGAAGATCGGGTTTGTTGTTGCATAGTAAGGAGCCAACCTCTTTTAGATGATGTCTGAGAGTCAAGGGTGGCATTTTAGCCTTAAAAACACTTACACTATAGACTTACATAAATCTTTGTAATAATAGCTATTTGTACAATAGTTTTTCTCTTACATGACCTTGTCTAGGAAGGTAATGAATTCCACATGGAAGCACAAGCTTCCTACTCACGTTCGTCGGAAGGCAGTGCGAATATCCATGTCTCCTGTTCCTGGTGCTTCTGATGTGGCATACAATGGAAAAGGAAGGTGGGAAAACAGTTGAGTGTGTTCTTGAAGAGACAGCACCACTGCAAAAGTTTTTCCTTTCACGCCATTTTTGTTTCAAAGATCTTATATTTTAACTATGATTAATCACTTACTGAATGGTAGCCATGGTTAGTGCAAGTAACTGTCTGGGGTTCTACCTCAAGCTTCACATTAATTTGTAGTTTGACAGGGGGAAAGTCATATTGTCTTCTGTAAAATCTGGTCTGAATATTGACATAATGAATGCATTGAAATCCTCAGGTGAAAGGTGCTAGAGAACGTCCAAATGGATTATAGTTCATTAATGGTAATATTACCATCTGTGGAGGCAGAAGATAAATTCCCTTGATTAATAGAAGCATGGAGAGGTTTACAGCTGGGAAGCTGCGTATAAAGTGTTTGATTAATCTCCAATTTAAACCAGCTACTGCTGGCATAGCCTAGGGTAGAGAGCCTCCAGTGACTGAAAGTCAACCTATGCCCTATACCATCATGGGTCCTGCAGCCAACCAGTGCTGCTTCAGAAATGAGCAGTGCTGACTCAATGCATTCCTGGTCTGCCACTGCCTGTGAGGCATAGGCATCAACTCCATGGGTGCTCTGGTGCTCAATCACCCGTGTAAAAAAATAGGTGGTGCTCAGCACCCACCAGCCATAGTGGTTCCAGACCCAGGGCTGGCTGCCCACCAGTCAGCTGTTTGACAGGCCCCTGGGGCTGGCTGCTCCTTAGCAAGTGGCTGGTGGGAGGCGCTCAGGAAGGGAGCAGTGTGTGGGTGGAGGGGTCCTTGGGCGGGAAGAGGCCCAGCAAGAGCAGGGCTTCCGAGTGGAAAGGGGTGGAGCACCCACTAGGAAAAACAAAAGTCAGTGCCTGTGCTGTGAAGCTCCTATGGAGCCCCAGTCACCAATTAAAGCTACCACTCCGCAACACAACCCCTGAGGAAGGAGAGTGGTGCAAATATTGAACTAGCAAGGGTGAACCATGCTCACACTCTTTTAGTGAAATCCCTGGTGACCCATTCTACACTGGAGGTAAATAGATAGTTAAATGTACTTCCCTTTTAATCACTGGCACACAAGAGCAACTGTTTAGAGTAAATCCCTTGCTAAAACTAGTCAACTATTCTTGTTGCAATTTTATACTGCCAGAAGCTCCTGCCGTGCTTGAATTTGGCCGGAGGAAAGGAAGTAATAGTGTTAGCTTTCTGAACTTTTCCAAGTTTTTTTTCCTTTTTCTTTTTAAATGTCCATGTTCAAGTACATAGCCTTTGGCAACCTAGAATTGGAGTTAATTCTCAGACTTTTAAAAATTTTTTTACTGAATTTAGTGCTCATGGAAGTGTGGGACTGAAGCCTGGATAAAGCCAAGGATAATACAGGCTAATTCTCCTTTTGCTTACTTCGTGTTGCTCTTTCAGTACATCTCAGTCCTGACTTGAATTACACACTACTTTTCTTTTTAGAGGCCACCCCCCTCCTTCATAGCCCTGCTAATGCATCTCAATCTGCATCTGTAGCACTCCTGCTATTCTAGTTTTGGGCCTACATAAATTTCTGCCAGTTTCTCTCAAACCTGACCTACACCCTCTTCTGGTGGCCACTGTTTATTGGGGAGAGAGGTTACTCTGTACACAGGGAGGACAGAGTGGGAATAAGATAGAACCTAACTTAGCACAGGGGTGAAAGTAACATTAAACTCTTACCAGTATGGGGGCTCGGCTCTGGGCCCCTGGAAGGGGCGGGGCCTTGGGCAGAAGGGACTGGTCTGGGAGTCAGCCTCCCTCAGCCAGCCCATCCGCACTGCCTGGCCCGCACCACCCGGGGCTCCGGCAGCGATTTAAAAGGGCCCAGGGCTCCGGTTGCTGCCGCAGTAGCAGCGCCCGAGAGCCCCGGGCCCTTTTAAATCTCTGGCCCCAGGGCAGCAGCCCCTTTTGCCCTCCCCTCGCCCCCATCGGCAGTCCGGGGAAGGGAGGGGCAACGACATTATAGTGCTGCCACGGCAGCTCTTTAAGCAGGGTCCTTTGCCATGGCAGCACTTTAATGTTGTCTGCGTATGGGCTGGTACCAGTGGCCACTTTTTACCGGTACGCCATACCAGCCTGTACCAGCCCACTTTCACCTTTGACTTAGCAACACATTTCTGTAATCATATAATCTTACCATTGACAATCAGGCTGAAGTTACAGCTATCAAACTTGTCCTTGGTAGACGCCTCACATCTATACCCCCCTGCATAAGTCATTTTTGCTTGGATAATGTGCATTTCATAGATGTAAACCTAAAAAAAAGATCAGCCCACAGAGCAAGGGAAGTTAGAAAATAAAAGGATAAAAATGCATAGAAACAAATATAGCGTACCAGAACATTAACAGTGATAGACAAAGGCTGGAATTCATTAAAAAACCCACTTTGTTCCCTGTATGTGCAACTCTGTCTCACTTGTGGCTGGGTGAGGAGGTCCTCCATCTCCAAAAAATGTAGGCCTCTATCTACAGCTAATAGAGCAGTTCCATAAATTCAGCCTTCGGAAGGATTGGTGTTACCGATGGGCAAATCTATCCTATTGCATCCAGTAGAGGGAAGTGGAGATGCATACACATAGCAAGTATATTACAAACCATAACGCTAGCGTGATCCCTACAGGAAGAGAGAGTGACGCACTACAGACTTCTTTGTGTTCCAGGTGTCTGTCTGTCTGTCTCTGGGCTAGAGTATTCACATTATAGATTCATTTATGGTGGGAATGGATTTTTGTTGATCGCTTTATGATAATTTACCCACTGTAATAAAGCAGTTAATTTCAGCACCAGTGTATGGGTGGCTGAATATTCCTGTGAGGATAATTATGCAATAAGATCATGGAAATTGCCATACTAGATGAGTTCAATGGTCCATCTAACTCAGGATCCTATCTCTGACAGTGACCGATACCAGCTGCCTGAGATTCAGGTGCAAGGAACCCTGGAGTAGGCAGTTATAGATTAACCTGCTGCAATGAGATGTTCAGCCCACACCACCCTTGAAGGGGTTAAAGTGGCTCAGAAGGGGCTAATTAACGTGATAGGCTGCACCTGGGGGAGACTGAGGCTTGATTGACAAGCACTAATTGAAGATGGGCCCATCTAGACAGGAGTAGGTACGGATTGTATAAAGCTGGGAGTGGAGAGCAGAAGAGGGCTGCACTGTGAAGGTCTGTAGTCACTCTCTTGTCCTAGTGAGGGGAGAAGGATGAAACCTGAAGGTAAAGAAAAGGAAACAGAAGGCCTGGGATCCTGACCCTTATGGAAGTGGTTTACCCAAAGGGGTGGTGGAGAAGAAAGCCTGTAGATGTCAAAGTAGGAAGAAGCCCAGGGAAACATTAGCAGGCAAGGTCTGTGCTGTTTGTAGGGTCCCTTGGTTGGAACCTGGAGTAGCAGGTGGGCCTGGTTCCCCCAGTGGGAAAGTGGCATGTATTGAATGGGACAACAGGCTAGAATGGCACTTGGACACCTAGTCCAGTGAAACTTTTCTGGAAGGGAAAAACTGTATAATGACCTGGCTGGAGGGCCAAGCCACAAAGAGGAAGCACTGCGACTCCTAGAGAGGAAGAGGGGCTGTGGTGTGAGCAAGTGAGAAGGAAAGAGCACCCTGAGTTCTGAGAGAGAGCCTCACCATGGAGTTAGTGACTGACAGAAGGGTGTGTCAGTCCAGGCAGAGCTAATTCCCCAGATGCAGCCACATGCAGTTGCCCCACCAGTGAGTAGAACCCTGTTACGTGTGCACACAAGGAGCATTTATTTCTAAAACAAATTAGTTAAAGGTTGGCTTATACTCTGAAGAATTAAAGTTTAGATGCTTTCCAAACTTGTTTTTTTTAAATCCTTACTATTGTTACATTGGATGTTTCTGTTTTTCACTACCACTGTTAGCAAATTGTTAAACTGATTTTTATCAGAATTATGTGGGATTTTTACACATTTCTTTGTTTTCCCTGGCTGTATGCATTCCTATTCTGTATTCACTGCTGAGTGAGTGTTTCTGTCCTCTTTCTGGTATGCCTTTGTGTATTCATACAATTACCAAACTTCTGCTCAGACTCTTCTCCAGACTGAACATATGCTGAACGTTTCCTCAAAAATCTTTGTCTTCCAAATCTTTTATCATTTATCATGGAACCGAGGAGTGATAGTATCTACCTCTACTTTTGTCTAGATCCTCTGACTATAGATCTGTATCTATGATTAGAATACTGTGCGCCATTTTGGGCACCTTAGTACCAAAATGTCACTACTAGGGAAGAGATCTTTCCCCCAGAACAAAGGTTAGTGGCTAGGAGAGAGAGATTGAGAGTTCTGCTTTGCTGGCTGTACCTTGTTGTTTCGGTCATAGCTGTCATGCAGCTGGAGATGTTTCCCCACTTTGCTTCCCAGGTCCATCCACTTTCCCTTGAACCATTTCACTGATGGTTTCTTCAGCATGCTGGCACCTGCTACTTTGCAAGTGAATGTGATGTTTCCACCTTGAAAGGGAGACAGGTTAAGATAAGCCTGTGAGTGATGTTTAGTATTTTTGTTAGATCATTGCTATTGTACAATAATTACAGAGATAAAGGTAGTATCCAGGTAGTAGCATAGCAGCTTACAAAAATCAAGTCTTTTACTCACCAACAGTCACTTCTCCATCCTGAGGCCGTGTCACGAAGAGACCAACAGGGTCCAGAGGCAGCTCTGGCTGAGCCTCAGGAGCTGGAACTGAACCAAATATCTGGATTTATTAACTATCTTTCCATTTCAGCCTCTGTCCTAGTCTATATAGTGAATCCTTTACATCATTTCAATGTTTCCCTCAAGATTCTTCTCCATTCAGATATTTCCTGTTTCTTCCATAACTCCTTATTCCCACTTGGCTGGGGCTTGTCACTTGTCTTCTTCCTCCTGGTCCTGTTTTCCCCCACCATCAATGTTGGGATTCCTTGTCCCTATTCTTTCTTTCAATGTGTCAAGTAGGGCAGTGGTTCTCAACCAGGGGTACACAGAGGTCTTCCAGGGGGGTACATCAACTCATCTAGATAATTGCCTAGTTTTACAACAAGCTACATAAAAAGCAGTAGCAAAGTCAGTACAAACTATACAGACATGATTGATTGGCGATCCCTCGATTCAAGGATGATCTCTACCATTGTCTACAATACAGACAATGACTAGCTTATACTGTTCTATATACCATACAATTAAATGTAAGTACAATATTTATATTATGGTAAAAATTAGAAAGTAAGCAATTTTTCAGTAATAGTTGCTGTGACACTTTTGTGTCAACCGCTAACTAATTTTGTAAGCAAGTAGTTTTTAAATTAGGTGACACTTGGGGGTACGCAAGAGAAATCAGACTCCTGCAAGGGGCTACAATAGTCCAGAAAGATTGAGAGCCACTGAATTAAGGTTAGTCCTAGCATCTTTTTTTTATTATTATTATTTTTTAACCTTCAGAACTCCTGGTGCATTCTCCTGGTTGTGTCTCTGCTGGTGTAGGTGAGTCTGAGACAATTGGGGTAGAAACAGCTTCAGTATGAAGAACTGCCTCAGACTTTTCTGAAAAGGAATGGAAAGCAAGGTTACAGAAAGCTATGTATTTCTTGGATATACTTGAGAGAGTTGTGCAGAGGAGCATCTCTTCAGTGAGCCTTAGGAAATGCACAGAAAGTTGTCTGTCTTGTAGAGCTTGGAAGGTGCACTGCCTTGGAAGATACCAGCCTTATGGAGTTTCTAACCAGATAAGAATAGCTTACCTTTGCCACGCTTTGAGCTGTGATGGCTAAGAACCCTCTTCTCTCTCTCAAAAGAGATGTTTGAATTTTTAAATGCCATAATTTTGACATATCGAATTTCAGATGTTTTAAGAATAATTTTTCTACCCTTTGGCTTCTGTGATGTATATAGAAACAGCAGTTATGAAAAAGGATGAACTTTTATGAAACTTATGAACTTTTAAAAACAATTTGCTTCTGTGTGAGATTCAGGCACTAGAGGGCAAATAAATATAAACCCCCCATTTATTATTAAAATCTCATTCTTATGGGCCCAGTTCATGATTTCTGAATGCTTGAGTTGGCAATTCTGAATATAGTGGTTTAGGAGATACCATACCTGGCTCTTTGACTTTGAGGTCAAATTTGACCTTGGAACTCCCCGCAATTACAGCATATGGCGCATCATCCTCTCTTCCAGTGTTATTGATAGTCAGTGAATGTTTGTTCCCCTCAGCCTTGATGATATACTTCTCGCTTTCAAACATTTCTGCTCCAGCTCGCTGCCACTTCACCTTGATGCCAGTCTTTTCAGTCTCTGCTTCAAACACAGCTGTGTCTCCTTCCACTACCTCTGTTGTCTTTGGCTTCTTGGTGAAAGCAGAAGCTAAAAAGAGAGAGGGTTCACCTGTTTACATTTTCTTGTAGTCAGACTTTGTGTGTACAACAGCTTTTGTCTGCCTTCCCTCCCGCACAGTCTTCCTCCCATCTGCCTGTGCAAGATATGAATATAACCATTTCCACAACTGTGGAATGGTCAGACCAATTTAACAGGACTCTGCATAGACTTCGCTTTAGATCTCAGTTAATTGACTCTATCTGTAATTTAGGTTTCAGAGTAGCAGCCGTGTTAGTCTGTATTTGCAAAAAGAAAAGGAGGACTTGTGGCACCTTAGAGACTAACCAATTTATTAGAGCATAAGCTTTCGTGAGCTACAGCTCACTTCCTCAGATGCATATCGTGGAAACTGCAGCAGGCTTTATATATACACAGAGAATATGAAACAATACCTATTCCCACCCCACTGTCCTGCTGGTAATAGCTTATCTAAAGTGATTTCCAGCACAAATCCAGGTTTTCTCACCCTCCACCCCCCCACACAAATTCACTCTCCTGCTGGTGATAGCCCATCCAAAGTGACAACTCTTTACACAATGTGCATGACAATCAAGCTGGGCTATTTCCTGCATAAATCCAGGTTCTCACATCCCCCCACCCCCATACACACAGAAACTCACTCTCCTGCTGGTAATAGCTCATCCAAACTGACCACTCTTCAAGTTAAAATCCAAGTTAAACCAGAACATCTGGGGGGGGGGGGGTAGGAAAAAACAAGAGGAAACAGGCTACCTTGCATAATGACTTAGCCACTCCAAGTCTCTATTTAAGCCTAAATTAATAGTATCCAATTTGCAAATGAATTCCAATTCAGCAGTTTCTCGCTGGAGTCTGGATTTGAAGTTTTTTTGTTTTAAGATAGCGACCTTCATGTCTGTGATCGCGTGACCAGAGAGATTGAAGTGTTCTCCGACTGGTTTATGAATGTTACAATTCTTGACATCTGATTTGTGTCCATTTATTCTTTTACGTAGAGACTGTCCAGTTTGACCAATGTACATGGCAGAGGGGCATTGCTGGCACATGATGGCATATATCACATTGGTGGATGTGCAGGTGAACGAGCCTCTGATAGTGTGGCTGATGTTATTAGGCCCTGTGATGGTGTCCCCTGAATAGATATGTGGGCACAGTTGGCAACGGGCTTTGTTGCAAGGATAAGTTCCTGGGTTAGTGGTTCTGTTGTGTGGTATGTGGTTGTTGGTGAGTATTTGCTTCAGGTTGCGGGGCTGTCTGTAGGCAAGGACTGGCCTGTCTCCCAAGATTTGTGAGAGTGTTGGGTCATCCTTTAGGATAGGTTGTAGATCCTTAATAATGCGTTGGAGGGGTTTTAGTTGGGGGCTGAAGGTGACGGCTAGTGGCGTTCTGTTATTTTCTTTGTTAGGCCTGTCCTGTAGTAGGTAACTTCTGGGAACTCTTCTGGCTCTATCAATCTGTTTCTTTACTTCTGCAGGTGGGTATTTCTTAAAACAAAAAAACTTCAAATCCAGACTCCAGCGAGAAACTGCTGAATTGGAATTCATTTGCAAATTGGATACTATTAATTTAGGCTTAAATAGAGACTTGGAGTGGCTAAGTCATTATGCAAGGTAGCCTGTTTCCTCTTGTTTTTTCCTACCCCCCCCCCCCAGATGTTCTGGTTTAACTTGGATTTTAACTTGAAGAGTGGTCAGTTTGGATGAGCTATTACCAGCAGGAGAGTGAGTTTCTGTGTGTATGGGGGTGGGGGGATGTGAGAACCTGGATTTATGCAGGAAATAGCCCAGCTTGATTGTCATGCACATTGTGTAAAGAGTTGTCACTTTGGATGGGCTATCACCAGCAGGAGAGTGAATTTGTGTGGGGGGGTGGAGGGTGAGAAAACCTGGATTTGTGCTGGAAATCACTTTAGATAAGCTATTACCAGCAGGACAGTGGGGTGGGAATAGGTATTGTTTCATATTCTCTGTGTATATATAAAGCCTGCTGCAGTTTCCACGATATGCATCTGAGGAAGTGAGCTGTAGCTCACGAAAGCTTATGCTCTAATAAATTGGTTAGTCTCTAAGGTGCCACAAGTCCTCCTTTTCTTTCTGTAATTTAGGTGTCAAATATCCATATTGTCATGAAATAATACATAATGGATTGAAAACTGTTCCCAAACTAAGGACCCTGCTTAAGTCAGAAGCACTACCTGTCTTCCTGTACCTCTATTCAGACCAATATTTGTACAGTTGTGATTTTCTAATTCTTCCCCTTGGGTGTGATGGTATGTGTCATGATGGTTCAGTACATACACACAAAGCTGTCTCCTGGAGTTTCCCATGCAGTTTCTTTTAGATACAGGATTCACGTTCACATCCTGTCCTAACTGTTGCCTTAATTTGTGGTAAAAAGGTACTGCAGGGGTCTGCAACCTTTCAGAAGTGGTGTGCTGAGTCTTCATTTATTCACTCGAATTTAAGGTTTCGCGTGCCAGTAATACATGTTAATGTTTTTAGAAGGTCTCTTTCTATAAGTCTTTAATATATAACTAAACTATTGTTGTATGTAAAGTAAATAAGGTTTTTAAAATGTTTAAGAAGCTTCATTTAAAATTAAATTGCAGAGCCCCCTCCCAACCCCCCCACCCCCGGACCGGTGGCCAGGACCCAGGCAGTGTGAGTGCCACTGAAAATCAGCTCGCGTGCCGCCTTTGGCATACATGCCATCGGTTGCCTGCCCCTGAGATACTGCATTGCAGGGTAGCTTAATTTCATTGAGTGAAGTGATTCCTGTGTGTGTATATAGTGGTTAGTGCACTCCAACATCCTTTTGGGGGTGAAAAGCACTATGGGCAAAATTTTCACAAGTGTCTAAGCTCTTAGCCACTTCTGAGAATTTTTCACTGTGTCAGTATAAGTGATTATTCTAACTGACTGCCTTGGTGTGAAATAATGCCTTAAGACTGTGCGGTGAGGAGAGCTGAATGAGACCTCTCTTTGATCTCGTTTGGGCACATCTACACAGTGAGCAGCAACGAGTCTCAGAGTTCAGATTGACAGTCTTGGGCTCACAGGACTCATGCTGCAGTGCTAAAATAGCTGTGAATATTTTGCAGCTCACGGTAGGCTCTGAAGCCTAAGGAAAGACTTCTGAGTCTGAGCACCAGCCTGAGCTGCAATGTCTACACAGCTATTTTTGTGCTGTAGTGTGAGCTCAAGTCTGTTGACCCGGGTTTTGAGACTTGCTGCCACTTGCTGTGTAGACAAACCTATAGAGGGCACACCCCTGGTGAGGTATAGTTTTATTTTTTCAAAATTACACAAGCCTAGAACTCTGGTTAGTGTGTTTTTGTTTGTTTTTAAATTGAAATAAATTAATTCAAGGTTTAAATCCATCTAGATGGAACTATTTATTTTATTTAATAATTTGTTTTCATGCTAACATTTTGAAGAACAAATATTTAAGTAGCAACTTTTTTCAGCCTTAAATTTCTCTCCTAAAATTTGATTTACTGTTTCTACAGGTAACCAAAGAATAATCTCCAGAGAATAAACATCAGTCATTTAAAAAAAAAAAAAGTTTAGGAATGTAAGAATTTCTGTACTGTAATAAACCA
The DNA here is from genome assembly GCF_965140295.1 of Lepidochelys olivacea. Taxonomy (NCBI): domain Eukaryota; kingdom Metazoa; phylum Chordata; order Testudines; family Cheloniidae; genus Lepidochelys; species Lepidochelys olivacea. The sequence continues at coordinate 57,116,638 of NC_140416.1, forward strand.
ACACCATTTAGTTCAGTATCTATTCCTACTGCCATACCAGAAGACAAGAGGTATATGTAGTTCAGTATACCACCCCTTGTTGTACCAGAATAAGCCAGTTGTTCATTTAGTCTTGCTATCTTGTCTTTGATAGTGGCCAATGCTCAAGCCTTCTCCAGCAGGATAAAACCACCCTAAAGTTGGGCCTTATCATTTTATCCCACCTATCTGCATTCAAATGTCTAATCTGTTATTGAAAGTTACTAAAATATTTGCCTACATAATACTCTGACACTATTTCTGCTAATTAATTACATGCTGTATCAAAAGTTTCCTTTACATGTCCCCTTATTTAAATTGGTGTTTTCCTCAGTGCTGAGAATTCAAGTAACAATAAAGTGACTAAGATGAACAAGTGTAAGGGCATATTATTCATTCTGGTTGATATGCATACTCAAAATAGCATACATGGTGGGCATGTCTGGAGCATGTACCATCTCCTGACTTGCCTCACTGAGGTGACTTCAGCTCATTGGCATCCTGTCTCCTTATTTGGGAATGTGAAGTTTTATTGTGATTCAGAATTATTACTTTATGTTCAGATTAGGGGACTAGTCAAATCTCTTGTCATTTGTTAATCTCCACAAAATGTGCAAATTATTTAAGAACACCGCTATCAAGATTCTTCATACTCTGAATATTTTTAATAAATCATTGTAGCGCCTTTTTGTTGACTTTCCCCAGTCATTGATCATGTGTTCATAATCAATTCTAAATTCCATTGCCTATTTAGTTATTTCCACTTCTGCAAATTTCATGTCTCTCTTTTTTTTTTTTTGTTTTGTTTTTTTTAATGCGGGCAGCTACCTTAGCTTCCAAATACACCTCAGTAAATCTGGGAACTAGCTTTAAACTTTTGAGTCCACTTTTTAAATATGAATGAACTGAAGTGTGAAATACTCTAAAATGTTTAGGTCATATTCATGCTTCACCATGCACTCTACTTCTTATAGATGATCTGTTGCTAGTAATACTATCTGTCCATTGTGCACCATCTAGATAGGTCTGCCACGTTTTCTGCTGGCATACCTCTTTTGACTTCAGTGGAGTTACACCAGCAAATAATTTGACCCATGCCCTTTGTTTAGTTATAATACTTTGCACTTCTATAGCACCTTTGTCAGTGGGTTTCAAGCTGATTTACAAACCTTCATGAATTAAAGTTGACTTGCAAAGATTTTTTCACTTCTTTTGATATATTAAAAATGATCCAAATAAGACAAACCACCTTTGTTTTTACATTTTATAGATTTGACAGATAGTGGAAACTATAGTAAGGACTTATAGTAGGCTACTGTAAATTCTTCCACTCACCGTGGAAGCTGGAGATACCCTTGCAACCTTTCATTCCAGTTGCTCGTAAAGGCAGGTATGAAAGTATGAGATGCTGTTTATGTCCTGACACAGAAAATGATCCCTGCTACTCAGATACACAGGTGCATATCCTCTGATCCATTATTCTATGGAGTAGACATGAAAGGTTGGCACTCTGATGTAGGGTATCATGGGTCATTGCACAGAGTTATTCTGAAGACAGCTAGACTGCAGCACTATAGGGAGCCAAGCCAGCTCTGGAAGCTGCTACCAGCTGGCTCCTGACCCTGCAACGCTGGAGATAAAGAGACAGACATATTTTTGTAAAAAGAAAAGGAGTACTTGTGGCACCTTAGAGACTAACCAATTTATTTGAGCATAAGCTTTCGTGAGCTACAGCTCACTTCATCCGTTGCATGCCGTGGAAAGTGTAGAAGATCTTTTTATACACACAAAGCATGAAAAAATACCTCTCCCCACCCCCCATTTTTTCATGCTTTGTGTGTATAAAAAGATCTTCTACACTTTCCACGGCATGCATCCGATGAAGTGAGCTGTAGCTCATGAAAGCTTATGCTCAAATAAATTGGTTAGTCTATAAGGTGCCATAAATATTCCTTTTCTTTTTGCGAATAGAGACTAACATGGCTGTTACTCTGAAACCATATTTTTGTAAAAGTTCCATCATTATCACCATCCCGTTAGCCACAGGAGAATTCATAAATATATTAATTACTGTGGCTTGTGAAGGTTTCAGCCTAAAAGTAGCAATAATTCAGGACATACGTTCCTGATAGGAGCTCTCTGATCTATTGCAGATCCTGCAAGAGGATTATGTTTCTTACATTTACACTAGACAACTCAGTAAAAATGAATTGGTAGCCAGAACTATATTCACACTGATAACTTCTTCTCCATCACATCAGTCTCCTGTTCCCTTTATTAGCTCTAAATACACATGTAAGGGTTTATGAGCAACTCTCAGTCTCTGAACCTTCCTCCTAAAGACCTGATCCACTCCCATTTAAAGTTGATGGAAATATTCCCACTGAAGTAAATGGGAGTTGGATTTACCCAAAAGCTCACCTGAGAAACTGGGTTTGCAAAACTACTTTTGCAAAACTACTACATAGGGCTGGATGTTCCTATGTAAAGAAGATTCAGGTTCCCTATCCGGCTCCTGGGAAGCCAGCAACCTCCAGCTTCTAGCTCCACATGCTGCCTCCACTCCGCCCCCAAACCCTGGTTCTGCAGCTCCCATTGGCTGGGAACCATGGCCAATGGGAGCTCTGGGGGCAGTGCCTGCAGGGGCAGAAACAGCACATGGAGCTAGGAGCTGAGGGAGGGGAGTTCCCCCAAGGTAAGCGCCACCCCCAGCCCGGAGCCACCCCCCACCACTCAAACTCCTGCTGTTGGGTAGCAGAAGGGGGCCCAAAACTGCCCCAGCAGCAGCCAATGTGACTGGCCCAGGGGCTGCATGAGGTGTTCAGCACGGGCTGCTACAGAGGTCACAGAAAGTCACAGAATCCGTGACAGACATGGACCCTTAATAATAGATAATACTTACTCCTGCCATGAGTGCAAGGGACTGGACTAGATGACCTCTCAAGGTCCCTTCCAGTTCTGTGATTCTATGAAACTTTTGAAAGAACAATCATAATATTTTGTTCAGAGTTATGAACAACCTCCATTCCCAAGGTGCTCGTAACTCTGAGGTTCTACTCTACCTTATATTTCCCGCTACTGTCTGCACACACCCCAGTATCCTTATTGATTCTGTTCTCTTCTGCACACAATCCTATTAGCCTAATCCATCTCCCTGCCAGCTCAAAACATCCCTAGCCCCCATCAGCTCAACCTTCTCATGCCAGCCCTTCACCCACACTTGAGCTGAGAATCCTTCTTCTGCCTACTCTTGACCACTTGACACATCAAAACCAGGGGACTGGACTAGATGACCTGTCAAAGTCCCTGCCAGCCCTACATTTCTATGATTCTCAGCGCTGAAGTCTCTCCTATCGGACACTTCCATGCTCCCAATACAGCTGAGTCACATCATATGCGCATTTAATTTACGCAAATTCAACTATACACGCTTGGCAAAAAAAAAGAAAAATAAGATACCAGTAAATAGTGTGGGCGATTCCGCCCACCATTCCACTCAATGAGCATATGCCCCAGAGTGAGCGTGAGATGGGAGACGTGAATCTGCTGTTCCCTCAGTCGGTCTCAGTTCCTGCGTGCCTCTCCTAGTGTGAGCATCTCGCCACGCTGAGTGTGATTCTAGTGTTTAAATATACTTATTTTTCGTACAACATGGCCCCTAAATGCAAGCCAACTACTTCATCTGGTGCTCCACCAAAGAAACAGCGATCTGTTCCAACGCTGGAGGAAAAACTGGCTGTGTTGGACTTATTGCGAGACGGTACGTTGGTCTCCAGCATGGCGCGTAAATATTGCAGCAACGAATCTAGCATCCATGCCATCAAGATTCGAGAGAGAAATTCGTCAAGCCGTGGCATCAAGTGCTCCAGTAACTGCTAAGGTGAAGAGCCAGGTGCGTGATAAGACTTTAGGGAAGACTGAAAAGGCATTAAACTTATGGCTGGAAGACATGAAGTCAATGTGTGCCTATCGATGGCAACACGTTGCGAGAAAAGGCTCTTAGTCTCTATGCGCTGTTCAAACCTCCCGCCGAAGAGGGACAGCCTTCTGATGAGAAGGAATTCAAAGCCACCCGAGGTTGGCTTAACAGTTTTAGGAACCGCTTCTACCTCAAAAACGTGCAGACTACTGGTGAAGCTGCATCTGCCAATGAAGAGGCAGCAAAAGCCTACCCCGAACAATTAAAGAAAATCATAGAAGAAAAGGGCTATCTTCCGGAACAAGTTTTTAATGCTGACAAGACTGGGCTCTTTTGGAAAAAAAAATGCCCAACCGCACTTACATTTTGAAATCAGAAGCCCCTGGCTTCAAAGTAGCTAAAGACCGTGTGACTGTGTTTTGTGGCAATGCAGCTGGGCATTTAATAAAGCCGGGCTTGCTCTACAGGGCTGCAAATCCCCATGTCCTAAAAGGCAAGAACAAAAGTCTCCTGCCTGTGTTCTGGCAATCAAATAAAAAGGCTTCGGAGATGGCAGCATTATTTCTGGATTGGTTCCACAAGGGTTTCATTCCGGAGGTCAAGCAATACCTCGAAGAGAAAGGACTTGACTTTAAAGTGTTGCTGATCATAGACAATGCTCCTGGCCACCCTGCAGCATTCCAGTTTACGCATAACAACGTTGAAGTCGTCTTTCTCTCTCCCCCACCCCCATACCACCTCCATCCTCCAACCTCTCAACCAAGGCGTGATTCGCTGTTTCAAGGCCACCTACAAGAGGCTTATGTTCTCACGGATACATAGTGTTATGGATGCTGATCCCAATCTTAATGTGTAATCTAATCTTAATCTTAATAATCCTAATCTTAATCCTTCAACATTGCCAGTTGCATCACTTTTTAAACAGGCAATGGATGCAACCAAGCCTGAAACAGTCAATGCATGTTGGCGAAACCTATGGAATGAGTGTGTGAATGATATTAAGGGTTTCCCGACCATTGACAAAGAAGTGAAACGCATTGTTCAGGTGGCCAGGCAAGTGGGTGGTGATGGCTTTGTCAACATCCTTGAGGAAGAAATTGTAGAATTAATTGAGAGCCACAGAGGAACATTGACTAATGAAGAGTTAGAGGAACTGATAAAATCGTCTACAGAAGACGAAGATGATGATGATGAACAGGAAGAGCCAGCAAGTTGGAATCTTCATAAATTTGCTGAAGTGTTCCAAGCAACGAAACACTTGAATGATTTCTGAATATGATCCCTCTATGTAACAAAGCCTCAAAATCACACGTAGTATTATGGACAATTTGAAACGGTATCAAGAAATGTTTGAGCAGCTCGGGAGACAAGAGAGACAGTTGCCAATGACCATGGTTTTTCAAGGAAAAACAACCAGCAGCAGATGAGCCTATGCAATCAACTTTTCCAGCTGAACCAGAGCCAACCACTTCGTCTACGACTCGCTCTCCGTCACCTCCGTCTCCTGGATCGACATCAAACCCTGACGACCCCTCTGTAATTACCCCCCGGTAATTAAAAATACAGTACTGTAAAATTCTATTTTGCATATGTGCTCTTTATTATATACTGTACACATTATATATTTATACCTTACTGTACAGGGTTGTATACACAACCATGTACAGTATACTGTACTTTATGGGGGATTTAAGGGATTTTCAAGGGTAATTTTGACTATATGCGATTTTTCGCCTTACGTGCTGACTTGAGAACCTAACCCCTGCGTAAGATGCGTCTCCACTGTATTCCTCTCTCATACCATCCCTCACCAGGGCAGACCTGCCAAATGACATGCATTTGTGTGACATTCATAAATGCAAGCTGCCTCTTAGGCATTCCAGCAACTCTGACCTCATCACACATTCAACTGGGCCCTGGGCAAACAGGAGGGCTTGGGCTACACTTCAGACTGGCTGCCACCAGGAGCTGCCGTGGCACCTGCTGAAGAAGCAGCTAGGTGGCCTGACACCCTTTCTAGCCCCTCTTTACTGCCTGTGAGCTCTCAGCCACATGGAACAGCAGAGAGGCAAGGAGAAAGCCTCATTACCCTTACAGGCAGGAGCAGGGAGGCACTACAGGAGGAGGGAAAGGGGGGAACAGGAGCTACTGAAGATGATGTATGACAGGTGCTGCTGAAGAGGACAGAGATGACAAGCTGTTGTGGGGGACAAGGTAGAGGCAGGGGGCTGATAAAAGGAAAGAAACTAAATACCACCATTATGTACCAACCTTCTCAGCAACTGCCACCCCTTCATACTTCCCTGGTCATCTCTGACTCCCTACAAGCCTTCCCATCCCATCTCTTTTGAGAAGATCCAAGAAGAAGGTCCTTTCTACCTATTGCCTTTTCCCACTGCTCAGGGATTACCCTGTGAGGGAAATGTAATGCTACTCCAGTATCCTTCATCAGCACTAAATCCACACAGTTGCCAAAACTGATGTTTATGTCTATATCCAAATTAATTCTAATTATGCAAATTAGCCAGTTAAAAATTGCATGAAATGTCACACATGGAGGTGTGTACAATTTTGTTCAAAATCCCACTCCAAAAGAGAGAGGAAGCAAGGATCCTGTGGTGTGAAATATCCCTACAAAAGATGTGCTGTTACTCCTCCCTTTCCTGCTTCCAGTCTGTTTGCTGCAGGAGCAAGGGTCCTGTAGTGACAACCAGCTCTACTGTATACTCCAGGGGCTCCATCCCCATCAGGAGTCCTCCAGTAGCTGAAGATGGGACTGTATGGCATCACAATGCTATACCGTTATTGATGGGTCTTAGCTCTATTAGTTCCTGATGAGCAGCTGCCCCTGGTCAGACTTCCAGAGCCAGGCTGAAGACTTTGGTTTCGAGAGTACTTTAGAGAATGGCAGGATAACTTTCAGTTAGGATGCTGAGGAAAATATGAAGCATGTAATGAGGTAGCAGGACAAATTTCTCTGTAAGTATTGTGATGGGGCAAGGCCAGAAAAGTAGTGGGAGATAGATATATTAGCTCCAGGCTAAACAAATCCCTGGTACCAGGATAAGTGAAATGGCAGCTGCTCCAGGTCAGTTAAGACACCTGGGGCCAATTAAGAACTTTTCAGAAGGCAGGGAGAAGGCTAGGTTGATTGGGACACTTGAAGCCAATCAGGGGCTGGCTGAAACTAGTTAAAAGCCTCCCAGTTAGTCAGGTGGGCGCGCATGTCAGGAGCTGTGGGAGGAAGTTGTGCTGTTGGAGAGACTGAGTAGTACACACCATATCGGGCACAAGGAAGGAGGCCCTGAGGTAAGGGTGAAGTGGAGCTTGAGGAAGTGAGGGCTGCTGTGGGGGAAGTAGCCCAGGGAATTGTACATGTCATGTTTCTAAAAGGTCAGCTACCATAGCTGATACTATTAGGGTCCCTGGGCTGGAGCCCGGAGTAGAGGGTGGGCCCGGGCTCCCCCCCCGACCTTTGCCCCCGATTAATCACTGAGCCTGGGAGACAACAGAGACTGTGCAAGGAAGGATAACTTCTCCTCACCTCCCTCGCTGGCTTATAATGAAAATGGCTCAGTAGACTGTGACCCTTGTCTCTAGAGAGAGAAGGGTTATGTGGAGGGCCTCAGTGAGCCTCTGAGGCTAATGAAGTCCGCAACGAAATGCGGGACCCATGGAGGCAAGGACAGAGCTTTGTCACAGTATATTATTTAAGCACTAATAAATCATTTCCTTCATTTTTTGCCTCTGCCAAGTCATGAGTTTAGGAGTCAGTGAGTATGTCTACATTGCAATAAAAGACCCATGGCTGGCCCATGTCAGCTGACTCGGCCTTGCAGGGGATTTGGGCTGTAGGGTTATAAAATTGCAGGATATTTGCTGTCTCAGGCTAGAGCCTGGGCTCTGGGACTCCATGCAGGGGGAGGGTCCTGAGCCAGGCTCCAGCCGGAGTCTGTACATCTACACTACAATATTTTAGCCCCACGAGCCTGAGTCAGCTGACCAAGGCCAGCCATGGGTGTTTTATTGCTGTGTAGACATACCTTGTGTTTGTTCTGCAAGAAGACCAATTCCTGTTTGCTTCAAATGTTGATGGGTGTTCTCCATTCTTGCCAGGAAAGTATCTCTCTCTAGTCATAAAAAGACATTATATATGAAAAAGATTATTAAATTTGTGTGTAATTTAAGTTGTCACCTATATTCTGTGAATAATTTGGCACAAGTATTAAGGGGAAAAACTATACCCTACAACTACTGAATTTTTAAGTCAGGTACAGAATGTTTCAAAGTGTAGTACAGAAGAGGCATAGCCCACACAGGAGATTTTAAACTTGTGGGATTTTTTGTTTATTTTTAGATTCCTTCTTCACCCCTGGAGTTGTAAGTTCTCACTCAATGAGGCCTCTCCCCCACTATGCTGTTGATTTCATGTCATCATTGAGCCCTGTTAGATAGGTCAGCCTATGAAGGAAAGGGAGTGTGGTGGAGTGTGTACCACACACAGGCTATGAAAGGTCCTGAGAGGCCAATTAATATAATAGGCTGCCCTCTGAGGGTGAGCTAGGAATAATTAGAGATGAAACCAAGCTAGAGAAGGAGCTGGATAGTACAAAAGGCAGGAAGTTTAGCACAGAAGAGGTTTGGAGGGTGAAATTCAGTAGTCGCTCTCTGGGATGAGTAAGTAGTGAAACCACGAGGGTCAAGGAGGAAGCCCAGGCAGAGAGTAAGCCCTGGTATCTTCTCCTGAACAGACAATTCTGGTAAGAGGCCAGGAGAAAGATGAATCAGCCACTGGGGGGTGGTGCAGGCTCCAATGGTAAACCCTTATAAAAGGGCATAATCTGGACTTTCAAGGAGAGAGTCCTGGGAAGTGGTTAGGGGTGTGGACAGCAAGGGGAACTTAATAGGCATGGAAGCCAAGCCTGAGAAAGATAAAAACTTGTTTGATTTTGTACTTTTGGTTTGAGTTTGTCAGAGAATTCTAGGGAGGGCCCTGAGAGCCAAGAAGGATTAACCTGGAAAGGCTATGAATAGTAAGAAGTCCTGGGCGGCTGTAGCAAGGAGTTGGATGGAGTTGTCCTTGGCTGCTGGTTTTAGGGTCCCTGGGCTGGAACTGAGCGTAATGGGAGAGCCTGGGTTCCTGTTTTAGCTGCTGTCAAGGTGGCATGAACCCAGAGAAGGGGCCAGAGATGACAGAGAGCTGTCAGAAAAGGGAGTGAGGACAAGAAGCATGAACAGCAAGGGTGATGTCGTGGTGGGAGTCTGCTATAGACCATCGGATCGCGGGGATGAGATGGACGAGGCTTTCTTCCGGCAACTAACGGAAGTTACTAGATCGCAATCCCTGGTTCTCATGGCAGACTTCAATCACCCTGATATCTGCTGGGAGAGCAATACAGCGGTGCATAGACAATCCAGGAAGTTTTTGGAAAGTGTAGGGGACAGTTTCCTGGTGCAAGTGCTGGAGGAACCAACTAGGGGCAGAGCTCTTCTTGACCTGCTGCTCACAAACCGGGAAGAATTAGTAGGGGAAGCAAAAGTGGATGGGAACCTGGGAGGCAGTGACCATGAGATGGTCGAGTTCAGAATCCTGACACAGGGAAAAAAGGAGAGCAGCGGAATACTGACCCTAGACTTAGACTTTGACAACCTCAGGGAACTGATGGGCAGGATCCCCTAGGAGAATAACATGAGGGGGAAAGGAGTCCAGGAGAGCTGGCTGTATTTTAAAGAATCCTTATTGAGGTAACAGAGACAAACCATCCCGATGTGTAGAAAGAATAGTAAATATGGCAGGCGACCAGCTCGGCTTAAGAGTGAAATCCTTGCTGATCTTGAACACAAAAATGAAGCTTACAAGAAGTGGAAGATTGGACAAACGACCAGGGAAGAGTATAAAAATATTGCTCGGGCATGCAGGAGTGAAATCAGGAAGGCCAAATCACACCTGGAGTTGCAGCTAGCAAGAGATGTTAAGAGTAACAAGAAGGGTTTCTTCAGGTATGTTAGCAACAAGAAGAAAGTCAAGCAAAGTGTGGGCCCCTTACTGAATGAGGGAGGCAACCTAGTGACAGAGGATGTGGAAAAAGCTAATGTACTCAGTGCTTTTTTTGCCTCTGTCTTCACGAACAAGGTCAGCTCCCAGACTTCTGCACTGGTCAGCACAGCATGGGGAGGAGGTGATCAGCCCTCTGTGAAGAAAGAAGTGGTTCGGGACTATTTAGAAAAGCTGGACGAGCACAAGTCCATGGGGCCGGATGCGCTGCATCCGAGAGTGCTAAAGGAGTTGGCGAATGTGATTGCAGAACCATTGGCCATGATCTTTGAAAACTCATCGCGATCGGGGGAGGTCCTGGATGACTGGAAAAAGGCTAATGTAGTGCCCATCTTTAAAATAGGGAAGAAGGAGGATCCTGGGAACTACAAGCCAGTCAGCCTCACCTCAGTCCCTGGAAAAATCATGGAGCAGGTCCTCAAGGAATCAATTCTGAAGCACTTAGAGGAGAGGAAAGTGATCAGGAACAGTCAGCATGGATTCACCAAGGGCAAGTCATGCCTGACTAATCTAATTGCTTTCTATGACAAGATAACTGGCTCTGTGGATGAGGGCAAAGCAGTGGACGTATTGTTCCTTGACTTTAGCAAAGCTTTTGACACGGTCTCCCACAGTATTCTTGCCAGTAAGTTAAAGAGATATGGGCTGGATGAATGGACTATAAGGTGGATAGAAAGTTGGCTAGATTGTCGGGCTCAACGTGTAGTGATCAATGGCTCCATGTCTAGTTGGCAGCTGGTATCAAGTGGAGTGCCCCAAGGGTCGGTCCTCGGGCTGGTTTTGTTCAATATCTTCATTAATGATCTGGAGGATGGTGTGGATTGCACCCTCAGCAAGTTTTCAGATGACACTAAACTGGGAGGAGAAGTAGATACACCGGAGGGTAGGGATAGGATACAGAGGGTCCTAGACAAATTAGAGAATTGGGCCAAAAGAAATCTGAGGAGGTTCAACAAGGACAAGTGCAGAGTCCTGCACTTAGGATGGAAGAATCCCATGCACCGCCACAGACTAGGGACCGAATGGCTCGGCAGCAGTTCTGCAGAAAAGGACCTAGGGGTTACAGTGGACGAGAAGCTGGATATGAGTCAGCAGTGTGCTCTTGTTGCCAAGAAGGCCAATGCATTTTGGGCTGTATAAGTAGGGGCATTGCCAGCAGATCGAGGGACGTGATCGTTCCCCTCTATTCGACATTGGTGAGGCCTCATCTGGAGTACTGTGTCCAGTTTTGAGCCCCACACTACAAGAAGGATGTGGAAAAATTGGAAAACATCCAGCGGAGGGCAACAAAAATGATTAGGGGACTGGAACACATGACTTATGAGGAGAGGCTGAGGGAACTGGGATTGTTTAGCCTGTGGAAGAGAAGAATGAAGGGGGGGATTTGATAGCTGCTTTCAACTACCTGAAAGGGGGTTCCAAAGAGGATGAATCTAGACTGTTCTCAGTGGTAGCAGATGACAGGACAAGGAGTAATGGTCTCAAGTTGCAGTGGGGGAGGTTTAGGTTGGATATTAGGAAAAGCTTTTTCACTAGGAGGGTGGTGAAACACTGGAATGTGTTACCTAGGGAGGTGGTGGAATCTCCTTCCTTAGAAGTTTTTAAGGTCGGGCTTGACAAAGCCCTGGCTGGGATGATTTAGTTGGGGATTGGTCCTGCTTTGAGCAGAGGGTTGGACTAGATGACCTCCTAAGGTCCCTTCCAACCCTGATATTCTGTGGTTCTATGAACAGTGCCTGGAGTTGGTGCTGAAGGCCTTGTTTTAACGTCATTGAACTGTTTGTGGGACTTTATTACCCTGGAAGGTGTGGACTTAAAATCATGACTAAGCCGGAGGGCTGAGTCATGGGTAAAGGTGGACCAGCTGAGGGCTAAAGTGCTAAATGGGGAGAGAGCTGCCAGGCCTGGCCACAAGGAGGTGCTTTGGTAGTGAGTCTACTCTTTCAAAGAAAAGTAAGTGCTTTTATGGGTTATGATATGGTTAGTAATGTTTTAAAACTACTACACATATACCTCACTGGAATAAAAAAGTGACTGTATACTCAAAGAATGGCACTTATATGATCACATAGACAGCCTGCAGTAAGCAGACTGGAAGCTCCACTAGAGCTTTGTGATGGGCATGAGCAGAAAATGCAGAGAACATGAAATCTGTAAAATCAAAGACACAAAATTAGGAAATACCAAAAATTAGGGTTTCTCCTGCAGTGCTAAATTGGCCTTATTGCACATCCTGTGTATCTTATGGTAAAATGATTACATGTGCAACAAAGCCAAGTTAACATTTCAGAAAAAACATTAATTTTCAAAATTCCTGAATAGTTGAGGTTTTGATGTTGCAACTTTAATGTTACAGTTCTTTGCATTTCCTTTTTCCTCCTCCCTTCTTTCCTTTAAGATAAGAACTGGAGCAGTTAGGTATGTGCAGGTTAGAAGCTCCACAAACTTTAGCAAGGAGCTTGTAAATTCCTTGCTCTTGAACTGTATGAAGGAGCTATAAATTCCTTAATCAGAGATAAGTGGCTTCTTGCACATACAGGCTTAACCATTACTTGATCGAAGCTATAAAGCCTCTCAAACTTATTTTCCTCTATTTCAGCCACTGAGATTTCTCATGTTACTGGAATTTACAAAGGACTGGGAGTAATCACATTTCCTGTGTGACCTTGGACATTCAACCTGTCTGTGCCTCCAATATCCCATCTGTAAATTGGGGACAATGATTAACCTTCAGATCTACAAAAGAAAAGGTGATGGAAATTATTTATTTGTATTACATAGCATACTGGAGCCCATGAACTAGGACCCCATTGTGCTAGGCACTATGCAAGCACAGCCCCAAACGGTTTATAATCTACATAATGGTTTACAAGCTATGTCTTACGTAGTGGCTATAGCTCAGGGGCGGGCAAACTTTTTGGCCTGAGGGCCACATTGGGTTTCCAAAATTGTATGGAGGGCCAGTTAGGGGAGGCTGTGTCTCCCCTAACAGCCAGGCATGGCCCGGCGCCCGCCTCCTATCTGACACCCCCCCCGCCCGCTTCTCACCCCCTGATGGCTCCCCTGGGACTCCTGCCCCATCTACCACCCCCTGTCCCCTGACCCCCCCCATTCCTGACTGCCCCCCCCGGGACCCCTGCCCCATCCAACCCCACTGTTCCCCACCCTCTGACCTCCCCCACACCCCCTTACCGCGCTGCCTGGAGCACCGGTGGCTAGCAGCGCTAGAGCCGCGCCACCCAGAGCACTGGGTCAGGCCGAGGCTCTGCAACTGCGCTGCTCAGCTGCCCAGAGCATGGTGCGCTGAGGTTGCGGGGGAGGGGCAACAGCAGGGGAGGGGCCGGGGGCAAGCCTCCCGCCCAGGAGCTCAGGGGCTGGGCAGTTTGCCCACCTCTGCTATAGCTTCTCCATGCTTAAGGTTGCAATCAAGTTCTATTATAAACCTTGGCCAACATTTTCTAATCTAAGTCTCTAACTCTATATTTAGGTAACTAAATATAAATGGCCAGGTTTCAGAATTGCTCAGCATTCCTAGACTCTCTTCCAAATTTAACAAAGTGCATATTTCTTTAAAGGTCTTTTTACATGACAAGTCTGATGTATCAAAGTTTAACTGTTATTCTCAAAAACATTTGAGATGTGGAGAGAATGCTTGTGGTGGTGGTGGGGTGTTCACTTTTTTCTGACTGTCTCATAACATCCCCTTTGGCTGTTTTGAGTTTAAACTTTTCATATTTGGTCTCTGCTCAAAGATAGAATTTTTTGGAAAGTGCAGCTTGACTACAAAAGATGAAAGTCAAAGTTCTGAGTGTACATACAAATGGGTTAAAATGGAACCTGTTTTGCACTCTTTAGTAGGCACAACAGCTATAATGTGATAGTGTGGTAGAAGGGTCTATCTGTGTAGGTATTTAATACCAAGGTGATGAACATGGTATAGAGCCTAGTTCTAATTTATACTGCATATAAGTATATAATTTTCATGCTACATCACAAGATACTCTTAAAATATAGCATAGATAAAATAATCTTTGAAAATGCTTAGCATTAGTAAATTGCTTAATACTATATTTTCAACCCTACACTCTAAAAAGTCAGGATGCCTTAATTACCATGGGATTAGATACTCAGCTGTTGTAAATTGACATAGCTCCATTGATTTCAATGGAGCATTTCCAGTTGAGGAGGTGGCCCCGTGAATGTACATAGAATCATAGACTTTAAGGTCAGAAGGGACCATTATGATCATCTCGTCTGACCTCCTGCACAACGCAGGCCACAGAATCTCACCCTCACACTCTTGTACCAAATCCTCAACCTATTATGTTTGAGCTATTGAAGTCCTCAAATCGTGGTTTAAAGAATTCAAGGTGCAGATAATCCTCCAGCAAGTGACCCAGGCCCCACGCTGCAGAAGAAGGCGAAAAACCCCTCTGCCCTGGAGGAAAATTCCTTCCCGACCCCAAATATGGCAATCAGCTAAACCCTGAGCATGTGGGCAAGATTCAGCAGCCAGACACCCAGGAAAGAATTCTCTGTAGTAACTCAGATCCCACCCCATCTAACATCCCATCACAGGCCATTGGGCATATTTACCGTTAATAGTCAAAGATCAATTAATTGCCAAAATTAGGCTATCCCATCATACCATCCCCTCCATAAACTTATCAAGCTTAGTCTTGAAGCCAGATATGTCTTTTGCCCCTGCTCCCCATGGAAGGCTGTTCCAGAACTTCACTCCTCTGATGGTTAGAAACCTTCATCTAATTACATGTATCTGAATGACAAAGATTAGTACTACTAATCTTATTAAAGGTCTACAAACGATAGTAACTCTTATTTATAAGGCTCTTGTAATATCATGATCTGAGATGTTATAACTTTGCTGGGCTAGAAATTAATGCTGCATGTATGTCAATGGAAAAGCTGGAATCTTAGCATTCTAGTGGGTTCCAAATAGGCTTCTAGACACGACAAGTTATGAGATGATAAAATAGTTACTATGTGTAAAATCCTGGATAAAAGTCCAGTGTAACTTTTGCTTACTACCCTCCCCTCACCACCCCACCCCACCCTGTTTTTATTTCTCCCTTGTAAGAGAGAAAAGGGGGAAACATTTTTTATTATTGATTTGCTTTTATAAAAAGTTTGGCAAATGTTTCAAACTGTCGCAGCTATCAAAGGCTTGTTGCATGTGTGCATATGCATTATAACAGGGAGATTATAAATCAGTTATTACTATGATTCTAGCAATAATATCTCAAATCAATATTAAATAACTAGCCCTGAAAGAGCACTTTGACAGTTTATTGAACTTAGGAAAAAAAGCCCTTTATTCCATTAAATGTAAGTTTATTCTAATAAAGTGTCTGTCTCAGTTTCAAGAAGTCAGTTCTATATTTGTTTAAAGCTTTTAGGTCTGAATTCGATAGATCCTGACAATAATCAACGTTTAAGAGGTTGCTCAAACTGGAAATCACACTGAAGTCGTAAATGCTTTTAGAGAGAATAACCCCGCTTCAGTCCTTTGTTTTGTGAAGAAATTGAATGATGCCTCATAGAATCACTGGCAATAATGTATTTTATTGAATAATTAGAAATAAGGGGGAAAATACCAGAAAACCTACATGAAGGATATAGTTTAAGTGTTTAAGGATGTTTTGCTTCATGATGAAGAGGCTCTTACTGAGCTGGTTTGAGTATAAGCCCTCTGAATATTCTGTCTGCCAGGCACTTCCCTTGGTCTGGACACATGCCCTTATTTATGAGGCATGGGTCTCTGGAATTCTTTAGTGTAATTGCCAGAGGCAGCAAATGTGGCTTGCTCAGAGGACATAAAATACCAAATGTTTCAACCAAAAGTGCTTCTTAATGTATCTAGGTTTGAACAAGTAGGGAAGATTTCCTCTCTGTCCACCCTAACAGGATATTGCTAAGGAACTGAACATCCATCAAGCTGTACACAAGCCTCCAATAGCTTACAATAAACACTAAGCAGCTGCTATTGACAATCCCTGAAAAATGTGTGCTTTTAAAAAGTCACATGTACACCTGAACAGACCTGCATAGTGTATGTGAGTGATTCTCATCTGAATCACTCCAGATTTACACCAGTCTCACTGAGAGCAGATTCTGCCCTTAAGTGTAAATGCTCAGACTTAGTATAATTTTCTATTTTTGCATGTTCCTATGTACACTATTTTCAAACATCCATAAGTAACTTTCAGGCCCTTCTTTGAAGTTAGTTGGGAACATACAGTGTTCCCATGGTCCTCTTTTTGACTCACAAGGGCAGATGCCCTCTAAATACTCCTCACCCACCTCTGCCTTACTGGTGGGAGTGGTGGTGTATCTTCTTACAGAAGTTCCCTGTAACTTGCACCCTCTCCCCACACCTCTCATAGCTCTCCTCTTTCAACATAGGCAGGTGGTCTGTGACTAGCTTCTTGGTTCTAAATGTTAAATTAAATCAAGGGAATAATTAGGAATGTTCTAAATCTATTTCCTTCTGCATGCTTCCTTTCTGCGGGTGTGGGAGCAGGAGAGGGGTACTAAGCTGCCTCCCTGATGTTGGTAGACTGCTCTGACCTATTTCAAGAGAGGAGAAGTTATCTTCTGTCACTGGAGCAGGGAGGAGAGGAAAGGGAACTGCCTAGGGAGGTTGCAGAAGCTCCTTTACTGGAGGTTTTCAAAAGGAGGCTGGATAGCTATCTGTCTTGGATGGTTTACACAGCAAATCCTGCATCTTGGCAGGGGGTTAAACTAGATTACCCTTGCGGTCCCTGCTAACCCTGTGATTCTATGTATAAACCTCTCAGAGTTCCCTGTTTCCCTAGAGCTATAGTGTGCCTCTCTGTCTGAGAGAGAGCAAAATGTGAACCAGCTGCTATGAGCCTTGTCTTTATGCTGGAGATTTTATGCCCAAAAATTCTATCAAAGGCTGTTGCTTATTGTCTGAAAAATACTCAGGAGAAGGACAATGAGCTGCTTTCACTGCCCTGACGGTGCCTAGGAGAGGAAGTGAAAAGTAAAAGGAATTTGAATGGAACAGTTTAATTTTTGTCCTTTCCCCTCAGCCAAAGCTTCTGGAGCTAATTACTTGGATGGGAGTTTCTGAGTGAACTTATCCCTCTTCTGCCTGTGAGCTCTCTGAATCCATCTCTTTTTTTTTTTATTAACTTTTTACAAAATATCATCACTTTTTTATTTATTTTTTTCTCTACTTTGTTTCTAAGGCATCTCGTTTCTCTGATATAGGGACAGCTGCTCTGCTTGGCAGTCACACTCTCAGCCAGGCTATGTTCAGTGTTTCTCTCTCTCTCTCTCTCTCTCTCTCTCTCTCAGTTGTTGTCCTTACCTGTTTTCTTTGCAGGCTCTGGCATCTTGATTTTTTTTCTTTCTTGAAGCTCCCAGTGGTGCCTCGAAGCCAGGGTCTGAGCTGAACTGGAATGAGACTGCAGGGCTTTTGAGACCCCTTAAAAAACACTGACTGGAAGCCCCCATCCTGCTCCTCCCCTTTGATTCCCCCACTCTTGTCACCAGCGGCACCTTATCAACAGCAGGGCACATTTGACAGAATATATCAGCCAGGATAAATATAGCCAAGTCCTGGAGCCAGACAGTTCAAACCACCCAAGAATGGATACTTCAGTTTTGTTGGGAAGCTGCTACAAACTCAGTGCCCAGAATTATGCTCCTCTCTCTGTTTCTCCACATCACATGCATACATCTTTCTTTGCCCACGTATGTTCTAGTCCCCAGTTGGATGTGTGCCATGTCAAGAAATCTGACATTCTCCATGTTTCTAGCAGTCATTTAAACTAGATATGACACTGAGTAGTTCCATATACCAGTTCTGTAATTATCTGTGCATCTATTTATATTATCTGTCCTATTTCAGGCCTTGTCAGTGTTATAATTGTGAACAGTCTTGAACAAGAACTTCATTCTCATTTCTTCTTTATTAAATGTAGCGTCATTAGATCTGAGGATAGCTGTTCAGGGAGAAACAAATTTCTCCAGAGACCTACAGATTTCTGACATTTACAATCAAAAGTGGCAAGCACTACACTAACTTCAACTTTCCCTCACCCCTGTAACACAAACCTGTTGGAAGCTGGAAAATCCTTTTTTTTTTTTTTTTAATTCGAGTACCATTTCAATAAGATCCAGATGTGGGCAAGATGCATCCTAACATTCAAATTCAGCTGAACCCTGTCGAAGTTCATGCAGATCCTCCCCAGAAAACTTCTCTTGGGTACTGCCCTTTGGTGTGTCAAGCATTGTCATTTATTTACTTGCATTTTCAATGAAGTAAAACTAACAATTGTGGCCAATCGAATTCCTGATCACTTTTCTTCTTC
Source organism: Lepidochelys olivacea (assembly GCF_965140295.1). Classification (NCBI taxonomy): domain Eukaryota; kingdom Metazoa; phylum Chordata; order Testudines; family Cheloniidae; genus Lepidochelys; species Lepidochelys olivacea. The sequence continues at coordinate 57,134,993 of NC_140416.1, forward strand.
TTAATGATTTAAGCATTCATGTCTGTCATAGGGCAGAGGATTTTTCCGTCTTCTTTCCTGAGCTGTTTTGGGACTATAAATTCACTTAGTGAGATCAGATCTAATGCCAGAAACTGGTTTTGTTCCCATTTGTGCATTCTGTCAATATTTTATTTCACCCAACTCCAGTTGACTAAATTCCCCATGTGATAGGAAGAGGCATTAACTTAAGTCATCAGAGTCCCCTCTGAAAGAAAGCAAAGAAATGAACCAGGACCCATTAGATTGTATGCCCCTGTGTCTCCCAGATGTCACCACCACACCAATCCAGGTGTTTCCTGAAACAATCGTTTTTTACAAGGAAAATTAGCCAACTAAAAGCCACATTGGCTATATGTAAATTCCACATGGTCCCCATCAGACCCTCCAAAATCAAGTATTCTGCACCATGAAGGTCATTTCCTCTCTCTTTGAGAGTGTTTTATTGAAAGAGTATTCACTGATGCACTTAGGCCTTTGATCCAGTAAAGCACTTAATCATGTGTTTAAGTGCTTTGCTAGATCTTGGCCTTACAGCCTGTTCAGCCATACAGATTTGTTTACCACCAACAAAATCTTACACTTGTATTAACATCAACTAAAAACCATATAAATGAAAATAAATCTGTAAATGTAGATTGAGATGAAATGTATTTATGTATAAATTTAGGTTTCAGAGTAGCAGCCGTGATAGTCTGTATCCGCAAAAAGAAAGGGAGTACTTGTGGCACCTTAGAGACTAACAAATTTATTTGAGCATAAGCTTTCATGAGCTCAAATAAATTTGTTAGTCTCTAAGGTGCCACAAGTGCTCCTTTTCTTTTTGTATACATTTAGGAATTGCCACACTGGATCAGACCCAATGTCCCACTAATCCAGATTCTTGTCTCTGACAGTGATCAGTACCTGATGCTTCAGAGCAAGGTTTAAGAACCCTGCAGTAGGTAGCAGAAGAATAAGCTGCCCTCTATATTGGGTCTCTTCCTAGTGTCTAATATTATAGACTGGCTTACACCCTGAAGCACAAGGTTTAATATTCTTTCCCAAATTTATGTTGTTAATTATGACAACTCTGGATATTCTTGCTGTCCATGTAAGTATCCATTCCCTTTTTGAATCTTGTTAAGTTCTTTAACTCAATGATTTCCTGTGGTAATCACACATTGTTTGAAAGTATTTCCTTTTTATTGTTTTTGAATTTTCCATCTTTTAATTTCATAGACTGTCCCCTTTCGCTTGTGATAAGAGACACAGAGAACAGAAACTTCCAATTTACCTTCTCCATACTATTGATTATTTTATATACTTGCCCCCTTTTACCTAATCTCAACCACATATCTTAGTCTTGAAACATTGAAACATCCTCATTTGAAACATCCTCATTGAAACATCCTCATTTGCTAAATGCTCATTCTCAGGGATTTATCCATAAAATTGTCAGGTATAAGTCTGATAAAGGCATACATGCTAGAGATCACTGCCTCCCTTTTAAAATGATGAATACACCTCTATTTGGACAGGCAGAGGAAAAGTCTGCCACCGCATGGCTGATACAAGAATTACAGGTTTCAGAGTAACAGCCCTGTTAGTCTGTATTCGCAAAAAGAAAAGGAGTACTTGTGGCACCTTAGAGACGAACCAATTTATTTGAGCATGAGCTTTCGTGAGCTACAGCTCACTTCATCGGATGCATACCATGGAAACTGCAGCAGACTTTATATACACACAGAGAATATGAAACAATACCTCCTCCCACCCCACTGTCCTGCTGGTAATAGCTTATCTTACTTAGCTAAAGTGTGATGATCACTTTAGATAAGCTATTACCAGCAGGACAGTGGGGTGGGAGGAGGTATTGTTTCATATTCTCTGTGTGTATATAAAGTCTGCTGCAGTTTCCACGGTATGCATCCAATGAAGTGAGCTGTAGCTCATGAAAACTCATGCTCAAATAAATTGGTTAGTCTCTAAGGTGCCACAAGTACTCCTTTTCTTTTTACAAGAATTACAGTTGTCTATTTCCCTACAAGAAAAGGAGTACTAGTGGCACCTTAGAGAGTAACCAATTTATTTGAGCATAAGCTTTCGTGAGCTACAGCTCATTTCATAAGTGAGCTGTAGCTCATGAAAGCTTATGCTCAAATAAATTGGTTACTCTCTAAGGTGCCACTAGTACTCCTTTTCTTTTTGCGAATACAGACTAACACAGCTGCTACTCTGAAATCTATTTCCCTACAGCAATTCCTGTGAAAGAGCCAAGCCATGTTTCCCTTTAAAGGTGCTTCAATCACTAGTATAAGATTAAATTCCAAGGGCGGTTAATATCCCATTTCTTATATGTGAGTCACTGTTTCCTATGGCAAGTTAAGGGCAGTTCATGCTAACCTGCACAGGGGCAACCAGTAAATAAAATAAGAAATTGAGCATGCTTGCCCTGTATTATAGTAGAAAGTTATATGCAATGTTGTAGCCTTGCTGCTCAAAGGATATTAGAGAGACAAGGTGGGTGAGGTAATATCTTTTACTGGACCAACTTCAGTTGGTGAGAGAGATAAGCTTTCAAAAGTCTGTCTCACCAACCAAAGGTGGTCCAATAAACTATATTCCCTCACCCACCTTGTCTCTCTAATTAGAAAGTTGTACATTCTTCTTCGAGTGATTGCTCATGTGTATTCCACAATAGATGTGTATGCTCGCCATGTGCACCAGTTCTGGAAGTTTTTCCCCTAGCAGTATCCATAGGGGGAGCACCCCAGCAACCCCTGGAGTGGTGCCTCCATGGGATGGTATAAGGGGAGCTGTGTGCTCCTCCCACCCTCAGTTCCTTCTTGCTGCCGGTGAAGGTGCATCAGAACTGTGCTACTCCAGCTTTGCTGTAGCTCGTCCCCAGAACTTTTCGTTCGTTCAGTGCTAATACCTGTAGTTAGTTAGCTGTTACAGTTAGTTCATTTAGTTAGAGTACCCGGGCCGGGGCATGCCCCATGCCCCGGCTTTTAAGGCGTGCGACACTTGTAGGCGATCTATGCCAAGGAGTGATCCACACGCAGACTGTCTACACTGTTTGGTTGAGACCCATATCAGTGATCGTTGCAAAATTTGCAAGTCATTTAAACCTCGGACTAAGAGAAAGAGACATTAGGCTCCGGGCCATTCTCATGGAGTCGGCGCTGACCCCGGCTCTGGCGGGCTGCTCCGAGTCGGCACCAGGCACCGCGGCATTGGTGCACGGCGACCTCCCGGTGCCTTCAACTAGTTGGCACCGCTCCCCGTCTATGGAGCATAAGAAGGCTAAGAAAGTGCCTTCTTCGCAGCAGCACTGAGGTAAACCAGGGGCACAGACTAGACCCATGTCGGGCAGTCCTCGATCCCCTCTGGTCTCAAGGCCTCCGACTCACATTGAGCAGAGTAACCCGGCCGTGTTGGACCAGGCCTCCCCTGATGTCTGGATGCCATCCACGCCAGAGGCCCTGCAAGCAGCCAGAGACGTCATGACCATGCTTGTATCAGGAGCGCTGCTGGTGTTGGCCCCCTCACTCCAGAGGCAAGCCACTGCTGGGTTCTCCACAGTTGTCCCCAGCGTGGCACCAGTCTCGGTCGCAGGAATGTTCCCGATGCTGTTCTCCGCCCAGCGACCGTTTGGGATGCAGTCCACGTGGTTCGTCCTCGACTCCCACCAGACTGTCTGGTTGGGTACCATCCGACTGGGACTCCCTGCACCGCTCCATGCCACGGAGCGATTACTGACGGGACCGAGGCAGATGTTGCCAGAGGTCCTTGTCTCACTGGGGTTACCGCAGCTGGTCGTGGCACAGACATTGTCACCGTTCCCGCTCGGAATCCTGCTCCAAGTCTTCACCAAGGCACTGTCTCTGCAGCCTGAGGCGTAGATCGCTGGCACCATGCCGTCGCGGGTCCGCCCGTTGGAGCAGATCATGGAGCAGTAGCTACAGGCGGTACTGGTCCTCCGCATCAAGATTGCGGTCCCCTGGGCAATGCCGCTCCCGGCCCCACTGTTCCTCCCAGTCCCGTGATAGCGGCAGGTCGTTTGTGAGCCCGGCCTCCGCTCGTAGTCGCCCTTCCATGGGCCAGGCCAGCAGGCCGAACAGCCGGGGCCTTCGGTGCCACAGCAGGTGCAGTGGCACCGGGCCCAGTAGCTGGCACAGTGGTACCAGCGGGCACTGTGGCCTCCGACGCAGCCCCCAGTGGGGGCCCACTCGGTAGCCAGAGCCTCAGAGGCGCCATCGGCCTCTCTCTCCAGGCCCCTAAGGAGAGGGTCGGTGGGACATACATCCTCGGCACTGTGCCTGGAGACCGACCAGGTGGTGGACCCTCTGGTGCCAGCGGATACCCAGAGCACTGTACTCCTTCCTCGCTCTCCCTGGATGAGGCGATAGCAGCCTCCATCCCACAGGAGGACTTTGGGGCCCAACAAGAACTTTTAAAATGGGTGGCATCGAGCCTTTACCTCCAGGCAGAGGAACTGGAGGAGCCCTCAGACTCCCTGTTCAATGTACTGTCATCTTTGGCACCAGGCAGGGCGGTTTTGCCCCTCCATGAGGGGGTGGCAAGGATTTCAAATGCCCTGTGGCAAACGCCAGCTTCTCTGGCCCCCATCTCGAAGAAGGCGGAATGCAAGTACTTTGTGCCCCTTGGTGGGTACAGAGTACCTCTACACCCACCCGACGCCCAGCTCCCTGGTGGTCAACTCAGTCAACCACAGGGAGCGGCAGGGACAACCAGCCCCCACTCTGAAAAATAAAGACTCAAGGAGGCTGGACTCTTTTTTGGCAGAAAGGTTTATTCATTCTCAAGTTTCCTGTTGCGGGTGGCAAACCACCAGGCTCTCCTGGGCAGATATGAATTCAACTTGTGGGGTTCGCTGTCCAAATTTGAGGACTCCCTCCAGGAGTGCAATAAGAAAGAGTTCAAGGTGCTGGTGGAGGAGGGTGCAGCTGCTACCAGGTCATCCCTGCAAGTGGCGTCAGATGCGGCGGACACGGCAGCTCGATCCATGGCCTCGGCAGTGTCCATGAGAAGGGCGTCATGGCTCCTGCTGTCTGGGCTGTCCAGTGAGGCACGGTCGGTCATGCAGGATCTCCTGTTTGACAGCAAGGCTCTGTGTGTGGAACAAACGGATACACAGCTGCATGGCTTGAAGGACTCCCACACGACCCTGCAGACCCTGGGTCTTTATGTTCCAGCTCCTGCCAAAACTAAGTTTAAGCCGCAGCAGGCTCCTGCTCTGACTGCCCAGCCTAAATACGAGGCTGCCTATAAAAAGTAGAGAGACTATAAGAGGCGCCCTCAGTGGCAGTCAAGGCTTGCCCCGCAGCCTGGGTTCTCCAAGGGCAAGCAGGCAGGGAAAAGGCGGTTTTGATGGGACACCGGGGGGAACCCTGACAGGTCCCAAAAGGGATCCCCCCTCAATAAAGCTTCCCTTCTGCAATTGGTTGTGAGCTTTCCTCCCGTAGTGGTTGCGACTAACCTCAGACTGCTGGGTCCTCAACACGGTCTCCCAGGGCTACACACTGCAGTTTGCTTCGCCCTCGCCCAACCATCCCCTACCCCCGTTCCTTCTGGGAGATCCTTCACACGAAGCCCTGCTAGACCAGGAGGTCGGGTGGCTCCTAGACCTGGGAGCAGTGGAAATGGTCCCCGGGGAGTTCAGAGGCAGGGGGTTCTACTCCTGCTATTTCCTTATCCTGAAGGCCAAAGTGGGACTCAGTCCCATCCTGGACCTGTGGAATCTGAACCAGCTTATGGTCAAACTCAAGTTCCACATGGTCTCCCTGGCCTCCATCATCCACTCCCTGGATCCAGGGGATTCGTACACCATCCTGGATCTGCAGGACGCATATTTCCACATCTACATATTTGAGGGGCACAGACCCTTCCTCCATTTCCTGGTGGGACAGAATCACTACCAATTTACGGTCCTCCTGTTTGGCCTATCCACTGCCCCAAGGGTGTTCACAAAATGTATGTTGGTGATAGTGGCCTACTTCAGGCGCCGGCGGGTCCAGATCTTTCCTTACCTGGTCGATTGGATGGTCAAGGGCAGCTCCAGGTCGCAGGTGCAGGATTATGTGATGCTTCTACTGTCCACATGTGCTGCCTTGGGCCTGTTAGTAAATGACACCAAGTCCACATTAGTCCCAGTCCATTGCATAGAGTTTATCAGGGCGTTCCTGGATGCCTCATTGGCCATGGCCTCCCTCCGACTGGACAGATTCGAGATCCTAAAGGGGCTCATCAACACGGTCGCAAAGTTCACTGTGACAACGGCCAGAGCATGCCTCCAGCTCCTGGGTCACATGTTGGCGTGCACAGATGTGGTCCACCACGCCAGGCTCCAAATGAGGCCCCTCCAGCTTTAGCTGGCCTTGGAGTTCTCCCAGGCCCGGGACAGGATGGACAAGGTCCTCACCGTGCCCAACCCGGTGATTGCCTCCCTTCGGTGGTGGTCCACCCCGAACAACATGCTCCAAGGGGTCCCTTTCCGAGACAGGGCCTCGTCATTGGAGCTGGTGTCTGATGCATCAGACCTGGGTTGGGGGGACCCATGTGGGGACCATTCAGACCCACGGGCTGTGGTCGGCCCCAGAGCTATCCCTACACATAAATGTCAAGGAACTCAGGGCGGTGCATCTGGCATGCATGGCCTTCCCCTCGCACTTACAGGGCAAGGTGGTCAGGGTCCTCACGGACAATATGACCTCGATGTTCTATATCAACAGGCAAAGCGGGACCTGATCCTCCGCCCTCTACCGCAAAGGCCTCAGATTGTGGGACTTCTGCATAGCCCACGGCATCTCTCTGAGGGTCTTCCACCTGCCGGGTGCCCGCAACATGTGGGCAGATCACTTGAGCAGGGACTTCTCCCAGCACGAGTGGTCTCTCCACCCGGAAGTGGCTCACCAGCTCTTCTGAGTGTGGGGAACTCCCCAGGTGGACCTGTTCACGACGAGACAGAACCGGCGCTGTCCCTGGTTCTGCTCGGGGGGGGGTCTGGAAAAGGGCGCTATCTCCGATGTCTTCCTCCTGTCCTGGTCGGACCAGTTTCTCTATGCCTTCCCCCCATTCCCTCTCATCAGCAGGGTCCTGGAGAAAGTAAAAATGAACAAGGCACGGCTTCTCCTGATTGCCCCGTCATGGCCCCGGCAGCACTGGTACGGGACCCTCATGGGCCTGGCAGTGGCTCCGCCGCAGCTGTTGCCGCTCCACCCAGACCTGCTCTCCCAGGACCGGGGCCGCCTCTTCCATTCCAACCTAGTGGCTCTCCACCTCACAGTGTGGCTGCTCAATGGCAAGGCAGGGAGGAGCGGACATGTTAGGAGGGGGTCCAGCATGTCCTTCTGGAAAGTAGGCAGCCCTCCACTCGCCTTGCCTACTTGGCGAAGTGGTCCCAGTTCTCCAGATGGGCCGCCAAGCAGGGTGTTTCCCCGGTGGCTGCCCCAATCCAGCTTATCCTTGACTACCTCCTTCACCTTAGAGCTCAGGGCCTGGTGCCCTCGTCGGTCAAGGTGCACCTGGTGGCCATATCGGCCTTCCATCTGTTGGTGCAGGGACACACTGTGTTCTCCCATGCTATGACTGGACGATTCCTGAAGGGATTGGACCAGTGATGAGCTGGAGCTGGTTTGCACTGGTTCACGTGAACTGGTTGTCAAATTTTGAAGTCGGTTTAGAACCGGTTGTTAAAGGGGTGGCTGTCCTGCCTGAGCTCCCGTCCTGTCTGTCCCGCGTGAGCTCTCGGCTGGGGAGGCTCCCCTGAAGAATTTTTACTCATCCGGCAGCACGGCAGGCCTTCGGCGGCACTTTGGTGGCCGGCCCTTTAGTCACTCCGTGCCTTCGGTGGCAATTCGGCGGCACATCCTTCACTTGCTCCGGTCTTTGGCGGCACTTCGGCGTCTGGTGCTTCAATGCCGCCGAAGACCCAGAGCAAATGAAGGACATGCCGCCAAATTGCCGCCGAAGGCACGGAGCAACTAAAGGAACCGGTTCTTCATCTTCTGGCAGCTCATCACTGGATTGGACCGTCTTTTTCCGTATGCTAGGCCCCCTGAACTTGGTGTTATCCCGTCTCACGGGGCCCCTGTTTGAACCTCTGGCCACGTTCTCCTGGTCTCACCTCTTGTGGAAGGTGGCCTTTCTGGTTGCTATACATCGGCCAGGCGGGTCTCGGAGCTCAGGGCCCTGACCTCCGAACCCCCGTATACGGTTTTTCATAAGGATGAGGTTCAGATCCGCCCACACCTCGCATTCCTCCCTAAGGTGGTCTCTGTCCATCACTTGGGCCAGGACATTTTCCTGCCTGTCATCTGCCCCAAGCTGCACGAGCCCAGTGAGGAACGCCGCCTCTACACGCTCGACATGTGTAGGTCGCTGGCCTTCTACCTGGAAGCCATTCAGGAAGTCCTCTCAACTGTTTGTTGCCTCAGCTGAACGCATGCGGGGTCAGTTGATTTCCACCCAGTGCCTCTCCCACTTGATCACCTTGTGCATTCGCACCTGTTATGATCTGGCGGGTGTTCCCCCGCCACCAATCGTAAGGGAACACTCGACTTGGGCCCAGGCTTCGTTGGCTGCCTTTGTGGCTCACGTCCCTTTCCAGGATATTTTTAGGGCCGCCACTTGGTCTTCGGTCCACACATTTACCTCACATTATGCGATTTTTCTCCCAAACCAGGGATGACACCGGATTCAGCAGGGCCGTACTCCATCCTGGAGATCTGTGAACTCCTCCCACCTCCAACAGATATAGCTTGGAATCATCTATTGTGTAATACACATGAGCAATCACTCGAAGAAAAGACAGTTACCTTTTCCATAACTGGTGTTCTTCGAGATGTGTTGCTCATGTCTATTCCACATCCCACCGTCCTTCCCCTCTGTCGGAGTTGTTTGGCAAGAAGGAACTGAGGGTGGGGGGAACACGCAGCTTCCCTTATACCGCGCCATGGAGGCGCCACTCCAGGGGTTGCTGGGGTGCTCTCCCTACGGGTACTGCTAGGGGGAAAACTTCCGGCACCAATGCACGTGATGAGCACGCACACCTATTGTGGAATAGACATGAGCAACACATCTGGAAGAGCACCAGTTACGGAAAAAATAACTGTCTTTTCATGAAGCAATGCAGAGAACAAAGCTAGGAGCAGGAATGTGCAGATGCTTATCTCAGAGCTGCCTGGTGGGGTCTCAGAAGTAGAATTATTGGGCTATACTAGGACATCTATTCACTATCCCCTTCCTTTTGCTTATCTATATAACATGCATACCAAGTTCGGGGTTGAAGACTTTCAGTGTTGTGGAGACTCTCACCTTTTCCATTACTTCACTGATCATTATAAACTTTCTCCTGTTTCAATAACAATCCATTATTTAGTCTACAGTCTTATTCCCTGGGGCTGCCTTTATTCAAGGCTTCATTTAATCTATTCCTTTCATCTAATTATAGAGTTGAATTTTATAAGCCATTTAATGTCTTAAGTATTTAAACACTTGCCTAACTTTACATATGGACTTCAGTGTGACTGTTCATGTGCTTAAAATTAGACACACTTAAGTACCTTGCTGAATCAGGACCTGTGTTGGCTGTTTTCTCCAGCCCACCCGCCCCCTCCCCCCCAACTCCTGGATTTAGAATCAAGTTTGTAATTGGGAAGAAATCAGTTCACTCCTCCTTGCTGTAAACTAGTCATGAGAACAATGACTAGACTTGGTAAATGGAAACAATCCCATTCCACATTTCCAGCTTCTCAATTTTTTTTTATCTTAAATACATATTTACTGTGAAATATGAAGCTGTTCAAAGGAAAAATATGTTGGTACTGAAAGTTAAAGGTTTTCCCTGCTATTACTCTGCGGGCTACTAGATGGCAGCATTGTAATTACAATAAATATACGTTTTTCTGGGCCATTCTACATTGCATTATATTTATTTATAAAGCACCTTTTAATACCAAAAGTTCTTTGCAAACTAGAGGTATGATAGTAATCACTTCACATGTCATGGAAATACAGCCATTTCTGAAGTGAATTGCAACAACAATTTAACAGTGCACTGCAGCACTAGACAACATTTTAGGAAACAAAACAACAAAAAACCTAAGATTATATGAAACTAAAGCAAGGATTTAGGGAGGCAAAATATAATGAATTTTATTGGAATGTTGCCAGAGCAATGACTGAGTGGTAAAGGTAAGGCATCTCTTGTCACTCTGAGAAATTGTTGAGCAGGAGAGATTAGTGGTCTATCTAGTCCAGAACTCTGGTGGACAGCACCAGCTACTTCAGAGGAAAGTGTGTGTTGTTTTTGTTAAATGAATAGAAATTTTGCAATGGCCATGTGATGTCTTTTCCTGACCACCTACAGCTAGTGCTTCGCTGATGCCATTAACCCTAATAATTTATTATTTAAAGGCAGAGCTGGTGATATGGCCTATTACGGTTGCCCAACACTTCCCATTATAAGACCCTGTTTTCAGTTGCTTACAACTTTGGCAGTCTAAATATCGTGGCTGAAATTTACCATGCCAGGTGTCTGCCTCAGGCTGATTGATTGATTATTTATTTATTTATTTATTTATTTTGCAGAAAATTTCAATTACAAGCATTTTGCCATTTCTAAGAACAAGGCTAGGGAAAAAAGACATTTTTCCCACGTTAAAAGAATTCTGGCAACTTTTCCTTTGAAAAATATCTAATGACCCCCATCTTTAGATCAGGGACTTGAAATTTGGCAGGGAAAAGGCCTTTTTGTCAGGGATGGGCCTTTTGTCATCCTTGTGAAAAAATGCTCTAATTTGGCTGAGTTATAAGCTTTAGAAAATTTGCAGTTTGAACCTGCTCAGTAGAGATTTCTTAGGTGTTAGAATCTTCAGGCAATTTTGCTTCTTTCTGCTGTGTGCATGCTCCATCCCAGGACTAAACAGGACTTTTCCTGTAATTGCAGCAGTTGGCTGGGCCTGGGTCTGGATTTAGATCTAGGCAACTGAGCTGAGGGCCCTATGCTCCGTGACCTCCCTACTGGACCCAAACAGCATATAGGAAAAAGCTGTCTGAATCAAATGCAAAGTGGGCAGAATTGGACCTTCATGGGAAAGAGGGAGTAGATCTGGACAAGGAGCCTGGGAGGGAGGTGAGGAGAGGGGCTGGCAGCTTGTGTGTGTGTGTAACGGGTGGAAATCTGGGACTGGGAGCTGGAGTAGTGGGGAATCTGGAGCTGGCTTGGCATGGAGTCTGGTACTAAGAATTAGTGAGGTAAGAGGAGGGAAGTGAAATTTTACAAGAAGTTAGGGTGCAGGGGGCTGGGTAGAACAGGGAGTGGCTGGGCAAAGGGACTGGACAAGAAGGTGGGAGACAATGATACTAAGATTGGACAGGAATCCTGGGGAGGGAGATTGGGACTGGGAGGCAGAGGGGATGGGGGCCACAGGAAGCCAGGGTAGTGGGGGGAGAGAGATTGGATGAGAAGCTGGGAGGGGAGTAACAGGGACCACTTGGACAATGACACTGGGTACAAATAGCTGGGGGGTTGAAGTGGGGGAACTGGGAATGGCTGGACAAGGAAACTCAGAGTTGGGGGGTAGAGATTAGGACTTGCTGGGCAAGAAGATTGGGACTGGCATGAGAAGCCTAAGCAGTGGAGAGTGGGACTTGGTAGGCAAAGAGAATGGAATTTGGACAAAGAGCCTGAGTTGGGGAAGAGACAAGACTGGACCAGGGACAGGTTGGAGGGGATGGGGCAGAAGCAGTTATGCTCGGGAGCAATGGACAAAAGAGTCTAGGCCCACTAGAGAACGCCTGGAATGGAGCCCAGGATTCCTGAGTCTTACTATTCCTGTGCCGTCAGCAAATACCTGTGAAATCCACTGGCAAAGCGTGTGTCCCATGTCCCTCTAGTGCGTGTCCACATTGCTCATTCATTAGCTCAAGTGGCAAAAGCATGTGTAGAGCCCCGTGCGGATACAAAAATCCATGATCTGCAAACATTGTCTGCAGATTTACTTACTGTGGCTGGGCTGAGGCTCCGAGGCATCCCCTTGCTGGAGCCCAGTTGGGGAGAGCTGCACAGGCAGCAGTAGGAAGCCCGTGCAGAGATGCGGACCCTCCACCTGCCCTTGGCCAGGCGGGGAGCCTAAGGGGGGTGGTGACATGGCCGGGGGCTGCTGGACTCCACACTGGCCTGGCTGGGGAGCGAGGGCGGTGACTTGTGGAGCTGCCCAGGGGCTGTCTGGGCAAGTAGAGGGTCCGCTGCGGCTCCCCACAACTGCCTGCCCGGCTCTTACCGTGGCCGGGCTGTGGCTCCGAGTGCCCCGCCCGCCCCGGACGGAACCGGGTTGGGGAGAGCCACGCTGGCAGCTGTGGGGAGCCTAGGTCCCTCCACCTGCCCCAGGCGGGTGGCCTGGGGGGCAGGGACACAGGCTGGGGGCTGCTCAGGCCCCGCACCCAGGGCAGGTGGAGGGACCCAGGCCCCCCACAGCTGCCAGCGTGGCTCTCCGGGTCTTGCCGGGATGGGGAGAGGGGGGCTTAGAGCCGCAGCCTGGGCATGGTAAGAGCCAGGCGGGCAGCTGTAGGGAGCCATGGCGGACCCTCCACCTGCTCTGGGTCAGGGGCCCGAGCAGCCCCCCAGTCTGTGTCCCTGCCCCCCAGGTCCCCTGACCAGGGCAGGTGGAGGGACCCATGCTCCCCACAGCATGGCTCTCCCTAACCTGGCTCCGGTCAGTGGGTGGGGCAGCTTGGACTCAGCCCAGCCACAGTAAGAGCCGGGTGGGCAGCTGTGGGCAGCTGCATGGCAGACCCTCCACCTGCCCTCGGTGGGGGGCCTGAGCAGCCCCCAGCCTGTGTCCCTGTCCCCCAGGCCACCCGCCCAGGGCAGGTGGAGGGTCTGGGCCGTGGTTTCTCACAGCTGCTGCCCAGCTGTCACTGTCAGAGCTCTGCAGGAATACAAAATCCTTATCCGCATCTGCGATGCTATCCGCAAAAATGGTCCATGGATATAAAGCGGATACCTGCCGATTTGCAGGGCTCTAAGTATGGGCCATGAATCTAAAGGTTCCAGTCTTGCAGATGACCCATGTGGGTGTCAATATGATGGAATTGGTGGGGGTTTTTTCTATTTGCTTTTTAAAAATCTTAGGAAATTAAATGCACAAAACTATTAAGGTTGCAAAGTCAAACACTCAGAAGTTAGGAAATGCCAGAATTAAGGTTGTCTTTGCAACCTTAATTTGGTTCCGCTTCTGCATATGCATTATGAATAGGATTCCACTATGAGAAAGTATGGTCACATGTTTAAGGCAGTTGAATGCTGACCTGGAGAACTGGACTCTATATCCCCATTACAGAGTTCATATGTGATACTAGGCAAGTCACTTGAATCAGATCTTTCACAGGTGGTTACGAATGGTGCGTTCCTCATTTTCTAAGTGCCTGACTTGAGACCCCGGAGTCTGATTTGCAATGCTAAGCACTCACAGCTGCAACTGAAGTCATTTGGAACTGTGTTTTGAACACACAAATTTCTATATAATGTTAAATATTCTGAAAAACTTGGTCTTTGGCCTCTCAAACTGCAGACCCCAAATTAGTGGATACTTTTGACTTCAATCTGTCTGTGCCTCAGTTCCCCATCTGTAAAATGGGAATAATAACACCCCCTCATCTCACAGGTACGTTGTGAAAATTCATGAATGTTTGTGAAGCACTCAGACACTGTAGTGATCAGCACCATACAAAAGCCATTGAGGAAATTAATAATTCTATCTTCAGAGTTGGGACTGAATAGTCTACGGTAAATAAGGTATGGGACCGCACATTGAACAACGTGGAGAAAACAAAATATTGAATAGCTGCTCATTGAGTGTGCACCATTCATTCCGTGCACTGAATGAGGCAGAAGTCCTGTGGGAAAAAATAGCATGTGATTAGGAAATTAAAGATACACATATCATAATGCACAAGGGGGCCAAGATAAGGTTGCACAGACAACTTTAATTCTGACATTTCCTACCTTTTTAAGTGCTTGACTTTGCAATCTTAATCATGGTCTTGTAATTGTGTGTGGTGTGTGTAGCTTGTGTATTTGTATCCTAACTAGTTTAGTTTAAATGCAGATGACATTCTTATATCCATAAAAATAGCTAAGCCATTTTTGAATCCTGCCAAACGCTTGTACCCAGTGGTATCGTATGAAAATGAGTTACACAGGTTAAATATGTTATCTAAACAAATATTTCCTTTATTCTTTTTAAATGTATTGCTTTTCATTTAATTGGGAATCCTTTTGGTCTTACATTATTTAAAAAAAATAAATAAGACTACCTTCTCTATTGTTTTTATTATTTTATAATTAAATGGCAAAAAAACTTTAACTCAGAGTTAAGGTTGCCCGATCATAGCCTGTGCCCTTCCAGAACATTGAGTTCTTCAAAACTCAAACTTCTTAAAAACCAGGAAATACAGAAAAAAGAACAGGGGTACTTGTAGTTATGGTAGATGCCCATGCAACCTTATTTCTGCCATGCTGGAGCTGGTAATAGCCACTGGGTATTATCTGCATACGTTTCTGCTGCATTCACTATTTTGGGTGTAGCAATACCGAATGGTGGAGGAATAAATTGGAGCATCTTGGAAAAGCTGTGATTGTCATATGAGGAGATGTGGGTCTGAGTCCCCACCCCTCACACACAATGTATGTTACCAAAGGAAAGAGGTGCATGTGTACCTTGGGGTTCCGGCCTGCATCATTTCAGTACAGAATCTTGTAGGTTGTATGTGAGCAGCAGGGCACAGGTCTTCTTTCCATGGATGTTGAGAGTAGTGAGGTGGGTTATGAGAGCAGTCTGTTGATTTCATGATGAGGAAGGGAAAGGGTAGATTTAGGTAGTATCCTGTGTAAAGGGGTTGTAAAAGGATATGAACTGGTTGTTACATTTTACAACTGTTGTATTAGTTGCGGGAGTAGGCACAGTGTTTGAGCGTAGGGCAAGTTCAGGTAGTGCCGGTCCGATAAAGTGAAAAGGGGAGTGTGTGTGTTATAGATGTTTTAAGACATCAGAGGACAGATTTAAGGTTTTCTGGGTGTTTACCTTAACTCTGTATTTCTTGATTTTCAGAAGCTTGTGTTTTGCTGAACTTGACATTCTGGAAAAACATGAGCTATCACCCAGCAATCTTAATTCTGTGTTAACACAAGTTTTTGCTATTTAATTTCCTAGGTTTTTTTAAACAGAAAGCTGTTGTTGGTAGGAGTTAATGGTAATTTAGACAGTTGTAGTTCTTACCTAGGTTTTCAGTTGATTTGGTATCATGGCTAAGTAATAATCAAAAGACCTAACTTTTATATAGTGCTTTTCATTAGTAGATTTTGAAGAGCTTTACCTCATGTTTTCCATTTTACAGATGGGAAACTGAGGCACAGAGTGGTGAAGTGACTTGCTCAAGGTCACACAGCAGGCTAGTGGCACAGCTAGGAATAGACCCAGTCCAGTAGTCTTTCCTCTAGACCACATGGTTACCATGGGATTCCTTACAGTTCCTCCCTAGTCCCCTCTCCTGTACATTTTGTTATAATGGAAGGGAGATAATGGTTGTGCTATAAAATGTTTTCAGTGTGTATTTGCTAACAGGGCCAGTGAGAGAAATCTCATCCATGGTCTATGTCCCAAGACCTTGGACGATTGTTGCCGTAACTAAGTGTGTGCAAGAAGATCAGTGTCTCTGTCCATCTCCATCTTCTGTTCCACCATTCCCTGCAACAAGTACAATGGAGTCTCATCTTACACTGGGGTTAGGTTCTAAAGTCAGCGCATAAGGCGAAAATCACGTATAGTCAAAATTACCCTTGAAAATTCCTTAAGTCGCCCATAGAGTACAGTATACTATACATGGTTTTGTGTATACAACCCTGTACAGTATAATATGTACAGTATATGTACAGTAATGTACAGTATATATTAAAGAGTACATATGCAAAATATAATTTTATCATACTGTATTTTTAATTACAGGGGGTAATTACAGGGTGTCGTCAGGGCTTGATGTCGATCCAGGAGACGGAGGTGATGGAGAGCGAGTCATAGAAGAAGTGGTTGGCTCTGGTTCAGCTGGAGAAGTTGATTGCATAGGCTCATCTGATTCTGGTTGTTTTTCCTTGAAAAACATGGTCATCGGCAACTGTCTCTGTTGTCTCTTGATACCGTCTCAAATCATTTCTTGATACCGTCTCAAATCGTTCGTAATACTACATGTGATTTTGAGGCTTTGTTCCATAGAGGGATCATATTCAGAATTTAAATCATTCAAGTGTTTCGCTGCTTGGAACGCTTCAGCAAATTTATGAAGATTCCAACTTTGCTGGCTCTTCCTGTTCGTCGTCATCATCTTCGTCTTCTGTAGACGATTTTATCAGTTCCTCTAACTCTTCGTTAGTCAGTGTTTCTCTATGGCTCTCAACTAATTCTTCAATTTCTTCCTCAAGGATATCGACAAAGCCATCACCACCCACTTGCCTGGCCACCTGAACAATGCGTTTCACTTCTTTGTCAATGGTCTGGAAACCCTTAAAATCATTCACACATTCATTCCATAGGTTTCGCCAACATGCATTGACTGTTTCAGGCTTGGTTGCATCCATTGCCTGTTTAATATAAGTGATGCAACTGGCAATGTTGAAGGACTTCCAACACTCCATCACATTAAGATTGGGATCAGCATCCATAACGCTACGTATCCGTGAGAACGTAAACCTCTTGTAGGTGGCCTTGAAACAGCGAATCACGCCTTGGTTGAGAGGTTGGAGGATGGAGGTGGTATGGGGGTGGAGGAGAGAGAAAGACGACTTCAACGTTGTTATGCACAAACTGGAGTGCTGCAGGATGGCCAGGAGCATTGTCTACGATCAGCAACACTTTAAAGTCAAGTCCTTTCTCTTTGAGGTACCGCTTGACCTCCGGAATGAAACGCTTGTGGAACCAATCCAGAAATAATGCTGCCATCTCCGAAGCCTTTTTATTTGATTGCCAGAACACAGGCAGGAGACTTTTGTTCTTGCCTTTTAGGACATGGGGATTTGCAGCACTGTAGAGCAAGCCCGGCTTTATTAAATGCCTAGCTGCATTGCCACAAAACAACACAGTCACACAGTCTTTAGCTTCTTTGAAGTCAGGGGCTTCTGATTTCGAAATGTAAGTGCGGTTGGGCATTTTTTTTCCAGAAGAGCCCAGTCTTGTCAGCATTAAAAACTTGGTCCAGAAGATAGCCCTTTTCTTCTATGATTTTCTTTAATTGTTCGGGGTGGGTTTTTGCTGCCTCTTCATTGGCAGATGCAGCTTCACCAGTAGTCTGCACGTTTTTGAGGTCAAAGCAGTTCCTAAAACTGTTAAGCCAACCTCGGGTGGCTTTGAATTCCTTCTCATCAGAAGGCTGTCCCTCTTCGGCGGGAGGTTTGAACAGCGCGTAGAGGCTAAGAGCCTTTTCTCGCAACGTGTTGCCATCGATAGGCACACGTTGACTTCATGTCTTCCAGCCATAAGTTTAATGCCTTTTCAGTCTTCCCTAAAGTCTTATCACACACCTGGCTTGTCACCTTAGCAGTTATTGGAGCACTTGATGCCAAGGCTTGACGAATTTCTCTCTCTCAAATCTTGATGGCATGGATGCTAGATTCGTTGCGGCAATATTTACGCGCCATGTTGGAGACCGATGTACCATCTCTCAATAAGTCCAGCACAGCCAGTTTTTCCTCCAGCGTTGGAACAGATCACTGTTTCTTTGGCTAAGCACCAGATGAAGTAGTTGGCTTGCGTTTAGGGGCCATGTTGTATGAAAAATAAGTATCTTTAAACACTAGAATCACACTCAGTGCGGTGAGATACTCACACTATGAGAGGCATGCAGGAACTGAGACCGACTGAGGGAACAGCAGATTCACATCTCCCATCTCACGCTCACTCTGGGGCATACGCTCATTGAGTGGAATGGTGGGCGGAATCGCCCACACTATTTACAGGTATCTTGTTATTTTTCTTTTTTTTTTTTGCCGAGCACATATAGTTGAATTTGCCTAAGTTAAATGCGCGTATGATGTGACTCACCTGTAGTTCCCCCTCCTCTTCCGAGGCCACTTGTTGGTAACTTGTCACTGTAGAATCTATTAGCACATAGCCATGTAAGAAGTGTTACTCCTTGCTGTTTGCTGCCCCATGCTGCTGCATACGTGTCATAGGCAGCAGCTTACTAGAAGGCCACATGCTACCTTGGTTTTGTAGCCTAAGCTACACACTCTGCTGGGCCCCCTCACTCCCACTACACACCACCTGCACCAGCCACTGCTTGAGTCAAGCTTCCCCAGCTATGCCTCAGGTCCACTCAGTCCACCCCTCCCTCACACAGTCTGGTTAGCTCCCCCACCAGGGTGATGTGTATCTTAACTATTCATTTTCTGGGTTTCAGATGTGTACATTTGTGTTACCTTCATTCTCTGTTCCACTCCAAATCCCTGCTCACATGGGCTGCCTGAGCCTCTCTCCTTGCCCATCCTTGAGGGTCCCCCAGAACACACAGGAGGCAGGGAGAAGAGCTCAGGCCATTTACTCTTACACCCCTACTCATTTCTCCTCTCTCAGTGAGCATTTGCATGTGTAATTTATTTTCTTCTCAGAAATAGTTTGTGCCCTCAGTGTTCTGATGTACTCAGATTACTTTTCTCAAAAAACCTTGACTGACAGGCAGATTTCTCTTAAATGTTTAACAATTCATCCTCTGCTTTCTGCCCAGGATGGGTTTCAAACTTTTAAGTTTCTGGAATCTGTGAACTTAATGAAATGCTTCCTTCCCCAACCCTGGGGGTGAGGTGGGGGGTGCTGTATCTCAGGAGCTCCTTGCTCAAATGGCCCCACATTTGGATCATTCACTAACCCTATCTGGGGTGTAGCAAACTTCAAGACAATCCATGTGCACATGGATTTTAGAGTACTAAAAAAAATGGTTCTTTTAATGGGAAGGGCTTCCCAATCATAGCTGGAGCAGAGCTGAGCCTGGCACTTCATTATAATATTGTATGAAATAAGAGGAGAGTAGATGGGAGGAGCTTAACATGTACATTAGCAGCCTAGCAGGCTCACAGAGGCATTAATGGCCAATTCAACTTAATGAGATGTTTCAGATGAAAGAAAATATCCAATAGAAATGAATACAGCCTGAAACAATAGCTCTGAGACTTGTGAACTGCTCCATTCATGTCAGTGGGCATTCCCCTCCCTAGTGCTGGAGTTTCTGATATGTGTGAAGCATACCTGTTCTCAGGTCCTCACCCCAGTCTTTGCAGTATGTTCTAGGT
The DNA here is from genome assembly GCF_965140295.1 of Lepidochelys olivacea. Taxonomy (NCBI): domain Eukaryota; kingdom Metazoa; phylum Chordata; order Testudines; family Cheloniidae; genus Lepidochelys; species Lepidochelys olivacea. Next base: position 57,154,353 of record NC_140416.1, read on the forward strand.
GCATGCTCTGAGCATGTCTGTTCTAAGCTCCCCACCCAGAAGGGCAGGGCAGGGCAGGGCTTCCCCAGATCATGGCTCACATGGGTGGATGGATAGGGATGGGGTTCAAATATCCCCCAGAAAGACAAGCCCCCTCAATCCTGCCTCATAGGAGTGGGGCAGGGATGGGGAGGTCAGACCCCATAGATGGGGCATGGCCCTCAGGTCCTGGCACACACATGAGGGCCGGGAGGGAGAGGTGATCGGACACTCCAAGAGTGCAGGGACCTCCAGATCTCAGCTCACATAGGGGAAAGAGACCGGGGTTCTGACCCCTACACATACATATAGGCAAGTTGCCTCCAGAACTTGGCTGACATGAAGGGAGAGGGAGAGCAGCTTGTGGCACACACGGGAGTAGAATGTGGGGCTGACAGATTCCATTGTCTGTATTCTCCCCCATTCCCAGCTACTCTCCTACCCTAACCATCCACCCCTCCCAGTGAGCTTTTGTCTAGTTCAGTATCTTTTCAAAAATCAGTTTTAGTGCCTTTTGAATATTCTGCTGTATTCAGATTACATTTCCCCAAAATAAAAAATCAAGAGACAATCTGTCTTGTTTGTTTACTTCAGATTTCTGCCCTGGGTTAGATTTGAACTCTCAGGGGATGTCTATACTACAATTAGTGGAAAATCCAACTCCTGAATAATGCAGTTATACTGACTTAACTCCCGGTGTAGACAGCACTATGTTGATGGGAGGACTTCTCCCATCGACACTGCTACTGTGTCTCAAGGAGGTGGGGTACTACGCGGGTGGGAGAAGCTCTCCTGTTGGCATAGAGCAGTATCTTCACTAAGCAGTGAGGCTGTGCAGCTGTGACGTTGCAGCGCTGTAAGGCTTTGTCTACACTGCAGAGTTTTGTCGGCAAAATGCAGCTTGTGGTGTCAAAACAGTGGAGGTGTACACACTGCAATGCCACTTTAGGCGACAAAACTCTTCTGTTCTGGCCTCAAAATAAAACCACTTTGACAAGAGACATAGGGCTTTTTGCGGTAAAGTTAAAGCGATGAAGCGTCAGTGTAGATGCTGCAGTTCATTATATCGGCAGAACTGACCTCCTGCAGTATGCCACAATGCCCGCTATGACTGGCCTGCTCACTGTTTTGAACTCAGCTGCCCTGCAAGCATGCGCCCCTCTCCTTTCAAAGCTCCAAGGAGTTGTGACAGGTGACCTCAGGCAGCAAAGAGCAAATCATTAATGGGGAATGTTGCTGTCTCCTGAACTATGAACACAGAGGCAGGCAGGCAGGGGTGGGTGTGTGTCTGTGAGAGAGAGACTGCTGTGCTGTGCAGAGCAGGGAGGGAAGTGGGTGCGGTGGGTGCTGATGTGGGGCGGTGTCCCCCTCCCTCTGCCTCAGAACTGCTTGCTTCCAGAGGCTGTCTGAATTTAGAGAAAGCATGCCAATACACTCACTCTCCCCCAACACACACTCCGACAGCACACACTCTCTGTCTCTCTCTCACACACAGTCCCTCACACATTCCCCCAACACACACTCTCTCTGTCTCCCCTCACACCCACATTCCCTGTCACACAGTCTCCTCCCGCACTCCACACACACTTCAGTTGAACAGCAGCTGACAATCTAGTGGGATGCCCAGGGAACGACGGGATTGAGAAACCTGCATCATGCAAGGCTGTACCTGCCCCAGGAGGCATTGCAAACCCTTCCCAAAGCACCCTGTGGCCAGCTGCACAATGGGATAGCTACCCACAGTGCACTGCTCTCTGTGTTCATGCAAGAGCTGCTAGTGTGGATGCGCTCCACCAACACAAGGAGCATAGTGTGGACATGCAACAACAGTTTAATTAATTAAAACGGCATAACTTTTGTCAACAAAACTCTGTAGCGTAGACATAGACTCACGAAAGACTTGTCTATACTTAGGCTAACTGGAAAAGTAAACTTTTTCAAATAATATTGTGATGTTGCACTCCATATGTTTTATAGAAATATGCTAATGAGTGTGAATATAATGTAACTGGAATATGCTTCATGCAAAAGGTCTCTTATAAGGTATCATTACAAAGCTTATAATCTACTGAGTGTGTTCATCCTATTTGTATGTATGTATCATTCTTGTAGCTAAAGCTAGAAATATGAAGTATAACTCTGAGGTCCTATTGTAATTATGCAAAGTGTGGGCCATTAATGGTGGCTTCGGATCTTGATTGCTCCCATTAACTAGAACAATTGGTTGTAAATGGCTCTGTTTACTTGCCAGCTTTCCTGTGTTTGGGTGAGTCAGGTGGAAAGAATGGAGGCTTGGGGTCTCCCAGGACATGTGACCATATCACCTGGTACTGGAATCCATCTTAAACCTGTTGCTTTTTCATTTAGAAGAAGGGGTGGGGACCGAGAGAGACAAAAGATTCCCGCCTCGTGCCAAAGCTATAAAAGGGGGTGGAACAGAAGAAAGGGGGCTGCAGTCATGAGAAATCCCCTAGTTACCACGTGAGCTGGAACTAACAAGAACTAAACCACGGAAAAGGATTGGGCCCAGACTAGGAAGGAGTCTAGTTTGTGAAAGAAGTTTATTGGAACATCTCTTAGGGTGAGATTTACCTGTATTCAGTTTCTTAATGTATTATGCTTAGACTTGCATGTTTTGTTTTATTTTGCTTTGTAACTTACTTTGTTCTGTCTGTTATTACTTGAAACCACTTAAATTCTACTTTTTGTACTCAATAAAATCACTTTTGTTTATTAGTAAACCCAGAGTAAGTGATTAATACCTGCAGGAGCAAACAGCTGTGCATATCTCTCTATCAGTGTTATAGGGGGCAGACAATTTATGAGTTTACCCTGTATAAGCTTTATACAGATTAAAATGGATTTATTTGGGGTTTGGATCCCATTGGGAACTGGGTGTCTGGGTGCTGGAGATAGGTGACTTGCTGAGCAGTTTTTGGTTAAAGTCTGCAGCTTTGCGGGTGTGGACCAGACCTGGATCTGTGTTGCAGCAGACTAGCATGTCTAGCTCAACAAGACAGGATTCTGGAGTCCCAAGCTGGCAGTGGAAAACGGGCTCAGAGGTAATTTCAGTAAATCAGATGACAATCCAAAGGGGGTCTCTGTGGCCAAACCTGTCACAAATATTTTAATTATATTTCCCCCAAAAGGGTTGGTGGGGGCCATGCCCTCTGTTGGGGTAACCCTGGTGCATTTGAGACCCTGGTGTGAAGAGCAATATCTGTGTGTGGGGGAACATTGCCAGAATGTTTCAACTTTAAGAAAAGGGTCCCCCCCGCCCAACCTCCAGCATGGGGTGTATCTCTAGAATCCCTTGGTCATGTAGGCACCGCCTCTGTGGGTGCTCCGGGGCTGGAGCATCCACGGGGAAAACAATAGTGGGTGCTCAGCACCCACTGGCGGCCCCGCCAATCAGCTGCACCACCTCCCCCTGCAGCGCCTCCTGACCGCCACAATTAACTGTTCAGCAATGAGCAGGGGGCACAGGGGAGGAGGGAGCGGGAAGAGGCAGGATGGGGGTGGAGCAGGGGTTGGAAGAGGTGGGGTGACGACAGGGCCTAGGGTGGAGCGGGGTCAAGCACCCCCTGGCAAATTAGAAAGTCAGTGCCTATGCTTGGTCAAATGGCCTCAGATTTGGGTCACTGACCATACCCTATGTCCCCATGAGGCACACCACATTTCAAGGCAATCTGGTTAACCATTCAGATTTTAGAGCACTTAAAACTGCCAGGCTTTAAACAGAAAGTTGGTTTAACTTTCTTTGTTATAATCATGAGTGGCCAGTGACCTGGCTGTTTGGGGGAGGCTAGCCCCGGCTCCTCCCCTTGTGCCTGAGGCCCTGCCGCCTGCTCCTTCTGCCTCCCTCCTCCTCCGCAGCCCTCAGCACCCCCACCACTGCCCCTGGCCCCAACGCCAGGCAGCCAGGTGATGCAGCCTCAGTGCTCCCAGCCCTGGTTCCCTGGGTGGCCAGGCAACATCGCCGCAGTGCCCCCAGCCCAGAGCCTGGGAGGCTGGGCAGTGTGATCCGAGTGCCAGGTAGTCAGTGCAGCCCCAGCCGCCTTGAGTCCCTGCGGAAGGCAGACCAGCCAGCCCCAATCCCAGCCAGCCTGGGCCAGGACAGAGCGCCGGGAACTGCAGGAGGGGGACTGGGGGTGGGGCATGCCAGGCTGTTTGCGGAGGCACAGCCTCCCCCAGCCTACGATACCCGCTGCCCATGGTTATAATCCCAGATTAAAAAAACAAAACAGCAGTTAAGGTTTAGAATTCATAATCAGTAATTTAGAGGTACTGTAATTATTCTGGAAACAAGCCTTACAAACTCAGGAAATCGAGTTAATGTTAAACTTAAAAGAAACCCCAATATGCTAAGGTATAGAAATGTAAAGTTAAGGCACCCTAACAGCATTAAGGTCTTATCTACGCTGCAGAGTTTTGTTGACAAAAGTTATGCCACTGTAATTAAAGTGCTTTAATTAAACCACTTTTGCATGTCCACACAATGCTCCTTGTGTCGGCAAAGGGCATCCAGGGATACTAGCAGCTCTCGTATCAACACAAAAAGCAGTGCACTGTGGGTAGCTATGCCACTGTGCAACTGGCCATAGGGTGCTTTGGGAAGGGTTTGTAATGACTCATGGGGCAGGTACAGCCTCACATGATGCAGGCTTCTCAATCCCATCTTTCCCTAGGCATCCTACTAGATTGTCAGCTGCTTTTCAACTGACATGTATGTGTGGGAGAAGAGGGGGAGAGTGTGTGCGTGTTGCAGGGAGTGACAGGAACAGAGTGCGTGTTGGGGAAGTGTGTGAAAGATTGTGGGGGAGGGGAGTGTATATGTGAGAAAGGAAGTGTGTGTGTTGGGGGAGAGTGTGTTGGCATGCTGTCTCTTTAAGTTCAGACAGCAGCCTGAACAACCAATCCTGGGGAAGGGGACACTGCTACTCCAGCAGTCCCTGGCTCTGCACAGCACAGCAGTCGCCCCCTCAGCAGCAGCAGCCCAGTCTGCCTGTCTGCCTATGATTCTGTGATTCCCTGAGTTCTCCCAGAACCTCCTCAGCAGCTCTGTGAGCTCTCCAGATTGAGAAATGTCAAAGCTTCCCGGAGCTTTGAAAGGAGAGGGGTGCATGCCTGCAGGGCTGCCAAGTTCAAAACAGTGAGCAGAGTGGCCACAGCAGGCATTGTCGGATACTGGGGGAGGCCAGTTATGTCGACATAATGAATGGTAGCATCTACACTGGCACTTTGTCCACAAACCTTTTGCGCAAAAGCCCTATGTCTCTCGTCAAGGTGGTTTTATTTTGTGGCCAAAACTGAAGTTTTGTCGCCAAAAGTGGCATTGCAGTATATACACCTCCACTGTTTGTCGGCAAAAGGCAGCTTGTGGTGGCAAAAACTCTGGTATGAGTGGGGAGTCCAGTCCCTGTGCACCAAGACATCAGTGCTTGAAAGACTTCTCAGACCACAGTTTCAGTCCTACTGCAGTGCTGCCCAGGGAGCTGAGACAGGAGCTTAGATGGAATCCTTAAATCTCAGAGACTTCATTCCTCTTCACCACAACCCCCCACCCCTAATCCTTTGCATAGCGCTGGCCTCCCTAACACACCCTTTTCTTGCATTCTCTCTCACCTCCTCCCTGCTTCATTTCCTCCACTCCACATCTTCACTCTTCTGTCCCCCCATAGTCCTGCTTATGCTGAGTCTGAGGTAGAACTGCAGCATCTCATGACTCTTGGTGTCAAAAGGTGGCTCATAGGTTGCACAGTACTAGCATAAATGCTCTACCTCTACCTATGGCTATAAGTGGAATGTCCCTCATGCAACCATCACAGTTTCTCCACCTTTCCCTAGCCTGATGCTTCATCAGAAAGGGTCAAAACATTGTAAGACGATAGATATTGCTAGAGTCAGCTCGCTAATACTTTCTTTGAATAATATTTCTCAAAGGATTGATTAGGAACTGGACAGTAATTAAGACAGATAAAGTGAAGAATGGGTTTCTTGAACACAGACCAGATTAGAATATGCATATCTGCAGACTGAATGACTACTCTGCTTGAGGGAGTCATTGATGACTTCCATCAGCCGTGGCTGTCAGATATTCCTACAAGGTTTTACTAATCATGGTTTCACATTGCTGATTATTGTCCAGACTAAATTCCTTCAGCACCCATGTAACTGAGCCAAACTCAGCCAAAGAAGATGGGAAGGTCACTGTTTTCTACTTCATCTTAGTCTCCTTGAAGCTAGTGAAGCTGTCACATATTTGCTCAAACTTTCTCTCTAAAATAGCAGAACAGCTCCTGTTTGAGTGTGTGATGGGATGGAGGCAATTCAGCTTCATCAGACAGACAGCTATCTAGAACAGTTCAGCTGGATGAGATGTAACAGATACTATTACAGAGAAAAAACGTCTTTTGGTTCCCTTGGCAGCTGGGGCACCTGACTATTCAAACCCCTATGCTACAGATGACAAATCTAACCCGACACAGATGGGGATTTAATATTGTTTCTAAAAATATTTCAAAACATTAATTTGAGGAAGAGAAAAAGATCTTGGCTTTGGAGCTTAACACCATTATTTTAAACTACTTGCTAAAATTACATTCAGAATTCTTTGCAAAAAATGTTTTAACAATAAATATTTCTTGTTCCCCATGAAATTGTTTCCAGAGATCCGCACGCAGAGTCTAGCTCCATATTTCATGGACCTAAAACTACGGTAGGCATTGAAGCTTTATATTAGAGATCAAAGCAACTGCTCGAAAGTCATATTTTTAAGGAAGCGCTCAGGCCTCCCCTCCTTCAGAGTTTTGGCTGTCAGATCTCAAATTGCTCATCAGAGTTTTTTCATTTTAAATTTGAATTTTGTTGAATTTCAGTGTTTGTTATTTTCTCTTTCTGCTACTTCCTGGAGAAACAGAAAAGCAAATGGGAACTCTGATATCTGAGAGAACTCCCTGGTGAGCTTGAAATACCTGATTTAAGATCTTCCAGCCATTCTCACATATTGTCTATCACAGATTTGCTCTGTTTGAATCATCATAGTTTCCCTGTAAGAGGAAATGATATTTGTCTACCAAGCTCTGATATCAGCGACTGAGAGGCTATTCTAGGACAGTTGTGCTCTGCCAGCTGTGTTTGGGATGAGGACATAACTCACATCTTCATGAGGAATTCTCTTCTTTCCTCTTAACTCAGGTAAGAGAGGGACAAATGTCATGCTCCTAGACAGTTCCTGGAGCTGAGTCACCGTCAGTGCCAAAGAGAAAAGACATGACCAGGGAAGAAGCTCTCAACTTCAAAATCAGCACTGAAGAAATCCTGAAGACAGTCATTGGTAGGAGTTGTTCCGGCCTCCCATTGAGAACTGTCTCTGGACCAATAGAGGTACCAGCCCATATAGCCTACCACAATGAGGCAAATTAAGTTTAATGGTGATAGTGTTGTGCGATATAGAAAGCAGATCACTAAGTTGCTTCTAAAATTATAAAATGCTTCCCTTAGGACAGTTTTACAATCTCTGCTATAACATGACACCATCTGAGCATATAAATGCTCAACTAACAGCAAATAGATTTCTGAAGAGCACTGATTTAAAGACAGGCTTCAAGATTTTTTAGAAAATTAAAAGAAAAAACAATCCCCCTGTTAGCAACTGCTGCTGTCAATAAAGTTCTGAAACTCTTGGCTAGCTGTAATTCTCAGATTTCTAGCATCAATAAATATATTTGTCATGTTCCTGAATCAAGACACTGGAAAAAGTTACATACTTGGAAAAAACCACTTTGTGCATTTTGTTAAAGCAGCTGCTTCTTCCTGTCTGGTTCCAGGGAATTACCACTGCACAGTGATGACATCAGTCTCTTCACTTCCCCAATGGGACTGTTACTACAGACAAAATTGACTAATGTGGAATATAACTTTAAAGACTCAATCCTGCAGGTGCTGAGCACTCTCGTCTCCCACAGGCTTCAATGGGACATGAGGGTGCTCAGCACCTCTCAGGATCAAGCTCTAAGAAACTAAAGTTTCTTATTTGCCCATGTCTTCCTCATCACCATGTTTGACAGCCTATGTCACTATTGAATATGCTTAAATAAGAACCAGGCTCTTTAATTCCAGCTTTCAGTCTGGTCTGCTCTCCTGAATTATGGTATGTAATCTCTCTTCCAGCTGTTTTAGAGACCTTTGTTACACCTTCCACTGTACAGTTTTTCCTGCAATCATGCAAGGTGCATATTATAAGCTGTGAATATATACTATGCATCTTGAACAATACTCATGGACTATTTGTCAAGATACCTCATGTATTTCAGGCTGCAGAAAAATTATTTGGTAGGCTGTGATCACGTAACTAGACTATTGTAATACATGTACACGGGCGGGGGAGAGGGAGGGGCGAAGGAATAAAAGTTCACATGGTATCTTAACCGTGACATTTCCTAATTTTTGAGAGCTTAACTAGAGCCATGAAGTCTTAACATTCTCCTAAAATTGGCTGGTTTTGTTTGTTTTTGTTTTTATGGAATCCAGTAAAGCTGGTTAATACTTTGCACTGTGAAGTAACTTATATCAGTACAGAGTTATTAGTTTATTATTTGCTTTACAATTGTGCCTAAAGGCCACAGTTAAGATCTGATTGTAACTGATTGTGCTAAGCACTGTAAAAGACACAGTAAAAGGACAGTCACTATGCAAAAGAGCTGACAATCTAAATTAAGACAAAATGCAACAGTGGATGTAACAAACAGGGCTATGTCTACACTAGAGAACTTACAGCGGCACAGCTATCCTGATGCAGTTGCACCGCTGTAAGATCTCTCATGTAGGCATTCTGTGCAGACAGGAGAGAGCTCTCCTGTCGACATAGCTACCGCCACTCGTTGGGGTGGATGAACTATGTCTGTGGGAGAGCTGTGAATGTTAGTTCTTATGCCGGCGTAACTTATGTCGCTCAGGGGTGGTGGAATATTCACACCCCTGAGGGACACACATTTTGCTGACATAAGTGGTAGTGTAGACATAGCCTAGGAAGGAGCAAAAGAAAGAGGATGAGTGAAAGAGGAATAAGGGCTGGTCTACACTGAAAACTTAACTTTGGTATAGCTACATCTATCAGGGGTATGAAAAATCCATGCCCCTGAAAGACATAGCTCTGCCGACCTAACCCCGCTACTGCCTCTCAGGGAGGTGGATTACCTATGCCAACAGGAGAACCGCTCCCATTAGTGTAGATAGTGTCTACACTGAAGTGCTGCAGCTGTGCTGCTGTAATATTTCATGTACAGATAAACCATGGGGTGTAGACATACCCCAACATGGGTTAATGTAAGCCAATTACGTTCAAAGCAATGTGTGGCTGTAAATTGCAACCATCAGTATAAGTGAGTGGAAAATTCGGAATTGGTAGTGTGTTGTACCCTCTTTGCATTTAATATGCACAGGTGTAAATGATGATACAGGATGCATGGCAGTGGTGATTTGAGACTTTAGTGTGTGCATTTTTCAGATTCCTAGTGACTTTTAGGATTTTACAACCTCCTATACTGTGATCCCCACTCACTTTTGTTTCATAGTCTGAGAATGCTTCCAACATTTCCAGGGAAACAAGAAGCCCATGGAGACATGAACCTGTTCTGCTCTATACCCAGTTACCATACTTGAGTTGATACTGTGTAAATGCAAATGAAACTAGTTTGTGAAGCAGCCATCTGTCATTGCAAACACCAAGACTTCATTATATCAAATTTTATTAAATATATACATGTTATTACTATTTAAACAGAACAGGTATCTTTCCAAGATCTGCAAACTTCTCTCTAGCTGTTGAGAGCTGCGGCAGAGCCTGTATTAATGCTAGTTTAAAAGCTGTAAGCTAATGCAGTGTCACTGAAGATGACACAGCACTGCCTTTGAAGGGCAAAACTTCATCAGCTATATCCATTAATTACAACACAATCAAACAAATATTTTCTGACAATAATATATTTATACACTTTTAAAATTTCCCAACTCTGTCCAGCTTGTTGGATGGAAGCAGAATTCTCTTATCTGTAGGATTCTCAAGTGCTGAAGAAGGGAATTCGTACCAGAAATATCGGACGTTAAAAGCCCTGACAAGGTAGAGAAGTGGGCACATGAAGCAAAGAGAAAGATGCGTCCGTCTCCTCTGCCAATATCCAGCCAGGAGGTCTTCATTTTTTGGCTTGCTCAGGGTCCCAAGGCCTGTGCTCAGTGAGGATAATGCTTCCTATCAGTGCTTCCCCTTCCCATTACCTCTCCACTAAACTGGTAGGTCAGCTTCTTCTTGACCTTCTTGACTTCCCCCGTCTTGCCGTAGTTTCTCAGTGCCCGGGCCATCTTCTGGTAGGTCATTTTCTTGCGGTTGCCCTTCTGGATCCCCCAGCGGTGTGCCAGTGCCTCTTTGTGTTTGGAGGAGAACTGAAAAGTGCCTTTTTCCTTGTCTACCCACCAGATGCTGTCCTTCATCTCTCCACTTCGAAGAAGGTCCAGAAGGAACTGATACAGACGGATTTTCTTCTTGCTGCCTGTGTGAGGGTCAGAGAGAGAAGGCAGTAGTGAGACAGCTTCATGGTTTCAAGTGTGTAGCATGGAATGAGGAAACTTGCACAGTTCATATTGTTGTTTTTGCTAACAGGCTATTCACAAAAAGAAAAGGAGAGAACCTGGATTTGTGCAGGAAATGGCCCAACTTTATTATCATGCACATTGTGTAAAGAGTTGTCACTTTGGATGGGCTATCACCAGCAGGAGAGTGAATTTGTGGGGGGGGGTGGAGGGTGAGAAAACCTGGATTTGTGCTGGAAATGGCCCACCTGATGATCACTTTAGATAAGCTATTACCAGCTGGACAATGGGGTGGGAGGAGGTAATTTTTCATATTCTCTGTGTATATATAAAGTCTGCTGCAGTTTCCACGGCATGCATCTGATGAAGTGAGCTGTAGCTCACGAAAGCTCATGCTCAAATAAATTGGTTAGTCTCTAAGGTGCCACAAGTACTCCTTTTCTTTTTGCGAATACAGACTAACACGGCTGTTACTCTGAAACCAGGCTATTCACAGAAATTCTTCAATGTACAGCAGTTATAGAGATAGATGACGCAAGGATGTAGTGTGGCCTGGTGCACTGAGCACAGGTATAAGAGCTAGTAACTCCTGAGATCTAGCCCCAGCCCTGACACCGGTTTGTTTTGTGGTTTTGGGCAACTCAAGTGAGTTATCTGGTTTTTTTCAGAGGAGTTGAGCATCTACAGTTCCTATCAACTTCAAGTGAAGTTGTAAGCGCTCAGCACTTCTGAAAATCAGACCCTTAAGCTCACTGCCTCAGTCTTCCCATCTATAAAATGGGGAGAATATCTACTTTCCAGAGGTGTTTTGCGGATTAAAACCAGTGCATTACTTTCAACATATAAAGCTCTATATTAATGTTAGGTATTTATTACAGCAATAAAAAGTTAGAATAGGTAGGGGCAGGGGCCTAGGGCCCTGATCCAAAGTTCACTAAAGTCAGTGGAAAGACTCCCATTAATTTCAGTGGGGTTAGGATCAGGCCCTGTGAGAGATGTGAAGGGTTGGTGATATGAATCAAGTGTGGGTAACTAGCCAACGCACTCTATTTATAGACTGCATATAAGTGATGGGTTCTGAGTGCTTTTTAGAAAGGGATGGGGAGTCAGAGGGGTGGAGGCAGGTCAACTGTTCCAGAAAGCAGAGGCAGCAGATCAACTTCTGGCAGAGGAAAGGACCAAGGGGTGACTGACATGAGGCCAGAATCAGCAGAGCAGAAAAGAAGGGTATACAAGGAGAGGTAAGATCAGAGAGAGAGAGATGGGGATGGAGCCACAAAGGTTTCAGAAGATAAGAAAGTGGGTGAGGAGCCAGAGGAAACTGAAGCTTCTAGAGGTTGGGTGAAGGGGCAAACATAGTTAATTCTTCAGTACCATCCGTCAACATCATACCAACAGTCTGCACTCTTGTGGCTCAATGCAGCCTCTCTGGGTTTACTGACCTGGCTCTCCATGTATAATTCCAGGACGTGGGTCCACACCATCAGTCTCCCCATCTGATACTTCCAAAGGAGGGCTCTGCCTCTCCATATCCTCCTCATCAGAGCTGGGCTGATGTGGAGAGGAGTACTGTACGCACATCCGAGGCAAATAGGAGACCTGTAGAAGAGGGGAAGAATGGCGGGAGGAGGAGAAAGTGACAGAGCAAGGGGCAAAAAATGAAAAGGGTAGGTGTGAGGGGAGATTAACAGAAAGGGAGGGAGAGAGTGACAGGTGCATGAGATTATTTAAGATCGTAAGTAGAGATTTAATTGTTGTCACTTAAATATTGTATGGTTTAAACCTATTCAGAGGACCAATCGAGTTGAACAAAAACTGTCCTTAGCAGTCGTGGCCCGTTTAAGAGAGGGAGGATGAAGCAGTGGAAGACAGAAGTGAGTTCTAGTTTAGGCCCTGCACAATCATGGCACCTCTTTGTGCCTTGGTTTCCTCACCTGTACAAGAGAGATAATTCTCTCTAATCAGGTCTACATGCCCATCACTGTGGTATCTTCCTGCCTGCTATGGGTGTGATGGTGGATGTATTGCTTGTAAAGGAAATTCTTAGAGGGATGTGGCAATAGTCATGCAAAGTATCTATTTTTCTGACAGGATGAGACTCCACCACTTTTCTAATGTGGAGACAGTATATTCATTTAACAGGTGTCTTTGGGTGACAGATTATTCCTGTGGGTGGGAGTTGCTGGGATGAGCTTTCTCCAGATAGACCTTCTGGGAAGGATTCACAACAATCACCTTTAAATGGGCGGGGGGGAAGGGGGAAACATGATGCTTGTGATATTATGGGTAAATACAGAAGCAGCACATTTCTTGGTGACTTCCTGGTCCTTGTTAACTTTCCCCAGTCCAGGGCCACCCTCTTTTGGATCTTTTTCTTAGTAAGACTTTCTAGGGCAGCCCATTTAAATTTGGCAAGTCTAAATACTTGTAGCCACAAAGTAGCCATTTTAAAACTGGCTGCTGTTTACTGTATCTTCCTCTTCTCTATCTGGTATATATCCGTTACTCTTTTACCTTTCTTGTTGCTGAAGAGATTGGGCACTGTGAGAAGGTTCTAACATAGCAGGAGCATATCCCTCCTGGCTGATGCATCCGATGAAGTGAGCTGTAGCTCACGAAAGCTTATGCTCAAATAAATTGGTTAGTCTCTAAGGTGCCACAAGTACTCCTTTTCTTTTTGCGAATACAGACTAACACGGCTGCTACTCTGACACCTGGTGTAGCTAGTTCCTATGCTAAATGCCTGGTGTTGGGGGTATGTCAATGACAGGGTGGAATGTACTTCTGCTCTGCCAATACTTAACCGACATGTGATCCCTTGGCATGAGCTAGTGCAGCCCTTTACATCAGGGTTGGAGCAGATGGATCTTGGGAATGCGAGAGCTGCTCTTCGATTGCTATCCCCACCCCTTGTGCCAAACAGATCTCTGTGCAGGAGAAAATATGGGCACTGTCTCCTCACGTTTTTGTAATAGTGAGACCATAAGGTATATTACATCCTCCTGTGAATCACATGGAAGTCAGGCAGGCAAGGTACACAGACCATGCAAGAGGTTAACAATAAGGAAATCTCTCCTCTGCCACCAATGGAGGGACATTGCCGTGTGGGTCCAAATAGTGCAGGAGGTAGGGGAGTAAGCAGGTCACTTCTTCCACTCCCCACAAAACACCACATGCAATACAATGCTGGTGAAATGTGTTAAACTGATAACCCAGAAGACTGAGGGTCTCTTGAACCACCCTCCCTTCCCTCCAGCACTGTGTGGGAGAAAGGGGTTCTGCGTATGACTCCCTCAGCGCAGGGTTAGGTGATGTGGTGGGGAGTGCATGGTCTGTTCATGACTCACAGTGCCCAGTCTGGGGTCAGACACTGAATGACTGGAACTTTTCTGATGAGTCTCAAACCATCCTGAAATGTCCCAATAAGGAGTGTGCAAGTGGATTGGTTGAAGGGTGCAGTGGCTGGCGGTTAGTGAGTTGGCAGATTGGCTGGAGGCGAGCATGGCAGGAAGGGCCATGATTGGGTAAGAGTGTGTGTAAGTTTCCTGTCAGATGCCCCAGAGTGAAACTCCAAACCTCACCACAGAGTCACCTTTAGTGTTTTACAGTTGAACAAACTGCAGCCTCAGGGATGAGAAGGAAGGGAGAGGTGGGGGTGGGGGTGGGAGATGAGCAGATAGGAGAGAAATGGGGAATGGTACCTCTGGAGGGAGAAGGGGAAGGTGGTTGGTGAGTGTGGTACCAAAAGGGGGAAAGAGGACAAAGCTAAACAATGCCCCTGGAGGTGGGGGGAAAAGAGTATGGGATGGTACTGTGGGAGAGGAAGGATGAATGATGCCTCAAGAAAGGGGAAGGGATAAGATGCGGATAATGCCTCAGGAGGCAGAATGAGTTTCTCCCATACTGTATATACTTTCCATATCTGCTATACTTTTGGTAACACATATTGCACTGGTGTGTGAAATTCAGTATATGTGATATGTACGATATCCTGAAAATATTACACAATGAGTCACTGTTCCTGTTGGGGGTGCTTGCAGAGGCAGATGATTAATGCAATCATGGAGAGAGGAGGTCTTAGAAACTGCTGGCTACTTCCACACTCTGCTGCTACCTAATTATTGATGCTCTTTATTTGTTTTTCCTCCATCCACTCTTCTTCTTTCCTTCTTCTTCCACGTAGCCTTTCCTTTTCCTTACAGTGTTGTCTGCTGAGAGCTGTTATCAGCAAGCTAAGAAAACTTTCTCAAGAAGACCTGTCCAAGAACAAACTGGAGCTCAGATTTGGTCTCACAAAATAATGGGACTGTTCCAATTTTTTTTGGTAGCTAAATTCTTGTATGTCCCTCCCGCAATAACAAACTACTGCTTTGATCTCACATGACTGTAGTGAGTGTAGTGACTAGCACATTCAGCATGAGGATGAAAGTTGGCCCCCTGCTTCTGTTTCCTTGAAAATGCCTTGTAACAGTAGTTGTATGATGACCGCCATGTGTGCCAACACTTAGGGGGATTAAACCACAGCTCTCAGCACTAAATTCATGAGCTGCTATAGCTTGAGCTAAAGCTCCCTAACTGGGGGCTGTAACACTCATAGCCTCTGCCCAAAGGGAGCTCTGTAAACCACATTCACCAGTAGGTTACAGCTGCACTCCAGATTACTCTTTGAGGAGAACATAGAATTGTAATGCTGGAAGGGACCTTGAGAAGTTGTCAAGTCCATCCCCTTGTGCTGAGGCAGGACCAAGTAAACCTAGAGCATCCCTGAAAGGTGTTTGTCCAACTAGTTCTTACAAACCTCTAGTGATGGGGATTCCACAACCTCCCTTGGGAAGTCTATTTCAGAACTTAACTACCCTTGTACTTGAAAGTTTTTTCCGAATATGTAACCTAAATCTCCCTTGCTGCAGATTAAGCCCATTACTTCTTGTTCTACCATCAGTGAACATGTTGATCACCATCCTCTTTATAACAGTCCTTAACATATCTGAAGACAGGTCCCCACTCAGTCTGTTTTTCTCAAGACTAAATATGCCCAGTGTTTGTTTTTTTAACCTCCCCCCATAAGTCAGGTTTTCTAAACCTTTTATCATTTTTGTTGGTCACCTCTGGACTCTCTCCAATTTGTCCATATCTTTCCTAAAGTGTGGCTCCCAGAAGTAGACACAGTTCTCCAGCTGAGACTTTACCAGTGCTGAGTAGAAAAGGACAGTTACCTCCCCTGTCTTATATATGGCACTCCTATTATTACACCCCAGAATTATGTTAGCCTTTCTCACAACTGCATCACCTTCAATTTGTGATCCACTGTAATCACCAGACTCTTTTCAGCAGTACTACCACCTGGCCAATTATTGCCCATCTTGTGCATTTGATTTTTTTTTCCTTCCTAAGTGTAGTACTTTGCATTTGTCTTTACTGAATTTCACCTTATTGATTTCATACCAATTCTCTAATTTATCAAGGTCGTTTTGAAACTTAATCCTTGCCTCCAAAGTGTTTGCAACCCCTCCCAGCTTGATGTCTCCAGTATCCAAGTCATTAATGAAAATATTGAATATTGCCCTGGTCCTAAGACTGACCCCTGCAGGACCCCACTAGTTATGTCCTCCCAGTGTGACAGCGAACCATTAGTAACTACTCTTTGAGTTCAGTTTTTCAACCAGTTGTGCATCAACTTTATAATAAT
The DNA here is from genome assembly GCF_965140295.1 of Lepidochelys olivacea. Lineage (NCBI taxonomy): Eukaryota > Metazoa > Chordata > Testudines > Cheloniidae > Lepidochelys > Lepidochelys olivacea. The sequence continues at coordinate 57,170,647 of NC_140416.1, forward strand.
TTCACCTAGACCACATTCCCATAGTTTGCTTATGTGAATGTCATGTGGGACTGCGTCAAAAGCCTTGCTAAAATTAAGATACATCACATCTACTGCTTCCTTCCTATCCACTAGGCCAGGAACCCTGTCAAAGAAGACAATTAGGTTGATTTGGCATGATCCATTCTTAACATCCATGCTGGCTATTCCTTATAACCCTATTATCCTCTAAATCAGGGCTTCTCAAACTTCATTGCATTGCGACCCCCTTCTGAGATCAAAAATTACTACATGACCCCAGGAGGGGGGACTGAATCCTGAACTTGCCTGAGCCCTGCTGCCCTAGGGAGTAAAGCCAAAGCTCATGGGCTTCAGCCCCAGGCAGGGGGCTTGTAACCTGAGCCTCACCCCCTACGACTGAAGCCCCACTGGCTTCGACTTTGGCCCCGGGTGATGGGGCTTGGACTTTGGCTTTGGCCCTGGGCCCCAGCAAATCTAAGCCAGCGCTGGCTACCACATTAATATGGGGTCCCGACCCACTTTGGGGTCCCAACCCACACAGTTTGATAACCACTGCTCTAAGTGCTTACGTATTGATTGTTCGTTAATTTTTTCAAATATCTTTCTGGGTATCGAAGTTAGGCTAACTGGTCTATAATTCCCTGGGTTTTCTTTGTTTCCCTTTTTAAAGATAGGTATTGTGTTTGCCCTTCTCCTGTCTTCTTGGACCTCGTGCATCCTCTATGAGTTCTCAAAGATAATTGCAAAGGGTTCTGAAATTGCTTCAGATAGTTCCCTAAGTACCCTAGGATGATTTTCATCAGGCCCTGTCATCTTTAATAGATCTAACTTGTCTATTCTGTAACCCATTCTTTCCCTGTTTTGGCTTGCATGGATGAATTAGCCCTATCTCCTCTGTCCCAAAATGCCAGACAAGGCGGATGGGTGAGTGGAACAAGGCAAAATCTCCTTTTCTGCTTCCCTTCTGTGATGTTTATAACGAAACCAAGGTGGGGTCAATGCTTATTCTCAGCCTTAGGATGGACATAATGGTCAGTCACTGAATTTCAGCAGCTCGTCTAAATGCTGGAACCGGAAGAGCTTGAAGCTCCCCGCAGAGTGGTGTCCCAGGCATTTTTCCCTCTGTCTTTTTGTCAGTTCCTGATTGTTTGTTTTCATCTGCACCCTATAGTCTATACATTTCACATACTGTTGTTGTGTTTGCTGTGTGGTAGATTCTGAGGCTTTGCAGTGGATGAGTTTCCTGTTGGAAGAAAAATTAGCCACATAGACACAGGGTATTTTCTCCTAGGCTGTTTAATTAAAACAGTATACATACATGAGTCCTATTTACTCTGAACATTAATGGCTAAAATAGCTAAAGGGCTTCCATGAATTATGTAATGTATTAGGGAGTGGGTGGGTCCTTAATTTTGCATGTTTGTTAAAGTGTTACAAGGGATGGGTGGGTGTTGAAAATCACCAAAACACGTGTTTCATAATTTATGGTCAGCCCTAAACTGCAATTCCATTTGCAAAACCTTAGCTAAGACACCATTGTGTCCAGAATCTATAGAACTGCCTTGGAGCCAGAGCTTCCAGGATCTGTGGCTTTCAGAACAACCTGACAGGTAGACTGCATTCGAGTCAGGGACCTTAGGGTTTGCAGCTCCAGGGCAACCTGCCAAGTAGGCTGCCCCAGAGCTGGGGCTCCATTCTTATTTGTGGAGAATTTTGGAATATTTTATTTTTGTTGATGTTCCAAATTGGAATGAAACCAAATATCAAAATCCTCTGTGAAACAGAATCACCCTTTCTCTACACAGCTCTAAAAAAAAATCACACTTCCTTTAGCAGTGAAGAGACAGCCTGTGAGCCGTCATCCAGACAAATGTGCTTAACCCACACTTTTCCTTAGTGACTGTCTTCGTGTGGTTGCTGTAGCCAGCCCTTCTGTGGAACTCTAGGCCAGGCGTTCTGTTTAACCCTTTCCTTGGCGAGTTTTATGTCAAGATCCATAACTTGTACCCTGCATTTCACTAACACCTTTGGCAAAACACTGCTCAGCCTCTGGTGCCTCTTGTTCCATGCTCTTTATTGTCATCCTATATTCTGTGCAAAAGGTGACAACCATACCTGGTGGTTGAGGCCAATATGTGTGGCTGGGATCCCCGAGTCTAGGACATGCATCTGCTCAAACTCCATGTGCCGATAGAGCTGTTGCAGCTGGGGAGGCTGCACGCTCTGGAGCTCTGTAAACTGGTTGTCCCCGAAGCTCTCAAACTCACTGTGCATGTGGTGTGGATGATACTCCCAGTAATGGTCTGAAGGAAATAAGAACAATTCTCCGTTAATATAGAGGTAAGTAGCATGCGGCATTCACCAAACCTTTCACTTCCTACTCCTCCCCTTGGCGTGTAGTGATCAGACCCCTAAATAACACTCTACATGAACTATCTTGCCGGTTAACAAGGCCTCCTCATCTCCAAGATGGCCGTGATGGGGGCCAATCATCCTGTGGCAACTTTCAGTAGTATGATACCATCAGACAGGAACCTAATAGGTTTCAAAGGGAATATATTATATGTTGCAGAAATGGTAAATGCTGACCCTTTGCTCTCTGGACAAAAGGTAAAGGTGCTTCTTTTAGGGCCAAGTACATTTTTTTTTAATTTCACCTGTGGGCTAGTATGCTCCAATAATTTTTCTTGCCTCTCAATGTCATCACAGTCTTTCTCACTGTGGGGTGAGCAGGAGAGAGAAAAAATTTACAGATTGCTCCCCACAAATAACCTTTTCCATTTTCCACTTGGCCTCATCACATCTCTATGTGGCAGAAAGAACATGGTATACTGCTAGATTCTGCATGGAACCATGCCTCAGTATGCCACAAACACAAAGGCATATACAGAATCTTACAAGATGAGATGGGGGAAGAGGAGCTATTGGTAAGTCCTGTTTACTTTGTTGTACAGTGGGCCTAAATTCTGACGCAAGCCCTCCTCATTTCTGTAGCATGGCAGTACTAAATTCTGTGGCACATTAGAAATTTCTGTGACAGATTCAGATACATTCAAAAAGGGTTTTTTTTAAATTAAAAAGATTAAGAAAACCAGTACACTATTTCTTGCATTATTTATCTTGTCCTTAAAGTCAACACAGATCTCAGTTTTGGATTATTGTTCAGTTTATGCTGCCCCAAATTTTCAGTGTGCAGAATTTTGTATTGGTGATGCATAATTTAGAATCTGCCAAGGGACAGCTGGAGACTTCGCAAGCTCCATTTCACTCACAGCACAAATTTGCGTGTACTCAGATTTTAAAATCTAGCACTAACTGTCTGAATTGATGGGGTTTCCACCATGTCCCTTGACAGTATTCCACCATCTAATACGTCTAATTGTCAAAAAGCCCTTCCTGATATTCACCCTGAATTTTCCCTTTTTTATCTATACCCCGTTACTCCTTGTTCTAGCCCCTTGTACCATTTTAATCATTTGTCTCACCCATCACATATTTGCAGACTGCTATCATGTGCTCTTCCAAAATACTTTTAATTGTCACTTAGCTTAGCTCTCTCTGGTAGCTCGGGTCAATCCCATGGAGAGCTTTCAAAATCAGACCACTAACTTTGAATTGGATTCTGCATTCACTGGGGAGCCGGTGCAGAGATGAGAACCCCAGGATGATGTGTTCACAGCAACATGTGCTGCTATATGGCAGAGGAGAAGTAGGGTTTTTTTGGGGGGTATGACTACATTGCAATCACAGTGCAATTGCAGCTCAAGTAGATGTACCTGAGCTAGCTTGGGTATGGAGGCAGTGAAGCCTCAGCAGCACATGCTTCAGCACAAGCTGTAGAAGCCCACTTGGAACCCTGGGTAATTACTCAAGGGGCAAGCATGCTCCAGGACCCAAGCTAGCTAGATTAAAGCTAGCTCAGGTATGTCTACTTCAGTTGCAATCAAACCCTGTGATTGCAGTGGAAACATACCCTTTGGCTCCTTTGTAACAGTGGCAAAGGTCTGTAGAAATTACTTGTCTGGGTCTGTTTGTATCAAATGATTTTTGGCCACCCATACTTGTTTTCTTCCTTTCTACTTTTTCTATCACAGGTCATCCATGTCAATATGTGTGGAAGGGGATATTTGGGAGTCTAGTCAATGTAGTCAAGGAGTAGTTGTATTGCCTCACTAATTCTACTCCTTGTGCTCTTTGTTTTTCTATTAGCACAGTCTGGAATTTGGCAATTTTCAGAGGGGAAACATGAGGGTGGTTGTTTCTTGCCTTGCTTTGTGAGAGTGTTTTATTTATTCCTGGAAGAGGAAGTGGTCTGAGTAGGATATAGGATGGTTCTTGCCATTTTTTTAATGTTCAAATCTAATATCAGAATCCAGTCCAGGGTATGACGGGCTGTGTGAGAGTGTGAGTCCATAGGTTACCTAAGGTGGAATGTTCCAATAGGAGGATTTGGGATATCATATAAGAGGCTTACTCGTCTAGCTAGCAGATTGAGCCTTTTGTTTTCACATGCAGCCTTAGCTACAATGATCCATTCACCAGTTTCACCAGTCTAGACTGTGACAACACATTCTATCTAGGATTGATCCTGGATGTTCCAACTGATCCAGCAGGCAGCAGCCCACCTTTTGGGTGACAAACTGATGAGAGCATAGTATAACAGTGCTCTGTGCTGGCTTCTCAGCCTGGTCTGGATCTGCTGGAGGGGCCTAGTGTTAATCTTTAAAAACCCCTCAATAGGCTTCGGCTGGCTTTTTTCAAAGACCAACTCTCTGCAACCCAATATAGCAACTAAGATTAGAGAGGATGCTATAACTGACCACAGGATAAAACTCTGGGTGTCCTCAGTATCATGTCCTCATCTGTGGAAGTTCCCACCATCAGTAACCATGGCTACCAAAGAGGTAACGAGTTATGCTTAATACATAAGCATCCTTTGTAATCTTCATTCCTAAGTAGGAACACTGCGCATGCTTCCCAGCAGGCTTCCTTGAATCCTTCCATAGCTATTTTTTATAGCAATTGTTTCTTCAGTATTTCAGGATGTCTCTTCATTTGTTGGAACTTGAGTCAAAGCCTCTGCTACCTCTAGAACTTCTTTGTTAAGGCTCTTCTTGACAGCTAGATTAATTTTTAGAATGCTATTAATTCCAACCCCTGCTAATCACTGTCACCTGGCCTATTCAACAGTGAATTCCATTTTTATTTGAATTGTGTAACAAGTAGTGCCATCATCTCCATCAGGGCATCAAAGTCCATGACTGGAGTTGGGTATTACAGCTTGAAGAGAAAAGAGCCTTTAGGAAGCAAGCAGCTCTCAACCAAGATACATACATTTGCAATAACTGCCAAAGATCATGCAAATCTTGGATTGGACTATTCAGTCACATGAAACATTGCAAACCATGTACATCATAGGCTGCAATTCCCACTGTCTCCTCAGAGACGAAAGGATGCCAACAACATAACACATGTTACTAAAGTACTATAAGAAAGTAGCTGCAATTCAGACATGATGATAATTATGCATCATCTCGGGAGTTACCAAACTGATAGGTAACAAACCCACACCATGTCATAAGTTACTGTAACACAATACTGTACCCACATATGCATAATACTGCTCCCATATATGCAACAACCCTTGTGAAGGGAGGACAGTTCCTATTTCTCTTTCGTGAATTATTTATCAATCAATTCTGCTCTTCAGAAAAACTTTCTTAATCCAATATATTTTCGTGATATTGAAAGATAAATCCCCATGTCTGTCTCCAAGTATCCCTACCATCAGAGCATTCAAGTGTGGATCGGTATGATGCAGCACATCAGGTGTCAGCACTGTGCAGCAGAAGATGGGGAATTATAAATATCCATTTCTGCAGACATTACTATTATCAGTTTAAGTTGGACCTTTTTTTTCCTATAAGTTCTTTGTCAGTTTGAAGTTGGTAATGAGGTGTAGTTGTTCCCTACTGTTCAGAAAGATGCAAAGGTGGAGAGAGGGGAGAAGAAAGGAGAGAAACACTCCGGAAATGAAAGTGTGTACTTTGTGGCTCAAGGAGAGTGTCAGTAAAAGCCAAGCTGTATTTGCACTCTGGAGTCATTCTGAAAAATCTCATGTGAAGTGAAAGAGGATGTGAGAAAATTCTCTTTTGTAGAGACATGGAGACCATGTTTGTTTTGGTCTTGTATGTAGTGAAAGGTTAAAGGAAGGACAGTAATGAGCCCTGAACTCATTGTCTTTATACACATAGAGGATGTTGGCCTACTGGGATGCAATAATTGATCTAAAGTAGGGCTGTTAATTAATCACAGTTAGCTCACGCGATTAACTCAGAAAAATTAATCGTGATTAATCGCACTATAACAATAGAATACCAGTTGAAATTTATTAAATATTTTTGGATGTTTTGCTACATTTTTGATATTGATTTAAATTACAACACGGAATACAAAGTGCACAGTGCTCACTTTATATTATTATTTTTATTACAAATATATGCACTGTAAAAATTATAAACAAAAAAATATTATTTTTCAATTCACCTCATACAAGTATTGTAATGCAATCTTTTTATCGTGAAAATGTAACTTACAAATGCAGATTTTTTTTGGTTACATAACTGCACTCAAAACCAAAATATTGTAAAACTTGAGAGCCTATAAGTCCACTCAGTCCTACTTCTTATTCTGCCAATTGCTATGACAAACAAGTTTGTTTACATTGACGGGAGATACTGATGCCTGCTTCTTATTTACATTGTCACCTGAAAGTGAAAACAGGCGTTCGCAGGGCACTTTTGTAGCCGGCGTTGCAAGGTATTTACATGCCAGATATGCTAAACATTCATATGCCCCTTCATGCTTCGGCCACCATTCCAGAGGACATGCTTCCATGCTGATGATGCTCATTAAAAAAATAATGCTTCAATTAAATTTGTGACTGTACTCCTTGGAGGGAGAACTGTATGTCTCCTGCTCTGTTTTAACTGCATTCTGCATATATTTCATGTTACAGCAGTCTCGGATGATGACCCAGCACATGTTCTTTTTAAGAATTCTTTCACAACAGATTTGACAAAACGCAAAGAAAATACCAATGTGAGATTTCTAATAATAGCTACAGCACTCGACCCAAGGTTTAAGAATCTGAAGTGCCGTCCAAAATCTGAGAGGGACGAGGTGTGGAGCATGCTTTTAGAAGTCTTAAAAGAGCAACACTCTGATGAGGAAATTACAGAACCCGAACCACCAAAAAAGAAAATAAACCTCCTGCTGGTGACATCTGACTCAGATGATGAAAATGAACATGCGTCAGTCTGCACTGCTTTGGATCCTTATGAAGCAGAACCCATTATCAGCATGGACACGTCCTCTGGAATGGTGGTTGAAGCATGAGGGACATATGAATCTTTAGCGCATCTGGAACGTAAATACCTTGCAATGCCAGCCACACAGTGCCATGCGAACACCTTTTCTCACTTTCAGGTGACATTGGAAACAAGAAGCAGGTAGTATTATTTCCTGCAAATTGTGATCAACCTTGTTTGTCTGAGTGATTGGCTGACCAAGAAGTAGGACTGAGTGGACGTGTAGGCTCTAAAGTTTTACATTGTTTTATTTTTGAATGCCGTTTTTTTGTACATAATTCTACATTTGTAAGTTCAACTTTCATCATAAAGCGATTGCAGTGCAGTACTTGTATGAGGTGAATTGAAAAATACATTTTTTTCGTGCAAATATTTGTAATACAAATGAATATAAAGTGAGCACTGTACACTTTGTATTCTGTGTTGTAATTCAAATTAATATATTTGAAAATGTAATAAATATCCAAAAAATATTTTAAATAAATGGTATTCTATTCTTGTTTAACAGCGCAATTAATCGCGATTATTTTTTTTAATCGCTTGACAGCCCTAATCTAAAGGCTTTGATATCCAAAGCAGATATGATGGCTTTAGTCCAGGATTAGAAAACATAGCTGAACCTCTCTAGCATCCTTCATCCCAGAGGAGTTGATGTTCTCTTGCCTTTGCTGGGTGAATACTAGCTAGACAACTAGCAGGATGGAAAGTGGGCTATAGAAAAGTATCTGTTAATGAAGAGGGGTCACTGTGTTTTACCCCTATCAAAAAACAAATGAACAAAAAAGTAAAAATAAGGAAATGAGGGAAAATACTGGAGACTCTGCAAAATGTGCTTCTGATTCTCTGCAGAATCATTCCCTTCTCAGAGAAATGCCATGTTGCCCAAGTAATGCTGCCTGTCTATAATTATATATAATCTCATTACTTCTCACTTTACTAATTAACAAATCTGATCATTTCAGTAATGCCAAGCATTCAAAAATCATAAGTCAGCCCTCCCAAATCATGAGATTTTATTTTTATATATTCCCTCATTTCCTTTACTTTTATTTTTTTGCTTATTTGTTTTTTGATAGGGGTAAAACACAGTGACCCCTCTTCATTAACAGATGTGTTATGTTATATATATATATTAGGGCTGTCAAATGATTAAAAAAATTAATCATGATTAATCACACTGTTAAACAATAATAGAATACCATTTATTTAAATATTTTTGGATGTTTTCTACATTTTCAAATATATTGATTTCAATTACAACACAGAATACAAAGTGCACAGTGCTCACTTTATATTTATTTTTGATTACAAGTATTTGCACTGTAAAAAAACAAATAGTATTTTTCAGTTCACCTAATACAAATACTGTAATGCAATCTCTTTATCATGAAAGTAGAACTTACAAACGTAGAATTATGGACAAAAAAAACGGAATCCAAAAATAAAACAATGTAAAATTTTAGAGCCCGCAATTCCACTCAGTCCTACTTCTTGGTCAGCCAATCACTCAGACAAACAAGTTTGTTTACATTTGCAGGAGATAATGCTACCCGCCTCTTGTTTACAATGTTACCTGAAACAAGTGTTCTGATGGCACTGTTGTAGCCAGCATCGCAAGATATTTACGAGACAGATGTGCTAAAGATTCATATGTCCCTTCATGCTTCAACCACCATTCCAGTGGACATACATCCATGTTGATGACAGGTTCTGCTCGATAACCATACACAGCAGTGCGGACTGCCAAATGGTCATTTTCATTATCTGAGTTATATGCCACCAGCAGAAGGTTGATTTTCTTTTTTGGCGGTTCGGGTTCTGTAGTTTCCACATCGGAGTGTTGCTCTTTTAAGACTTCTGAAAGCATGCTCCACACCTCGTCCCTCTCAGATTTTGGACAGCACTTCAGCTTCTTAAACGTTGGGTTGAGTGCTGTAGCTATCTTTAGAAATCTCACACTGGTACCTTCTTTGCGTTTTGTCAAATCTGCAGTGAAAGTGTCCTTAAAATGAACAACATGTGCTGGGTCATTATCCGAGACTGCTATAACATGAAATAGATGGCAGAATGCAGGTAAAACAGCAGGGGACATACAGTCCCCCCCGCAAGGAGTTCAGTAACAAATTTAATTAAAACATTATTCTTTTAACAAGCGTCATCAGCATGGAAGCATGTCCTCTGGAATGGCGGCTGAAGCATGAAGGGGCACATGAATGTTTGCATATCTGGAACATAAATACCTTGCAATGCTGGCTAAAAAAGTGCCATGAAAATGCCTGTTCTCGCTTTCTAACGACATTGTAAATAAGAAGAGGGCAGCATTATCTCCTGTAAATGCTAACACATTTTTTTGTCTTAGCGATTGGCTGAACAGGAAGTAGGACTGAGTGGACTTGTGGTCTCTGAAGTTTTACTTTGTTTTGTTTTTGAGTGCAGTTATGTAACAAACAAAGAAATCTACATTGGAAAATTGCACTTTCACAACAAAGAGAGAGTACTATATTACTTGTATGAGGTGAATTGAAAAATACTATTTCTTTTTTTTTATCATTTTTACAGTGCAAATATTTGTAATAAAAATAATATACAATTTGATTTCAATTACAACACAGAATACAATATATATGAAAATGTAGAAAAACATCCAAAATATTTAATAAATTTAATTTGGTATTCTGTTGTTTAATAGTGTGATTAAATCTGCGATTAATCATGATTAATTTTTTTAATCGCAATTAATTTTTTTAGTTAATCGTGTGAGTTAACTGTGATTAATTGACAGCCCTAATATATGGGGTTTTTTTATTAATTGTCTTCTGGGTCTTGAACTATTAGGACTCATGTTTGCTTTTCTCTGCAACTATGAGGGCTATAAACTTTTTTTAAAATGAAAGGTGAGATTCTTATGTAATCAAATTATTCCAGGACCTGGCGCTTTAAGAAAAAGGCAGAATAACATGAAATGGCAATAAAATATGAAATCATTAGCATTGACAATGGTTTAATTCTCTCACACAAACTTGGTGGTCTCCCCTCTGCTCAGCAACAAATTAATCACAGAGACAGAGCTACAGGAGAGTGAAGTCTCCTACACTGAAGTCTCGTATTAAAAAGGATATGTCTGCACTTTGAGCTGGGGAGGGTGATACCCAGCTTGAGGAGGCATACCCATGCTAGCTCTCATTGAGCTAGTGCACTAAAAATAGTGTAGCCACAGTGGTGTGAGCAATAGGATAGGCTAGCCATGCCTCATACATGCCCTTCCAAGATTCTAGATATATGTGGTATGCTATGACTATGCTGTAGGTGTGGCTATGCTCTATTTTTAGCATGCTAGCTCAATGAGAACTAGTATATGTCTCCTTGAGCTGGGCATCACACCCCCAGCTCCAAGTGTAGACATACCCTAAGACTGCATCAGTCTTACAAAATGTGCTACACAATATTTACTGGCTTACTAAAGTATTAGTAAAAATAATTAATAATTATTTTGCTATAGCCCCAACTTTAGAGGTTTGCTGCTCACCATAATCACACCAGGGCTGTCCTGAGGATTTTGAAAAAGCCTTGTGATATATTTTTGGAATACATCTTAACCTTAATGAACCCTTCACAACTCTGCCCCTCGCTACTAATCTGTTCTTGTATTTTATCATGTTTACACCCCTTTTACTCCATCAATACCACCAGCCCTGACTCCTTGTTTGTCCGTTTATCCCACAACCATCTTTGTACTTTCCTCCACAACACTCCTCACATGTGGGCATGACAACATTGGAAACTTCAAAGGGCTGTCGCAGGAGAGCTGTCGCAGGAGAGCTCCTGCAGCAGTGCTTTGAAGTGTGAGTGTGGTCATGCGCGAGCGCTGGGAGAGAGCTCTCCCAGTGCTCCTGGTAATCCACCTCCACGAGGGGATTAGCTCAGAGCGCTGGGAGCACGGCTCCCAGTGCTCGGAGCCTGTTTACACTAGCGCTTTAAACCACTCTGACTTGCTGCATTCAGGGGGGTGATTTTATAGAGCGCTATAAAATGTAAGTGCCAAGCCCACATAGAACACACCCTTTAAAATAGGTTGTAAAGTCTCTTTCCTGTGCTCCTTCATATCCCTCCTCACAATGTGTGGCAAATTACCGGTGCTACCATAATACAAATAAAAAATAATTTATGTGAAATGTGTGTTGCGATTGTGAGGTATTGTTCCCACCTAACCATCTCTAGTAAGAGAACTGAAACCCAGCTGCGTGTGTTGGAGATTTTGCATTGTTGCTAACAGTTAGAAAAGTTTAGCAAGGGGCAAATGTCCATATAAACTGGGGGCCTGTCCTTAGGGCCCTGATTCAGCAAAGCACTTACATACGTACTTAAATCTTGTTGATTTTCAGTTAGACTTGAGCACATTCTTCAAGTTAAAGATGTGCTTAAGCGATATGCGGAATTGGAGCCAAGGTTGGAAGGAGTGGATGTATGGCAGGGGCGGTGTGGGCGCATACACACATGCATGCATTCTGTTGAGTGTTAGGACTTTTAAAATATTAACTACTTAACTGTCACAACCACTCTGTTAGAGAGATGAGTAGAATCCCCATTTTGCAGATGTGAAAACTGAGGCAGAGCAGTTAAAGTCAACATGTTCAAATTTGGGTGTATAAAGTAAAACACCTGAATTTGCATCTCTGGATTTAAGTGCCTTTCTTTAGGCATTCAAATTTGATTATTTTGACCAATATGACTTCACAAAGGCGACAGTGGTAGTTGGGTCAAGATAGGATTACTCCCTTCCTCTGTCCCTTATTTAGTGTGCAATTAGAAATTTCATATCTGGTCTGTGAATGTAATGTCAAGAGCAGATGTAGGTAGGTTTTTTTTTTTTAATTAAACGTCCCAGGTATGAGCCAAGCCTCTTCAGAAACTTGCTGCCCTGTGCCATCTCTCTTATTAGCCATAGTACATTATGCTGTGAATTTGTTAGATCTCTTAAACTAAATAGGGATGGCCCTGATTACTACGTGGATGGGAACCTTAGAGCGAAATCAGAGGAACTGCTATGAGTGGTACAGTAGCGGATGCTTTTCTCTTTGAGTCAGTACTAACTCTGATGTCCCAGCATGGTGCTGGTGGGATGCTGTGCTGCAGAAGGAGATGTGGATCACTCAGTGAGGGGTGGTCTCACTTCAGAGTGAGTATTTAGCTCAGTGCCCCCAGAACATTTGAAAATACTTCACAAATTAACTATCAAAAAGGAAATATTTTGTATTAATTATTAATTGTGGTTTGTTTCATATAGTAATGAAGGATCAGCAGAGATGTGCTCAGTTAGTGATCACTGCAACTAGGAAAATGGTCACACTTTCAGATGATACCGACTGAACTGTTTCCTGCATTTATCACATTAATGATGTCAAAAGAGTCCAGACTTGGCTCAGCTCGAACACTAATGAGATCTTACATCCACCAGAGCAAAGCCCAGAATTAATTCTAATAGGATTTTTAAAATATAGGAATCCACCAAATTAAATCCTAGCCAAAACACCAACGGGCCCTCCAAGCTACAGGAACACAACAGCTCTAATCCAACATTAATTGGATATCACATGTATAAGCTGAAACAACAGACTAACATATGTTTCAAAGTAAACCAGTTTACATACAATCAGTTGTAAGATAATGAGAAAAGACCCAGTTTCTCAGTGTCTGGGGGAGGGTGAAAGTTTCAGGTAGGTGGGACAGCACCCCGGAAAGGTCAAGATAGAAGAGTGGGTTATGGGGGATTGAAGGTGGTCAAGAGCTCAGAGAAATACATTTGAGATTGAAGAAGCAAACTGAATAGTTAAAATTGAAGTCAGAGGAGAAGTAGAGATGGAAGTGAGGTCAGAGAAGTAGGGTAGAACAAATCCATGTCCATGGAGCATTCTGAAACTAGTTGAATGAGTGATTTGGATTGAGAGATAGATAGGAAGGCAATGGAGACAATGAAGGATAAAGGTGTTGTGTTTCCACCTTCTGAGGCAAGAATATAGTCTGGCTGCAACATTCTAGACCTCCTAGAAGCTTTATGTATGATTTCAATTCCTTTTGAAGTTCTTTTATAGAAGCATATGATATAGTTGGTAGGCTGCAACAGTGTCATTGTGTTAGATGAATAAATATTGTTACTAATTCAAAAATACATGTATTTACTCCATATACCATAAATGGCATCTTTGCTTCCTCCCAGAGTGCCCTAAATCTGTCTTCTCCAGGATCCTAAGATGTAGCATGTTTCAGGGAGATTTTTTCAAACTTACCACCGTGACTCTCTCCATCACTGTTGAGATATTGGTAATAGTCATGGGGCTGACGGTAGAGGTCTGACTCATAGGATACCACGTCTTCTGAGGGCTGCAGAGAGAAGAGGAAAGATTAGGCCTGAGAGTTTGGACAAAGCTCTTTCACAATTATTTAGATCAGTTAGGCACATGAGGGGAAGGGGGATGCCAAGACACTATCTGTCAAGGACGGGATGGGCAGAGGAGGGTCTTCAAAAGTTCTTATTTTACTAGCAGGGAATGAGGAAAAAAAAGAAACCAACAAGTGGCCTGCAAAAAAGGAAGTTCACCTCCTGGGAGCCAATGGGAAATGAGTTTGCTGCTATCTATACAGTAGACAAGGAGATCCCAAGGAGATAGTCCTTTGGCTAGCAGTTGGAAAGAAAAATAATTCAAGGACTTGTGTAATGCTGTAGGAAAGGTGTGCTCTTGGAAATCAAGCACAGGTGCATGCCTCCTCCTTAGTACTGGCTGATACCCACTCTCCTCCCTCCTCCCCATCACCAGCGCAGGCAGACCCCTGCCTTAAATGCTGGCTCTGGGTGCTTGTGGGTGGTCTGTGTGAATGGTGCTGAGGTTTGTGACTGCTAGTAGGTGGATACAAGTGGGTGGTCATGCTGGGACTACAAGATTGAAACACTTCATTTCTGATCACTTGTCCAGGACTAGTGTTCAGAAAAGTTCACGGATGCGGTAAGCATTTGTATTGTTCTCCCTGAAGTCTTGCAGTCCCCTGGAAAATCCCAAACACTGGACACTACAGCATGTATATCATGTAATGTATTAAGGTATTTTTAAATAAATTTGGTGGTGTTTAATATTAGTTATGCATAACTCAGTGTTTCACCAGACTAAAAAAAAAGTTAATTTTTCTCTCTTTGGTGGTTCCCATTCCCAGCACTATCTAGTAGATCCCTGGGGTCTAGACTGCTGCTGACATCACAAGCAGTTCCCATTTCCAAGCTCAAGAAAAACAACATAGCAGTAGTATTCAGTGGACTTTGTTAAACTTTTGTCCAAATAACTTTGTCATATTACTTTCTTTCTGCAGAAACAGGAAATTCTTACAATGTCAAGTACAATGAATAGCCTCTCAGACTTTGCTGCGAGAGGAAATTACAGTTTGGAGAGAAATATAAACATTTCTATATTTTTTTCTTATCCTGAGATGTTTTGCTTAATTAACATTCAAGAGCCACGCAAATATTGAAAATAATTTAATAAATTAGATGACACTCATTTTTAAAACATCATTCCAATTAATATCTTGCCTCTACATTCTGACCTCTCCCCCAGCCTGAGATATTTGGGCTACACTTCTCTTTGTGAAAATGCCACAGGGCTTTTCAGCCTTGTCCACATCCCTTCTGCTAGATTCTCTGCCTTTAACAGTGCAGACTGGCTGCTCAGTGATCCCACTTTTCTATTGCAATCCTAGTTTTTAAATCAAAATTTGGAGCTGCAGTGATCAAAATCCTTCCCCCTCTCTCTGTCCTCTCTCCCTTAGGTGACTGAAATTTTAGGGGTTTTGGTCCCCAAATGGGAAGCCCTGCCATGCTCCTTCCCTTGTTTGTTTTCTCCTCCCTCGTCATGGCAGAGGAATGCAAACAGCACAAGGAGGCCTTGTCAGGATCTACAAAGGAGGATGTCTGCCATAATTCCTTCCAGCCTGTGCTCCCCTTGCTGTGACCAGGGGAAGGAGCTTAGCATCTAGACTTGACTTGGTAGGGCTTATGCATCCCTCCCCAAACAGCCAAGTCTTTTCAGAACTGACTGTCTTCGCTGACTGTACACTCTTCAGAATTAAATTAAAAAATCTCCCCAAACTCACCTACCCTCAATCCAATTCAATCCAAGGGGAAAGTTCGAGGGTCGCAGCCCAGGTTTTTAAGTAGGTAATTGAGTCACTTGGGAAAGAATCTAGTATCTTTTCTGACTCTCCTTATTGCCAAAAAGAAGCTCTGGAGTCCTTGGGCTGCCCCTCTAAGCTTCCTTCTCTTTACTTGTGTATTTGTCGATGTGTACTGTGGCTTAGAAGCTCCCTCCCACCCAAGATGACTAAGATCCAAAAGTGAAGCAACTGCTCAAAGGACTGATGACCACCACCACCTCAAAAAAAATAAAAATAAAAAAAGGTAAAAGAACAGGAAAAAGTCAGAAAGTATTCCAGACCCTCATCTCCTGTCATTAGATTTAGCTCCTCGCCTGAAGAAAAGGGTACTCTTAGCTTTGGATTATGATAAAACCAAGCTAGAGAAGCAGGAGAGGTTCTCTCTTCCACCTTCCCCCCCCCCCCCCAGATTTGTTTGAAAACATGGGGAGTACCTGGGGAAAACAAGGTGATGGCTGCCATTAAGAGTCTGTCAGAACAAGAAGATGAGCAGGTTAGCACATGGGAGAAGTATTTCCCATTGAAAACTAAAACAGAATTTGCCTTTCCTCATTGATTTACTCCTTCCAAGATGGCAGTAGGGAGGAGTGTGAAACTCACAACCAAGGGGAAAAGGTGAGATGGCAGACCACTGAAATGTTACAGGGGTCCTAGAACCCAAAGTCTTTTTTTCTCCAAGATCAATGCAGCAGTGGCACTTCTGGAAAAGGACGTGGCAATTCCTATAGAGGGCGATTTCTTCCCAAAGGATAAAGAGGATAGAAAGATAGAAGTGAACCTTGGAAGGGACTTCAAAGCTTCTTCAGTGTCCTTCAAAGCCTCACTGGCACCATGTACTTTGTTAGCACCACCTGTTAGAATGTTCTAATGAGATGCCTTAAAAAGCCACAACTGAATAAAAAACAATGCTAAAGAGACAGACAGATTGCTGCCATGGCCTTAGAGAATCCATAGAACTAACTTGTTGGCCAGTGGATAATTTATTCAAAGCAAATCTTCTATGCCTCAAAATTCTCAGGCACGACTGTTCAGGGAAAGCTTGATAAAGTGGTAGCTAACAACCAGGAAAAGCAAAAGTCAAGAAGGACAGTAGGCTCTTATACAGGACAGAAGCTGTACCTGTAGTCACTTGTACCCACAAACAGAGGTACCAGAAAAGGGACTCCTCTTATTTGACGGGTAAGACCTAGTCCCAAAACACTGAAGGGAAGCCCAGATCACAATGAGTCTAACCCTTCCTTCCAGATCAGTATGACTGCAACGGAACCTGCCTCCATCCAGAAATAGGCCTACAGGACAGTATATACCACTTCTCAGATTTCAGATCTGTGGGTACAGGACAGAGGACAGCATGGATACTCTTTGGTCCTCTTGGTTTCTCCTCCACATCCTTTCTTCATGCCCTCTCCAACTACAAGTGATCAGAAACATCAAGTAATCCTGATTTCTCATACCTCCAACAGCTTAATGATGGTAACAATCCCTCAAGAGAAAAGGTGCTGAGTGTTGTACTCTATTTTCTTCATAGTGGGGAAAAAAACAGGAGTCTGGTCTGTATTAAAGCTCAAGAGGCTGATAATGTTCTGAACTGATGTTCTAGCTTCCACTGTCTCTACAAGTTAACTCACTGTATTTTGTTTCCATATACATGCAGCCTGGATTCAGTCATGTCAGTAAGAATTTCTGAAATCTCTCCTCTTAGAAGACATGAGCCTTAGTGCTGCTTCTTAGTCACTTGTAACCATCACTGACTCTCCCCCCACTCATAAATCATAAGAAATAATTCTTACTTTTTTTGACAGAAACTTCAACACACAAAAGAAAAAGAATTGTACATGCAAAGTGCAGTTAAAACATTAGCCTTTGTAATACAGATCATTTCAGGAAAACATCTGTGTGTTTCCTTTCACCCCAACTACCTGAGTCTGAAAGCATTCCAGTCCTCCACAGCTAGATGGATCAAGTGCTGTATCATTGAAACATATTCAGCCACACATAAACAAGTTCCAGAACGGGTCATTCAACACATTCCACAGCAGCATCCTGTACAGAAAGGGCCTCAGCCACCACAGAGGAAATCTGTAAAGCTGCCACCTGTCATCCGTAAAAAGTTTTATAAAGTATAACCAACTTCACATTCATATCTCTGAAGAAGCATCCCTTGGCAGGAAGGCCAAGCAGTGGTCCCAAAATAGATAAATACTACCAGTTTTAGATAAGGGAGAGAACTTTCTTCTTTCCTACTTGCTTCTCCTTCCCTAATATTTGTTCCTTACTACTAGTGATTCCCCACATTTGGGAGTGAGGTGGGAACACAGAGAAAATGTGTTACCTGGTGACTTCTGTTCTGAGACTGCCCTCTTCCCCAAGGCCTCCCTCACAAGAGAACTCCAGAGTCACATGAAGTCTGTGCTGCAATCAGTATCAGAAAGGCACAGAGCAAATGTCTGATGGGAGAAGAGGTCAGTTCCAGAAAGAAAATCATCAAGTAGCAAATTTTCCATATTCCCCCATTTCAGTATAATTTTTAGCAGCCAGTAGTCTCTCAAACTCCTAGAGGTAAAAAAAATTAACGATTTCTCCTATTTGAAAGCTAGTATTATAAATTCAGCACAATTATTAAGCCAGTCAGCATTGGTTCTAGCTGCACAGAGTTTTGAGATACAGCCAATTGAAATCCAATTCAGAAATGAAGTGGGAATAAACAGGCAAGAGAGTAATCGGAATAATATGATTTTAAAGTCTAAAAAGTTTAAAAAACCACCAGGACTAGAAAAATTTGGGTAATTAAAAATTAGACACCTCACTAAACGTGACATGATTATCACTCAGAAATCTAATTGTCTCCAGTGGGAGCTGTGGGTGCTCAGCGCCTCTAAAAATCAGGCTTCTTTTGTATAGGTTTATTTATTTATGAATTTAGATGCCTTGATTTTAGACATCCTATTTTGAAAATTTTGGCCTTAGATTCTCTGCCTTGTGGTTTATTGGCCTTCCTGGTCACTGACCCCTTGGACAAAGAAAAAATATCATATTAATTCTTGCATCCCATGCCAGTCTGCTCCTCACAAGGACCTTAAAATGGAACTTCCTATCACCAAAGTATCTAAATAGATTCTCTCAGCTGTATGGATGGGATGACTAATATGTGAAGATCGATAATAAATTGATGCCAATTTCTGTTTTCTCTCTCCTTTTCCTTGATGAACTCTGTCATAGTAAGACTGAATGTTTTATCTATCCTTCATAGAATTCATCTCAAAGATCCCTCCTTAAATCACCGTTTAGTTTCTACTTTAGGTTTCATTAAATTTATATTTTTGTCTATCATCAGGAAGAGAGATGAGCTTTCTCTGAGCCTCCTTCTCCCATTGACACCAGCATGTGCTCCTATGGTCTCTTGGCCTCCCCACTACCACACACTTTGGGCTAGCCTGCCTTCTTCTGGAACACCCCAACCAGGCACACATTTACCAGGTAGTTTAAGCCATTATTACTTCTATGATGCACATTGATCTGAAAGCTTTTTCCAGACAGGAAACAAAAGGGCAGCACATGTTACTTTCTAGAGATTTTAACTCATGTGTATTATGAGAATTCCATGCTCTTTGAGGAAGGTGACAGGAAGGTTTGCTAGGAACTGATTGTGCTTTGAAGCTGGTCTCCTTTCCTACATGCCCTGAGCTTCAGTAGGTCATCCAAGACTATCTTCCAACCTCAAGCAAGTGTTCAGCAAACACATAAATCAAATATGTCATTGACATTAAAGGGAGAATTGCCCCACCTTACCCCTTGGCTTGGCAAATCTAGATAAAATTACTGCAGCAAGAAAAGAGCTACAAAGCTATTTGGACAGTGTAAATGAGAAGTTAAGAAGAGCTGCAAGTGGTCCAACTGAATTCCAAATAATAAATTCTCTGTCTAAGTTTTTGTCATATGGTTCAATCAGCTTGTACATTTACTGAATTCTGTTTGGGTTTTTGTTTTGGTTTTTTTTTCTCCTTGGTGTGTGATTCAAAAATACCCAACACAACTCCCCATGATGTGCAGCTGAGACTGGTTTTATGGACAAACTCAACCTTATTTCCTTGGAAAAATTTACAAAACTCTTTTTTAGAAAGGGGAAAATCATGTTAACCTCTTCACTCCATAGACTCAGTGGCCCACGCAGGAAATGCAGGTGTGCTAGACATGCTGTATATGGAGGGTTTCTTTCCCCTCTCTCACACACAAAATTTCACATCAAAACTGTTGGTTCTACAGGCAGCTCCTTAGAGATTCTCAGGCATCTCAGGGCACCACGAGACAGAGGTTTACAATTGTAGACCTTTCTGCCTTGGTGTGAAAGTGGTTAGATCCAGAACTGTACTAGAGAGAACATTTGTCCTAGTTTATAGGATTCTTCCCACTGTGTCTTCCACATTAATTGTTTAACCTCCAAAGAAAGAAACTGTGACTTTTAACCATATTCAGCCATCACTTTCCAAACCAAGCCTAATGGTTCTCTAGCCGAATCAGGAGGAAGGCAGTTACAGACACACCCTAAACTGAAAGGGGAGGGACAGAAGAGGGAAGTGTCACTTCACAGAAACGCTGACTCTATAAACAGCTAATGTCTGTCCCCTAAGGAGTCCCAGTGGGCCAGCCACTTACAGTGAAACTATGTGTGCTCAAATTGCTGGTACGCAAAGCACCTAAACTCAAAACAAAATTTAAAAATTGTGGAAAATACAAAGTAATCTATTTTTGAATATTTTAATCACATAAATCAGAAAAAAATATTTGTTCTGTCAGATGCTTCAATAAGATGTGATTCTATTTCCACTACAAATAGTCTCTCCTCTGAACAGAGTGTAGCTAGAACTCCAATCTGAATGGATTAACAAAGGTTATAATAATGGGTAGATGGTGCTGGATTTTCACTCACTTCACACTCTGGAATTTGAGAGTGGAAGAGAGGCTCCTGAGAAAGAGGGTTATAGGTGAATGAGACCGTTAGAGCAGTTAGGAAACCCCTTCTCTTTATTTTTCCTCAGACTCCAGGGGAAGATTCGGTCAGTTTTTATAGTAATGCTTGTTGGAGAATTCAAAATTGTGGCATGACCTCAAAACAAGCCCAGAGTCATTTATGGAGAACAGTGGAAATCTCGATACTCATTCAATTCACTCAAATCCTTTTCAAATTATGATCCTGACAGATTCACAGACAGACTGACTGGACTGATGTAGGCAACATGGGACACTAATAATTTTGCATGTTCCTTCCACCCAGGGGGTAACTATTGGATTCCATGATCTCCATGATCTGAGAAATATTGCAATAGTGTGTGAAGGGAGAGATCCTGCTACGGTCACACTTATTTTGCTAGCAACATTGATGGCAACAACTGAAAGCAATTGAGAGATATATTTATGGAGGCTAGGTAGCGCGATGGGAGATGGCAAAGAGAAAACCTGGTAAAAATTTTGCCAAAGTGTCCTTGGGGCTGTACTGTCTCCTAACTGAGTACACATGACCTGTAAGTAAAGCATGTGCCAAATAAAATCCCCTCATTTGACTTCTCTGGAACTTATATAGAGTTAACAAGTGTACCCAGGGCCATCACCCACCCATTCTACTTCAGAGACTCCCCATTACAAAGCTGGTGTTTTTGAACTGCAGGCTGGTGAAACAACTTTCCTAATAAACCGAGGCTTAGCTACGTAGTTACGAAGATATGGATTCCATGGTCCTTGTCTGAGAAATGTTGCAATAGTGTATGAAGAGAGAGATCCTGCTGCAGTCACACACGTTTTGCTATCATCATGGATGCCAGCAACTGAAAGCAATTAAAAGGAGTATCTTTTTGGAAGATGGGTAGGGCGATGGGAGATGGCAAAGAGAAAACCTGGTACAAATTTTGCCAAAGTCTCCCTGGGACTGTACTGTCTCCTAACTGAGTACACATGGCCTGTAAGTAAAGCATGTGCCCAATAAAATCCCCTCATTTGACTCCTCTGGAATTTATACAGAGTTAACAAGTGTATCCAGGGCCATCACCCACCCATTCTACTTCAGAAACTCCCCATTACAAAGCTGGTGTGTCTGAACAGCAGGCTGGTGAAACAACTTTCTTAATAAACAAGAATCCCCAAGTTAATTACTTTAAAGTAAGAGTTAACAGTGTAGCAAAGCTTCAAAGGCAGAAAAATCCAATGATCACTTATAAAAAGGAAAGTTTGTGTCTCTGGAAAAAAATATAGAGATTTAGTTAAGGTTTTATCTTGAACTTTCCAGCTGACTTTTTATATTCCAAAAAAGGAAAATTTTCAACCCTATTATATACAGATGGGTGGAGTGAAGTAGGGGAGATTTAGGATTATTTCAAAGACACAAATTTCACTCATATTTAAGATAAAAATCTCAAAATCTATAGAAACTGAATCCAGAGACTAGAATCTTGTCCCTTGCAAATAGCAAGCAGCCGTGGAGTTTCCAAAATATAAAACCAGCACTTGGTTGCTTTTATCTCACAGACTGGCAGATATTTTAAATACATAAAATTATGTTTAAGTATACAGATTATAAATAATTACAACCTCAAACAAAACCCAGCTTTTATACCACAAAGCCAACTTTGGAGAAAAGTTTTACTGATGTGTTATGTCTATAAAATATAAAAATACTCAGAAACTATACAAGTTCAGAGAGCAAACATTAACTTCCCATTCATTAGAAAACTTGTCACTAGCTTTATACATTGACCTGAGCCCAACTTTCAGGCATTACAAACACAGACAAAAAGAGAGGCATTCTCAGATAGTAAATCCTAATTTGCTTTGTCTTTTGTTGCTGAACCCAATGAGCCATATTTGGAATTAACCCCATATACTCACAGGGGAAATGAGGGGAAATCCTTCCATTTTGCAAGCTTGCAACATTCAGCCAACTTCTTAGTGAATTTTCTAATTTCAGTTTTCAAACATCCAGAATAACTGACTTTAAAAATTGCATCAAAAAACCAAAAAAACACAACACAACAAAAGTGAGATCTTTGGACTCCTTGAAGTCCCCTTGTTGTGATGGATCTCAGGATAGGAGACGGGCCCTAATTAACTTTCATACTTTTCTGTAATAGGTTCTGAGGTGAGAACCTTCCCTAGACTTATCTGAAGTTCCTGATTTTATCAAATGTCTGTAGAAGGGAGATAGTCCCTTGGCTGTATCAGCTCAGTGTGACATCACATCAGCCTCAAACCCAGTTTGCATAAATCTCATTTCAAGGAGTTGTAGTGCTGAAACAGGAAGTCTGTCACCAGCCAGATCTGCCATAGGCAGGTGCTTACTATATAACCAACCGCGCAGGCCCCACCAGTAAACAAGCATACTGGTGCAGTGTTTTTTATTGACGGTGAGAGAACAGAATGCTTCATATAAGTAGAGTTTGAAGCACAGTGATGTTACAGCTCTCCGGTTTAATGCAGTGACACAGATCTGAGTTAGTGACTCTGCTTATGATGGTAATACAGTGACATGAGCCTGCATTAATGGTAGCCCTGTGTTGGAGTGATGCAGCAACATATCTCAGTGTCCATGATACCTCTTTCTGGGAGCAATGCATGCTCAAAGATATGGTCTTAAGTTGTTCAAAAGGCTGAAGAGAACTCCATAGACACTGCTTAATAACCACTTCTGATATGGAGCTAAGTGATTAATTGAAAGTGGTTAAGACCCTTCATATGTGTCCTTGAGGTCTCTGAACTTATTGGATTGTAGAAAGGGAAAGCATTTAGTGGGGAGTGGAAAAGTGTCCCTTTTTGGGTAGATCTACATTGCAAAAAAAGACTTGTGGCAGCAAGTCTCAGAGCCCAGGTCAACTCACTCATGCTACAGGGCTAAAAATAGTAGCGTAGATGTCCAGACTGAGGCTACAGCCCAGGCTCTGAAACTCAGTGAGGAGGGTGTACCTGTCCCTTTGTGTAAAGAATCTGAAGATTCAGATCCTAACATTTTCCTGAGCAGACTCTGCACCAGCCCTTCTTCCCATACATCATCCTCCCTCTCTCTGTCCTGCTGTTTTACTTAAATGTGGCTGCACTGAAAATATGTGCCCTATCATTGTGCCTGGTGCTGGCAGGAAAATGAGGAGGCATGGAGAAGGGTGTGAGGGTTGAAGCCTTGCAGCCTGTGTAGAGCTGACATTCTTTCTAGCTCTGCAAAATGCCTCCTCATCTTGCAATTAGTTGTTCTTATTTTGGAAAAATGAATTGTGGTCATTTGGATTGTTCCCCTTCATTCTATGCCCTGTGCCACAGGTTCTGCTTTTGGCAGGAGTATGCTCACCGCTCACCTGGGACTATGTGTGAAGGGGAATTTCAGCTAAAGTGCAAACTTCCTCCCTCTTACACTGGTAAAACCAAAGGCCGGTCACAAGTTCCTCTCTTTCCCAGCCCTGAAGAACCCAACAAACAAACCATATTAGCAATGGGTTGGGGCTGGGACATGATGGGAGGTTAACTCTTGATGTTCTAGATTGAATTTCTTCCATACTGACTGGTACCTAAGCATCACATTCCTGTTTTGCTGGCACCAGAAAATCTTGTTGTTTACTTTGAGGAAAACAAGCTGCTAAATAGTTCACATCAAAGACCACCTTCATCTCTGATAGGTAGCAAGCTTAGTGGGTAAAGGGAATGCAGCAGTTGGGTAGCCCTTGATGTTCATAAGAATAAAAGGAAAACTACAGAAATATAGATTAGATGTAACTACTCTAAAAGAGATACAAAATTAGCTAAAATCAAATGTAGAATCCTCATTAATGGTTCTTTGTCAAGTAGGATCCTACAGAGAGCCATTCTGGGTCCAATCCTATTTATATTTTCATTCTTGACTTGTAGATTGTAGAGGGGCGTTCACTAATCAAATTTATTGATGATGCATGTCTGTGAAGGGATCAAAAGTACTTGAAAGACTAGGGTTAAAATAAAGCACATTGGTGATCATAAATTGTAAAAATGATCAGAAATCAATAAAATAAAATTAATTAAAAACAAATGTGAAGGAACAGTGAAATACATAAATCTTGAATATGGATAACAGGTGGCCTTCTACTAATGACTACATTCAATTGTAGTCAGTATATTGGAAGATACTTTGGGGCCGTCATTTAAGACAGGAAATTACCTAATAAGGATGGATGTGTTGCACAAACTTCACTGTACTCAGAGGAATGGTAGAAAGAGGATAGGTGCCAATTATTGTACTTTGTCAATTAGAACAGAATAAGAAGTCATAAAACTTGAGCTACAGAAGGAAGAATGCTGTAACTCTAAGAACAGTCCAGCAATGGAACAAGCTACCAGGGAAGGTGGTAGAATCACCCTCAGTTGAAATGTTCAAGGCTAAGACAAAACACTCATTTAGAGTACTAAATTTTGGTTAGGGAAAATAACAAACCTGTTGTGATTCAGCCTAGATGACTATCTAATCTGTGTTTTTATACCAGATCTATCACTGTGTTATCTTTGTGTTCAAAGTCACTTGTGAGGTCCTTTCCAACGCAAATGAGTCTGTAAGTAGTTTAATAAATTCAGATACACTTTGAATTAAGAGTGTATCCATCATTGCTCAGTCCTAAAAGGATGCCTATTAAGGGATGTATGTTTGGCTCAGCCTCTATGTATCCCTGAACCTTTTATGAGATTAGAATGTATATATGTGGAACTATCGATGGGTTTCCAGGTTACAATATAATAGCACACCATTGTATAGATATAGTTTTAATCAGGCCATGAATTTTAAAATGCAAGAGGCTTATCCCACTGCCCTTCCTCCCCCCCCCCCCCCCCACTCTGTCAGACACATCCATGGAAAAGACCCAAGTGCCTATAAAGAAGTTCTCAGAATTATTTTAATTTTTCTCTTTCTCACTATCTGTTCCCATCAGAGACAAACTCAGGTGGCAGAGTAACAGCCGTGTTAGTCTGTATTCGCAAAAAGAAAAGGAGTACTTGTGGCACCTTAGAGACTAACCAATTTATTTGAGCATGAGCTTTCGTGAGCTACAGCTCACTCCAACCAAAGTGCAGGGTCCCAGGGTCTCCATTAATATCATTTAGTTTTTATACAGTGCATGGCATTTTACAGATAAAACATAATCTCTGCCTTGAAAAGCTTCCAATCTCCAATTGTACAAGACACAGAAAAAACAAGAGGCAAGATGAGCAGGTAAATGAAGGACAAGGTTTACACAAATTAAGGTAATCACAGGTTTCTTGGTTTTGTATTGAGATTGTTCCAGGGTTGTTTGTTTGTTTGTAACTTTAAATATTTGTATCTATTTGAAAATAGCATTTTTATTAATTTGGTTTAGGGGTAAAGGGCAGCATTAGAAAGTCAGAAGAAGTCAATTTGAGGATAGATTTTAAGAAGGAAAAGGAAGCTGCCTGGCATACAAGAACAGTGATGTCATTCAAGGCAACAGGGAAGGGTGAGAAAAAGCAGATGCATTTATTGGAGAAGAATACAGAGGTTGCCTGAAATAAGTGGAAATGGCACATGGTACAAGTAGGTGAGTGGCAGGAGCTGAGAGTTGAGATGTGGGAATGAACAGAACTATTTAGAGTCTTGAAGATGAGAACAAATAGTTTGAACTTGATGTCAAATGAGAGAGGTAGAGCCAGTAAAAGTATTCAAAATCGGGGGTTATGGAATCAGAGCAATGGAAGAGGAAGATGAGCTTAGAAATGGTATTTTGAATAATTGGAGGATGTAAGTCGAAAGCATATTTCCACACAAAGTGCACACAACTCTAAGACTGGATACATAGTGTTTGGTGCTCCTCACACACAGAGTGTACTCCATCTATTGAAAAGGCTCCTGAAGTTGCTTTGAAGAAGACTAAGGCAGCTTTTGCTTTGTTGAGAGTTTGGGAATAACTCCTAAACTGAAAGATAAACCTCTGGAAAAGTTTAACAAGAGGTTTAATGTAATTAAATTACAGAAAACCCCTTCTCTAAACTACATTTCTCCCTGCTAGTGTATATGACTGAAGCACATTTTAAGTGGCCCCACCCCCAATTCTACCCATGTATTCTTCAAACCACCTCTAACCACAAGCTACCAGAACAGAAGGGTTTTAACTTACAGCCACATCACATTGAGGTCCCTTTACCTCAAACCTTGCCTGGTGCTCACAAGGTAATTTTTCTTCCTACCAAAACCACATACAGGTCGCTGCCTCCTTTTATCTTGGTGACTCTTGTCACAAAAGAGCCTTTATGCAGTCTGTGCTGCTGAGCTTTGCTGTGATGATGAGACATGGCCTCTATGCACACTAGGATCCCACAGGTCTTGTATACCGTCCCCACAGCTGTGTTGTCCGTAGGATTTGCACTCTCTCTTCAGGGCTGAAGTGGCTTGTTGGCCCTGTATACCATCCTCAGAGCCACGATGCCATGAGGACTTTACCCTACACTCCTAAGAGCCAAAGTTCCTGTCAGGTCTCTTACATTTTCCCTGCATCTGAGGTGCGATGGGTCTCTCTATTTAACCCTTTGTTACATGTGCTACCACTGAGGCCCAATATGTAACACCAAAATACAAAGCCTTCTTTATTTCCATGGTGGAAACAAGAGCAGGGCAAGAACTGATGCAAGTCTTCTGGCTAAAGAGGAATTTGTTACCCCTTCTTTACAGATATGGAGTTTGAACCTAGGTAGCCTAACAAACTGAACACAGACACCACTGACAGACATACTCTATTGTATCTATGTGAGGTTCTATCCCTCACTGAAGTTCCCCTCCAAATCCTAGAACACTAGAAAAGGTGTGCTGGTATAGCAAAAAAAATAAAAATAAAATAAAATAAAAGTGTGTTAGCTGGTATAGCTTATACCAGTTCTCTGAACAAAATAAACTATACCGACAAAGAATGTTATGCCAGTATAACTGCATTTACACTAGGGCTTTTGCTAATATAGAAATGTCACCAAAAATCACACCTGTAACTGACATTACTATACTGGCAAGAGTCTGTGGATTTAGACCAGGTCTACTCTCTCTCTGAACCAGGATCTCCTGTCCACACAAACTTGCTGCCTTTCAAGCATGTGGAGACAGATTTCACCTCTTAGCCCTGGAGAGGGAAGTTCACAGCCCATCCCAATCTGCCACCCACAGAAAGGTCGATATCCATTGGCGGTATGATGTGGCTATATAGTATTACTGAGGCAAGATTAAAAAAAATAGGGTGCAGATTGTCAAAAAAGGTCAGCACCCAGCAGCTCCCACTTAGGCACCTAAATATGTATTTAGGTTTTCAAAAGTGCTCAGCACCCAGCAGCTCCCATTGCGAACTATCTACTCCTAGACCGACAAGGAAAGAATTCATAGTTCTTTGAGTGATTGCTCATATCGATTCAAATTAGGTGCGCGCGCGCTGTGTGCATGGTTGTCAGAAAGTTTTTCCCTTAGCTACTCCCGTCAGGTTGGCTGTGGAGCCCCCTGGAGTGGCGCTGAATATATGACCCTGCTGATCCAGCCCCTCCTTTGTTCCTTCTTACCGCCAGTGATGGTCATTGGAACTGCAGTTGCTTGCGTAGCAAGTGCTTCTCTTAGCGTGTATAGTAGCTATTAGTTTGTAGTTTAATTTGTATATATAGTTGTAGTTTGTAGATAAGGTATTGGGTGTGGGGTTTACCTCCCAATTACTTCCCTTCCCTTGGGTTCTGGGGCATGCTTCGGTCCCAAGGGTTTAAGCCCTGCAGAACCTGCAGTAAGCCTATTGCAAGAGGCGACCCCCAGGACTTGTGCCTGAAGTGTCTGGGGAAGATGCACCAGGCAGAGAAGTGCAGGATCTGCAAGGCATTCTGCCCCAGGACTAAGAAAGAGCAAGACTTCCATCTGAAACAGCTCTTGATGGAGTCCGCTCTTCGCCCCCAGCCTGCCGTGGACTGTCAGGACCCAGCACCAAGCGTGTCCATGCGGAGCGCCCTGGCCTCCGTATGTGACACGGCACTGAGGCTGGACTCTGGCCTAAGAGACCCTTGGCACCGGCACTCCCCAGCACCACAGGCTGCGGAGACAACCCAGCACTGCTCCGACACCCCAGTGCCGCACAAGCGGAAAAGAAGGACTGATGGGGTTGTTTCCCGGTGCTAAAGACAGTGGTGCCGGTGGGCATGGCAGCAGTGTGTCCTATGCAGGAGCACTAGGTGCCAACAGCACAGGAGTCGGTGCCATTGACTTTGGTCCCATTAAGGGGACCGTCAAGTCCGGCTCTCAGCAACACTCCTGAAAGGCAGTGCCAGGTGGAGGAGTTAGAGCTGCCCTCTACCCCGGACACTTTTGAAGCTGCCAGGGATTTGATTGCCATGATGGCACCTCATCCCATGGTAGTCAGAGTCAAGCCTCTGGTGCCACAACGACCGGCACCACCTAGAGCAAGGGCGTGCAAACTATGGCCCGTGGGCCGGATCTGGCCCATCAGGGCTTTAGATCCAGCCCATGGGATTGCCAGCCCGACACTGCTCATGGAAGCAGCTGGCACTGTGGCCCCTGGAGGAGGTGGGGGGGCAGAGGAGCCTGCCTTATCCCCGCTGTGCGCTGCTGCCACCCTGGAGCCACTCCAGGTAAGTGGCACCAGGGCGGAGCCCGCACCCCAAACCCCTCCTGCACCCCAACCCCTTACCCTGATCCCCGTCCTGAACCCCAACCCCCTGCCCTGAGCCCCTGCCACACCTCGCACCCCTCCTGCACCCCAACCCCTTGCCCTGAGCCCCTTCCTGCACACCGCACTCCCTCCTACACCCCCGCACTCCCTCTTGCACCCCAACCCCCTGCCCCAGCCCTACATTCATGGCCCTGCATGAAATTTGCCCACTCAGATGTGGCCCTCGGGCCAAAAACTTTTCCCACCCCTGGCCTAGAGGCAAGCTGGCTAGGATGAGACAGTCGCCCGCCCCAACTCGGCACCGCTCCCCATGGCACTGCTCTTGATCTCCCTTGTCACAGCACCATTTGCTGGCACCAGGTTCCAGGTGGGGTTCTCCAGCACCATCGGGGTGGCGATTACCCTCCCCGACATTGAAGGTGGAGCGACACCGGTCCCTGGCGCCAAATCCTCAGCACTGGTCCCCTTCACTGGATCCTCAGTACCTCAGCATCAATCCCCTGCACCAGACCTTCGCCACCAGTCCCCATCGCAGTACCCACTGGCGCCTGGCGTGGCCCTTACAGTCAAGGTTGGCTTTGTCAGACTCGGAATCCTTCTACTTGCGACGTAGCCAGCTCAGGTCGGACAGGCACCAAAGTGATACAGGTGTGGTGCTTTGGCACCCCCGGGGCAGCCAGCTGCACAATGTCCCTTTTGGACCCCCTGGGCTTACCACTTGGCCCAGGGATACTTTTTCAGGGGCTCCCAGTCGGTGGCCTCCGAAAGTTGAGCACCCTCACCATCCAGAGACCGACCTATGCCTTGGGGTTCTGAGACGACGCCAGCACAAGGCCCGCCGCCCATTCAGGCCACTGCCATTGTCACAACAGTTGGTGCTGAAGTCCTCGGAACTGGTCAGGAGGATGCAAGAGAGCTGGAGGGTCAGGAAGACCCTGCATCACCTCTGGCCTCATCATCCTCGTCCCCGGACAAGGCGATGGCAGGGGCTTCGGCCTCGGGACCACCCCTCAATTGACCACAGAGCCCACCAAGACCTGCTCTGCAGGATTGCCCACAACATGGGGTTGCAGGTAGAGGAGGTGATTAAACCTGAGAATCCCATGGTGGACATCTTGGCACCAGAGGGACCATCCAGGATAGCTCTGCCACTGATAAAAACGATCCAGGGCAACATTAAGACCCCTGTGGCAGACCCCTGCATCTATCGTGCCTACCACTAAATGCGTTAAGCGGAAGTACCTCGTACCCTCTAAAGAGTATGAATACCTCTTCTTGGACCTGCAGCCCTGCTCCTTAGTGGTGGCCACAATTAACGAAAAGGAGAGACTGGAGCAGCAGGGACCGACTCCCAAATCAAAGGAGTCAAAACGGATGGACCTTTTCGGTAGAAAGGTCTACTTAACTAGAGGCCTGCAGCTGAGGATAGCTAACCAGCAAGCTATCCTCAGTAGATATAACTTCAATTCTTGGGCCTCCATGTTGAAGTTTAAGGAGCTGATTCCACCGGACTCCAGAGCCAAATTTGCGGCTATAGTTAATGAGGGAAAGGCAGTGGCCTGGACCTCTTTACAGGCTTTACTGGATGCTGCAGATTCAGCCACCCACACCCTTTCTTCCGGGATAGCCATGCGAAGGGGCTCATGGTTAAAGGCATCCGGGTTGCCCCTGGAAGTGCAGCAAACCCTGAAGGACCTGCCATTTGGCGGGACAAGCCTGTTCTTGGAGCAAATGGACTCCAGGCTGCATAGCCTAAAAGACTCCTGGGCGACCATGAAATCGTTGGGCATGCACACCCCGGCAACCCAACGCAAACATTTTAAACCGCAACAACAACAATACCCCTATCCTCCTCAGCCGAGGCAGGACTTCTATAGGAGGAAAGGTAGGAATGGCAGGGGCAAACCTTCCCATCCTCCGTCCAGGCAGGGCTAGAGCCTGACCAAGCCATCAATGGGCTCAAAGCAGGCCTTTTGAAGGTGCACCTGAGGATGGCGCACCCGCCATGACACTGGATCCTTCCCCTTGTTTCTTGAATCGTCTATCCCACTTGTACCATGCTTGGTCCCAGATAACATTGGACAGCACGGTAGAAGTGGGATATTCTTTCCAATTCTGCCCCTCCCTTCCCTTCCACCCCCTTTCCCCGGCCCTCTTCAGGAACCTTCTCACAAGCAACTCCTAATCCAGGAGGTGCAGGCGCTCCTTGCCATTGGAGCGGTGGAGGAGGTTCCTCAGGAGCTCAGGGACAAGGGATTCTGTTCCCGTTATTTCCTAATCCACAAGGGAAAGGGGGGTCTCAGACCCATTCTAGACCTGCGAGGACTCAACAAGTTCAGGGAAAAGTTGAAGTACCGCATGGTCTCCCTAAGTGCTATTATCCCTTCTCTGGATCCGGGAGACTGGTATGCCACCCTCAACATGAAAGACGCGTACTTTCACATAGCTATACAGCCTGCACACAGTTGATTACTCAGGTTTGTCATCGACCACAACCATTATCAGTTCATGGTCCTTCCCTTTGGCCTGTCAACAGCCCCCCGAGTGTTCACCAAGTGCATGCCGGCTGAAGGAGGCAGGTGCAGGTATACCCCTACCTTGATGACTGGTTGCTCAAGGGACACTCCAGGGAACAGGTCGAGTCTCAAGTCCGATTGGTCAGATCCACATTCAAGAGACTGGGTCTCCTCCTCAATGTGAACAAGTCGTCTTTGTTACTGACCCAAAAAATAGAGTTCACTGGGGCAGTATTGGACTTGATACAGGCAAGAGCATTTCTGCCAGAGGCCCGCTTCCAAGCGATGACAGATATTATTCAAGCCCTCAGGCGATACCTGACCACTACAGCAAGGGGATGCCTGAGTCACCTCGGCCACATGACAGCCTGCACCTACGTGGTCCGGCATGCCAGAATGAGGCTCAGACCCCTCCAAGCATGGCTTGCTTTGGTCTACTGCCCGGGGTGTGACAGCCTGGACTCGTGGTCACTGTGCCAGAGCAAGTATTCAAGTCCCTCCGATGGTGGCTCGACCCTCAGACAGGATGCGAGGGAGTCCCCTTCAACAGCCCTCAGCCCAGCTTGTCCCTGGTAATGGACACATCAGCTCTGGGATGGGGCGCGCATTTGGGAGATCTCCAAATGCAGAGCCTATGGTCGCAGGACGAGCTCTCACTCCATATCAATATCTTGGAGTTGAGGGCTGTGTGACTAGCATGCCAAACCTTTCAGGCACAGCTACAAGGACAGTGCCTGGCAGTTATGATGAACACACCACTGCCATGTTTTATATCAACAAGCAGGGTGGAGCCCATTCCTCTCCCCTATGTTGGGAAGCCCTCCAGCTCTGAGAGTTCTGCATAGCCCACTCCATTCACCTGGAGGCATCCTATCTCGCAGGAGTTCAGAACGAACTAGCGGACCACCTCAGAAGATCCTTCCACAATCATGAGTGGTCCATCCGCCCGGATGTCATACACTCCATCTTCCAGAGGTGATGGATTCCCCAGGTCGATCTGTTTGCCACCGGAAGCAACAGAAAGTTCCCACGATTCTGTTCCTTTCAGAAACACAGCCCAGGCTCACTTGCAGATGCATTCCTGCTCCCCTGGCAGGACGTCTTTTGTACGCCTTTCCGCCAATCCCTCTCGTACACAAGGTCCTACTCAAGGCCTGCAGAGAAAGGGCCACAGATGATTCAGATGGCACTGGTGTGGCCTCACCAACATTGGTACACCACACTCCTGGAGCTGTCGGTGGATGCGCCGATCACGTTGCCACTACTTCTGGACCTGATCACATACGACCAGGTCGCCTTCATCACCCCAACCTCCAGCCCCTCTATCTCATGGCCTGGAAGCTTCATGGCTAAATCCCATGGAGCTCCTGTGCTCAGAACCAGTAAGAGAGGTCCTACTCGGCAGCAAAAAACCCTCCACTAGGGCCCCATACCTAGCAAAGTGGAAAAGGTTTACATTCTGGTGTGCTCAGCATCACACACCTCTACTCTAGGCACCCATACCACTCACCCTGGAGTACCTACTGTACCTGAAACAGCAGGGTCTTTCAGCATCGTCCATCAAGGTGTACCTTGCAGCCATTTCGGCCTTCCACCTGGGAGCGGGCCAGGCATTCCGTCTTTGCCACCCCCTTGGTTGCCCATTTCCTCAAGGGCCTGGAACAGTTATACCCACAAATTAGACAACCAGTCTCTGTGTGGGACCTTAACATTGGTCCTCTCCAAACTAACGGGGCCCCCTTTCGAAACGCTGGCAACTTGCTCCCTTCTCTACCCATTGTGGAAGGTAGTCTTTCTGGTCACCATTACTTCAGCAAGGAGGGTGTCAGAGTTAAAGGCCTTCACTTCCGACCCCCCGCCACGGTTTTCCATAAGGACAAGGTACAACTCAGACCTTACCCTGCCTTCTTTCCATAGGTGGTGTCACATTTTCACATCAACCAGGCCATTTTTTCTGTCTTTCTTCTTCCCTAAGCTTCATGCTAATATCCGAGAACAGAGGCTGGATGTTCGGCGGGTACTAGCCTTTTACATCGAGCGCACAAAGCCGTTCCGAAAGTCAAACCAGCTGTTCGTGGTGATGGCAGATTGGATGAACAGGCTCCCGGTCTCATTTCAGAGAATCTCATCATGGATCACGTCCTGCATATGGACTTGCTATAAGCTAGCCAAGGTTTCAGCCCCGGCTTTTATGGCACACTCCACATTTCATTGGCGGCGTTCCTGGCCCAGGTCCCGATACAAGAGATCTGCAGGGCAGCAACGTGGTCCTTGATATATATGTTCACCTCTCATTACGCCATCATCCAGCACACCAGAGATGATGCAGCATTCGGCAGAGTGCTGCTCCAGGCAGTGATTCCATAACTGCGACCTCACCTCCAGAGTAGGGCTTGGGAGTCACCTAATTGGAATCGGTATCAGCAAGAACTCAAAGAAGAAAAACGGTTGCTCACCTTCTCATAACAGTTCTTCGAGATGTGTTGCTCATATCCCTTCCAATACCCACCCTCCCAGCCCTCTGTCAGAGTAACCGGCAAGAAAGAACTGAGGAGGGGCTGAGTTGGCTGGGTCATATATTCAGCACCATGAAGGCGCCACTCCAAGGGGCTCCACAGCTGACCTGATGGGAGCTGCTAAGGGACAAGCTTTCTTACGACTGCGCACGTGGCGTGCGCAAGCCTAATTGGAATGGATATGAGCAACACATCTCAAAGAACAACAGTTACGAGAAGGTGAGTAACCGTTTTTTTCACTACCAAGGTACAAATGAAAAGGGTTATTAGTCGGCATGATTCAGAGTAGCTCACTAGAGTCAGGAAGAAGTACACATAGACACAAACGGACACATGCACTTTGGTAAACACCAAGGAGGGAGAGGGATTGTTTAGGACAGTGCTACTCCAACTTTTCATGCTGCAGACCATTCCTTACAAAAAGTTCTTCTCACGGCCCCTTCAAGCCCCAAAACTCCTTGGTTCTCAAAGTTTCTTTTTGCAAATCACTAAAAATGGTTCCATGGACTGGGGGGGGTCTAGGAGCCACAGTTTGAGAATCAGTGGTTTACAAAGATCAAAAATGTTTCTACAGAACTGTATTGGAAAGATGCAAATTGTCCATAAAATAGAATATTGAAGCAAAGAAGAGACGATCTCACTTTGGGCAAGCCAAATGGTTTCAACATCTGCCTTCCACTTGACTCTCCTGGATTATTTACTGTCTTTATAACCCCTTTTTCATCCTTAAGGCATAATCAAGATTACCATCTTAATATATGTCAGTTAGATTTTTAAAAGGAAGGATTTACACTTTCCATTTGTGTATAAATCTCCATCTTCTTATAACTTTTGTATTTATTTCTTCCCAGATAGTTAAAGTAGCCTACATTTGAGCCTTTGCGAGACTGGTCACTCTGCCATCTATCCCTGAAGACTGCATTGCCAGTAATAATATCAGCCAGTAATGTCAGTGAGATTCAGCCATTAATGGTTGACAACCCCCTATAGAGTATTCCATGAGGATATGGTAGTCTTATACCCACACCCCAAATTCCTATCTAAGGCAGTCTCTGATTGCTATCTGAACTAATCCATTCATTTACTTGTTTTTCCCTAAGACACACACTTTGCCAGGAGAAGCTAAGATACATAACTGAGATGCAAAAAGAGCCTGTAGCTATTATGCAGATAGGACTACAACCATATGTAAATCTTCTATTTTATTGAACCATATCAAGGAGGACGCAATCTCTGTTCAGATATATTCTAAGTGGATCACACATGGTATACAAACCTGTAGCTACAATAGTACCAGTAAGCCTTACAATGTTTCACTAGGGCCCAAGCAGCCTTTACAGTCTGTCTCAGAAATGTTTTTGTTGGCTGCTACCTAGAGTTCTATTCACGTTTATGCAACATTTCTCTCTTGACTTGGCAGCTATATGTAAAGGCCTGTTCCAGAGAGCAATCCAACACTCATTGTTTAATTAATATTCCTTAGATTCACCTCTATTAAAACTTGTTACTGCTAGTAATCCCCTAGAAGTGGGGGGTCTATATAGGCAGTACTCAAAGGAGGAGAACTGTAACTCACAAATAACTATAATTCTTTGAATAAATTGTCTGTATAGGTCTATGCTCCCCACTCTCCAGCACAACTGGTTTGTCTGGGATTCTGAATAAGCAGAAGGAACTGAAGCATTAGGAGTCATAACTCTTTGCAGAACCTTACTCCAAATGTTCAGCTCTACAGGGAAGAAATCATGCAAGCAGCTTCAAGTGCTCATAACTTTCCAAAGGCATCTGATTTGGTTATAGAAGCACATGCTCTTTCAGAAGTGTGGATCTATATTTACATTTTTTTTCAAAGAACTACTTGCTGGTGAGCAGCCTTTCCTTTGAATGCATTTGTTTTAAATTAATTTGGAGCCTTAGGTAAACTTTGTCTTAATAAATTAAATTTGACATCAGTTAGAATCCTTAGCCTCTGCAGAACTCTGCATCTGCATTGCTGAAATTCTTGTGTACTTCAGATTCCTTGAAACATGGAATGGACAGCAGAAATCTGAACATCTTTTACTGAAGGAGCTGTAAACTTGTCCAATGCAGACAGTCTGAAGAACTTTAGAATTGGCCTAGAAGAGGTAAGTAGCTGGATTTTAAGCCATTCAGTCCCTTAGGACCACCCCTTGGTTATTATTTTAACACCTTCCCCCATGGATACAAGGGACATAGGCTCACTGACCTTATAAAAAGCTGATGTTAATTTTTTGTTTGGTGTAGTTTTTTCAATTGATGCTTGCTGTGCTCATAGTACTGTACTCTTCATGTGGTTGTGTTGTTCTCTGTGGGCTGGTACTTCCTGTCTGCTGGCATTCTCACTGCTTCATATACTTGTATCATATTTCAGTCCAACTTGCCATAAGGTTTTTCTTAAAGTCCAATCTCTTTTAACACAACTTTTCTACCCTGTTATGATTCAGTGATTCTTCAAATTAAACTCAACAGCTAGAGGCGGGAATATGGGGTAAAAGGTAATAGAGCAAATTATATGAACAAATGATTGGTAGGGGCTAAATTTTGAAAAGTCTTAAAGAAAAGGCCCAACGCTTGTATTTGATACAGCAGATTAGGAGGATTCAAAGGGGAGCGGGTGATGTGGTCAGAATGACAAATCAGGAAGATGATAAAACAACAGCATTTTGAATGCACCTCTGATATGGTATGAGAGAAGGAAGGCCAGAGAGGTGGAGGGTGGCAGTAGTCAAGATGAGAGATGGATGAATGTTTAAGTAGTATGGGCAAAGAGAAAAGACCGGATCTTAAAGATGTTATGAAGGAAGAAGCTGCAAGATTTGGACAGAGCCTGAATGTATGCCTCTGGCGAGAGTGGAGTCAAAGATTATACCCAAATTACAGAGCTGAGTGGCAAGGAGACTGAGGGTGCTGTTTGTAGTAACAAAGACAGCAGGGAGAGGGGAAGGAAAAAAATCAAGAGTTTAGTTTTGATCATGTTACATTTATGTTGGTAAGGAGACATGCAGGAAGAGACCTCAGAAAAGTAGGCCATGATGTCTGTATGTATCTGTTGAAGCTGAAGTCTCCTCGATGCAGGAGGGCAGAACCTCTCCCACAGATCAGATCTGAAGCACACAGGTTTAACAATGTTGAAAACCCAAGACTTAATGAAGACTACATTCCACTGTGAGATGAGATTGTGTGTGTGTGAGATTTAGGATGTTGAGCATGTTATGTGGTTGACAAGAAAAGATGGAAAGGGGAACTTGAGGTAACTTAACGTGTGGAACTGGATCAATTTACAGTAATTCCCAGAAGGGGTTAAAATATTTTGGGGGGTTAAAGTGAATCAGACTCTGCACACTGTTCTCTGGAAATTCCCTGAATGATTTCTGTGGTCACTAAGAAAAGGGAAATGGTTCTTTTCATAGCAGGAGATGGCAGGAGACTGAGGAGCAGACATCAAACTAGAACTAAGGCTGGGTATTTATAACTTAGCTGGCTCTGTCCCAAATGTGCAGAATTCCTACTAGTCAAGGAGACGAACCTTCAAATTGGCTTTGTCTCATGAGAGCAATTTTGCCTACAAATCTGGGAGATAACATGATGATTTTGGACAGTTATTGCTGTATTTGCAATACCATGAGTTTGCTGCAACTATGTGGAATGTGGAGGCAGCTATAGAAATGAGGTAAAACTTAGTTCTCTGCTAAGTTGAGCTGCATCTCTCATCAGCCACCTCATGTGCTCTTCTCTGCCCTCCCTCGACTTGGGGTATACAGTTTCATTGTCTGTTCAATCCAGGACCTTATCTATACACACAACTTTCACTGGTTTAACTAAAATGAGTTTTTAAATAGTTAAAATAGTCAAAACCCTTGTGTGGATAAATTTAAATCAGTTTACAACTGGGTAATATATTTTTAGCTTAATTCAAACAATTTACAAACTAGTTGTAGTTAAATTCATGCAAGTTCTGTGTGTAGACCAGCCCCCAGACTTCTGAATCATGACTTAGAGAAGCCAGCTGATTTGGTTTTCTTGGTATGGATTTCCCTGCTAAAACCATCAGACTCCAGCCAAAAGCCTTCCCACAACCCCTCCCTCCCATCAACACTGGTATGAGGGATCTCTTCTGCCCTCAGCAAACTACAAGACTGTCCCTCCTATGTGGCAAACACGTACAAGGGAAATCTTTCTCCCCTTGTAATTGCCCCATATGAGTACCCAATCTACTCTTTGGTAGAGCTGGCCTTTTGTGGAGGATTCAGAGAACACCGCAAAGACTTCACCAGTGCTGCTGCTGTCCATCCAGCCATAGCTCCTCACAGGGTGAAGGCCTTCTTAGCATTTCTCTTGTCCATGCATCTATTCCAACTGTTCCTAGCCCCGCTGCAAGGCAAAGGGCTCTTCCGTGTTTCTCCTACCTAGCTATCCCTCTCTCCCAATTATTGCTCCTTCTCCACTTTTCGTCATTGCTCCTGAGTGAAACACGTGCTAGATGTTCCTAGTCAGTGCTGCTCCTGCTCATCCATCCCAGCTGTTCCCAGCTCTTAACAAATGAAGAGCTTCTCAGCATTGCTCCTTCCTTAACAGTGAATGATTTGGCCAGGATATCACTGCACTGGCTCAGTGCAGATTACTGAGTAGCTCTTTCAACCCAGAGTAACTTCTCTACTGATCTGCTAAACATGGTTCAGCCTACCAGGGGCAATCATTCCCATGTGCATTGCATAGGTTCTTTAGTAGATTTGTTGACACTAATTCACCATCTGTGAGGATGCATCTCCCCTCCAGAGTCAGTTTATGACTGTGCTTAATGGTGCATGTTCAGTACAAGACCTCTGCGTCCCTGTGTCAGAGGCATCTCTCTTCAGAACACTTCTGGACACTGAATGTAACTACACATAGCTATTTTGCTATACGCAGAGTACTTTGGGTCCCCATTGCTGATGCAATGCAATAGTGAGACGATTTTGAGCACAAAAATTAAGGCAAATCCACTCGGCAGTGAAACCCAACCCCCCTGCATTAGCTGCTGAACTGAACAGGAGTTCCCAAACAAGCTGACAGCAGTAGGAATCGTGGTTTATAAAAAGCTGCCAGCAGTGCTGAGCTGGTGAAGAGAAAGAGGAAGCTACAACGGGAAAGAGAAAAAAGTACAACCAAAACCAACTTCACTTCTTTACTTGTTTTTAAATAGATGTGGCTGTGAACTGCTTTTATTTGTGCCATGCAATAACCCTGCAGAGCTGAAAGCCCCACACTGCTGACCCTTCCCTGCACTACCGCTGCAAATCCCCCTTCCAGCCCTGGGAACTATTATACGTATGTGTGTGCTGCTCAGTAGCATATGAATAAATATAAATTTATTAGAAAAACATCTGCGAATACCCTCCTCTTTTGCAGGGTTTGTGTGATGTTCCTTGGGACTAAGCTTCCCACTAGATCACCATTCCTGCTTTGTGAAAATTGGGAGACCGCTTCCCATCCGCAAACCACCAGCATGAACTGAGCAGGTAATAATTGGAGAGATTCCAGTGATTGAATCTCCCATCTGTACCAAATGTCTTGCAGGAGAATAGTTCTGCTATATTCCACTGTTCCCTCCTAGCTTGTCTGAAGCATGTGTTTCAGCCTCAGATGGCTCACAAAAATATGATGTGGAGGTAACTGGTCCTCCTTTGTGTACTCAAAATCTGCAACTTCAAGAGTGGGGTGGGGCCATCACACTGACAACCCACTAATTGAGAGGATTGGTTGGTTCTGTTTGTCTTTTCCTGGCCCTTATGTCTCTGTGTCTCTCTGTGTGCTTATATTGCCCCTGATTCTTTCTTGAGATGTTTTTTCCATGTGGATCCGACTCCTGGTGCACACGTGCCTCATGCACATAGATTTGAAACTTTTAGCCCGCAGTGTCCATTGGGGCTGCATATATGCCTGCCTCTCCTTACCCTTCCACCCCAATTCAGTTCCTTCTTATCACCTGTGGCAGTGAGTTGGAACTCAGTAGTAACTGCTCCACTTATCCCATAGCAGAACTTTAACAGAAAATTCCTCTATTTCTCAGTTATCACAGAATCATAGAATTCTAGGACTAGACAGGACCTCAGGATGTCATCTAGTCCACTCCTCTGCACTTATGGCAGGACTAAGTATTATCTAGACCAGAGGTGGCCAAACTATGGCCTGCGGGCCACATCCGGCCCACGGGACCATCCTGCCTGGCCCTTGAGCTCCTGGTCGGGGAAGCTAGCCCCCAGCCCCTCCCTTACTGCCCCCCCTTTAGTTACACTGCCGTGCGGGTAGCACAGCTGGCTTTGTCTGGGCAGCAGGGCTGTGAGCTCCTGCCGCTCTGAGTGGCATGGTAAAGGGACGGCAGCCGGCGGGAGGTTGGGTAGGGCATTCTGGGGGGCAGTCAGGGGACAGAGAGCAGGGGGCGGTTGGATGGGGCAGAGGTTCTGGGGTGGTCAGGGGTCGGGGAACAGGGGGGGTTGGATAGGGCATGGGAGTCCCGGGGGGCCTGTCAGGGGGTGGGGGTGTGGATAGGGGTCGGGGCAGTCAGGGGACAGGGAGCAGGGGGGGTTGGATGAGGGTGGGGTCCTGGGGGGATAGTTAGGGGCAGGGGGTGCTGGCAATGGCGGTCAGGGGACAAGGAGTGGGGGGAGGGGGTTGGATGAGTTGGAGGTTCTGAGGGGGGCAGTCAGAGGGCAGGAAGTGGGTGGGGGTGGATAGGGGGCGGGGCCAGGCTGTTTGGGGGGCACAGCCTTCCCTACCTGGCCCTCCATACAGTTTCGCACCTCGATGTGGCCCTCGGGCCAAAAATTTGCACACCCCTGATCTAGACCATCCCTGACAAGTGTTTGTCTAATCTGCTCTTAAAATCTCCAATAATGGAGATTCCGCAGCCTCCCTAGGCTAGTTTATTCTCCAGTTTGGTGTCAGTTAGGATTTTATTAATATCATTTTGCCAATTGGCAAAAAATTAAAATATTATTGTTTATTCAGTTAGGCCTCTGGCCTAAAAGCATCTTCCCACTATATCACTGATCCTAAGGTATCAGGCTTCAGGAGCTGTGCTACCTGTGTCTTTATCAGATAGCCACACATGATGCCTCTTCTGCGTTGGTGGGGAAAATACAGCCCTGAGACATTTTCCATCTGTAAAGTCACCAGGACTTGTAAGTCTCAGCAAAGCAATCTTAAGCTCTTTTTACTTGAACAATCTAAATAAGCTGTTTCAGACCCTGAACAAGGGGATTCCATAGCAAAAAAACAAAAACAAAAAAATACCCAATCCACAGACACTTTGTTAAGGGGGTCACAATCTCATAGTGCTCCAGTGAGCTGAGATTCAACCCCACTATCCAGGGCCACTAGTACTGAAGACAGGGCTTCCATTGCTCCTAAGAGTAGCTTGTGACCCCCAAGTCCACGCTCAGTAGCTACTCCACCTACCTCAACCTCTTGTGTCCATAAACCTCCAGTACTGAGTAATAGGCCAGAACTTTGGTCCCTCGTCCTCTGAACCTTTGAGAAAAAAGAAAAAGAAGAGGAGTCATGAGTCACATGATCCCCTAGGAGCTGGGATGCTGAACCCAGTTGCAAAAGGTTGTCCAGGCACAAAATCCTTGCAACCCCGGTACTGCTCCTCTTATTACTGACTGCTTTGACACCAAAGCCTTTGGGACGATTAGTCTTTAGTGTCTGGCACCTTCACGCATACTAAGGTATCTTCCACCCCAGTACCAGAGCCTTTTATACTGAATAAATAGCAACCAGTACCATTGGCACTGTAGTCTCAAACCTTGGCTTTGGCACCAGAACCTCCAGTACTGTGTCCTTGCTGCACTATATCAGCACTGAGCCTGCCTGCAGGGCTAGACTGAAATGATATCCATTCCACAATAATAATAAAACAATAACAAGCTCTTATTTCGTGTTTTTCATGTGTAGATCTCAAAGTGTTTCACAATTTTTAATGCATTTACCCACACAAGACCCCTGTGACATAGGGATGTGCCATTATTCCTCTGACAGCAGGGAGATTGGCACCTCCACTGATCACTTGTTCTTCCCCAGAAACATTCTCAGAATCCAGCAGGGACGCACCCAAAGCACCACACTCTATATGCCCTTCTAGAATGCAGTCAGACCAAGAGCACCAGGGTTGCCCTCATGGCCATCTCAGATGAAGTCTAACGGCCACTCTGTTGTTCCTCTTCCTTCCAGTCCTCCACCAATTTATGACAAAGACACACATCCTTGGAGCCCTCCATCCTGGGATCTTCTTCCTCACCGATCTTGCCCCTATGGAATAAGACTGTGGACCTGCTGTCGGTGTGGAGATCCCCTACAAAACCTAATAGGAGCTGCTACTCAACTAGACCTCCTTAAAAGGCCACAAAGATCCCCTTCACCAGTGACATCAACAAACGCACTTCTTCTTAGCATATGTCCAACATGCCTCAGGTGGCACATGACCAGTTTTTATCACTGAATTTGGTCCACTAGTTGGATCATTAGCTTCCCTGGCTTGGGCTGGGTACTGATGGGGAGTGCGATGTAAATGCTGATCCATGCCCGCCGACTAACACACTGACTAGGTATGAACAGCATGAGGCACAAGAAGAAGAGGAAAATCAGGAGGAACCAGAGGCGAATTCAAACCATCCATCAGCTCCTCCGTACTTGTCCTCTCTGGATGAGGCTATCAGCTCCGACCCAGTATTTGTTCCAGATGATTTCAAGTTGTTTTAGGATCTGCTTGGTACAAGTGCTGAAACTCTGGATCTAGAGCTTCACCTAGTCCAGGACAAAACTCACAGGTGATTTGACATCCTGCAACCCAAGCAACGATGCAGAAAAGCCAGGCCTATTAATAAAAGTATCTTAGAACTAGCAAAAACTCTATGTCTCTTTGCAGCATCCATCCCCTCAATCTCCAAAGAGGCTGATGGGAGGTGTCAAGTGTCACAGCCGGGCTTCAAATATTTTTATTCAGACCCAACCTGGCATCCTGAGGCAATGTGCATCTGGAGCATGGCTGAGGAGAAGAACTTCTTGCCAAGAAGTTTACATTTTTCTGGCTCCTTTTCTTTTCCATTTTTCTGGCTCCTTTGGTAGATCTGTTTATTTTGGGCCCAGGAAGAAGTGAAGCAGCACCTGTAAAAGACAAAAGCAGACTGTAAGCAGTATATGGACCAGCATTGATAGCAGGGCCCTTATGCACTGGCACAAAAGTGTGGCACAGACCTGTCCAGAAGTTGGACTTTCAGTTCCTTGGCACTTTTAAGATCTTGCAACAGGTTAATCCAGTCACTTTTGAACTCCATCTACCCCGCTGTCTGAAGATTCTCTCATGTAAATGTTGGTCCAATAAAAGATATTATCTTACCCACCTTGTCTCTCTTTTGAAACCCTACATAGAAAACCCTTTCCCCTCACAAGACCCAGCCACCTTCTACACCAGTACAGGTAAAAGGCCATGAGGAATACGTGATTCACAATATCCTGGACTCTAAACGTAATCATGGCAGGCTCTGGTATCCTACTGACTGGGGTCTGGTATGGTCCTGAGCAATGCATCTGGGATTCTGCGGAAAATGTACACGGTCCTGCACTTGGGCAAGCATTCCATAAGCATCACCACAAAAAGTCCTGAGGATACCCTGTAGGGTAGGGGTGATATCAGCAACCACAGCTCTTGAACTCTGGTCCACAATGGTCTTAGGAGCTAGACAGTTCCAACCTGCCACCTAGTAATCAGTTGCAAGAGTAGAAGCTGAACTCTGACAAAGACTCCAGCCCAGGAATCTGATTGGTGGAACTCTGGGGGCCCTGATTGATTCCCAGCTCTTATTTAACCCAAGCAGAGGACCAAGAAGTTGTCCATACAACTGGGTTCTCCCTGCTTAGGGCTGCCTCTCCTGCATTACCTGCTCCTGATCTAGTAACCTGACCCTGCCTGACACCTGACTCTTGGAGTTGCCCTCTGGCTTGCCTTGGACTCTGACTCCCTGGTATTTGAGCTGGCTTGACTCCCAAATCCTGCTCCAACCACTAGGTCAGACTGCCCATGCCCCAGA
Source organism: Lepidochelys olivacea (assembly GCF_965140295.1). Classification (NCBI taxonomy): domain Eukaryota; kingdom Metazoa; phylum Chordata; order Testudines; family Cheloniidae; genus Lepidochelys; species Lepidochelys olivacea. The sequence continues at coordinate 57,214,985 of NC_140416.1, forward strand.
TGTGACAGTCTGCATTGCAAAAACAAACAAACATTGTAGTGTTTCAGAACCAGGTCTACAGACTTAGGCTTGTGCTACCATTCTAAAAATAGCAGTGTAACACTCAGGCTGGAGTTTGGATTCTTGAAACCCACTCCCCTCCCCAGGCTTCAGACCCTGAGCTCCAGCCCAAGCCAGAATGTCTGCATGGCTATTATTAGTGCCATAGCGCAAGCTCTATGAGCCCAAGTCTGTAGACCCAGGCTCTGAGGCTCACTGCTGCTAGTTTTTGTTTTGCCATATATACATACCTGGAGAGTCTTCACAAAATGGCTGGCAGTAGTGGCAGCCCACCTCAGATGTCAAGGCATTCATATATATCCATATCAGAATGCCTAGCTTGTCAAAGGGAATTTCCCCAGGGTATTTCCAAAGCACAGAACATTATACTCAACCTATTTCAATTCCATGGTCTGAAAGTAAATTATGCCAAGTCAAGCCTAATTGTAAATCACTGGAATTTATGGGGGCCACACTAAACCACACACATAACAAATATCCTCTCTGCACAAACATCTCATTATAACAGAAAGGACTTGTCTGCGACTATTGGGCTACATGGTTTCATGCATGTACATTATGCCACTTTCCACACTTCACCTGCACCCTCTACAAGGGTGGTTGAGGCCAGTACATGAACCCAAAATGCTATGGAACTCAGGGTCATTCTTCCTCTAACTGCTGTCTTTCCTGTACTGGTGAACAGATTCACTTACAGTCTGCAGAGATGTACCATTACATATCCACTCTCCTTCAGTGACACTAATGGCAGATGCCTCCATCCTAGGATGGGGAGCTACCTCAGTCACTTGCAGACTAAAGACCTATGGGTAGCACAGTAGTCCAGTCTGCACATAAACATTTTAGAGCTCAGAGTGATATGTCAAGGCTGCAAAGCATTTCTCTCTCTTCTCAGGATGCTACTCCCCAGATCCTGACAGACCATACCACAGCAATATACTATATGAGCAGACAAGCTGGGGCGTGCTCTTTCCCTCCATGTCAAGAACAATCAGGTTCTGGGTCTGGCTCATACTGCACCGAGTAATGCCAACAATCCTTCACTTTCTGGAGTAAGCAGTGAATTAATGGACTTACTCAGCAGGAGATATTTAGCATGGACTCAAAGACCATTCTGAAACTTCTCTTCCAGAGATGGGGATGTCTGCAAATAGACCTGTTTGCAACAAACAGCAACAGCAAATGTCCACTGTTCTGCTACAGGGGCACAAGCCTGAGATCTCTCCCAGATACCTTTCAACTGTCATGGACAGAAGATGTCCTATATGAAGGGCCCTACCAAATTCATGGCCATGAAAAATGCATCACGGACTGTGAAATCTGGTGTCCCCCTGTGAAATTTGGTCTTTTGTGTGCTTTTACCCTATACTATACAGATTTCATGGGGGAGACCAATGTTTCTTAAATTGGGGGTCCAGACCCAAAAGGGAGTTGCAGAGGGGTCACAAGGTTATTTTAGGGGGGTTGCAGTATTGCCACCCTTACTTCTGTGCTGCTGCCTTCAGAGCTGGGTGGCTGGAGAGCAGCGGTTATTGGCCAGGCACCTAGTTCTGCAGGCAATGCCCTGCCAGCAGCAGCACAGAAGTAAGGATAGCAATACCATACCATGCCACCCTTTACTTCTGCGCTGCTGCCTTTAAACCTGGGTAGCCAGAGAGTGGTGGCTGCTGACTGAGGGCCCAGCTCTGCAGTCAGCAGCACAGAAGTAAGGGTGGCAGTACCATACCAGGCCATCCTTACTTCTGTGGTGGTGCTGGTGGTGGCTCTGCCTTCAGAGCTGGGCTCCCGGCCAGCAGCTGCTGCTGTCCTGCTGCCCAGCTCTGAAGGCAGCGCCGCCGCCAGCAGCAGTGCAGAAGTAAGGGTAGCAGTACCGCAAACCCCCCTATAATAACCTTGTGGATCCCCCCTCAATTCCTTTTTGGGACAGGACCCCTACAATTACAACACTGTGACGTTTCAGATTTAAATAGCTGAAATCATGAAATCTATGATTTTTAAAATCCTATGGCCATGAAATTGACCAAAATGGACTGTGAATTTGGTATGGCCCTACAGATATGCTTTTCCACCTCCCTTGATCTAAAGGGTCACCAGAACAGTCAGTCAGGATGCAGCTATTGTATTATTCTCAGCACCATACTGGCTGAGACGGTTCCGGCTGACAGACTTTCTACCCCTGCATGTTCAGCCACTACCAGACATTCTGGATCTGATTTCATAGAACCAAGAACAGACCCTTTGCCTCAATTCCAGATCACTGCACCTGACAGCTTGAATGTTGGCTGACTGAACATCACTGACATAAGCTGCTCTGTGGCCCGTGGATGTACCAACCATCATAGCACAGAACAGGGGGCCATCATTTTCTGTATGGGTTTCACAGCAAGGCTGAGCCCCACCCAGGCTCCAGTTTCTAAGACATTCTTGGACATCCTTAACCTGAAACAGTTGGGTCGTACCATCAGCTCTGTTAGAGTTCACTTAGCTGTGATATCAATCTTATTCTCCCATTGAAAGCTTATACCCTACAGTCAGCAAATTCTTCAAAGGGCTGGTTCATGGTTTCCTTCCTATTAGAGACCTTAATATAGTTCTGAATGACCTGATGGGTCATCAGTTCACACCTGTGAAAGACTATTTGCTATGCCACCTTTGCATTAAAATTGCATTCCTTGTGGCTATCACCTCGGCAAAGAGGGTCAGTGAAATAGAAGCTCCAGTGGCAGATCCTCCCTGTGTGATGGCCTATAGGAATAAAGTGATGTTAAAACCCCATGTAAAATTCTTAACTAAAGTGGCCACCAACTTTCACCTCAACCAGTCCATAAAACTGTTTTTTCCTGTCTCGTTCCAATTTAGATGAAGCTAAATTGCTCACCTTAGATATCATGAGGGCTTTCTCCTTCTGGATAGGACTAAACAATTCAGGAAGTCACTCTATTTGTTTTTGGCACAAGGGGATACATGTCAAGGGCAATCTGTCCGCACCCAGAGGTTATTTAAGTAGATCAGGTAATGTATTAATGAGTGCTCTCAGTTAGCAGGTCCTTCCTATAGGAATCAACGTCCATTCCACCAGGGCTATGGCAGTCTACTCAGCATGCCTTGGAAACGTCCCTGTAATAGATATTTGTAGGGCCACAACTTGGAGATCAGTGCACACATTTACACCACATTACTCCTTGACCTGTCTGCTAGATCTAATGCCAGATTCAGTAGAGTATTTCTACAATCTCTTTAGCTAGAATTCCTCTGACTCTCCTAATGGTTAGAAACTGCTAGCTAGTCACCATGACTGGGATCCACATAGACAAATACTTGATGTGAAAATGGTTACTCACCTGTGTAGTAACTGGTTCTATTAGATGTTTTGTCCACATGGATCTCATGAACTTCTTTCCTTCTGCACAATTTTGGTGTTCCTTTCTCCTCTGGGATTCTGGATCAGTTTTTGGAACTGAGTGGCCGTTGGGATTGCACATCTCTTTTATTTCTTTGGGCAGCGAGTGCAAGGTAGACAAGGTGCAAGCACTGCCCCAAGAGACACCGCTGGCCGAAGGTTCCAAACCCATGCACATACCATGAGTGGCATCCACATGGACCAAACATCTTAAAGACTCATAGGACTTGTCTAAATGGAGAGTTAGTGCGCAGCAAGCTGGGATGTAAACCTACAGTGCAGTAGTTTGCTGCACACTAACTGGCTGTGTGGACCCTGCCCCTGTGCACTAGAACTTCCATAATGTGCTTTGATCTACTGCTTCACAGCACATTACAGAACTTTTAGTGTACAGTAGCAATGTCCACACAACCAAATAGTGCACAGCAGGCTAAAGTGCTCTAGATTTACATCCCAGCTTGCTGCGCATTAACTCTCCATTTAGATAAGTCCATGGTTACTGCACAGGTGACTAACTGTTTTTCCCCTTCTTCTGATAGATTCATTCTCTCCTGGGATACTGATAAATCATCCCTGCCAGAAATTACATATCCTTGGGGCTCATAAAAACTTTTGGATAGAAAATGTATTGTCTGTGTAATGGATTAGGTTGCACCAAATGGTAGATATTTTCAAAAATATTTCTTGAGAAGGATTCTCCTCAGATCCAGAACCTTCTAATTACACAAGTGAAACATTTTTTCCCCTGTATCCTCTGTTTATGTTTCAGTATAAATTTATAAATATTGCCAACAAATGCATTTTTCATCAATTTGGTGCTGAATTATGCTCCCTCACATCTTGGTTCTGCTTATAAAAAAGCATTTGAATAGGAAAGCAAATGAATAGATTTCCTGGTCCCTCACTATGCATGTTAGTAGCACACACAAGCCTGTGGTACAAGAGATTTATCGCAGGCTAAGAGTGAATATTTTGTGGGTGCCCCTTTTTAAATATTGGCAGCATATTACTTGTCCTCTGCCAGTGCCAGTTTTGGTAAGGAGGGAAGCCAGCAGGGTCAGAATGAGAGTGAGATAAGAAGGGAACCTTTTTTAAAGAAGCAGTATTATCGTTTTTACAGTGTACACAAGTAGGGCAGCTCTCACTGGTTTCATCCAACTCTTGTCTTTTGCACTGACTTTCAGTTCTATTCCAAATATGGAAATTGTGGGTCTGATTCTCATTTACACTGAGGCTGCTTTACACTGCTCCTGAGCATAAATGGGGATCAGGGCCTGTGTGCCTACCTCAGGTGGGAAGGGCCAGAGACCCAAACAGAATGAGTCAGGCACACAAGGACTGATTTTCATTTCCTGTCAAGCCCCTTTTTGCTGTTCAGAAGCAGTGGTAAGTGGCCCTAGTGTAAATGGGAATGAATCCCTGTGTACCTAATTCATTTTGTATGTATCTCTTGCCCATTCCTGTATCCTCTTCTCACAAATATAGCCTTTGTGTGCAGTGTCATGAATTTTTAAAGCAAAAGTTCCATGGGAAACATTACCACTGCAATTTTATCTCTCTAACAGATTTATTTCCTGCACTTCTCTTCATGGATCTGAAGTCCCCATCCCATAAGATGGGAGCTTAGGGACCCCCATCTGGGTTTAGGCAGCTTCTGGTCGTCTCAGTAGGTGAGGAGAAAGTGAAACAAATGCAGTGCCCGGAAAGAAAGCCAAAGCTTCTCTTTCATATTCACTTCCCCATGAAAAGGAGAGGCCCACGATACAAGTTCAGAAAAGAAATGGACATTCCGCCACATTAATTGCCGTCAAAGATTTTATAACAAAAAGCTAGGGAGAAGCAGGAGGTAAGAGAGGTGAGGTGCAGGGAGTAGGACTTGACATGCAAGTATTTGGGAACATTTTTAAAAATGGATGTGTAGCTTATGCTTCAGACTGATTTTGTGCAAGCAGATGCCTATGCTGTATCTTCCCTTCATAGTGGGAAGTACAAGGAGCATTCTACTCTGATGTTAAACATATCCTCAGCAACATACATATGAATACCATGATCATCAGCAGGATTGAATATAGGACCATCAGCACCTAAACCACAAGACCTTATCATAGGACCAAGAAGTAGTAGATGTAAGTAGTAGGCTCTTATTCTATCAGGGGCTGGCCCCTAGAGGGAGCACATCAAGGGGTGGGAAGGAAAGGAGCCCCATGACTCCCTTTCACTGCTGCTCCTTCCAGCCAGAAGGAAGAGTGATTTGGAACTCCCTTTCCCCTGTTCCTCCTTTCCTTTCTTCTCTTTCTTTCATGCACACAGGCCTTGCCTACAGTAAGTAAAAAAAAAATTATTTAAAAACATTTTAGATATTATTTGGTACCCATTTGAAACATCACTTAGGACCAGTTTAATACTTTTAAAACCAGGTTAGTTGATCAGTTGACTCTAGGTGGAAATCTAGGATTGACCCCTGTCAATTCACCTGGTTTTAAAGGTGCTAAATGGCATCTACACTAGGTCTTAAGTGGTATTTTGAGAACGCAATCTTAACCTAGCCTAGACTGGACTACACAGTGAAAGAGAGAGAGAGAATGTGGGGGATGGGAAAAGGAAGAGACTTAGGCTATATCTGCACTGCACTTTTGTCGTTAAAACTTTTGTTGGTCAGGGGTGTGAAAAAACCACACCTTGGACCGACAAAAGTTTTAACGACAAAAAGTGCTGGTGTGGACAGCGCTTTGTTAGCGGGAGATACTCTCCCGCTGACAAAGCTACTGCCCTGGATGTGGGGTATTAAATGATTGAGGAGGGAGAGTGAGGCAGTACAGAGGGAGGAGGTGGAGGGAATGAGTGAAGGACAGTTAGATGGACTAAAGGTGGGGTCAGCGTAAGGGGGAGGGGATTGGCACAGAAGAGTCTGCACTCAGAGGTGGGGGATGTAGAGAGGCTGCATTCATTTAAACTTAGGCTTCGGCAACATGCTTTCCACACAAGGTAAAAAATATTAGCAGAAACACAAGTGAGCCAAGAGGTGCCAGTAAAACTGGCCGCAGCCCTGATGGTGCCTCCTAAGATCTGGAACAGTCCACAAGCCTAGTGGTGCTTCTAGATCTGGTTGTGGGCCCAGCAGTACTGACATAGGCTCTGGGTATGAGACTGAGGAGTTGATTGTGAGCCTGGGCCTTGTCTAATGTAGGATTAAAAGGTATGATGTTAGCTTGTTTCAAAAGTCTTTAACATGTGCAAAGATGGCTGAGTTAGGATATATCTACACAGCAGCAGGGAGATGTAATTCCCAGCTCAGGTAGACATACACGTGCTAGCTCTGCTTGAGTGAGCACCTAAAAATAGCAGTGTGGCTGCAGCACTTTAGGTTAGTCACTTGAGTATAATCCCACTTTACCTGTAGGTATGAACTCAGCCTGAGCTCTTGTTAGCTAACAAGTGCTAACATCACATTTCAAAATCGTAATCTAGACAAGGCCATGGGGATGTCTCTGGAGCTGGGTATACAGTATGAGTGTAATTGTATCTTCCTTCTCCTCCTTCATGCACATGTTGACCCAAATGTTCATTTCAGTTTTGAGGGCCTCCCTCACAGGCCAGCTCTATTATTTGCAAATACATACAATTTGTGGAAGTCCACTGTATAGGAACAAGGAAGGTATCTTATATGGACTAAAACTTTAATTATAATCACTGGAGAGAGTGGCAGCAAGACAAGTGCACATCTTTTATCCTTGCACCCACGGAACAAAGTTTATTTTCGGGACAATTCCAGTGGATAGGAGTACAGGGTAGTTCCCCTCTTTCACCAACATGCTGACAAATGTGTACTGTATCTCATTGCACATTTTCTAGGCTCTGTTTGTGCTGGACACCACAATACAATCAACTTTCTACCAAAGTTGTTTTTAAATCCAGATTTGTAGTAACAGCCTGGTGCTCTTTAGCAGACAAGCCAATCACTGGTCAAGAGAATATATCAGGGTGGATTTCTGCTCCACTAACCACCCACCCCCATATCCAATGTGGCCAACACTTATTATTTATTCATGAGATATGATATTTGTTTTTCTTATTAAAAAAAAGTTTTTACCTCTCATGGTTGTGAAGAAAAGCTTGAACACATGACTCATATGCACCCTAAGAGCTCAAAAAACAGAAGACAAATAAAATGAAACCCAAAATTATTTTTCAAAACATCTCATGATTTTTAAGCCAATCTGATGATCTTTTGAGGTGTGACACATTATTTTTGAATTCTTGAGGTTGGCAGGCATTCCCCACCTCCATTTTTAATGCATAACCAGGTAGCCCAAACCTACAGAGTTAGCGTTCCAACTTCGGAAAAAATTGGGATTTTTATAAGGATGGAGTGGTGATTCATTCCCACCTCTCACAAGACAATCATGCAGCTGCCCCTGTTTCAAAATCAGCAGCCCCGCCAGCTTGTCTCCATCAGTCTTGAGAAAACAGGAAGCACAACGGCCACCACAGGAAGTGGTGCGTTCGTACACCCACCCCAAAACACTGAGCCGCTGAGCTTATTGCAAAATGTTAACAGAACACTTTGCAGGCTACAGCAAGAAAGATACAAGAAATCTGCTGACCCCTTTATGTCTGTGCAATTCCTGGCTTTCAGTTTCTCACGCCCATTACCTAACTGGTCATTAACAGCCAGGAAATGTTATTCCTCTGTATTATTATTGCTTGAATGTCCTATACTGAGATGATATTACTAGGATTCTGGAGACTATTATTATTGTCCATTATTTTGTTTCATCCTAACAATGTGCTCAGTTTTGTACAAGACAAACAGTGAGCCAGCCCCTTGTCTGAAGGACTGACAACTTAAAAGACAGAATGAAGAAGACAGAGAGTATTGTTTGTCTTTTTTTATACTTGTAATTGTAATGATTAACTTGCTCTTTATGGGACGTGGAAGAAGTGGGGTTTTTTAGGAGGGACACACATGAGGAGGGGGTTCGTGGCTTAATGAATTACATTGAGCAGGGCATTCCATCCATAGGGAGTGGTGTGGAAAAAGACATGGAGTCAGAGATGGGTGAAGGAGATGAATGGAACATTATCAAGGCTGGCATCATATGACAAGCAAAGGGACAGGAGGGACATGATCAGGAAAGGATCCAAAATGTAGGCTGAGTGGTAGCTGAATGTGGATCTTGGAAATGATCAGAAGCCATTTAAATTTGATCTGCAGGTCAGAGAGGAGCCAGTACAGGGGTCGGGTAGTGGGCAAATGAAATTATTTTAGTGGTTGTATTTTGAATGCACTGGGGGTGATGTGGGGACTGAGAAGGCTTCAGTGGAAGAAGTTGCAGTAATCAAGGTGGAAGATGATCAGGGCTAGAAGAAGTGTTTTAGTTGTCAGGACAGAGAAGAAGTCAGATTCTTAAAATGTTGTGGAGAAAGAAATGGTGAGATTTGGACATGGCCTAGATGTATGGGGAATAGGAGAGGGAAGAGGTTAAGATGATCCCCAGATATCTAGATTGTGAGACAAGGAGAATGGTGGTGTCATCAACACCAATGGAGAATGGAGGATGGAGAAATCCATATTACTGGAGTCCTAAGAATCCTATATGGAAGGTAACTAGAGAGTTGGGATCAATATAAATATAACATGGGAGAAAAATCCCCAGGTAGAAGGAGTGATTTCACTTGGGTAGTAAAGTTAGGTGCAGAATCCCTTTGAGCAATCTGACCTGGACATAACCAAGGAACATGGTAAACAGCACTGTGGGTAATACTCACATCTCTCTGCCCTGGATGCTGGGTCATCTCTTTTTTTCTCATTTCCATTCCTCTTATAATATGGAGACAGGAAAATGGGATTTGGCCACAGAAAATTCAGCAACACTTTACCACCTCATAATTTGGTTCTGTCCTCTGCCTGGGCTTCTGTCCTCTAGCTAGACTATTGCTTGCAGTGTTGAGAAATGTATAATAGTTCTGAGATGCCTTTCAGTGCAGGTTGTTGTTTGAAGTAAATGTAATTCATTTTATACAGATTGTTTCCGTTTTGTACAGTCATTCAGCAGGACTTCAGTTTGCCCTGTAACTCCCCTCATTACGTTAACTCTCTTAACAGCACACACATTGGAATTTTTCTAAAGCTCATAACTGTTTGGTTTTTTCCCTTACTATGGATAAGTTTTAATTTCAAGTGTGTTCAGAGAGCAACAGTATGACTGGTTTCAATACTAACACATCTCTTTTCTTTTTGTCCTGGTTTAATACCCCTCTCTGGTGTGTACTGGCTGCTGGTCATTTTCAGACTTCTAAAAAAATAAATCAAGAGGTTGGCTGACAGAACACCCCTCTGAAAAATCTGGGTCTAGAGCCATTCTTTTGTGTTTGTTCATCATCTCATTGTAGGTGAGGGGGCTGTCGTTTGGCTGGATGTAAGAATGGAGTCTATTGTTGGGCCTTCCATAAGCATGGAAGGTCTGATGGCACATGTGCAGATAAACTCCATACCATGCCAGGAAAAAGGGGTTAAAACCCTTGTTGAGGAAGCCAGGAACCTCAGTAAGTTTTTCTGGGATTGTACAGGGAAACAGCCACCTGAGGTTCTGCCTTCTACTAAACAAGTAATTAGGCCTAATGAGGCAGCAGGAGTTCCTTGGTTGAAATGTTTAAAAGCCTAATTTTAGTAGTAGTTACCTGCATTTCTAGAAGGGAAGATATAAATCAACAACCAGGAAAGAATCAGGAGCCCTAAGGTGGTTAGATAGATTTGCTCTATAACTTGTTGCCATGTGTACAAGGTGAGAAACTTTGCAATTGTGACTGAGCAGCGAGAAACAAGCTGCTCTAAAAACCCACCCAGAACCCTGGTGGAAGTCATGGGGCTGGCTTGCACTACTGCAGCTCTGCTAAGCCATTCTATAGTCCATCTGTTGTTTGCTTCAAAGATGTTTATTTGCTTCTAGTTGAAAATAGGAAGTCACTCTGTAACCCTCCCTCTCTGAAACTCTATTTGTTGTCTTCTGATCACTGTTCAGCTAATCATTTTGATTGTTCTGTGTTTAGTAATTCACTTTTGGTAGTCACTACTTTCATTTCCCACTTATCACTTAATTCCTACTAAGCTCAAACTCTTTTATATTAGGACTCACTCCATAATAGAGAGGTCATTTGTATGTGAGTGTGTTTATTGATAGACATACAGGAAAAGGAAATGCAATAAAAAGCAGAAAAGAGTGGAATACAGTTAAGGTTTAAGACACGCATGCAGTTTTCGAAGCAAGTACAGCCTTGCCAATTTCAATAACTACAATTAAAGGCTAGCATAATAACAATGATATTTCAGGAAATTAGGTCAGTTTATTGATTCTGCCTTAAGAAAAAAAAATTTAGGTCCAAAGAAACAATATTCTCCTATTTCAGTTGGAGTACAGTATTATTTAGAGCAGGGGTGGGCAAACTTTTTGGCCCAAGGGCCACATCTGGGTATGGAAATTGTTTGGCCGGCCATGAATGCTCACGAAATAGGGGGTTGGGGTGCAGGAGTGGGTGAGGGCTCTGGCTGGGGGTGCGGGCTCTGGAGTGGGACTGGGTATGAAGGGTTGGAGGTAAAGGAGGGTGCTTTGGGCTGGGACTGAGGGGTTCAGAGGGTGGGAGGGGGATCAGAGCTGGGGGAGAGGGTTGGGGCGCGGTCAGGGGTGCAGGCTCCGGGCAGCACTTACCTCAAGCAGCTCCTGGAAGAAGCGGCATGTCCCCCCTCCAACTCCTATGCGGTGTCGCAGCCAGGCGGCTCTGCACGCTTCCCCATCCGCAGGCAACCACCCCCCTGCAGCTCCCATTGGCTGGGAACTTAGGCCAGTGGGAGCTGCGGGGGCAGTGCTTGGGGCAGGGGCTGCATGCGGAGCCCCCTGGCTGCCCCTACATGTAGGAGCTGGAGGGGGGACATGCCGCAGCTTCCGGGAGCCATGCGAAGCCACAGCACACACAGAGTGGGGCAAGCCCCCAACCCCACTCCCTGGCTGGAGTGATAGAGCAGGGCAAGCCCTGGACCCCACTACCCAATGGGAGCTCAAGGGCCGGATTAAAACGTCTGAAGGGCTGGATGCGGCCCCTAGGCCATAGTTTGCCCCCCCCCCATTTAGAGCTAGTATAACAATGAGAGAAAAATAAAACAATCATTCCAAAAGGATGGATAGCAAGTCTGTCCATGATTTGAGTAGGGGGTGGCTAGAGATTTTGTGATCTGTTATCACTGCTATTATCTCATAGGGCTTGTCTACACTTTAAAGGCTGCTGCGGTGCAGCTGCGCTGCTGAAGCACTTCAGTGAAGATGCTGCTTACACCAATGGGAGAGGCGCTAGCTATGTTGACAGGAGAAGCCCTCCTGTCAGCGTAGATAATCCACCTCCCACTGTCTACACTGGGAGTTCATAGAATATCAGGGTTGGAAGGGACCCCAGAAGGTCATCTAGTCCAACCCCCTGCTCGAAGCAGGACCAATTCCCAGTTAAATCATCCCAGCCAGGGCTTTGTCAAGCCTGACCTTAAAAACCTCTAAGGAAGGAGATTCTACCACCTCCCTAGGTAATGCATTCCAGTGTTTCACCACCCTCTTAGTGAAAAAGTTTTTCCTAATATCCAATCTAAACCTCCCGCACTGCAACTTGAGACCATTACTCCTCGTTCTGTCATCTGCTACCATTGAGAACAGTCTAGAGCCATCCTCTTTGGAACCCCCTTTCAGGTAGTTGAAAGCAGCTATCAAATCCCCCCTCACTCTTCTCTTCTGCAGGCTAAACAATCCCAGCTCCCTCAGCCTCTCCTCATAACTCATGTGTTCCAGTCCCCTAATCATTTTTGTTGCCCTTCGCTGGACTCTCTCCAATTTATCCACATCCTTCTTGAAGTGTGGGGCCCAAAACTGGACACAGTACTCCAGATGAGGCCTCACCAATGTCGAATAGAGGGGAACGATCACGTCCCTCGATCTGCTCGCTATGCCCCTACTTATACAGTATAAGTTAAATCAGTATAACTCCATCGCTCAGGGGTGTGGATAAATTGCTAGTGTAGACCGAGCCATAACGTGTATAGGGGATAAAGAAAACAGGTCAGCCCTCTTCTGAGAGTTAGAGCTTGATTGTCAGAGATGCTGAGCACCTTCTGCTATCATTGACTTCAGCTGCAGTTATTGGTGTTCAGCATCTCTGAAAATCAGAAACTTAGGGTGTAAGAAATGATGTTGATGCTTCCCTTGGTAGCAGACACTTTACCAGCATGCTGTCTAAGCTTACTCAGAATTGTGCATGGTGCTTGCTACAGTTTACATCACCAGTACTATTGTTGCAGCTGCCTCACTGAACAAAATAATTTACATTTTTCCTGGTGCAGTCTACAGTCTACATAAACATTATAGATTGTTTAGAACAAAGCCTTAGCAAATTTAGCATCCCAAAAGCTTATGAATGACATAGAGCTTTTCACAGTATAAATAATTCTATTCTTGCTACCAAATTCTCTCTTGAAGGGAACAAATGCCTTATGTCAGGCATGTATGATGGGACTCAAATCAGGACAGATTAGGATTTGGTTTCTCTGGTAGGTGAAGTCTCCTGCAGTTTTAGCCATCTTTAAAATTATTTTTGTCACAGATTACAATTAGATACAATTATGGTTCTCCCTTTCTTACACATGGGATTCTAATAGGTCCCTTGAACATAAATAGACTCCTCAGTGGTATCAGTTTTCAGGTGTTCAAGAAGAAGCTTTTCCATAACCCTAACTGAGGAAGCCAATTCGAACCCTCATCTGGTTCTCCAGTGTTTTCTGACTTATTTCCACTAAGGGTAAAGGCTCCTTTTTGGTTAAGGATCTTGTAAGTTTTGATGTTCCTCCTTTAAAGCCCTCAGGTTCAAGCCATTCTCAATACCCCTAACATGAGAGTCCAAGGTTTCTGATTTCCCTGACATTTATGCCACTTTGTCTTCCACAGAGGATGCAGATTTTTGTAGGATATTCAAAGAGAAAATCATTTATTTCAGAGTGTCCTTCCTCTTCCACTGCACCTTCTATGGAACAAAATGGCACTAGGGTGCTCCAAAGCAGCCTGGAAGAGGGGAGCTTAAAGAAGTCAGTGCTGTCAGGCTTAGCCTTATTTTCACTCCCATCTTCTCTTACCCATTTGCAGGTGGGAGACAAGTTGGGGTTTTTTTTTCCTTGAGGAGGCAAATCATTAAGGTTTGCAGAAAAACAGGAGAATTCTGCTTCTGTAGCCAAAGCATTTCTGTCATGCATTTGTTCCAGTGTGTGCCAGTCCAATCCCCACATAGAACTATGTTTTCTCAAATAATAAATGTCATGACTTAGGCATTTCTACTCTGCTGGTTGGTTTGAGTGAAGGAGGACCTTGGGGCACAGCAGAGGGACAGCTAAATGGGTTGCTTCTGGTTCTCTGAGCCTTTCTCTTTCACAGTGAGTGGCACTGACCCTTGTGGGAAGGAAGGAGAAAATGGTGCTTTCACACACACACTCTCATTGACTCTTCTTCTCTGAGGAAATCCTGGGATTTCCCAGAAGTCTGCTGTTCCCTTCAGCACTTCTGAATTACTGGCCCAATCCTTTCCTCTCATCAATCTTTGAGTCCCAAGACAGAGGAGTCATGAAGACTGTTTCTTCCTCTCCCAGTAATATCACTGTGAAAATTAATGCTTCCCCCTTGGGAGGTTTTACTGGAATGTCAGGGCAGTAATAACTTAATTCAATATAGGATTTGGAGATGCAACTGCTGGTTGTCCCTGGTGAAAGGATTTTATCAGAATAGTTAATGCCGATTTGTATCACTCAGCCACACAGAGGTTATACAAAGAGCAGCAAATCCCCAGAAGCATAACAGTCAGTCTGCTCCTAACCTCAGCCTTTATCTCTCACAGCCAGCTTCCTCCCCTCACCACAGGCACCAAATGCTGCTTTACACTGAGGCAACACTTAGCAACTGAGGTCTGTCCACCCAAAAGGCTTACACAGGAGGGGAGGGGACATGGACACATGTGATCAGTGTGCAGAATGGGGACAGGGAATTATGGGGTGAAGCTCTTGTGAACCAATTCCAATCTTCTTCATGCTGGGGCTTGTGGGTTCTGGGGGGTATCTGGAACAGGGTTCCAGTCTGTAATTTCTTTTTTTTTTAGTGTGTTGCATTAATCTTTGGATGGCGAGAGGAGGTTGTGCCGAATGAAATACAAGGAATGAGCTTGAGTGAAGAGGTGTTGGCAGCTTTCTCAGCTTGTCTGAAGTCACCCATGACCCAAAGGAATATCCCCAGCTGCTGGGAAGAGGTGTACCCATAATGCATGGAGGTTGGGAGAGAGCTCCTTCACCATGAGGTCACATTACCCCCTCCCCTCAGATTTCTGATGAGAAATCTGTTGGAAGGGGACAGTGAGGCAAAGAAACTCTGATGCGTTCCTCTTTGGCTTCCTGCAAAGGATCCCCATAAAGGGGAGGGTCTGGGGGCTGTTGGAGTTCATAGGAGAGTGAGGCCTTCCAATACTATGGATTCAGGGGAGATTCCTGAACCTATGTGCCTGGAATAAATATGAAACAGGTGTAGGTAATACAAAATCTAAAGCTTGGGAGAAGGGGGTACTCATGGAGGTTGCCTGCAGGGGTGAGGAGAAATGTGGTGGATGGGGGAGGCTTTTGATCCATATATGGTACAAACTGTTCCTTTAAGTTGATTATATACTGTTTTTAATTAATAGGAAACTGCAGAAAATGGCCTTTTTTATCTTTCTTCCCCACCCATCCCATCTGAAGTGGGTTGAGTCTTGGCCTGACTGATTGGGCCTGACTCTCCAAAGTGGCCCATGCAGAGCAAGGAGTAATGAGTATTTTAATTCTTAGTAATTACTAACAAAAATATCCTTAGGGATATTGGAGCAGCATTGCTTATTTCTTGTAAAGCAGACCAAGGAGACATGGTCACTGGAGTCTGGTTCATAAAATGATAAGCTGTTTATGTATACCATGTGGGGCAGGCAGAGAAACACACTGAGACAGCTGCACAAACCAACAGCTGTGACATGCACAGGAAACTTAGATGGAAAGAACCATTAGTGCATTGAGACCATCTCCCTGCCTGTTGGCAGGGTCAGCCCCCTCTTCAGGCTCTTCAAAAGAGACTCCTTCATGTCAGACTTGAATGCTTTGATACTGGTGCTCCCCAAATGCCCTAAAAGGGAAGAAGCCTCTCTGAATCTCATTATTGCAAATCTGACCTTTGGCCCATCCTGTAATAGAACTGGGTTCACAGGCAGAGAAATTTACATCATCTAGATTCCACATAGTTAGCAACACATTACTGTGTTTGCAAGAAATGTTTAGGTTTTGTTGGACCTATATCACCCAGAACAATGGCTTGCTCTAATAAGGCCTTCTTTGTAGCTCTACAGCAGTTTCAGTTAATTTACCACCCCAGATTGTCTCTTAAGGGATAAAGCTCCCTTCTAAGCTCTCAGAATTCTAGTCCTGCTTTATGGTCCATTTTTAATTTCTCACAATGTCTTGAGATGGGAGTGGATCACAAGGCTGAGAAAGACAAGCCCACGTTTTAGATGTTGTATTGCAGGCCAACACCTGGGTCATCTTGACCTCAAAATATCCCCGCTGATGAACTAACTCATTTCAAATCAGTTCCAAGGACATGATTCAAGATGTGGGCTGCCCTGTGTGTGGCTGGGTAAAGCTCATGCCCATTTGGTGTCCAAAACTTCTCTGGCAAAAAACAGGAACGTTCAATTTGTTAAACTGTAAACTATGAAGGCACTTGATGGAAATCTTTAAAGAGCCATGATTGGACATTACAGACTGTCTTGACAAATATGTTACAGTAAAACCTGCCTTAGCAACTGCCTCTGAAGAGAGACCACCTGTCACAAGTGACTACTTGCAGAGGCCACGGAATGTTTTTCCCCTATAATTTAACTGTGAAGAGCGACAACCTGTCATCTGTGACCAGCAACCACATTTTCTTACTCCCGTGCATAAAAACAAACCTGTAGGAGAAACCGATCTTCCTTACTTCTGAGCTGCTGCTGATAGCTAGGGTGACCAGAACACCTGGTTGAAAAGGAACCTAGCGGATCCAGTCAGCACCGCCGACTGGGCCGTTAAAAGTCCAGTCAGTGGTGCTGCGGAGCTAAGGCAGGCTAGTCCCTACCTGTCCTGGCTCCATGCTGCGCCCTAGAAGAAGCCAGCAGGTCCAGCTCCTAGGCGGGGGAGCCCCGGGGCTCTGTATGCTGCCCCCGCCCCAAGTACCGGCTCTGCACTCCCATTGGCCGGGAACCGCGACCAATGAGAGCTGTGGGGATGGTACCTGCAGGCGAAAGCAGTGTGCAGAGCTGCCTGCTGCACCTCCACCTAGGAGCCGGACTGGCTGGCCACTTCTGGGGCGCAGCACGGAGTCAGGACAGGTAGGAAGCCTGCCTTAGACCCCCTGGGGCGCCACTGATGGGGAGCTGCCAGAGGTAAGCCTGCACCCCAACCCTGAGCCCCAACCCCCTGCCCCAGCCCTGAGCCCCCACAAACCCAGAGCCCCCTCCTACACCTCAAATCCCTCACCCTGGCCCCACACCAGAGCCTGTACCCCCAGATGGAGCCCTCACCCCCCCCTGCACCCTAACCCCCTGCCCCAGCCCAGAGCCCTCTCCCACACCCTGAACCCCTCTGCCCCACCCTCCAGCCTGGAGCCCCCTCCTGCACCCCAAACCCCTCATCCCCTGCCCCACCCCAAAGCCTGCACTCCCAGCTGGAGCCCTTACTCCCTCCCACACCCTGACCCCCTCCTCCAGCATGGAGCCCCCTCCCTCACCCTGAACCCCTCATTTCTGGCCCCACCACAGAGTCCACACCCCCAGTTAGAGCCCTCATCCTCTCCTGCACCCCAACCCCCCGCCCCAGCCCAGTGAAAGTGAGTAAGGGTGGGGGAGAGTAAGCCACCAAGGAAGGGGGAATGTAGTGAGCAGGGGGCAAGGCCTTGGAGAAGGAGCGGGACAGGGGTCTTGGCCTTGGGGAAGGGGCAGGGCTCAGGTGTTCAGTTTTGTGCAATTAGAAAGTTGGCAGCCCTACTGGTGGCAGCGCTGCCTTCAGAACTGGGTGCTCAGCCAGTAGCTGCTGCTCTCTGGCCGCCCAGCTCTGAAGGCAGCGCAGAAGTAAGGGTGGCAATCCCACAATCCTCCTACAGTAGGCTCGCGGTCCTCTTTTGGGTCACACCCCCAGTTTGATAAATGCTGTGTGCTTTTATATACTGTACTACTGTATTAATAAACCCACTGAGGGATTTTAAATACAGTACTATACTGCATTGTATACTGTATGTAATGTTTATTTAAAAGGCGATTAAAATTAAACATGAAACAATAGTAGCCTTTCTGTACATCATGAAAGTGCCCATTTTACAACAGACCTTTGAAGAGAGACCACCTCTTACAAGCAACCACTTTTGCTAACTCCCATGAGTGATCGCTGCTGGCAGGTTTTACTGTATTCATTATCTTGTGTTGTTCTTAAGCCCATCCTCCTCCCCCTCAAACCTATTCACTTGCCAAGTGCAGAGAACAATGTGTCTCCAGCTCAAGCAACCCAGGTGGGAGGCAGGAAGCTATAAATAACTTCTCCCCCACACAGAGACTGATCTGCTGCCTCCAGCAAAACCACTTTCCAAAACAAAATCACCCCACCATTTTGCTCTGCCTTTCCCCTTCTTTGCAGTAAGGCCACTCTAATGCACTATTTTCCCCACTTCCACTCTATAGAGATACTGCTCTGTCTTCCCTTTGCCCTCACGTCACTGCAGAGAGATCACCCTGATTACTAGCATCTCTTTCTCTCCCTCCTCCTATGTTGTCTCTGTGGAGCAGTTTCCCAATTACACACATTATGGAAAGCTAAGATTTTGTAAAAGGAAATAAAACTGTAAGTGTTAATATAAGAGGGTATGGTCCTCTCTGTGACTTGGTTCCCCATCTGTAACATGGAGATAGTGCTGCTTTCAAAGAAAGGCAAAATGCTTTCAGATCTATGGATAAAACATCTGTATAAGTACTAAAGCAGTATTATCACAAAGAAAAATGTCAAGGTTGAAATTATGTTTCAGTGGAATACTTATTTTATACGTAGTCTAAGTGTGCAGTAAAGAGTTCAGAAGACATATAGTCTAAGGGCACATGAAGTGTGATAATTTGTTGGAGTAACAATATTTTATAAATAGAATTGGAACGATTGATCTGTTTGGTGCTCTGTAATAGGTAGATTACAAGATGGTGAAGTCTGTGCAGAGTTTCAACTTTATTTTTAACTAGATTGCATAGTAACTAACATATGTAGATATTTTTATTTTTGTAGAGAGTAATGTAGTATGCTGTTAGCCTATAAGGAGTCAGCCAACCAATGACAGCCAGATTGAGTTGCATCTCAGAAGAGGTAGATTTATTTAAAAAAATAAAACTTTAATATTATTTGAACCATCAAGTTGTGCATGTCACTCACCTATATAACTGCATGATCTTATTACTGTTACCCGCATCCTTTCTCTCACCTTTCCTCCTCATTTGTTTCATTCACTTGTTGCATTTTAATTCAAATTAGAAAGCAAGGTTTTTGGGTCAGGGACCATATCTTCCTGTGTGTTTTACATAGTACCCACCATAATCAGGCTCCCATCCTAATTGGGGGCTACTGCAATAATAACAAATAATAAATATGTTCGTGTGATAATATGTTGGAAATAGATTATTTGTCTAGGAAATAGAATTTCATAATCACATAGTAATTTATTATGACTTTTGCATATATTATGCAAATGTTAGGGTGCTAAGGATGTGTAGGCACTGTGGGTCATGTGGGGTGATGGTGAATGATAAAGCATTGTATGTCAATAGAAAACTGGCTGGATCCTTTAACCTTTTTCCACATTTTCTTTCTTCCAAGATTTTTTGGAGAGAAAGTATTTGTTGGGGTAGAAGTATCTGGAAGGTAGCTAGTCTCTATTGAAACAAAATATCAACCTTAGCTCTTTTTGTTTGTGAATTTCCCTGGAATTTTTTAATTAGCACCAAAGGTTTAAATCAGGTTGGTATATAAGGTCCACAGGTAGAAGCTCTGCTCTTACAGATCTTATGAGGCTAATCAAAGCAGGCCCTCTTGCAGACCATAGTAAATCCCTAAGAGAGGTATTGCTGTCAGTGGTACAGAAGTTATACTTGGGTGGGATACTTGGCTAGGAGGAAGGCTTTTATCCTCCTGAAAAACTTTTAATGTTTATAGTTTTATTTCCAGAAAATTTTAACCATTCTAAAGTTTTCATATAGATAAAAAGCTCTGCCATTCCCTGTTCCTCCCCGTACCTCTCTGGTCCCCTCATCCCCCTGCGATGACCCACCCTATTCCCCTGCACACTCTCAACATGCCCCCCTCTTTCCATAACTTCTTAACTCCTGCCTCCAATTCTATTCTCCATGGCCTCCTTATCTCTGGGACTCTTTCATGCCCTTCCTGCCTCCCTGCTTCTGTCCTTCTATCTTCCCTAGTATCTTTCATACCTTTCTGTTCCTTGCCCCCTTTCCCATGCATCACTCTGTCTTCCCTAGTTTCTCCAAACTGACTGTGTTAGGGGATCCAGTTACAGCACTGCAAAGCAATGCTGTGGTTCAGTCCCATCTACAAGCTCAAGACTGAAGCATGGTATAACTAGGAACTCTAACAAAATATTTTTATAGTGCAGATAGAGTCAGGGTGTGGGAGGCTACCTCATAGTGCAGGCCTCTGCCTTTGTCAGATGAATATCTCGAAGCCTGGTTCCATTTAACATGGTTCCTCATGAGTAGCTGCCCAGGCACTATCTGCTGCTCAGGGCAATCTTCTAGCAGGCCAGTGCAGGACTGTCTCAACCCTTGGTGGCAGTTGAACTCTACATTTCATCCTGGGGCAAATGAGGGGAACTCAGCCTGCTATAGCCCAAGTGCAGGAGCCAGAGAGGCTAGAAGGACAAAAGTCAGGGGCTAAACTTTGACGCAGGCTGAAAATGATGAGTGGGAGGACGCCTTGTTTCTTCAGCATAAATAACATTTTTGTGACTCCCATTTCATGATTCAGCAGCTCTGATGTCAATTTACAGTAAGAAGGGAGAAAGGAGATGGTCTGTGTGGGAAAGAGTGTCGACAAAAGAGTCTTGTACAACTTCCTCTGGGCTCCCCAGCTGTGTTATCAGGGGTGGGCAGCTGTGTAGAACAAGCCCAGTGTTAGGGGAGTCAGGCCCCAGAGTGCAGACAGGGTCTGTGGCAATGCTGAGACTTGGGGGCTGTAGATAAGCACTCAGCTTCAGAAGCCGTGATCCTTTGGGGTCAGGGGTTTTGCAGAACAGACTCTGCTGGGTGGATGCACTTGGTCAGGGCTTGTGAATGCAAGTGCTAGAGCCTGTCTTAATCTAGAATGTGAATTCTTCCACACAGGGCATGTTTCTTACTGTTTACTTGTGTAGCACCCAACATAATGGGGACCCGATGTAGTAAAAATAATAATGTCTTAACTCCTGCTAGCTCCTCCTCTCCAACCTCCCTGCCTCTCACAGTACTGTCAACCCTAAGCATTCCAAAGACAACTCTCAAAAAATCATCAGTGGCTTTTAAAGTAATTGTGGATTATTATTATTTGTCTTTGGTTTTTCAATGTTTAGGGGTTACATTTTGAAGCTTTTCTCCACAAGCATGAGGGCTGCAATGTTTTTTAAAAATGAAAGCTGAGCTCCTCACATAACTTCATGACTCCAGGAGCTAGAGCTTTAAGAAAAATACCAAATATTGCGAGATTCATGATAGAATCATGAGAGTTGGCAACAGGCTTTGCTCCTCCCTGTCTGTCTTCTGTCCATCGCTATATGAGTGTCTCTTGTCCATCCAAAATACTGTAGCTAACATCACTTTCCCTTCCTTCCATTCTGACTGTGTTGTTCCGTATTCAGATCCCTTTGCTGTCTCCCCTCACCTTTGACATCAAACTACATTAAGCTCAATTGTCAGTCCTCATCTTCAAGGCTTCTCTGCCCCTTTTTCCTGCTCATTTCCTCCTCCTGAACCTCTCTCCTCACATCTCTCTTCATAGCTTTTTCCCACTGGCTGCTTTGTTCTTTCTTCCATGAGGCCTCCTACACTTAGAATTTCCTCCCTGTTTTCATTCAGATATCTCTGGTAAATGTACTTTTGTGTGAAACCTTCCAACAATGATCATAACAATGGGAAAAAAAACTGCTGGGTTGAGACTGATCACCTTGAATATTGCATGTGCATGGTACTGTTTGTCTGACCAACAGGTGTGCCTACACTTCAAGCTGTGGGTGTGATTCACAGCTCCAGGAGACACCCATGTCTCCTCCAGCTGCAAATTACCCAGCTTGAATAGTCCCTAATCAGAGGTGTGACTGCAGCCCGGTGTAGACAGACCCAAGGTAGCGTTGACCCAGCTAAGCTCAGATAGCAATAGCTGGGAGGCCACGGCACCACAGGCTGCGCAAGCCTGCCTGGGACCCTGTGTGTGTCTTCAGGCAGCTAGCCTGCGCTGCTGCCGCCCATATTGCCGTGTGACTTTGCTATTGTTATTTGATCCAACTATATCTCAAAGCTAGCTTGGGCGTGGCTGCCTGCGCTGTAGTCACGCCTCTGATTGCCATACAGACACACCTCAAGACTACACACATCTTGGAGCAAGCACTATGTCCTCCTAAGGCCACGTCTACAGTACGGGTGACTAGAGTGGCCCAGTTAGGGTGCCATAGCTATGCCAGCATAACCCTGTAGTGTAGACGCAGCCTACAACGATGGAAGGGGTTTTCCCGTTGCTGTAGGAACATCACTTCTGCAAGCAAGGGTAATTAGGTCAACTGAAGCATTCCTCCATCGATCTAGCAGCGTCCACACTGGGGTTAGGTTGGCATAGCTACGCCGGTCAGTGGAGTGATTTTTTTATACTTCTGAGCACCATAGCTGTGTTGACCTACATTTTAAGTATAGACTGGGCCTAAATGTATTGTACAGCACTGAGTACCCTGCTGTAGTTCAATGAATAATAATTAATATGCCTCAATTGTGACCTACAGTACTCCCTGCTATTCTTGTTCTAGGCCCTCCTCCATTCACCTCTTTGCCAATGCACTTTAATCTTGACTTACACCATGCCCTGCTATCCAGTCCTGGGGTTCTCTTCTAACGAGAAAAGAAAAAAGATTTGTTTCACTCACTTTAAAACTTCTCAGATGAGCTTCTCATCCAAATGCTCTAATTTTAATTCCAGGTTTATTTCACTACTACCAGGGGCGGCTCTACCAATTTTGCCGCCCCAAGCAGTCACCGCTGAATTGCCGCTGCCACAAGCTGCCGTGGCGGGAAGAGCGGCGGAGCTGCCGCCAAATTGCCTCCGCAGGACACGGACTGCCGCCCCATTTTAAATGCCGCCCCAAGCACCTGCTTGGAAAGCTGGTGCCTGGAGTCGGCCCTGACTACTACTACTTCAAACAAGCAATGAAATAGAAAGATGTGGAAAGGCCCAAGGCCTAGGGCCTACTCCCACCTTTGAGAAATATTCCATTCTAGAGAATGTCTTTTTCAAACAGTCTGTTTCTGGCAGGAATGTCCTCCTTTTTCTTCTCCCATAAGTGCTAATGGTGACAAATTATTGGGTAGTTCTGTCATCTACCTAAATGGAGACTCGACTGAGAGCACTCTTACTTGTGACCCAAGGAGGACTTCAACTCAGGGCTGTAGGGCAGGAACGTAACCCACTGAATACAGCTCCACCTTGTCCTCTGTAGAGGTGGAGAGCCAGATTGTAGACCCTAGTACACTGAAGTGTAAGTTGTCATGCACCTGAAATTTGAGAGGATACTACCAAATGATGTGGATCTTGCTGCACTAAGAGGCTGGGCAATGAGTTCTGGCCCTCATGGTCTGAGGAAGAGTGCCTGCTGAATCACTGCACTTGTGCTTTGGGTTACAGATCCTTGTGCATTCACAGGCTAGAAAGGTGAACCCTAAAATTAGTATCCTTTAGGTTAAATCCTACTGCACTTGGAGTCTGGGAGTGTGAGTCCTGATCCTATTGTCCTGGTATGTGGGTGCTGCTGGCACGTGCACTCGGGGATATGGATCTCACTGTACTTGGGCAGGGAAGAGGTCTAGATATTACGG
The DNA here is from genome assembly GCF_965140295.1 of Lepidochelys olivacea. Lineage (NCBI taxonomy): Eukaryota > Metazoa > Chordata > Testudines > Cheloniidae > Lepidochelys > Lepidochelys olivacea. The sequence continues at coordinate 57,238,662 of NC_140416.1, forward strand.
CACTCAGAGTCTGAATGTGTGACTCTTGGCCAATGTTCCCTCTAATATTTGACAGGCTTCTGTGCACAAAAAATTTCTTCTGTGCAAATTTTTGTGCGCTGTGTTTCGCCGTGTGCGCGGGGTTTAGGATCTGTGTGCGTGCGCACACGCACACAGCTTAGAGGGAACCGTGCTCTTGGCTCTATAATATTCAGGTCTGCAGCATTTGTGCAGAAGTACATCTATGGGATTCCAGCCTGTGCTCTGTGAATTGGAAGTGCAGGCAACACTGTTCAGGCTTCACTCTGTAGCCCAGGAGAAAACTGTCTGGAGTGTGTAGAAATTGGAGCAGGGTGATCTTAGCCTTAGAGGAGGGATGCAGTGAGCCCAAAAGGATACCTTTTTGCCAGGCTCAGAACCAATACAGTTGTAATTAATTTTGTGAGATTTTGAGAGATCCTGTGTCAAATGTATTACTAATGTCCAGCTCTGTTACATGGTACTGCAGCCTCTACACCCTCTCCTTCTGTAACTTTGGCAAAGAAAGAAACGAGCTGGTCCGGTAGATCTAATCTTTATGAGCCCCCAGTCCTTCTCCCAGCTCATGGCCACATATGCTCCTGATAACATTTTTTTTCTCATATTTGTTCCATTTCACTGGGGATTGAAGCTAAGAGCAGCACTTTCTCAGGCTGAACCCTCACTGAATCTCTCACATATTCACTCCTCACCTCTAACTTATTTCAGCCCCTCTGCCTCCTCCTGACAGCTGCTGAATCTTTCTCAGCCCGGGCCCACCCTCCCGTTTCCTTTCCTACAAGGCACTGCAGTCTGCTGAGTGCAAGAAGAACAGGTTGCCCAACTGCTCCTTACAAACACCCAGTAAGCAGCTGGCTGAGCTGAGTTCCAGACTGGAGATACTGCATATATTTATGGAACAAGGAGTAAGGGAGCAGCTGGCCCTGTGGTGCACACAGAGTTAACATGCTGACAGAAATACTGAGGTTTACATATGAAAAACCAAATATAAAAATAATATGATGAGTAAGACTAAAATTCCCTGTTTTGAGCTTCCATGGGCCCACCTCCCTCCCCCCTCATTCAGGGCTCAGCAGTTACTTCTCCTTTTCTACTGTCCTTGCAGAACTGTGTCCTGGGATGAGTCAGAGCAGCACTTCCAGACTGTGTTCTCATTGCGCTCCGGTCCCACCAAAGAGCAGGCAGAGATAGCTTGCTGGTCAGGCCTCCCTGCTCTCTTCAGATACCCCTGAGATGCTCTCTCTACCTCACATGCTATCCCTTAAGTTCACTTTTCCCAAGTTTTCCTGTCATCTCCCCATTCAGCTTCCCTTCTGGTTCCACGGCTACATCAGCAAAATGCCCCAATTCTTAACCCCTAGCCTCTCTCAGACACCTTGCCCCACAAGATTTTTGAGTGCTTCACCATAGACTTCTCTGAGGCCCTGACATCTTCTGCATACTGCAGTTGCATTCTCTGGGTTTAACACTTTCCCCAGCTCCACCTTAATCAAAGGTGCCTTTGTATCTTCCACTAACATCCCTGTCAATAGGAGCTGTGACTGCAGGCTGGTGGCACTATTGTCCTGCATCTCTTCTTGGCAGGGCCCTGAAACATCACAGAAGTAGATAAATATGATGGAAGAAAGAAAAATTATAAAAGAAAAAGTCCCAGTGATAGCATCCAGGTGGCTCTGTCAGATCCCAGGGGGCGTGACCTCAGCAGAGTCATTCCAGCTCCTTTACCATCATGCTTTTTGGTAGAAATTCAACTACCAAAATATCTTCTTAGAAAATAAAACAAACACATATCACTGGTAGTTTGGGACCTACGACTTCACTTCCAGGGTGCCTGCTTAATTAAAGGAAGATGTTCTGTCAGCAGTACTTCCATCAAAAATTTAAATCCCAAATCCAGCCATGCCATACCCTGGATAGACAAAATCCTCCCCCAGGCCAGAGCTGCAGCAATGGAATCTACTGTGGTTAAGGGTTGGAGTACCCTTCATGGGATCTGAACAAACACTACCCCTTTTGCAGGGTCGGGGGAATAGCTGGTGGGTCCAAGCAACAGCAGCTACAGGAAAGCCTTGTGACATTGTTCTCTGGGGTACAAAATGCAGTGATGTCAGTAGCGAATTATTGACAAACTCTTTTAGGCAAAGTACCATCTAACTCCCTGCTCTGTGCCGTGGTTTGGAGGGTTGCGTTTAATTACTAATGTTCTGTAGCATCATAAATGATCAAATATAATCTATCTGCTTATATAATTCACTGTTGTGCTTCTGTTGAATGACATTTGTGGTCATTCACCATTCAAATGGATTTGGGACACTTAAACAGTGAAAAATAATTTTTCTGTCGCAACCCAGACATTGCTTCTAGTAAAGGAAGTCGGAGGGAGCTCTTCAGATTGAAATGCTATAGGTAGATAGTGCCACCATGTGGTGTCTCTGTGGACTTACACTATTATCAGGCTTCGCACTTACAGGAACATGTTTAACAAGTTGCTTCTGAGATACTATGAGCTTCCAAGGTTTGCTGCGGCCACAGAAATTTTCACAGGGAGGCAATTTCAGCTATTGGCCTATGTGATCACATCACACCCCAGTCTTCAAGGGGCTCTGCACCAGATGCACATCCCCTCCCTCCCAGCCAAAGTCCCATTTCAAATCCTTATCTGAGTGTGGTGCAATGAGCCATGCTGCTTTGAATTTCCTAATTCCTCCTGTTTGAAAAGTTGTTTTTGGCTATACAGATGACTTTCCCATCTAAGCAAGGAGGTCACTGGAGGCTGCGGGCCTCATAAACCAGGAGAAGGGGTTGCTGGTAGAGATGAAATGGTCATGTAAAAGGGGTGGTGGCCATAGACACACAGAGGTAGAGGCTCCAGTTAGAGAGGATGAGGGTGTTGGATAAGGCAACTGCATGTCACTTTAGATAGCAGTCCCCACCCCAAATTCCCCAATAAACTTCTAGAAACACCCTGGGGATAAGATGTAAGAAGCCTGACTTCCTACTCCATTCCTTTAAGATAAGGGAATCTTGTAGGGAGGAATATGGAAACTCAGATGTAAATTCCTTTCAGGACCTCAGGCTCAAGTGGCTTGAGGAAGGCTACATTGCTTTTAGACATCCAAATAGCTAGGCTCACTAAAAATAGCAACTTCTATGCATGGCCTGAGACCTATCCTATTGGACTCGGATTTGGCCATAGTGATCCACATATTCGCGACCCTGAGACTTGATGATTTAAAATTAATTATACTTAGGAATGCAATGGCTACCCTTGGAAAAAGTCCACTTGGTTCAGAATGCAGAAGCTGCTGCCCACTTAGCAGCACAGGGGCCCACTGAGAGCACATTTCCCCGAGAACTTTGCTCTGCTGTGGTTCCCTGTGGGATACAGTCTAAGATTAAAATTAAAGATCTCAGAGTGAAATCCTAGCTTCACTGAACCCCAGGCAAAACTTCCATTGACTTCAGTGGGCCAGGATTTCACCCTTGTTCCTGATATTCCAAGCCCTCCATGTTTCTGGCCCAGGATACCTGAGGAACTGCCTCCCTGTAGCAACCATGACTAACTATCCTAGCTCCATTCTACTGGAACAATGGAACTGTTACCCATTAGAATGAGCCCTGGAATACACTACGAGTTTAGGTCGAATTTAGCAGCATTAGATCAATTTAACCCTTCACCCATCCACATTACGAAGCCACTTTTGTCGACTTAAAGGGCTCTCAAAATCTATTTCTGTACTCCTCCCCGACAAGGGGATTAGCACTGAAATCGACATCGCCAGGTTGAATTTGGGGTAGTGTGGATGCAATTCGATGGTATTGGCCTCCAGGAGCTAACCCAGAGTGCTCCATTGTGACTGCTCTGGACAGCACTTTCAACTCAGATGCACTAGGCAGGTAGACAGAAAAGCACTGGGAACTTTTGAATTTCATTTCCTGTTTGGCCTGTGTGGCTAGCTCATCAGCAGAGGTGACCATGCAGAGCTCATCAGCACAGGTGACCGTGGAGTCCCAGAATTGCAAAAGAGCTCCAGCATGGATCTAATGAGAGACACTGGATCTGATCACTGCATGGGGAGACGAATCCGTGCTATCAGACCTCCGTTCCAAAAGACAAAATGCCAAAATATTTGAAAAAATCTCCAAGGGCATGAAGGACAGAGGCTATAACAGGGGCACGCAGCAGTACCGCGTGAAACTTAAGGAGCTCAGGCAAGCCTACCAAAAATCCAGAGGCAAACGGACGCTCCAAGTCAGATCCCCAGACATGCTGCTTCTATGATGAGCTGCATGCAGTTCTAGGTGGTGCCCCTACCACTACCCCATCCCTGTACATGGACTCTTGCAAGGGGGGAGTCTCATGCAACAGGGATGAGGATTTTGAAGATGAGGAAGATGATGAGGAGGAGGAGGATGAAACCATTCTCCCCGACAGCCAGGAACTGTTTATCACCCTGGAGCCAATATACTCCCAACCCTCCCAAGGCGGGCTCCCGGACCTTGAAGGCGGAGAAGGCACCTCTGGTTAGTGTACCTTTGTAAATATAATACGTGGATTAAAAGCAAGCATGTTTAATGATTAATTTGCCCTGAAGACTTGGGATGCATTCGTGGCCAGTACAGCTACGGGAAAAGTCTGTTAAATCTGGGGATAGAGCAGAAGTCCTCCAGGGACATCTCAATGAAGCTCTCCTGGAGGTACTCCCAAAGCTTTTGCAAAAGGTTTCTGGGGAGGGCAGCCTTATGCTGTCCTCCATGGTAGGACACTTTACCATGCCAGGCCAGTAGCACGTAGTCTGGAATCATTGCATAACAAAGCATGGCAGTGTATGGTTCCAGTATTTGCTGGCATTTGATAGGGGGCTTATTCCTTCACCCACTCACTTCCCTGGTCCTTCTCGCATGAACAGAGAGCAACAATACCTGAAGTCCAAAGGTGCAAACAATTCGATGTTTATTGGGGTGAACTTCCAGCAAGCATGATTCCAGTTTCCTTCCTTAGTGTCCTCCTTCCCAGCTCTGACACCACAGAGCCTTACACCTGTGTCCTTGTTCCCATTCCTGCCCTTAGCAAAACATGATTCCAACTTCCTTACTCCCATTCCCTGTTCCCATTTCTCCCTTTAGCAAAACATGATTCCAACTTCCTTACTCCCATTCCCTGTTCCCATTTCTCCCTTTAGCAAAACATGATTCCAATTTTCTTACTCCCATTCCCTGTTCCCATCTCCCCCACCCACCCCGTCACTTCCTCATTGACTACAGATTATATAGTAAAACTTGAGTTCTGCTTAGCTATACCTTAACCAATCATTTTCCTGAAATTTAACTAACCAATCCTAACATATTGTAACATGATTATGTAACCAATTATATCCCACCACCTTAATTAGTTTACACCCAGCAAAATTAATTATACAGCAGACAGGAACAATCACAGAACCAGAGAGATTATACAGACAAACAATAGCAAAGTGGGAACTATAATGACAAAACAGTACAGAAGTGAGGATTTCACATCCCAGCTATTGATAAGTGAGTTCTTGCCAGACAGGATGCTATCAAACTAAGTTTCCTTTTACATTTTCTAGGCACTTCCCTTTCTCTGGAGGTGATAGGAATACAATCCTGTCCTTATAGTGCCTAACAGCCCAATAGCACCTTATTTCAATGTGACTAGTTTGGAATGTGAGGATGTGACTGTTCGCTTCCTAGCTTATGGCTGCCTCTGCTGCTTAGCCAAAGGCCTTAGCCTAAGAACAGGGCCTCAGACTGTCACAGTAAGAGAAGGCCCTTACACCAGCAGACAGTGATTTTGATTCTTTCTTTTATATCTCTAGAACTAGCCAAGTGATAAGAATACACCTAAATTCTTAAAGTACAGGCCTTTGCAGACAGGCCTGAATATCTTTATCCTAACAGCATTCAAGCAACATCTGTTCTTTATCTCTCTGTGTTATCCTCAGGAGAGTGATATCATTCATCTGGTCACCTGGTTGAAATAGGGGAATTTTATTAAGGGGACATTCAGAGGGGACATTCCTGCTGGGCTGTTTGCCTGTGGCTGAAAAGAAATCATCCCCTCTGTTAGGCATGCGGTTCGGGGAGGAGTGAAGCGATCATCCCAGAGAATTGGGTGTGGGTGTGTGTTGTGGGGGCAACCTTGTACCGAAAGCACATGTGCTATGTAATGTTAACAGCTTGGTTCACCGTGAAAGCATCTACCCATTATTCTCTAAAATGTGTCTTTTTAAATACTGCTCTCCCTTTTTTTCTTCCCGCAGCTGCAAATGTTTCCACACTCCCCCTATCATCTCCGTCGCAGAGACTAGCACAGATAAGAAGGTGAAAAACACGCACTCGCGATGAAATGTTCTCTGAGGTCATGCAGTCCTCCCACACTGAAAGAGCTCAGCAGAATGTGTGGAGGCAAGCAATGTCAGAGTCCAGGAAAGCACAAAATGAACATGAGGACAGGAAGGACCTCGCGAAAGGAGAGGTGGCGGGAGCAAGATGATAGGTGGCAGCAGCGTGATGAGAGGAGACAGGATGCCATGCTGAGGCTACTGGAGGATCAAACTGATATGCTCCAGCGTATGGTTGAGCTGCAGGAAAGGCAGCAGGAGCACAGACCACCGCTGCAGCCCCTGTGTCATCAACTCCCCTCCTCCCCACGTTCCATAGCCTCCTCACCCAGACGCCTAAGAACGTGGAGGTGTGGGGGGACTCCTGGCACGCAACCACTCCACCTCAGGGGACTGCCCAAGCAACAGAAGGCTGGCACTCAATAAGTTTTGAAGTGCAGTGTGGCCTTGTCCTTCCCTCCTCCACCACCCCACCCGGTGCTTCCCTCCTCCCCCACCCCTCCCGGGCTAACTAGGCAGTTATCCCCCCATTTGTGTGATGAATTAATAAAGAATGCATGAATTTGAAACAACAATGACTTTATTGCCTCTGCAAGTGGTGATTGAGAGAGGTCGGTTGGCTTACAGGGAAGTAGAGTAAACCAAGGGGGCGGGTTTTCATCAAGGAGAAACTAACGGAACTGTCACACCGTAGCCTGGCCAGTCATGAAACTGGTTTTCAAAGCTTCTCTGATGCGCAGCATGCCCTGCTGTGCTCTTCTAACCGCCCTGGTGTCTCATTGCCTGTAATCAGTGGACAGGTGATTTGCCTCAACCTCTCACCACACCATAAATGTCTCCCCCTTACTCTCACAGATATTGTGGAGCACACAGCAAGCAGTAATAACAATGGGAATATTGGTTTTGCTGAGGTCTAACCAAATCAGTAAACTGCACCAGCACACTTTTAAACATCCATGTGCACATTCTACCATCATTCTGCACTTGCTCAGCCTATAGTTGAACAGCTCCTTACTACTGTCCAGGGTGCCTGTGTATGGCTTCATGAGCCATGGCATTAAGGGGTAGGCTGGGTCCCCAAGGATAACTATAGGCATTTCAACATCCCCAATGGTTATTTTCCGGTCTGGAAAGTAAGTCACTTCCTGCAGGTGTTCAAAAAGACGAGAGTTCCTGAAGATGTGAGCATCACGTACCTTTCCCGGCCATCCCATATTGATGTTGTGAAACGTCCCTTGTGATCCACCAGTTCTTGCAGCACCATTGAAAAGTACCTCTTTCAGTTTATGTACTGGCTGCCAAGGTGGTCCGGTCCCAAGATAGGGATATGCGTTCCGTCTATCGCCCCACCACAGTTAGGGATTCCCATTGCAGCAAAGCCATCCACTATGACCTGCACATTTCCCAGAGTCACTACCCTTGATAGCAGCAGCTCAATGATTGTGTTGGCTACTTGGATCACAGCAGCCCCCACAGTAGATTTGCCCATTCCAAACTGATTCCTCACTGACCGGTAGCTGTCTGGCATTGCAAGCTTCCAGAGGGCTATCGCCACTCTCTTGTGAACTGTGAGGGCTGCTCTCATCTTGGTATTCCTGCGTTTCAGGACAGGGGAAAGCAAGTCACAAAGTTCCATGAAAGTGCCCTTCTGCATGCGAGTTTCACAGCCACTAGGAATCATCCCAGACCTGCAACACTATGCTGTCCCATGCAGCCTGTGCTTGTTTCCCGGGTCCAGAATTGGTGTTCCACGGCATGAGCCTGCCCCATTGCCACCAGGATGTCCAAATTGCCGGGGCCCGTTTTTTGACAGAAGTCTGTGTCCCTGTCCTCATTACTCTTGTCACCATGCTGCCATCACCTCCTCGCCTGCTTTTGCAGGTTCTGGTTCTGAACATATTGCAGGATAATGCATGAGGTGTTTACAATGCTCATAACTGCCGCGGTGATCTGAGCGGGCTCCATGTTTGCCGTGGTATGGCATCTGCAGGAGAGCAGAGTTGCAGCGGTAGTCGTGGCTGACGACAGATGCCACGAGAATAGATATTTATAGAGAACGACGAGAGGACTTGCGAGGTAGATTCATGAGAGCAGGAGAGCAGAGTTGCAGCAGGAGCCCATAACAGCCAACATGGAGAAATTCGCTCTTGAGACAAGAGTAGGAGAGCAGAGTTGCAGCGGAAGCGGTGGTTCGATGACAACTGTTAGCAGTCCTACTGCACTGCCTGCTGAAAGCAGTATGGCGTCCACACGGAAAAAAGGCACAAAACTATTGTCTGCCGTTCCTTTCACGGAGGAAGGGGCGACTGATGACATGTACCCAAAATCACCCGTGACAATGTTTTTGCCCCATCAGGCATTGGGAGCTTAACCCAGAATTCCAGTGGGCGGCAGAGACTGCAGGAACTGTGGGTTAGCTACCCACAGTGCAACGCTCTGAAAGTCAACGCTAGCCACGGTACTGTGGACGCACTCCGCCGACTTAATGTGCTTAGTGGGGACACACACAATCGACTGTATAAAATCACTTCCTAAAAATTGACTTCTAAATTCAACCTAATTTTGTAGTGTAGACATACCCTGAGTGTCATGTGGGGGCAGCTGGGCCAAGCCTTTCGAACACTGAATAACTATGAATCTTACTTTGAAATGAAATGCAAAACCCTCTTATTTGGGTTGGGTTTCTCACATAAATAAATCAATCTTATGTGTGTGAGTGGGAGACAGATATTATACTTGTAAAACAAAAGTATAAATTTGCAAGGCACTCACATAGAGTGAGGTGCATAGTATAAAAATATAAATAGTAGCTAAATTACACATGCTGCTGATGGTTGACTTCCCCCAGTTCCCAGGATTGGTTACGCTCACAGGCAGGAAATCGATGAGATAGGCATAAAAGGAATAGGAGTGAGAGAGTGGAGATGCCAGTCAGGACTGGCTATAGCCTTAGAAACTGAAAGTCTTCCTGAAAATTGCAGGGGTAGGGTGTATTCCCGGGGAAATTATACAGACTGCATTGAAAGATAAATTAGTACATTTGGGCAACTCTATCCCGATTATTTCAAACTAGCTGAGCTTGTATGAGGGAAAATCTCTGTCCTCTTGAGGCCTACTTTCCAGAGGTGCTGAGCACCTGTAGCTCCCAGAGCCTTTGGTGGGAGTTGGAGGTGCTCTTCACCTCTGAAAATCAGACCACTACTAAGGGGGGAGGGTTAAGCTAATGAAGCAGATAAAGATGTCTCAGTGGTAAATATGTGCTGGGATTTTCAAAAGCTTTTGTTAAGATTCCCCAAGATATCCCCTCCTCCTCATTCAGTCATCTTTAAAACTCACCCAAATCCTTGCGAGACCTTTGGATGATGAATCCCAAGAATGGCTCTAGTTATGATTTATTTGTACACTAGTATCATGCAGAGATCCTGCTCAGAATCAGGGCCTCATAGTGGTAGGTGCTATACATATGCCTAAAAGACCGTCCCAGTGCTTACAATCTATTTAGACAAGAGACACAAGCAAAGACAGAGATAGCACACAAGCAAACTGTGAAAAGCGCGTTTTATTAAGTTACATTTTTAAAATATATGCTTAACCCCCCCCCCCCTCCATTGTCCAGGTGCCTCCACCATTTCTGCTCTGTTTCCACAGGGACAGATGCAAGCCAAAAAGTACCCAGCTGGTGTCGCTGTAACTGAAATTTGTAAAGATCTTTCCTGGCCCCACTTTCCTGAATACAGTAAGAATAATAAATTTTAAAAGAACCATCTGCATGGAACTTGTATACATGGGTTTGTATATATCCAGAGCTATAACTAGGCATTTTAGTGCTGAGGGCGAGCAAGCATATTTATGCCCCCTACCTTTTTTTCCATCATTTTTTGCCCCCATGGCTTTGAACCCTGGGCAGATGCCCTGCTCGCTCCACCCTGGTTACAGCCCTGCAACTCTGACACTTGCCTCCTTTGTATCTTGGGCAGATCATATGTTTTGGTGCCTCTGTTTTCCCTTATAGAAGAGAGAGATAATGATACTTACAGAGGATTGATGGGAGGTATAATTCACTGGTGAAGTGAAAGGCGTTATAAGAGTGCAAACTAGAGTAGTTCATCTCTCCAGAATGTGTACATGGGGAAAAAAGGGAAGTTCCCCCATGAACCAGACATCATGAGTTAGGAGCCCTTACAGAAAGCAATATAGCAGTGCTCTGCAATCATGATCTCTAAGGCCAGAGTTTATAGTGTAGTCACTACGGCATTTGGGACCTGTGCAGTAGTATCTATTTTATAAATATTTCAAATATGCCTCTCTGGAACTGAATTCTCCCCACCACTAAAATCAGACTTTAGTGGCTTTCAGACTGAGAATCCATCCTGCCTGCTAACACATGTCCAGCTGAACTGGGATCCACCACTGTAGCTGAACTCCAGCAGGGCCCCTCCTACTCTTGTCAGTAATCTGCCTGTCCCACCCTAGCCCATAGGAGCTGTGCTAAACTGTCTCTTCTGGGAGGTGAGGCATTCGCACCACTCATGTCCAGCAGGCATAAAAACCTCTTCTGATTTTGCCTGATGGATCAGTGTTTTGCTTCCAGGAAAGAAAGTGCAAGTTTTATGGTGAAAGCAATTTCCCTGTCTCCTAATTAATAACAACAGACCAAGGCCCACAGGCTGGGGAGGAGAACAGAGCTTAACTGAATTAAAAGGGGGTCCTAATGACTAGGGTCAAATTAGCCAGCATCACCTTTTCATCTTGGGGAATTGAAATGAAAGAGGATTTTTTATAGCAGGCTCTGGCTCCCACCATACACTCAGCCCTTTTAAAAACATCTCAGATAAAGTATGTTCTTCTTTTCCGCATTTAGTTGTCTGAAGTACAGAAAAGGTTGTTTGTGCGAGGCCTGGGAGCTTCAGTGTAGGCTGCAGTGCCATGTAGGCTCATTATTTATGAGCTGATGGAGGCACTGGGCAGCCAGTTGGTGACATCTGCAAGTGGCCTGTGGCAGAGAATTGAGAGTGGGGTGGGAGGCACTTGGAGATGGGTCAGCCTCAGGGCAGAGAACTCTGACCACCTCCTCCAGCCCTGGGAGTCTCTGAGCGCAGCAGCTCTAAGACAAGACAACAGTGATCAGGGCCGGACAAGGGCAACTTCCCCTGCAGGGGACAGCCATGGGGGCGCCGCTCACGGGGCTCCAGCGGGAAGTCAGGCGGTTTGTTGGGAGTCTCTCCAGCCCCCAGCAGTGTGGCCTCACTTGTGTTAGAACATTCTGCGCCTGCGCGAGTTTTTGCCGTACCGAAATAGCTCTGCGCCGGCGCGATCTGCCCCAGAACTTGCGACCGGAAGTTCACCGGAGTTCCTGTCCCCTATGCGGGTGGGGGGTGTAGCGGGAAGGAAGTGTGCTCGCCTCCGCTGTCCCCCAAGGGAGACGTGACGGGAAGCGTCCGTTGCCCCAGCGCTCCCCGTTGCTGGGAGACCGGAAGTGTGCGCCGCGGAGCTCTGTCCGGGGGAGCAGTGACTCTGGTTCCGAGAGGGATGGGGCCGACGTGGCTGGTGCTGGGAGGCGGGGCTGAGGGGCCAGCCGGGGAGTCCCGAGCGGCGCCGTGGCTGGATGGCAGGGGCAGCCCGGAGCGCGCCGCCGCACGGTAAGTGGCCGCCCGCGGTGGGGAGCCGGCGGGACGCGGCGCTCCGCCGGGCTCCCCCCGCCCCTGGAGCCCCGGCCGGGCCGGCGCCGATGCCCAGCGCCCCCACCCAGGGGAGGCGGGTCCCTGCGGCCGGGCCCAGCCGGCAATAGTGATGGTCCTCGCGGAGCCGAGAGACCGAGCTCCCGGGTAGGGACTGTCGGTGCAGCGCGGCCCCCGCGGCTGGGCTGACCGCGCCCGCTCGCTCCTGGCAGCCGCCTGGCACTGGCGGGACTCGCGGGACCTGCCCCGGCCCAGCCCGGGCCGCTGATCTGGTGTCCGGAGCCCCTGAGGGGCAGCGACGGGAGCCTGCTGCAGGAGAAGTTGCTTCCTAAGCCTGACTTGTGCCCAGCCCCAAGGGCTGGTGTCCCCGGCGCTGCGCGCCTGTCCACGGGCCTGCGGAGGTGCCCCTGGGCCGCAGTAACGTTAAACCCGCTTTTACACTCTGCCCAGCGCTTGGCCTCGGATGTCCGGGGGCAGTGAGTTTCACTGGCTAATTGGGTGTTGTGTAAAAATATTTCTTTTTTCCAGTTTTAAATTTGCTGCCCTTGGATTTCATTGGCTGTTATCTTGTTCCCGTGTTACAGGAGAAATGAACAGCACAGCCATACCTGATCTTGCTTCACTGCACCATTCAATATTTTATATGCCTCTTTCAAGAATCCTTTTTACTCATCTCCTTTTTACAGTAATAACTGTCTTTGGCTCTAATAATTTTCATCTTCCATGTCTATTTCTGCTATATCCTTTTGGAGATAGGGTGATGAGAGTGAAACAGTATTACAGGAAATGTATACCACTGATCTATAAATCAGCTCAAATGGCTTAAATCTGGCAAAGTTATAAACAACTGAAAACAGGTCTTAGAGTCAAAGGTATCACACAACTTAATCTATAGTGTGACTACCTTTGTCACATTTAATAATGGAAGTGAGCTGTAGCTCATGAAAGCTCATGCTCAAATAAATTGGTTAGTCTCTAAGGTGCCACAAGTACTCCTTTTCTTTTTGCAAATACAGACTAACACGGCTGTTACTCTGAAACCTAACATTTGCAGGATTTTCAGTACCATACTATCAATCAACTTGTTTGCTTTCTTCACTGCTGTTGTGCATTCACCTAGAGAACTTCATTGCACTGTGTATAGTGACAACACAGCTCTTTTCCCGGAGAGCTTTTATAATTTATAAATTTAATTTATAACCTAGTAAATTGTATGAGTTGATCAAATCATCCTTTCCGATGTGTATTAGTTAGATGAAATTCAGTGCTGACAAATTCAGTCATTCATGGTAAGATTGCTATAGATCAGTGGTTCCCAAACTTTAACAACCCGTGAACCCCTTTCACTAAAATGTCAAGTCTTGTGAACCCCGTCCTAAAAATGAATATTTCCAGGGATATTCTCCCTTACCTCAGCATAAATTATAAAAGCAGATCTTGGAAATATAAAATGTGTTTTTATGACATGCTTATTACACACTATTTATTAATTATTATGTATCATTACAGTATTTTTATTACATTATGAAAACAGCAACACTCTTCCAAGATCTCACTTTTGTAGCTTGTATCAGTTTTGATTAAACCTGTTATAAGACAAGGCTCCTATCAGAGGTGCCAGTAGGAAAAAGAGGTGCGGGGGCACTGCTGGAAAAGTGGGGGGCCTGCAGGGGCCACCAGAAAAAAAGGGGAGGGACCTGGGGAGGGTGGTCGTGCTGACGTGGGGCGGCATGTGACCCTCGTCGCCCCCCAGTACTGGTGCCTCTGGCTTCTATGTTTCATCAAGGAGTATCAGATGTGAAACAGCGTGAAGCCAACTCCGGTATTTAAGAAGCCAAAGAGTTCCTCCTATACAAGCATTCAGGTCTTGAGCAGTCCAGGCAAACAGTGCACATTACAACAAAGCTTAAACTTTTTCTTCATAATAATTTAAAAACAACACTAGCAGTCTATTTAATTTTAAAAACAGCAAAAAATATCCACCTCCCTTTCTATTTCATATAAGGAGTCTTGAAGTTTAAATCGCCTCAGTGTGATAGATATGCTTGCTTTGATATGCTTAGCTCTTGGAACTCCCCAAGGGCTGCTGGCCCCATGCTGCTCGGGGTCCCTATGGACAGCTCTGTCTGCCGTTAGGGAATTTTTTCCTGAGAACCCCCTGTAACATTTTGTGAACCCTCAGGGGTTCACGAACCACAGTTTGGGAACCACTGCTACAGATGTCTCTTCCTTTTAGATAAAAATTGTATCTTCAGGAATGCCATCTAGAGCCTTATGTTCTGAATATATTAGCTAATGTGTTCAAAATCTAGTTATAGTTGATTTTGAACACATTAGCTAATATATTGTAGGGTTTTTTTTAATATGTGTTAGCTGGTGGAGAAAATCTAGTGGCGAGCTCATGATGATGCCTGTTTATGCTCTAAGATAAATGTTATGAAGGCTCTAAAATACTCTTGCTCCAGGGCCTGAGGCTGATTGCAGGGTTGGGTCAGGAAGAAATCACACCTATCCCTGGGGGGTGAGGTTGATTGCCAAGTTGGTTTGGGAAGACATTTTCCTGTCCTTTGGGGGATGAGGCTTATTGCTAGCCTGGGTGAGGTCAGGAAGAAATACCCCCACCTCAAGCTACTCTATGGTTCAGTTAGGCGTTTTTGTGGGTGGTTTCACCACATTTTCCTCTGAAGATTCCAGTATTGGTTGCAGTTAGAGATGAGATCCTGAATTTGCTGGACCTTGGACTTTTCTGTGTTATATCTTGTGTTCCTAAGCCTGCTACCCTTCTTAGCTGTATGTATGCAGCTTTTAGTTGTGGGTATTGTGATGTTCACATGTATGTATGCTTTGCAGAAGGAGATGCACTCCATAAAGAGAGATGCGGTTCTGAATAGAGCAAGATATTCTTATGTGAGAGATCCTAGGGAAAGGGAGAGTACTGTGAAGTGCTTTGGGCTTCTCAGAAATGGCATGTGGTTTAGAGGTAAACTCCTGAGAGAGAACAAACACTGGGGCAATTAACTGGAAATTGGAGAGCCTGGTAAACCTTGTCAGAAGTGTTGGGGTTTTCAGTAGGAATCCGGAGGTTACTGCAGGGCTGATGGAATGAGGCTTTGGGAGAATTTGCTGGCTGCTGTTTCCATTTCCTCTTTAGTGAAATAACTTTTCTGTTCTGAGCAGTGTTCCACTGTGGCTCCATGAACAGGCAATGGGCTTCCAGGGAAAATAACTATACAAGTTCTTTCCAAGCACATTTAAAGTGTCATCGTGATGGAACGTGGGCTTGTGCCAAAAAGCCGCTAAAGCCGCGTTGTCTGAAAGGGCAGAGCTACTGGCTGTGAGGGGGAGGAGGCAGGCGCAGAGTGAACTCACTGCCACGCACAGACCACTTGAGAGTTGTTTGGAGGTCTGGGATGAACTTTCCAGGTGCATTGCTTGAAAACAGCTTGCAGAAAGAACTAGAAGGCTTCTTCAGCTTCAGCAGGGGACTCCGGCAGTTTCAGGAGCATCTTGTGTAAATATTTGGTTTTATCTCTTCTTCCTTTCTCTGACTTGCAGTAGATTTTTATCTTGGTGTGAATCTGCATTTCTGGTTCTGTTTGCATTTTCATAGAGACTGCTGCAGACTCTGCTTGCTGTATAAGTGCCTGGGGAGGAGGCCAGACTCTAGGCTTGCACACTGGGAGGGGAAATGTGATTCATTTTCATGCTTTGAATTCAACACCCCACCACTGCCAGGAGTGAGTGAATGGCAAAATTTCCACCCCTCTTTTCATCTTTCACTTTCTGTTGTGGCATCTGTTATTCCTGTGCTGGGAATACTTTTAGCTAGTTCAGTCATATGCTCTACAGCTGTGATTGAAAGGGCTAAGCAGAGCTAACCCTCTTCAGTACTTGGATAGGAGACCTCCACAGAACATGTTGGTGTTACAGAGAGTGGTACTTATGATTGTGTAAAGGGCACTTTCTCCTTTAAGGTGGTCCTGACCCCAGTATGATGGGGTGCTGTGCTGTTGGAGCTACTGTCTTTCAAATTAAGTGTTTAAATGAAGCCCTGACCATTTGGGTCTGTTGCATATATTGAATCCATCATCCACTTTTCCACAGGAACAATACAGATCTGCTTTAAATCCCAGTACACCTGGTGCTTTTAAAATTCTGCCCCATTGTCTTGGAGCATCTGAGATCCTCTCTGTCTCTCTAATTGTTTATCTGGCTCCCATTGCTGTGGTAGCTGAGTGCCTATGATAGGGGAAAATCGCAAAACTAGAAATGTGATGTGAACCTGTGACTTTAATGACACCATGATATATCTTCCTCCATTCCCCTGAGCGCTTTGGTCTTAAGGCAGTGTGGGGTTCTGGCTGCCCACTTCGTTGCTTTTAGTGGTATATTTGAGATGACTGTTTAATCTGGCTTTCCCTGTAGGTAATGTGCATTTAGAGACTTCACAGGCATTGTCTGCTCAGAAGTCTATAGCAGTGGGATACAGAATCAAGGAGACTATGGAGCTATGAATAGCAAGCTGTAAAGCAGTGGGACTTGAGGCACTATAAACTGACAAATGCTGGGATTGCTCTAAGCATCTTTCTGGGCATGGAGGTAGATATGGGTCAATTGTTGCGTGCAATCCCTCACTGCTTTGTCATAAATTCCTAACAGCCACCATGTAAGGAGCTTGGAGGAATATGCGGGGGTGCCTGTGCTACCAGAAAAGGGACTTGAGAGCCATGGGCCTCTTCTGACTCACCTGGGAGGATGTATAACTTCCTTCTCTGGTTTTATTAAGAAGAACAAACCCTAAGTCTCAGACAGTTAATTGACATGAGTGGAAGTAAGAGAATCTGGTTCTGCTTTTGTTGTCCCTTAAGCAACTGACATCTCTTCTGGAGAAGCAATTCTAGTCTCCCTAGTCATCTGCCTAGACTTCTTTCTAGAGCAAATCCTGCTAAGAGATCCGCAGTCAGCTGCGATCCATGCTTTGAGCTTTTGGGATTTGTTATTTTCCCCTCATACTCCTGTCTCTAAACAGGATTTTTGTTGTTTAGGCTAAATGGAGCTTCAGGTATCCAATTTATTTGCCATTTGGTCTCGGGCAGATGCGGGACCCTCATTTTGGTGGTTCCAACCCAGTAGGGCCTCCCCTTGTGTGACATGAGCTGTGGTGGCAGCTTCTCTTCCAGCCTGATCTTCTGCTGTGGTTCAAATTGTGACAGTGCACACCCACAGGATAACAACTGTACAGCAGAAGTGGGAATGTAAGGGGTTAGGGCCTATTCCAATGTTCCTCATCCAAGACAACACAAACTTTGATGAAAGCAGTTGTTTTGTTAGGATTGTTCTTTGCCTTAGCTTAGGCCCTTCTGCTTAGTACTGGGGCCAGCCCAGAGCTCTGCTACTTGGGGTCTGCCCAGCATGGCTACTCTCTTGGTATAGGAAGCTATTATTTTCCAAGCTCTCACCCTGCCACTAAGGACACCAGTTTCCATTAGCATAGAATCAGACTGGAAAAGGTGCTGAACACTCTGGCAGTTTATAACAGGAAATACTGTAAATGCAGACTCCCTTGCAGTTGGTTTAGTAGAGAGAAGATTGTGCTCTATACTTCCCCTAACCTCTAGCTATTTCTGCCCTAATGTGTATGAAACCTTCAGCCCACTATGTACTCATGCAATGGGAGGATGCATAGTCAGATACTAGATGGTTAAGGGTTTCAGAGTAACAGCCATGTTAGTCTGTATTCGCAAAAAGAAAAGGAGGACTTGTGGCACCTTAGAGACTAACCAATTTATTTGAGCA
The DNA here is from genome assembly GCF_965140295.1 of Lepidochelys olivacea. Lineage (NCBI taxonomy): Eukaryota > Metazoa > Chordata > Testudines > Cheloniidae > Lepidochelys > Lepidochelys olivacea. The sequence continues at coordinate 57,256,519 of NC_140416.1, forward strand.
TAAGCTTTCGTGAGCTACAGCTCACTTCATCGGATGCATGCCGTGGAAACTGCAGAAGACATTATATACACAGAGACCATGAAACAATACCTCCTCCCACCCCACTCTCCTGCTGGTAATAGCTTATCTAAAGTGATCACTCTCCTTACAATAAGAAAAGAAGTACTTGTGGCACCTTAGAGACTAACCAATTTATTTGAGCATGAGCTTTCGTGAGCTACAGCTCACTTCATTGGATGCATGCCGTGGAAACTGCATCAGACTTTCCTTACAATGTGTATGATAATCAAGTTGGGCCATTTCCAGCACAAATCCAGGTTTTCTCACCCTCCGCCCCCCCCCCCCAAACTCACTCTCCTGCTGGTAATAGCCCATCCAAAGTGACCACTCTCTTTACAATGTGTATGATAATCAAGGTGGGCCATTTCCAGCACAAATCCAGGTTTTCTCACCCCCCCCTCCAAAAACCACACACACAAACTCACTCTCCTGCTGGTAATAGCTTATCCAAAGTGACCACTCTCCCTACATAAAGCTTTCAGAACTCTCCCCTTTTTGGGAGGGTTCTCCAGGCCCCTTAGTTTTACAGTTGTTGTGCAGGGCTGTAGCTGAGAGAGACCTAGACTGTGTAAAGGAAGCCAGATGGCATGGAAGCGTCCCAGATGCATTCCATTGACAACAGGAGGTTTGCATCTACGCAACTGGGGTGGGAACCACATCTGACACAACTTCCTCTCTCTGTAGTCCTGTCATTAACACTTACCCCAAGCATTAGCCAGTGTCTGATCGCTGGGATGACTGTGAAGACCTGACAATTTGTCTGTCCTCAGGATACTAAGCAGAGTTTGTGGATTTTAGATGTGTTGTTTATAATCCTTTGATTCTGCTGGAGATAGTTGTGTTGCATAAATCTCCTCATTGTGATTGCTGAGGGCACTGACTGGAATTCCATCACCCATCACATGGCAAAGTGCTGGCATTTATGCCTGTAACAAGTGAACAATCTAATCTCTAATCTGATTCCCAGTGACACTCCTTGTCAGGGAGAACAGGGATTTTCAGAGTATTTATGAGATAGTTGGAAGGAGAACTTCTCCCTGAAAATTAATACGGTTCTCAGTCTCAAGAGGTTTGCTATCTGGAGATCAGCTATGATCAGAGAAGTTTTCATGCAACTGGCAGGCAGTTTGTTCTTGGAGCAGGACTTTGATCCAGCAGGACGTGAAGGCTTTTGGTCCCTCTCATTATAGCTACTGCGGCCCAGATGTACTAAAATTACTCCCCTTTAAAAGGTGAACTGCAGATAATTTTAAGAAAAGTGCCTCAACTGAGGGGTCAGAGCTTTTCTAGACCAGAAAAACTTGCTCCAGTACATTGATGTGCAGACCCCTAAAGTAGACACACTGCTTCAGTGCCACTTATTGCACTAATCTTCTAGCATGTCTCCATTGGGGATTTGCATTTGTGTAGTAACACTGATAGTGCAGTATGCCAGCCCTGCCCCCAAGTATAGAGAGAGCCTCTGCTCCAGTATATCCCTAAAATCACCTCATTACCTTTTTATCTTTATAGCTCCATTATACAAGGGCCTTGTTGGAGCCCACCTGGGACAGTGTATCCTATAGGGAGGAAACTTTGTCTAGGGGTGCAGTTTGAGCAGCAGAGACTCTGGAGAAACCAAGTGCTAAGGGGAGGTGCAGGAGGTTGGACTCCTTCCCATGGCAGGCGGAGACTGAGGGACCAAACAGGCATTTTCACATGTCAAATGATAGAGGATGTCCCTGTCCTCCAGTCAACTGCTCAAATCCGAGAAACTGAAACTAAGAAGAAACAGGAAGAGAAAAATATGGGTTCCCTGTGCAAAGGGGAATATATTTGGGAACCAAGCTACCCAGGAAGGGAATTGAAAGACAGAGGATATATGAGTTTGAGGCCATGATCCCCTCCAGAAGGGGACACGGACTCTGAGGGTTGAGCTAGGGGCCTTGCACTTTCTCTCAGAACTCAGCTTTTCCTCCTTCCTTTCAGAGATTGGCCAGCCAGGCTGAAGCTGCTCAGCGATGACAGGGCAAAGGTTTCTGCTTCATGGGACGCTTGCCTTGTTTCTGCTCAGCGTCCCCTGTGAAGCCCAGGAGCTCCCAGTGGGCAAGGCCACCACTGGTCCCAGTCCTCTGTGTGAGAAAGAGGCCGAGTCCTGGGGAACTTTGTTCAGTGGGGAACGACTGGATGCTTGGATCTTTTCTCTGATTGGCTCAGTTATGGTGGGGCTGAGTGGAGTCTTCCCCCTGCTGGTAGTTCCCCTTGAGACAGGAGCTGCCCTGCAATCAGAAGGTAAATCTTCTTTCTGGCTTTTTATTTCTGATGCCAGTCGTCTTCTCCCTCCCTCCCCCACAATAGGCAGTGACTGAATGGGGCAATGTTTGTATGCCTAACCCAGGAGCTGGGATCTTCCTGGTGCCCTGAAATGCAGGCACAGTCCACTCCTGTTATAAGATGGGTGACTTGTGCCATTCCTAAAAATGGGGCAAGTAGTCCCCTAGCTGAGTGTGGGGTTCTGGGACTTCAGGTGTAGAGCTCATACAAGGAGCATCCTCTAACTTGCATCCTGGGGTGGGGGGATGCTCACATCCTCCTCCACTTCCCTGGAGTACAGACTCCCGTCACCCAGGCCCCTTGAATGTACAGTTCATGCTCTGAGCCTCACTGCCAGGACACAGAGTTCTGAGGCACAACACCACCCACAGCTCGCTCAGGGCGATGAAGTGCCCTGGGGTCTGTGTCACACACAGTTCATTTCCCTCCTCATGTTCCCTGGTAGTTCAAGCTGCAAGGCCTCCTGATTTGGGTGTCTCTCACAACTTGTCAGGAGTGGTCTGGGCTGTGATTGGCATTTGTTTGTTTTTCAGTGGGATCCAATCGTTTGAAGCAGCTGTTGAGTTTTGCAATTGGTGGGCTTCTGGGGAACGTATTTCTGCACCTCCTCCCTGAGGCTTGGGCCTACACCTGCAGCGCCACTGCAGGTAATACCTGGCACTGTACTAATGCCCTGAGCACCAGAGCCAGCCCCAGGCACTGGCTGCTATGCTTTCTTGTGAATCTGCACCATGCTGCTTTTCTTAATGTTCCATCTCTCTGTGTAGGTGCCTGATGGGCTCTAGGGAACCTTTGCCTTTCTCCTGGTGCTGCTCCTGGAGCCGCTGTGAATCACTCCCCCTCCATTCCCTACCTTGGTACAACAGAGCCCAAATCTGCTGACCTCCTAGGCTGTGCCTGAGGAGAAGTGGTAGAAATTGACAATCCCTAGAGTTCTTGGGTGGGGAGGAAAGCAAGGTGCAGCTGGCAGAGTTCCAACTCTGCCAGAAAACTGAGCACCACGGCTGGGATGGCCCTGGTCTGCCCTGGGATAAAGCTTGGGACACAACTAGCATAGCCTCCTTCCGGTAGCTGTTTTCTAAAGGGCCCATGGAGACAAGTAATAAATTAGGTTTGCACATGGGCACACTAATGTCATGAGAAGCGGAGTGATGCTGAACCCTATAGGCCAGGGATCGGCAACCTTTGGCATGTAGCCCACCAGGGCCGGCCCTGTTTGTTTACTTGCTGTGCCTGCAGGTTCAGCTGATCGCGGCTCCCACTGGCAACAGTTCGCCATTTCAGGCCAATGGAGGCTGCGGGAAGCGGCGGCCAGCACACCCCTTGGCCCACGCCACTTCCTGCAGCACCTGTTGGCCTGGAGTGGCGAACCGTGGCCAGTGGGAGCTGCAATTGGCCGAACGTGCAGACGTGGCAGGTAAACAAATCAGCCCGGCCCGCTAGGGGGCTTACCCTGGTGGGCCATGTGCCAAAGGTTTCTGATCCCTGCTATAGGCGGTAGCTGCTCAGTAAGAAGAGAAACTTTTCCTGACTCTTCTGGGAACAGTGCTGCAGCGGGCCAGATTTTTGTCATCTCCCACCAAGGGCTGGATTCCCACTGATCTCTGCCTAAGGAATTGTGGAATCCATTCCTTCCTGAGAATGTAGGAGATAGAGGAACAGCCTGGATTTCTCATAATCTGCTATGTGGCACTTAAGTGGTAGAAATTCAGAATTCCTCTGCAAGGCTCTGTTTCTCCCCTGGTCCTTTCCACCTTCACTGCACAGGCAGGATCAGCAGAGCCCGGTGCCTTGGGCCCCCAGTGACTGCACTGTCTCTGCTGCAGCTTATTCACTTCTCTTGTTAGTCTTTTCTCTTGTCTTGAGCTTCCAGGTTTGCATGCCCCGCCTGGGTCACATTTCTAATGCTTTTGCCTGTCCTGTTCCTGGAGCAGTCTTTGCACCTGCAGTCAGGCCAAACAGATAAGGATCTGACAATCTCAGCCCTCATTGAAAGGAACATGTTGTAGCCTTGGGCTAATAACTTCCCCAGGTGTGGTGTGATGGGGAAGATCGGTATTTGGCTCAGCTTCCCAAAGCACAACCTTCATGTCTGTACGTGCTACTCACACAGGCTCAGATGCAGGATTTGTGCTGATACAAGCATCTTTGTAGCCTCCGGTAAGAGATTTCTGCCTTGCCCACCTTTACACAGTAATTTATGGAAGGGAGGCTTAGGAGCTGGGCTTAGAAGGCTCCTGAGAGTACTCAGGAGACATGATAGCCTCCATTGCTGGAGTATTGGAGATGTGAAGCCTAGTTTCTCCCTTGCCCTAGGTTGGATCAAGGATGAGTAGATGAAGCAAATGGGGTTTTCTGCAGGGTCTGTCTGTTCTGTGCTTCTCATAGGACTAAAGGAAATGCTTTCTGCCCTATATTCTTGTCTCAAGTCCCTCAGTCACAAGCTGCATTGTACTGGGGATGAGGCTTATCATTCAGGAACTCCAACAATGCAAACAGAGATCTCTTTTGCTTTCTAGGAGGTGGGCAGAGCTTGCAGCAGCAGCAGCTTCTTGGCCTCTGGGTGATCATTGGCTTCCTGACCTTCCTGGTACTGGAGAAGATGTTCCTAGAGAGTGAGAAGCAAGAATGGCCCAGCACGGTGAGTGGGTGATGAAAGGGGAAAAGTTTCCATACAAATACTGCACTGGGTACAGGGTACACACTGCTCCCCTCTGGATTCAGCCCCTTGGTCCCTCTCCTCCGTGAATCAGGGACACTCCAGTCTGGTGGAACATCCGTCGTCTTTATTCATGATCAGTTTCCCACCACCAGTTTCCAACTATATACAGGCTTTACAACTGCTTGGCCTAGCACAGGCCTGGACAGCAACAGACTTGAAGGCTCCTACTTCCTCTGAGCCTGGCCTCCCTCTCTTAGTTTCTGCCCCCACTTTCTCTCATTTCCTTCCAGCCTTATAGCTCCTGCTAATGAGGCTGGCAAGTGTGGTCAGTTACCAGGCAAATCCATTCTCCCTGATTGGAGCTGGAGTGGCAGGAGCTGATTAAGGGCTTCTCCAGCAGTACCCTGACACATGCACTAAACCCTATTACTCTCCCCTCCTGGTAGGCTCCTCAGGGGAACCTGGAGCTGTGATTTAACTCAAAGCGTGGTTTGGGAGGCCAGCAGTGCTGGGTGGAGACATGTGACTGGGCACTTGCTCCATTCTTCTGGAGTTGGGAAAGGAGACCTTTCATCTCCAAGCTAAGGTTTTGCCCTGTGGGTTTGGCAGGCATTTCTTGCCCCTGGGTTTTGGATTTTTTAAATTAAATCAGATTTATTTTTAAAAGGAAAAAATAAATCTGTTTAAAAAGAAATCTGAATGATATGTTAAGGCTTAAACTTATTATAGTTTCTTTAAAATATTTTAAATAAATATGCTGAATCCAAGAGTATATATCAAAAACTTTTTGAGTTAAAAGCTGCTTTTTTCTATAAAGAAAGAATCGGGGAAAACATGTAACGTTTGAGGTCAAGCTTTATAAATATGGCACAACAGTAGTAAATAAGAAATATGTTCACCATTTTCTAATATATTAATTATGTACAATGAATAAGAATCTGAAAATATTATGTTACTACACACATTTATTTAAGCTAATATACCCTCGTAGCGAGCAAAAAAAATCTAGTGTAAAGGCTCTATTTAGTTGTAAATCACCATGTTTTAATGGTTATGTCAACCAATGAAAATGCACCTTTCTTTAGAAAATAACTGAAGTACAAATGGAAACATTGATTAAAACAGATTATTTAAATTGAGGCTTTCCTCTTGGTGACTGATTTAAATCCACCATGGTGAGAAGAAGAGGTTCCCTGGGGTAGTGGGAATTATCCTCACCACCACTCTGGGCCCTTTGACTATGGGATTGGGCTGGTCACAATGGACGGGTCTTGTGATTGGCTTCTTTATGTGACATAGTGGATGAGGCAGGAGTCACCTAGCAACAAAGGGACAAATGGTCATTCACAAAGGGATGAGAGGTCAGCTCCAAAACTATGCAAATGGAGCATAAAGTGGCAAGCCCTTGGCAATCTACAGACTTTCTGGGCGGCATCTGAACTGTGCTGGGCTTTTGTTAGTCCCATCCTTCTAAGTAAGAGAAAATGAGACCACGCACTGAAAAGAGTTTGCAAAGAACAGCTAAATGTGACCCGTAAACCTAAGTGAGTGTGTGGAGCTGATACACCTATCCTGTCTCCTAACTTTCTCCTTATTATGTGGTACTGTGGGGTCTGATGTCCCCCATTCCACGATATACAGCCTTGTTATAGAGTCCCATTATATTCTTTACACTGAGGACCAAATGTTGTTATTTTGATCCCTGGTCCAGTGCACTTTAGCAAACTTCACTGCTCCTGAAGAATTTATATTGGGTTTAGAGTGTTTCTAGCCCCAGCAGAGAGATTTGACATTAAAATAATGTCTTTCAGATTCCTTTCTTGCTTCCACAAGTGCATGTCAATTTTTAGCTCAGCTACTTAAATATATGAATCCCATTTCATAAACTTGAATAAAGCCACCCAGAAATCTATTCCATTTCTGAAGGCTGTGGTTACTAGATTTGAGGCCAAAAACACATTCTGTTTGGGCTTTAGGGAGGGAAGGATTAAGGATAAAGGGAGACTTTCTAGGCCCCTCTTCTAGTCACACTCACTGTTGGAGGTTAGAAGTGGTAACAGTTGTTTCTCTCTGATTCAGGGCAATAATTCCACAGCACCTTCCAGAGGGACTCCAAATGGAAACAGCTTCTCCCTGCAGAAAGTAGCAGGCAAAGTCCAAAGAGCAAAGACAAACATGGCTCAGTGTAATGGCTCCTCTCTCTCATCTCGCCCACCGGACCGAAGAATCAAGGTAAATGATCAGCAAGCTGAACCCAGAGTGCAGAAGGAGGGAGTGCAGTGTCCTACACCGGCTCCCAGGTGAAATTGCCGTTATGCGTTGAGGAGGGAGAAGTTTGAAATTCAGCCAGAGTAGTGCAGGGCTTCTGCATTGAGGGTGGCTGAAAACCTGGTCTGGTATATTGTGGACAGAGCCATTCACAGAAAAATGTTGAAAGTTTAAGAGTGAATTGTTTAATTTAACCATATCTGAAACATCCAGGAGCAGACTGTACAACTCTTTCTAAAAATTCCGTACACAGTTACATCAGGGATGGAAAAGGGAAACTCTCAAAAGTCAGGAAAAGTCAGTTCCTTTGTCTTCACAACGATAATGCTCCTTGTGCATATGTTACCCCAGTGCTATCTTCAGTGAACTCATCAGACTGTCTCAAATAATAGTCTGAGAGCATGGGTTTTTTTGACTATCCTCTCATTATTTTCATTCTTTCATACCTGTGTTATTTTTAGTTTCTTTATTGACATACACTTTTTATGTGCTGATTTCTTTTTTCTTAACATCTGTACTGTAATAATTTAGCAATTTGGGGACTGAGGCAATTAACTACACAGCTAACTTAGCTTAGTGACTTTTGATGGTTTACGTATGAAAGAAAATTTTCACTCTTTTATTATTTGTGTTACATACACATCTATAGACTCCAGTCAAGGATCAGGACCCCATTGTGCTAGACACTGTACAAACAGTAAAAGAGCATATCTGCCTCAGAGCTTACAGTTTAAGTTTTTAAGGCAACATGCAACAAATGTTTGACTAACTTTAGAGAAGGAAGTGAGAGGGTAACCATAAGATGTGGTTACATGGGCTGGCTAGTTCACAACTTAATTACACTCAGTTAAAAGCTTCTTATAAACTCTTCCCTTTCCTCTTTTAATTCTGTTTCCTTTTATTTTAAATCTCTGCTTTTGTCTATTTCTTAATTTATTTTGCTGCTCTTTGTTATCCTTTAATATGTAGGATGCTATGTAAATCTAGTTTACTAAGTACTTTTCATGTTCGTGACTTTCACATGCTCTGGTGTGTGCACAGGTTGGAAGATACTACTTCAGTGTGTCTAAAGGTGAAGAAAAATTGTATGATGATGTGCCAATATTTTAAAGGAAATGGGATGACCCGGATATCTACAGGTTGATTAGCTTGGTATCAATCCCATGCAAAATCATAGAAAGGCTGATGTGAAACATAATCAGTAAAAACTTAAAAGATGGTAGCATAGTTAGTACCAGCCAACTTGGTTTTATGGAAACTAGGTCTTGTCAGCAAAACTTGATGTAATGTTTGATTATATCACAAGTTTTATTTATAAAAGTAACTGTGTCGATATAGTGTTCTTCTGTAAGGTATTTGACTAGTCCCAAATGGCATTCTGATAAAATTAGCAATATACAAAATTAATGTAGCCCATATTATATGGATTAAAACAGTTTAACTGATTGATCATAAAACGTAATTGTAAATGGGGAATTATCATCCAGTGGAAGTACAGTCCATCAGGGATCTATTCTCAGCTCATTGTTTAATATTTGTATCAATTATCTGAAAGAAAACATAAAATCATTGCTAGTAAATTTGCAGATGACACAAATTGGTGGAGCGGTAAATAATTATGAGGATAATTTAGTTATACAGATCAACCTGCATCACTAAGTAAGGTGGGCTTATTTGAACAGCCAAATGCAAGGTCGTACATCTAGGAACAAAGAGTGAGGGGTCACACTTAATAGATGGGGGACTGTATTATAGAAAGCAGTACTCAAGGGCCATGGTAGATAATAAATTAAAAATTAGCTTCTGTTGTGGTGCTGTTAAGAGGGTGAACACAGTCCTTGGATCTATAAGCGGGGGAATATCTAGTAGGAATAGGGAGGTGGTATTACCTCTGTATACAGCATTAGTGAGACCATAACTGAAATACTGTGTCCAGTTCTGGTGCCCAGACTTCAAAAAGAAGACTGAAAAATTGGACAGGGTTCATAAAAGAGCTACAGGAATTATATGAGATCTGAAAAATATGTCTTACAGTGAGAGACTAAAGACATTTAATCTCAGAGGAGGTTAATAGATTACTTGATCATGATCTGTCAGTACCTACATGATGAAGAGATTTCTGTTAGTGGATGGCTTTTTAATCTAGCCAAATGAGGCATAACGCAATCTGATGCTTGGAAACTAAAACTAGACAATTTAGGATTAGAAATAAGGCATAATTTTTAATGAGGTTAATTAACCATTGGAACAACTTACTTAAGGATGAGGTAGATTCTCTACCACTTGCAGTCTTTAAATCAAGACTGGATGTCTTTCTAAAAGATATTCTATAGCTCAAACATAAAGTGTGGGTTTGACACACAAATTATCAGGAAAGATTCTTTGTCATGTGTTACAGATGAGATGGTCGTAATAGTCCCTTCTGGCCTTAAAATCTGTGTGTATTGGTTTTGAGAGAGTCTGTGGTCATATTATGAAAGTCCTTGTTGTAGTAATGAGTATGCATAAGGGGGCAGTTAATGCTATATGTGCAACCTTAATTGTGGTGTTTCCTGACTTCTAAATCATATGATTTTAATGTTCTCCTTGTGAGACTTTTTTGTATGGAGTTCCTGTGGTGGTTTTATACGAGTTGTGTTTTGAAGAAAATACTGGCCAAAATGGGGAAAGTACCATAAAAGGGAGATTTGACGCTTCAGGACTCCAAAGCTCTGTAGGCCACAACAAATTGGCAGTAATGCATTTAAATCAGAACTGTAACACTTTATCTAACCACTGCCTATACAACCTCTTCCACCTTAGAAGCTATGTAGATGGGGAAGGTCCTTTACCCTGGCCAAGAGTATAACATGCACAGGAGGGGAACCCTAAGATGTGCAGGATGCCTTCCTCAATAGCTTTGCTCATGAAAAAGTCTTAGGAACACATCCCTCCTCTCCTTATCAGGCCCAGGGGCTGCTACTGATCTGCAGCAATATGTTCCAGTGCCTAGGTACAAGAGAACTACCATGAGCTGATAGTCTTTCTCCAGCTGCACTCTTCATGAGCTTAGAGAATATCCTGTGGTGCAGTCTCCGGACGTAAGTGTCACAGGCTCATAACTGTCAAATCAAAACAAAGTTTCTTCAGAAAACCCTGGCTTCACTTCTCTTCAATGACAGTTTTCACCCGAGCCATTGACAAGAAAAAGTGGCCATGTTTTAATCATGGGAAGTGGATTTGTTTTCTCTGTTCGTATTTGCTGAGAAAGTGTTGTGTTTTTTTGTTTTCTTTTGTTTTGCTTAAACTTAAATGAATAATTACCACTCCCCTTTGGGCAAAGCCCAATCCTGGAAAATATTGGCTTGAAAAGGAGAAAAAACTTCAGACAGTTATCCATGACTGAAAATGGGATGAGAACAGAAAGTGATTTGCATTCATGATTCTCGAGACACTGCTGCATCCACCTGTTACAGTAATGCACATGTGGAACTTGCTTTTGCCTGTTGGCTTTTTCTTTTTTTACACTCTCTTCTTGGCATCTGTGATTTTTCCCCTCTCTCCCACCCCCCCGCACAGATTTTTCTAGTCTGTGTTTCTATTTTCTTTCCCAGGTAGTTCGTGGGGGTTGATTCTGCTTTTCTCCCATAATTACTTTTATTTTCTTGTTATGTTTGGTTACAGTTAACATGCAAAAACAATCCGTTTTAACCCTGTTTTCACATGCTCATCATTTTCTAAAACATTCATCTTCTGAGCTAAAATTTTTCCAGGCTTGATCTCTGCCCAAATAGGTGTTTTGGGGTTTTTTTTTTTTTTTTTTTTTAAGTTTGAGCAAAATCACTTCAGCTAGCTTTGAAATTTGTGTGTTCCACTTTTACTGAAAATTCAACAGCAGAACTTTTAAACCTGGCTGGTAATTAGGCCTCATTATTAACTTCCTACCCCTTATTCTCACACTTAGTTCATATATGTACTGCTCAAAGTTCTGAATATTTGAAAAGACATACTGAGCATGAGTAGTAGAAAATGTCTCTAAATAATTTTTACTTGGAGAAACAAACTTCCTCGTTGCAGAAAACACTACCCGAGAACAGGTGACACTAACCACTTGCTCCCCCCATGGAAGTCTTCCCAGTCGCACACATGTTGAGGCTTGAAAAGCCCTGGGAAATATCCAAACCACCACCTGCAAATCAGATATGTGCCCATCTTGGTTGATGAGAGTCAAAGAACAGTAACTTTGCCCAATGCTAGCAGAAATGTCTGCTCAATGTCTCTTTCAGAGAAGTAAATGTGCCAGTCCTTTTGACAAGCAAAGTTGTTTGCTTGATCCTCAAAAAGCCAGCACTAAATGCAGAAAACCACTTGACCTCCCGTTCCTAGCAAAATTGTTCAAACCAAAAATAACTGCCGAACTCCAGCGTGTGACATCTGTGAATATCCTTGATGTTTCACAACCAGACTTCAGATCAGGACACAGTACAGACACTCCTCGTAGCACTGATGGGCAACCTCTTAGCAAAGGAGAGAGGTCATATCTCAGTGTTCATACTGCTTGTTATCTCTAACATTCAACACAGTTGACCATAAGTTACTGTTGACCTGCTTATATGATACAGCTGAAGTAGATAGCCCACCTCTACAGGACCCAGACAGTGGTGATAGGAATCTGTTCCTCTTCTCAAAAGAGTCTTCACCTACAGATTTCTTCAGGGATCTATCTTGTTCCCTCTCTTCTTAAATATGTACATAAGCTCACTTGGAGAGGTAGTGAGACACCATGGGTAGACTGCTAACTAACAGTACTCAGCTACATATCTAATATTCTACACACACAGCCAGTGCTATCACAGGGGTGTCCCAAGGGCAACAGGAGAGCAGCAGATTGAAATTCAATCCAGGGAGACTGAAGTGAAGCTGGTCAATAGGGGCAATGTTCTGAAGAATTAACTGGGTCACTGGCTTTTCCTTTCATCAAAGGCATCTTCACCCCATTCCTGTCAAGGTGGCATAAAGCCTCAGGGATTTGCTTGATTCATCAGTAACGCTGGATGTACAAGTAACTTCAGCTCTATGATATAACCACATTTGCTCCAACCCCTCAGACAGAGACAAACACCTACAAGATCTCTATCAAGTGTTCTTAGAACTACAGTACCCACCTGCTGAAGTGAAGAAACGGATTGACAGAGCCAGAAGAGTACACAGAAGTTACCTACTACAGGACAGGCCCAACAAAGAAAATAACAGAATGCCACTAGCCATCACCTTCAGCCCCCAACTAAAACCTGTCCAACGCATCATCAAGGATCTACAACCTATCCTGAAGGACGACCCATCACTCTCACAGATCTTGGGAGGCAGGCCAGTCCTTGCTTACAGACAGCCCCCCAACATGAAGCAAATACTCACCAGCAACCACACACCACACAACAGAACCACAAACCCAGGAACCTATCCTTGCAACAAAGCCCGTTACCAACTGTATCCACATATCTATTCAGGGGACACCATCATAGGGCCTAATCACATCAGCCACACTATCAGAGGCTCGTTCACCTGCACATCTACCAATGCGATATATGCCATCATGTGCCAGCAATGCCCCTCTGCCATGTACATTGGTCAAACTGGATAGTCTCTACATAAAAGAATAAATGGACACAAATCAGACGTCAAGAATTAGAACATTCAAACAACAGTCGGAGAACACTTCAATCTCTTTGGTCACTCGATTTATGGACCTAAAAATGGCAATTCTTCAACAAAAAAACTTCAAAAACAGACTCCGAGAGACTGCTGAATTGGAATTAATTGGCAAACTGGATACAATTAACTTAGGCTTGAATAAAGACTGGGAGTGGATGTGTCATTACACAAAGTAAAACTATTTCCCCATGTTTATTCCCCCCCTCCCCCCACCCCCCCATTTCTCAAACATTCTTGTCAACTGCTGGAAATGGCCCACCTTGATTGTCACTACAAAAGGTTTTTTTCCCCCCGCTCTCCTGCTGGTAATAGCTCACCTTACCTGATCACTCTCATTATAGTGTGTATGGTAACACCCATTGTTTCATGTTCTCTGTGTTTATAAATCTCCCTACTGTATTTTCCACTGAATGTATCCAGTGAAGTGAGCTGTAGCTCACAAAAGCTTATGCTCAAATAAATTTGTCCATCTCTAAGGTGGCACAAGTCCTCCTTTTCTTTTTTCAGTGACCATAAATGCCTCATGCCTTCTTCAGCTTGTTAGAAGACATTGCCTTTTCCTTGGGCAAGGATTTGGACGCAGCAATCCACATAGTGATCAGTCTCCTCCAAAGTGTATTACCATTAACTCTGTGTCTGGTCTTGAAGGCAGAAGTAATGCAGAGGCCCTGTTTTATGCATAATTTAGCTGTCAGACTCAACAGGCTGGGCCACCATCACCTCATGCTCCAGTCCTTCTTCTAACTCTTAATCTGCCTCCATTGCCAATTCAAGGCCTTGGTCCTGATCTTCAAAGCCAGCAATGGATCAGATCCCATCTACACCAGTGACTGCATCTCCATCCATGACCCACCAAGGCAACCGTACTCCTTTAGGATTATACAACTCAAAGTACATGAGAGCAAGAGATAGTGCTCAGTCAAGTGGGTTCAGCTATGGAATGAGCTTCCAAAAGATTTAGACTAATCTAGAGCCTGATCACCTTCGCGCATGCCTTTCCTGTGATAACGTTTTCCCACTAGCGAGATTGAGATGCCTTAAGCGGTTTCCTAGAACCACAAAAGCGCAGAAGACTCCATGAAGTCCACTAGAGACATTGCTATGTAAATCGAATTAATTTGTGCAGAACTTAAATACTATAGTGGTGGGCACTATAGAAAACCCTAAAAAAGAGATGGAGACAAGCCAGTGTGGGGGCAGCAGGTGGGCACTTGCTTGTAGTTGTTCAGAAGTGTTTATCAGTATATGTCAATAGGCGGCAGCCAACCTTAAAGTAGGTCCATCAGAATTGAAATTGACTTCTTTAGGGGCTGTTAGCACTTTCCTTTGATTGGTTTCTTGTTCTTTAAGAAAAAAATCTGCAAAATTCTTGTTTTTAATGTTTTTAATATTTAATGCAATAGTTAAAGTTTTTAAGCCACAAAAAGTAAATTTCAGCTTCCACCAGCAGCATTAGCTCTGCTGCTTTGTACCTCCCATGTCTTGCATGGGAGACATTTGACAAGTTGTATATTAAACTATGCAATTGACTAGAAAACAGACTCTATTTATATTAGAACCCAGTCACTTATGCAAATTTGTGGGCACCATCTGAAATCTGTTGTTGCTTTACAATTGGATTTATTCCTCCAGACTGCCTTCCTGCTCTTCCCTTTCTCTAGTAAGCTTCTTTCTCTTCTTTCTTCTCTCCCTGTCTTTAGAGCTCTTTCTAGGCTTGTACCTCTCTTCCCCTTCCCCACTAAACTGGAATTCTCAACCCTAAGGCTCCCTCTGTCTGCACTAAAGCTGAATGTGGCAATACAGTGTCCTGTCTGAAGCACAGACATGGGGTTTAAGCCATTGACCAGCCCTGCCCCACCATGATTCACCTGCTCTTAGAGTAGGTAATTGCTCGTTGGCTGTACCTGATGCTTCCCCCTACCCTGAACCTCATCAAATTCCCTCACTCATGAATGCCTCTGACTTCCCTCTGCAGATCAGTGGATACCTTAACCTGTTGGCCAATACCATTGATAACTTCACACATGGCCTGGCGGTGGCAGCCAGCTTCCTGGTTAGCAGAAAGGTAAGGTTTGTGCTGCACCCACCTGCCAAACTGGAGATCAGGGGGAACCCTTCTCTCAGCTGTAGTGTGTGCCTGCCTGCCAAGTAAAGGACTTGGGGATCCCTTCCCCAAGGGGTAGCTGCCAAGATAGTGTTGTGCTGGAGAAAACAACAGGGAGCAGCCCTGCTTGGGACATAACTTTTCTGGCTCTAATGTTTCAGATCTGGGAGACCCTTGGCCCTGCACTAGGCATGCATGGGCCAGGTAGTTATCTCATATGTCTCTATAGCAGGGGTTGGCAACCTTTCAGAAGTGGTGTGTCGAGTCTTCATTTATTCACTCGAATTTAAGGTTTCGCGTGCCAGTACTACATTTTAATGTTTTTAGAAGGTCTCTTTCTATAAGTCTGTAATATATAACTAAATTATTGTTGTATGTAAATAAGGTTTTGAAAATGTTTAAGAAGCTTCATTTAAAATGCAGAGCCCTCGGACCCGTGGCCAGGACCCGGGCAGTGTGAGAGCCACTGAAAATCCGCTCGCGTGCTGCCTTTGGCACACGTGCCATAGGTTGCCTACCCCTGCTCTATAGTGAGCACTTTACACAGGGCAGCCAGAGTCCATTCACTCCAGGGGTGGGAGGGCTGTAGTCTCTGCATCACTGAGCTTTGAGACCATTTCCTAATAGACTTTTCCCATCTTCTGCAGGTTGGGCTCCTAACCACTATGGCAATCCTACTGCACGAAATCCCACATGAGGTGAGAAGGGTCTGCAGCCTGCTGCCAGGGCAGCTGGGAAGTTAGGACCTGGTCTGAAGCAGAACAGCAGTGCTCTGTGTGCAGGAAGAGGGCTGGCGGGGTTACCTCTGCTCTGCATCATTCTTCCCTTTCCTTGGAGGATCTGCTCCCTGCCGAGTGTTGGTGTTCACCCATCATGTTCCTAGTCGTGCTATCTCCTTTGTTAATGCTGGTCTCTGTGTTCAGGAGAGTTAGGATCGATAACCACTGACTCTGCTTTCCCATAGGTAGGAGATTTCGCCATCCTGCTCCGGGCTGGGTTTGACCGCTGGAGTGCAGCCAAGATGCAGCTTTCCACAGCTCTGGGGGGAATTCTAGGAACCTGCTTCGCAATCTGTTCTCAGTCGCCTAAAGGGACAGGTAAGGCTCACTGGGGCTGCATTGAGGAATGTGTCTGCTTGTGTGCCTACTTTCCTCTGTCTGTTCTCCTGTATCCCTTCTCATTACTAATGGTGATTTTCACTGCATGTGCAGGGGAAACCATAGCTTGGATTCTGCCATTCACCTCTGGGGGATTCCTGTACATTGCCTTGGTAAACGTTGTGCCTGACCTCCTAGAGGAGAAGAATCCCTGGTAAGTGGCTCCATCGTGGTTATTAGTATGCTGGTATGGCATTTCTGCTGTGGTGGTGGGAGAGAACATGGTGGTAAAGCCTCTGTTCCTGGGAGCAGGTGAGCACTTTCTCCCCAAATCCCGTGAGAGGTGAGATGGTATCTAGCAGAGTCTGCTATGCTGTGCCAGGTACTCAGGCTTCGGCCAAAAGCTATCTCTAATATAATGTGCTGGCTCCTGAGCATGTTAGATAGAACAGATTCAGTCTAGGCTGTTTAGCCAAGCGCCTGACCTAACGCTGTCCTCAGGGTATCTACTCCTTCCCCCATCCCTAATTCGGTGCTTTGCTGAATTGACATGGGGGGGTATAAAACAAGCAATCAATGCCAATTTGATACTGAATACTGATGGAATTCATCTGTTGACATGAATGCATTCAGCTCCCAGCAAAGCCAGTGTCACTTCCAATTATTTTTTAACCCTCTGATCTTTGAGAGTTTGCCACTTCAGGGATCTAGGGACCATTCTCTTTCAGAGGATTAGCAGGTTATTGTGACTTAAGATTTCTCAGTCACGTTCCATTATGATGGATTTTTAATTCTTCCCATTGCACTCTGCTCCCTAGAGTTATTAATTTCCCAACATTTGTTTTCCCAAAATATAGTCTTTTGTGCTGCTGCTGTTCGGTGACAAACCCCAAATCTCCATTCACTACTGTCATTCGTAGTACCCATCTTCCATAGAATGATCACTATATCCTTACCGCTTCGAGTAGCCAGCCTTGTCTCCTGTTAGAGTGGTTTCTCAGACCTCTCTCTGCCACACAGAAGGAAGTGTTGTGAATATCTTTCCTACTCCTGGAGGTGGCTCCCTTGCCCATGTGCATGTCCTCACTCAGACAACAGCCCCGGTCCGTGACCATTCTAGAGGGACAGAGTGCATAAGACAGTGGGGGGCAAACTTTTTTTTGCCTGAGGGCCACATTGGGGTTCTGAAACTGAATGGAGGGCCGGGTAGGGAAGGATGTGCCTCGCCAAACAGCCTGGTCCCCTCCCACTTCCTGCCCCCGCCTGCCCCCTTAGAACCCCCGACCCATCCAACCCCCCTGCTCCTTGTCCCATGACCGCCCCCTCCCAGAACCTTCCCGCCCCTAATTGCTTCCCCTGGGACCCACCCCCTATCCAACCCCCCCTGACTGCCCCAACCCCTATCCACACCCCTGCCCCCAGACAGGCTCCCCGGGACTCCCGTGCCTAACCAACCACCCTCTGACCCAACCCTCTCCCCGCCCCCTTACCATGCCTCTCAGAGCACCAGGACTGGCAGCCGTGCCGCCTGGTCAGAGCCAGCCACACTGCTGTGCTGCCTGCCAGGAGCTCGCAGCCCAGCCGCCCACAGCACTAGCAGCATGGTGAGCTGAGGCTGCGGGGGAGGGGCCACAGCAGGGAATGGGCCGGGAGCTCAAGGGCCGGGCAGGATGGTCCCATGGGCCACAGTTTGCCCATCTCTGGCATATGAGATTGGACTCCTGAGTCCCTGTACTTGTGCAGATTGGGACTGGTTCCTGGCCCATTCTGACTCTCTCTCGTTTCTTCCCCAGGAACTCCCTGCAGCAGGTCCTTCTCCTGTGCACAGGCATTACAGTCATGGTGCTGCTCTCACTCACTACAGAATGACCTCCACTCAGACAACCTCATGCTGCCTCCCAGAGCTGCATTGACTTTGAGCTGTTACAAAGCAATAAGGAACACTAATGTAACTTCCTGTGTGTGCGCTTGTGGGTCCAGCTGCTAGTGAGAGAGGCAGGTGAGAAAAAGAGGGAGTCATTGGGGATGCTGGACTCCGTTCCCTGGCTCTTCTATCCCTGCTCTGTTAAAATCCCACAAACCAGGGCTTCCAATGTTGGTGTTTTATGGAGTGAAAGCTTTTGACGAGCAGAAATGAACCGAGAACCTGTTCCAAGAACAGACTGTGTCTCACCCTGGAGTAAGAACAAGTGTTGGAACTGCACATCTTAAGCTGCTGAGTGAATAGGACAAGATCCCTTTATCTGGCAAAGAAGGATTTACCTGCTAGTCCAGGCCCAGAGAGAAAACAATTCTCCAAAGCAGCAGCAAACCACCAACATTCCCCAGTGCAGCCTACCTAGCAGGAGCAAAGGTACTATCAAAACCACATAGTTAGATAGACGTGAGAAGGCCCCTTCCCACTCAGCCCTCATTTATCAGTAGAAAAAAGGGAAGGTGTCAGCCTGGACAGTCTGCCTCTCTGAGTTCCTCTGCCTTAGCTTTGAAATCAGGCCTAATACTTGAGGCAGGTTGGAACAGGAGGTTATATAGCTTAGCCTGAAAGCTTCTGCCTTTAACCTTAACTCCTCTGTTTAGAGAACCTATCCCCTCCCCTGTTCAATCAGCCTAGGTGCATATTTGAGAAATGGTCAGCAAATGTTTCCTGTCATCCCAGGTCATCAACTCACCTGTATCTGGGGGAAACCTGCTCAGTCACTGCCCCCCTCCTAAGGCCTCTCATCAGCAGGTGGAGAGTGAGCAGGGCTTGGACTCCGGCCGCCACCAGAGGAGGAATGGAGGAGAGAGAAAACGCTGACTGTATATAGAGAAAGGGCAGAGTAGAGAAGAAAACATCATGCGTGTGTGAAAGAGATGGCGAGGGGCAGTGTTTCTCAAGGACCAGTCCATGAGATCTCCCTGACACAGTTTAGGAAGGCAGCAAGCCAGTCCCTGGTAACAAAAAGGTTGAGAAACACTGGAAAGGGGAACCTGCTGGTGAGAAGGATGAAAAGTGAGTCTGAAATCACTGTGGCTGCAAAGCTGGGAGAAGGAATCTGAGTGTGACTGTGCCCTTGAGTTTAAGTCATGTGGTGTCTGGGATCCCATTTGATGGCAGTTTAACCGACTAGTAAAACTAAACCTAAAAATTCTTGGTTTTGGCTGACGGGGATTACCAACTCTGACAACCCCACCTCCTCTGGAATGTCAGAACTCCCTAAACATATGCACAATTGCTTAGGCCTTACCTATAGAAGAAAATTGTACCGATTTGAATTAAATCTGTTTAGAACCAATGTAGTTAATTTAATGCTACCTCCTTGTGTGAGGCACAAAATAAGAGTCCACAACAAGGTGTTCTGAATCCTTCCTATTCCATCAGACATCACATAGGATACAAATAAGCTCTGCCATTAACCAGGGGTTGCATCAGTTTAACTAAATCTGGCTCTAAATTGCTTTTGTTAAATAAATACAGCTTTCTTGTGTAGCTAGGGCCTTTTTGAAAAGGGCTGGCTCCCGCTGCTGTTCAGGACATTTAGAGCTCCAGTGAGTGGCCAGGTTGCTTAGGCAGTAACAAGCCAGAAGCGCGGCCTAGAGCAGGTTGTCCTCATTTCCTTTAGAGCTCTGAAAATTTTGACTATTTCCATGTGATAGCCTGAGAGCTTCTGCTTGCAACATTCTCTGCAGAAGGGCCAGTGACTAAAATCCCTGCAGCTTTCCTTACCTGTCCCTACATTACCAGCTAGACCTGTTGGAGCCATGAGGGAGGCTGTTTCAGTACAATGCTCTGTTTCCCCTGGAAAGTTGCCTTCCCATGACAGCTGCTTCCTATATCATCCAGCTGCTGTGAGCTCCAATCAAGCATTCACTCTCTTCTTTTCAGGCATCAGAGATGACCCCTAGCCCTAAAGTACTCAGAGGCGACAAGATACCAATTCCACCACAGTGTGGCTAGTTTACCTGGGGGTAGGAGCTACAAAACCTCTGATGTGGGAGCCTGGAAGAAGCAAATGTATGTACGCCCAGTAGTTCCCAAGAGTTTGTGTTAGGTGAAAATCAGGTTGGCATTTTTTAAGTTGAGGGCCTAGTGCATTGCAGGGCTTAGTGCCTGGGCCTTGGTGCTATTGCATCAGTGCTGGGTTTGGCTAAGAATGTAAACCACAGCAGGGATTCTGCTCAGTGTTCAGGAATGTGCAGTGGGTGACACTGAAGCATTAATCACGGAGCTGTGTCTTTTGGCTGGCAGCCCAAGCCTGGACTGAGTCTGCAGTTCCTGAGAAGCTGCACCCACAGGGGCAGCACAGGGCCTTGAAGAGCGATGATTAGCTGCTCCACTGCATGCTGTGGGAGGGAGGTTGTTAGCCACTCCACTACATTTGTCACTTTTGGAAATGCAGAAAGAATCCTATTTTCTAGCTCTATTTTTTCAGCTACTCTTGTGCATTTTCCCATTCATCTGTATTGATCTGATCTGCGTGGAGACAATAGAGATGAAATAAATGGTTCTGAGTGTGGGTTTGTTTTTCTTGGTATGGAAAGTATTTAAAACCATCCAATGCTCTCATCACCTGATAACCGCGTAGATGAGGGGGTTGACTCTTTCCAGGACTCCCCATCTTGCCCCTTCTGACCTGTCTTTGTTTGGGGAATAGAAGAAATTCTTCCATGAGCTTCTTGCTAAGCTT
The DNA here is from genome assembly GCF_965140295.1 of Lepidochelys olivacea. Taxonomy (NCBI): domain Eukaryota; kingdom Metazoa; phylum Chordata; order Testudines; family Cheloniidae; genus Lepidochelys; species Lepidochelys olivacea. Next base: position 57,277,381 of record NC_140416.1, read on the forward strand.
CTTGGCTCTTCTTACATTCACTGTTTGATGGGTTGCTGCAGGGCACCCCTGTCAGAGTGTGAGGAAAATTGGCTTGGCTTTAATTTTTAAGGAAGGTAAGTGATAATTGGGCCAGAAATGGAAACTCAGGTCACTTCTCTTAACTTTCTATGATTCTCTGGGCTGTGAGCTCAGATAGCAGCTGTCCTGGAGAGGGAGCAGAGACAACATGTACATGAAGCCAGCTATGGTCAAACCACATCCGTGCTAATCCCGGAGTTTCCCATGACAGCAGGCAGATCAGGTTGTTTAAAATACATAAGGTGCTTTCAGTAGCCAAAGCTTTAGGAATAGATCATGGAATAGGGCCTATGAGGAGCCAGGTATAGCTTGCTAACTGCAGGGATATTGCTTTGTGTTCCACTAGCAGTGGAAGAGAGAAGGAGCTGGAAGAGGGTATGGGGAAGAAACTGAGAGGAATTGATGTTGGATGTAGGTAATAAGACTGAGAGGTAGGGTGAGTCTTTAAATTGACTGGTTTAGGAAACACTAATTTTCTGGTCTTCTCTGGAGATTAGAAAGAGCTGCAGATTAAATCAAATGCAACATTTCCAATTCATTTTTAATTCTTGATGTGATTATGGCTTCTGACTTGGCAGGTGCAAAAACTTCTTCATTTGCAGAAGAATGTTAGTCCTGTAATTCCTCTTTACATCTTGTGACTCTAAGGTACTAACAAGAGTGTGGTCCCACCTGGACAACACAAACAACCATTAGAGAACCATGTTAAAACACAATTTAAAGAGGCTGCAACACAATTCCCCAAAACAGTTAGGTCTTGTCTACTGTGCCTGATGGAGCCATGGTATGAGGCAGTGACAGAAGAAGCAGGCTACCCAGTATGGTGGGGTTTATGCTGTGGATAGACCCTTACATTTTGCATTCTGGCTGTGAGCATGCACCTATATTGCCCAGGTTTAGCACAAGCAAGACAATGTCCGATACACACTTCCGTTCCTGAGAGCTGATTTCTAGCCTGAAGATTCATAAAGACCACTTTTTTTATTCAGGCAACTCAAGGATTGCCCAGAAAAGGGTTAAATTTCTCTTTCAGGCCTAGCAAACTGCTGAGTTTCTCCTGGATGCCAGGCTTGCAGAGACAAAGTCTGAACAACTAACTGGCTTTGAACAGTGATAAAGCTGCAGCTGGAGGAATAAGTCCCGTGAAAGAGCCAGGATCAGAAAAGATTTTGTGCCTCTGGAGAAGCTGTATTTAACTAAAACTGAGTCAAGTTAGCTTACTTCTCATTGCATACAATCAACGGGCTTTTTCTGCTGTTTAGGCCTTGTTCCACATTGAGGTGGTAGGGGTGGGGAGGAAGAATCATAAATGATCATAAATGCAGCTGTCCGTATTTTGTTGACTTAAAAAATCATGACACTTTGTTCCTTAACTTTCTGAGTATTCTCAATGCAGCTCTTCACCATTGGGGTGCTTCTCAGAAGCCTGCCACCTTCTGGGAAGTTTTGACTCTTGGGGATGGGAACACCCATCTTTTCTTTGAGACATGGAATATTCCAGGTTAGGCTGTGTTAGGTGTGTGGATCCTGCACACCCTCACTTCCTTGCAGCCTGGAAAGCAGCAAGTCAGATCTACCTCTACATCCACTCTAGTCAGTTGGCCATTGTTTTTCCCCAGTTAGGGTTTTTCTCTTGATTGTTTTCTTAGCTCTGGCTCTGTAGTGTACTAAAATATAGGTTTAGAGGAAATTTTCCCTGTACTCTTCTCCCCACCACTATCTTATCTACTAAATATGGCAGAATCTGCAAAAAGGATGGGGTTCAAAGAATGACTCACTGGAGGCTCCAATTTTCTCATTTCCTACTAAAGCTAGGCTTGTGTAAAGTGAGCAACTCCATCCCAAGAGTGTGGATTTGTGCTGTGAATTGCCTAAAGAACTCAAATTACTGGTAAGTAACACTTCGAGTGAATTTTCTCATATCTTCTCCTTCCTTAAAGACTATACAATTCAGTTGAAAGTAATGAGCTGAAATGTTAGTTTAAAAGCACTTGTTGCTTTCAGTTTTGAACAGTTCTGTTCTTTTTACAGATACAGTGGGCTTTTACAAAAGTGATCACAGATGAAGTGAGGTAGGGTAGGTGCACTACACAAAAATGAGGAAGCTAGTTAAATGGAGAGTAAAATGAACAGTCACTAGCATGAAATGCCTGCCAGCTGTATGGAAACTATTTAAAAACACCATAATAGAGGTGCAAATTAAATGTTTACCCCCAAATTAAAAAACATAGAGGATCAAAACAATGCCACCATGGCTAAATAAGAGTAAAAGAAGCAGATAGAGGCAAAAAGGCATCCTTTAAAAATTGGAAGTCAGATCCTACTCAGGAGAATAGAAAGGAACATGAACTCTGGCAAGTCGAGAAAGGAGGCAGGCCAAAAAAGAATTTGTAGAACAACTAGCAAGATTCATAAACTAACAGCAAAAAAATTTTTTAGGACATCAGAAGCAGGAAGCCTGCCACTGGATGATCGAGGTGCTTAAGAAAGACAAAGCTGTTGTAGAGATGCTAAATGAATTCTTTGCATCAGTCTCCACTGCAGAGGATGTGAGGGAGATTCCCACACCTGAGGCATTATTTTAAATGACCAATCTGAGAAGTTGCCCGAGATTAAGGAGTCAACAGAGGTGGTTTTGGAATAAATTGATAAACAGTAATAAGTCACCAGGACCAGATGGTATTCACTCAACACTTCTGAAGGAACTCAAACATTAAATTGCAGAACTACCAACTCTGGTATATAACTGATCACTTAAATCAGCTTCTGAACCAGATGATTGGAGGATAACTAATGTGATGCCAATTTTTAAACAAGGCTTCAGAGATGATCCTGACAATTACAGGTCAATAACCCTAACTTCAGTACCAGGCAAATTGGTTGAAACTGTATCTAATAATTATGTTTCTTACTACGTAAATGAACATGATTTTGTTGGGGAAGAGTCTACACAGCTTTTGTAAAGGGAAATCATGCTTCATCAATCTATTAGAATTCTTTGAGGTGGTCAACTAACTTCAACAAAGGTGATACAGTAGTGTATTTGGACTTTCAGGAAAGGTCTCTGACCAAAGGCTCTTAAGCACAATTAGCTGTCATGGAATAAGATGGAAGGCTCTCTCATGGATCAGTAACTGATTAAAAGAAAACAAAGGGTAGGAATAAGAGGTCAGTTTTCAGAATGGAGAGAGGTAAATAGTGATGATCCCCAGGGATCTGTACTAGGACCAGTACTGTTCATCATATTCATAAATGATCTGGAAAAAGGGGTAAACAGTGAGGTAGCAAAGTTTGCAGATGATGCAAAATTATTCAAGATAGGAAAATCCAAAGTAAACTGTGAAGAGTTCCAAAGGGATCTCTTAAAACTGGGTGAGGAATAAAATGGCAGATGAAATTCAATGATTATAAATGCAAAGTAATGCACACGGAAAACATAATCTGAAATATACATACAAAATGATGGGACTAAATTAGCTGTTTCATTCAAGAAAGAGATCTTGGTGTTTATTGTGGATAATTCTCTGAAAACTTCTACTCAATGGGCAGCGGTAGTTGAAAAAGCTAACAATGTTAAGAACGGCTTAGATAATAAGACAGTAAATATGATGATGGCACTATATAAATCCATGGTATGCCCACACCTGGAATACTGTGTGCAGTTCTGGTCACCCCATCTCAAAAAGATACATTAGAAATGGAAAAGGTATAGAGAAGGGCAACAAAAATGATTACATGTATGGAACAGCTTCTATGGGAGGAGAGATTAAGAAGATTGGGACTTTTCAGTTTGGAAAAGAGACAACAAAGGGAGGCTATGATAGAAGTCTATAAAATGATGAATGGTGTGGAGAAAGTGAATAAGGAAGTATTATTTATCCCAGGAGCCACCCAATGAAATAGGCAGCACATTTTAAAACACAAACTCAACTCCCAGTCTACCTGTAGAAGTGGTTGCTAGGGGATGTGAAGGCCAAAACTATAACCTGGATTCAAAAAAGAATTAGATAAGTTTATGAAGAATAGGTCCATCAGTGGCTATTACCCAAGTTAGTCAGGGATGCAACCCCATGCACTGGGTGGCCCTAGACTTCTGACTGTGAGATGCTATGGCTGGATGTCAGAGGATGGATCACTTGATGGATTGCCCTGTTCTGTTCATTCCCTTTGAAGCATCTGTTATTGGCCACTGTTGGAAGATGGGATACTGGGCTAGATGGACCATTGGTCTGACCCTATAGGGCCAGTCATACACTATGTAGCATACAAGCTGGCTATACCCATCTGGTAAGGCCCTTCACTACAGACATGCAGTACCCCTATTCTAGATCTAAGTCCTCAGACAGATTTACAGATACCCTTCATGACTATCTTGTAGCACTTGTCTGTTCCGTTCATGGCTCTCTCCAGCTTCACTTGCCTATGATCATAGGATGGTACGGCAGAATGGCTATTCACTAGAGACTGGGCTATCGCTAGTACCCTAAGGGGGATTTCAAACATGGTTCTCAAAGGGCTGCCCTTGTGCTCCCCTCTTAACTATCTAGTAGCCAAAGTCTGCTGGTGATGGAGCCCCAGAGACTTTTGTAGGTCCGTGTCTTGGGGTGGATCCTGTCGCTGGGTTTAACGTTGTCTTGCATTGAAAGAGTTACGTGGCCTGCATCGCCAGAGTATCTGGCTGTGCTCTGCTGTGGCCACTTGAATTTGGGCCAGCTGGAGAAAAGCACAGCCTGCGACGCCTGCAGCATTTCACACACGCTTTCCTGCCACAGGCAGCGGCAGATGGAAACACGTTTTCTTAAATTTCAGGGGCAGCGTTTCAGGAGGCGCAGACCGCGAGGAGGGAGGGCACGGCAGATGATGCCCAGTGATTCCCTTGGGGGGAGACCGTGTTTAGGGGCCTGCAGGCGGGAGGTACCCAAAGGCCGGGGCACTAACCGCCGTGGCCCCTCCGGCCCTGGGCCGCTCTCCCCGGCCTGCCGCTGGAGCAGAGTGCACGTTGCGCGCTTGCGAAGCGGCCTTTTGGCAGCCAGAGGTTCCCTGTCCCGCAGGCGCCGGACTTCGGTGGGGCGGGAACCCGGCTGTAGCCTCGCCCCGCCGGGGCCGCGCCGCCCGGGCCAGGCTTCCTCCGGGGCAGACGGGGCCGTGCCTTGCTCCGGGCGCCCTTTCAGTGTCCCTGGGGGGTGGGCGGCCGCCCGGCTGCCGGGGACGCGCTGCCGCCCGCCCAGCCGCTCCCCGCCCCCGGCGCGGGTAAGATGGCGGCCGCGGCTCAGGCGCTGAGCGGCTCGGGGCTGCTTTTGGCCGCCGCCGCCCTGGCCCTCCTGGCCGTGGCCATCGGCACCGACTCCTGGTACCAGACGGACGCGCGGCGGCACCGCGAGCGCTGCCGGGGCTTCGGCCACAAGCGCAGCGACCCGCCCGGCTCCATGTCGGCGCCCAGCCCGCACCTGCCGCTCCGCGCCCGCCCCCCGCGGGCCCTGCTGCCCGGCCACCCCCCGGCCTCGGTCCCGGCCCCGGCCGCCGCCGCCCTGGACTCGCACTGCGGCCGCCGCTTCAACTCCACCGTGTCCGGGCTCTGGAGGCGCTGCCACCGCAGGGGGTACGAGCCAGACAGCGAGGAGCTCATCCGGAAAGGTGCGGGGCTGCGAGCTGGGGGCGGAGTGAGGGGGCGCTCGGGGGAGGCTGGAGGGGGAGGCCGGTCGGAGGGGGCCTGACAAGCGGGTCCGGTGGGGGGGCAGTCCGGGGTGCTGGGGGGGTCGCGGGGGGGCCCGAGACGGGGGTTGGGGGGGCGGAGTGGGGGGCAGCTGGGGGCTCTGTCCAGTTGGGAGGAGCCCGCGCTGCCCTTTCCCTGGGCTGCCCCCTGCCGGTAACCGGGTCCCCTGTGGCTGAGCTGAGCATCTCCGGAGGCTGGAGCAGCCGCTGTCCGCGGTGCTGAGCCCTCCTCGCTCCCAGTTGAGCCCCAGGGAGCTGGCGCCGACCGGCCGAAAAGAGCCGTTGGGAAGGGCTGCGGGACTCTGTCGCCCACCCGGCGACCGGGGCTCCGCTGCCTGCTGGGCCGGGGCCGGTTCTGCCCCCTCAGCCTCCCACCTGGCTGCACCAGCTTCTGGTGTGGGGGTGGCAGCAGCGCCCAGCTGCTCTGGGTCCGTCTCTTTGGGGGCGGGGGGGGGCAGGGAAGCAATGCCACTGCCTGGTGGATAGTGTAGCTCAGGCAGCCAAGGAATTGCAAGGGGATTTGACACCTTCCCTTGAAACTGGAAGGGAGCACTGGTGGCTCCAGGGGAGGGAGCTCACAGCCCTGGCCAGGAGTCTGTGGGTGACTGTGGCTTTTCACAGCCAGGTAGCTTTAAAAGGTTGTTATATGTATGTTGGAAGACCGGGTGGCAGATGCCTACCCCATGTAGCACTGCTACAGCTGTGCTGTTGTCTTGGCCAGGCCTGGGTCTGATCAGGTTGCTTCCCTCCTTGTCATTGAAAACATTTAGGCAGCCCAATTTGGTCTGCAGGGCTTTTCCCAGTCTATTTTATAAAGTCCCCATCATTGGAACTAGTGCCATTGTCTCGAGGAGACCCTTCCATATATCCCCTGAAGGGATTTTTCCTGCCTCATAACAAACCTATGAATTTGCTTCATTGGGTCAGTATCTTTTTGGCAGGTAATGGCCAAGAAAAAGGTGAAATATTCCAGGCATGGTCTTATCTGAGCTGTAGAGAAAGGGGCTAGCCCCTCCTATTACATCATGTGAAACTTCCATGTATTTTAATAGGTATGTGCCCTCTCCCACTGCATGATCATCCCTCTGTTATGCCCCAATCTCTATGGTGGGGATAGAACTTTGATCCTGCTCCACCCGCACAGGCCCCTGCTAGGTGAGTTAAGATTATCCTTTAACAGGGCATATGACACACAGTTGAGCAATTGTTTGAACATTATAGTATTTTATTCTGATAGTGCAAACAGTGTGCTGTCTGACTTAGACAGGTATGAAGACAGCCCCTGTCCCAATGTGCTTACAATCCAGATAGACAATCTACAGAGAGTAGTTACGAGGTGGGATACAACAAAAATTCTGTTCTAAAGAGCATGATTTACTGACCCAAGAGAGATTTATTAACATGGATGAGTGAGGGGTTGGAGGAGAAGCTCTGTGACTTAGGCACAAAATGAAAATAAATAGCAAAAACCAAATGTTCCAGTAGTTTTTGATTGTGTCCTCCAGCTGTGGTTCAAGTCCCCATAGCCCCTGTACAACAGAAGATGGAATGACTCACTGTGGAGCTGGATTTCATCTCTGAATCCTCTCTAATGTGCAGCTGTGGCTCCTGTTCCTAGAAATGCCATTACAATATAAATTAGCTTCTTTCTCCATTTAATCTACCAGGATCCATTTTCATTTATATTTCCATGTTGATTTCATTCCACTAAAAGGCAGTTCATTAATTTCATTTTATTAATTGACCTTGCCATTTTAAAATGTCTACCTCTGTTTCTGCTTCCTATTGAACCATTCTGCTTCTACTGAAATTACTAGCATTTCCCTCCCTCAAAGTTCCCCCCCACATTACTTCAAGTCTCACTGTATTGTTCTTTTTTTAAACCTTGCCAAGAGTCCATTCCCATCAGCCAGAAAAGTGCAGGGGTTTTTTGGCACAGGAGTGGTGGTTCTCTGTCTAGTGCTTGATCCACTCACCTCTTTACTCATGGAAGTAAAGTCATTCACATCTGTTAGTATTGCAGGATCATGGATTTAAATGGATCTGGCTCTTTTCTCACTGTTTCCTCCTCATTCCCTGCCTTGCTCACAGCCTCTCCCCACCCAACTTTCCTGTGGCTACAGTTTGTAACCAGCCTCTTCAAGTCAGTGGGGAGATGACTTTTCATTGTGCTCTTTGGTCAAGGACATTATTATGTTTGGGGAACTATAGGCAAACATTTTCCCTTGTTAGGATCTGCAGGTTGTTACAATTTATCATTGCAAGGCTCTCTTTCTCCTTGCTTTGCAACAAACCCAAATCTGAAACCTTAATGGGGACTACTAATTGATTCATGGAAAAAGAAGAAATTTCAGAGGCCCACAGTGACAGAAGAATAAATGACCTTCTAAGATTTCAATAGATTTTCTAAAAAAATTATTAAGGAAGCAGTCTAGGAAGGGGGAAATCCATTGTTTCAATTCCTTATGGGCCTTTCTCAAGGTTTGAATAAACTAAGTTGACCCTGCCTTTATATCATTATTTACCTATTACTACTAAACAAAAACTGATAACAGAAATAGTGTCTGGTAATTTGGATGTAGTAACTTGCATTATTACATGGTAATATGATTTTTATAGAGACTTTCAAGCATCTCAACCTTTACAGATGAAAATTTCAGAACGTAAATGTACAATAAGGTAGAGAAGCTGAAAAATATCATGAGCAAAATTTAGCTGAGGAAATATTTAAACATAAGAGGGAATTATAATGGAGGATTGTTTTAAAATGCTTTTATTAAATGCCCCAAAACCCCACACTTTTTCAATCATGAAAAGATTTCTTGGATAAAAAAATTTCTGAGTAAGAGGGGAGGTGAAAGAAGCAATATAAAATAAAACAAATGGAGAACCTGATGGCAATGAGTGCCATCAGGAAATTGAGATAACTTCTCTTATCAGTTAAAGGGATCAGTGGAAAAAACCCCTATGGATAGCAGACTTAAAAGACACTAAGAAGTTACTTAAATATAATCTGGAACAAAAAAATCCTAGCAGTGGTATAGGACCATGTAAAAAGGACTGGGGCCTATTTTATAGCACCTTCCTTCTACCAGACCAGGCTTTGATCTTGCTGAACCAGCTCACTTCCTTAGTTAGTTCTGTCTGAGCTCTCTACAGGAATCCAGGGAAGCAATATCCATGAGTTAGTTTTATTTTAAGCCTTCTTACCAAACAAATCAAAACTTTGCAGGCTCTTTCCTCAAAGTCTGTGCAGGCTAACTGGTTGCTTCCCCAACTCTGACCCTCATGCTAGTAACTTCAGTAATTAAGATGTCTTGGCACTTGCCTCAGCAATAATGGACTCCACACAGTCTCCCTTCTGTCTATTTGGTCTCTGGAGCAATAGCTCTCTGCATTAGCCCCTGTAGCAGTGCACTGGGAGCACACGCCCTGTGGTCCCTCAGCTTTCTGGAAGATATTGCAGTTCTTTCCTCCATGTCCTACTCTTTTTCATGTGCAACAGGCAGGGCTAGTTAACTAGTTAGTTAGCTAGCTAGGTGCAGGCCTCTGACCCCAAAGGAATGGTACCCCTTATACTTTCACAGTCCCATATGAGAAAAGGAAGGTAAAATTATCAATCATCATACAGAAAAGGCAGTAGTAGAAAATAAATATTTTTTTTCTCTGTACTTAGAAATTAGCAGGAAGATGTAAGTGATATCATAAAGTGATAATGAAATACATACTATCCCATCAGTAACGAGGGAGAATGTTAAATAGCAACTGTTAAAGTTAAAACACTTTAAAATTTGCAGGACTGGATAACTTGCACCCAAGGCTATTAAAGGAATTGGGAGAGGAGCCCTGTGAACAATTAACGTTGATTTTTAACAAATCTTGGAACACAGAAGATTCCAGAGGACTGGAAAAGCCAGCATAGCGCCATCATTTTAAAAGGTTAAACAGGATTACCCAGGAACTTTAGGCCAGTTACCAGGACATAAATCTTAATCAAGATTGTGAGAGACTAATATGGGATGCAATCAGTAAAGAATTAAAAAATGGTAGGATGATTAATCCAAATAAACTTGGTTGTATGGAAAATGTGTCTTGTCAAAAACTTTTTATATATATATTTAAATTTTCGATGTTTTAGCCGTGGAATATCAAGCAAGACTAGGGGCTGGTATTTCCTCTGTATACAGTACTGTATTAGTGAATACTGTGTTTACTTCTGGTGTCAACACTTCAAAAAGGATGTTGAAAAACTGGAAGGGGTTCTGAAAAGAACTACAAAAATTATTTGAGATCTGGAAAACATGCTTTATAGTGAGAGACTAAACAAGCTTAATCTATTTAATTTATCCATGCGAGGGTTAAGAGGTGACTTGATCACAGTCTACAATTGTCTTCATAGGTAAGAGATTTGTGATAGTTAATGGCTCTTTATTCTAGCAGAGGGAGGCAGAACGTTATGCAATGGTTGAAAGCTGAAGCTAGAAAACCTGACTAGAAATAAGACACAATTGTTTAACAGTGAGAGCAATTAAACTTTGGAGTAATTTACCTAGGGATGTGGTGGATTCTCTAACACTTGCAGTCTTTAAATCTAGACTGCATATCTTTCTAAAACATATACCATAGCTTGACTAGAAGGTATGGGCTTGATGCAGAAATTATTAGATGAGGTTCTTTGTCCTATGTTATGTAGGTGGTCAGACTAGATTATCATAATGGTCCCTTTTGGCCTTAATATTTATAAACTTCAAATTCACCTTCAGGGAAACACTTCTTGAGATAGTATCTTCTGTTTCCACCCTACATTTTACAAGACTAGAGTAAATTTTAAACCCTAAGAGAGAAAGTAATGAACTTAACATTTTGAAACCAGATGCATATTGGATTTATATTCTAAAAACATTTAAACCATCAGGTTTAAATAAAGAGCTGGTGCATCTTTGTTTTAATTAATGGAGTTTTAACCAATGAGTCCTTCGTTCAGATCCCTTGGGACATAAGTGATCAATAAAGCAAGCTATGCTCTTAAATTTTATATTTATATACTGAGATAAAAATGTAAAATTGCTTCTCATAGATATGTGATGGTACCATTATTCTTTACAGTAGTCTATCTAAAATAGGTTTTACCTTTGACAAACCCTGCCTAACTCAATGTAGGAGGTAAATCATAGAGTTTGTTTTTGGGTCTATATTGCAATATCTGTTTACTAATGTGACACTGATTTTTATAAGATTTGATTAATGTGGATGTTAGTTTTGTATAGAATTTCTAATTGTATAATTGTATTATAGCTAAGGCTACGTTTTAGTCACGGGTATTTTTAGTAAAAGTTACGGACAGGGCACGGGCAGTAAACAAAAATTCCTGGCCTGTGACCTGTCCATGACTTGTACTATATACCCCTGACTAAATCTTGGGTGTTCTGGGGCAAGGGGTGGCCCGCTGCTGCTCTCGGGCAAGGGGCAGATGCACTGGCCACTGGAGAAGTCACGTAGGTCCCAGAAAGTCACAGAATCTGTGACTTTGATGACCTCCATGACAGACTTGCAGCCTATATTATAGATTCCATAAAAACTCACACCAAGAAGCTAGATCTATAACAGGGGTGGCCAAACTGTGGCTTATGAGCTGCATGTGGGTCTTTTATCTTTAAAGTGCAGCTCTTGGAGTCCCCCACGCCATCCCCTTTCTCCACCTACTAGACTGGAGGGGGAAACTTGGGATCTCTGCCTGGTGGTGGGCTAGGGGCTTCTGCCCTGCAGGGAGGGGGGTCTTGAGGACTCAGCCCCATGGGGCACACCTGCTGGGGCTCCGGGCTTTAGCAGGAGCAGGGCTGAAGACCGAGCCTCGGTAGGTGCCATCTGCGGGGTTGAAGCCCTGCCAGGTGTGCCCTGGCTCTTGAGTTTCTGAAGATTGTCATATGCGGCTGAGAGGGTCAGTAACTTTGGCCACTCCTGATCTATAAGATGTACACACTGAAGATTCAACCCTCCCCTATAAAGTGTTTAGTATGGTAAATATTAATAATTGGATAGGTAATCAGTGATTCACGATGATTGGGATTACTTAGTTAATTAGATACCATGATGTGGAGGATGTGGCCTAAGTACTTAATTCAGAGCTGTACAAATCTTTTGTGAATGAGACCTGATCCCATTGAAGTCAATAAGAGTTAGATTGAGTTCTGGGAGTGGACAAGAAGCATCCATACAGCAAAATCCCCCATATTACCTCTCTGAATTAAGTCTTTATTAACAAAATTCAATTCTTGTTTCTCTGTCCTTGTTGATGAGAGCTGTATAAGGACTTAGAGAGGGAGCACACTCTGGAATCTCCCTCTTTAGTGTGGTTTTACAAATCTACGCACTCAGATTCAATTATAAAATAAATTAAAATCAATAGTCTTTTAGCATGTGGGAAATTGAGATCACCTCTCTCCCATCCCCTTCTCAATTTCTAAATATCCCCGGACTTAAGAGGGCCCCAGGTACTTGCCTTTTTTTCCTTGTGAAGTCTGTCCCTCCCCCAATACCCAGTGGAGCCTGGTCTGTGCTGAGAGGTTACTGTCCCAATGAATCTCATGAGAGAAGGAAATAATAAGAACATAAGATAAAAATGGCCAGACTGGGGTCAGACCAATGGTCCATCTAGCCTGGTATCCTGTCTATGACAGTGGTCAGTGCAAGATGCTTCAGAAGGAATGAACAGAACTGGGTATTTTAGAGTGATCCATCCCGTTATCCAGTCCCAGCAGTTAGGACACCGAGAGCATGGGATTTTATCCCTGACTGCCTTGGCTAATAACCATTGATAGATCTATCCTCCATGAACTTATCTAATTCTTTTTTGAATCCAGTTATACTTTTGGCCTTCAACACCCTACTGCAACAAGTTCCACAGGTTGTCTGTGTTGTGTGAAGAAGTACCTTCTTTTGTTTGTTTTAAACCTGTTGCCTGTTAATTTCATTGGGTGACCCCGGCTTCTTGTGTTCTGTGAAGGGTAAATAACACTTCCCTATTCACTTTCTCCATAGCATTCATGATTTTATAGATCTCTTTATAGATCACATCCCCTTAGTCATCTCTTTTCTAAGATGAACAGTCCCAGTCTTTTTAATCTCTCCTTGTATGGAAGCTGTTTCATACCCTTCATCATTTTGGTTGCCTTTCTCTGCACCTTCTCCAATTCTAAAGATGATCAGAACTGCATGCAGTATTCAAGGTGTAGATGTACCATAGATTTATATAGCAGCTTTATGATATTTTCTGTCTTATTATATATCTCTTTCCTAATGGTTCCTAACATTGTTAGCGTTTTTGATTGCTGCTGCACAATGAGTGAATGTCTTAGAGAACTAGCCACAATGACTCCAAGATCTCTTTCATGAGAGGTAATATCTAATTTAGACCCCATCATTTTGTATGTATAGCTGGGAACATGTTTTCCAATTTGCATCACTTTGCACTTACCAGCATTGAACTTTATCTACCATTTTTGTCGCCCAGTCATCCAGTTTAGTGAGATCCCTTTTGTAATGTTTTGTAGTCAGCTTAGGACTTAACTATCTTGAGCAATTTTGTACTGTCTATGAATTTTGCCATTTCACTGTTCACCTCCTTTTCCAGCTCATTTAGGAATATGTTGAACAGCACTGGTTCTCACCACAGATTCTTGGGGACCCCACTATTTACCTCTCCATTGTGAAAACTGACCATTTATTCCTGTCCTTTTGTTTCTGGTCTTTCAACCGGTTATTGATCAATGAGAGGACCATCCCTATTATCCCATGACAGCTTAGTTTGCTTAGGAGCCTTTGGTGAGGGACCTTGCCAAAGGTTTTCTGAAAGTCCAAGTACATGATATGGTCTGGATTATCTTTGTCCACATGCTTGTTGACCCCTCTCTCAAAGAATTCTAATAGATTGGTGAGGCATGATTTCCCCTTAGAAAGCCACATTGACTCTTCCCCATCATATTATGTTTGTCTGTTCTTTACTATACTTTCAATCAATTTGCCTGGTACTGAAGTACACTTACCAGCCTGTTATTGCCAGGATTGCCTCAGGAGCCTTTTTTAAAAATCAGTGTCACATCTATCCTCCAGTCATCTGGTTCAGAGGCTGATTTAAGTGATAGGTTACATACCACAGTTAGTAGTTCTGCAATTTCATATTTGAGTTACTTCAGAACTCTGGGGTGAAGATCATCTGGCCTGGTGACTTATTTAATTTATCGACTTGTTCCAAAATCTCCTCTATTGGTACCTCAATTTGGCAGAGTTCCTCAGATTTGTCACCTAAAAGAATGGCTCATGTGTGGGGATCTCCCCTATATCCTCTGCAGTGAAGACTGATGCAAAAAATTCATTTAGTTTCTCTACAATGACCTTATTTTCCTTGTTTAGCACCTCAATTGTCCAGTGGCCCCACTGACTGTTTGGCAGGTTTCCTGATTCTGATGTATTTAAGTTTTGGGGTTTTTTGTTTTTGCTGTTTTTGTATGCTTATCTTCAAATTCTTTCTTGGTTTGCTTATTATACTTTCACACTTGTCTTGCCGGAATTAATGCTCCTTTCTATTTTCTTCACTAGGATTTGACTCCCAATTTTTACTGGATTCCTTTTTCCCTCTTTTACCCCGCTGTTTAGCCATCATGGCATTTTTTTGGTCCCCTGTTTTATTTATTTGTGGTATAGATATAATTTGAGCCTCTATTATGGTGTTTTTAAACAGTCTCCATGCTGTTTGCAGGCATTTCACTCTTCTGACTGTTCCTTTTTAATTTCTGCTTAACTAGCTTCCTCGTTTTTGTATAGTTCCCTTTTTTGAAGTTAAATGCTATTGTGGTGGGTTTCTTTGGAATTTTGCCTCTTACGAGGATGTTAAATTTTAATTACATTATGGTCACTGTTACCAAGTGGTTCAGCTAATATTCACCTTCTGGACCAGATACTGTGCTTCACATAGGACTAAATCAAGGATTGCCTCTCCCCTTATGGGATTCAGGACAAGCTGCTCCAAGAAGTAGTCATTAATGGTGTCTAAAATTTTTATTTCTACATCCCTTCCAGAGGTGGCATATACCCAGTCAATATGAGGATAGTTGAAATCTCCGATTATTACTGATCCTTCTGCTTTTGTAGCTCTCTCTAATCTCCCAGAGCATTTCACAACCACTGTTGCAAGGAGCTGAACAGGACTGTTCCCTAGTATGCTTTTACAAGTGTTTTGTTCACTCCCAAGCAATGGGGCTGCCTTCTCCTTCAGTGACTATGCCACACTCACCCCCTCCCCTTTTAATCGCAGGTCACACTTTGTGCGCTCATCCCGAAACTCACTTACAGTCACAGTCCCTTTTTTGGTTACACTTGTTCTGTTGCTGTCCTATTCATTTGCTGGCTTGAGTTAGTGGGTTAATTTCGAACTAAGACCATCATGTGTCTGCCATGCTAGACTGGCAAACTCTGCTTCTTAGGACAACAGAGGGAAGGAGGCACTTCCTAAAGTCAAGCTAGGTACAGGGATTTCACTTGGACATTGATCTTTCTGTCTCTTTCAGGAGTTATTCAGCGCTGCACTGCTGTGAAGTACCATTACACCTCATCCTCTCTGCCACGCAACTTACCCATCAATATTACCAACATCATCCGGCAGGACGAGTGGCATGCTCTCCGTAAGTAATCCAGACTCTTACCAATGCCATGCACCCTTACTGAGCAGAGTACAAGCATATTCAGAATCTTTCATATCTAGGTCACTGCCATGACTTCAGTACCAAATGGGGCACTGATGCAGAGATCAGTGAATGGTATCTAGAGCTAAAATGAACCTTAATTAGGGAGGCTGGAGACAAGCAAATTATGTTAATAGAAAGTGACACAAGTGTAGAGGACATTTGGAGTGGCTAGTGCAGGGGCCATATAAATTGGCAATAATGGTGTAGATCTGCTAGGGTGTGATGGAAGTGTCAGTGCAGTTTATTGAATACCCTCTCAGCGGCTAGGTGTTGGTCAGACTCAACGCTGAAGCACAGATTAGTCAGGGTTATACACTTATTTGATTTGTACAGTGCCTGCCATGCTTTCTCTCTACATCCCAAATGGTGCATGACCTCTCCTCCCAGAAAGCATGCTAATTTTGACTTTTCCACAAGCTCATCCCTGCATGCTCCTGTTCATAGATTCATAGATACTAAGGTCAGAAGGGGCCATTATGATCATCTAGTCCGACCTCCTGCACAACGCAGGCCACAGAATCTCACCCACCGACTCTTGCAAAAAACCTCTCACCTATGTCTGAGCTATTGAAGTCCTCAAATTGTGGTTTAAAGACTTCAAGGAGCAGAGAATCCTCCAGCAAGTGACCCATGCCCCATGCTACAGAGGAAGGCGAAAAACCTCCAGGGCCTCTTCCAATCTGCCCTTGAGGAAAATTCCTTCCTGACCCCAAATATGGCGATCAGCTAAACCCTGAGCATATGGGCAAGATTCACCAGCCAGATACTACAGAAAATTCTTTCCTGGGTAACTTGGATCCCACCCCAAACCCCTCGCACCTGCCTGGTCACCTGCAACCCACCTGAAAGTGCTCCACTCTCTCTCCTTCCTCACCTACTTCCCCTATTTGTCCTATCCAAGTTCACCTTGCCTTCTGGGGTTCCCTTCCTGGACTCCTGAGGATAAGAGCTACTAGGCAACCCAGCTTCCTCTGCTGATTTCTACCCTTTTTTACTTACCAGCACAAACTTAGGTGACTTTTTATGCAATTAATCCAACATGACTGAGATCATGCTGTAGCCTCACACATCTGCATGTTCATAGAGGTGCTGCACATGGATGCTGTCACAAAGAACTATGGTTAGAGAGACATACAAGAAAATGCTATAGGGCTTGACAAGTCTGTAGGTGTTGGGCTCAGAACATCAGATTCCTACATTCTGGTCTAAATTTTGAAAAGTGGTTAGTGATTTTTGGTGTGCTCAAGTTGAGATGCATTAAAGGGGCCTGATTTTCAGCAAGTGCTGAGCATCAGTCCTATGAAAATAAAACCTTTTTAGAGTGATGCAAGTTGGGCTCCCAAACTCATTATCATTTTTTAAAAGGTAGCTCTCCGATCCAGCAAGATCAGAGACAAGTAGGTGTACTACAGTGAGGAAGAGAGGAGCTGAGCTCTAGATAGCATTACCCAGTGTCCCTGATGCCCCAATACACAGGGTACACCCCATCCATTTCCCCAGCCCCATTTGAGCTCAGGGAAAAGAGAAACTGCCAGGAGAAGCCAGCCAGAAACTGAGTTGACGGCAGCAGCAGAAAGAAGCAGGGTCCTCCACATGTTGAAGACACCAGTATATGGATTTTTTTTTTTTTTTTACAGCTTTTACTATGGACGGTCTCTCCCCTGTTTTGATTAGCTGTTTGCTCCAATACTCTTCCTCCTGTTCCCTCAGTCTCTTCACCTCAGCCTCACTACACCTGCCCTCCATACTTTTCCCCATTTCCTTTACCCCCTCCTTTCAGTGTCTCCTTTCTTTTGCTTTGTGTCTCTGTCTAGCTAATCATCTCCCAACAACAACAAATAACCCTAGTGTAACAAAGCAACAAAAAGTTGTGGTTTTAACAGGTTTGCAAACCATCAGAATGTTTATGTTGTATCCCTTCTACCCATCATCCCTCTGTCCAATTTGTCTCTTGCACTTCAGGACAGTGTGTAGTTCCCAGCACAAAGGGGCCCTGGTCACAGTGTGTCTAGACACTACTGTAATGCAAACAATTTCTTTCTAAGAGGGTGCAGTAAGGGAAGCCCCTCAGGGATACTAACTTTAGGGACAGTAGACCTAATAATCTCAATGGATTGTGTCTGTTCTCTCTCTCTCCGCTCCCCACAATCCTGTCTTGGTGTCTCCTTTGTTTCTTCCCCTCTTGCTCCTCTCTCTTCTCAGATCTGCGGAGAATGACAGCTGGTTTCATTGGCATGGCAGTCTCCATCATCCTGTTTGGCTGGATCATTGGTATGCTGGGCTGCTGTAAACAGCACGAGCTCATGCAATATGTGGCAGGGCTGCTCTTCCTCATGGGAGGTGAGAGTCTCTCTCTTCATTCTAATATCAAACTTTTGATAGAAAGCATTAGAGCCACATCCCAAGCAGATAGAAGTACAATCAGCAAACTGCACAAAGCCATTTATTAATGCAATAGTTGATGTAACAGAGGTTGAAATTTTAGACACACGTGGCAGGAGATGAGTCAGGGTTCTTCTTTGCACCTGTGTCAGTGTAGATCTCACTGTAGGCATGCATGCAAGATCAGAGGCTTCTGAGTAGCGGTGTCCATCAAGGCTGTGCATGTCCCCTGTACCACCTCGTGCTCCTGCGCGAGGGCATAAAGGGCGGGGCAGTAGTGACCCTCCCTCAGTTCCCTCTTGCTGCCCATGGAAGTGAGGCAGAATCTAGTGACTGCTTGACCCACTACACACTTCAGTCCATCTGGTGAAGAATTATGTCCCTATACTTTCTCTAAAGGACATTTTTTTTTTTAAATGGCAAATTGATATCTCTCTGTACAGCAAGACAAGGGGCTTAGCGCCAAACACCGCACCTCATGGCAGAGTCCACTCTGGGTTCGAACCCTACCTATCCTGCAATGGGCTGATCTCCCTCAGGGACGGATACAGACGAGGCCTCTTCTGTCTAGGAGAGCTACCTCCTGAATAAGTGCTTTTTATGCAAGTCCTTCTCTGCCACGACCCACAAGTCCAGGGA
The DNA here is from genome assembly GCF_965140295.1 of Lepidochelys olivacea. Taxonomy (NCBI): domain Eukaryota; kingdom Metazoa; phylum Chordata; order Testudines; family Cheloniidae; genus Lepidochelys; species Lepidochelys olivacea. The sequence continues at coordinate 57,295,914 of NC_140416.1, forward strand.
AGTGGGACTCAAGCTACATTTGCTTGAGCAGTCCATTTGGGTCACTCTAGTTGTAACAGTCACCTCTGGGTCCAGAGTGAGGATGGATAAGCCAGCATTGACCAGTGCTCATTTAAGGACTTAATGCTTCGGGATGGGGCAGTGGAAAGTAGAGAACGCTGGCAGAGTCGGCGCTGAACACTTCAGTGTCAAGTAAGACCTCAGCATGGGCACCTCAACTGCAACAGTCCTGGCATTGATTAAATCAGCATGAACAACTCCAGCTCCCATACCAACTGCCCTGACTCAGGCAGCACAGCCAGCCCATGCCCACTCATAAATAGCATACCAACTTGTGTAGTTGGTCTGAGCATCCGTGTAACTCTGACTGAGGGGAGATCCCGGATGGAAGACAAGGGAATACCACTTCAAGGACAAAACTCCTAATCAATCGTGCAGAACAAGAGACCCGGTTGCAGTGATGCTCAGCTCTGTCATGAGTAAGAGGCTCAGGTATTCTCCAGAGATATCCTTGTCACTCCCAGAGATGTTCCCAATACTGAAGAGATGGCTGGTACCAGCCTTGTACCATTACTGAGCATCACCCTGGAATGAGGTGAGAGATTCCTCCTCCCCATCACTGATGTAATTCTTCTTGCCAGCGTCGAGCAGAAAGTCTTGTCTCCTGTCATCAGAGAATGACCCAAGGAGGCTATCTAGGAGCGCAACCAGCAGGGAGTTGTCAGTAAGACCAATATGGCATGCCATACAGATATTGGCCACACTGGGCCAGCCAGCCCTAATGTGGCCAATATCTGTATGGCATGCCATATTGGTCTTACTGACAACTGTCCTCCCACATGTCAAGGAGCAGATCACCTTCCTGCACTCCATGCTCTCTGGCAGCTTTTTTGGCGGGCCAACCACACAAGAACCAGACATGGGCCCAAAGAAAAGGAGACTAGAGGAAAGCCCCCAGCATCCTCCAATGGCAGACAAGGCAGTAACACTATCATTTGCCTCAGCAATAGAAGACTTTAATACCTTCCAGGACTTCCTGTCCTGAATGGTAGAGACCTTGGACATTGAGGTTAAGTTCATGTAAAGAGTCTCACAAGCTCTTTGATATTCTGAGTGCGATGACCCTCGTCAACATCACTCTCCCTATTAATGAAAGGATCCCAGAACTGGTGAAAGAGCTATTGCAGACCCTGGCCACTCTTCCTCCCACCTCCAGGAGTGTGGAGAAAAAGGTATCAGGTGCTACCAAAAGGTTCTGAGCACTTCTGTGCTCACCCAAACCCAGGTTATTGGTCATCTGCAGTGTAAGAGAAATCAAAGCCTAAGAAGGGCACGCCTAAGAATAAAGACCCACAAAAGGCATCTTCATGAGGTGTTGCTTTGGGTGGTGAATTACCAAGTACAATTACTTCATGGGGGAAAGAATAGCAGGGATAACATGAAAGATCATCAAGAAGGAGCAGATGGTTCATGGGAACATTGCTGCAGGTAGCAATGGATGCCTCTGATACGACTGCAAGACTGATTGCTACAGCCCTCGCTACAAGACAGGTCTGCTGGCTCCAGGCACCGGGCATACCACAAGTAGTACAGGCCATGATAAAGGACCTGCCTTTCGAGGGAATGGCGCTCCTAAACTAGTGGACAGATGAAGTGCTCCACTTCCACAAGGATTCAAAGGCCTTGTTAAGGACCCTGGGATTTACACATCAGCCCCCTACAGAAACTCTTACAAATATGAACTCCACCAATGGCAGGGGAGGTTGTCTTACTTCTAGGGCCAACAGCTGGAATATCAGCCGCAGGGGATGCCCATCTTCCACCTCTTTGGCCAACCCAGCTTCCTCTGAGACAGCAGATTTGATGGGAGGGTTGAGAGACACAACGGTACTGATCTAAAGTCTATAACTACTTCAACTATTTTGCTCCATTCCAACAGGCCTGGGTGGTTGTCACAGGTAACAAAAGGCATTAGACAACATTGCCCAAGGCTACCCTGTATGGTTCTACTGACTACATTCTACCTTCCCCATCCGGTGACATCTCTCATAAGAGCCTGTTAAAACAAAAATGACCTTGCTTCATCTGGGAACCATAACTGAGATACCCTAGGAATACGGATATTTCTTTATCCTGAAGAAGAGAAGGAGCAGTCCTATCCCAGGCCTGAGACAGATTCAGGATGGTAATATTTTTCTCCATCTCTGCAAGCAACGGACTGGTTCATGGCTCTCAACTTGCAGGATCTGTACTTCCATATCCCCATCCAGCTAGCACACAGGAAGTATCTAAGATTCACGGTGGGGTCAAACTATTACCAGTAGTAGGTGGTGCTGTTTGGACTCTCTGTGGCCTGAAAGTCTTCACAGAATGCCTAACAGTGGTAGCAGCACAGCTCAAAAGAAAAAGCATCCACATCTATCCTTACCTGGACAATTGGCTGATCAGTGGTGGATCTCAGCAGGAATCTGCAGCACAACTGAAGTTCATCATCCCTCTCCCTGTTCTCTCATCTGGGACCCCTAGGTATGTCTGCATGGCCCACTCCTTTTGGTGTAGAGTACCGACCCTACATGCCCTGCTACCGCAGTGCAGTGCAGGCGGTGAGACACTGCTTAGGAAAGTAGAGTAAGGACACGCCTAAACCGTACATACCCTACGTGCCCAAGCAGTGCCTCCCTTGTCTATAGTGCTGTTTTTAGCAGTGTAGTGTCCCGCTGCCTTCATGTTCCTGGAGTCTTTCCCCACCACAGCGAAAGGCTCGAGCAGTGAGAAAAGACTCTGTCAGGGGAGGAAACGCTGCAGCAGTTCCCCATTGTTGGAGCCTTTCCCTGCTGCAGGGAGCTGCCAAAGCCTTTCCCCACTTTCTTCCCCCAGCCAGAGCCTTCAACTGGCACGTGTAGCTACACACCGCAGTGTGGATATAGCCTGCTTTTCACGGCTGCGTGTAGCTGCACATAGCCTATACACTGCTGCTAGTGATGTGCAGTGTAGATGTATCCCTGGTGAACTATGAAAAACAGTCTCTCCTCCCATCACAGACGATAGAGTTCGTAGGAGCCCTGATTCCAGTTTGGCGAGAGCATCCCTTCCTGAAGAAAAGTTCATGCCCCAGCAATCACTGGTGCTCAACTGCAACTGTATGAATGTGTCTGGGGCTGCTAGGCCACACTGCTTGGCAGACTTCACCTGCGACTGTTCTACCTTTGTCTCAGGTAGCTTTATTCCCCAACAAAACACCAGATGAACAAGAAGATGATGGTCTTACTGCAGGTTGTCACAGAACTGAGCTGCTGGAAGGAACCTGAAAAATGGGCTTGGAGGCGTTACCATTCTGAAACCCCCCCACCCACACCCCCCTTACTATTTTAATCGCACACACATCAGGTACAGATTGGAAAGCCCACTGGAACATCTACAAATGCAAGGAACTCAGGCTAGCCCACATGGCCTTTCTATCTGTTCTTCAAAAACTCTACAGTGCAGCTCCTAATGGATAACACCTTGTGATGCACTACATAAACAGGTAAGGAGGCATCTGCTTGGCTCCTCGCTGCCTGGAAGTCATCAGGCTCTAGCCCTGGAGCCAACAGGGATAACCCTAATGGGTTTTCACCTCGTGGATTTCTTAAGCAGAGAATCAGTAATCACTTAGGAATAGTTGTTTCATAAATTCCAAGACTAGAAGGGGACCATTGCCATCATCTAGTCTGACCTCCTGTATAACACAGGAGATAGACCTCTCCCAAACTGATTCCAAGCATGTAGCTTTAATCTTCCTTTAAAATGGTCCATGATGGAGTGTGGTGGAAGTCCCTCATTGATCTGATATTCCTATGTTGCACCTTCACTAAAAACCACAAAATGTGAAAATTGGTAGTTTAGGTCAATAACTAGGGTAAAGGGATTTGAAGCCATGTCAACCAAGGTTTCTGAGAAAAGATGGCCTGGAAAATGAGCTATTTTCCAGGATGCAAAAGTATTCAAACTTTTTTTTTCCCCTGTGAAGTGGCAAAAAAAGAAAGGCAGGAGACATGCAACATAGTTTACTAGCCTACCCTAGCTGAGAGATTGTGCACAGTGCAAAATTTAGTGGAATGAGATGAAGATTTGGCAAGCTCCAGCACGTTTAGCGCATTGCTAAATGTGGCAAAGGCAGAGCACTCTGCTTCCTTTACAAAAAAATAAATTCTAGTCTTTTACCTAGCAATGAGATCTTAACATAAAATCTGAACCCAAGAAGGCTGGTCAGTGGAGAGAATGAATGTTGGTTTGTAGCAAAAGGTTCATAAGAGGACATTTTACTTTGTACCTAAGTGAGGGAGAACAGGGGAAGCTCAAAAGGGCCAGATCTAGGCTACAAGTACTTCCTGAGCTGGGAGGCAGGGAGACTGCCCTAGTTGGAGGAGTCTGGGTATCTGCTCTCCTCTAGTCCATTCAGGGAACCGAGAAGGCCACTGTTGGTAGTTGAGTCCAAAACAAACAGTCCCCCTGGAGGCTGAGCGGCACAAAGCGCTCCACTTCCAAAACAGCAGCACAATGTTCTGGCTTCCCCGCATGAAGGTTGGCTGGCGTGAGAAGTGTCACTTTAACTCCTGGCTTTCCAACACTCTGGTTTAAATGACCTATCCAGGACATGCGTGGTGGATATAGCTACAACCTTAAATTTGTTGGTGCATAAATATTCAGCACAAATGTGTGCCAGGTGCTTTAATAGCAAAGGCTGCACCTTTACCAAGCCAAGAAAGGCTTCTCTTAAGCTCTCTGGAAATGGGGGAAAGAACAGCTGCAAGTTTACTATGGAGGCCTGCCTAGCTCTATTGAAAGTTTGGTGAGCTGAGAGGGTAAACAGCATGTTTGTAGAAATCTAGCTTCCCATTTCAGCTAAGGTCACTGACCGGAAATGAGTGAAGTTAGCAAAATACAGCAGAGAATGGGAGAAAATTAATCTGAAACAGCTCCTGGACAGTGGGGTATAGTTGAGACACGAGTGTAGGAGTGAGCATTAAGGCCATGTCTACACTAACTGCTGCTGCAATCAATGCAGTGGTGTTGATTTAGGGGGTCTGGTGAAGATCTGCTAAGTCAATAGCAGAGCACTCTCCCATCAACTGTGGTACTCCACCTCCTAGAGGAGTAAGGTAAGTCTGCAGGAGAACATCTCATGTAGACACTGCAGTAAGTTGATCTTAGCTACATCAACCTGAGTTACGTTATTCACATTACTATGGTAAGTCAACGTAAGTTACATAACTCAAGTAGTGTAGACAAGACCTAAGTTAGGCAGGTAAGTGTAATGGTGGGAGGGGAAGCTGACCTGAGCAGCTGGAAAATGAAATGCAGTGTAGTGGAGTTGTAGGCTGTGTTTTGGGTGTTTTTAAATCATTTTCTGTATGATTTCACTGTAAAGAATAAAAGCTCATCAAGAGGCTGAGGCTTGGGGAGGGAGGAAGGAAACTATGGATACAGCTGCATTGCTTTGCAGGCCTGGTCAAAGGCCTACTATTCTTTTTGCTTTCCTCCTGCAGGTACATGCTGTATCATCTCACTCTGTACCTGTGTGGCTGGGATTAATTTTGAGTTGTCTCGCTATCCTCGCTATGTCTATGGGCTGCCAGAGGATATCAGCCATGGCTACGGCTGGTCCATGTTCTGTGCCTGGGGAGGCCTAGGACTTACTCTTTTGGCTGGATTCCTCTGCACGCTGGCCCCCTCACTCAATGCCTCTCGTACTGCTGTACAGAAACCCCGACAGGAAAATGGAGCTGTGTGACCTTGAAGGGTGCAGGAGAAGAGACTCCAGCAAGCACAGCCTATGTAAAACTGGGTTAACAGCACCATGGACATTTCTGCCCCATTGCTGAGGGTGGTGCACACCTGTGGAACAAACTAGGGATGGTAAAGGTTTTTAGCCAAGTCCTGTGGTTCTCTTGCTACAAAATTTCTGTCAGACTCTGCAACAAGCTGGGGTTGACGTCTCAGTGATTTGCTCATTGATTTAAGAGGAGTTTCTTTTATATACAAGGGATTAACTCCTGTTTAGTTGAAACACTAACTGCAGCTCTTTTGTTCTAGTCCAGTTGTGGAGGATTCTTGTCCATTATAAATGTATAGCTGCAGAGTTTGTGTAATGCTGACCACCCTTCCAGCTGGCTTGGCCTCCAGCAGTTTGGCTCAGCCCTCCATTTTCCAAAAGAGCCTGGAGATCCAAATAATGGTTCAGGCAAAGGGCAATTCATCCATCCTCAGTATTGATAGATCTGCTGCTGGTGGCCACTACTGAACTTGCTTGGAAAGACAGCAGGAGTTAAACAAACCAGCCTTCCCCTTCTTCAGGGATGGGGGGAGTTGGTCCACTGCTCTCCACATCAGGCCCTTCCTGCAGTTGAAGTCAGTCACTTCTTTGCCAGTTAATACACATGACCCTAGGAGCTACAAGCAACATTCATTCACTGTGGAATTGTTCCACAAGGGGAGAGAGGTGCATTTCTGTGGCAGTGGTTTCAGCTCCTGGGATCAACCTCAAGGACCCAGCCTACCTGCAAGGAAAGAGCTCTCTGTGAAAAGAGTTGATAGCTTTTACTGTTGAGCTTAGAGGGAGACACGCTGCCACCAGGAAGATAGAGCAGTAACAGTAGTTTGTTGCAGTATTACCGGAAGATTTATTTTCCCCAGAAAGCTTGGCTTATGCTCCTTTCATACACTGGCCCTAGTTGTCCATGTGGGATATATCAGCTGTGCACAGTTCAGTTGATTCCATGTCCTGTAATCAGCACTAAGGCTAACTCAGGAACATGAGCCAAGCTACATGTAAAGTTTTCTTTCATACATACCTCCTGCTGCTCCCCCACGAGGTGCAGTGGGAGAGGGATGTGTTTCTCTAACACAACTGAGTGGCATGTAAGATAAGCAGTGCTAAAGTCAGTATATTTATAAAGTGTCATTTTTAAATGGAGGCTGTGATTCTCAACTGGCATTAAAGTACTGAAAAACTTGAATGGCTTGATGAGTTATTTTGCAGAGCAGTAACTATTCACTCCACTTCAAGCTGTATACAATAGCCATATATTAACAGGTTGAGAAAGGGGTGCAACAGCCACCAAGAGGGAAGGATCCTGGGTGGAACTGGGAGCAAGAAGGTAAGAACATTCTTTTGCAAAGGAGAGGTAAAGAGGCTTGTGGTATGGGACAAGTACATGACCCTAACAAAAGACTGCTAAAGCTAGTGTAGCATTAGACAGGCTCTGCTTAGCTGTTTGCCTCCACTGGCTGTAGCAGTGAAAGAATTGTATATGTGTTGAGGACCTTGTTGCCCAATGGTTTATTTGGATTAAATATATTGTCACTCCTACTCCACAGCAAGTGGCTCTAAAACATAAGCAATTACTCCCACCCTAAGATGTAAGACTTCAAAGCCAATTTCACATTCATGGAGGGGATTAATTATTTTCCCTTCAAGCTGTAGCATTATGAACCTTATCTAGCCAAGAATGTTTTTTTTTTTAAAGGAGGAAAAAAAAGCTTTATTTTTTTTCCAGCACATAATATGACCAAACAGTCCAGTCTTAACCATCCTCTGTTTAGTCCAGTCCTCTCGAATTCCAGCCTGTCCAATTCTGCCAAGGCCACAATACCTGATTGCAGTGTAGAGATTAGGCATAGTATTGCAGATTGGCTTTTTTCTTGGCCTGAACCTCCAGGATTCCTTCCATGTAGTCCTCATGGGTGAGCTCTGTGGCTCCACGCCGAAGTGCGATCATCCCCTACCCCAATGAGAGAGAGTAGTTAAGGGACTGAGGGCATGGGCTTGGCACCAGATCAACCTGTCGTAAATTACTCCATCCCACCCCAAGCTTGCCTCTTTTCACCTTCTTAACATCTACTGTGGAAGTCTGAGGGGGCAGGAAACAGGCTGTTAAGTGATACTCACCGCTTCCACACACACAGCCTTGCACTGTGCTCCATTGAAGTCATCTGTACAGCGAGCCAGCTCCTCGTAATTCACATCAGGGCTGCAACAGAGAAAAAACAAACCCATTACACCTTGCTGTTGAATGGCAGTGTGGGGTTTTAAGTGTCCTTAAATCACCCAGCATCAAGCTCTACACAGGGGAGGGAGCACCTCCAGCCTCAGGCTTAAGGAACAAAGATTTATGGTACACTTTCCATAATGGCCCTCAAGGAGCTGGGCTTCTCCTCTTTCATACCTGACATTCATCTTGCGTGAATGGATCTGCATAATCCTAGCTCTGGCCTCCTCATTGGGCATCGGGAACTCAATCTTACGATCTAGGCGTCCAGACCGGAGCAGAGCAGGGTCCAGGATATCCACACGGTTAGTTGCAGCAATCACCTACAGAGAAGCAAGAATACCAGCCTAGCAGGATCCACCAGCTCTCTTGTGCCATGAGATCACCTTCCTCGGGAAGGGCTTGCAACCCCCCACTGGGGCTTGATAATACCAGGGCTGCCTCTTGAAGGGAGAGAGTTACCTTGACTTGTGTGTTGGGTTGGAATCCATCAAGTTGGTTCAGAAGCTCCAGCATGGTCCTCTGCACTTCCCGGTCACCAGCCTTCTCGCTGTCAAATCTGGAGAAGGAATACAGGAAACTGAGTCAACTCTGCTCATGCCTGTAACTCCCCCAGGTGCCCTCATACCACCTAGAATAACCCAACACCAGCCTCCCTCCCTCTCTTTCATGTTTTGGTCTTCCAAAATGTACATGGGCATCATTTGGGTCTCACTGGGCCCAAACCATTTGCATTCAAGCCAGAAATTAATTAATTTGGTTAATATGGTCTATGCCAGCATGGTAGGTGTTAATAGCATTAGTAGGTGCCCGCTAACAGTGTTGGCAGTATTGATTTGCCCTGAGGTAGAACCACTGTTTACTGGTAATAAAAAGGAGCCTTATCCTTGTGGCTCTCGCTGCCCAGCCCCAATAGCTGTGCAACAGACTGAGCTGGCAGGAAGGATCAAATTATTCATAAAGGAAACAAATAGGCTTTTGAAATGACCCCACCCATTAGATTGGGTTTACTGCACGCAGGTAGAGCCACATCCTAAAACTCCCCACCTACCCCATGATCCTGGGAGTTCACTCCAGTTCTTACAGCATGGCCTGCAGCTCTCACCTCTTGGTGCCAATGGCATCCAGCTCATCAATGAAGATGATAGAAGGAGCTTTCTCCTTGGCCAGTGCAAAGGCATCTCGCACCAGCTTGGCTCCATCTCCAATGAACATCTGTACCAACTGTGGGCCAGCCAGCTTCAGGAATGTTGCCTGGAGGGTAGAGAACAAGTCAGTTACACAGCTCCTTCGCCCACATTGCATCAACTCTCTGCTCCCTTCACAACACAGGTTGGAGCCTATCACGCCTTACCCTAGAGCAGGGGTTCCCAAACTGTGGCACGAGGCATTTCTGGGGAGCATGCGGGAGAAACTACATAACGGTGGATTTTATTTTATTTATTGCATTTTCATAATAGGCTACTCAGCTGAAGCTTTAAAACTCTGTGGGAATTTGTTACCTAAAATACAGTAGTTAATTTACTTCAGATGTACCAATGAGAACACAGATCCACAGAGATGCTGACATCTAGCCTCCTCACCTCCAATCACCGGACAGTGCAGGTTCAGTTGCCCAGCAACTGTCCAGACTAACTGAGCTCATAACTTGGTCAGGGTTTTTTCCTGATGGTATATGTCACACTATATCTGTACTTGAGAGTGAAATATGGACAGATGGCTAAAGACAGGTAATGTTAAGAAGAAAACACAAAGTATCAGTGAGAAGAAGGCTAGGAGTACATTGTCAGCTGGTAGATCTGGAAGGGGGTACGCAATAAGAAAAGTTTGGGAACCTCTGCCCTAGGGGGATTCTGTTACTCAGATGACACCCTAGTGGGGCAGGTCTGTGCACTCAATCCCTCTTACCTTTGTCTGGGCAGCACATGCTCTAGCTAAGAGGGTCTTCCCTGTTCCAGGTGGCCCATACATGAGCACTCCTTTGGGGGGCTGGATACCCAGGTTTTCAAACTTCTCCTTATGATTCATTGGCAGGACAATGGCCTCCACCAGCTGCAAGAACAGAAAAACATTAAGAAAAGAAAACTTTTTCCATCAGAGTCTCTACCTCTGCTGCTAATCCAGCCCTGAAGCTAAATCCCTAACCTCCCATGCCGTGGATCTAGACTGCCTCAATTTCAAACTCAAATGCGGGGGGGGGGGGGGGGGGGGGGGGAAATCTACCTGTAGGGATCATGTTATTCACAGACTGGACTCTAAGTACTTTTATGACCCCTATTACTCATAGTATCTGAGTGCCTCACAATCTTTAATGTATTTATCCTCACAACACGCCTATGAGGTAAGGAAGTGCTATTATCCTGACGATACATATGGGAATCAGAGACACAGAAAGACTAAGTGTCTTGTCCAAGGTCACACAGGAAGTCTGTGGAGGAGCAGAAAATTGAAAGTGGGATTCCCTGACTAACCACTAGACCATCCTTCCTCCGCTTGTCACCTCTTGGATCTGTTTATCCAGCCCACCGATGTCACTGTACTGCTCTGTGGGCCTCTCATCCACCTCCATGGCTTTCACTCGTGAATCATATTCAGTAGGTAGGGTCTCCAGGATCAAGTAAGAATCCTTGTTCACACCCTGCAAACACAAAGGCAATAACTTAGACTGAAGTTTTCGATAAAGGCCCTTTCAGGCAACAACTAAGGAAGATAGTTCACCTACAGATGACTCACCGGGTCAGGATATTATAGAGATAAATAGCTCATGCATCAGGACTCAATAAAAAAAAAAAAAAAAATTAATGATGCAGTTCTGCAACATGACAGGTTCTTAAGGCCTGGATGAGTTAAAAAGACTAGTAAGGCGTCTAGGCTTTAACTTGACATGATAAAGGCAAGGGGTTTATCAAGGTATTCAGGTGCCTAAAAATGCACATACACACCTAGTGGGATTTACAAAAACAACTAAACAGGTTATGTGCCTAAGTCCCATTGACTTAAATGGGAGTTAGGCATTTAACTGCATATTTAGGCACCTAAATGCCTTTGGAAATCTGGCCCAGTGTGCCTTGTCTACACTACTTTTCAAATGCATTAGTTAACACATGCTAATAACTCACCATTAAATCCTTGTCCAAGCAAGGCCTTAGAAAAAATCTGCTTAGATCATTTCTTCATGAGAAAGTAATCCAGCCAAATACCAGATTCCCTGGCTAACACCATGTGATCAATATCTGACAGTTACATTGCAACCACTCACCACTAGGTCTCCAGGCTTTAGCTTCTCTGCATCAACTAACCCGATCACGGGCAGGAAATATGTCTGTGGGGAAGGAATCAATGTAAGCACAGCAACCAAACAGGGCTGGGCAAACTATGGCCTGTGGGCTGGATCCAGGCCCTCGGGACTTTGGATCCGGCCCTCAGGATTGCCACCTCTGTGGTGCCACGCTGCTCTGGGAAGCGGCCACACCATGTCCCTGCAGCCCCTGGGGGTGGAAGAGCAGAGAACTCCACACACTGCTCTTGCCTGTGGATACCTCCCCCAAAGCTCCCATTGGCCAGGAACAGGTTACCGTGGCCAATGGGAGGTTCGGGGGAGGTACCCACAGGCAAGGGAAACTCCCAGAGCCCTCTGCGCCCCCTCGACTTCCCGGAGTGGAGCAACGTGGCTGGGGATGGGGACAGCAGCCTGCCCTGGCCCCAGTGTGCGCCGCTGCCACCCCGGAGCTGCTCTAGGTAAGTGGTGCCGGGCCGGAGGCTGAACCCCTCCTGCATCCTGCACCCCAACTCCCTCCCCTGAGCCCCCTGCCGCATCCCGCACCCCAAGTCCCTGCCCTGAGCCTCCTCATGCACCGCTCCTCTGCCCCAACCCCTTGCCCTGAGCCCCTTCCTGCACACTGCACCCCCTCCCACACCCCAACCCCCTGCCCTGCAAGCAATTTCCCCACCCAGATGTGGCCCTCGGACCAAAAAGTTTGCCCACCCCTGCCCTACTATCACTCCCCACATCTACACAAGTTCAGGCTCTCACCTGGCGTGTGGAGGTTTTAATCACAGCACACTTGCCCTTCCTCTGGGAATCCAGATCAATATTTGCTCCATCCTCTTCCTGGTCATTGGGGTCAACATCAAGTAGCTGAAGACCAGAAGAAAAGATATCATTAGAAACAGAATCAGGCCCATCTAACCATCCCACTCCTGGATGACATCTCAAGGCGTCGGATATTGGGTTCCTAGCTCAAAATCACACAAAGCAGTGGAAACTAAACATCCCACTGTCTACCATCATCCACCAATGGTAGGATTATGCCTGTAGTTAAATCCCCTGGGAGAATTTAGAGCTTCCTGAGTAGCAGAGCTCCCTGTCATAGCAACAAGGCAACAGCACAGGGGAAGGCACTGCAAAATCCTGGGGAACAGGAGTGGTGGCTGGTGGTGCTTAGCACCCTCCCCATTCCAGTATAACAAACCAATGCTAGTATCACATAAATTGGTTGAAACAATATTAAAGAATTATGAAACACTGAGAAAGACAGATAGCACAAACTAGCACAACTACTGGAAAAGAAAATTATGCCTCACTAATCTATTAGAATTCTTTAAGCATGTCAAAAAATTACAGATAAAGGAATACCAGATGATATAATTTATTTGGACTCTCAAAAGGCTTTGACAAAGTCACTCACAACAGTCTACTAAGGAAACTAAGTAGTTGGAGTGCAGGTCAAAATACTGTTGTGAATGAGAAAATGGCTAAAGGGACAGAATTGTAGTCTGGAGGAGTCCAAAAATCAGAAGACAAAAACATGAATTTAATCTGTCTTCGGGCATCTGACTCAGTTTTTTAACTGCAAGGGGCTGAAGTAATGGAGAAAACAGAAGAGCAGGAATAAATGATCAGATTCTTCACAGCAAAAAGGTTAACAAGGAATCCACAAAGGTACCATACAAGGACCAGTTTTATTTAATATTGATCTGGAAAAGTAGGTGAGCAGAAAGGTGGCAAAATCCAAAGATAAAATTATAGAAGACTGCAAGGAACTTCAGAGAAACTTAAGGCTAGGTCAATGACATTCCCCTTAGTGTTCACAAAAAATTCACAAAAATTGTACTACCAACTATACACAGTTAAGTGATAACCTCCCTAAAGTGGATGCAGTTATACCAGTATAAAAATACTTATATTATTATAGCTTATTTCCATAAGAGAAGGGGAATAAGGTATATCAGGATATGTCTAACTAGAAACATAGCAGCATAGTACAGTTGCTACTCCTCAGGGCGTTATACGCCAAAAATTTAAAAATTCAGCAAAATTTGTCAAATAAATGTGGAAGCTCCAGCATGACACTGAGGAGCATAGGCCATTGGCTTCACAGAGGTGGGAGATCACTGTGCAGCTCTCACCCCCAGCAGTGAGGCTGCACATAACCCTGACACAGTGCAAGGACCAGGCCTGCCACAGAAACACCCCAGGGCCCTGCCACTCCGTGGCAGTGCACCAGGTGTGGGCAGGCAGGCTCAGCAAGGCAGGATCCAAGTGTGGAGGGGCTGAGTGTGGGGGGATCCAGGTGTGGGTTGAGAGGGTTCTGTGCAGGGCAAACTCGGTGCGGGATCTGGTGGGGGGGGGGGGGGATCTGGATAAATAGGGGCTTGCTGTGGGGTTCTGGTTGCAATGGTAATGGGACTCTGCAGGGAGGTCCAGGTGAAGGTGGTTGGGGCTAAACTAGGGGGTGGGGGGGGGCTCAATGGGGAGTAGGGTTTGTTGGGGTGGTCCAGAGTGCGGGGGGCAAGGGGGGGGGGATGAGGCTTGGTGGGAGGGTCTGGGTATGAAGGTCTGGATGCATGGGGGTTGGACAGATGGGGGGGGGCAGCTCCAGGTACAGGGATCCCTCCCGCTGCAGCTGAGTGCAGGAAGCAGGGGAGTGGGGGGAAGAAGAAGAGGTTAAGGTGTTTCCAGAGCTTCCTGCAGCTAGGGGAGAAATCTGGGGGTGGGTCTGACCTGGCCCCAGATGCCATTCAGGAGAAAGGGAAGTCACGTCCTCCCCAGCCCAACCGGGACTAGCAGCTGAGTCCAGCACAAGGTAGGAGCCACCAGCTGGGTCTTCCCCAGACCCCACCCCCCCCGTCCCGTGCCCTGGGCACCCAAAACATACTGCTGGGGAGGAGCGCATGACTGCTCTTTTGGCTTCCCTTGGCTTCCCTGTCAGAAAGTCATTTTTCTGCGGGGAAGCAAACAAATCTGTGGGGATATAAATTCTGTGCATGCGCAGTGGCGCAGAATTCGCCCAGGAGTAAGCTGCGTCGCTGTAGTGCTTCAGCGTAGACAACTGCTGCAACAATAGAAGGAATTTGTCTGTTGCTGCAGTAAATCTACCTCCGAGAGGCAATAGGTAGGGTTGACTGAAGAATTCTTCCATTGACCTAGTGCGGTTTACACCATGGCTTAGGTTGGCTTAACGACATCTCTCGGGCTGAATTTTTCACACCCTTGAGGGATGTAGCTTGGTTAACCTAACTTCCTAGTGTAAGCCAGCCCTCAGTATAATCACTTTTATACTGAGGGAATTGCACCTGGTACCACAAACTATTTCAGTTGAAAAATTACACCCCTAATCAAAATAGTTAAATCAATACAAAAAAGCGTGTGTAGACCAGGCCTTACACATCAGTATCTGCTAACTGTTTCCATTTTACAGATTGAGAAACAAAAGGAGGAAGTCACTGGTCCCAACTCACATGGATTCACTACATACAGTCCTCTGCTCCAGCCACTGACCCCCTGCCTCCAATTAGCGAAGGCACCTTTTAAAGTTAAAAGCTGTGCTCCCAATAGGGTATCACGCCTAACATTATTCCAAAAGGGCACAACACTCACCTCGATGACATTGGAAACGAGGTAAGGCAGGGTTTTGTTCACTTTGATCTTCTCACTGTTCTCTTTGATCTTATCTTTCATGGCCTGCAGCTCATGGGTAACTCTCAGCACCTCGCTCTTCATTATCTGAAATCAGCACAAGTTAGGAATGTGCTAACATTAGCAGAACAAAGCAACAAATACATACATGCATCACACAATCAGAAGATCAGAATGAATCCCACGAGGCAGTTTGGAAGAAGGAGGGGAAAATGTTAGCCTAATCTGTTTTGCCCTAAGTAGTGTGACTTTAGGGATTGAGGTATACATCAGTGCCCCAAAAATCATTTCCTCCTGATGCCATCTGAAGAATTCTAAAACTATTCAGGAATTTGAATTCCTTCTCACGGGAGGAGGAGACTTTGTTTTGGAAGAATCGTTTTCAGATCTTAACTCTCATCAGTTGGCACATTCAAGCACCACACTTGTTCCTGCATTTAGGGATTAGAGAATTTGCAAATCACTTTTAAAACAGCTTCCGGATGCTGGAAAAGGTTAATGTTGAGAAGCCTGGATCATCAGTCCTGCCTCTTGCACAAAACTCTTTGAAGGCAACTCAGATCTCAGTGAGTGCATAAAAATTGGAAAAAATGCTTAAAATAAAGATTAATACAACTTTGGTTTGGATTGTAGCTAACAAAATAATCAAATTCTGCCTTGCTATCTATAGTGTGGTCTTATCTGCTCACTTTCTGCCCCCAGAGGAAGAGGCTCCTATCCCTGGAAAACACCATGATATCGACTAATCTCTCCAAGGGAGATTCTACTTAGATCTGAATTAACTGATTTCTATCCAATGGCAAACTCATGCTTCCCTCAAATTCACCGTCTTTCACCTCTCAGGGAAAGGAAGTTTCCTTTGACATTTCTACCATTCAGAGCACAACAGTGCTCGACATCAATGATAATTTTTAGGGCGATCAAGCAATTAAAAAGTTATTCGTAATTAATCATACTGTTAATAATAGAATACATTTACGTATTTGTGGATGTTTTCTACGTTTTTCAAATATACTGATTTCAATTACAGACTACAAAGCGTACAGTGCTCACTTTATATTTATTTTTGATTACAAGTTTTTGTACTGTAAAAAAACAAATAGTATTTTTCAATTCACCTAATACAAATACTGTAATGCAATCTCTTTATCATGAAAATTGAACTTATAAATGTAGAATTATGTACAAAAAAAACTGAATCCAAAAATTAAACAATGTAAAATTTTACAGCCTGCAAGTCCACTCAGTCCTACTTCTTGTTCAGCCAATCGCTCAAACAAGTTTGTTTACATTTTCAGGAGGTAATGCTGCCCGCCTCTTGTTTACAATGTTACCTGAAAGTGAGAACAGGTGTTCTGATGGCACTGTTGTAGCCAGTGTCGCAAGATATTTACGTGCCAGATGTGCTAAAGGTTCATATGTCCCTTCACACTTCAACCACCATTTGAGTGGACATGCGTCCATACTGATGGCAGGTTCTGCTCAAAAACCATCCAAAGCAGTGCGGACCAAGACATGTTCATTTTCATTATCTCAGTCAGATGCCACCAGCAGAAGGTTGATTTTCTTTTTTGGCAGTTAAGGTTCTGTAGTTTCCACATCAGAGTGTTGCTCTTTTAAGACTTCTGAAAGCATGCTCCACACCTCGTCCCTCTCAGATTTTGGAAGGCACTTCAGAATTTTAAACCTTGGGTTGAGTGCTGTAGCTATCTTTAGAAATCTCACATTGGTACCTTCTTTGCGTTTTGTCAAATCTGCAGTGAAAGTGTCCTTAAAACGAACATGTGCTGGGTCATCACCCGAGACTGCTATAACATGAAATATATGGCAGATTGCGGGTAAAACAGAGCAGGGACATACGATTCTCCCCCAAGGAGTTCAGTCACAAATTTAATTAACACATTTTTTTAATAAGCGTCATCAGCATGTCCTCTGGAATGGTGGCCAAAGCATGAAGGGGCATATGAACGTTTAGCATATCTGGCACGTAAATACCTAATAATGCTGCTACAAAGTGCCATGCAAATGCCTGTTCTCACTGTCCGCTGACATTATAAAGAAGAAGAGGGCAGCATTATCTCCTGTAAATACAAACAAACTTGTTTGTCTGAGTGATTGGTTGAACAAGAAGTAGGACTGAGTGGACTTGTAGGCTCTGAAGTTTTACATTGTTTTGTTTTTGAGTACAATTATGTAACAAAAAAAATCTACATTTGTAAATTGCACTTTCACAACGAAGAGATTGCACTACAGTACTTGTATGAGGTGAATTGAAAAATACTATTTCTTTTCTCATTTTTACTGTGCAAATATTTGTAATAAAAAGTACACAATTTGATTTCAATTACAACACAAAATACAATATATGTGAAATGTAGAAAAACATCCAAAATATTTAAAAATACCAACTGAAATTTAAACAGTGTGATTAAAATTATGATTAATTGTGATTAATTTTTTGAATTGTGATTTTTTTTTGAGTTAACCGCATGAGTTAACTGCCATTAATTGACAGCCCTAATCATTTTCTAACACTGTAGGATTATGCTACAGTGAATCTACAGAAATTTGCTTATGACATGATACAAGCATAGGTACTGGAACTAGAGGCGCTGCCGCGCCCACTGGCTTGTAGTGGTTTCCATCATACACAGGGTTTAGTTTGGTTCAGTGGCTCTCAGCACCCCCACTATACGAACTGTTTCAGCACCCATGGAAACAAGCACCTGGAGACATGATTTAGAGAAATATTAAAAGAAACAGTAGGGTGGATAAATTTTTTTTTATTTTGTTATTTAAGTTATAGTAAGTTTTCTTTTTTTAAATAAACCTGTTTAAAATGAAATCTGAATTTAAACACAAAATGTGTTAGACTTAAATTTATTATAATCTCTTTAAATATTTAAATAAAAATTAAATATGCTGACTCCACGAGCCTCTACCAAAAACTTTGCATTGAAAGGCTGGTTCTCTAGATATAGAAAGAATCAGAGGAAAAACATCTAACTTTTGAGATCAAAATTTATAAATATGGCACAGTAGGTCATATACTGTATTAAGATCCTGTGGGGGACCCAGGAACTGTATTACTGAGAACAAGAGAGTCGCAAAGTCATCACAGGCATTGGAATCTGGTCTCTCACTGCAGGAGACACAGTCATGTATCCTTATCAGGATCATCACTTTGCCCACCTGAATGGTCTCAGACTCCTATTTTATAGCTTCTTCCTACCTGATTTCTGATTGCCTCAGTTCTCAAATTAGAAATATCTGACTCCATCCACCATGGAAACTTACTCTCCAGCTCATTGAAAGACACTGACTGATCTACCCAGTAAATAATAGCGCTTGCTTCTGGATGATTCTGGACACGTCAAGTAACTGTTTCCTTCAATATCTACTAGACAGATACAAACAGAAATCCATTAATTTCTCAACTGCCTCCATCTTTGTGGTTAAATAAAAAAAAATATCAGTGTAAAAGGCATGTGAGTTATATGAGCAGAAGTCTTGGTCTGTTGCTAGTTCTTTTGTTTTTCAGAGGTAGGGGAGTTATGTAACAAGGAAGGAGCAGCAGCATGTGCAACCAGAGAGGAGCAACCTGGTGTCAGAGCAAGAGGCTGTGGTAAGAAAAGACAACATTCTTCAGAGTAAAGGAGTACTTGTAGCACCTCAGAAACTAACAAATTATCGGATGCATTCGATGAAGTGAGCTGTAGCTCACGAAAGCTCATGCTCAAATAAATTGGTTAGTCTCTAAGGTGCCACAAGTCCTCCTTTTCTTTTTGCAAATACAGACTAACACGGCTGCTACTCTGAAACCTGTCAGTCTTCAGAGTGTGGCCTCTAGTGTTGATTTCAACACCTGAGAACTGGAGGAAAAAACTGCCATGGCTGCAGGTCATAAAAAAGACCCTATTTGGGAATGTTTTCAAGAAATTACTGTACCTCTGGGTAAAAAAGGAATATGTGCCAAGTGTAAACAGTGCAACAAAGAAATACAAGGCTGCTTGTCAGAGTGAAACATGAAAAATGCTCCTCAAAAGGCAGTGACTTTGAAGATGATGTGGACATGTCTGAACTATCTGTATCAACCTGTTAGTAATCTTATTTTTGCATAATTCTTACGGCTTGCCTACTGTGTCTTACTATGCTAATAAATGATAACAGACTATGATAATAAGTGTGTGTTTTGGGGGTATTGCTTATGATTGTCAAAATGTTTGTGTTTAAAATATAATTGGTATGTTAGTTTGTTGTGGGAATATTTATCAATTACATTTTACTGTTATTGCTGGACTTCTGAAATGATTTTTTTTATTGCTCAATATAATAAAATATCCTAGCTGGAGATTTCCCATTTAGAAGTCATGTTTTATTAGGCATTTATGAGTTTTAACATTTAAAAATGTAGGTCCCCCCCAAAGCTGTTGGGTATGTTGCTAGGACACAAGGGTTTAAATAGATTTAAATTATCCTTATGATTTTATAATAAAAATATCATTTTAACAGTGGTACAAACAGATGCAGGAGGAGGAATCTTTCATTTACAATCTCTTTTTTTTAAAGCAGTACACTGAGTAATACTCAATGATTAAAAGTGACTTTTTTTTTTTTTAAAAAACCACACACACCATTTTGTTTCAGGAGCCAGCTTAGATGTATGGTGTTATGAACATCCAACATCTGCAATGTCTAATATTTCATAGCAAGAGATGTTAAGAGTAACAAGAAGGGTTTCTTCAGGTATGTTAGCAATAAGAAGAAAGTCAAGGAAAGTGTGGGCCCCTTACTGAATGAGGGAGGCAACCTAGTGACAGAGGATGTGGAAAAAGCCAATGTACTCAATGCTTTTTTTGCCTCTGTCTTCATGAATAAGGTCAGCTCCCAGACTACGGCACTGTGCAGCACAGCATGGAAAGGAAGCGACCAGCCCTCTGTGGAGAAAGAAGTGGTTCGGGACTATTTAGAAAAGCTGGACGAGCACAAGTCCATGGGGCCAGATGCGCTGCATCCGAGAGTGCTAAAGGAGTTGGCAGATGAGATTGCAGAGTCATTGGCCACGATCTTTGAAAACTCATGGCGATCGGGGGAGGTCCCGGACGACTGGAAAAAGGCTAATGTAGTGCCCATCTTTAAAAAAGGGAAGGAGGAGGATCTGGGGAACACCACGCCAGTCAGCCTCACCTCAGTCCCTGGAAAAAAATCATGGAGCAGGTCCTCAAGGAATCAATTCTGAAGCACTTAGAGGAGAGGAAAGTGATCAGGAACAGTCAGCATGGATTCACCAACAGCAAGTCATGCCTGACTAATCTAATTGCCTTCTATGACGAGATAACTGGCTCTGTGGATGAGGGAAAACCAGTGGATGTGTTGTTCTTTGACTTTAGCAAAGCTTTTGATACAGTCTCCCACAGTATTCTTGCCAGCAAGTTAAAGAAGTATGTGCTGGATGAATGGACTGTAAGGTGGACAGAAAGCTGGCTAGATCGTCGGGCTCAACGGGTAGTGATCAATGGCTCCTTGTCTAGTTGGCAGCCGATATCAAGCGGAGTGCCCCAAGGGTCGGTCCTGGGGCCGGTTTTGTTCAGTATCTTCATTAAAGATCTGGAGGATGGCGTGGACTGCACCCTCAGCAAGTTTGCAGATGACACTAAACTGGGAGGAGTGGTAGATACGCTGGAGGGTAGGGACAGGATACAGAGGGACCTAGGCAAATTAGAGGATTGGGCCAAAAGAAATCTGATGTGGTTCAACAAGGACAAGTGCAGAGTCATGCTCTTAGGACGGAAGAATCCCATGCACTGCTACAGACTAGGGACCGAATGGCTAGGCAGCAGTTCTGCAGAAGAGGACCTAGGGGTTACAGTGGACGAGAAGCTGGATAAGAGTCAACAGTGTGCCCTTGTTGCCAAGAAGGCTAACGGCATTTTGAGCTGTATAAGTAGGGGCACTGCCAGCAGATTGAGGGACGTGATCATTCCTCTCTATTTGACATTGGTGAGGCCTCATCTGGAGTACTGTGTCCAGTTTGGGGCTCCACACTACAAGGATGTGGAAAACTGGCAAGTATCCAGCAGAGGGCAACAAAAATGATTAGGGGACTGGAACACATCACTTATGAGGAGAGGCTGAGGGAACTGCAGAAGAGAAGAATGAGGGGGGATTGGATAGCTGCTTTCAACTACCGGAAAGGGGGTTCCAAAGAGGATGGCTCTAGACTGTTCTCAGTGGTAGCAGATGACTTGGATATTAGGAAAAACTTTTTCCACTAGGAGGGTGGTGAAGCACTGGGATGGGTTACCTAGGGAGGTGGTGGTATCGCCTTCCTTTGAGGTTTTTAAGGTCAGGCTTGACAAAGCCCTAGTTGGGATGATTTAGTTGGGGATTGGTCCTGCTTTGAGCAGGGGGTTGGACTAGATGACCTCCTCCCAACCCTGATATTCTATGATATGCGACCAAACATATGTCAGACAGTAAATTACCAACATAATCATCCAGTAAAACCATGGATAAGTTTGTAATCAGAACCAGCAAATTCCAGCAGAGCGCCATAGATTGCTCAGTTGATTTATGCAACAAGTTCTCCCTTTCATCTTGTTTAGAACAAACATTTCACCGACATGGTTCAATCATTACAGCCAAGCTACACTCCACTTGGCACAGCAGACATTGCTAGATAGTAGCTGGATACAGTGTATGAGAAGGAAACTGAACAGTGTACAAGATGATATTGATGGAAAATTTGTTAATCTGAGTCTTGATAGGTGGAACAATGGGCACAATAATCCAGTAATATGTGCTTGTGACACAGAAGATAGGGCTTACTATTTTACAGAAACAACTGATACATCAGGAAATCCCCCTACCCACAATACAACAGAATACATAAAAGAAATAGCAGTAAAAGCTATAACAAACTGTGAACAAAAATTCAAGTGTCAAGTGCATAGCTTTGTCACACGCAATGCGGCAAACGTATCAAAAATGAGAAAAAACATAGAAGAAAATAATGCAGAGAACCTGAAACTTATAACATATGGGTGAGGTGTTCATTTGATTAATCTTTTAACCGAAGACTTAAAAGTACAACTCCAGGAGTAAAGGAAAATAATGCTGAAATTGCAAAATACTTCTGTAACAATCATTTTGCCTCAGCATCACTGAAGACAACAGGAGGGTACAAACCAATTCTCCCCGAAGATGTATAATGGTATTCAGTGGTTGATTGTTTCAGCCTATTTATTAAGAACTGGCCTATTCTGATGACAATTTGTGAAGATAATCATGACAGAGATGGAACTACCACAGCCAAAGTAGTCAACATTGGACTAAGGAGAAATGTAGAAGATATGCTGAATACACTAAACCTATTTCCATAGTCATGGAAAAAGTCAGAAAGATTGCTGCTGTATTGATGATGCTGTTGAAAAATTGAAAAAACTTCAAGAGACTGAAGACAGAAATACCCTGCAACAAAGTTAAACTACAGGCAATACCGAAGTGGACTGATCAAGCACTTACTCCACCTCATTTTCTCACTAATATTCTCAAACCAAAGTACCAGGTTAGAGGCCTAACTGCGGAAGAAGATGCTGCTATGACACATGCATCTAATAATCACCCATTAATCAGGCCAACATAATAAATTGCAGGGTTGGAGGTGAACCATTCAAGCAGTGCATGTTTGCTAATATTTTAAAGAAGTGGTGGAAGTCTAGAATTGGTGGAAGTCTAGCTAAGCACATGAAACAAGTGTTTTTGAACTGCTAAACCAGCTTTTGACAGCAGTAGCCTCTTCTGAAGGCACAGAAAGAATATTTTCTCCATTTGGACTAATTAGTTTAAAATAGAGTAATTGACTAAGAACTGAAAAAGCAGGAAAAGTTGTCTTGCTCTTCCAGCATCTGAATAAAAACAAGGAGGGAGGGGATGAGATCTACTAGTAACTTGGGAGACTGTCATCTCATATTCAAGAGACATAAGAGAGTAGGAACTTAAGCTCCAATCACATTCTCTTAGACATATTTGAAATTTTTTCCAGGCGGACCTGAAATAATCAGTTTAATTCACTGACTACATTTAATCCCTCTTGTTCCTAGTTGTAAATATGAAACACATTTTGATCAGAGACATTTGTGCATCCAAAATATTTAAGGTTGCTTTCTTTCATAAAAATAAATGTTATATGATGTTTTTGCATGTTTACTTAAATTCCAGTTACCATCTGGATGCAACATGACAAAACATAAGCATAATATCTAGTAAATAAGCATCATTCACCATTTTCTAATATACTGGAAGTGTACAATTGATAAGAATCTGAAAATAATAAATGTATATAGTCACAGTGTACCTTTCTAGTTAGCAAAAAGATGCAGTAAGTCTAGTGTAAAGGCTCTGCTCAGTTGTAAATCAACATTTTAATGGTTATACCAACGAAGGAAACTGCAACTTTATTTAGAAAATAACTGAAGTACAAATGGAAAAGTTTATTAAAATTGATTATTTTAATTGAGGCTTTCCACTTGGAGATTTAAACTGCCTTGATTTAAATCAATCCACCCTGGAAAATGGTATGCTGAGCATTTTGTGTAAGAGAAGTAAGGGCTCGATGGAGAGGTTTCTGCCACCTTAACATTGGTGGCAATATTCTGATACACAGAGGACTGTTTAAGCTCCTCTTTACTCTGTTCCACAATATAAGCACAAGGGACACCAAAATTAAAAGTGGCAAAGTTCAAATGGATAAGAGGAAATGCAATCAAAATCAGAATTAATCTGCAGAACTTGAAATATCAGGAGGCACATTGGAGGCATATGGGGGCATGTTGTTTTATAGGTTTTGAAAGAGAATTTGACATTTATTTCAACATTCCTAGCACTTCACAGTCACAACAGTTGTGCTAAAGATACAAGGACTCTTCGTCCACGTGTTTTAGTGCACATATTGATCAGCACTTCGGGTCTGGAACAAGCATCTCCCCCCTGTGGTACAGTAGGGCACATCTAGGAGCACTAAGCAGGCTTTTATGACTTCTTCTGAAGCACAGGAAACAAAGGATAGGAATAAATGATCAGTTTTTACAATGGAGAAAGATAAATAGTGGGGTTCCCGCAGGATCTATACTGGGACCTGTGCTTTTCAACATATTCATAAATGACCAAGAAAAGGAGGTGAACAGTGTAGCCAGACAGCCAGCCCCCGCCCCTCTCAGACCAGCATTGCTGGAAACACAGGAGGAAGCAGGAACAGGGCACTTAACATATATTCCAGCACAGCCTTTGAAGCTGTGAAAGCACAGGTGTGCTGCTACAATGTGCCTCTGGGAACAGATACAACGATTAAGCTCACAGCAGGCAGAGGCCCTGTGACAGACATGGCTGTTAGCCCCTACTAAATAGCGTGATGCACACACACCAACATCCTAGTTGGGAAAATATTTACCCTGATAAAAGAAATGTCCAGTAGTCGACACTTATTGTTTCTCTCCTTTGCAAGTGTAAACTACTCTTGCGAAAGCTGGCGTCACCCCGACAGACCAGCCTCAATTTGGCATAAGAAAGGAGAAAGAGAATAAAGGAGTACAGAGGTATAAGTAGGGGACCTACAGCACCATGATTTTTGAGTGCTTTTCACTATCTATCTGCTGGTCAGATAAGTGACAGCCTCCCAAGGCTTCTGCAGCTAAGAGGGTCCCTACGCCTTGTCCCTTATTCGTCTTTCCGCGGAATTGAGTGACCGATCCTGGCTTGGCACCGCTGGAATCGAGAGATGCAAGGAGGGTAAGAAGCACCCACACCTGATCTCCTATCTTTAGTGTACACATATTTTGAAATAGAGCTCTATACTTTGTTTTCTTTCTTTGGGATTGTGGCTTCAGTTTTGTAACTTGTTTGTGTGTGTAACATCTCTACATTTAAATAAGTAGGCACTAGCAATTTTGTAACCACATGATTAGAATCTAGCTTAATAAATTTTTGGTAACCATTTATGCATAAGCCTGACTTGTTTTCTCTGGTTTACTGTAAAGCAGCCAACACAATTAAAGAACCTCAGCCGTTTTGGCTCTAAAGCCTGGCCATTAGGTGAGAGTACTAAGAGCCTAGCGTTGAGTTGTGCCGCCTCCACGGGGCAAACTCTTGGGGCACCTGTCAGTCAATCCTGGCTGCCCGCTGCGAAGGAGCTCTGAGCTCTAGCAGTTAAAGTCACGGGTGTGGAGAGGCTCTTAGTGCTGCCATTGGGGCACCTGTCAGTCAGTATTGACTGCCCGCTGCGAAGGAGCTCTGAGCTCTAGAAGTTAAAGTCACGGGTGGTTAGGACCTTGGGGCATCCGTCAGCCTAGCCCGGGCTGCCCGCCGCGAAGGGACAGTGCGTCCTAGCGGTTAAAGTCACGGATGGTATAAACGGGCATAGCTGGCACCTCACCAAACATCCTTGGCCGTCGGCTAACAGAAATTGGCGTCACGAAGAGGATTGTGATATAGGCTGCACTACAGTAACACAATGAAACCAGTCATGATAAACACCACAGAATTCCCTGAGCTAGAGAAAAGTTTGACCCAAGAGGGATGGGGAAATCCTCTGTGGAGCAAAGAACTGCTGGAGAAATATTGGGGAAAACCAGCAGAGATCTGGCAGCATTTCTGTAACTGGAGAACTGCCTGCAAGATGAAGAAAGGGAAAGGAAAAGGTGCTTGTATATGGCTGCTTACTAACGTTTGGCAAGCTGCCTGTAAGGATTATCATGGTCTGGCAATAGAATTTAATAGGCTACAACAGGAAAGGGACACACTGCGCAAGGAATGCCAGAATTTAGATACCAGAGTAAGAACACTGAATAGGGATATGGAACATCTTCAGAAAAGATTACTTCCCTTAATTGAGAAAGAAGGGATAGAACGAAGGGAAAAGCTGGAGACTAAAACACGCAGTATCAACCGGGCTAAAGTTGAGACTGCTCTCTGGCTAGACCCTGAGGAATGGGATGGAGACATTTGGGATTCAGCAAATGAGTCCCCCTCCTCTGAGGAGGAAGGTCCCTCTGTAAAATTAAGACCAGCTATCACACATCACAAATCAGAAGAACATGAGGAAAATTTGAGTGGGGCAGAGCTGGATGAAGAAGGGGATGACAATTATCCATCCACCTCTTCAAAAACAAAGAAGGGAGGTAAAAAGGGAAAAGGGAGTAAAGCTCCAACACACTTTACCAAAATTACCACCTGCCAATATACTCCCATGGAGTTAAAAACAATCCAGGGAGATTTTGCTAAAAAGCCTGAGGAAGGTATAATAGAGTGGCTGGTCCGCCTCTGGGACACTGGGGGTGGATATATACGCCTGACAGCCCAAGAAACTGAGCGCCTTAACTTAGGTGCAGGAATATTCCTGGAACACTCAGAGGGGAACACCCCTAAAACACTTTGGTCTCTGGCTTGTCGATGGGCAAGAGGAATTTACCCAGCAGACCGAGATGAACCCACAGTAATGCACTGGACCAACATAGATGAGGTAAAAACAGCTCTATTAACTGTGGCTGTCATTAGCATGCTTGGTCAAAACCCTCAAGAGTTAGCCTATGAAAGCCCATGGGAGGGTCAGGTAGATGTAGATGATCTCAGACCCCTGCTTAAGGGAGTTCCGAGTAACCACAGGGCTATGGCACTGTCCCTTAGATCAGAAGCTGCAGCACATAACAGTACCTTTCGGGCACTGCTAAACCTTCTGGTGTCATACTTTAGAGAATTTGGAGACATCAGAGCACTGACAGGCAAAGCTAAGATGCGTTCCCTTCAGGGAAACAAGGGGGCACCATCTAAAGGACATAAAAACAAGCGAGAGCCAACCCAGGAGGAAAAGGAGCTTAGAGCCAAGTTGTGGAGACAATGTCTGGCTTTAGGTTATCCCAGAGATGTGATAAATGGACTGCCCACAGAGCGGCTAAAATTATTCACCACCTTTAAAAGAGCTGACTGGGAGACAACTAATGCTACTCCCAGTGCACCTCTGCAGCTCTCTCCTCTTTCCCCACCTGCAGACACCCGGTATACTCCATTGCTGCAGCAACTGCAAGAGTTACCAGAGCAGGGAAACTAGCTTGCGGGGGCCAATCTCCTCTCCTAATAAACCAGCTTAAATCCAAAGAGGAGAAAACAACAGCAAAAGACCCCCGGATACATGTAACTGTAAATGACAAACACATTATTCCTTTCTTAATGGACACAGGGGCTCAAAGGTCCATGATTAAGCGAGAAAGTTTTCAGGGCTCGTCACCTACTGGCGGAAAACAGGTACTTGTTACAGGGGTAAATGGCAGTACCATAACTTACCCATTAGTTAAGATAAAACTGGATATCCCATTGCAACCCCACCATCAGCCCCGAAAATATGAGGTGATTTTGGGCAATGCCAACATACTGGGCATGGACGTTTTAAGAGGAAAGAAGGGAAGGATTAATGGGGAAAGATGGGCTTTTGGAATCAGTTCTGTTCCTCATGCCACCCACCTGGAAGAGGAAAGCCCTCCCCACTATTCTGTAAACTTACTTAGCAGCGCGCCTGCTCTCCCGCCCTCAACAGTAACAAACACAAAGCAGTATAATGTCCCAGCTGAGGCCATAAGCCCTGTTACTGACCTGATCAAAGATTTGGAACAGCGAGGAATTTTAATTCGTACCCACTCTCGCTTTAATTCTCCTGTGTGGCCCATTAAGAAACCAAATGGCAAATGGAGACTCACTATAGACTATAGGAAGCTAAACAGTAACACTGGACCATTAACTGCAGCAGTCCCTAGCATAACAGATATTGTAAACACCATACAAACCTGGGATAAACGCTGGCTAGCAGTATTAGATGTAAAGGACATGTTCTTCATGGTCCCTTTGCAACCAGCTGACCAGGAAAGATTTGCTTTTACTTGGAAAGGTGTACAATACACTTTTACCCGAATGCCACAAGGGTTTAAACACTCACCCACTATTTGCCATGGGGCACTGGCAAAGGTCCTAGATGACCTTATACTGCCACACAATGTACAAACTGTGCAATACATTGATGACATCTTAATAGGTGGGAAAACCTCAGAAGAGGTACAGGAGGCTATGAATCAAATCAAAGGAGCACTAGAAGCCCTTAATTTAGAGTTACCAGCTGAGAAATGCCAAGGTCCCTCCCAAGAGATAAAATTCTTAGGTACTGTATGGATGGGAGGTAGGAGGTCTGTGCCTAATGACACTGTGCAAGAGCTAAATCAGGCACCCTCCCCTGAAAGTAAAGATCAATTGAGACAGATTTTGGGAACCCTGGGGTTTTGGAGAAAACATGTACCTGGCTTTGCCATTATAGCCAGACCATTGTACAATTTGTTAAAGAAAAGTGCTGCCTGGGAATGGGCTCCTGCCCATGAGGAAGCCCTCAGACAACTGATAGGGGAGATACACACCTATCAGGCTCTGGGTCCCATACATCCTGAAGCCCCATTCCATTTGTACCTAACTGTGGGAGCCACTGGAATGTCTTATGCTCTCTGGCAAGAAAGTGACACTGCTCCCAGACGACCAATTCAGTTTGGTTCCAAGTCATGGCAAGGGTCACAGGCTAACTACACGCCTTATGAGAAGGTGCTTCTGGCAGCTTACACAGCCTTGAGAGAAACTGAGGAATTAACTCAGGATAAGGACATCACAATTCACACTCCTCTTCCAATCATTAAACCTATATTGGAAGGGAAAGAGTTACCACCTGGTGTAGCACAAAAGATGACTATCCAAAGATGGGCACTTTACATACACCACAGGGTAGGGAGTGCAGACACTGCACAAAACCCCACTATGATTCAGGAATCCCTATGGAAAGTAGGAATGCCTGATGAATACCGCCTACCACCACAGCAGTCTCCCATTAAGGATGCTGCCCCATTTGATCCTTCTAAGCCTGAGGGAGTATGGTTCACTGATGGCAGTGCCAGGCTGGTAAAAGGAAAATGGAAGGGAAAAGCTGCAGCAGTGCCTGCAGACACCTCTGCAGCACCCCTAACTGCTGAAATTGATGGGTCAGCACAACTTGCAGAATTAGCTGCAATTAAACTGGCCTGTGAAGCAGGAGCCACCGCAGTATATACGGACTCCTATGCGGTATGGGCAGGTGCCACTCAGTGGATCACTAACTGGAAAAATAACCACTGGGAAATAGGAGGTAAACCAGTCTGGGGACTGGAATACTGGAAGTGGTTATATCAGCATGCCCTGCAACAACCCCTGTCTATAGGACATGTCTCAGCTCATCAGAGGAATAATACCCCAGCTGCACAGTTAAACAATTTAGCCGATGCAGCTGCCCAGCTCTTTACCACACAAGTAGAATGGGAACGCTTATATTCATGGTTACATGATAATTTAGGACACACAGGAAGTGATGAGTTAGTGCGGCAAGCACATATCAGGGGGTGGCCTATCACCCACAGACAGGCTAGAGACCTGGTACAAGCCTACACTATTTGTGCTGAGACTAGAAAACATATAGTAGAAGGACAAAGGTTTGCCAGGCTAAGAGATGGAAAAACACTATGGGCAACCTGGCAGGTCGACTATGTCGGACCACTGCCCACTACAAGGCAGAGGTGGAAATACATCTTGACTGGAGTAGAAATTGTTTCAGGGATTGGTTTTGCATATCCAACCCGATTGGCAACAGGGTTGTCCACAGTTATGGGACTAAACCGCTTAACAGCAATTGTCCCAATGCCTCAAGAAATCCAATCAGATAATGGTTCGCATTTTAAGAATAAACTTGTAAGGGAATGGACCCTTAACCATGGAGTCCAATGGACCTTCCACCTTCCATATCAACCTCAATCTAATGGCATGGTCGAGCGCTGGAATGGGTTTCTAAAGAATCACTTGAAGCCTACTGATGGCACATGGGGAGACAGACTGGACGAAGTGGTGCAGAGATTAAACAACAGACAGACTCCTACAGGAAGTCCAATCAGCAGGGGATTCTTCCCTACAGGGAAAGCTATCTCCCCTGCCAGAACACCACTGCACAGTTCCAAGTATGCTCCCGGAGATACTGTTGTGATTAAACACCCAGCCCTGGGAACCTTTACCTGCGTTTTGCACGCCTATAAAGAGAAAGGTGTATGGAGTGCCTTAAATGCTGATAAAAGGCTAATAACCGTAACAGAGGCTTGGATCGCATCCAAGACCAGCTGACCATGTGATTTATTGCAGGAATGGTCCCATGGTTCCGAGCAACCTGCCAGCTAACCTGTCAGCAAAATGGACCATGCAGCAGACCTGTTTGATCACTAGAGACTACTATGGACTGTTGATATATTTGCCATTACTTATAATAGCAGGTGTAATTTTTGCTTTTGGTTTTAAAATAAGTTTTTTAGCTAGAACACGACCCACCAGAGATATGTTCCTGCAAGCCCTCATGATCCTTTTGTTGGCTCCAGTCACCTTGGCAATACCAGAACATCCTCTTCGGGGAGCAATCCAAACCATCGCCTCAGCTGCTGGTGCTACAAATTGCTGGATGTGCACCTTGCTGGATTCAACCAATGGACTGGGACTTGAATTTGTACCACTACATGCAGTGGCTGAGAATGGACAAACCTCATGGATGCAATGGTTAGCTCAACACTTGGGATTCTCCCTCTCCCCGTTTTACATTCGGTTGTGAATACTGTTTTAACCATTTTAATTATTGTAATTGTTTTTTGTGTAACTTTATGTATTATGAAGCGTTTGATTCAAACTGCTCTTTCCTCCACGCAAATCAGATACCTAGAGCTAAAAAGGGATCCTACCCAATTCCGCGAACCCTCATCCTCTAATTTGGTTGTTGGGTATTTCTAGATTTCCCCAAGGAGGGCAAGAGGTGCTGGCATCACCGCCACCTTGCAATCTGGGATGTAGTGTGGTGCATCAGGGGGTGGAATGTAGCCAGACAGCCAGCCCCCGCCCCTCTCAGACCAGCATTGCTGGAAACACAGGAGGAAGCAGGAACAGGGCACTTAACATATATTCCAGCACAGCCTTTGAAGCTGTGAAAGCACAGGTGTGCTGCTACAATGTGCCTCTGGGAACAGATACAACGATTAAGCTCACAGCAGGCAGAGGCCCTGTGACAGACATGGCTGTTAGCCCCTACTAAATAGCGTGATGCACACACACCAACATCCTAGTTGGGAAAATATTTACCCTGATAAAAGAAATGTCCAGTAGTCGACACTTATTGTTTCTCTCCTTTGCAAGTGTAAACTACTCTTGCGAAAGCTGGCGTCACCCCGACAGACCAGCCTCAATTTGGCATAAGAAAGGAGAAAGAGAATAAAGGAGTACAGAGGTATAAGTAGGGGACCTACAGCACCATGATTTTTGAGTGCTTTTCACTATCTATCTGCTGGTCAGATAAGTGACAGCCTCCCAAGGCTTCTGCAGCTAAGAGGGTCCCTACGCCTTGTCCCTTATTCGTCTTTCCGCGGAATTGAGTGACCGATCCTGGCTTGGCACCGCTGGAATCGAGAGATGCAAGGAGGGTAAGAAGCACCCACACCTGATCTCCTATCTTTAGTGTACACATATTTTGAAATAGAGCTCTATACTTTGTTTTCTTTCTTTGGGATTGTGGCTTCAGTTTTGTAACTTGTTTGTGTGTGTAACATCTCTACATTTAAATAAGTAGGCACTAGCAATTTTGTAACCACATGATTAGAATCTAGCTTAATAAATTTTTGGTAACCATTTATGCATAAGCCTGACTTGTTTTCTCTGGTTTACTGTAAAGCAGCCAACACAATTAAAGAACCTCAGCCGTTTTGGCTCTAAAGCCTGGCCATTAGGTGAGAGTACTAAGAGCCTAGCGTTGAGTTGTGCCGCCTCCACGGGGCAAACTCTTGGGGCACCTGTCAGTCAATCCTGGCTGCCCGCTGCGAAGGAGCTCTGAGCTCTAGCAGTTAAAGTCACGGGTGTGGAGAGGCTCTTAGTGCTGCCATTGGGGCACCTGTCAGTCAGTATTGACTGCCCGCTGCGAAGGAGCTCTGAGCTCTAGAAGTTAAAGTCACGGGTGGTTAGGACCTTGGGGCATCCGTCAGCCTAGCCCGGGCTGCCCGCCGCGAAGGGACAGTGCGTCCTAGCGGTTAAAGTCACGGATGGTATAAACGGGCATAGCTGGCACCTCACCAAACATCCTTGGCCGTCGGCTAACAAACAGTGAGATGGTAAAATTGGCAGACAATATAAAATTACTCAAGATAGTTAAGTCCAAAGCCAACTGTGAAGAGTTACAAAGGGATCTCACTAAACTGGATGACAAAATGATTAAATTCCATGTTGATAAGAAATAAATAATCCGAACTATACATACAAAATGATGGGGTCTAAATTAGTTGATACCACCCAAGAAAGAGATCTCTGAGTCATTATGGATAGTTTCCTGAACACATCTACACAATTTACAGGGACAGTCTAAAAAGCTAACAGAGTGACAGGAATCATTAGAAATGGGATAGATAATTAAACAGTAAATATTATAATTCCACTATAAAAATCCATGGTATTCCCACACCTTGAATACTGAGTGCAGATCTGGTCATCCCATAAAATACATTTAGAACATGTTGTAGAGAGGGTAACAAAAATGATTAGGGGGATGGACAGCTTCCATATGAGAAGAGATTAAAATGACGGGACTGTTCACCTTAGAGAAGAGACTACTAAGGGGAGGGAGGCAATATGATAAAGGTTTATAAATTCATCAATGCTATGGAGAAAATGAATAGGGAAATGTTATTTACCCCTTCATATAGCACAAGAACTAAGGGTCACCCGGTGAAATTAATAGGCAGCAGGTTTAAAACAAACAAAAGGAAATACTTCTTCACAAAATACAGAGTCAGCCTGTGGAACTCATTGAAAAAAAGAATTAGACAAATTCATAATTGCTATTAGCCAAAATGGTCACAGATGCAACCCCATGCTCTCGGTTGTCCCTAAACCTCCCACTGCCAAAAGCTTGGACTGAATCTCAGGGCTGGACCACTTGAAATTACCCTGTCCTGTTCACTTCCTTAGAAGTCCCTTATACTGGCCACTGTCAGAGTAAGATACTGGTCTAGATAGACCATGGGTTTGACCCAGTATGGCCATTTTTATGTTCTAATTCAAGCTGCTACTGCAAATGAAATACTGAACTGGAACAGCAGTCCCCAACCTGACAATGGGGCTGAGGCCAGCAGCTTGGAGTGGAGCTGAGGCCAGCAGCTTGGTCCCCAAGCCGGAAGGCATGATGCCAGCAGCTGAGAGGCGCTTCCTCCCTGTCCCCTGCGGGGGCTGGCCCAGGCTCCCCCAAACATTCCCACCCCACAGTTTAAGGGCCTTTGAACTAGAAGAACTACAGCCTTTTCAAACCCCTTGAACTATGACAAACTCCTCAACAATGTCTCCACTTTTTATCTCCCTCAGCACTCAAAGTCTTTTTACTTTGCTGTTCTCAACTAACTATATCCTATGTGGTACACTCATCTCTGCACCTAGAATCTGCTCAGAGTCCTTTTTGAAAATGTACTTCTTCCAAAATGGTCTACAAGCCCAGGCCTTCCTCCCAAGTGTCAGCAAAATACTAGAAGATAATATTTTAAAATTCTAAACAACATTAATAGCATTAGCAACCCACCTGCTAATTCCCCCTGCCACAGTTCCTCACTTGCTTACTATCCATTTATATCTTATAATTTCCAGGGACTTTGTGAAGTACCAAGTGGGGAGAGCAACAATTTGCTTCTAATGAATACAATTCCCACGTCATCATTTCATTATAAAACAACATAAATTCAGTCCTGGCTCTGGGTCTCCCAATACATCTGCCTTTATCTTTGTCTTTACACTGCAGACTCCTTTTGAATCTTGTGTACAGCAGAAGGCAGCACAGCACATCAACAGCACTTAACAGAAATAAAGAAGCAGTGCAGGCAGCAGTAGGGCCTGGGAAGTGGTATATAGGGCAACCGGGACATACTCCATGGCCTCCTGTGGGAGCAGTGGGTGTACCTATGGGGGAAGGCAGAGGTGCAGGGATGCTCTGGAAGGCAGTGGGAGAGGCTCGGGGAACAGGCAAGGGGCACCAGCCTCTTCCTGGTGCGTGTAGGGGGAGGCGGCTGAAATGGACCAGACAGTAAATTATGGGGGCTGTGCCCCCTTGCCAATAGGCCCGGCCCAGCCCCCCTCTCCGTGGTTCCGCCCCCTGGCCTGGTCGGGGGCCAAAAGTTGGAGCCGGGCATGCTAATGCAGGGCACTGGCTGCTCAGGAGCCCTTAAGAGCTACCTGGGCGGGGGACCCGGCTCCAGGCTGGCAGAGCCCTGCGGGAGCAGTGACCGCAGAGGGCTGGGCCCAGGAGCCCCGGGATCTTCCACCGGCCCTAGGCGGCGCGCCCCAATCTGCGGGGACATGGGCAGGGGGCTACTCCGGGGCCCCGGCTGGACTTCTCTGCTGCTGCGGCTGGAACTGGGTGCCTGGCCAGCAGCCCCCGCTCTCGCCGCTCTGCCTTCAGAGCCGGGCAGGGGAGAGCGGCAGCGCCCACAGCCCCCTCGCCGCCCGCTGCCACCTCACCTTGATCTCGCTGTCGAGCAGGCGGGTTCGCTGCACAATCTCCTCCGTGGACATTTTCAGCACCTCCTCGCCCACGCCGTCCTGCGGGGACAGAGTCACCGTCACCGGCCGCCAGGCCCCTCACGTCCCGGCCCGCCAGCCGAACTCACGGGGAAAGGACACGGCGCTACCCCGACTCGACCGGGGCAGGGACCGGGGTCCCAGCGCTGGTACCCCCGAGCTCGGAGTCCCGCCCGCTCCCCAACCTCCCGCCCAGGGCCCGGCTCCTCACCTCAGCCTCATCCCACACCGACGCCATCTTGGCCTGGACGAGTGGCCGGGGAGGTAAATAAGGCAGCAGTCGGGGACAACAGATTCCGCCCTCCCCACGGCACGATCCCCGCCCCGCCTCTACGCTCAGACGCTTCACTCTCCCTTGCCCGCCCTCACTCGAATCTGTCGTGCAGGAAAAAAAACCCGCAGCCTCCGATTAGTCACGTGACAGCACCCAAATCTGCTGAGT
The DNA here is from genome assembly GCF_965140295.1 of Lepidochelys olivacea. NCBI lineage: Eukaryota > Metazoa > Chordata > Testudines > Cheloniidae > Lepidochelys > Lepidochelys olivacea. Next base: position 57,330,985 of record NC_140416.1, read on the forward strand.
GACATCCTCACCGCCATCCTCGTGCGGGGCAGGGGCGGGGCCCGCGGCCTGGCGCCCCGCCCCGGGGGGTGGCGCAGGCGCCGTGCCCAGCGGGCGGGCGGGGAGGTGTTCCCCAGGGCGGAGGGAGTCGCTCGTGTGGCCCCTCCCCCCGGGCACGAGCAGAGCCAGCCGGGCGCGAGTGCAAAGACTTTATTTGCAAATACAAACAGGTGGGTGTAAATATAGCGGGTGCGCGGCCCTCAGGCGCTTGGGCTGGGCTGGGCACACACGAATCCTGCTCTGCCCCGCAGGGGCCTGCCCAGCGACACCGCCGGGCGGGCCACGTGCCCCTGGCAGCAGCCGAGCACCTTGAAAGTAGCCGCTGTTTAGGAAGACACCTTGTTTGCACAGAGCTCCGGGGGTAGCATACACAGAGTCTTGCGGCCTTAGAGGGAGGGTATTGCATTAGCACAAAGAGGGGGATTCAGGCCTCAGCAGAGGGCATCCTGAAGACAGTAAGGCACTGAGGAAAGAGGAAGACATGATGGCACAGGACACCATCAGTCATGCCTTGGGTCTGTTCTCTCTTTAATACAGATTTCTGAATTAAATCCATTTTCCAAAAACTGGGTAGTGAGAGTAAATTGCTAGGAGGGATCCACTATAATGCAGGAGTAGGATCTAAATCCTGTTGCTGAAGAAAGAGAGCCCAGAGAGTAGACTGGCTGCATTTCCAGCTGTGCATACTGAGAATGGGGCTGCTGCTCTAACACGGACAAGGGTGCTGGGCTACATCTACCCAGGACCACTGGCCAGTCCCCAGCCTCAGTTCTCACGAGGGGCAAAAATAAAAGCACCAAAGAAAGGCAAGTAAAGACAATAACTAGCCCTGGTGGAGCTGACTGAATAGGAGCAAAAACAGGGTGTGAACTGGCACTGGAGAAAGTGTCAGGCAAGTCCTAGAACAGGCATGATAGAGTGTGAAACTGGCTCTAGAGAGGTGGTTCCAGAGGGACTCCAAGATGACTGCTACTTCAGAACACAGGTAAAATGTCAGGTTAGAGTAAAAGCTCAAGGTGCACTTGTTGCATCCTGTGCAGGAGACCTCTCCACCTGCAAATTAGGGTCCTCCTTTCAGGCTGTGCACGCTGAATGATTTTCCAGGGTTCTGTCTTCTGGCCTCTGCTGCAAGTTGGAATATGAGCTCTCTCAAAATGACTGATTCAGCACGTCACACGAATCCTGGCTTCATTGATGAACGACGGCAGTTGGGGCAGCCACGAGTCCCATTGGTCTGGAGGCATCTGCAACAGGAAGTGGTCATTTCTCACAGTGCAAGTCTACAGAGAGAAGTGCAGGGGGTTCTGATTCACAGACCTGGACTCCTATCCCAGAGGTGGGGAAGGAAGTGGCTTAGGGACTCACTACACAAATCACCTTAGATGGGTTCATACCTCTACTCTCCATTCCTACAGTGAGACTTAGGGAGTCCTATGTGCTATTACTTCCAACAGTCAAGGACGGGGAAGCTAAACAGATCATTAAACTTTTTTTTTTTTCTTAGTAACGTTAAAGATTAGATGGTGGGTGACTCTTTGTAGAGGAGTCATTGATTTTGTATAAACAATGGCAGGACACTGTGAGGAAGTATGCTCTGTATTTAAGTGATTTGCATATTCAGACTGCAGAGAACAGTTCTACTCTGGACCCTAATAAAGCTTTTCTATTACTCTTGTCCCTTCACAGATCTCTCTCTAGCCCCAGCCCTCTCCCATAAATCCCTGCTGAACTCCTGCCTTATCCTATTCCCCCTGCAGGAATCCCTCTCTAACCATCTACCTCATCTCCCCGCCTCCATTCCTCTCATGTCCCCCACTCTGCCCTATCCCTGGTGCTCATTACTTTAAATGGAAGAAATGGGAGCAAGGCAGCGCCTGGAGCTGGCTGTTCTTCTCCCCAATGGACTCTCCACACATGCCGCAGTACAGCTCCATCTCCTCTACACACTCGTGGAACTTCACCACATGGTCACGAAGTTCCCGTTGCTGTCCCTTTGTGCGATAGATTCCTTCACCCAGGCAGTGAAGCTTCAGCAGGCCAAGCTGTGCACAGAGGCATGAGAGAGAGGATGAGGCAAGGTGAAGGAGGACCAATAGCATGGGGAGAGCACTAGAAGGAAGAGGTCTTCTCCAGCCCCACCAGCCATCTGGGATACACATGAGCCTCACCACAGAAAACACAAACTTGCCCAGGGGTCAGGGTTTATCTTATGAGCATCTAGAGGCCCTCCCATCTATCCTTATCCTTTTGTCCCAATGTGCCACTAAAGGGGAACCCAGGTTTGCTGCGCTCCAACCATTCTGCATCTTTTCATAGAGCTGGTTTTCCTAGGCACCTGCATGCCCATAAGTCACCTCTTCACTTCCCTCTAGCTCCTAGCTAGTATGCAATGTGTGCACTGTGCTCAGCATATACTAGCAGAGTATCCCAGAGGCTGGCTGGCCGGCCAGTAAATTAATGCCATGTAGCTATTTGTCAGGGAAAGGATCCTTAGTCCTCCACTTCTCCTCACTGCTGTTGTTTTCCTGTTTAACATTTTGGCTTCCTCTCCTTCCCACTTGTTTAACCCACTCTGGCTCCCCACTAAACTTTCTAAGGGTCTCTCAGTTGCCATCATCCACCCCCCCATGCTCAGAATGCTCCCCAGCTACTGGCTCATACCTGAATTAAAAACAAACTCAGAATGGTTCACATTCTACACTTAAGACTCTCAGCATGAGCCTCAAGGACCTATTGGTTAACATGGGCTTACGGAGGATAACGGAGCAATGTGAGGCTGGAAGATAGAGTGGACACTTAAATCCCTATTAGAGGGCTCTGGACACTGGTGGAGGGGAGCTGTGAACTCTTACCTTGTTCCCCAGTCCCTCTGCCAGCTCTTCTGCCTTCTCAATGCCTTCCAGTGCCTGTAAAAGAGAAAACAGAGACCCCACATATCAGCAGATGGCCACTTCTTTTGCCAACTATTCAGCACCAGCTCTGCATGGTGAGGGACCTGCTGGGAATTGAAAGGCTAAGGAACAAGGAAGTAATGGTATTAGGGTTAATAAAACATTCCTACACTCCACTCCAGTAGAAGCAAGAAATCTGTGGTGGGATGTGCACACTCACAGTGTGGCCTCATAAAGCTCAGTGAACTGCCTGCTCACTGAAGGGTCATAGGGATGCAACAGGGACATTCCTATCCGAGATGCACATTGAATGGGAAGTCAGAGTGCAGGCTTGACAGAGACTGGTGTTTCCAAAGGGAGTGGTTATAGAACTAATTAAACTCCAAGGCAGTAAATCACTAGGGCTGGGCTTAAGCATAAGCAAAACAACTAGCTGCTGCTAAGTGCACCAAAGATACTCTCTCCTTCCCCATCCGCCTCCCCAGTCTTTGGGCCATTTCAGTCTCTACTTCCACTTGGACAAGAGAGGCAAGAACAAGGACCAGCATTGCTAACAGCACCCATGGCTCCCAACCAACTTGTCCTACCTCTGCTGCCCATGACCCCTGTGCTGGGGTATAGGAAGGAGCTGTTTCCCTGGCCTTGCCAGCCTGAAAGGAAGTAGCATCGTTCTAGCAGTCGCTATTCTGAGTGAGTCTTTACAGCTCCCCTATCCCTCAGAACAAGAAATAATCAATGCTGATAACTAGCCTCTGCCATCCAGGGTTATTGAGCAACCGACTTCAGGGTTTCAGCTGGCAGTATGGGAGAAGGGGTTTCCCATTAAACAGGATTGTATAATTAGGTTTATTATGGGATTTCTACCTTCCTAGAAAGCATTGGGCATTGATTGCTTTGGGAGCTGGAATAACAGACTCAGTGGACTTTTGGCTTATTCCAGTGTGATGGTGGAGTTAGCAGGAACTGATGGAGATGGACAAAATAATGAAGGGTGTAGTGAAGTTGCTTCCTCATCTCTGTTGCATTCCACAAGGAGAACAGAGGGGTCATTCAATGAAATTAATAGCTGATTAATTTAGAAATTATAAAAGGAGAGATTTCACTGACAGCCCTAGTGAGTGGGGAACTCCTGGCTGCAGGGGCCAGAAAGCCTAATACCACACAGGATTTTAAAAAAATAATTGACTTATTGAACCTAGATTCTGTGCCAAACTAACTAAAATCACTCACCTTTCTTCTGCAGCACAAAACAGGCAGAAAGCCATCTTAACCAGCTGGTTGGGGATTCCCTCAGTGTAGGGGGAAACACCAAGTGCCACTGGCCCTACACCCCATACCATATACTCCAGCCATTGCAGTTGGGCAAATTTGGTGGGGGTAGGAACAAGAGTGGGGGGACATGGTTGCAGTTCTTTGGAGATCCCTAGCTAGTAGAATGGTCTTTTGGGGGCTGTTAGCAGCCAGCACAAATTAGTCTTAAGACAATTTAGAGCAGCCTTAAGTATCAGAGGGGTAGTCGTGTTAGTCTGTATCCACAAAAACAACAAGGAGGCCGGTGGCACCGTAAACACTAACAGATTTATTTGGGCATAAGCTTTCATGGGTAAAAACCCCACTTCTTCCATGAATCCGAAGAAGTGGGTTTTTTACTGACAAAAGCTTATGCCCAAATAAATCTGTCTTTAAGATGTCACCGGACTCCTCATTGTCTAAATTGTCTTGTAAATGTAAAGCCTACTTTGGCTCCTGTCTCATCACCTGTACTCAGCACAACTTGGCCACAGCTGAGGATTCAGATTATAGGCAGAGCTGGTAGCATCACATGTTATTAAGGTTGCCAGACACTTCCCATTACAATTCCCTTTTTTCATATATTTCTAACTTTGCCAAACTTTAACAGTGTAGGCTGAAGTTTTCCATGCTGGGTGTCTGCCTCAGGCAGACTTTATTAGAAAAATATGAGCCAAAATGATTCTGCCATTTCTGAAAATGAGGGTAGGGAAAAAATAGATTGTTTTGACCACGTTAAATTCTGGTGATCTCTTATTGTAAAAGCTCTAGTGCCCCCATTCTTTCAAGTAGGGTGTGATGCTGTATGGAATATGGGAGACCATTTATAATATTATTGATACCAATATTATAAAATTGCAAGGAATCTGACCAGGTATGCCATGTAATATATCTGCAAAAATGTTATCATTTTCCAAATATTATAGTCTTGTTTATATGTTTGTATCACCTTTGTATTGTGAGTTATAGATATGTATGGTATATCTGTATTTCCAAACTTGTGCTGTGTTTCTGGGTGACACGCCCAGACAGATTGGCATCAGCACTGCCTAGCCTGTTTGATGGCCCATCAAGGGTCATCAGCTGTACAATGAACCCACTGAAGGGAGCCAGGGGATACACCTTATGAGTAAGCAAGGCATGTAGGGGCAGGCCTGTGGACAGAGAACTCTAAGGCTTTGTCTACACTACACAGCTTTTAGCGACATAGCTGTGTTGCTAAAAGTCAGGCAGCATAAACGCTGTTTGTCCACACTTTTGCAGACAAAATACTTCCATCCCCTTCGAGCAGGGTTTGCGTTGTCAACAGGAAAGTGCTCCTACGGACATTGAGCTGTTTACACTGCCACTTGCGGCAAAACTTTGTCTTTTGGGGTGTATGTGTGCACGCGCGCACGTGTGTGTTTAAGCACTTGTGACAGACAAAAGTTGTGTTGTTCAATTGGTAGTATAGACAATTGGTCTACACTGGACTTTCATTGGTAAAACTTTTGTCATTCAGGAACGCCCGAACGCCAAAAGTTTTACCAACGAAAAGCGCTGGTGCGAAGAGCGCTTTGTCCACTGACAAAGCTACCAATGCTTGTTCGGGGTGGAAGTTTGTCATCGTCGGGAAAGCTCTCTCCTGCTGACAAAGAGCAGCTACACTTAGCACCTTTTAGTGGCACAGCTGTGTTGCTAAAAGGTGCATAGTGTAGACATAGCAAAAGGCTTTCCCATGCCACATGCTATGAAGCTTGTGTTTGGGATACAGAAAGTACAAGCTACATCACAAAAGAATATAAAAGGCAGCTGCATTATCTTCATTCCTGCTTCTTACCTCTGGAGTACATTTCCACAAACTGAAGCTCTGAACAAAGGATTGAATGACCCATCCAAGCTGTGGATATGTTCCAGAGGGACTTTCAAGCCAGCAAACGCACGAATATTGCTAAGAATCTGATATATGGACTTTGAAGTCTCTGTGTGTATCTGAATGCTTTATCATTTAACAACTCTCTTCCTGTTCTCTCTCTTTTCTTTATAATAAACCTTTAGTTTTAGACACTAAAGGATTGGCTGGCAGTGTGGTATTTTGGGTAAGATGCAAACTAATATTGACATGGTAACATGTCCCTTTGGGGTCAGAAGAACATTTTGTGTATGTGAGCAGAATTTTTAAAATATCTTCTCACTATATTGGACCTATGTGCTGATTGGGAACCAGAGAACTAGAATGCAGTAATGGGGCTGTGTGATTTCTTTTTTAGCTTCTTGATAACCAGTGTAGGGGGTCAGAAGTACAGTTTGTGACCGGTTGATGAATTTAACTTCCATGTTGACCACCAGTTTTGGGAGTATCTTCTCTCCCTTTTGCAGCCTGCTCTGACCTTGGCATTTTCAGTGATTGCTGCCCCAGGCATGGGTCACATAGGGAACTGAAAGTTTGCATGGTGTGATAGCTTTCTATGTACCTTTTGCCATCCTCCTGAAAATCCACTCAAATTTGGCCACACTATAAGCCTTTGAAAAATTGCAGTTTGCGCACACTCAGTAGACTTTACATTTTTAGCAGCTTAAGTCCCCCAAAATTCCATCCACACTGGGCATGCTCCAGCCCAGGGCTGAGCAGGACATTCCCTGCAATAGAAGCTCTGTGCTGCGGCAGGCCATGTGTGGTACAGATCAAAGCACCTGAACTGAGAACATGTCTCTCCTGTGCTCTCAATGCCCACCTTTGCTGGGAAATGGCAGTGTGGAGGTGGAAGCTGCCTGATTTTAATATAGAGGGGCAAGCGAAAGGGCAATGGATTGGGGCAACGAATATGGTGGGGTGGTGGCAGAAAATGAGATTGAAGGGTGTCAAGAGGGAAGGAGGGAAACAGGCTGGGAGGAAGGGAGAATGAGACTGGCTGAGCACGGATAGTGCGACTGAGAACTAGTGGGGTGAGGGAAGGAGGTGAGTGGAGAAGTGACATCATTAATGAGAAGTCAAGATAAAGAGCAGAATTAGGAATGGTTGGTCAGAGAGACTGGCAAAAGGAATGGGGGATGACATTGATTAGACAAGAATCCCAGGGAGAGTGATTGAGACTGGGAGTCAGTGAGGGAAGGGGCAACTGGAGGCTAGTGCGGTGGAGAGATCGATCTGGTAAGGAGCCTGGAGCAAGGAACTGGGATCGGCTGGGCAAGGAAACTGGGATCAGGAGCGTGGAGGGGTGAAATTGGAACTTGCTGGGGAGGGAGACTGGCATGAGAAGTCTGAGGGTTAGAGACTGGGAATGTCTAGGTTGGACAAACACCTGTCAGGGATGGTCTAGGTTTACTGGATCCTGCCTCAGTGCAAGGAGCAGGACTTGATGACTTCTCGAGGTCCCGTCCAGCCCTACATTTTTATGATTTTATGATTCCTGAGTCTCACCATTCCTCTGCTGTCTGTGAAACTCACTAGCAAAATGCCTCACCCCCCTCTATGCTGATCCACATAGAGGATGGCATCCTACTACTGCTGTCAGTATTCCATTAGTTCAAGTGGCAGAGGGTCTGTGTGTGATGTTCCAACCTGCTGATGAACCATGCTGGGTGGCAATAAGATGCCACATGATGGAATTTGGATTTTTTTTCAGTTAGGAAATTATACACAAAAAAGTACATTGCAACCTTACTAATGTTGTTTTAAAGTCAAGCACTCATAAATTAGAAAATGCCACAATTAAGATTGTCTGTGCAATCTTAATTCAGCCCCCTTTTGCGTATGTATTACAATATAGTCGTTGATTACATGATCACATACTACTTTCTCCACAGAATCCTTGGCTTACTCAGTGCACAGGGTGGGGATGAATCAGGGTTGGGTAGTGAAGGAGGTTGTAGTCTGTAGGATCCCTGCTTCATTTGTTTCAGAAGTTGGAAGGTGCACAGTGAACGAAGCAGGGGGTTGTAGGAAGAGAAAGGAGGGTCTTATGGTTACAGCAGTTGAAAGCTGCCCTAAGGAATTGGATTGTATCCCTGCTTCTTCCAGAGTTCCTATGTGATCACTTCAACCAAACTTCTTACATATTTTGTCACTAGTTGCATGATCTTCATTTTCTGAGTGCCTGACTTCAGATCCTGAGGTCTAAGTTGCAAAAGTGCTGCGTGCTCACAACTGGAACTGAAGTCAATGAGAGCTGTGCTTTGAACATATGAAGTGCTATATAATGCTAAGTATGCTAAAAAATTAGGTCTTGGATAACTCAGATGGAGCACCCAAAATTAATGGATACTTTTACTTTAATCTCTCTGTGCTTCAGTTCACCATCTGTAAAATGGTGGTAATAATCCCCCCTCGTTTCACAGGAGTTGTGAAAATAAGTTAGTTAATGTTTGTGAAGCACTCAGATACTGTAGTGATTAACATCACAGAAAAGTGCAGAAGGAAATTAATAATTCTGTCTTCAGAGCAGGTTTTAGATGGTGTGCAATAAATAAGGTCTAGGGCCAAACAGTGAACAATGAGGAGAAACAAAATACTGAATAGTTGCCCATTAAGTGAGCTCCCTCCTTTCTGTGGACTGACTGAGGCAGCAGTCCTGTAGAAAAAATACGTAATTTACAATTAAAAACTATCATAATGCATATGGGGTTTGAATTAAGGTTGTACAGGCAATCTTGATTCTGACATTTCCAAACCTTTGAGTGCTTCACTTTGCAACCTTAATATTCTTCTTTTAATGTAATTTTTGTGTGTGTAATTGTATTATTTTAAAAGAACTAACATGCTGTGTACATAGTGAAAACAAATATCCTCATGGGTCTGTACAGCGTAATCTCCTGCCCATTCCCACTTCTTTGTTTGGTACCATCTCTCCCTGTTCCATGCTATATTTTATCTACCCCAGAATCTAAGCTTCTCTAGTCAGCTCTGTGTAATATGTTTGTCTGTAAAGCACAGGATGTACCTATTGGGCTGTATAAATAATACCACACTCACTAATACTAATTATACAGCTAAGAGAGTCAATCAGATTTGCATCAGAGTATAAGATAGGAGGCAGGAAGTGACCCCTCTTCCCATTCCTTTCATTGTAGTTATCTCTGTGCAATATGTGTTTTCTTGTGAAGCATCTGGTACTGGCCACGTGACTTTGTAGACCATGGATCTGATTCAGTATGAATGTACTCAATTTATGACAGCTTCCCAACTTCCCAAGCATCAGGGCTGGAGCACCCCCGGGGAAAAATTAGTGGTGCTCTGTACCCACCGGCAGCCAAACTCCCCCCACACTTCACCTCCTCTTCCCCTGAGCGCGCTGCATCCCCCGCTCGTCCACCTATTTCCCAGCTTCCTGCCTGGCCGCTGCCAAACAGCTGTTTGGTGGCGTGCTTGGAGGGAGGGAGAGGAGCAGGAAGATGGCACACTCGGGGGAGGAGGCGGGGCCAGGGCAGGAATTTGGGGAAGGAGTCAGAATAGGGGCAGGGAGCGGGACAGTGCAGGGTTGAGCACCCTCCGGCGGAAGCAGAAGTCAGCACCTGTGTTCCCAAGTTGGATTATGTAGAGAAATATCAGTAGTCAAGTACCAGATCCTGTGTGTAGAATAGAGGAGCATGGGACTCTGCTCCACACAGGTGTGTACAGTTCGGAATGAGGTTGTCTATTTCAGAGAGGGCACCAGTTTCCTCAGGAATGGCTTATGACTGACCTTGTCTAGCTCCTTCTGGATCACCCAACACTTGGCCACTCCCAGCAGTACCTGGATCTGTCCCAGGCGGTTTCCAATCTCTGTCATGATGCTCATGGAGGAATCATAGCGAGGAAAGGCTGTCTGCAGCATGAGATAGATAGTGAGACACATTTAGCTGTGTCCAGTCCTGGTGTTCTCTTTCCATATCTCCTTTCCATCCCTGACTCCTCCCTTCAGTCTCCCCTTGCTCCCACCTGTATGTCTGCTCGGCTACGGTGGATATCAGCAAAGCAGAGTAGGCACAGTGCCTGCAGTGGCCGGTCCCCATGCTGCAGAGCAATCTTCATTGACTCCTGAAAGAAAACACCTCCAGTAGGTACAAGAACCTTCCCCAGGCCCAGCTGGGATTGAAGCCCTCACAACACCCCAGCCTGCCTCAACGGCCAGCTTCAGAGAAGTGACACACCCTTGGGGAAGAAAGCCTCAACAACAGTTGTGCAACGCATATTTCCAGCAGAGGGCATCCCTGGCATACAGCTCCTGAGAACAGCTTTGGCTAATGAAACCATGGATGTGCTTTATTTATGGGTGGGAGGCAGAAGCGGTATCTGGGGTACCAGCTGAATGTTGCTGTATCTCTGTACCCCCTAATCCTGACCTGCAGAGACCTCTCCCCTACTCCAGCATCTCTCTGCCATGTTTGGCCCAGTATCTCTACCTCCACCTTGTACCTCACAGCATTCCATAGCATCTGCCAGGTGCCCCAGCTTCCGATAGGCCACTGCCATGTGGTACTGGCTCATTGCTCGGTACTTCAAACTCCAGCCCTTTCCATAATCATTCACCAATTCAGCTGCTTTACATGGGAAGAACAAGGCTTTCTCATAGTCCTGGAAGGCAAAGAGACAAGCAGAAGGACAGAAATAAGTTAGAGAGTTAGACTGCCCCTGCAGTAATAGGACCCTCCAGCATTTCAAAATAAACGTGTATCCAGCTAGGGAAGCTAGAATTGCCACATGGTAGACTCCATTTTCCCCAGCACATGTCCCTAGCAGGTCCAGAACTTAAATTATATGCTGGGGTGCTTACATGGTCCGCTCAGGGTGACATCCATAAGGAAAGAACTCTGCTTCTCATTAGAGAGATGATTTACCCTCCTTATGGCCAAAGCCTGGTTCAGAGCCACCTGTACCTTTACCTGCTCCTCCATCATCTCAGCCTTCTACATTCTTACAGAGCCTTACAACTTCAGAATGTTTTCCACCCAATTAACCCTCACATTCTACACCAGGTGGGTCAGAATCTCTCTTGGGTCTGGTTGGTTATGGCAGTAAATGGGGGGGAGGGGGAGAGAATCAGGGCTTTGTCATAGCCTTTTTTTTTTCTTTTTTTTTTAAAGGAAAGATCATGGCATCCAATATCTTAATAATTTTGTTTATTTTAGGAAATTATGAGAAGTCAAATAAATCTCCTTTCTTTAACGATAAAAATAGTGTAAAATCATCATCATATTTAACTAACAATATAAAACCACTTAAAAGTGACCTGCAAAAGATTAAAACACAAACCAACCCTACCCTTGTGCCATTTTTTTCATTCTTTGTGATGTATAAAGGAGATCAAAGGTTTTTTTAAATTTTTCCTGCTTGATTTTTACCTTAGAAATATCAGGGATAGTTTTCATTTCTCTGGTTTTGTTGGAGGACCAGTGGGAGATACGTTTGTTTGTTTTATCATGAGTTCATAAGACCTCAGTTGGTGGCCAACCAGGGTGACAGAAACCAAGACTTTGTATGGAAAAACCCTAATAATTATTTTGTCATAGAACTCATAGCTACAACAAACGCTGGCCTTAGTCACTATACTTATTTTATGGAAACTGAGGCACAGAAGGGGTAGGAGACTTGACCGAAGTCACATGGTGAGTTGGTGGCAGAGCTAAGGATAGAACCCAGGCCCAGGAGTCGACTCCCGGTCCCATGCCTAGACCACACCACATCTCTGTGGCTGTCCAGGTTCTAGAGCTGTGTGCGCTGTACACCAAAGAATCACACTTTCTACCTTTGGGATGCTGTGTAAATGCCCTCTATTGATCCTCTTGACTTAAGCCTCAAGCAGAATAGTCATTAGTGGCATTAGGAGCAGAGAGTTAAAACCTTCCCAGAACAACCCTCTCTCCCTCGAACTCCATGAACTACTTTCTGTATCCAAGATATAGGGTGAATCCCTGCCCACCCTGGTTCTTTCCTGTATCCAAGATAGGGGGAAATTTTCCCACTGTTACTTCCCATCCCCCAGGTCACCAGCAGAGCTATCTGTCCGCACCTTGATCTGTGTGTAGAAACTCCCCAAGCTGCAGCAGACGCGACATTCCAGCATCTTGTCGTCATTGTTGTGTGCATAGCGCAGGGCTTTCTCGAAACACTCCAATGCCTTCTGAAAGATGCTGAGGCCCAGGAAGGCATTGCCCATACTGAGGCTCACCTGACCATTCAGTTGCAGGCTCACAGTGGTGCCCTGCATGTTCAGGCATGTCTTACAGTAAGAGATGGTTTTCTGGAATTCACAGAGTTTCTCGTTGCTCCGAGCCAGGTTCAGGTAGCTCTCCATAAGGTAGTCAGGGTCCTCTAGCTCCCGAGCTGTGTCAATCTGCACAACTGCAAACTTTCAGCAGAGAAGAGAGTGTTTATAGAGAGTCTCTCTGTAGGAATAAAGCCTGTGCTTCCTCGGGAATTGTACCCTGCACAGGAGAAGTTACATAGCCTGTGGTCAGGACAAAAGAGTCCAACAAGATAGCATTGATTGATAAAATACCCAAGTGGGCAGGCCATGAGGTGGGTTAGACAGCATATAAGTAGACAGGAGAAACCTCTCTCTGTATTCCCTACCTTTGGCAGAGAGAAGAGATCTGGGTTGGAAATTGCTGGAAAGAGCTGCCAAATGGTCATGGAAAGAGGCATCAGCAGGAGAAAGACATTTCTGCACTGTACAGCTCAGCTTTTCCTACACTACTCCTCCATTCCTTATCCCCATACACCTCAGCACCTCCCAGAATTAACTCTGAGGAGGATTTAAGATTTTATCAAATATTCTGCAAAACAATAAAAATGACTTCTATCAAGATTCCTTCACCCATTCATTCTATACTTCTATTGAAAAGCAATCCAATTTGTCTGACAAGGTTTGCTCTTTATAAATGACTTGTTCATTGCATATGGTTCAGTTACCCTAGTCTAAGTCTCTTTAGACTGCAAAGTATTCAGGGCAGGGAATGTCTTCTTCTGTGTCTTGTGATGAACAAAGCACAATATATGGGCTGAATTAATAATTGCAATACTAGTTGCTTAGTATCTTCTCTCTGTGTTTGTTTCATTATTTTATTAGGGATTAAAGGTAGATTTACTGGATGATAATTCTCAAGGGTCACTTTTCTTTTCCGCTTTGAAGATTGGAACCACACTTATTTTTTTCTAGTCCTCTAGAACTTTCCCCGTTCTCCATGAAGTTTCAAAAATAATTGTCAGTGTTCTGGTTGTCCACTAATTCCCTTATGCCCTGGGGAAGTGTGCTATGTGGACTCAGGGTCTTGTATAAGTTCAAAGTGTTCCTTTACCTGATTTTTACAAGCTCTTCCTTGCTTCCTAATTGTCCAAGCCTCTTTTCTTTCATTTGCCCCTTAAATACCTTTTCCCCCAAACGAAGTTAAGCATCACAGCCCTTTTAAACTTTCATGCCTCTTCTCATTCATTCGTATACCTTCTTATTTGTTCCCCCATATATCTGTAAAAAGTCCCCTTACGTCCTCTTTAATCCCTTGGCTAGTATGAACTGTTCTGCTTTATTGAAGTCATGCTCTTTTCTCTGTGTTACAAGGATCTTGGAGAAATTTCAAGTACAATGACCCTGTTTTCTATTTTCTTTCCAGGTTATCAGTGTGGTTTTGATTCTATCTAGTTTTCCTTTACCTGTCTCATTTGTTCCCAGACACCTCGAAACATTCTCTTCACACACCCATACCTTATCTCCTCTCCTCATTGCCCTCGTCTTTCTCCTCCCCTATCACCCTGCAACTCCTGCCACCTATCCCATCTCCTCTCAGAGCATCCCACTTGTCTTCACATACATCCTAACTGCTTCTCACCCCCTTTTCTCCTTTCCCCCTAGTATTTGCTATGAGGATAGGACTCTCAACACACCCAATACTTTACTAATTGGAAGTGGCACTCAAGTTGCTTCAAATGGTGCCACGTAAAGCACTTGAATTAGAAGAGTTTATAAACAATCATCAGCATGGAGAAAAATATCCTCTGATCCCAGATACAAACTCAGGGTCTGGCACCCAAGAAATGTCAAGGACTAGCACAGCAAGACCCCTTTTCAGGCCTGCATTGTTTCTTACCTTGGAGTACCAGAAATGTCTCCTGTGTTGTCTCCCAGATCCTTGACTCCTCCTTCCAAATACTCTCTGCTGATCCAGATGCACCCAGCCCTTCTTCAGAGCCCTGCACTGGCTTCTCTACACTCACCACATCAAATTAAAGCTCTAGTCTTCACCTTCAAGGCTCTGCACAGTTTAGCTTCAAGCCTCTCTCTGCTCTTCTGTTTTCCTCAAGCCACACAGATGCCCCTTTGGGTCCTTCTCACCCTCCGTGCTGCCCACAACACTGGGAACCCCCTCCCTGATCTTATATCCCAGGCCTCCATCTGCTCCTCATCCAACATCCTCCTGAAACACACCTCTTCCAAAAAGCCTATTAATTTTTCCTCTCTCTTAGCCTGACTTCCCATCTTTCACAACTAGAGAAGTGTGAACAAGTATGTTAGACTAAGCTCATCACATCAGTGACTGTGTTTGAACAGCAATGTTTCCTGGATGTTTGAACAGTGCTGAAAACTTTGTGGGAATTGCTGCAATACACATAATTATAATAAAATCCAGTAATAGAAAATCTATTTAAGATATCAAAAATTGTGGAGGTAGCCAGATAGATACTAACCCCACTGAAACACATCACTACTTGTCCTACATCATCCCCTTTGAATTTTTTTGTACTCATTGTGGGCAATTTTGGGAGAGACTTCACCTCCAAAATAGCATGTGAAGTGCCCAGCTTCAACGTTTGTGAAAAATAACTAAGAATCTCCAAAGTTAAATGCTTTGGGCTAGTACTCCAAAATTTCTTAAGGATCAGCACTACAGGCCAGCAATCTGAGAAAACCTGGGGACTGGGTCCTTAAGAATCTTTGGGGCCCAGAACTAGGAAGCAGGAATGCAGAGTGACACTGTAAGGACCCCAAGAATTAGACCCATAAATCAGCACTGCCACTTGTCCCAACTGGTGAAGGCAGCACATTGTATTCATCAAATGTCTTATGCACTTTGCTCCAAGATAGATGTAAACCATGCTTTTACAGTATAATCCCCAGCTGCTCCCTGTTGTGGGTATGATACACAGTGACATGCATTCAACTTGGGATCACTTTACCTTTAGCATATCCTTGTATCTGCCCATTTCCGAATGAGCAGTGATGAGGCAGCCCAAAACCCGAAACCTGCCAGCAGGATCCATGGTCTTTTCCAATACCCTCATCCAGACTTGCAGGGCCTTTTCTGTCTGGTTAGACTGGTAGAGCTGGAGTCCTTTCTCTATCTGCTGCTTCGTCTGGTCCTGACCCATCTCCTTTGCACCAAAAAGCCTCATATACTAACCTTTTGGGACAGCAGCAGCAAGGAGCCTGAGAGAGAACATAGAGACTGTCCTAAAGCAGGAGAGTGGATTTCATATTCTAGAGGGTTGGGGCCATAAAACCCTCAGACGCTTCAGGATGCAGGAATGTCAGCAGGAGATGGTGAATAGGGGGCTGAAAAGCCTTTAAGGCAGCATCCCAAATCCACTAGGCAAACATCTCATGTACTGATGCCCCATCAGAACATTCTGCAGCCCAACCCCACGAACAAAGAGGAAGGAAAGAAGAAAAGTGCAACAGGGAGAGAGAAAAAAATCGCAAGTGGCTGGAGTGAAATTCAATCGGAATGGCCACTCCTGGGCTCCCCCTCCCTATTGGCTACAGCTGTGCCTGCCAGTCCTGTCATGTGGCTTCACAGGAATGTCAGTCAGTCTTAGTAATGCCAAGGTCACAGTGAGCCAACTGCTCCCACGTCCTGTCCGCCCCAGCATGCAACATATATAAATACCCCAGAGAGAGACAATCAGCTGCAGTGATAGGGATGTCTCAGTAATCTTTCTCCCCTCTCCCATCACTGGGCACTTCGAAGTCTCTCTGGAGATTTAGTACTCCTGCTTTTCTTATTGGTACCCATCATCTTGGAGTGTGAGACTCTCAGTATCATAAGGCACAGATGCAGACACTTCCCCAGATGCTTTTGGTGACTGGGATCTTAAAGTGGCAGTTGCTATCTTTTCCCTTCAAGTCCTCATGACAAGGTTCAGGAATAACCAGGCTGTCAGAAGCCTTAACTCTTGGTGACCTGGATCTATAGGTAGATGGGGTATCAACAGTCTTACCCCTTGAAGTTCTGAGAGACCATAATCCGAAAGTAGATGGGGCAGTATGTACATAGGAGTTTTCAGAGTCCTGGTCTGAAGCTGGTTTTAAGGCTTGCTCCACCATGGGAGCCTGAACTTTATCTCCGTGTTCTTACAAGGTCTGCTTTTAAATGAAGTACAGATTGTACACTTTGAGGAAATATGGGTATCCTCCAGACACTCATCGAGTGTGTTATTAACTGGGATAGATTCCTGGCAGGAAAGACATTTAAAGCCTAGAGATCACAGAGTATCCCAGAAATTAAGAGTCTAAAGTGACCCTGCAAACAAGGAAAAAAACAGAAGTAGAAAGGAACTATTTACAAACTATAAACTAACTATTTAACAACACTGAAGGACCCAGGAGAAGCAGGCACACTAGAGGCAGTTGACAAGGAACTGAGGGTGGTTCACCCCTGCAGCCCTGTTATATCCTTGGTACAGGGTATGAGGATGTGTAGAGTGCATGCGTGCGCTGAACAGGCACCGCTACCAAAAATCTCCAATCAAAGGTGCAGAAGCAAATACACACCTGAAGTAGAGTACCAATGGGGACACTACTCAAAGAACTTCACCTACCAAGTGAGAGAAACTGCATCCTGTATCCTTGACTTGCTATCGGTTTGTTGTGATGGATCATCTTGCACTCCAAAATGTAGGATTCCTTCACCTTCTTAGGAATCAGAATTTTACTGGGCTAGTGAGAGGCAGCTTTGAAACCCTTTCCTATAGAACTCCTAAAAAGGACAGGAATGGAAATTAGATCAGTTCTTTTAGGAATCAAGTTTTTAAACACAAGGGACATATCTCTTCTGATCAGCTGCACCTTAGTGCCTTGATCTAGGAAGTCCCTGAATAGTCTGTTCCCTTTCACTAGAAGAGAGGGATCCTGAATTTGGCAGGCCAACAATTGCTAGGTCATGGGCTCTTCTCTCAACCAGATGGCCTGTCATAGATGGGGTTCCTAATCTGACGGAGCCTTCTTGTGCAGCATCATGTCAGAAAGTGGACATTAGCATTCACTCATACACCAGATTGCAGAATACAGATCAGGATATAGGAGCCATGTCCTGCAGAGAGGGAATACATTGAGGCTCTGTGTTGTTAATTAGACATTTTTCAAAGAGCCCCACCCTTCTTTTTATCGAGAGCATTCTTAGAGGAGATAAAGACTTTCAGTGGGGGAGAATTGGCTGGGGCCCCTTTAGGGGTGAGCCCCGTTTAGGGAGTTTATATAACCCATCTGTGGTGTTCAGATCATTGTATTTGCCATCTTGTTTCTCCCAGATGGAATGCACTGGAGGAACCTCCAGGGTCAGTTATTTTTTGTCAAAGTCCAAATTTCTTGGTCAAAGGTATTGTCTAGGTCCAGTCTCCAGAGAAAATAATAAAAAATACCCCCCAACAATAATGATAATAAGTAAATGAAAATATTTAAGCGTCCGGTGGTCCAGATTTGGCCCATGGTCTGCCTATTGACTACTCCTGCTCCATCCTATGTGGCTTTTGTATGCTTAGAGACTACTATAGAAAAAGCTAAGGTAGACAGAACAACTGTTCTTCCTCAAAAAGAAAAGGAGGACTTGTGGCACCTTGGAGACTAACAAATTTATTTGAGCATAAGCTTTTGTGAGCTACAGCTCACTTTATCGGATGTGGAAAATACAGTGGGGAGATTTATATACACAGAGAACATGAAACAATGGGTGTTACCATACACACTGTAACGAGAGTGATCAGGTAAGGTGAGCTATTACCAGCAGGAAGTTGTTCTTGTCAACTGCTGGAAATGGCCCACCTTGATAATCACTACAAAAGGTTCCCCCCCCCCCCCACTCTCCTGCTGGTAATAGCTCACCTTACCTGATCACTCTCCTTACAGTGTGTATGGTAACACCCATTGTTTCATGTTCTCTGTGTATATAAATCTCCCCACTGTATTTTCCACTGAATGCATCCGATGAAGTGAGCTGTAGCTCACGAAAGCTTATGCTTAAATAAATGTGTTAGTCTCTAAGGTGCCGCAAGTATTCCTTTTCTTTTTGCGGATACAGACTAACACGGCTGCTACTCTGAAACCTGTTCCTCCTCAGGCACAGATGGCTAGGAAGGGGTTAAATAAAAGGGCTTTGACAGCCTGAAACTCTCACTCACATTTCCCCCTTAGTATTCTGTATAGCTGCCTTAGATTCTGGGGCATCTATGTAAGATTCTGGGGTGGGAGAATGGCCCTTCCTCATAGTGCTTCTGTATATGATCCTCTTAGAAAAAAATATGCCTGAGGCCTTTTGAGGGGAAAAAATCTCTTCAGATTCCTGGATCTGGAGACGCAGCTAGTTCTGGGATGGGGCAAGGCTGCAGGCTTCACCCACTGGATAGGGGCATCAGGATAACAGCCACCCAAGTGAAAGCAAGATCGTTATTTTCTCTGCTAGAGCAGATGCCCTGTAAAATTTCACTCCACAGACTAAGAGTCACTGATTCAGCAGAGCTGCTCCTTGCTGCTTTTGGACCACCGTACTCGGGCACTTCTCCTCATTAGTAACCATTGCTTTGATGTTCCTGTGAGGAAGACGGGGAGGCTGTGGAATACTTTGCCCCCTCTAACAAAGATAAGTCCCTGGCTGCAGTAGGGACAGAGCTGTCCTACATTTGTGGCCATAAACCTGGTACCTTTTTAGCTTTGGGTTGGACTCTGTTCTGCTGAAAGCCAGAGCCTCACAGACCCAGTTGCAGCAACTGGCCCAGCAGCTAAGGAATTGGGGGAAAAGTACCAGGAAATGTGCTGAGCTGACTGCCTGGTCAAACTGAGAAGAGTCACCATCAAGCTCAACCTGGTGAACTGAGGAAGACATACACATACTCACACGCAACTTACCACCTTGAAGCCAGTGTGTCATAGCTGAGGGCAGGCAGATAGGTGGAACCACCTTGGTCTCTTAGAGCCTTACCATCCAGGGTTTCTCTGAGAAACTAAAGACTTGTATGGTCATTACCAACTTGCTTCTTTCTTCCACGCCCAAAAAGAATCCATACACATCTGCCTTACCACACCCTCACAGTCCACCTGCTTAGCTGCCCACTGCTCCTTAGGCACCAGTTCATCCTCCCTCATTACACATACCCACTTTTATGCTCGTTGCCTTCACACTTTGTGCTCCGCCAATTGTATACAGTGCAATTGAATATGAGATAGTCTTAAATGTTTTTCATTTACAACTATGCATGAGGCTACATGTTGTAACGCAGAGCAGAATTTGGGCCTTAGTGTGTAAATTGGTTAAGGGATTTCTTAGAGCATGAGAGGGGGACTAGCTTGTTAACTTGTCTCCAGTCTGCTAGCATTCTGCCCTCTCTGCTACTCCTGATGCTGAGGTAAACCTGTGGGTCTGGTGGGCAAAGAAGGGATCAGGAAACTTCAAATAAAAGTGAAGTAGCTTGAGGTACAGGTGACTGCTATAAAAGGAGCAGGAGAGAATTGCTCTCACTCTCTGGAGATGAAAAAGGAAACAAGCAGTGCGTGGGGAGGACAATCAAGAGAATGCAGGACCTGCCTCCCTATGTCTAACATCTGGGTTGAATCTACAGGCTCCAGGCTTTTTATGTAGATGTTAAAGTTTACAAGAGTCATGTGAAACAGCCAGATGATTATCAGAGATTGAAACATAGGCTGTTATCTTTAGCTTAGAGGCTGCTGAAAGGTGGTGTTCTGTGTAAAGCAGACACAGCCCCTTCTACACATAGGGTTCTAATCTGAGTTTCCACAACCTGCTACTGACAACGGTTGTTTGGGATTTGCCCTGCACAGGCATAATCTACTTTGCTGTGTAATCAGGAATCTTTCATCTCACATGAAGAGATGAGTTTCCTGATTCAGCTCCTCCTCCTAGTTTCCACCCTCACTCCCACCTCTAAGTTTGTCTCCCTAGCCTCCCTTCTAAACAGTTGCTAATTAACTGCACGTATGTTAGTGCATCACACAACAGGTGGCACAGCATCTTGCTCTATGATTGGCAGGCTGCACTGGATGGAACACAGGACTGAATTATCTAATGCTCACGGCTGCTGTCAGATTTACAGTCGTTATAGGAAGTACTGGGTGAAGTGGAGTAGGCCAAAAGAGAGGAAGGACACATTGGAAATGGAGTGTGCTCCCCTACCCCAAGATTGTGACAGTTTGAGTAAGGGACTTACATATGAGTCAGCAGAAGGAGGAGAGGTGAAATTATTTTTGAATTTTAGAAGTCTTTTAAAAAGACTACAAAGATACTCACTTGCTGGGTTTAAACTTCCACAGTACTTTCCCCAAGATTTAGGGATATTAATGTTAATATCCTGGCCAGATTCTAATTGAATCACATTCAGTCTACCCAAACCCCTCCTTCTTACACAACAGATTTCACTCCAAAGCATTTCACAGTGCTTCACAAGCAGAGAACTTCACACACCACTGAAACAGTGGAGAGTAACGCTACCAAATAGGTTAGGACAGGAAGTGAAGCATACTGTATTCAGTTGAAGCAGCCAGAGAAATTTAGGGAAGGAGAATATATTTTAAATCAGTGGTTTTCAAACCATGGGTCATGACCTGGGACTGGGTTGCGGAATGGGAGGGACTGGGTCACGGGAACTCTGGTCAGCACCACCGACTGGGCTGTTAAAAGTTCCGTCAGCGGTGCTGCCCGGCTAAGGCAGGCTAGTCTCTACCTGTTCTGACATTGCGCTGTGCCCCGGAAGTGGCCAGCAACAGGTCTGGCTCCTAGGCAGGGGAGAAGGGGGCCACAGGACTCCATGTGCTGCCCCCACCCTGAGCACCAGTTCCCCACTCCCATTGGCCTGTTCCCCAGCCCAGAGCCCTGACCCCCTCCCACACTCCAACCCCAAACCCATGCCCCGAGCCCCCTCCCACATCCTGAACCCCTCATTCCCGGCCCCACTCCATAGCCCTCTCCCCATCCCTCTGCCCCAGCCCTGAGCCACTCCCAAACCCCTAACCCCTCATCCCCAGCTTTGTTGGGTCATGGACATCAACAATTTTCTTCAACTGGGTCGCCAGAAAAAGAGTTTGAAAACCACTGCTATAAATAACCTCCGTCTCCTGCTAAATATTATTTGGGTAAACACCTCTCCTCTACAGAAAAATGCCTCCCGTGTGTGTGTGCAGGAAATGCTGTGCACCATCCCTCTGTGAGCAGCCAGCTGTTCACCTTTTGGTGTGTGTTAGGGGCCCCAGGACCCTGTATCCCAGTTTAGAGAGACAGCTGTATGTATGAGGAGTCCTGGAACACTGCACCATGGGTCAAGGCCCAATCGTGCTCCCACTGAGTTAACAGTTTTGCCAGCATGGGGGAGAAAGGGTAAAATTCAAGGGAACATAGGAGAGCTCCCAGGAGAAGAGAGAGAATGAGAAGGACCAAGAGAAAGAAAAGCATCACTTTAAGTTAGTGAATCAAGAAATATTCAGAAAAAAATAATACAGAAGAAGAGAAACTGGAGGGCAAGATAAAAGGATAATAAACTCTTGCCAACATCTATTCACAGTAATAGATTCTCACAGTGGTGAAACCAACAGCTATTTTATGTACCCAGAGAGAGTGGCATATCATGAACATTTTGTCATACATTGCCTGGCTAAGAAATTGGAAGGTATTCCTCCATGCCCCTTTCAATCCCAGGTGGCAGAGCCCCCTCTCCTCACCTGCACCCATTTGTAGAGTAAGAGATTGAGATTCAACACAGAAATGACACAAACAGACTCTTCTCAAACAGTTTAATAGCAAATAAACAAAGGAAGGTACCACACTTGGCATATACAAAATGACTTGTTGGTGTGTCTGTGCAATTAAAACAGCTTTAAGTTCCCCATCGGGACAAAAAGAAAAAAAAAATACACACAAAGGAAGAAAATTCCTTTAACACATACTCGCTCGTTCCAAACTTGTAACAAATCTTTTCATGTTTAAATCCACTACACAAACTCTGCGATCAGATCAGAAAAGCAACATGTGCTCCTCTGCTTTTAAACCTTTAAAGTAAAATCCATAATTTTCTACAGAGTACAACACAATTTCACACAAGAAGACATTTTGTTTTGCAAATCAAAACAAGAAAAGGAACAGCTCAAACAAGGTAAAGAAAAGCATTTCTACAACTGAATCACGACTTTGAGTTGATTAAATCCTGTTACTGCAGAACAGACTCTACATTTGGTCATAGTGGCAAATTGTTTTCTTGTCACATTGTGAATCACTTTACATTGTTTTCTAGTAGAAAAGGCAAAAAACTGTACAAAACCCCTAGTGTTAAATACAATGTTTGTACCAATAAAAAAGCCCACAGGTTTGTCTCCAAAATGTAAATTTTCTTTTTTAAATTATTCACAAAAAGCAGCCAAAAATCAGAAAGGCAGCTGCTGCTCCACTGTCTCAAATCCATTAAAACCACCACAGAACAATTAAAACAACCAAAGGGAGAAAAGGAAGGAAAGGAAAGGAACATCCAACGTTTGGCATTTTGGTTTTCTCCAGAGATTTTTCCACAGGTTTCCCCAGAGTTCCTCATGGAACTGAATGCACATTGTATAGAAATGTATTGGCAAAATTACTCAATACACTGGGGAGGTCTCAGAGCCCCAAATGACAGATGGCCTGATACATTCAGACTGTGGGGCTAACAGCAGCCATCTCAAAATCCTATCTCAAAATGAGTCTCTACCTTCTTCTCATACAGCCTCGTCCCCCAAGTCCCAGATCTATAAATCACAGCCAAAAATAAATGTACTGAGAAGTAGTGAAATCCGCAGACAACTCTGGGATGGGAAAGAATAAATCGTCTCATTCCCTTTTCACCACCCCAAGCACAGGGTAACCTACACAGCCAGGAGATCAGTCTCACATCCTTTGCTCTTTCTAACCTCTCTCCCCCTAGGATTTTACCTCATATTCTTTTCCCACACTAGGGTCCTTCACCAACTCACCTCCCTTAGTGACTAGGGTCTCGCCGTAGCCACAGTCTTGCAGGTGCTTCCAAGTGCCAGTTTCTAGCCATGCAGTCTCACAGCAGATGGTTTGCAGGGCTAGGGGAAGCCAGCTGCCCTTAGAATAGTAACCTGTCCTGCAGGGCAGGAACAGAAACTGCTTGACTCTTTACCCAATTAAAGACTAAACAAAAACAAAAACAAAACAAAAAAACACCCCACCTCTATAGAGATTCCCCAGCTAAGGCCCCTGAGAAGAGGACCTGGGGTTGGTACCCTGTTCAGGTAACAGCGTAAGAAGCTGTTGTATTGTGCTTGTCATTTGGGGTAAGAGCCAGCAATTGCATGACCAGGCTTACAAAGGCCTTCTCTGGGATAGTCTGAACACTCTATTGCCAGTGCTAACCTAGAGCCACTAAGCCTCCCTCCACCATCTCATTGACAGTTTTAAACTGGGGCTGAACCTCACAAAAATTTTGCCCCAAATTACATAAAATAAAATTTAAGAATGTATGAAGGGAGCCCCAGTTCCCTGGAATTTTAGAAGCAGAATTACTGCAAATATCCCCCAACTTACCTGCTTCCCATCTATCCTGGTCTACCATGCCTACTAAATGCCTACTAAATGCCTACTAAAAACAATGCAACAAACCCTACTCCTGGGAGCCTCTGACAGTTATGGAGATGGAACAAGGCCCAGATGCTGTGTCAGGCAGACAGTCTAAGTGCACAGGTAGATGCCTCAGGTGGCATCTGATCAGAAATTTGTCACACCAAAAAATACCAATTTAAAAGGATACCTTTGAAACCCAGTAAATTGCTCAGTTTTTGCACAAACTATAGAAAACAGAGAGGTGAAGGTGATATATTCGAGGGTGTGAAGAAAACAGCAGGAAACATGCACTATCTGAGTTTGGAAGAATAAAACTAAAACAATCACATTTTGCTGAGGAGATTGTAGTTACAAAAACAAAACAAAACAAGCATGCTGGAGTTTAACAAAATACAACATCAACTTGGATCAAATTTTCACTGCAGACAAAGGCTGATAACTACACAGGAAAGGAAAAAACAGTAAGTGCCAGGGCAAAAATGCCACTACAATCAGGAGAAAATATAGTTCAAGTGTTTTGTGCTGATGCCACTCAAGTCAGAGTTTGAACTCATAAAAATACATGCTATCTCCTCAAGCACAGAAACCATTTCAGCAAAATGTGACCAGAAGCCTCCTGAAAGTCTAAGTCGCATCGATCAATTGACTTTTTTCTTCAGAATTTTGTTTTTAAAACTAAGCACACAGAAAAAACTAAGCCGAGAAAGTGACTGGCTGTATGTTCACAGAAATACAAATACTCCACGAGGTATGCTAGCAAGGCTGCTCTGAAGACAAATTACAAAGAATCAGAATCACAAAATCAAGTGGTTATCTTACGAAGTTCTAGAAAAATAGAATTTTTTTTTATATTCAAATGCAAGTTTAAATATTCTCCTTCAGCAGTCTTTCTAGCAAAACCAATTTGGCAGCACAAACACAAAAAAAAACAAACAAAAAAAAAACCAAAGAAAGAAACAAACATAATAAAAATACACATCAGCATCAAAGGTCAACACAAGGTCAAAGGTGAGAGTTCAAGCATCAGAGAAGCTGAAGAGACAAGGATTTGGACGATGTACTTGAACGCCACATCGACATGCTTTAGGCACAACGATGAACAAACGGCAGGAATCTAGAAAAAAACAAACCAGAAAGAGGGAGACCCACTGAGTTACACAGAGCAGTACATCCAAACAAGGAGAGAGAGAACAGGAATGGGCACTGTACGATGAGACCTCTTGGGGAGGGGAGTTGACAGGGAGGGCAGCACATGCCAACGATGGACAAGTAAAAGTCAAGGTACATGGAGGACACCAAGTAAACATCAAAATGCCAGAAATAAAATGGAAGCAAAGGCCTGGATTTCCCTTTGGACACTGGTTTTGTGGGACTGTTGCGCATTCACCTTTGCCCCATGCCCAGTGTCCCTGCTAGCTCTGCTTGTGAGAAAGACAACAGAGCAAGCCCCACCCCAGGAGCCCACCTCCAAAGATACAGCTCCAGGATTAACACCCACTCACAGAAATTCAGACAGCAAGAGACAGGACAGAGGACACGGGGGTGGTTCACAGGTGATTTGACAGTTGAGACCTTTTTATGTCTTATCAAGGGAAATGCTTAGGCAGTGGTAGCCCAGGAAATCCATGCTCTTTGCTTCAGCTCCAGTCCCTTCCCATCCCTTAGGAACCCACAAAGTGGGAGAGTTGGTTGATTTTAGAACCAAATGAAAAGACTGTACAAGACAAATAAGCGGAACCAAAAACCCCACACAATACAGAAGAATTCCTTAAGACTTGTCCTAGCTGAGCCCTTTTCACACAGTTATACCTGGGCAGAAATTTTCCTTTCCCAACCCTTTCAATAGAAAGCCCCCTGCACTCTGATTTGTGAGAAAGGGATTCTGGGCACTGAGAAACTCTACAGTCACTGTTGCCAGTTTGGAAAACTGGAAGATATTTTGTCTGAACCTTTCTTGAGCAGACTTTTCAGATCTGATGGGATCCCTACCAAGGGACGCTAACAGCTTTGCTGTCTTCTCTTGGCTACCAAACTGCAAAAGCCTTTTAGAGGGAATGTGGAAAGTAGAGGAGAAAGGGAGGTATCTTTTAGGATTCCACTTTACACCCAGTTGTGGTGTCATGTCCTTCAGTCTCTCAAAACTGCTTAAGCGTTGCTGGTGAGTGATGTGAAGCTTTCAGTATCCCTGTGAGTGAACCTGATGATTCCACAGCACTTGCAGCTAGCTTGAGGAGCTGAAGGACCCTCCTCTGAATAATGGGGCAACAAAAACATGTTGCCACAGGCTGGCTAGCACTGGTGGTTTGGGTTTTCTCCCCATGCTTACCCTTCCGGAGACAGAACTGAGCAAGGAGACTGAGTGAAACCTCAGCTAGCAAGAGACACTGCAACATTAAACATTATTTCTATAGTTCTAGCTTTTTTTAGGTGCTTGGCAAACAGCTACAAGGACCAGGTCCCTGTCCCAAAGAGCTTACAATCCAGAAAGGCAAAGTATCAGTGGAGAAATGGGGCATGGGAAAGAACAAAAGCTAAGGTTTCAAATGACATTTAGCAGACATCATAGGAATTCCTAGTGTGGTTTTGTCCTTTTTTTTGGTAGATATTTTCAAATGTCTTCTCTGCCAACAATTTTGAGGGAAAGACTGATTCATTAGAGGCCTTTTGGAAGAAGTGTCTAAAGGAGAGATTTGGATGAAATACTGGAGGGGTGGCAGGTTGGGGCAAAACACATAATGACATAAGGAAAGGGAGACAGTTATTTCTGTGTCCTTGTTTCTCTCTCACATTAGTGATCGATAACATAATACTGAAATTTTTCTGCATTCCATATTTTATACTTTGTAACATTTCCGCTTAGTGATCCACAACATCCTTATATTTGTTTACATCAGGAAAATCCAAATGTACACTGTGACCATCTGCGCTCTTGATTTGTAATTTTTTTGCTGTGACATTGTTCAGGTGAAATAGTCATGTAAAAAAGGTGTTTCACTGAGCTGTTTTTAGATTGCTGCTGATTTTTGGTTTTATTTCAGGAGGAAGTCAATGGGTTCACAAGTATGCAGAATTCCCTCTCCTCTTCTATACAGCTATCAACAAATGGAATTGCCTGAGTTAATTCTGCCTTGCACATAGGCCAGTTTCCAATATACATTTTACTGTCTAGATTAAGGGGTTTTTATTTAAGGATTTAATTGCCTGGTTGGAATTTCCCATGGTGATAATTGTATTTTCCAGATAGATTTAACTTGTTTGATCTATTATCTCATCATTAAAACATAAAAGATATTTCCAACAATTGTTTCGGACTCTTTTGGAAAGTTCTAAGCCTAAGCAAAATGAGGGTTGATTTTAATGCATATTTATCAAAAGCATTTTCTAATAAATGCAAGCTCTGCATGCTGGTAAGATAACTAAGCTGTAAGAAGACATCTAATTTTAGACTCTTATTTAGGTGCTGAAGAATCTAATCAGAGTAGTCTTGCTACAGCTGTAGATATTAAACAGTATCAGGCTAAGATCAATTACAGCCTTACCTAATTCTTTGCTTTTAATATGGAATGCCAAGTAGAATCCAATGTCTTCTGAAGTCTGCAAAGCAGGCAAAGACTTCCCCCTTGTTTCTATGATGCAGATTATTTACAAGGATCTGCAGAGTACACCTGCAGTCTGGAGTTCTGTGGTTCAACAGAAATCATACTGGATTTTGTTGTAGAATCTCTTTGGAAAATCCAGATTCTTTAGATTATGAGCATACAAAATACTTTGCCCATCTGGCTACTTAAGCAAATCCTTCTGTAGTTATTTGAACAGAGTCAACTCTTATGCCAATATCAATGTAACATTAAGACATTTCAGAGAAGTGCATTGATTATAACCAACTTAAGTATTTTGAGATAGCTTCCAATATTTAAGTATTTCAGAATGGGTCAAGTCTGTCCCAAATAATTTTGCCAGTTTCAATTACGTAAATTCTTTTCTTCTCCCTTCCAGTCTCAGCTTTAATAATCTTTGGTAGCATACAAAGTTTTTGTTCTGGGGACAGTTTCTCATTTGGATTATTTCTAAAGAGTAGTTCAAAATGATTTTACCAGATTTTTGTCACAATGGGCTGCTAATTCAGAGTGTGCTTTTATGTTTAGTCAATTTATTCCAATGGTCCCCAAAACAGCTGACTGATTTGATTTGCAATAGAATGAGAGCATGAGAGTGATTAAAAAAAATACAGGATTTCCTGCCAAATTGTGAGGAAGAAAACTCTGTTCAAATCTGGAAGGAATGAAGGAAGAGGCAGAAAACCCTAGTCTATAGCAGCTGCCACCAAGCAGAAATAAACACACTTATTTTATACAATCAGCTGCACTGCGCAGCAAAAAAACCTTCACCAGTCAGAGACTTGATGCATTTATGAACTTTGGCACCACATGCCTGGACACACCAATAGACTGAATGAAGCTGAAACAGACACACACTTAGGGTCTGATCTTTAGCTGGTATAAACTAGTGTAGCTCAATTACATTCAATGGAATTGCATCAGTTCAGAGACGCTGGGGATTAGGCCCTTAGAATTTAACCTGCATAGATTTGTGTTGGCAATACTTGCGTTATAGTCATGCCAGTAAGGCACAAGAGCTAGCCCAGGTTAGGCTTCTAGTAAAGATAATCAAATTATCTGGGAAGAGTCATAGGGTTAAATTCATCCCTGGCATAAATGGGTGAATCTTCCACTTAAATCAATGGAAGTTACACCTGTCTACAACAGGGCAGAGTCTGGTCAGTACCGGAAGCATAGTAACAGGATGCAAAGGCTAAAGATATAAGTACAGGGCAACTGAAATGACTACTTAAAGGAACAGGCCCATGTCTGGGGTCAATGGGGAAATGGAGCAAGGGTCTCAGCAGTATGTAGCATACTATATAAGAGTGACTGTAGAGACCACAGAGTACAGCTATCCCCCCTTCAATGCTTCACAGCATTAATCCTTCCTCATTTAGCAGTTAGTCAGCCTGCAAACAGGCCACTGAAAATCAGTAGTTTCAATCATGCACATCATTGTATGTGTAAAACAATCACATTCAGGATTCTACAAACCCTGGCCTTTTTTCCAGTGAAATAATTTAAGTAATAAATATTCTCCACCCTGGAGCGGTATAAAACTTCTATAAAAATAGAAACAACATTCTTGGTTACAGCAGGTCATGCTTGGAGCGGTTGCTCCCAATCATGATCTTTTTTCTTTTCTTCTTCTTTTTTTTTTTTTTTGCAAAGTATATTTATAAAATAATCCCATTATGACCTTAGCGGCCTTAACACTCCAACACTTTCTTCTCAGAAAACCAGGACACATCTCTCCCAGTGCACAGAATTCAAGTGTACACGGTTCACCTAAGAGTGTGTGTGTGTGTGTGTGTGCGCGCGCGTGTGTGTTTATAGAGACCCAAATAGTCAACATGAAAGGGTACCATATGCCAGCATAAATGGGAATTTGGCAGTCTGGGCATTTAACCTTTTGTCACCACAATATTCTCTGTATAATACTGACAATTTCTCCTACCCATCTGCCAGGATTACAGACAGGTTGGCACCAAAAAACTATTTGAGTTTCAAACTCATCAACAAAAGGGCACTTTACCCTGGTGCTCTGATGCTATGGGTCAGGCTTTATATTTATGAGGTTTAAGAGTCCAGGGGACCCAGTCCCTGGATATGCCTGACTTTCCCTATGGACCATAACAGAGTATCTGTAAACACATGCACATTCTAAACAACATTTCAGGGGCTTATGGCTCCTCCTGCTAGAGTAGAGAAGGAAGTAAACACCCTGTGTCTGACCACACATGCTTCCTACTTAGGAGCCAGCTCCCAAACACAGGATTGCAGTGTTACTTGGTGGGCTGAGAAAAAGCATCACTCCAAATTGGGAACATAAAGGAGAAGAGGAAATAGAGAAAATATGAGGTAAATGGAATCTCTATTAAAGATATACAGAAACTGTAAACTTCCCATGTGACAGAGGTGGATTTTGGTGGTTAGAGCACTAGCCTCTACTGTGACTCCTTGATGTGCTTCAAGCCAGAGTCTCAAAGGGGCTTTGAGCCTCCTAAAATCAGTGTATACAAAAGCCCCTGTAACACACTGGCAAATTCACAAATGTGCAAAGAACGTGTGTGTTCAAGAGAGGGGAGTGTCTGCTCTTCCTTCAACATACTGGGTGACAGCCACTGCCAAAGGCAGAAGAAGACTGGGTGGTTCAAGGGTCTGCTCTAGTACACTCACCACTTTCAAGGAAAACTGCAGTGTAAAAAGTAAATCTAATTACTATACCAAATCACATCACAGAATTACTAGTGAACAGGAAATTGCCTTTGGAAAAGAGTATGACTGAGGAAGTAGCTCCCACTTGGATGTGCAAGGCAGCAGAAACCTCAGAAGCTGTTGTAAAGTATGCTGTATTATTTGTTGTTAATTTAATAGCTTAATAATAATAAATTAGCATTTAGATTGTGCTTATTGAGTATTAATTCAAACACCTGTGAGATGGGCATTATCATCATTGTACAAATGGGAAAACTGAAGCACAGGGACGGGAAGAGATTTGACCAAGGTGACACGAAGTCTGTGGCAGATTTGGGATAAGAACTCAGGAGTTCCTGGCTTCCAGCCCCAAATTTATTCCTCCAGACCACAGTGCCTCTCTAAGCCCTAGCACAATTCCCAGCTGATAAGTCAAGAGTAAGATTTCCTAAACACTGGGAAATTCAATTAATTATTCAATTAATATGCAACTCTAGATGGACTATGAGGTTTTCTGGGCAGGGATATTGTCTAAAATTTTTTTATAAAGTGCTGTATACATTCATGGTGCAACAATAAATACCACTTTATATAGTAAAATAATCACTGCAGTTTTCCTTTAACCCATTAACCTCTTTTCTCTTTTAGATTTTTCACATCTCTAGAGACAGATTCAGCTAGGAAATTCCCACAGAAGACATTTAACTAAGGAAATACCAGAGCATGGGGCACGGCAGAGGCTACATGAAGTCTGCTCCTTGCCCATCTCAAGGTGGTTCTCCCTCCCCACCTTTCTTTTCCTCAGTGCTGTCTGGTGTCAGTTCTGCTCCTCCTTCTTCCCTCTGGTGTGGTGTCAGTTCTGCTGCTCTTTTTGTATTCCCGCCCCCTCCCTGCCCCCAGGTAGCTGGCATTGGTCCTTCTCAACACACACTGGATACAAACACAGCAAACTTCAAATAAGGAAAAACAACAACAACAAAAAAACACCTCAGTGATATGGCACCTAAACTCCAAAGTAAAATACTGGAAACAAAATCACAAACTTGTCCTCCATCTGAAGCAGAAATCCCAGCAGATGTTGCAGCTGAGTCTTCAAGGGCAAGATGTGCCAGCTAGAATGGCATGGATCAGCATCCAAGACTGTAAAAACACAGCCTTAGGGCTTCGAATCACTAAGTGCGCTCCTCCCCAACTTACCAGAAGATCCTTCTCCCTCCAGTCCCAAAGGGGAGGGGCACTCAGTATGGCTTGCTGTCATTCTTAGAGCGCTTGAGCTGCACTTTCAGACGCTTCATGCCAATTTGAAAGCCATTCATTGACTGGATGGCAGCCTGTGCAGAGACAGGATTGTCGTAACTTACAAAACCTGGGAAAAGGAAAAATACATAATTACAGCATGCTCAAGATCCAAACAGACAAGTGGATAAGACCCTGCTTCAAGAGCTGCATGTACCCAGGTTATCTCAAGGTAAACAAGTTTGCATGAAGTGCCATTTTCAAAATCTCATAACTTCACTAGATCACTCAGGCACTTCTCAAAGGTTCCTGGCCAAATTGTAGCTTTTTACCCCAAGCCACTTTGGCATAAGAGCGGTTTTAAAAAAAGAGTACTACAATTTTTTTTTTTTTAAAAACAGACAGCGAAAGGTTTTTCCACCAGTCTCGTCAGATTCAAACATAGCTTACTAATTTTTTGCTCAAACTTTACAAAAAACTCATCCCTGGGGAGAGACCAGACTTGGAAATATTTAGTCCAAAAGATGAAAACTTTGGAAAGTTATAAATAACTGCAAACAGGAGCTCAGCATGGAAATTCTCATGTAACCTTAACTATAGCTATTGACCATGTTCCAGTTATGAGAACAAAAACTGATTTATTGGGCATAACTGAAACCTAGCTGATAACTTTTGTAACAGGAATGTCAGTATAGGAGAGGTAAAAGGGGAAGAGAAGTGGCATTGTATATTAGAAATATTTACATGCTGAGGCACTATGATTAGACAAACAGTAAGTATATTGGTAAAATTCTTTGAATAAGGCCACAATGAGGAACAGTGGACATTTGCTCGAGACCCCTAAGAGTAGAGATTAGGAAGGTGAAATGAGCCAGCTCTCAGGGTACCTGGGACCACAGGATACTGTACTCAGAAAGGCTTAACCACAGAGATCTCCACTGGGTAACAAATACACCTAGCATGTTTCAAAGAGGTTCCTTAGTTATTCAGAGAAAAACTTTACTATCATTAAAGTACGGATTCCAACCAGTGGAGAAGATGCCTTGGAGGACCACAGTATAGAGAAACTGACAGGGAATGAATGACAATAGGTGAGCTTTGATATCAGTGAGCACAAACTACTTTGCATCCAGCATAACAAAGAATGGGTGCACACAGAATCCAACAGTATAAAGGGACTAGATCTCAGAAAGAAGTCTAATAAGACGTAAAGAAGAGGAAGTGTTAAAATACACCAACATAGAAGATGGCTGTGTAATTGAAAGACATGATACCTAAGGCAAAACAGACTATAACTTTGTTGAAAAAATAATATAAAGTAAAAGCAGCAGCCAGGGTGGTTTCATGAGGAATTATCTGCAATCTGAATTCAAAATAAACAAATTACTGGAAAAGGAAAAAAGAGGAAGGCAAAGAAAGACGTTTACAAAAGTTAATTAAAGCTGTGAGTGGACAGGGGGAAGTAAGAGGAGCCAAAACGTAGAATGAAATATACTAACCAGGGGGACTAAGGAGAATAAAAATGTTCTTACAGATATATAATCAGGGTAAGTAGTACTTGGGAGAAATTAACTGTATTAAGAAGTGAGGAAGGAGATGAAAATTATCCTAAAATAGCCAAGATAATTAACTCCTTTTTAAAGTTTGCCTTAGAAAAACATTAACAAGGAAAGACAATTGGGAAGTAACAAAGATATATAGCAATAGATATTGACTAAAAACATAAGGGAAAACGTAAGTATGTTCACATTTTCTTAGTAAACGAGGTCAGATTATGTACATCCAAGGATTTAGTGGAACTAACCAAAAAAATTACCAAACCACTCACTTATTTTAAAGTATTATAGGTAACTGGGGAGAGATGAGAAAATATAAACATAGTCCCAATCTTCAAAAAATGAAATGAGGCATCCTACTAATTACATTCCTGTTAAGTCTAAAATTCTATCCCTACTAAAATAATAGAACAAATATTAAAAGAAAAAACATTGCTAAACATTTAGAGGATAACGGTACCATAAGCAACAAAAACAGCATTGTGGATTTTCAAAACACAAATCTTGCCAGACAAACTTGTTTAGCTCTTTTAATAGGATTACAAAATTCGTTGACAGAAGTGCAGTTTTAGATATTTATTTTTATCAAGCAGACATTTTATTCAAAATAACTTGAATATGAACAATAACATGCACAGAACACTAGCCAGCTGAAAATACTGAAGTACTGAGTTGGCGAAATATTTCACGGAGTACCACAAGGAATCTGCTAGTTCTGGACTCGCTAAACATCTTTGCTCATGATGTAGAATACAGAGCAACTAGGACATTACGGATCTGGAAGGAGATGGAAATACTAGTGAAGACAAAGGAAGATACAAAAGGAATGTAGAGAGGATAAATATGTGGGCAGAAAACAACAAAATGTGATAGCTTTGGATAATGCAGATAAACACATCCTTGGAAAAATAACCAAAATCACAGTAACCGAAAAGAGAGGGAGAAACCAGGGAAGCAGTAATACTATGAGAGACTCAAGAGCACTGAGGGACATGAAATTAGACATAAGTTTCCAAAGCAAAAAGGACCAGTGCAAATTTTGGGTTGAATACTACAGTCATCACAGTGCAGGGAAAGAGTAGTCCCATTCCCTAAGGCTCTAGTATGACCGTGCACCTCATTACCAGAAAAAATATCGACAAATTGGCAGGAGTTCAGAGACAAGAAAAATTGTTAGAGAACTTCTGAGGAAAAAATCAACAGAACTCTACACAAAAAGCACCATGTTAAGATTGCAGAGTTAAAATGACCATAAATTAGGAGATACAAAAGTTATCTCCTAATCAACGATGATTTGACCATAAATACTCTACATCCTGCACATGTTATGGAATATGTTTAAAGATCAGTTTATATTAATCTCTATACATTTAACCAGGAAAAGAAGAATGGAAAATAGTATGTATGTTCAGTTTAGTGGACTTAACACAGCTGGTGGAATCTTAACCTTAGTATTTCCTTGCTTTGTTATTTTAACATTGCAAGGTCAAATTTATGTAAATGCAGGGTTGTTTTTTAAGAAAAACAGAAAATGCTACACAGCCTTGCTTAATAGTGTTAGATTTTATACAATCCAAATTAGGCTTTGAAATTCAATCTGGGCAATACCCAGATATCAGAGTGATTGGCATGGTATAAAAAATAAATAAATAAAATAAACTGCCTCCTTTGTTGCTGCTATTTGTCTGATTGGAGGAAGTATTTTGCAAGTTGAGTTAACAGGGGAGCAGTACAGCTGTTTACACTAGAGGGCTGGATGAAAACGCAGTGTGTATAGATTGTTGTTGAAACACCTTTGAGACTGCAACATCCATTAAGCTTTTTCACTCTCACACTGCTCTAGTTTCTATTGTTAAGGCAGGATCTGAGAGAATTTTGCTGTGCATAGTTCAGTGAGATGTTCACAATCTCTCTCTGCAGATTTTCCCAGGGCCCTGCTCAGAACAGGCATAGAGAACATGCAGCAAAGCCACAAAATGAGCAAGGCTCTATTATGTTCTATGTAGACTTAAGCATGCTCAATATCGTCTGCTAAGAGATAATATTTTCTTCCAAATCTAAGATGCAGCAAATTCTGAGGGAAGGCTTTTCCCCACACATATCCTGTAGTTCTGTTTAAAAATCAGGATTTTCAGAAGAACCAGATTCTCTGCCATCTTCTACATAGGAAAAGTGGTTCTATCTCAATTAAAGCTTTAAGGACTTCGGCTGAACTTTAAAAAATCCCCTTCAGACACAGACCAAGTATTGGGAATTTCAGTATGAGATGAATGTTTCACAAAGATACGTTTGATAAGACAGGAAATTATAATGGAAGCTATATTGCAACCTTAATAATGGATGTGAGTAGAATCCACTCTTGCTTGGCTAACCAATAACAGTCAGGATGGTACCATAACAACAGTCTGCAGATTTTTCAAGGTGTAAACACTAACGATGATGAATTATTTAGGGCAGTATATTGTGGCATAACTAGGAGTAATGGGATGAAATTCAAAAAAGGAAAATTCCAGGTGAATATCAGGAAAACCTTCCAGATAATGAACTGTATTAGGCTGTGAAATAATCTCTTAAATTAAATGAGGTAATGCACATCACTTGCTCAAAACTAGACTGGAAAAAGCACTAGAAAAGAGACTGTGAGGAACCATCTGTCATATGCGCCAGTAGGATCAGCTGCAGTTATCCCAATATGCAAAGGAGGCCCAGTAGATAACAGGATTGAGGGACTCTACTATAAGTAGGGACCTACCAAATTCACAGTCCATTTTGATCAATTTCACGGCCAGGGGGTTTTAAAATTGGTCAATCTCACATTTCACAGTGTTGTAACCATGGGGGTCCCAACCCAAAAAGTATCCAGAAGTGGGTTTGATCCCCCCCAGAGCTGCCATGCAAGGGAAGGACAGGTCCTGTATCTCCCCAGTCCAGCAGGGGCTTACAGCTGGGAGCTCCCTGGTTGGGGTGCTTCCAGGAGCAGTGGGAGGCACTTGGAGGTGGATCTGATCTCACCCCTGCCCCCAGCTGCCATGTAAAGGAAGGACAAGTCCTGTCCCTTCCCAACCCAGCAGGGAGGTTCAGCTAGGAGCATCTTAACAGGG
The DNA here is from genome assembly GCF_965140295.1 of Lepidochelys olivacea. Classification (NCBI taxonomy): domain Eukaryota; kingdom Metazoa; phylum Chordata; order Testudines; family Cheloniidae; genus Lepidochelys; species Lepidochelys olivacea. Next base: position 57,367,176 of record NC_140416.1, read on the forward strand.
GCACTCCCAGCAGCAAGGGCGAGATCAGATTTCACGGGGAAGGGCTTATTTCACATTCTATGACATGTTTTTTTCACATGAAATTGGTAGGGTCCTAACTATAAGAGTTGCCCACACCCACATTATTTCAGCATCACCTCAGGCTACCAGAGTCTGAAGGCCAGGGTTTTCCTAGACAAACTGACTATTGAGGTCAAAGAATAAAGAAAAATACTTCTGCCTATCTGACCACCATGTGCAACTGTCCACCATCCCTCCATGAAAACCTCCACCCAACTTATTTTCTCCCAGAGAATGGCAGTGATACATCTTCTCACTCTTCACCCCCTGCTACTAACAGTGACTGGAACCAACATACCAAAACACTTGCTTAGATTGGTCTGCTTGTCAATGAAAACCTTGGCGGAGACGACATTCCCAAATGGCATGAACATCTGCAGCAGGTCCTGGTCCCCAAACTCCTGGGGGAGGTGGTAGATGAACAGATTGGCTCCCTCTGGACCTTCAAAACATCCATCGATCAGAAACACAAATTCAGCAAAAACATGGGAGGTTGGGCCCTAATCTCAAAGCAGAGAGCCAAGAGCCATTCAATATAATTAACTTTGCCCCTTCCTCCCCAAGAAAGCAGTAAACTTCCTGCTAGGAAACTGAACCAACTTGATTTCAAAATAAGGCAACATGGTCTGTTGCTGGGATCAAATATTAAAAGTGATTTTGGCTCCTTCCCCAGTGCCTTTCTCTGATTACGACACTTCCTGCATCACACTGAAGTCAACACTGGCTCAGCAACACAGATCTCCTTGTTTGCTGCTGCATGGGAGACCTATGGGTATGCATCAGCCCAGGGTGCTGACTAAAACAAAACAGGTACTTATGCCAAGTCTGCAACATGAGGAAAACAGCAAATTGAATATAAAAACTAAAATGCTCCTGACAGCCTGTATATTGGCAATGCCCTAAAACTCTCAGGTTCTGTTTCTTGCCTCTGAGTCAATCCTCCTCCTCATTCCACCTGCTGCCCACAACACAGTCCCATAGTCCTCATTCTTTCACAGTCTTTCACTCTACATGCTAAATTAATTCAGTATCTGAAGTGTAAAAATTCCAGTGACAGGGACTGTTCAGAGTGGTAACAAAAGGCAGAAATACAAGTAATGAAATGAAATTAAGAAAAGAAATCTCCCTGACAGTGATACGTGTCGGGCTGTAACGACACTTCCCCCGAAAGGAATGTTTAAAACTGAACAAAGCCTCAGAGAAATCAACTATATGGAACAATTCTGCAGTGGTCCCCCCAAATGGAGGAACTATAGGAGAATGCTCACTCTAGCTTCTATGATTCTAGGAAGCTAAATGCTGTGCATGTGGTATGTGTATAAGGCTCAGGACTTACTCTTCCTGAAACCCCCACTCAAGCACTCAAGTCCTCTGCATAACTTCCCACCTACCTTCTTTTTGACTTCCTGCTGCACCAATACTCTGCTGTGTTAACAGACTCTGGTTGTAGAGAGTGGGCAATGCAGCAGCAGCGTATTGCTGAATCCCAGAGTACGCCTGAGTGAGAGCCTCCATTGTGCTACCCGTGCCATTTGAGAGGCCACCGCTGCCAAGTCCACTGCTGCCAAGTCCACCATTTAAGGCTGCCATCCCTATGCAAGAAAAGGGAAATGAACATTTAATAACTGAGTGGTGTGTCTGAGCCAATGCTAGTCAACTTTCAATACACTTCACGGCTGTCAGAAACAAGCAACCGAGAACAAGCAGGAACAAAGAGAATGGCTTATCCAGGGAGCCGCGGCACAACTACAGGAATTATAATCAGTCATTTTTCCCTCCCTTCACTACACAGCGCTTACCTGCTAAAGAGCTGACATTGAGGCCTGCTGTAGCACCTGCTAACGTCTGCAGCGCTCCAAGAGAGGCCATTGGGTTAACAGAGGAGCTGCTACTCGAGCTAGGTGAGGAACCTGCTATTAAAATGAGAGAATTAAACACCAAACAATAACTTCTGCCGTTTAGCATTCAAATCCCTTGTTAACCCATTTTTACTGCAATGCCGAGTAACTAGTAACAAGTAACTAGTTGACAAGTAACTAGTCAACTAATAAGGACTAGAGCAGGGCAGTTGAGAATAGTTTACATTAAAAAACGAACAAGCTGTGGCCAGTCAACCCACTGATTGATGTGCATGTAGGAGGAATCCCTTTCCTGCATTTTTTAACTGTTTTTGTCTTTTCATAGCAAGACCTCTTTGGGGGCAGGGATTGTCTTTGTGTGCCTGTACAATACCCAGCACATTTTGGATGCTACTTAATATAAAACAACAACAACACAGTTAATAATACATTAGCTGCAGAGTATCTAAGCCAGGTCTGGATGCAACCAATGCATGATAACCAGCTGGGGTCTCCACCCCAATATAAAAACCAGTCGTGCTGTTATGTGGAATAAAAAAGTATCCGAGACTGTATTACTATCCATCCTTGGAAATCACATGCAAGATGTGAGAGAGAGAGAGAGAGATCCTGGAGAGATTAAAGAAGGCTCCAGTCAGACTGAACACAAGGTTTTCCCTTACAGATAGAGCACGGAGAACAGATGCCTAGAATCCATTCCGGCAACTGAAATCACTTTCCACTATGGAATTCCTGCTGCAGCAGCTGGGGCTGAAGTCAGGGCCAGGAACAAGTCAGAGAACAAATATCTCCAACACAAACATTCTCCTCCTCCATTGCAAGAGTGTGACTGCTAACTGCTAAGCAAATAATCAAGCAGGTTATTTATTAATCAGGCGTGGTCTCTAACACACTCGCAGTCCACACTGAACCCAATTCGACAACAGATAGAGTCACAAGAAATTGGATAGGGCAGCTTATAGGAAGCAGCCTGTCTCTTTCACGTCAGTAGTGTTTGAAAAGAGAGATATTTTTAGGGGAATAGAGGTTCAAACCATAGGTCATTTGTACAGGTTTCAGCACTGGTGAGAAAGAGGAATCATTCCGTTATTATAGAGTTACCTCAGAGCCACCTTTTTGGATGTGACAGATCACAAGCGTACACAGGCTGACAAGCATCAGTGAGCGATAAATCCTCTGACATTTTAGCATACTCTACTCAGTTAATCTCTTATGTTTCAATTGCACCTCAGCCAAAATGTTCTCAATGTGGTTTACATATTATTAAAGCTAGTTGACGTTTTTCAAATTTTTGAAAAAATATTTCGTAAAAATTGTCCCTATTTTTCATCCAAATCTATTCGACACAATTTATACATTAATCATTTCACCTGTCATCTGACACTCAACCACTTCTGGGGCGGTATATTAGCTATTTAATAAGGCACAGCAAAGCTACAAAACATTTTAAGGCAGAAATAAACAATCCTGTAGCCAATAAAAACTAGGGGAACACAGGAGACCAGAATTTTAAAATCTGGATTTCATTTTGGCCATGATACCTGGTCAACAAGACTACTCGTTATAAAAGTTCCAGAGAACCTTTGGAGTCTAGTTAGAACCTCTATTTTACATCTCAACTAAAATAATCTAACAGCAGCATCCCTTCCCTAATGCTAAGCTGGGTTACTGTTTCCTTACTGACTCGGAGGGAAGAGGGCCACCTAACAGTTCAGAAATGGTATTAATTGTGTTGTGTCTAAAATGAGATTTACTTCTACAATGGTTAACTACTGAAAAGCTTTGTAGAAGAATGTGCCACAAGGCAGGATGTGAACAAAGTCATTTGGAGCACAAGAAAGAGAATATTTCAAGAACAAGGAGTAGCACAAAAAAAGGAATGAAGCCAAGAGTGGAGAAGGATACAGAGGGAACAGACATGAGAGAAGGGAATAGATGCTTTGTCTATATAAAAAAACGGCACCACTTTAACTTAAGGTGTAATTTTAAACCGATTTGAGTGCAAAAGGTTCTGTGGACATTTATTTCAGTTTAGCTTAGTCATTGAGGATCTGTCTAAGCTAAATCAAAATAACCCGTCAAACTGAGATAAGTGAGCCCACACGGGGGTTTGCACTGGTTCAACTAAACTGATGTAAAAACAAATTTAAATTAAATCACATAAACAAGGCCAGAGTGAAGGCAGGGAGCCGTGGAATAGAATTAGGGAGAAATGTGAGCAGAGATGTAGAGAGGAGTGATGTTGTGCACAGCTTCAAAGTGAGGGACCATGAGCTTGAATTTAACATGAGAAAAGGGGAGCCAGGAAAGGGCTCTAAATAAGAGACTAGCATGGCCTGAAAGGTGTTAAAATCATAACACTATTTAGATTTTACTATTACACTTACTATTTGTATTGCAGTAGTGCCCAGAGGCCCCAGCTCCATTGTGCTATGTAAACTCCATTGTGCTATTCTGTAAACACAGAACATAGACAGACCCTGCCCCAAAGAGCTTACAGTCTAACAAGTATCACTAACTAGGCCTCATTCCACTAGCTTGTAGGAATTACACAGCCTGTAGTAGGTAATCCTCCCACTGAACTCACCACAGGTGATCTTCTCAAAGACCCTCCCAGTGACAAATGCAAATTAAAAAAAAGGAGGAGATAATAGTGGAGATCAACTAACTGATATGTCAGTGGTGTCAAGACTCAAAGTTCTGTGATTAATTCTGAGGAGACATACCATGACACTGAACGTTGTTTATAGGGCTTTACTTCTGCTTTTTTCAAAAGGATGACAGTAAATGGCATACAAGCACAGTACAGCACAGGATTAAAATTGAGCCAGATTTTGCTAGGTCAACAACCCCAGCAATCTTCTTGGGGCTGCTATCTTGTTCTCTAGAATCACAACTGTAATTTTTTAAGGTCTTTAGCCTTTGCAGTTATGCAGAAATCCCTGAAAACATGAAGCAAGTGTAACTGATGCAGTAATGTCTGCCTGAGTCTGCTGAGAGCCTGAAACAATAGCTTTAAGAGATGTGAATTCCCCCATACATCTCCTTGGGATGGTCACTCAGATGTCCAACAATGATTGTTTAAATATCAACATTTAACTATATTACAGTAGAACCTCAAGAGTTATGAACACCTTGGGAATGGAGGTTGTTCATAACTGAAGTGTTTGTAACTCTGAACAAAATGTTCTTTCAAAAGTTTACAACAGAGTATTGACCTTATACAGCTTTGAAACTTTACCATGTAGAAGAAAAATGCTGCCTTCCCTTTTTTCTTTTAGCAGTTTACATTTAACATAGTACTCTATTCTATTTGCCCCTGCCCCCCATCCTTTTCATCTCTGCTGCTGCCGGATTGTGTACTTCCAGTTCCAAATGAGGTGTGTGGTTGACTGGTCAGTTCGTAACTCTGAAGTTATACTGTATGCTATTAAAGCACAGAAAAAAGGATAAGGAGAATCAGAGATCTGCACAATCTTCTCTCAGTGGCATCTCATTTTGGCACTAGGAGTGGATGGCACTTGCGAGAAAACCACTATTTTTCCTTTCCAATATGACCCATGGAAAAAGGCCAAAGGGCAGGAGCAGAGCCCTGGGATGCATCTGAGCCTCATCAAGTGGATGATATTCCTGCATAACATCTAAGCTCCACTGAAGGGAAGCCAATTGTAGAGAGCCCAGTGTGGCATTGAAACCCTACAGGCCAGTCCCATTACGCAGCAAAGACCAGCTTCTATTCTGGGGTAGATATGGGACCCTGGATGGCTACTGTTCCACTCTGCTGGATGGAGGCTGTCTGCAGACTCACACAAACACCACTGTACCAGTTACACTAGGGCCACATTCAAGTTTTTTCTTCCTTTGCACGTGAAGACTGGAAACATGTTTTTAATGAAAGCTTAAATTCTGACATCTTAACAACTCTGGGAGTCAGGCCTTAGCTGTGTGTATATATACACCTTACTTTAAATCTTACTGAGTAAGAACCAAGCCTGACTAGCCCAACAGAGCCTGTGTGATCATATTGTGAGCATCTGTTGTGTGTGGAATCTCATTTTGGCATCTCAAATGAGTTGAGCTTGAGAGAGTAGAACCATTCCCTACAGTTCAAGCCCTTCAGTGCAAGGAAATAGCTATGTTCTTAGACTATGCGCACTACCATGTTTTTATCTAGGGAGGGACTAAAGCAGAGGACCTTGGGAATTCTCTTTCTCTTCCCTTATATAGCCTGAACTCTTTGATATGGATTTTAGGGTAAACATTTTTACTATAGGGTAGTCTGACAGGCAGCCAAAGTAACTGAAAGAGTAACTGTCAACTTTGGTGAACCCACACCTCTCAGTAAAAAAAAATTATGAGAGAACTTCTCTGACAACGCATCCGATGAAGTGAGCTGTAGCTCACAAAAGCTTATGCTCAAATAAGTTAGTTAGTCTCTAAGGTGCCACAAGTACTCCTGTTCTTTTTTCTCTGACAACAGGCGTTCTCTTGAAGGCCCTTTGAGCTTGAGTCTTCTTTAGGGACTTCCATAGATAGGGGAAGCCTTCTGATTTAAATCAAAACCAAAAGGTCCACAGTTTAACTTCTGACCTTGCAACATACCTTTCCCATACCAAAGTTCCCAACCCAAGTTCCCATAAGTCTTCTTCTCCAATACTAGCCATCTGGGCCTGCTGAGAAGTACGTATCTGAGTCAGTACAATAGTAGATTGGTTTGGCAGACAGAGGTAAGATTATCTCCTCTATAGATTGTATATTAGAGCTGGATGAGCAATTAGGCCTTTCCATGAAAAGAAAAACTCTCTGCTACAGACCAGTAAAGTACAGCCCTCTCTCTATCAATTTTAATGATGATCAACGGGGGTTGAAATCATGACAATTCAAAGCAAGAAATGGGCTCTATAAATAAAGGACCTCTTTCTTTTACCGTGTCAGTGGTTTAGAGTAGGCAGAAGCAGCTGGCCCAGGCAAAATTTTGGCTTACTCTGGTACTAAAATAGAGCGTGGCTCATATAATCTAGTTTGGGTGTATGTTTTTGCTTTGCCATTTGTTATCTTTGTTAATTTGGATGTCTAGATAATCACATTTAACAAGACATTAACAAGACAGTGCTTAAGGAGATCTTAGATGTTCTAATTTCCCTGGTATTACACCCATAATAAAGATACCTGAAAGAATAAAAAGGGTAAGGAGAATAAAATAACTTTTTCTGTATTTGCATCCCTGCATGAGCAGCTGAGTGAGATAATGTCTCCTCTCCCTAGCCACGCGACAAAATATACTGGAAATTAGAGCTATGTTAGTTTTAGAGGAAACGTGATTGCTCCTCAGGCTTTAATGAAGATAAAGCTGTGTATGGATTTTCTTGCATACATGTGTGCTACTCCATGTTCCAGGGCGTGTCTATCGCCAGAAAATTTGGGAGAGGCCACAAACCCTACAGCATCTGCCTAAAATGCTGCTTGAGTAGTGATGGACCTTGTGACCTGCATGTACTAGCAATGACTAGAGAAGTGCTGCCTTCCTGTGTTATGGAAATCCCAACACTTCCTTTTACTCAGGATTAAAGTGAGCCCCTGGAGAAAATAACCTCTTCACACAAAAGCATACCTAGCTTAACAAATACTAGAGAACCTCATTGGACAGGTGAGAAAAAGACCATTTCTACTGGTTACTACTGTCTACCTACTGAAGAATACACAGAGCATTAACTATGGACAGAGAGAGAGGGTGGCATAAACGGACTCCAGAGCTGACCGAAGCCATGCAATAATGCACAATGCAATAAATGACCTTCTTACCTGAACTGGTGAGCACACTTAGGGGACTGCTGGAAGAAGTGAGTGCAGCGGTGCCACTTGGTGTGTTCTGAGCTGCACTGGCTGCAGCTGCTAATGCAGCCAGGTTCTGTAACTGCATCGCATTCAACCCTGCAATACATTAAGGAATGCACAGGATTTCTGCTCTGATATAATTGTCCATTCAAGCACATTGGACCAGCAGCCTACCCCACCCCGCATGGGGAACAATGGCAGCTAGGAGGAGCTTGGAGGGAATAGACTATGGCAGTAGTTCTAAACTTTTTCCATACTATGCCATCTTGTTACAACAGATAATAAGTTTCCATCTAGCCATAAAGGAAATGCATCATGATCCCTCTGGACCTGTTCATGAATCCCAGTGGGTCACAACCCCATGGTTCACAATTCACTATAGAAATTCCCAGATAATCAGGGCTCTTTTCCCAGAAGAGCCAGCACATCAGCCACAGCCAAGAGTGCAACAGGTAAGTCAGGGACTTTGGCTCACCTGTACCTAACCCCCAGGGCCAAAGGAACCTGCCTGGGCATAGTGACCTCCCTACACACACTCCACATAGTACAGCAGCAGCCAGAGTCTCCAGACATAAATCATTCACACAACACTGGTATAACTGCTGTATTGTCACTGGTTGCTAGTCTCCCTTCATCCCACCCCTTTTTTATTACACTAATCCCTCAGGTGCCCAATCCAACGTTCCCTATATATTTTGCTTCTCATCCCCTTTTCTTCCGCCCATCTACTTTTACCTACTCCTCTAATTCCTTCCTCTCCCCTCATGTCAACCCCAAGTAACTCATTCCCAAAATCCAAATCAATATAAAATTAAGTTATGTTCTTGTTTGTCGTACACTTGCACTCAGATGCCCGAGTCAGGTTTGGTGCCTCATTGTGCTGTGTACATGGTATCAGATATTTCTTGCCCCAGAGAACTCTGTTTAAGTTGTTTTTTTAAATACAAATATATAAGCATATTTTAAAAAGTGCACATAGAACAAACGATCCTCCTGATCTCTTGAGGATAGGTACTAAGCAGTTTGTGACATTTAGATTGTAACGGGTTAAAAACTATGCACATGCTACAGCTAGTGCAGAATGCAACAGCTTGCCTGCTTCCTGGAGCAGATTGTCAGGAGCATATTATACTTGCATTATCCTTTTACCATACTTACTTCCCATCTACTTCCAAATGGGATTAAAGATTTTTGTTGTATTAGTCTATAAATCTGGACATAAATTTGGAACTTGGATACCTGATCATCTACCCTTCTCCCTGTACACTTCAAAGGAGATGATCTTCAGGACTGCGTGTTCTGAATGAAGGGCCCCAAACTGGGGAATCTGCTTTCAGTGCATGAAGAAAGGTTACTTGTTTCAGCCACACCTTTGCCACATATATCTAAACCAGAGGTTCTCAGACTTTTTTTATAATATGGACCATAATTTACTAGACAAAGAATCTTCTGGACACACCACTCCCATTCCCAATTGTACAAGTCCACTTTGCTTCTTAGCCTCTCAATTCCACAACATCCTTGTGGCAATGATGGCAATGTTTGTGGGCAGCTAGGGTGGCTCCTCCTCATTTTCACCTGCTTCTAATCAGCACCAGTGATGAACAGCATGTGCTCTGCAGACCACATTTTAGAACTACTAGTCTAAAACAAGGCATTTTCTTTCTCTGTTCTTGTTTCTTGGATGGTTAATAGAATGAAGGATCAGTAATGCTGCCAACTGTGGGCAATTCTAAATAGATGTTTGCATCCTGGTATGTCACACAGTGGCAATGGGCACACTATAAACTATAAAAATAAAAACAATTCAGGCACAGGGTTTATACACAAAAGAGACCTTCTCAACATTTCCTTTAGCTGCACTCACTCAAGCCAAACTTCGACTCTATTCTTTGAGGACTGTCTCCTCTCAAGCCCTGGGGATACTTCACTGGGAGAAAGCCCTAACACTGGCTCTAGGACAGATGTGGGCAAACTACGGCCTGCGGGCCACATCCGGCCCACAGGACCATCCTGCCCAGCCCCTGAACTCCCCGCCGGGGAGGCTAGTCCCGACCCCTCCCCTGCAGCCACGTGGGCAGTGCTCTGGGCGGCAGGGCTGTGCACTTCTGCAGGGGAGTGCGGCAGCGAGTCTGGTTCTGGCCCTGGCTGGGTGACACGGCTGCCAGACATGCTGTTCTGAGCGGCATGGTACGTGAGCTGGGGGGTTGGATAAGGGGCAGGGACTCCCTGGGGGCAGATGGGGCAGAGGTTCTGGGGGGAGGCAGGGGACGGGAGGGTTTAGATAGGGGGCGGTTAGGGGTGGAGGTCCCGGGAGGGGGCAGTCAGGGGACAAGGGTGGGGTTTGGATGGGTGGGTAGTTCTGAGGGGGCCAGGCTGTTTAGAGATATGTCCACAGCCTTCCCTACCTGGCCCTCCATACAGTTTCACACTCCGATGTGGCCCTCGGGCCAAAAAGTTTGCCCACCCCTGCTCTAGGATCTCAGACCCTGATAGGAAGTGAGGAAGGAGAAAAGAGAATATTAGTTAAGCTGATCAGGTAATTTCTATGTCTGTTGATGAATCTCAGTTAACTCATGCGATTAACTAAAAAAATTTAATCGCGATTAATCGCACAGTTGAACAATAAAATACCAATTAAAATTTATAAATATTTTTGGATGTTCTTCTACATTTTCAAATATATTGATTTTTGTTGCAACACAGTATACAAAGTGTACAGTGCTCACTTTATATTATTATTTTTGATTACAAATATTTGCACTGTAAAAATGATAAAAGAAATTGTATTTTTCAATTCACATTATACGTATTTGGGGTCGGGAAGGAATTTTCCTCCAGGGCAGATTGGAAGAGGCCCTGGAAGTTTTTCGCCTTCCTCTGTAGCATGGGGCACGGGTCACTTACTGGAGGATTCTCTGCTCCTTGAAGTCTTTAAACCACGATTTGAGGACTTCAATAGCTCAGACATATGTGAGAGGTTTTTCGCAGGAGTGGGTGGGTGAAATTGTGTGTCCTGTGTTGTGCAGGAGGTCAGACTAGATGATCATAATGGTCCCTTCTGACCTTAGTATCTATGAATCTATAAGTACTACAGTGCAATCTCTTTATCCTGAAACTGTAACTTACAAATGTAGATTTTTTTTTGTTTCATAAATGCACTCAAAAGAAAAAAAACAATGTAAAAAACTTTAGAGCCTACAAGTCCACTCAGTCCTACTTCTTGTACAGCCAACTGCTAAGACAAACAAGTTTGTTTACATTTACGGGAGATACTGCTGCCGGCTTCTTATTTACGTCACCTGAAAGTGAGAACAGGCGTTCGCATGGCACTTTTGTAGCCGGCATTGCAAGGTATTTATGTGCCAGATATGCTAAACATTTGTATGCCCCTTCATGCTTCGGCCACTATTCCAGAGGACATGCTTCCATGCTGATCATAGAATCATAGAATATCAGGGTTGGAAGGGACCATCATGATAGTTTAAAAAAAAATGCATTAATTAAATATGTGACTGAACTCCTCGGGGCAGAATTTTATGTCTCCTACTCTGTTTTACCCGCATTCTGCCATATATTTCATGTTATAGCAGCCTCGGATGATGACCCAGCACATGTTCGTTTTAAGAATACTTTCACAGCAGATTTGACAAAATGCAAAGAAGGTATCAATGTGAGATTTCTAAAAATAGCTACAGTACTCAACAGCCAAAGGTTTAAGATTCTGAAGTGCCTTCCAAAATCTGAGAGGGACGAGGTGTGGAGCATCCTTTCAGAAGTCTTAAAAGAGCAACACTATGTTGCGGAAACTACAGAACCTGAACCACCAAAAAAGAAAATCAACCTTCTGCTGGTGGCATCTGACTCAGATAATGAAAATGAGCATGCGTCGGTCCGCACTGCTTTGGATGGTTATTGAGCAGAACCCACCATCAGCATGGATGCATGCCCACTCAAATGGTGATTGAAACATGAGGGGACATACGAATCTTTAGCGCATCTGGCAAGTAAATATCTTGTGTCACTGGCTACAACAGTGCCATCAGAACACCTGTTCTCACTTTCAGGTAACACTGTAAACAAGAGGTGGGCAGCATTATCTCCTGAAAATGTAAACAAACTTGTTTGTCTGAGCAATTGGCTGAACAAGAAGTAGGACTGAGTGGACTTGCAGGCTGTAAAATTTTACATTGTTTAATTTTTGGATTCAGTTTTTTTTGTACATAATTCTACATTTGTAAGTTCAACTTTCATGCTAAAGAGATTGCATTATATTATTTGTATTAGGTGAACTGAAAAATACTATTTCTTTTGTTTTTTTACAGTGCAAATACTTGTAATCAAAAATAAAGTGAGCACTGTACACTTTGTAGTCTGTATTGTAATTTAAATCAATATATTTGAAAATGTTGAAAACATCCAAAAATATTTAAATAAGTGGTATTCAATTATTGTTTAACAGCATGATTAATTTTTTTAATCGCTTGACAGCCCTAGTAATTTCTTGCTTCCACAAGATGGTGCAGACTGGTACCGTCAGGTTCATCACGTCTTTAACTAAGAGCTGTGAAAAAACCTAGAATGGATAGACTGGACTTTACGTACCTCAGAGTCAGAGCCTAGGGTTAGAACTGACATACTGTGGTTTAAGTCCAACTTTCTACAAGATGCAGAAGGAACTAAAATATACTATTTTCCATAAGCTCCTTCTCATTAATGTGTTAAAGCTAAGTGTATGCACACACAAATCAGGACATTCAAAATTAATTCACATTGTTAACTTGGCCTCTATTCACATAATGCACACACTGTTTTGCATGACTGTACAGTATATGGAGGTAATTATGACATGTAGCCTCCAGCTTGTAGGATCTGGCAGGGTGGTTGGTGGTACTAAGATGGTTTTCATTATTTTTCTTCTTCCATGAGGGCACTGGCTGCCAAACCACTTTCAGTCAGAATTCAAGATCTTTTTCATTATCTACAAATTCCTAAATGGTCTAGGACTCAGCTCCCCACAGAACTCTTCTTTATGACTCCGCTGCAATAGATGGGGATCCTGGCTACAGCCCCCAGTCAGCAATTTGGCTCATTTTATTAAAACATGAGACATTTCCCTCCTCTGTAGCTGTATTGGCTCTACAGAGAGATATCAGACAGGTGACTCAAATGCATGAGTAGCAGATATCCTGAATGAAAGGTCACTTTTACAAGTCACCTTTCTTACAATAGCATTTCCTACATTTTATCCATTTAATTTCTTTCTTACAAGAAAATAATTTAAATTAAAAGCCACAGAGAATGTTCCATCAATGAAATATATGCAGTTGTGTTTATTTCAACATGTGATGCTTCAGACACATGCCTACTTTCAAGAAAATCTGGAGTTCCAGGCCTCTCTGCTCATGAGGGAAGACAAATATTTACTCAAAAACATGCCCATCAGAGGTAGGGTGGATCCTGAGAGCATACCACAGTTTCCAGGGAACCATTGCTAACTAAACTCAAAGGAGAATATCTTCACATGCAGATTTGTAACTGCAGGGCTGGATACCTCATAATCCCTCTCTCACCTGTGCAGTGGTGGGTAACTCAGGACTATTCTGCACAAAGGAGGTAGATATGTCAGCAGCCCTTTGGCTTCCTTCACAACTAGACCACCACTGCTGATCCTCTATTTTGGTACTGAACCTGTCTTCAAGTGAAACACTCACCTCCCATTGGGTGGAGACTGCTCAGTGTGTTCAGGTTCCCAGATGAGGCAGCTGCTGTCTGCTGAAGGAGCTGCAAATAAAGCTAGACATTACACCAAAAAACAAAATAAGAGTGAGAGTGAGGGCTGGCTCTGCTTCTGGGAGAAACTGCACCGCACCACAGCCAGAGTGCCGCCATAAGGGGAATTCCCATTGCCCATGCATCATGCTACAGCCAAAGCACCAGCATAAGAAGAATTCCTCACATTCACTACAGCCAGAGCACTGTCACAATGGGAATCCCCAATGCTCACGCACCACGCCATAGCCAAAGATCATCACAAAGAAAGCTTTCTCCATACACTATGGGCAGAGTACTGGCACAAAAGGAATCCACATCATCCATGCACCCAGTCCAAAAGACTGGCATAGGGATGTGTGTAAGGAGAAACCTTAACTACTGCAGCCACTGCTAAGGGAATAACCCCTCATGCCCCACACTACAGCTAGAGTGCTAGCACAGCGTGACTGCCAACCACACAAAGACACTACACTGAAGCCAGAGTGCCAGGGTGTGGGGAATGCCCTCCACATTCTTCAGCTACAGCAAAAGCACCATCATGAGGGGAATCCCCATCGTGTACTGACTGAGCCACGGACAGAGTGCCATTTAGGAGGAATTCCTGCCCTTTTCTCCATAGCTAGAGTGTTGTCACAAAGAAACCCCACTCCAGCAAATCCAAAGCAATAGCAAAAAGGGAAATTTCCTCCACCTCCTGCATTACATCACAGCCAGAACGAGGTGAAAATTTTGCCCTTCTCTACCCCCCACACTGTAACAGCAAGAGGAGAAGCCCCCCAATCCCCTTGAAGTCCCACACAAGAGCCAGAGCACAGTGATGTGAGAGACATTCCTCCTCCCCTGTGAACCCAGGAATGCCAAACAACTGAGAAAACTGGTGAAAGTAAGCTTGAACAATTATTTAGTTTGTCATTTTTTGTTATAAAGCTCTATATATGCTGTACCACTATTCACTACATCTAGTCTCTGCCTGCCTGTTTGTTGGGGTTTTAAATTGTGAGCTCTTTGGGGCAGGGATCAGACATTCTTTTCTGTTTGTACAGCACCGAACGTTTGTGGGCGTCAATTATTGTGGAAATAAATAATAAGAGTAATGTAATAAATGCTGGAGAAGAAAGAGTGGGAGATGAATACAACAACTTTGATGGCGGACAGAACTGAAAAGGGGCTTGAAATTACACACATGTAAAGTACTCAAGAGAAGTTAACCTAAGGAGAAAATCTTCCCAGCAGGTGACTTTGGGCAAGTTATAGTATCTCTATGCCTCAGCTCCCCATCTGTAAAATGGGGAATAACATTAAGTCCCTCACAGGAATGTAGTGAATATAAATACATTGAAGATTGTGACGTGCTCAAATAGTAAGACGAGGAGGTCTACATAAGCATCTTAGATAGGCAGATTGGTAGAACCCACACAGGAAACTCACTGCTAAGTATTGGGGTCCAAGTGTGTTCAGACCAGCCAGGTTTCCCCATACAGAGGCTGCGCTTATCTGTTGCATCTGCTGCTGGAGTTGCTGAGCAATACGTTTCTGCTCTTTGTCCTTCTGCGTATCTGCAAATTTCACCACGATGGGAGAAGAGCAACCCTGAAAATAGCAGTTCACATAGTTACAACCTCCCAGGCAACTGCGTAAATATGGCACAAACCTATGGGAATGGAGTGCTCTCGCCCCCGCACATATAAAGGTGCCATTCCTACCTCAAATGTTCAAAATCTCAGCTGCTTTTCACTTTAGTTTGTATTGACTTTTGCTATTTGCTAAAATATTTAATAGATCTTTCAGTCCAAGACGCACTGTCAGGAAAACTAACTCCAAAGATCTCCCCTCCCCCTGCCCATCAAGCTTTATGATCTCTGAGTGGTGAAGCCTATCCCCCTGTCCCCAAAAAGATTTATCTCACCTCCATGGTCTGTGCTTGGTGCATTGCTTTGATTGCTGTTTGCGCCATGGCTCTTGTTGTAAAAGTCACAAATGCACAACCTGGGGAGACAGCAGAAAGAGTCAAACTAACCCACCAGATTCATCTCAACAACTGAAGACAAACAAAGGAAAATACCCCCTGGTCTGAAGCGCCCTACCAATCAATATAGACAAAATCTGATCTTGAGGTGCAGGGGAAAGAGTCCAGAGGAAAACCCTGAACTGTTAGGGATGCTTTGTGCTTACCTCGGCTCAGGCCATCTGGGCCCCGTAGTATCCTGCATTCCTCAATCTGCCCAAAG
Organism: Lepidochelys olivacea; assembly: GCF_965140295.1. NCBI lineage: Eukaryota > Metazoa > Chordata > Testudines > Cheloniidae > Lepidochelys > Lepidochelys olivacea. The sequence continues at coordinate 57,382,933 of NC_140416.1, forward strand.
GAGGAGAACATCACCCGGATGTCATTTTCATTGCACTTCTTGGAGATCATCCCAATAAACAGCTTTCTATCTTCCACAGCTGAGGAATCAAAGGAAAGAAGCCTTGGCATTACAGTAAAGTAGCACTCACATCAAGCAGGGAACTCGAGAGCTCTCATTGTTTCAGTAGGCCTTGATCATATTACCCAGCTACTCTAGTGGTTGAAATCAGAGGCTGAAGGAGCGCAGTGTTCCTGCGATAAGAGATACTCAGGGTGATAAAGCACTGAGTACCAACTCAGAGAAAGAGGTTAAAGGGATCAGCAATTAGATTGAGGAAGACTACTAGTTCTCATTTAGTTAAACCCTTCTCCCCCTCATTGGACAGTGTGGGATTGTTCCCTGCAGCAGAAAACTCTAGGGATTTGTCCAGTCAAACTCCCACCTATTCCAAGTGATGAGATTTTACTCATTTAAGAGAATGCTCATAGGACATTTCTAGTGAACCTGAAAGGAGTCTACAAATGTTTTATGCTTTAATTACATGAATAAATAGTAATGTGCGGAATGCTTGCTCCTCCCTTCCAAGCCCTTTGAATGTGGAGGATGAACTGAACTCTTCCAACAGAGAGAGCTTGGCTGAAGGGGATATAGATATATTCACTCATTCTGCCATGCCCGCTACTGGTCTTGGGTCGTTCTGCAGTGCCTGTCCTCAGTTTCCATCCTCCACGGAATGCCTCAATACAATGCCTCAAATACAAATACAATGCCTCAATACAAGGCCTCAAATAAAGCTAGACATTACACCAAGAAACAAAATAAGAGTGAGAGTGAGGGCTGGCTCTGCTTCTGGGAGAAACTGCACCGCACCACAGCCAGAGTGCCGCCATAAGGGGAATTCCCATTGCCCATGCATCATGCTACAGCCAAAGCACCAGCATAAGAAGAATTCCTCACATTCACTACAGCCAGAGCACCGTCACAATAGGAATCCCCAATGCTCACGCACCACGCCATAGCCAAAGATCATCACAAAGAAAGCTTTCTCCATACACTATGGGCAGAGTACTGGCACAAAAGGAATCCACATCATCCATGCACCCAGTCCAAAAGACTGGCATAGGGATGTGTGTAAGGAGAAACCTTAACTACTGCAGCCACCACTAAGGGAATAACCCCTCATGCCCCACACTACAGCTAGAGTGCTAGCACAGCGTGACTGCCAACCACACAAAGACATTACACTGAAGCCAGAGTGCCAGGGTGTGGGGAATGCCCTCCACATTCTTCAGCTACAGCAAAAGCACCATCATGCCAATACATGCCAAGTCACGTATTAGCATTCCTTCTCAAGCACTAGTTTGTTAAAATGAGAACTTAAAAACAGTGTTTCTTCCCAGCCTCTTGCTGGTGTCACAGTTCCACCTCTCTGAGGTCTGGCTATTTTACAGTTTCTACTCTTGGGGGAATTCTACGTCACTGTGCTTGCACAGAATTCATGGCCCTTGCAGATTTCTTTGCTTCCCTACAGAAAAATGACTTCTGATGGGGAAGCAAAGGGAAGCTTAAAGAGCAGTCATGCACCCCCTACATGGCAGTGCAGGCAGGTTGGTTTGGGCACCCAGAGCAGACAGTAGAAATGTAAATCACCACAGGGGTGGGAATGGGGGTGTTGGGCAGTCGTGTGTGTGTGTGTGTGTGTGTGAGAGAGAGAGAGAGACATTCTGTCCCTCTCATTTGCTATTGTGGCATGCTTGGCGTGAAGGGACAGGGTTTTGGGGTGTTTCTGAAGAGGTAGGCATGGGATAGGCTCTGTTCCCTCAGGCAGAGCAGAATGTAGCAGCCTGCTTACTTAGTGAATTGTTCCACTGTTCTTAGTGAATTCCCCCAGGAGTATAAAACACGTGTAAAAATTTTAAGGCTCCTTTACATTGCCAGAGTGGTGTAAATGAGCCTTATTGTAAACAACAGTATGGCCTTATAAATGCTTATGGTGCTTTAGTGATTAGAACTGGTCTAAATTTTTGGACTGAAAAAAATTCTTATCAAAATGTGCTCCATGAACTGTTTGCTACTGACCTTTTTGGAGATGGTCAGTAGCCAGTATAAATTACGAGTTTGAGTCCCCAGCCCTCACTTGCTCTTCAGTTGCCTATGATGTAACACTGAGCATATGGCTGCATATATTTGTTGACTAATAACCGGAAGTAAAGGGTCAATACTAGCTACATTACTATTAGACAAAGCGGGTTTGGTGATTTCCTCCAATGCTCCCCACTCCCATTCTCCATCCATTGTACTGTAGTTTAAATAAATTACCAAAATATTTGAAACCAGCTTGATTATATTGCGTTATTTTGACAAAAATATGCAAAATTTTAAAATATTGTGCACAGCATTCCCCCAGGAGTAAGTTTCAAACAGTCTCTCTCTTTTCAGTCTCTGTCTGAGGTCTGTCTTCAATTGTTTCCAACTAGTCTCTCCAGCTGTTCCCTGACTCTCTCCTCTTTAGAGTCATGGAGTTACCCAGGCACCTGATCCTGGCTCTGTAGTCTCTCTAAACTTTCAGGCTGCTCCTTGAAGGCTTAACAGACTGCTTCTCTCAGAAACTCAGCCCCAGCTCTCCAGCTGGTCCTGGCTGTCTGCAGTAGCACTCCATCATTGCTCCCGACTGTTCTGAGTTCTTCTCAACCCTGTTTATAAGGTCCTTCCTAATTCTCTCCCCATAACTGGGGTCAATTATAAGTAAGCCTCCCTAACACCTTCAACTGGGGAGAGATCACTTGATCATTACCTGTTAGGTTCACTCCCTCTGGGGCACCTGGCATTGGCCACTGTCAGCAGACAGGATACTGGGCTGGACGGATCTGTGGTCTGACCCAGTTTGGCCACTGTTATGTTCTTATGTAAGGTGTTTGATTTGGTACCACACAATATTTTGACTAAAAAACTAGAATGATATAAAATTAACATGGTACATATTAAATGGATTAAAAACTGGCAAACTGATAGGTCTCAAAATGTAATTGTAAACAGGGACTCATCATTGATTGGGTGTGTTTCTAGTGGGTCCTGCAGGGATCAGTTCTTGGCCCTAAGCTATTTAATATTTTTATCAATAACCTAGAAGAAACATAAAATAGTCATTGATAAAGTTTACAGATGACACAAAAATTGGAACAGTGATAAATAATGAAGAGGACAGGTCACTAATTCAGAGTGATCTGGATTACTTAGTAAACTGGGTGCAAGTGAATAATATGCATTTTAATACAGCTAAATGTGTACATCTAGGAACAAAGAATGTAGGCCAGCCTTATAGGACTGGGGACTCTATCCTGGGACGCAGTGGCTCTGAAAAAATTTGGGGGTTGTGGTGGATAATCAGCTGAACATGAGCTCCCCATGTCACACTGTGGCCAAAAGAGTTAATGCAATGTTGACTCTGTCATTTTCTGCATTTACTGGTCTTGTAATAATATGCTGATGGAGTATCTGTGTATAAATAAACAAATTTCCACCAAGAAGAATTTATTATTTATACTGCGGTAGCAGCTAGACACCTCAACCAGTCTGGGATCATACGGGGCCAACCACTGTACAAATATACAGCAAGTGATAACCTCTGCCTTAAAAAGCTATTTAGGCCCCAGTTTCATCTTTCTTGTAAAGCAGACACACCTTATTAGAGGAGATTTTACCTCTATATTTGGCACTGGTGCAACTGCTCCTGGAATACTATGTCCAATTCTAGTGCCCACAATTCAAGAAGGATGTTGATAAATTGGAAAGAGTTCATAGAAGAGTCATGAGAATTATTAAAGGATTAGAAAACATGCCTTACAGTGACAGATTCAGAGAGCTCAATCTATTTACTTTAACAAAGAAAAGGTGAAGGGGTGACTTGATTAGTCTATAAGTATCTACATGGAGAACAAATATTTAATAATGGGCTCTTCAATCTAGCACAGAAAGGTATAACATGATCCAATGACTGGATGCTGAAGCTAGAAACATTCAGACTGAAAATAGTTTTGTTTTTGTTTTTTAAAAACAGTGAGGGTAATTACCCATTGGAACAATTTACCAGGGGTCCTGGTGGAGTCTCCATCACTGGCAATTTTTAAGTCAAGACTGGATGTTCTTCGAAAAGAGATGCTGCTCTATGAATTATTTTATGGAAGTTCTATGGCCTGTGTTATACAAGAGGACAGACAAGAGGATCACAATGGTACCTTCTGACCTTGGAATCTATCACTGAGCCCTGGACTACACTACAGGGTTAGGTTGAATTTAGCCACTTGAGGTCAATTTTATAATGGATGCGTCTCCACCAGCAACCCCATTCCGTCGACCTAAGGAGCTCTTAAAATTGACTTCTGTACTCCTCCCCAGCAAGGAGAGTAGCGCTAAAATTGACCTTGCTGGGTCGAATTTGGGGTAGTGAGGATGCAAATCGACGTTATTGGCCTCCAGGAGCTATCCCAGAGTGCTCCAATGTGACCGCTCTGGACAGCGCTTTCAACTCCGATGCACTAGCCAGGTACACAGGAAAAGCCCCCGGAACTTTTGAATTTCATTTCCTGTTCGGTCAGTGTGGCGAACTCAGCAGCACAGGTATCCATGCAGTCCCCCCAGAATCGCAAATGAGCTCCAGCATGGAGCGAACGGGAGACATTGGATCTGATTGCTGTATGGGGAGAAGAATCTGTGCAGGCCGAACTCCAACCAAAAGAAGAAATGCTAATATATATGCCAAAAATCGCACAGAGCATGATGGACAGAGGCTACAACAGGGACACACAGCAGTGCCACATGAAAGTCGAGGAGCTCAGGCAAGCCTACCAAAAGACAAAGGAGGCAAACAGTCACTCTGGGTCAAAGCCCCATAAACATGCCACTTCTATGATCAGCTGCATGGCATTCTAGGGGGGGACCCTACCACTACCCCACCACTGTCCGCGGACACCTACAAGGGAGGAGTCTCATGTGACATGGAGGAGGATTTTGTGGATGAGGAAGAGGAGGAGGAGGAGGAGAATGCACAGCAGGCAAGTGGTGAATCCATTCTCCCTGGCAGCCAGGACCTTTTCATCACCCTGGAGCCAATACCCTCCCAAGGCGGGACCCCCGACCCTGAAGGCGGAGAAGGCACCTCTGGTGAGTGCATATTTGTAACTACAGTACAGGGTTTAAAAGCAATAGTGTTTAATGTCTGATTTACACTGAAGACTTGGGATGCATTTGCGGCCAGTACAGCTACTGGAAAAGTCTGTTAACGTGTCTGGGGATGGAGCGGGAATCCTCCAGGGACATCTCCATGAAGCTCTCCTGGAGGTACTCTGAAAGCCTTTGCAGAAGGTTTCTGGGGAGGGCTGCCTTATTTCGTCCTTCAAGGTAGGACATTTTACCACGCCAAGCCAGTAGCAAGTAGTCTGGAATCATTGTAGCACAAAGCATGACAGCAAATGGTCCTGGGCTTTGGTCGCATTCAAGCAACATTCAGTCTATATCTTTCTGTGTTAGCCTCAGGAGAGCGATATCATTCATGGTCACCTGGTTGAAATAGGGGACTTTTTGTAAGGGAACAGTAAAAGGACCCCGTTCATGCTGGGCTGTTCACGCTTGGCTAAAAGGGATCATCCCTGAGAATAGCCACATGGCGGGGTGACGGGATCATCCCAAATAGCCATGGGGGCAGAGGGGAGGGGAGAAAGAGATGTGTGCTGCACATCCCCCTGAAAACCACAGCCCCTCCTTTTAAATGGCAAACCTAACCGACTTTGCTTGCTATGGGAAAGGAGGACGCTGCAGTTTGAAAACATTCTCACATGTTATGAAGGCGTTAGAAGCCAAACCCGCGTACCCTTTGACTTACCATGGCTGCCTGGAAACCGAATTTTGTTGCCCAGACATGGGTGATGTGTCACCATACCAGCAGGCGCTCAATATAAAAGGCAAAATGTGACCTTGTACCTAAAGCACGTGTGCTGTCTGCTGTGAATTGCTTACTTCACTGTGAAAGAGTCTCCCTTTTGTTCTCAGAAATGTATCGTCTTAAATTTTACTCTCCCTTTTTATTCCCTATCAGATGCAAATGTTTCTATGCGCCCCCATCTCCATCCCTGAGGTTATCGCAGATTAGAAGGCGAAAAAAAGCACTCGCGATGACATGGTTTCCGAGCTCATGCAGTCCTCCGACACTGACAGGGCACAGCTAAATGCATGGAGGCATTCAGTGGCAGAGTCCAGGAAAGTGTTAAGTTAGTGCAATAAAAGGCAGGATGCAATACTGAGGCTAATGGGGGAGCAAACGGACATGCTCAGGCATCTGGGGGAGCTGCAGAAAAGCCAACAAGAGTACAGACCGTCACTCCATCCACTGTACAACCGCCTGCCCTCCTCCCCAAGTTCCATATCCTTCTCACCCAGAAGCCCAAGAATGCTGGGGGGGGACGGGACCCCCCTCTGGGCACCCAGCCACTCTGCTCCAGAGGATGGCCCAAGCAATAGAAGGCTGCCATTCAAACAGTTTTGATTTGTACTGTGGCCACAATAAGCAATGTGGCCTTGTCCTTTCTTCCTCCCCTACCCCACCCGGGCTACCTTATCAGTTATCTCCCTTTTTTTTTTTTTTCAATTAATAAAGAAAGAATGCATGGTTTCAAAACAATAGTGACTTTATTTCCTTTGCCAGCTGTGATCAAAGTGGGGATGGTGGCTGGCTTACAGGGAATTAAAATCAACGAAGGGGGAGGGTTTGCATCAAGGAGAAAAACACGCAACTGTCACACCGTAGCCTGGTCAGTCATGAAACTGGTTTTCAGAGCCTCTCTGATGCGCAGCGCATCTACCTGTGCTCTTCTAATCGCCCTGGTTTCTGGCTGTTCAAAATTGGCAGCCAGGCGATTCAACTCAACCTCTCACCCTGCCATAAACATCTCCCTCTTACTCTCACAGATATTATGGAGCACTCAGCACACAGTAATAACAATGGGAATATTGGTTGTGCTGAGGTCTAACCTAGTCAGCAAACAGCGCCAGTGAGCTTTTAAACATCCAAAGGCACGTTCTACCACAATTCTGCACTTTCTCAGCCTACAGTTGAATAGCTCCTTACTACTGTCCAGGGTGCCTGTGTATGGCTTCATGAGCCAAGGCATTATGGGGTAGGCTGGGTCCCCAAGGATAGCTCTAGGCCTTTCAACATCCCCAAGCGTTATTTTCTGGTCTGGAAAGTAAGTCCCTTCCTGTAGGTGTTCAAACAAACCAGAATTCCACTGTATCAACCAGCCCAACTGCCACCATGATGTCCCAATTGCCACATCCCGTGCTTTCAGGAACATCTGTGTTCATGTCCTCCTCTCAATCGTCCTTGTGCTGCCGTCTCTTAGTCAGGTTCTGCACATACTGCAGTATAATGCGCAAGGTGTTTAAATGCTCGCAACAGCAGTAGTGAGCTGAGCTGGCTCCATGCTTGCCGTGCTATGGCATCTGCACGGGTAACCCAAGAAAAAAGGTGTGAAATGATTGTCTGCAGTTGCTTTCACGGAGGGAGAGAGGGAAGGAGGGAGGGGAGACTGATGACATGTATCCAATACCACCCGCAACAATATTTTTGCCCCATCAGGCATTGGGAGCTTAACCCAGAATTCCAATGGGCAGTGGAGACTGCGAGAACTGTGGGATAGCTTCCCACAGTGCACCGCTCCATGAGTTGATGCTAGCCACGGTAGTGAGGACACACTCCGCTGACTTAATGCGCTTAGTGGGGACATACACAATTGACTGTATAAAATCGACTTCTATAAAAATCAACCTAATTTCATAGTGTAGACATACCCTTAGAGGGCCAACCAGCTTGTGACATGGGGGAATTGAGCTTCCCCCCACCCCACACCAAGCCTGGTGAAGAGAGGGCATCTAGCTCCACACTGCACCCCTTACTGTCTACAATTGAACCTATTTATACTGAAAATGTAAATAGAAAAATCACCCCACCAGGATTCTGTTAGGTCCATTTGGTCATATTCTCCATCAAGCAGATTACTTCAAGTTAATTTTGCTTATTTCCCCATACTCCTGTCATGACAGGGGGAGCAACAGCAACCGCTGTATAAGCTAAGTTTTGTATGTATCCATTCTAATGTCATTTTAATAATGACATAGAAAATACCATCCTAGTTCCGACCAGTGCACCATCCAGTTACAATATCCTGTGTGACAGTACCAGATATAGAGGAAATTGCAAAAAATCTTATAGAGAACAGTTAATCTGCCCAGGGGAAGAAAATTCCCCTAACCTGTCAGTTAGCGGATGGTTTTCAACCTTTTTTCATGTGTGACCCCTAAAAAATTTCAAATGAGCTGAAGACCCCCTGGGGTCTGTGGACCACAGGTTGAAAACCACTTCTTTAAGTCAACAGGGTATGATATTCCTATGTCTTTTTTTTATCCTACCGAATGTAACTGTAGATGCGTTCATTATCTGTGTAACTGTCTACTCCTTTTTTGACTCTTACTAAGCTCTTGCACCCAGTAATAACTAATTACAGGAGCTCCATAGGTTATTTATGTATTATGTGAATGCCGCACAAAAAAAACAAAGACCAAAATCATAGACACGTCCCTGTTTGTTTTATCAGTTATAAATTTGTTGGTTTACAGTTTTATCAAATGTCTCCTTGTTTTTGCATTATAAGAGAGGGTAAATACGATTTACTTTCTTGTTACTATTTGTTATTTTATGCACCTCTATCATGTTTCCTCTCATTTACCTCCTCTCCTAACAGTCAATCTTCTTTTCAATTTCTTTCTTAATACAGCAGTGTTTCCATACCTCTAATCAATCTCGTGGTTCATCCGTAAATCTCCTCTATTTCTGCTGTGTCCCTTCGAAGACAGGTGATAAGAATCCAAAATAGTATCCCATATGAGCACATATCATTAATTTATATAGTCATACTGTAATCAGAGCTAATCAGAAGAGTTCACTTTTTTTGCAAAATTTTTATTAAAGTTCAAAACAATTTTCATTCCAGTTTTTGAAAAGGAACAATTTTTAAGGTATTCAAATTTTTTTCATGAACATTTTTATTCAAAATTTTTTTTTTGTTTTCCTGAAAAAAAAATCTGTTTTTAGTTTGGAACTTTTCATTTAAAGACAGAAAATTTTGAAAACCCTCAAATTTCCTTTAAAATTTTCGTATCAAAGGAAAGACCATTTCTGATGAAAAAATGTTCATTAGAAAAATTCTGAACAGCATTAATTATATTTTTAGTATAATTTTCTGTCTCTCTTTTTGCATCCTAACATTTTGTTTGCTTTCTTCACTGTCACTGTGTAGTGAGTACTACTGAGCTATCTGCCATCACACTGCCCATTTTTTATGTCATGTACAAATTTTGCTCGCTCATTGCTTACCTGCTTTCCAGACCATAAATATATATATATATAAATACCAAACCTAGTATGGAACCTCAAGGTACCCCACTGTTAACCTTCTGCCACTTTGAAAATTCACCATTCATCCCCAACTCCTTGATTTTTTTTTGAGAGTTACTAATCCATGGTAGAACTCTCTCTCTGACCTCATGACTAGACACCAATAACTTTCTAAAACATTTACCTTTGGGCCTGAAACAATTTTGTGACAGGACTCTAACCTGATGGTAACTTTGTGTGTGAGAGAGATAGTTTGAGCACACAAAGTTCAGCTGATTTTGTAAATGAGAGGAAAAAAATTCATTTCTCATAAAGAAATCATGGCTCCCTTTTTCTGAATCTCTCTAGTGCTGAAACAATGAGGCATTTAAATGTGGCCTGTAACTAGCCATCAGAGCATCAGGTGAAATTTGGTCTTGATTTGATTGAGTTAAACAAAGCCCCTATGTAATCTACTGTGATCTGGACCTACATTTTACAGAAGGGTTTTGCTACACTCTGGAGGAAATTCTCAAAATTCTGCACCAGCTTCAGAGAATTTTTAAAATGGATGATGTTATTGAGTTAAATATGAAAATGGATAACAATACAGTGGCCTCATGTTATTTACTTTTCCATAGTCACACTGTATTTTGTGCTGTCCTTACATATTCAGTTTATTATATACCACAGATTGTCATCTTTAGGTTAACAATCCATTTAAATGAACAGAGTAGTTCATGTTTCTCAGGGCTATTGCTCCAGACTGTCTGCAAACAAGCAGAAATCACTGCAGTGCATTACATTTTCAAGGCTTTCTTCACAATCACAATGGCCAGAAACATTTAAAAAAAAAAAAAAAAAGGCCAAAAGCTCAGATTCTGGAGCACAATTCTGTGACAAACTCTGCTGTTATGAAAAATCAGAATACATAGGTCGCTAGTTACAAGCCCTTTAAAAATGCATGTTATGCACAGTACTTTCTGAACAGGGTTTGTTACAGAGCTCCCAAAGCGCTCAGCAAAGGAAGGCAGCACTCTGGCTAATTTACACGGCCAGTGAAAGTGTAGGAAAGGCATACCTGGAAAGGTTCAAAGGTGGGAACTCTGCTCTTATTCACCTGAGTCGTTCCTAACACATACAGGAATGAAGCTCCCTCCTGTGGGCTTTCTATGGTGCTTTACAAGAATGTTCCAAGCAGCATCCAACCAAATAGTTTCAGATTACAAGATTTTCTCAGGTTCTTGCCAATCAGTTGCAGCCAGCACAGCTGCAAAATCTGAAATTATTCTTTATGGTTTTTCTAGTCACTTTCAGTTACATGAATCTTAGCTGTTACTTGTAACAATGTAGGTTAATTTTCAGACAGAAGTGCTATTTTTAATTGGTTTCCCCATAAACTCTTTGTCCTTGCCTTCAAGGCTCAGCACAACTGCAATATGGCCTACATCTTATACCCTGACTCATGCAAAACCTTCCATAACTCCTACTCCGCAATACTGCCAAGACCTGAAATTCCATTTGTTTTTTATTCTCTCTCTCCAATCCCCATATCTTTTCCAGGTTGCTCCTAATTTATGTAATGACCTGCTAATCTCAACTGAGTCAGTCGCCAATCCCTCCTCATTCACTTCTTCCATGTCTAGAAGTAGTGAGTTAACTCTGTTTATATATAGAAATAACCCCAACTCCAAGTTACTCCCTTCTCAAGGGTGTCCAATGCATCCTGTCTTCTTTATGTCTGTCTTTTAAATTATAGGCTCTTTGGGGCAAGGATTGTCTTTCCAAGTCTTATACAGCACTGAGCACACAGTAGTTGTAACAAACAATCAATCAATATACTGGTCCATGAAGACAATAAAATTAGGGTAAGCATAAAAGAATGAAAAAATACTAAACCCTATCCTGATATAACAGGATCTGACATAACGCGTATTTGGATATAACGCAGTAAAGCATTTCCCCTCCTCCCCCCTCCCTCTCAGGCTTGCGGCAGCATGCTCAGGGGAGGACAGGGAGCGGAGGTGAGCTGGGGCGGGGCGGGAGGGCGTAGCAAGTAATGGGGGGCGGGGTAGAGGAACCGCTTCCCGCCCCAGCTCATCTCTGCTCCACCTCCGCCTCCTCCCCCTCCTGAGCATGCCGCCGTTCCACTTCTCCCCCTCCCTCTCTCCCTCCAAGGCTTGCCGCAAATCAGCTGTTTGGCGCAGCAAGCCTTGGAGGGAGAGAGGGAGGGGGGAGAAGCAGAGTGGCGGTAGCGTGCTCAGGGGAGGAGGCGGAGTGGAGGTGAGCTGGGGCGGGGAGCTGCCGGTGGGTGCTCTGCATCCACCAATTTTTCTCCGTGGGTCCTCCAGCCCCGGAGCACCCACAGAGTCAGCACCTATGGCTGTGGCATGTTAAGGGGGCCAGGGGTTTGGATAAGGGGCAGAGAGTCTCGGGGGCAGTCAGGGGACAGGGAGCAGGGGGGGCTGGATGGGTCGGGAATTCTGAGGGGTAAGTAGCTGGGGGTTGGATAGGGGGTGGGGCCAGGCTGTTTGGGGAGGCACAGCCTTCTCTACCCAGCCCTCCATAGCAAGTTCGATATAACGCGGTTTCACGTATAATGTGGTAAGATTTTTTGGCTCCTGAGGACCGTGTTATATCAGGGTAGAGGTGTACAAGATGCTATATTACACATTCTTACCCAAGGCTGTTGAACTACTGTATGTTGTTTTATTGTATTACTTGAGAAAGTCTATGATAATGTAATTAGATTATTGAAATGTGGTTGTACGAGGAACAAAAGACAAAAGTAAGGGGTTACATGCAACCTTAACTCTGGCATTTTCTGCATTTACTCGTCTTGTAATGATATGCTGATGGAGTATCTGTGTATAAATAAACAAATTTCCACCATGAAGAATTTATTATTTATACTGCGATAGCAGCTAGAGACCTCAACTGGTCTGGGATCATACGGGGCTAACCACTGTACAAATATACAGCAAGTGATAACCTCTGCCCTAAAAAGCTATTTAGACCAGTTTCATCTTTCTTGTAAAGCAAACACAACTTATTAGAGGAGATTGTGAATCCAACACTAGTTATGGTGGACTTTTCTCAAACCAATCAACCAGCCAAGTACATGGATAATGGTGTTGGGGGTTAAACAACAGGCAAGTGCAGAAAATAACTCACTGAATGCCTTCCCAATTAGTATAACTGTTGTGGGATAAGCAGCAGCAGGAGAGAGAGCATGATTCCAGGAAGTTTAGAAACCTCACCCTTATTTATTTATCCCTTTGTGGGCATAAATTCCTCCCAGCTCTCTAATTCACAAACTTCACCACACACATAGACGCTCTGCTGCCCAGAGACCACTGCAAGAGGGATGGGATCCCTTGAAATTTCCCCATCAACATTAACAATACCCTAAAAACCAGACTTTAGTACAACTTACCATTATTTTTTTCACTGTCAGCTGGTTTCATCTGGATGGGATGGTGCATCTGAAACCCAAAGAAGAGCATCTCAAACTTGATGTATTCACTCTGTACATAGCTGAGTCACATTACCCCACAGGAACCACTAAGGACATGGAGGGGAGCCAACACAGCTATTAGAGAAGGGTGAGATATAACCCCACAGAAATTTCTAGGAAAGGATCCCAAGGAGTGTTCCCCATATCTTTCAACTGATATGCCACCATTCCCCCTGGGTACTTCATTGTGTTCCCCAGAAGCAGCGCACACAATTCCCTGCCATCCCTTTCCCCTCAAAACCTCTTCGAGATCTGCTGCCGTGACTTGCAGCTCTAGGCCCCTCCCTTTGAATTCATGTTCTAAAATAATCATGCAGAAGAGCAAGGCAATGTTTGCGCATCAGTGAAGCCAAAGAGCTTAGAACATGGGTAAATGGCAGGACAGAAAGACAAGCAGAAAAGATGCTTGAAAGAGCATGCTGCCTCTTACCCCTGGGAGGATCTTCATGTTGTGGAGAGCATTCTGTGCTTCTAGTGCAGCTTTACGGGTATAAAATGTAACAAAACAGCACCCTGCAATGCAAACCCAAAACAAGCAAATCAAGGATATTGAATTCCTGTGTGACAGACTGGGATACACAGTGCACCACTTCTACCCCTCAAACACAAACTCTTTGATAGACACAAGGATCATGGATGGAAACAGATGGCAATAGCTTAATATTGAATCTATTTAGAATAGGACTTCTGCCAAAATAATATTATATAACATGTGACGTCTTCAATGACTAGGCCTAACAGCCCCTGTATCACACTCAAAGGTTCACAAGAGCTCTCCTCTCATCCCAACTGGGCTTGCCCAACAATACGTTTCTAGAGACACTCTCATTTTTGCGAATACAGACTAACAAGGCTGTTACTCTGAAACCTCTCATTTTTCCAGTAAGCATGATATTTTTCTGCCAGTTCAAGTAATTGTTCAATACTGTCATCACCACTCTCAAAGACACCTAGCCCAATGAGTGCTAGCTCTTAGCATCACGAGGGCTGAGCCTTTTGTATACAGACTTTTAAATGCTCCACTTATCACTGAGAACAAATAATGAACATTCTCTTTGCCCACTTAATCAGACTTCAGCCTTGGGCATCAACTCAAGATGGAATCTCTCTCCAGATGGACTTAGTGTGCAAAGAAATTACACTCAACAGTTCTCAAATGACTGTAGTTATTTATACAAAAAGTTACAACTCCAAAACTTAACCAATAACGCATAATGCCCACAGGGTTTTTGTCTATAAAAGTGGATATAGTTACAAATAGGATAGTTGTGAAACACAGACAACAGAGTTCAGCTTTATGAGCAGTCCTTAGCCTCTATTATTTCTGTCTCCCTGAATGCAGCTTGCAGACTACAGAATCCTAGAAGTTAGAGATAGAAAAAAATCTCAGTTTTTCTAGTCTGTTTACTCCTCCTTCCTCAAGCCTCTGGGGGAGTGCAGAATTGCAGGTCTCTGTGTTCTCCCTCACTCCAATTCCTTTCTCCCTCTTCTCTTGTCTTTCCATCAGCACAGCCTCTGGGGGACATTCGTGATTTAGGACCTGACCACCTCCGTTTCCAAACCTATAACTCTACCCCTTTTCTGTGCAGACTAGGAAGAAATTGCCCGTACTCTTGTGAGAGCATGTGTCATTCAGAGAGGTGTTAAAGAGTAGGTTACTGTATTCTGTTTTGCTAGTCTCAAACAGGTAGCTACTCTAGGGGATGGATATAAGAATTAGAAGTTAAAGATGAAGAGTGAAGCCCTCTTAAGAAGGCCCTCACTCTTACTACTAAGTTTCTTCTCCATTCCCCTGGAGCCAAGACAGGATTGTTCCCTATCTGTTCAGTTTAATTTTAAACATCAACAGCAATTAGGCTCTTGCCACGTCCCGCAAGTGACATTTCCACAACCTAATCAATCTCTACAAGGAAGTTTTTACTGATACTCGGCAAAATTTACCCTTTCAAGAAATTTACCAGAAATATTAAATAAAATGCATATATTAGTCACATGTAAACATCTTATAGCAAATCCCTTCTCTCACAAGCTACGTGAAAAATACTTATGGTAGACTACGTAGTTGGCATATACAAAGCATATCTGTGAGCTGCATCTGAACTTTCCTTCTCAAAGTGTTTTACAAACTGTCATTACAGGCATGACTAACCACCTCTGAAATGGAGCTACCCCTGGGTTGAAACACAGCAATTGTTTGACAGTGTACAGAAAGTCTACAAAACAGTTAAAATAGGAAGACAAACATATTGTATCCATCTCAACTGCAGGAGAATGTAATTACTTGATACGAAATTTGGCAAGGACATTGGGGTTAGCAACCTCTTAAAAGAGTTCTATGCGATCTTCAGCTGGCACAGATGACCAAGACCAGTTGTTCTCAAACTGGGTGTCGGGACCCCTCAAGGGGTCACGAGGTTATTACATGGGGAGTCACGAGCTGTCAGCCTCCACCCCAAACCCCACTTTGCCTCCAGCATTTATAATGGTGCTAAATATATATATAAAAAAAGTGTTTTTAATTCATAAGGTGGGTCGCATTCAGAGGCTTGCTATGTGAAAGGGGCACCAGTTCAAAAGTTTGAGAACCACTGACCAAGACTTTGGTTTTGAATCTCATCCAAAATATTACAGCTCCATTATTACAGTCCTTCAGAAGGGAAATCTAAACCTAACAAATGGGCTACATACCTGAGACATCCATTTCCCTTAGTGGTCTCCCATTTGTCCGATCACCCTAGCCCAATTTACACAATGAGATCACAGACCACAGTACAGCCACATATGAATGCAGATGCACTTATAAAGCACAAAGATCAGGTCTGTGTGTGTGTGTATGTATTTGTATATC
The DNA here is from genome assembly GCF_965140295.1 of Lepidochelys olivacea. Taxonomy (NCBI): domain Eukaryota; kingdom Metazoa; phylum Chordata; order Testudines; family Cheloniidae; genus Lepidochelys; species Lepidochelys olivacea. The sequence continues at coordinate 57,398,704 of NC_140416.1, forward strand.
TACAGTTAACTCCTTGGCATGTGAATAAGCAGAGAGATGAAGCATGACAGAGTGCAAGTGACTATAGCTGGGAACCCAAGTATCAGCTGAGAAGGACAGAAGTGCTCACCTTTGCTCTGAGGAGGGTTTTGGCTCCTGTCCCTCAGGACGTTAATTTCGTAGACAGCACCATACTGTTCAAAGAGTTCTCTCAGATCCTTCTCACACCAGCTCCGTGGAACCTGCCCCACAAACATCTTGATGGCATCTAGGTCAGGTTGATCTGGGTGATCCAGTGTGCCATTCATTTTCTTTGAGCTGCACAGGACAGGGAGGAACTTCTGTTATATCATCACCACCACCTTGTCTAGATTAATCGTTCTCCCTAGGTACCAACTAATGTTGCAGCTCCTAACAGCCTGCTTATGATGCTGTGGAAAAAGGTCTCTCAACAGCAGTATTTTAAAAGGACTCCTGCACACTCCAAGCAAACTAAGAGAACATTTAGATTTAGCCATCACTTTCACTATAGAGCTCTGGGCTTGGAGACTGTCTCTCCCCTCCTAGCTCCTACAGTATAATCAGCAACCTGGATTTGGGACACCAAAGTCTTTTGTGTAAAAGATTGAAATGTCATTGCCCATCACTGCAGAACTGGACACAAGGAAAAGCTGGAGTGGGAAGGAGCCAAAAACCAGGTGGTATTAGCAAACTTACTAACAAACTATAAAAATGATTGGGGAGCAAAAAGATTTTTATTTAAATTTGACAATCTACAGGTCCCTCTTAAACTAAAGAAAAGTGACTAGAATGAAGACACTAAAAGTTCCATAAGAGGTTCACATTACAGTAAGAGTCTCATGGGTCCAGAGAACTCTGAACAACATTCTGGGGAAAAAACAAGGTCAGGGTTGTGGCTGAAAATGAACACATTGGTTTTGTACACTATTCGGTCCCAGAGGATGATCAGGTTGATTTATCATTCATCTTGAAGTACCATCATTTTGAGAAAACTAATGGAATACTACTGGGGGCCCAATTAGGGAGGAGGAATCATTTTTCAGAATACAGTAGACAAGATTTTGAATATGGGGGGTCTTCAACAGGCTTCTAGGTCTTCTCTCAAACAGAACCCCAGCAAGTGATAATCCACACAACAATCTGCATTGGTTCCTTATTGTTTAGCTAGTGCAAGATGAGTCTTACTATTAGTATCAAAGACCTTAAATAAGACAGGTTCAATTTCTCTGGGGGACTGCCTGAAATGATATCCTGCTACAGCAGTGGATATTAGCAGGGTGAAACTGCTGACAATCCCTATGTATAATCTAGAAGTGTGGGGAGAGGGGACTTATGGAATGATTCCCTCCCACACACAGTTGAAGGCCGTGAGTGGCCTTCTGGGCCAGCCTTCTTATTTTAGTTTTTTTACTGTCCTCTTTATTTACTGTACTTCAAGAAAGATACGTCCAAGGTGATAAAACACCTATTTGTGGTTATGTTCTTCCACGGTGTTTATTAAGAAGCCTTTAAGCACAGGAATTTTTAAAAACAAAATTACTAGTCAAGTTCCATTAAATGTGGACTGGATATTTATTGTGTGTATTCTGGCATCTCTTTCAACTTGCAGCGTGCTGGTTCAGACACATAGGAAGACAACTGTTGCCATAAAATGTTCCCACATTCTAAGAAGCGTTTGCACAAGGATGGGAAGCATAACGCTCTTTACTGGGAAAAGGCAAGGGGGTGACATAACGCCTTTCATTCTGCCAGAACTCCCACTGCAAGGGATTGATGCCTTTCAGAGAATCCAGAAAACCCAACTCCCTTTATTAAGGGGTGAACTACACAATGCCAGAATTTTGAGAGGGGAGCAACTGATAGGTATACATTATCCTGTGACAGCTGGTCCCAGCTCTGGTGTCACTCCCATGAGAAGCTCCAAGAGGGCAGCATGTCTCCTGGTAGCTAAATCCACATGGTCACGATATGACTTCAGAAACAGTTCAAAGATCATTCAATTTCTGTCTAAAAGAGAGCAGTCCAAAGCCATTCAGAAGGAAGGAATCAGTCTCCTAACACTGCACTTCAGTCACTGGTTTCAGAGCATCAGTACAGTGATTTGTACTGGATTCTGTAAGGAGTGCCACCAAGTAGCTCTACCCCAAAGGGGTTAACTGATTTCAGAGGGAATGAAGATGCATTCTGAGCAGGAGAAAAAACTGTAAACAACTTCCAGAATCTCTTTTAGAATGCAGCTCTGAGACTGTCCTGCCCTTTCACCTTTTCCTCCAACGGGAGTAGTTAGGTAGCAAAGAAATGTCTAAAGAGGCAATCCTAAGCTAAGAGCATAAGTAAAAAAGCAGATATGAATATACAAAATACTTACACAGGACTGGTATTCAAGGAACAATGGTCCACCATCATCTCTGGGAGGAAATCCAACTTAAACGCAGCCATCACCTCTGTCTGCCACAAACCACTAACACTAAGTCAACGTACTGTCTAACCCCCAAACAAAAAACTCCACTTCCTAGAGTCCTGCAGGTCTTAACACACCAAGCCACACAAAAAACAAACTATAGAAACAGGAGCTCAGGGAGACCAGCAACAGACATCAGAGAAATAGGCTGGACTGGAAAAGGGACATGGAGTCGTGGATTAAAAGGGGGATGTGACCATGTGAAGGGAGGCTCAGCTCATTACACAATGAAAGTGCTGATGCATTGGGCTTGTTTTGTGCAATTTTCCCTGGCGAAGCAATACTGAGTGCTCTGTCAGATAAACAGAGTGTCAGATCAATGAAGATAGCAGTGGTTGACAGAGCAGAAGGAACACAAACTCTAACCTCACAGCCTTCAACAAACTCTTCACCCCCAAAAATGCCAGCCCTAGGCCTTGAGGTCCGCTAATAGATAGGTCCTGAACCAAGACTCTGTTTCAGCACCTGAGTGTTGATACCTCACAGGGTCAACACAAACCAAAGTGTGGCTGCTGTCTTTCTTCACGAGTTCTAGTAGCTTGCTGCTACAAGGAGACTTGATCACTCAAAACCTCCTTATATATGAAGGAGTGCCTGCTCCAACGACGCTCCCTCTATTATGGGCCAAAACACATGCAGTCTCACACAATAAAAATAATACTTGGCACATACATGCAGAGTACATGAAATGTGAGGGCAAGAACAGGATCAAGTGTCTGGTGGTCATTGCAGGGAACAGAGTCAACACTCTTGGATTCTATACTGACCAATGCTATGGATTCATTGAGTCCTCTTGATAAAGTCAGTTGATCACGGTGCACCAGCTTCCTTATAATTAAAACAAAGACAATACATGCTGACCTACTGAGGTAAAGAGGTTTATATGTTTGTAATGCGCTTTGAGATTCTGGAGAGAAAGATGTTACAGATATGCACAGAACTACTACAAACAGGAAGACAAAGGACCCCAGCATTCAACATGCTGGGAAAACCAACCAGCAACTAACTTGAATGGAAACGATATTTAAAACCAAGTGTTCACCAATATTACACAAGAAACAGTTGCACTCCATTACTGTGTTAACAGCTGTCCCCTAACACCTTGCAAGGACCACATCCCTCTGTGAAATGATGAAAAAAGAAATGGTCTCAGATACATCAGTTTCCTTGTTTGGGAACTGCAGACTTCACATTACCTTACACTCAAACAAAACTGCTCTCTAAAGTTTGCTTCACTTTTGAGACCAGGAAGCTCTGCAGAAAATAATGTGGTTACACAAGGGGAAGATGTAGTGGTGATTCTTTCCAAGGTTTATGTAGTTCTGTAGCTTTGCGCTGCAGATTCCAGGTCTTACCAGCCAAGGGATAGCAGAACACCATCAGAACAAAATACTTCCATCCAGCCTTCCCAAGCAGCGCTGCCTGGCCTTACAGTTGAGCATAGGATGGAGGGGAGCTGTTCTGGCAACAGATTCTCCTGGAAGATGGATTTTACAAGGGGTACTGAGATTACTGAGAACATTTCACAGGAGGAGTTTGATAATCATTATGGGTGTCTCCTGCCATGCCTTCCTACTCTTCTTTCCCAAAAGAAAGCCTGGCTTCATTCTACTGAACATAAAACAGGTAACAGTTTAAAGGCAAACTAGTTTTAAATCCCTTCATTGGCTCCCTAATGATTTCCATGTCAAGTTTAGATTTTTTGGTCTTACCTTCCAGGTTTTGCACAATTCTGCTTCTCCCTATGTGCCAGTTCTAACTCTCTTTACTCCCACTCACACCTTTCAATCCACCCAAATCTCCCTCCTAGTATTCTTCTTCCACGTTCAAACTTGGTCTACACTACGAATTAGGTCAACCTAAATTGACCTTCATCAACCTAGTTGTGCACGTGTATACAGTACACCAAAATTTGTCTCTCGCTGATGTAAGCGCCCGGTTACAGCAAAATGGTAACAATTCCTCCCTGAGCAACACAGAACCATTGTCAACCTACTTAGGTCAATGCAAGACAAGTGTAGACGCTACATTACTTGTGTCAACCCTAACAGTCCAGCAGCAACTATTGCATAATGTCCCCGTGACAGTGACCTCTCAGGTCACAATTTTGATCTCCACTGCCCAGCGGTCACAGAGACCAGAAGATTGCCCCACCACCAACCTTTAAAACCCCTCGTATGTTTTTGAAATGCCTTTCCTGATTGCTCACCTTGGTAAGCACACCTACCAGCTCACCTTTGTTGTGTGTATCCGACCATGCCAGCTCCATGGACGCACAGAGCTAATATACACGCTCCTGCCTGGAGCAGGCAAAAAGTCATGGATATCCTCATTCTGTGGGGGACAAGAGGCTGTGCAAGGACAAGTATGGAGCAGCCATAGAAATATCAACATCTACTTGCATATTGCATGTGGGATGCTGAAACTCGAGCATTACAGGGATGAACAACAGTGCTGCATGAAAGCAAAGGAACTTCACCTGACATGCCAGAATGTAAGGGAGGGCAACAGGAAACCTGCTGCTGCTCCAGAGATCTGCCACTTCTACAACAAACAGCATGTCATACTTGGAAGTGATCCCACCAGCATCCCACTTTCCACTCTGGACACTTCTCAGGAACCTGAAGCAGAGACAGCAAGATGGGCGAGGGGGCGCTGTGCAGGACTCAAACCGTGCCACAAGCTGTTTGAAACTCCGCCAGAGACCAGACAGTTCTGTCAGGTGAACATAGATGAGCCTATAGAACAGGAAAGCTTATGCTCTCATAAATTTGTTAGTCTCTAAGGTCCCAACAAGTACTCCTGTTCTTTTTGCAGAATACAGACTAACACAGCTGCTACTCTGAAACCTGTCATAGATGAGCCTGCTGATGAAGGGGAAGGGAGCTTGGGTAAGTGTGTACGTGCATTATTCCTGATAATCATTTTTTCCCTTTTTGGTGCCTGAAACCTCATCTCTCCTGCCCTTCTTCCCCATTTAAAAATGGCACCCATCCCATATCCAGGGTTAGAGGACAAAGGCATTGATTTATGATTGCTTACTTTAATGGTATAATGTTAGAAAATAAAATATTAAGACAAATTCAAAAAAGTAGTATGATAGTCCAATTATACCATCCATATCAGATCAGTGTCTGGTGACTGGGTAGAGGTAGAACAGACAGAGGTAGAGTTGCATCCACTTTTAAATTCTTTGGTTTCTTGGGCGAGGCAGAGGGAGCCATGCCAAGCACTTGGTTTATCTGAATAGGGATGTTCCTTTTATCCTCTTGAGCGATCTCAATGGAAATTTCATGGGGATACTCTGCAATACTTTCCCGAATTTCTAGGTGTGGCAGCCTTGTTTCCACCCCCCGTGATATGAAACTTTCCCTTGCCACTCTGCAATGAGTTTGGTTGGCACCACTGCAGTAAACAGACTAGTAGAATTAGGGCCCAGGTGGCTTCAGGATGCCAGTAGAAGATGGTTTTCTGTGCCTTTGTTACCCCCAGGAATTGGATTCAGCCAATATCACTACTGCCTGTAAGAATATTGCCAATATTCACTGCACTTTTCCTATACCTATACCAAGGGGTCTCCAGGGTTTAAAGCTTCCAAGGAACAGAATCCACTCCCACCCAACACTAGCGTAGGCCATATTCACCATGGTTTGAATTGCAGAGCAGTACTATAATGAGGCACTCCAAAGCTAAAGTGACAATTCGCATTTCTTATTAAAGGTATTTATGGGAATAATGTAATGGAGTTTTGAATCCTTCCCTTTCCATTGTGACTGTAAATCAAATGGCGTGTCTGTCTGCTTTAATTGCCCCTCCAGGCCTGCTGAATATCTGACAGAGATCAAGAAGAGAAAGAAGAGGTCTAGGGAGGATATGTTCTGCAATATCCTCCAATCCTCTATGGCCTTGGACCATAAACACAGGCCAAGGTAGGGCCACAGGACCATGACTATAGGGAAGGACCAAGAATAGAGAGAGCAGTTGCTACAGCAGAGGGCACGCAGGAGCATCAAGAAATCCACCAGGACATCATGGATTTGCTCAGGCAACAAACTCAGATGCTGTAGAGCAGTATCGACACACACACTCCAGACTCAACAGCTTTTCCAGTCCTTGGAAAACTCCATGGTCAGTGCATCCTACACTCCCCAACACAACAGGTGGCAGCATGATGTACATCCTTACCCCTACCAAGCCACATCAGGAGAAAACAAAAACCAGAGCAACACATATACTGACATGCAAAAACCACAGGATCAGCCACAACTTACTACACTGTAGTAAGTTTTACATACATGACATGAATGTCCACTGTTTACTTCCATTTATACTTGAGGTTTTAAAGTATGGTTAAGCCCTTTCATTAAACAGATTTTTACCGAAAAATTCCCAGGTTTTACAAAAAGTGTTATTCAGTTTTTTCTGATTTTCATCCTACTTTTGTATCATTCAAAAATATATTTAAAAATACCATTTTATTAGGAAAATACAATATATTGGATGAGATATATGTATTATAAGAATACATTAGTCTGGGCATATATGCAAAGCTGCCTGTTGAAGTAAGGCTATGTATTAGTCTAGAAGATACACACAATAAACAAACAAGCACACACGCAAACTCTGAAGTGCGTATACATCTGAACATACTGATGAATCTCAAGCCTACCATGTACACATTTCAAGCTGCTGGCAGATAACTGTTTAAAGATTTGACACACTAAAATGGAAAGAAAACGAAAATATGTACCAGAACACGTTTCAGAACACAAGTTTAAAAAAAAAAAAAAAAAAAAACAGGTGAAAAGGATGAAGTTGAGTGTATGCGCTGCAAATGGTGTAGTCAAATTATTAAATGTAAATATTTATAGGCTAATAGTTCTAAGTCTACAAGAGTAAACTGTTTATTGAAATGAAAAGTTTTATTTAGGGATTAGATATATTTTCTTAAACTCAGAGGTGACATTGTGTTTTGAGTTCTGTTTTCGTTCTGCAGCAAACCAGATTGATGAATGGAACTCTAAGCATTAATCTACTGAACACCTTTTCCCCCCGGTCTTTCTATCCACCAAAATAAACCCAAATTTTTCCCCCGAAAAATTATTAATAGTTTTTTCCATTGATTTTCACTTGTTTTTGTTGTTGTGGTAATAAACACTGATAAAGTCCCAGAAAAATTAAATAAAAACTGAAAACAAAGGGCCGTAAGTATGGTTTACCCTGTTACAGTGTTGCTAAATGGTTTTTACCTTGTATGTTTGTTTGCACTTTAATTTTGTTGCAGTTTCTTTGCACAAAATAAAGTTGTATTTTTGGAAACTCAAATTATCTTTGTTAGTTTACACCACACTTTACAAAATTCAGCAGAAGGCAATAACCCACCCATATTCAATCACCGTATACATGAGACGCACTATTTCATAGAAGCATCAGACAACACTACTATGGTTGACTGTTAAAATGGCCTTTTCAGGCCTCCCTCAACCATATAGCTCCACAGTTGGCTCTTCTAATAGACCTTGTGTCTGGCTGTTCAAATTCAGCAGACAGTCCACTTTGCTGCTTCACCCTGGCAGTAGCTTTTCCCCCTTCACCCCGCAGGTATTATGCAGTACACAACATACAGCTATAAGGATGGGCATGTTTGCCTCAGTGAGATCCAATCTAGTGAGTAAACAGTGCCAGTAACTCCTCAATCTACCAAAAGCAAAAAATCTGCCAAAATCTCTTTGGTGCCATCAAGGTGGCCAGTGTGTGGCTTCGTGAACTAGGGGAGCAAGGCATAGGCTCGGTCTCTCAAAATTACTACTGGCATTTCAACATTGCCAATGGTAACGTGTCAGTCAGGGAAAAATGCCACTGCCTGCAGCTTTCTGAAAAGTCCTACGTCCTTAAAGATGTGAGCATCATCTACCTTCCCTGACCAGCCCAGATTGATATCAACAAAGCTTTTCCGGTGAGCCACTAGCATTTGCGTAACTATTGAAAAGTATCACTTTCCATTGATTGATGTGCTTGGTGGCAGGGTTAGGTGGTGCCAGAAAAGAAATATGTGGATTATCGCTTCACCACAGTTCAAAAAGCCCACTGCTGCAAATCCATCCCCTATTTCCTGCACCTTACTGAGAGTCATAGTCTTACACAGCAGACGACGCTTAATGGACTTACATATTTGGATGACAATGGCTTTGACTTTCCAACTCCACACAGATTGCCCACTAACCAACAGCAATCCAGAACTGCAAGCTCCACAGTGTGATCACCACTTGTGTTTCCACTGTCAACAAAGCCTTCATTTTGGTGTCCCTGCACTGGAGGTGTGAGCAAGTTTGGCACAAATATCCAGAACATGGCCTTGTGGCTGCAGACGTTTGGATGCCATCCTTGTCATCCCAAACCTGCATTATGATGCGATTTCACCAATCTGGGCCTGAGAAACAAGCTCTGAAATGGCAATCAACTGTGTGGAGCTGCTCCATGAATGTCAGCAGCAACCTTGCATCTTTTTTTTTTTTTTTTTTTACTGTGTCCATTAGCACCCAGTTATCGTGCTTGAACATCTCTGCATCTTCCTCCTCACAGTCCCCGTTGTAGTAGTACTCATTCAAGTTTTGCGAATAGAGAAGAACTATGTGGCCTTTTAAAAAACAGTGCAAAAAGTATGGAATGGGGAAAGCATTATGGGATGGAGAAGTGGCATGATATGGACTTGACCTCTAGCTCCCAGAAATCCCGAAGCCAATCAGCGGTATTCCATAAGAACACTGCGAAAACGTCCCACAAGGCATTGAGCCAGATAGTGGCATGGGGCACAATGGAATACTCACCCATGGTGCACCACATTTTACCCCAACACAACCACTCATACGGTGTACGCACAGCACTGACGCAAGCACCCAAGTAAGCATGCCCTCGAGTGATATACTACAGTCAATGGCTGTACCATGATGGAACTTGCGTTGATTGAACTTGCTAGTGTAGAGATGGCTTCACTTTCATCCCTTCTGCCATGTTGCTCCTCATGACTAGAGCAGTTTCCTTCTTACTTTGAATCCTACCTTCAAACTAAGTTCCTGATAAAGCCTTTCAATGAAAACTGCTTGACACCTGGGAAAAATGCTTAGGCCTGAGAGTGGATTTTTACTTAGCAAGCTGTATATCACCACCCAATCTACACTGTAAGCCCCTTGGGACAAGGATCATTGTATTCTAGGCATTGTACAGTGTCAAGCACAATGCCATCTTTAAAATTATAACACTCCATCCAGGGTGTAAAAATGTGATGTCACTATTTAAAAAAATAATTAAAAAAATATTTACAAAACAGGAATGCCACCTGCCTAGCTACTGGCAATTTGTGGGGGGAAAAAGTGTTGCTCAGTATTTTAGTACACAAGAGAACAGAGAAAATTTCAGAGATTTACGGCAATTTCTACTGACTACTGATCTTGCATTATTAGTAAGAGCTTTAGATCCTTGTGTTTGATTTCACCTGTTGTAATGTGTGAAGTGTCAGTTGCATGATTGCATTTGATAGGCCACAGATGCCTAGAGATCTGTGTTCTGGGCATTGGCTTGCACATAAATTGGAGAAGAGAAGTGGTGGATGTTAGGAAGCCAGCTGATGAAGATTGGAAGGTGCAGTAGAGGCCCAGATAAGGGCAAGTGCACTCAGTATCTCTGGGCACATTACTATTGGAGAAGAGAATGGTGGTAAAACTCTGCTAAAGTAGCAGAGTCCACGGGCAGGTCTTCACTACCAGGTTAAGTTGACCTAAGTTACGCAACTTCAGCTATGTGGATAATGTAGCTGGAGTCAACATAGCTTAGGTCGATTTACTACATCGCGCTGGGTCAACAGGAGAAACTCTCCTGTCGACTTACCTTATGCTTCTTGTTCCAGTGGAATACAAGAGTCGACAGGAGAGCGATCTGCAGTTAATTTAGTGGGTCTTCACTAGACCCGCTTAATCGACCCCCGGTGGATCGATTGCCACAGCGTCATCCATGGTAAGTGTAGGAATGCCCTTAGGTTGCAAGTGGGAGACATTTAACATATTTTAGGTGAGGCATAGAGGTTGGAGGGAGGTAATGTCTATGGCCTGAGCTTGTGTTGATACAAAGCACCGTAGGAGGGTTCCATTTTGTTTACTAATGGGAGAGGGGAGGGTAGCGTTCCTCTTTTGGGTGTTTCTCATTAGTTGGAAGGAAGCTGTATCAGTTTTTGGAATTATACCCATTGTAACAGTCAGACCTGTTCTTTATCTAGGACAAAAAAGCGGGAGAGAAACTAAACTAATGAGAGGAACTCTGCATGGATACAAAATTTGCATCCTCATCTAATCCACGATCCACAAACATGGTCCACGGATATCTGCAGATATAAAGTGGATATCAGCAGATTTGCAGGGCTCTACTAATGAGCCTGATAAACAGCCTTTTAAGCTATGCTCTAATTCCAAAATCCTGCTGATTTTCAGTTTCCTGGTAAGGGTATGTCCTGTTCTTTGTTGCTGTTGGGAGAGTAAATTAGATAATTTGGGAAGTTACTAGCCTCAGTGACTATAGATATATGCCTAAACTTGGTCTTGAAACATGACAAGACTTTGACATAAGAAATCCCATCTACTTTAGGACAGGCCCCACGTAATCCATGATTCCACAGCAGAATCTCAGCTTTCATTTATAATGTTGTTTCTATATTTTGCTGTTGTGAAGAAAACCTTGAAAATGTAAACTTATGCACTGATTTCTTCCTGTATCTGCAGACAACCTGAAAATAGTAGTCTGAGAGGTATGAATTGTCCAATTCAGTTCAATGGACTGTTAACTCTGAAACCTAAAGATAATAATATACTTGTCAACACTTAACTATGTCACTGCTGATCATACTAGCAGAAACATGTAGCTAATGTGCTTATTCTGAAATTCCAAACTGCTTCCCCCATGCTCCTTCAGGCACAAAAAATGCCCTTTACCTAGCTGCCAACACATTCTGTTCCTTTTCCTGCTCCTTAACGTCTATGATATAGTTATGCATTTTCAATACAAAAATCTGTGGTGCATTGAAAACTGAAAATAAGGAGAGCGTACAAAAATAGCATCACAGAAACATAAGCCTGGAAGGGACCTCGAGAGATTGTCTATTCCATCACTCCAGGTCAAGGCAGAATTAAGTATACCTTGACTAAAAGAGTCAATTTTTACTATAAAAATAAACGACAAAGCTACTGTACCAATTGTATAATTCATATCAACTTAGTTGAAAACCTCCTTTTAAAATTGACATGAAACTCCCACAGAACTTCCAATCTCTGGCACAAGAATGCCACAAATTTAGGTCTACTTTACGTGTGCGTGTCCTCCCACCTCACAATTGGCCAGTTGCTCCCTCTTCATTTCAGCTAATGAAATGAGAACTTGTCAAGGAGGGTAATCTGAAGTGGGAACTAGTGCCTGGCTGAAGAGTTTCCAGAGCTCCTAGCTCTCTTGCCAGTAGGTGAAGCAGTAGCTCTTGACAGGAGAACAGGCAAGAGTCACTTACCCATTTTGCCTCTACAGGAAGATTTTGCCCCCAACTCCTCTAAATAAAGAAGGGTAAGATAACACCCAACCATCAGCTCATTCTTTCCTTTGGGGCAGAAGGGGAGGGAAGACAAGACAGATAAATAGTACAGATGAGACAGTATACAAAATCTATTTTCTAAAATGGAGGGAGCTGCACCAGGTTACCATATATACTTTACTTCTCTTAGACTGGAACAGAGAATAGCACAGAACAGATTTTTACTTGTTTATTGTTGTATGGAAATCTCTTCACCTTATGTGTTACCAATGAACTCATTTTCTGTAACTTCCCTGAAGGTATAACTCACAGTGTAGGCTGAAGAGACTTTTCAAACACTTAATTTCACTAACAGGTCACACAAGAAGCCCTTGAGTCAGCAGAAGCACAGAAAGAACCCATTTTGATCTTACTCTACTAACAGCCAGTAAAGGTGAAAATCCTAACATGATGCCCCAATATCAGTGGGATACTGGGCAGCCCAGTGTTGGCTGCCACATGTTCACCTGTCAGCAAAAGATGTGCCAAGACTCAATGCTTCTCCAGTCTCTGGCCCTTAAACTACGAGCATTACAGTAAATGCATTTACTTAGAACGATAAGCTAAGATGCTGCCATGCCCCATTCTCTCATGTAGTTGACATCTCAGAAGAGACTTTTTCCCATGACAGTTGTAATTGTAACACTACAAACTGTCCTAGTTAGCTCTTCACATAGAGTTCCTCTTCTCAACTCTACAACCAGACACACCAATCCCTTCCCTGCAGGTGCTTTGGCCAGCCCACTTCACAGGCTACCTCCACTCATCTCATATTGCCAGTTAGTTGTACCGTACAAACAATAGTTTATTTTTAAAATGCCAAACTTTTAAAGTAATTTAAAACTTAATGTTTGTGAAAGGTATTGAAGTCATGGAGATGAGATTTCTGTTTATGAATTTACTTGTGAGGGCATTCTGTGACAAAAAATTAAATTTCTGTGCACAATATTTTAAAATTCTGCAAATTTTATTTGTCAAATAAATGTGGAGCCTCCAGCATGGCACTGGGGAGCACAGGCCACTGGCTACAGAGAGGTGGGAGATCACTATGCAGCTCCCCCTCGTGACACAGACTCAACAGTGAGACTGCACCCAACCCTGACACAGTGCAAGGATCCAGCCTGCCCCAGAAACACACCAGGGTCCTGCCCCTCTGTGTGAACAGGCAGGCTCAGCGAGGCAGGATCCAGGGGGGAGGGATAGCTCAGTGGTTTGAGCATTGGCCTGTTAAACCCAGGGTTGTGAGTTCAATCCTTGAGGGGGCCATTTAGGGATCTGGGCCAAAAATTGGGGATTGGTCCTGCTTTGAGCAGGGAGTTGGACTAGATGACCTCCCTGAGGCTCTCCAGGCTCTAGACACAATGAACTGTTTCTCCCTGACTAGAGTCCCTTCCAACTCTGATATTCTATGATTCTAAGTGTGGAGGGGATTCAGGTGTGGGGGCAATCTGGGTGCGGGCAGCTCAGTGGGGGATCCAGGTGAGGGGGGATCTGGATGCACAGGGGCTTGTTGGGGGGTCCAGATGAAGGTGATTGGGGCACAGCGGCGGGTGGGTCGGAGGGGGATTGAGCTCGGCAGAAGGGTCTGGGTGTGGGGGCCTCAATGGGGGGGTCCAGATGCTGGGGGAGTGGGGCTCAGTGAGGTGGAGATCTGGGTGTGGAAGGCTCGCCATGGTGGTCCAGGCACAGGGGGTGTGGGACTCATCGGGGGTTGGGGGTTCTGAGTGCGGGGGTGTGTGTGAAGCTCGGCGGGAGGGTCTAGGTATGACGGGGTCTGGATGCACAGGGGTGGGCAAATAGCGGAGCAGCTCCCTGTACAGGGATCCCTCCCCCTGCAGCTGAGAAGCAATGGGTGCAGTAGAGTTTTCAGATTTTTCTGCAGCTGAGGGAGAAATCTGGGGGTGGGTCTGACCTGGCCCCGGATGCCACGCAGGGGAAGAGGAGGTCACGTCCTCCCCAGCCCAGCCGGGACTAGCAGCTGAGCCCGGCGCAGGGTAGGAGCCACCAACCGGGGTCTTTCCCAGTCCTTCCTCCTGCCACACAGTGATTTACCTCTCTGCCAGCTGCCCTGGGCACCCAAAATATACTGCTGGGGAGGGTCACATGACGGTTCTTGTGGCTTCCCTTTGCTTCCCCATCAGAAAGTCAGTTTTCTGTGGGGAAAAAAAAAATCTACAGGTGACATAAATTCCACATATGTGCAGTGGTGCAGAACTCCCCCAGAAGTATGAATTGTTACTGCACAGATTAGGGTGTCCATATTTCCCAAAGGAAAAATGGTACACCACGGCTACATCATGGATAGCCTGACACCCCCCTTCCTCTCCTCGTGCAGGGGTGGCCCGAGCTGCTTGCCCAAGGTTCTCCCCCCCCCCGGCCCCCGGTCCTCCCGCCGGGCTGGCATTGCTGCTTGTCCGAGCCCTGCTTCCCCACTCTGCGAGGTTGGGGCTGGAGTTACCACTCACACCACCCCCACATATTCCTCCGCACCCCACTTTTTTGACAAAAGTGGGCATTTGTCCCATTTGCTCTTGCCAACTGATCAAGTTAGCAAGAGCAAATGGGGCAAATGCACAGTTTTGCCAAAAAAGTCAGGATAGCTGGGACAGGGCTTAAAAAAAAAAGGACTGTCCCAGCCAAAACAGGACATATGGTCACCCTAGCACAGACAGTACCAATACACATTTCCTCCTCCTCTAGTGTGCCTCACATCTGCTCTAGAAGTGCCACCACTATTGTCAAGAGGTAAATTCAATCTGTGACACACTGAATCATTGGCTCCCTGCTGAGATTGCCAACAAGTGGGACAACTAGTGTCAAATTGGGGTAGTGCTTTTATGTGAAAGCTTATCTACTAGGAAATGGATTAAATCACCAATTCACTGCACACAGGCCAAACAGCTATCAAGACCCAATTTGCCAGTGACCTAAATGTCATTCCTAATAACATGAGCCATTCAGTCTCAACCCCTCCACACTAGAAAGATGAGGTTCATAAATTTCAGCAAATGTTCTCAAAACAAACTGTTTGCAATCCCTCTTCAGGCACACATACTCGCCGTCCCCCCCATCCCCGTCCCCCGCAGAAAAGCAGCCAAAGGGAGCATGCAGGAGATGTACTCAATCACCACCGACTGGGGTTGCAGGTGCTAGAAAATTCTACAACTCAATGGACCCCAGGCTCTAGACACAATGAACTGTTTCTCTAGTAAAAAGCAGCTGCAAGACTTTACCCGAACATTTGCTTTCATGGTGCACAGATTGCAGTTATTAAAGCAGCCTTAGGCTGCCAGCCCAGCACCTGACCTGCTACAGCTGTGTTTTCTATTTAACAGGTTGCAGAGTAGCAGCCGTGTTAGTCTGTATTCACAAAAAGAAAAGGAGTACTTGTGGCACCTTAGAGACTAACAGATTTATTTGAGCATAAGCTTTCGTTGAGCTACATCTCACTTCATCTCTAAGTTAGTCTCTAAGGTGCCACAAGTACTCCTTTTCTTTTTTCTATTTAAGTGACTAAAATGACAAAGGTTAAAAATCACATGGATGGGAGTGAGAAACTCTCCCTGGCAGGTCTGAAACATCTGCCAGTCTATCGTCACACTATTTCCTTACTGCACAACTACTAAAAAAGTAAACTCAGAAACTGCTATGCTGAGAATTCCTTCAGCTTCTCTCAAAGCTTAAGTTTGGGAGGATTCAAATCTCCTTCCATTGCTCTTTGGCTATATCACCATCATCATTTCCAGCACCCATAGCTCCTAAGTCTTTGTCTAAATGAGGGCAGAAGCAACAAAAATGTTCTCTTAGCACTGCACTCCCCGACAGTATCACTTAGAGAGTGAAACAGTCAATAAGAGCAACTGAGGAAGAAACCAGAGAAATAATTCCCAAGGGCAGCTAGCTACTCTCCATCTTGCAGACTCTGTTTTCTAAAGGGTTTTTGGACAGAAATCAAAGAGATAATTATTCACTGAATAGCATAAGACACAACTTAAAACTTTTATGAGATACAGGTTACTAACAAGAGAGAACAGTGATCCTGGTCAGCAACAATCTCCAAGTTTTAATTTAAAACTTCACACCAAATTAAGAAAATCAGAAGACTAAAAACAGAGATGCTACAAAACACTGCAGAGGCTCAACAGAAAAATTTTAAATGCAAAAGGTGAAATCTTTGTTAAAACTTCTGTACATATCCCATTACTGGAATGCATGGGAACTACCCAACTTCTCTTTTGAGTCTAATCATTTTCCACCAGTACCTGGTTTCCTGATAATAAATTAAACACTTAACACGTTTCAGTGAACCTTCCTGATGACTCTAACATGAACCTTCCTGATGACTCTAACCTGGATCATTTTGATCCTTTCCCAGTAAAGCTCTCTTCCTTTTGATAGCTTTAGAGGTTTTATTTTGGTTACTTAAGGTTAAAGATATATTGAAGGAATTACCAAAAAGTCAAATATCAAAGTTACTGGCCCTGAAAACAGCCACCTAAATTTGCCATAAATGTTCCAGTCTGTCCCAGATTGATAAATTTTATTTCTCCATTTTATCTGGCACATTTATTTACACCTCACTGACCTAAATAGGGGTGGGGAAAGCCTGTGTTGTCAGCCAATTCCTTTTGTTACCTCTTTGTCAGATGGTTAAGGAGGGCATTTAGCACAGAGGAATACTGAAACAGCTTTATTATATCCAGAATAGGTGAGTCTTGTATTATGGGATATCATACATATTTGATACACAAAATACAGCATAAATCTTGCTGAGGATGACTATAAGAAGATGACAACAGAGAGACATAAAACTGGGAGTTAATGGGGACAACTAGACACCACATAGGTTTGCTAGGGTAATTTATTGTGTCAAATCTTACAGGAGTAATAATCACACGTTTATCCTTTTCAGGGAGACATTGAAATGATGAAGAAACATTGCTATACGAACCCAAGGACAGTTGCATTTAGAGCGGAGATGTATTTATCTGTAGCTTTTACATTTCTCCCTGCCTTTGATTCACACCTACAGACAAATTAAGGTTAGTATGCCAAAGACAAACTGGGTTTGTGTCCTTTTTTGCTTCTTAGAGATAGAGAAAGAGGACGTGAAAGAAGTGTTGTTTTTTTTTTAAAAAAAAAAATTATATACATATTCAATTTCAGGTCCTGCCTAAGCTGAAAGACTATTTGACAAGTATACCACCAGGAATTCCAGCAAAAAATTCCCACTGGTGTTACCACTAGTCAGAATCCCAGTATAGACAAGGCTCTGGCAACTTTCAGTATTTTTACCACCATATTAGTTAAACCTACTGAAGAGTAAAATGGAAATTATGCTACCCAAAAGGAGAAAAGAATACAAATTATGAAATTTTGCACTAGAGTCTGAAACTAGGGCAAGAACTGGGTTTTAGAAGGGATATAAAAATGAGGACACATGGCGCACACAAAAGGAGAAGGAAGCAGTCAAAGTGGTATGGTAGCAAACAAGACAGCAGGAGACAAGGTAGGAAGTGATGGTAGAGGAGATAGAAGCATGAACAGAGCCTTAAAAGTGAGAACAGAGGCTGAACTTTCTATGGAAAGAGATGTTTCAGAGTAGCAGCCGTGTTAGTCTGTATCTGCAAAAAGAACAGGAGTTCTTGTGGCACCTTAGAGACTAACAAATTTATTAGAGCATAAGCTTTCGTGGGCTACAGCCCACTTCATCAGATGCATAGACTGGAACGTGTAGTAAGAAGATATATATAGATATAAATATACATACACATACAGAGAAGGTGGAAGTTGCCATACAAACTGTAATTAATTAGCCTCTTACAGTTTGTATGGCAACTTCCACCTTCTGTGTGTGTGTGTGTGTGTGTGTCTCTAGACAGGGGGGAGGCAGAAAGAAAAAGGTTGAGAATCCCTGGCCTAGAGAACATAGCACCCCACTGTATGAGACCTACATTGAGAACCAAAACTCTATTCAAAAGAAACACACCTTAGACCCAGATCTAAGCTTTAAAATGAGACCGTGGCCTAAATGTTCACTTTTTGACTTGTGGTTTTTAGGTAGGTTTACCTTAAAAAAAAATTAAAGGGACATCATATTTTTAAATTGGATAATTACAAACGTCCATTTTCTGATAATCATCCTTTAAATAGCCCAATCTAAGTTATGTTTTTATAAGAATTTAAAAATGTTAAAGAGGTTTTTCTTTCTTCCCTGATAATGTCTAGAAGATCTTCTGGGCAGGATTGAGAGCAACAAGTCTCAAGTTTCCTCCTTCCTTGCGGGCATCAAAACAACCATACAAGCTGTTTTGAAAAGGAGTTACTCATTAAACTGTTTCTCCAAATTGTCCCAAATGTAACACAGAACCAGTTAATTTTATAGTAACTTACAAAATCACCCATTATTCCAGCCAATTTTTATAATTTGTTTGCTCTCTTATCCTACTGAAATCCTTGCTTTGTATCTCTCTCTAGAAAGGTATTCATTTGTCAGTCCTCCCCAGGCGCACAAAGCCACTTCTTAATAGAGCAATGCAAACCATGCAGTTACAACACTTTAGTTTCGACAGACCTGTGCTAACACTTTTAACGCTTCAACTTACACCATTAAACAGTACAATTTCCCATGACGCTTCGCCAGAGGTCACGAATGCAGCAGGAAGATCTCCAGCAGTGTTCACTGAGGGCTTGTCTACACTTGAAACAGTACTGCAGCTGCACCGCTGTAGCGCTTCACTGTAAACACTGCCTACGCCAATAGGAGGGGTTCTCCCATCAGCATAGGTAATCCACCTCCGCAAGAGGTGGTGTTGTCTACAATGGGGGTTAGGACAGCTTACCTATATCATTCGGGGGTGTTAATTTTTCACACGCCTGGGTCATTTTTACACTACACTAACTTTGTAGTGTAGACCAGGCCTGAGACAGAGTAAGAGAGAGTAAGATAGGGGCTGAAGTTTTGATGCAGTAAGAGCAACTCAAGCTCTCAGACACATGCAGCTTAGGAAAGAATACAGATAAGTATACTGCCTGGTTCAAATGAAACAGAGACCATTTTAAACAAAAATTCTGGATATGGAGAATTGTGTAGGAGGCGGCCCAGTGGAGAAGATGGACCCATCTATCTAAGGAGTGAAGAGTCAGACGGCAAACTGTCTTAAGCAACATTTGAAGGGAGCAAACCTTGCGAACTGGACCACCTGCATGCAAGTGAATATTTGCTCCAAGAGCCTCAAGCACATCGGAACTCTCATGGAAGGCTGACACTGCAGACTGTGGCAGAGGTAGCGAATCACCTGAAAACGGTCCATAGACAGAAATGCTCTTGAACTCAGAGACTATTAGGGTCCCCCCCATGAACTGTATTTTTCAAATGGGAACCAAAATTGACTTCCCAGTGTTTAGGATGAGACCCAGATGGTCAAGCAAGCGCAGCAGTGTTGATTTGAGAAAAGACTTCTTCTCTGGATCTGACCCATAGTAAACAGTCATCCAGATAGGGGAAGATATGGTTCCCTTTCTTTCTGAGATATGCTGTGACAATGGCCATGCATTTCGTAAAAACCTGAGGGGCAAATGAGAGGCTGAAGGGAAACACTTTATACTGGAAATTGTGCTCCACCAAGACAAACTGAAGGAATTTTCTGTGCTAAAGCAAAATCGCCACATGAAAGCAGGTGTCCTGAAGGTCCAGGGAAGCAAGCCAGTTGTTCTGAGACAATGTGGGAAGAATAACTGATAGGATGACTATGCAGAAACTCATATATTTGATAGGTTTCAGAGTAACAGCCGTGTTAGTGTGTCTTTGCAAAAAGAAAAGGAGTACTTGTGGCACCTTAGAGACTAACCAATTTATTTGAGCATGAGCTTTCGTGAGCCACAGCTCACTTCATCGGACGCATACCGTGGAAACTGCAGTAGACATTATATACACACAGAGACCATGACACAATACCCCCTCCCACCCCACTGTCCTGCTGGTAATAGCTTATCTAAAGTGATCATCAAGTTGGGCCATTTCCAGCACAAATCCAGGTTTTCTCACCCATACTTGATATATTTGTTGAGGACCCAAAGGTTGAGAATGGGTCTTACCCCTCATTTTGGTTTGGGCAACAGAAAGTGCCGGGAATAGAAACCCTGACCCTGGTGATCTGTCAGAACCTCATCCACCGCTCCCAGCACCAGCAGAGAGCAAATCTCCTTGAGAGCAGTATCTCATGAGATGGGCCCTGAAGGGGGACAGGGAGAGAGGATGGGGAGGAGGGATGGAGAGGAACTGGGTGGCACAGCCTGATCTGATCGTGATTAAGACCCAGCTGTCAGTGGTGATCCAGCCCCAAGCATTGTGAAAGCGGGTCAGCCTGTCCCCAAACAGTGGGGATATGGGGAAGGGAGTGACGAATGGAACACTGCTCTGGACCAAGGAGTCAAAATGGGCATTGGAGGGGTGCTGGGGGAGGTCATGTGGACTGTTCAAATCCGACTGCTTCCTCCTGTGAGATCTATGCCCCTTTCTGTCTCGGGTAGTCCCGCTGTCTCAGAGGAAGGAAAGGCTACCCGAACGTGAACTGCAGAGGATACTGAGGCCGCTGTTGAATGCCGTAGTGGCATCTCTGCATCTCCAGGTATACACCCCCAAGGACCAAAGAGTAGCCCTAGAGTTGTTGAAGGAGTGCTGAGTCTCAGTTTTATCCAAGAATAGTGCCGGGCCATTGAAGGGCAAATTCTTCATGGCCTGCTGGACACTAGGGGCAACACCTGAATTCTGCAGCTAAGACCTACTCATGGTCACCACAGAGGTCATTGCTCTGGCTGAAGTATCCACGACATCCAACTTGGACTGCAAAGCCACCAAGCAACCTTTGGTAACAAATGCCCAAAATCCCTCCCTCGAGGCATCAGGCAGCTGGTCTGTGAATCTGGACATAGCTGTCCAGTTGACGTAGTCATACTTGCACAGTAATGCTTGCTGATTAGCAATTCACATCTGCAAGGAAGAGAAGCTGCCCACCAGCTCCATGTACTTAAGAGGAGTCCTCCTTGGAAGTGGATTTAAACCTGCCTGTCTGGCTCTACTGTTCACCACAGGTACTACCAAGGAGCCTGGGGCTGGATGGGAATAAAAATCCTCAAATCCCTGCATAGGATTGAAGTAGCACTTTTCCATGCGTTTAGCTGTAGGTGGTACCTAAGTCAGCATGCTCCAGAGGACCTCAGCAGGCTCAAGGAGCGCATTGTTAATAGGGAGGGTGACTCTCCCAGGGGCAAATGGCTGCAGGACATCCACTAACTTATGGTTGTTCTCCTGGAGGAACTCTGCTTGAGTACCTAGGAACGAGGTCACGTGTGGTAACAGGTCCTGGGCACCTTGAAATCCTCTGGTGCTAATGGCGAGGAAGAGCCCAGCACCGCAGAATAGTCCAGGAATGAAGATGAGCCAGTTAAGTGTGCAAGGGTTAGATCCTGCTCGAGAGCTGACAGGCCCGGGTTGGCTGACTCTCATAGACTTTAAAGTCACAAGGAAACATCATGATCATCTAGTCTGATCTCCTGCACATTGCAAGACACAGAACCTCACCCACTCCTGAAATAGACCCCTAACCTCTGGCTGAATTACTGAAGACCTCAAATCATGGTTTAAAGACTTCAAGTGACAGATCACCACAACAGAGCGGGCTGGCAATCTCTGCCTGGAGTGGGATGAGGAGCAGACCTCTGCAACTGAGGAGTGTCCCATGGATTCCATATGGATAGGGAAGTGGTAGCCAGTAGGCACCAGCCCATGGGCCTCCATCCTGACCACAAGACAAGCGTCAACTCGGGTACCCATAGAGTTCCATGAATGGCACTCGCTCAGCCAATGGGGAGCAGGAAGAGGAATCTCCTGCCCTGGACACTGAGGGGTCCTGGGCTTGGTGGGATAGCAGTGGGGCCAGCCCTGAGGGTGTGAACAGCTGGTCTGATGTGTCCATAGCCCAGACCGATGAGGAGCTAAGCACCAGCAGTGGAAACAGTACTGCTGGCACCGAGTATGCCTCAGTAACTTCCTGTGCTAGAAGCAGTGTTGATCCCAAAGTCGGCATCAGAACTGAAGTAACTGAGGGTGCCGAAGTGGAAGGCAGTGACTGCCACCGTGGCAATATTAATGGT
This sequence comes from Lepidochelys olivacea, assembly GCF_965140295.1. Lineage (NCBI taxonomy): Eukaryota > Metazoa > Chordata > Testudines > Cheloniidae > Lepidochelys > Lepidochelys olivacea. Next base: position 57,420,924 of record NC_140416.1, read on the forward strand.
GCCAGCCGCAGGGATACCAAAGTTTCCAGTGCTAAGGAGGTCCCTTGTGCTAGGGCTGGCCCCAGCCTCGTTTCCATTGAGCATGTAAAGGAAGCATTGAGGTGCAGCGCCGACAGATCCATAGGTACAGTGGCTTAGCCAGCCAATGGGGCAATAAAGGATACAGCCCTGGCAAAGTCCTGTACCAAGGGAGAAGTTGGGACAGAAACACAGAGGAGGTCCACTGTTGTCTGATATGCTGCTGGCACAAAAGCAGCCAGTGCTGGAGTCACCTTCGTCGTTACAGGACTCAACAGCTGCTTCACAGCTGCAACTGGAGTCAACAGTACGGGGCCTGGGGCCTCTGACCTCTCTGCACGTTGCTGCGGAGCAGTTGACAGGACTTGCTCCATCCTGCGCACGAGCATTCATCATTTGAGGATCCACATTTCTTCTAGGGGAGGGAGATAAAACCCAATGGGACCTGGAGTGCCCTTGGTCAGTCTTGTATGACCTTTTCCTCAGCACACTTGACAGGGAACGACTCCTCCATGTCTTGGGAGAGGTGCCAGCTCCAGGATGTGAAGCGACAGCACTCTCAGCACCTGAGGGGTAACCTCTGATCTGATGAGGGCCTTAGTGCAAAAGCAGGCCACGTGGTCTGTTTGAGCAGACTAAGATCCCTTGGCACTATGTCGGTTTCATGAACAACCTGCAAATCAAACAGCATTCCTTGATTTGGGCTTCACCTAAACATAGCAAGCACCATGTGTGGAGATCATTAGCTTGGGCTTGTCCCCCACCCCAAATGATGGACAATATTTAAACCTTGGTGAGGGCATCACCAGAGAAAACAAACAACTCACATGCACTAAGTCTAACTAACTATACTAGGGGTGCTAATTAATATATACAATTAGAGAACAAAGTCACTACAGTAGAACCAGAGTTACAGACACCTCGGGAATGGAGGTTGTTCGTAACTCTGAACAAGATGTTATAGACGTCAGCCACAGAGAGGTTGGGGCTGCAACTGGAGAGTGTGTGGGGGAGTGCGGGGGGAGGTGTCAGGGCTTCCCAGAGTAGACCATGCTATGTCAACAGGAGGGCTTCTCCTGGTAACACAGCTATCACGTCTTGGGAAGGTGGAGTACCTACTCCTGTTGGCATGGGTAGAGTCTTCATTAAGTGGTGCAGCTGTGCCACTGTAAGTGTAGACAAACCCTTAGAGTATCTTTCCCAGACCTGAAGAAAAGCTTTATGTAGCTCGAAAGCTTGTCTCAACAGCTGTTGGCCCAACAACAGATATTACCTCACCCACTTTGTCTCTTTAATTACCAGAGGAATCTGTTATCCCCAGAAAGAACAGTGTTCAGAGCCCCTCATTGATTCACTGTGTTCCAGCTGGTGGTTTCTGTGCTGTCTTTTTTCTGGTCTCTAGATTGAAATAGGACCTGAATGAATCCTCTCCATTATCCCCACCTGGCATCTGACATAAGAATCACTCTACCTCATTCACTAATGGGTGGATCTCTTCAAAAAAATCTGATCCTGAGAAGAGACCCTGGGAGCACTCATCAGAGCAAGTTGGGGGAAAAAAAGCTATCATCCATACGCAATAAGAAAAAACGTTCTGTGGGATGGTAAAATGGGAGTGAAAAGATAAACCTCCTTTGGAAACTTATTCAGATGGAACGCTGTTCTGTTTGTTCCTGATTCTCTGAGTCTAGAAATAAGATGGTGAGCTGGTTGTAATGCTCTAAAGTGAAGCAGATGATAGTTTCATTCATGTCATGACCTTTCCACGGGTTACTTGAGACTGGAAATGAAATAATGCTGTTCCTATGATTCTTGCCCAGCTCTACTGAGTACCCCATCTGGGCAATATCCAATAACTTAATTCTGATGAAAGCTACATTTGCTCCCAAATGGAAAGAGCCTGGCACCAACTGAGCACTAACCCAGATAGGGCTGACAAGGAGTCATGTGGATAGTTCTGAGGCAACTGACAGCAGCTACTGACCTCACAATCTGCACTTGCTCTAGCTACCAAAATGTAAAGTGATAATTTTTTCTAATGTACTTCAGGGACTGTTTCAACTTATTCCTTTCTATAGTGTCTGGCAGAAGCAAGGACTGTAAGTCCACTTTTCCGATGACTCTGAATAGCCTCAGCTTCCCATAGTTTCACACTGTATCACTAAGATAGCTGGGAACTGATTTGCCTGAGCATCTGTTCCTGAGGACCAAAGCCCCATATAGCTGCATGAAACAGATTTGTATTACACTATCTTTATCAAGGAGATGCTCTTAAGGCCATGGATTTGTAAGCTAAGAGGGACCACGTTTGCAATACTGTTCACCCATGTTAGCATTCCTTATGAAAGCATGCAGAGGCATTGAGGGTGATAGATAACAATTTGTGATTTTCTTGTCGGCTAGTCTGATGCCACCAATAAGTTTCCATGCCCCAAGGAGGGGGTTGAGGTGATGCCTGACTGGACTATGCTGACTGTGTAGGACCTATTTAGTGAGAAGACCACTCTAAATAAAAATCTCCCTCAGCTGGAAACGCTGAGTCCAGGACCACTACAGGATATAGCCACATTTACTTTTGGTAGTGACATCAGATTGAATTTGGACTGGTGCACACCAAGAAACCTTCTGGCTTTACAGGATAGAGACCAGTGGAGCTGAAAAAAAAAAAACAGATGGTGGGGCAAGAGGCTCTTTACTGCCTGCTTGTTCTTCCACATCTGGGCTTTTCTCCCTCTCATCACTCCATTGCTAGTGGCTGGGGGGTATGGGGGAGAAGGGGAGAAGAGTGGTGATGATGAGATAATCTGCAGCAGAAGATGGGAACAATAATCCTGAACACTAGGGCGTGGTGCCCCATATCAGCAGCTGGGAATGACAGCCCAATAATTAGGGCATGGCTATACACAGCAGGAGCTGGTGATGACAGCCTGATACTTTCCCAGTCTTTCTAGTGCAGCAGGAAACCCCCATTCATTTACTACATCTTTCCAGGGAGCCTGAGGAGGGATATGCAGCTCCAGCTTGATTAGGACAGCTACAGAAATCCTAAAACTAATTTCACAGTACTCTGCTGAAAGAGTTCATACTTTTGTTGTTGTTTAGTTTTTTATATATATGTACTATATAAAAATAAAGAAATCACTATTATTTTATATATGTATGTGTGCGCACACATACACGCCCAAAGCAATCCATACATGTTCATGGCCTGGCCTTTTCTTCACTGATCTGCCACTACAGCCTGGGATATCAGTAAGTATCCCTTGGAAGGGCTGTTAGAAAGGTAGTGGGGAAGGGAGTTAGGTCTAACAGCTACTGTACTCTCTGATGTTTGCTTTGTCATCCATGCTGTGTCCATAGCCTGAGGGAAGGCAAAGGAGGAGATGGCTGAGCTCCACAATCAGGAATATGGCTGCTGGTGTGGGCTATAGGGACATAAGTGGGATTCTCCATCTGGTGCACTGCCCTTCTAGCTTCACCCCCCTCTGGAGGGGGGGGTGAAGGGGGACAAGATGCTTGCCGCCAGAGACAGTTTTCCAAATCTTGCCTGGGAAAAGGGTGCCAAGGCAACTTCACCCAGACTGAGCTGACAGGAGGGGTTGCACTCTGCCCACAGAGGTCCCCAACACGACACTCAATAAGGGGATGAAACAGGTGACACAGACCTTTCCTTTCGACTCTGGCTCTTATTGGTCTAATTCTCTCCCTGAGGCTTGCAAAGGCATCAGCTGCTGCAAACACTGCACCAGGGGAAGCACAGCTGAAGTGGAAATCTCCCCAAAAGGCAAATGCAGCCCTAGGACACAGCTGGAAATATTAAGCCAAACTGTTAGTCAGAAATCTGAAATCAAGTCTGGAATTTCCCTCAGAAAAGCCTTGCAGCCGAGGTGCCTTGCTGAGCTGCTAGCCACTGGGAAGAGGAGGTTACTCACCCTGTGCAGTAACTGACGTTCTTCGAGATGAGTGTCCCTGTGTGTGCTCCACTTCAGGTCAAGGTGTGTCCCAGCGCCTTCGATCGGAGGTTTCTACAGCAGTACCCCCACGGCTGTGCACGCACTGTGCCTGCCTCTTGAGCTGACAGTGTTCTAATAGAGCGTGCACAGCCCGGGCTCCTCAGTTCCTTCTCTACAATGAAGTGTGTTAAAAATTCCGAAGGGGGGGGGTAGTGGAGCACCCACAGGGACACTCGTCTCAAATAACATCCGTTACTGCACAGGGTGAGTAACCTCCTCTTCGAGAGAGAGAGATGTCCCTGTGGGTGCTCCACATCAGGTGACTGAAAAGCAATATCCCTTAGGATCACTGGGACTTCAGATGAGGCAAGAAGGCTGTTGACAAGACAGCTTTAACCAACCAGGTGTCAGACGCTGCAGTGTGGATGAGAGAGTAGCGCTTAGCGAAGGTAAGGTTCGATGCCCAGGTGGCTGCCTTGCATATGTCAGACAGTGGGACATTACGGAGAAAGGCTGTGGAGGTGGAGACAGCTCTGGTAGAGTGTGTTCTAATCTAATTGACATACGAGGTTGTATTTGCCTGAGTTGGTAACAAAGGCGTATGCAGTCAGCAATCCATTTGGAAAGTCTCTGTTTAGAGATAGCATTTCCTTGTGAGTGCTGAGTAGTAGAGACAGAAAGTCTGGGGGTTTTCCTAAATGGTTTTGTTCTATCCAGGTAAAAGGATAATGCTCTGCGAACATCAAGAGTGTGTATTGTCGTTTCAAAGGCGTTAGCGTGAGGTTTTGGAAAAATGTTGGAAGGTGTAGGTAAGAACCTTCGATGCATACGGAGTGTGACCTTATTGCGGAAGAACGTGGTATACGGAGGGTCTGCCATAAGCGTCCCCATTTCTCCTACTCGTCTGGCAGACATGATTGCTATGAGGAAGGCGGTCTTCATGGATAGGTGGAGAAGGGAGCAGGTAGCCATTGGTTCAAAGGGTTTATCCATCAGGGCTTTGAGGACTAGGTGTAAATCGCAAGGTGCAGCAGGCGGTTTCACATCTGGATATAACATCTGGATGCCCTTCAGGAACCTTTTGGTGATTGGATGGGCAAAGACCATTATGTTGTCAACCTTATGGTGGAAAGCGGTGATTGTTGCAAGGTAGACCTTGAGTGAGCTTGTAGAGAGGTCAGATGTTTTAAGGTGTAGCAGGTAATACAGTATCAGTGGGAGCGAAGCAGAAACTGGCGAGGTCTGTTTGCCAGCGCACTAAGATGTAAACCATTTCTATTTATGCAGGTAGGTAGTGCGCATGTTGTGTGTTCTGTTGTGTAGCAAGACAGTGCATACTTGGTCCGAACATGTTAACTCCGCATTAGAGAACCATTGATCAGCCAGGCCCTCAGGTGGAGACGTTGTACTTCGGGGTGAAATAGTTGTCCCCTGCATTGTGATAGGAGGTTGCTGAGTGGTGGAAGGGGAATGGGAGGCTTGACCAACATGCGCAGGAGAAAGGGGTACCACATAAGAACATAAAATGGACATACTGGGTCAGACCAAAGGTCCATCCAACCCAGGAGCCCCAGAGGGAGTGAACTTAACAGGTAATGATCAAGTGATCTCTCTCCTGTCATTCATCTCCACCCTCTGACAAACAGAGGCTAGCCATTCTGGCTAATAGCCATTAGTTCTTTTAAACCCTGTTGTAGTCCTAGCCTTCATAACCTCCTCAGGCAAGGAGTTCCACAGGTTGACTGTGCACTGAGTGAAGAACAACTTCCTTTTATTTGTTTTAAACCTCCTACCCATTAATTTCATTTGGTGGCCCCTAGTTCTTACATTATGGGAACAAGTAAATAACTTTTCCTTATTCACTTTCTCCACACCACTCATGATTTTATATACCTCTATCATATCCCCCCTTAGTCTCCTCTTTTCCAAGTTGAAAAGTCCTAGCCTCTTTAATCTCTCCTCATATGGGACCCGTTCCAAACCCCCAATCATTTTAGTTGCCCTTTTCTGAACCTTTTCCAATGCCAGTATATCTTTCTTGACATGAGGGGACCACATCTGTATGCAGTATTCAAGACTTGAGCATACCATGGATTTATATGAGGGCAATAGGATATTCTCCGTCTTATTCTCTATCCCTTTTTTAATGATTCTTAACATCCCGTTTGCTTTTTTGACTGCCACTATGCATTGCGTGGATGTCTTCAGAGAACTATCCACGATGATTCCAAGATCTTTCTCCTGATTTGTTGTAGCTAAATTAGCCCCCATCATATTGTATGTATAGTTGGGGTTATTTTTTCCAATGTGCATTACTTTACATTTATCCACATTAAATTTCATTTGCCATTTTGTTGCCCAATCACTTAGTTTTGTGAGATCTTTTTGAAGTTCTTCACAGTCTGCTTTGGTCTTAACTATCTTGAGCAGTTTAGTATCATCTGCAAACTTTGCCACCTCACTGTTTACCCCGGTTGTCTGGGCCACGCTGGGGCTATGAGAATGATGTTGGCTCTGTCTGTTTGTATCTTCTGAATTACTCTGTGCAATAGAGACATTGCTGGGAACACGAACATGAGAGTCTCGGTCCAAGGGAGCATAAAGGCGTCCCCCCATGAGTGTTTCCCCAGGCCTGCTCTGGAGCAGAATGTTGGGCATTTTTTGTTTGTTGCTGTGGCAAATAGATCCAGTTGGGGATAAACCCAGGTCTGGACAATGTTGGAAAGAATGGTGTTGTTGAGTTCCCACTCATGCTGTAAGGAGAACGATCGGCTGAACTCGTCTGCGGTGGTATTCTGAGAACCTGGCAGGTATGATGGGGAGATATGGATGTTGTGTTGAAGGCACCAGTTCCAAAGTTTTACTGTCTCTGTGCAAAGGGAGTGTGATTGGGCTCCCCCGTCTGCTGACATAAAACATGCATGCGATGTTATCAGTCATGATTCAAATTTGGTGGTTTTGTATGATGGGAAGGAAATGGAGGCAGGCATTGCATACGGCCTGGAGCTCTAGCAAATTTATGTGAAGCCTGGTTTCTGAAGTGGCCCAGAGACCCTGAGTGGTAAGGTGGCCGATGTGTGCTCCCCATCCTGTGAGGGATGTATCTGTGGTGATGGTAATTGAAGGGGGATCTTGTCGGAAGGGAATCCCGGTGCAGAGGCTGATGGGAGAGGTCCACTACAGGAGTGAATCCTTGACTTTCTGGGGCATAGTTAGTAACCTGTTTAGCCTGTGCTTGTTTGGTTTCTATACCGTGGCTAGCCAACCTTGAAGGCATCGCATGTACAGGCAAGCATTTGCGACCACAAATGTGCAAGCAGCCACATGTCCTAAGACCTGTAGGGAGTCTCAGACTGTAGTCTGTGGGCTGGCACGTATCTAGATAATAAGGATGCCCATTTTGTGGCATCTGTCCGGGGGGAGAGATGCAAGACCGGTGGCGGAATCGAGGTGGGCGCCAATGAAGTTGATTTGTTGGATAGATTGTAAGGTAGATTTGTTTTTGTTTATTTGCAGGCCCAAGGTGCGGAAGCAGTGAAGGGTTGCAAGAGTTGCGTGGCTCACTTCTAACTGAGTGGGAGACTTAGGAGACAATCGTCCAGGTAAGGAAATATGAGGATTCCTTTTTTTCCAGAGATGTGCTATTACAACTTCTAGCACCTTGGAGAAGACATATGGTGTGGTGGAAAGGCCAAAAGGGAGGACCCCGTATTGGTAGTGTTGCGCTCCCACAATAAACTTGAGGAAACGTCGATGGACAGGGTAGATAGAGACATGGAAATATGCATCTTGGAGGTCGATGGTTGAAAACCAATCTTCTGCTCCAGCGTCGGAATTATCATTGGGAGAGTAACCATCCGGAATTTCTGTTTTTTGACGAACTTGTTCAAATGTCGAAGATTGAGGATAGAGCGTCAACCGCCGCTTTTCTTTTCCGTCAAGTAGTAGTGGGAGTAAAACCCTTTCCCTCTGTGTTAAGGGGGCACCTCCTCTATTGCTCCGAGATATAAGAGATGTTGTACCTCCTGACAGAGCAATTGTTTGTGAGAGGGGTCCCTGAAGAGGGACGGGGAGGGAGGGTGAGTGGGAGGTAAGGAGAGGAAGGGGATGGCATAACCCAATCTGATAATTTCCAGGACCCAGCTGTCCGTAGTGATGGTTTGCCAGTTGGCCAGGAACAGACGCAAACAATGTCCAAAAAAAATGGTTGGTTGGCTTTGGCACTGGAGAGGGTGAGAGGTTTTCCTATACCCTTGACCAAGACTTCAAATTTGTTTATTTGGGTAAGGAGGGTGGGTCGCCATTGTTTGCAGAGGGCGATGTCGTTAGTTCCTGGGCCTATGTCATTGTTGTGTATCATATTGTCTTAAAGGTGGATGTAGCGCAAAGGTATGGTAACGTGATCATTGGTATGGCTGATATCTATATTGTCTCTTCTTTGAGGCAGGTGTTTGGATGCCTAAGGATCGGAGAGTGGCACGGGAATCCTTCATGGAGTGAAGGACCTCATTGGTTGTAGTGGTGAAGAGCTTGTCTCCATCGAAAGGGAGATCTTCGACCCTGCTGGCAGTGTGACACCAAGGCAGCTGTGCCACGTGCGGAGGAACCCAGAGGGGAGCAGCTGTGGCCCTGGGCAGTTTCCCTCCACTCGAGGCTCTTGAGAGGGGCGCCATTGGAAACCAGGAGGGGATTTGGCACGCTGCTGCGTAGGGATGATGAGGTCAGACCTGCGGAATGTGGTGTTTTGCATGCAGAATCTTCCCCGAAGATGGTGGTCAAAATGAACTGCTCATCACTGAGGAGCGCTGGACAAAGCGCAGCAAGCCCCCAGTCCCGCTCCATCGGAGCCCCGGGTGAAGAGCAGCAAACCCCCTGGTCCCGCCCCCCTGGCAGGAGCGCCAGGCAGAGCACTGCAAGCCCCTGGTCCTGCTACCCCGGCCGGAATGCTGCAAGCCTCCAGCCCCGCTCTCCCTGCTGGTCCCGCTCCCCCAGCCGGAGCATGGCAAGCCCCCAGCCCTGCTCTCCCTGCCAGAGCGTGGCAAGCCCCAAGTCCTGCTCCCCTGGCCGGAGCTCGTGGGCTGGATAAAAGCAGCCCGCAGTTTGCTCACCCCTGGTGTAGGTAATCGACCTCCCTGAGAGGTGGTATCTAGGTCAATGGAAGAACTCTTCTGTCTAACTATAGCGATTTACACTGGGGATTAGGTCGGTACAGCTACGTCTCCCAGGGTGTGGATTTTTCACACCCCTTAAAAATGTAGCTATCCTGATGTAAGTTCCCAGTGTAAACCAGCCTTAGACATTTAGGTAGCTGGAGTCAGAGTGGAAGGATTTACTCTCTGTAAAACTATTCAGGTTTGGCTCCATTCAATCTTCAGACTGTATCATATCCCCATGACCATCCATTCTCACCCAATTTGTCAAAAAGGGAAGTTGTTTTATTAGAGGATCAGTTTCAGCGCTTCACAAACTTGACAAGGAATAGAACAAATCTCAACAGATCTTCATATTATAAAGCAGCAACATTTTCCTTCTTACCCTTTATTTCTCTAAGATCATTAAACCCCAAGCTGCACAGAAGCTTGCTGCTCACTTGGTACTCACAGTCCTAAACAAGTTGGTTCTCCCCGCCCCCACCACAGCATGCACATAGCAAACTGTCAAAAGCCTAAGCCCTGGTCTACACTGGGGGATGGGGGGATTGATCCAAGTTATGCAACTTCAGCTACGTGAATAACTGAGCTGAAGTCGATGTACTTAGACCTACTCACCGCGGTGTCTTCACTGTGATGAGTCAACTGCTGCCACTCCCCCATCAACTCCGACTGCGCCTCTCGTGGAGTACAGGAGTCAACAGGAGAGTGCTCGGGGCTCAATTTATCGTGTCCAGACTAGACGCGATAAATCTACCCCCGCTGGATCAATCGCTGCCCGCCGATCTAGCGGGTAGCATAGACATACCCTAAGGTTCAGGGGGCACTGCTCTTTGTAAGGGAAAATGAACACTCACTTTACTAAAGGCAATAGAAACCTTGCTCTAAAAAGGCATCTAAGAGAAAGGTCCAATAAGCAACAGAGAGGACCTGTATTTGGTTCATACCTGTAGCTATGCTCCTTCCTCTAGAGGTTCCAGTCTTCACTCTAAAAGACAAGAATAAAAATAGACACTGGGTGCTCCGGAGCTACAAGAAAAGATACCATGAATCATCAAGTAAGCTGCACTGTAAGTCACCCGACACAGGCGTAGGACTGGGGGATAGTAAAGTGAATTTCTAACCATAGAAATCAGCATGAGGTACTCACCATCTTTTACAGAAAATGTTTGCACTTTTTCAGAACTGGCAACCTTTTTTGTTTTGTTTTTTAACCCAGAGTGACAGACATTTATAAGCCCCGCAGAGGTGTCATGAGTCCAAAGGTATAAGTTTGTGCTACTTAGTTTTAGTAAGGTCTGAAATAAGCAACTCACTGTGCTTACAAATGTTGCAGGACATGATATTATAACTTCTCAGAGGTTTCAGATATGTCTCTTCTCAAGCCAGATACAAGCATGTGATCTCTGGAGTATCAGTATTAACATTTTGTGTAAGTTACAAACACTGCCACTAGTCAGAGGAACCATGACACATGTGGGCACCACTGATGAAAACTCTCTCTTTGTACTATTCAGGTATGTAGAACAGTGAAGGCTCCAAGAGTAACAAACAGATCTGATACAACCACCTCTGAGAGATCTGGGGAACATTCCTGCAGGAAGCATTTGTCAATATGGCCGGTTTTAACCACATTTAGAACCTAACTATACAGTCCATTTTATGTAAGTTTATGCACCAGATAGGCCTTACAACTCTCTCCCTTCTCAAATGAAACTAGAATTCAGCTTCTTATGCTCTGGTAATGCACTGTTCCTGGCAGATGCCACTTTTCCTCTATTCAAGTGTGCATGGGGTATCAAATTCTGTACAACTGGCAAGGAAAGATCTTGTGTTCACTGAGGATTTACCCCATTATCAGTCTTTGGTGGCCAACCACTGTTATAGCTGCATGGGTAAAAACACCTACTAGAGACAGGAAAACATAAGCTGCAACTTGCATCTGTAGAGTTTACTCTGGTGTCAAGCAGTGGTGAATTACACAGGTACAAATTGTGGCTGAGGGCTTGTCCATACAAGGAAATTATTCCAGAATAGGGCAGAGTGTGAATTTAAGGCAGAATAGCTATTCTGGAATAACTTCCATGTGTGGACAATTTTACTCCAGAATTCCAAAGTGGATTAGGCTAATTCAGGAAAAGGCACTCTTATTCCAAATATTTTTCTGGAATAGCTATCCTTGAATAGCTCTATGTGTAGACAAGCCCCTTACAATCGTTTACTGTATCTGTGCAAAGGGTTTGGATCAGTGCAGTTAAACAGGTGGCTGGCCACCAGTGTCTGAAATTCCCAGTGTAGATAAAGTATACATTTGTCACAGTGCTCAGATTCCAAGATTCTTTGTGTTATCTAGATCCCTGTGACTCATGTTTTTTTTTTAAGCTTCACTGCCAAATAAATAGCATCACCACAGGGACATATTTCACCACATCTCTTTTTGCAATGAGAAAAATTCTGCTGCTGCCTTCCCCCTGCAAGGGTGTGCATTTGGGTGTAGATTCTGTTTCCAACCTCCCCTACTGAGTATGTGGGGGAATTCTATTACTGTCCATCTTTCCCATGAAGAGGAATGAAGACTATACTACCTCATATTTCATGCAATGATGCAGGAGTGAGAAAAGATATGACTGCAGATGAACAAACTGTTGCCTCTAATGGGACACCAGTTAGATAAGATTGCTGCTGCTACTGAAAAGAATGGCTCAAGGCCTTGGCCCCCAGAACATGGAGTTAAGAACAGCTGCTTTATCAACACCTCTACATGGCACACTAGTCACATTTTCCAAATTCTCAGGCCTGGTCTATAGTTAAAGTTTAGTTTGATATAGCTACCTTACTCAAAGGCCATACCCCTGGGCAACATAGCTATGCTGATCTAACCCCAAGTATAGATGAAGATATGTCAACAGAAGAATGTTCCATCTACTGAATTGCTGTCGCTTAGGGAGGGGTGCTCCTACACCAATGGAAAAACTCCTTTCCTCAGTGTAGGCTGTCTACGCTACAGAGTAATGCTGCCATAGCTACAGTATCACAGCTACACTGCAATAGTCCCCAGAGAGCAGACATGGCTTGAGTCATGTTAACACACTGGCATCCCTACAGAAGACAGTCCCTGCCCAGTGAGTGTACCCCTACCCATTTAATGCATCTAACCTCCCCGACTAAGGGTTTATATTTAGACTTGACTCAACTTATTTCTGTTTGTTCCAGTAACAAATGTTTATTAATTAGCATTTATAATCTTATTGGCTAACTAACTAATAGCCAATCAATTAACTTGAGTTAAACCAGGACCACAAACTCTAATTTAGACAGATATGTGTTAGGGGCCCAAAATATTCTTAGTTAAAACAGTATAAATTAGGGCTGCCGATTAATCGCAGTTAACTCATGTGATTAACTCAAAAAAATAATCGTGATTAATCACACTGGTAAACAATAGAATACCGATTGAAATGTATTAAATATTTTTGGATGTTTTCTACATTTTCAAATATATTGATTTCCATTACAACACAGAATACAAAGTGTACAGTGCTCACTTTATATTATTTTTATTACAACTATTTGCACTGTAAAAATGATAAACAAAAGAAATAGTATTTTTCTATTCACTTCATACAAGTACCATAGTCCAATCTCGTTATCATGAAAGTGCAACTTACAAAACAGATTTTTTTTTGTTACATAACTGCACTCAAAAACAAAACAATATAAAGCCACCATTCCAGAGTATGTGTTCATGCTGATGACGGGTTCTGCTCGATAATGATCCAAAGCGATGCAGACTGATGCACATTCATTTTCATTATCTGAGTCAGTTGCCACCAGCAGAAGGTTGATTTTCTTTTTTGGTGGTTTGGGTTCTGTAGTTTCTGCATCGGAGTGTTGCTCTTTTAACTCTTCTGAAAGCATGTTGCACATCTCCTCCCTCTCAGATTTTGGAAGGCACTTCAGATTCTTAAACCTTGGGTCAATGCTATAGCTACCTTTAGAAACCTCACATTTGTATCTTCTTTGCATTTTGTCAAATCTGCAGTCAAAGTGTTCTTAAAATGAACACGTGCTGGGTCATCATCCGAGACTGCTATAACATGAAATATATGGCAGCATGCGAGAGCAAAACACATACAGTTCTCCCCTAAGGAGTTCAGTCACAAATTTAATTAACTAATTTTTTTTAAACGAGCATCATCAGCATGGAAGCACATCCTCTGGAATGGTGGCCGAAGTATGAAAGGGCAGACAAATGTTTAGCATATCTGGCACATAAATGCCTTGCAATGTCGGCTACAAAAGTGCCATGCAAATGCCAGTTCTCACTTTCGGGTGACATTGTAAATAATAAGCAGACAGCATTATCTCCCATAAAAGTAAACAAACTTGTATGTCTGAGTGATTGGCTAAACAAGAAGACAGACTGAGTGGACTTGCAGGCTCTAAAGTTTTACATTGCATTGTTTTTGAGTGCATTTTTTTTTTTGTACATAATTCTACATTTGTAAGTTCAACCTCCATGATAAAGATACTGCACTAAAGTACTTGTATTAGGTGAATTAAATACTACTTATTGTTTTTTTACAGAGCAAATATTTGTAAACAAAAATATAAAGTGAGCACTGTACACATTGTATTGTGTTGTAATTGAAATCAGTATATTTGAAAATGTAGAAAATATCCAAAAATATTGAAACGTATTCTATTATTGTTTAACAGCACAATTAATCACGCAATTATTTATTTTAATCACGCAATTGTGATTATTTTTTTTAATTGCTTGACAGCCCTAGTATAAATCTGAATTTACTGTATATATACACACATCTTAGTAGTGCCAACAGAATTTGGCCTAATATGAGACATAAGTGTACAGGATCCGTGCCTCATTCAAAGTCTAATCTGAAGCCAAGCAAAGTTAATGGGAATCTTTCCATTGAGTTCAATGAGCCATGGCTGAGGAAGCTTAAGAAAACTATACCAAGCAAACTATAGCCAATTACCCTGCAGGAGCATAAAGGGGGGCTGGATAGAAATAGCATGAGATCATGTAATTAAAGACTTCAGTAATGCATGCACATAAAGGGACACAGTTAAGGTTTTGTGTGTGACTAACTTTGGCATTCCCTGATTCAAATGTTTCATTCTGCAGCCTTAACATTCTATTAATAGTTTTTGTAAAGAACTTCCTAGGGCTTTTTTAAAAAAGAAATCATAAAAAAAAAAATCATCACGTGCAACTATTTGCTAGACAGCAGCAGAACAGTCTTTCTGCAAAGCTTGGGATGTGTTTTGCAGACAAAACATACCTATTTTTAACTCCTGCAGATGTGTCTCATTTTAAAAACCAACAGTTTAGAGAGAATGAAGAGCCAAACATGGATTTTTTTTTTTTTTTACGGCTCAGTATAAATTTAGAGAATGAGAGCTTCAGGGGTTTTTTTGGCCAGATTCATCCTTTATTTTCTCAAGAACTTTAAAGCACTTAAATCAGAGACATTCAGATTCTCCTACACATAACTTTATTTATGCTTTATTTCTAAGAGGCACAACTCAATAAGATTTCTTTACTGATGTTCCTTTACATTCTCACTATGGATGATATACTGCAGAGAATGCTTCTTCCACATCTGCCAATAAAGAAAAGCAAAACATCCCCAACGGTTTGAATTTTCTTAAGCTGCATAAAATCATATTTTTTGCTGGTGTAAATAGATGCAGCTTCTTTGACTTGGATGGAGTTTCACCCATTTACATTAGTAGAGAATTGTAGTCATACCGAAAAGAGTGAATGCTGATTAAGATGGCTTCCAAAGCCAAATCCATTTCTTAGGGCATTTCTGCCTATTAGGCAGCACCATACCTCTGGTGCTCCTGTGGGAATAACAACTTTGGAATTTCCTGACTTTTGTGCAGTTAAAACCTCATCATTGGCACTGCAGCAAAGGAGGATTTTTTCATGTTATTAAACTGTAATTTTTCCCCGTGGGCTTCTTGGCACTCCTGTTTTTCTATATTTTTTTCCCCCTCACTCAACAATTATTTATATAATGTCCAAAGTGTGCTAAGCACTTGTACAAACATAAAAGACCCATGGCCCAAGAATTTACAACCTAAACAGAGGAAAAAAAGATAAAGGGTGTAGGAAGGTGTAACACATACAAATGCTACATTTCACCCAGAACCACCTTGGCTTTACATCATAATCAAAAAGGCTGACAAAGGAGGTGCTGTTGTCATCATGAATAGGTCGGAATATGAACAAGAGGCTGCTCGGCAGCTCTCCAACACGAGTTTCTACAAGCCATTACCCTCTGATCCCACTGAGAGTTACCAAAAGCAACTACAGCATTTGCTCAAGAAACTTCCTGAAAAAGCACAAGATCAAATCCGCACAGACACACCCCTGGAACCCCGACCTGGGATATTCTATCTACTACCCAAGATCCATAAACCTGGAAATCCTGGGCACCCCATCATCTCAGGCATTGGCACCCTGACAGCAGGATTGTCTGGCTATGTAGACTCCCTCCTCAGGCCCTACGCTACCAGCACTCCCAGCTACCTTCGAGACACCACTGACTTCCTGAGGAAACTTCAATCCATCGGTGATCTTCCTGATAACACCATCCTGGCCACTATGGATGTAGAAGCCCTCTACACCAACATTCCACACAAAGATGGACTACAAGCCGTCAAGAACACTATCCCCGATAATGTCACGGCTAACCTGGTGGTTGAACTTTGTGACTTTGTCCTTACCCATAACTACTTCACATTTGGGGACAATGTGTACCTTCAGATCAGCGGCACTGCTATGGGTACCCGCATGGCCCCACAGTATGCCAACATTTTTATGGCTGATTTAGAACAACGCTTCCTCAGCTCTTGTCCCCTAAAGCCCCTACTCTACTTGCGCTATATTGATGACATCTTCATCATCTGGACCCATGGAAAAGAAGCCCTTGAGGAATTCCACCATGATTTCAACAATTTCCATCCCACCACCAACCTCAGCCTGGTCCAGTCCACACAAGAGATCCACTTCCTGGACACTACAGTGCTAATAAGCAATGGTCACATAACCACCACCCTATACCGGAAACCTACTGACCACTATTCCTACCTGCATGCCTCCAGCTTTCACCCTGACCACACCACACGATCCATCGTCTACAGCCAAGCTCTGCGATACAACCGCATTTGCTCCAACCCCTCAGACAGAGACAAACACCTACAAGATCTCTGTCAAGCTTTCTTACAACTACAATACCCACCTGCAGAAGTAAAGAAACAGATTGATAGAGCCAGAAGAGTTCCCAGAAGTTACCTACTACAGGACAGGCCTAACAAAGAAAATAACAGAACGCCACTAACCGTCACCTTCAGCCCCCAACTAAAACCCCTCCAACGCATTATTAAGGATCTACAACCTATCCTAAAGGATGACCCAACACTCTCACAAATCTTGGGAGACAGGCCAGTCCTTGCCTACAGACAGCCCCGCAACCTGAAGCAAATACTCACCAACAACCACATACCACACAACAGAACCACTAACCCAGGAACTTATCCTTGCAACAAAGCCCGTTGCCTACTGTGCCCACATATCTATTCAGGGGACACCATCACAGGGCCTAATAACATCAGCCACACTATCAGAGGCTCGTTCACCTGCACATCCACCAATGTGATATATGCCATCATGTGCCAGCAATGTCCCTCTGCCATGTACATTGGTCAAACTGGACAGTCTCTACGTAAAAGAATAAATGGACACAAATCAGATGTCAAGAATTATAACATTCATAAACCAGTCGGAGAACACTTCAATCTCTCTGGTCACGCAATCACAGACATGAAGGTCGCTATCTTAAAACAAAAAAACTTCAAATCCAGACTCCAGCGAGAAACTGCTGAATTGGAATTCATTTGCAAATTGGATACTATTAATTTAGGCTTAAATAGAGACTTGGAGTGACTAAGTCATTATGCAAGGTAGCCTGTTTCCTCTTGTTTTTTCCTACCCCCCCCCCCCGATGTTCTGGTTTAACTTGGATTTTAACTTGAAGAGTGGTCAGTCTGGATGAGCTATTACCAGCAGGAGAGTGAGTTTGTGTGTGTATGGGGGTGGGGGGGATGTGAGAAAACCTGGATTTGTGCAGGAAATAGCCCAACTTGATTGTCATGCACATTGTGTAAAGAGTTGTCACTTTGGATGGGCTATCACCAGCAGGAGAGTGAATTTGTGTGGGGGGGTGGAGGGTGAGAAAACCTGGATTTGTGCTGGAAATGGCCCACCTGATGATCACTTTAGATAAGCTATTACCAGCAGGACAGTGGGGTGGGAGGAGGTATTGGTTCATATTCTCTGTGTATATATAAAGTCTGCTGCAGTTTCCACGATATGCATCTGATGAAGTGAGCTGTAGCTCACGAAAGCTTATGCTCTAATAAATTGGTTAGTCTCTAAGGTGCCACAAGTACTCCTTTTCTTTTTGCGAATGCAGACTAACATGGCTGTTACTCTGAAACTTGGCTTTAGTGTCATCCCTAACAGACTTTGTCTTGTTTGAAGAAACGTGATTTGGCAAGAAAGTCACTTGAAAGTCAGCTACTGAGTATAGAGGAAAAAACCTTTCGGTCTTTGTTGATTTAAGCTTCCTTTCATCCACAAACAACACCCATGGCCAGCCCTGGGCCTGCCAAACATCCCCTCTAGTCAAGCTTTCCTGCTGTGATTAATGTTCACTGACAGCTGTGTCAGGGCACTTTTACATTCTCTTCATGATTCTATAACGCCCTGCCAGATTTCCCTGCTGTGCTGGGTCTGAGTCTGTCACCTGATTCAAGACATTCATGGAGGGGGATTCAGAGTAGCAGAGGTAGATGATTGTTTACTGTAGTGACCCATTTCAGAGTAGCAGCCGTGTTAGTCTATATCCGCAAAAAGAAAAGGAGTACTTGTGGCACCTTAGAGACTAACAAATGTATCTGAGCATAAGTTTTCGTGAGCTACAGCTCACTTCATCTTTTCTTTTTGTAGTGACCCAGTGTCTTTGCATTCAACTGCTGTCATGGTTCAGAGATTGCCCATGCACTTTGCCAAGCACTAGAGATATTCAGCACTCATTTGAAGTTTCATGCACAAGTTTTCAGTCACTCCTCACTTATCGTTTTCTCCTTCTCTTCTTTCCATTCACTCTTCCTGCAGGGCATAGTGTGACATTAGCTGTATTCCACTGTTAATAAGAGGACACTGGACAAATTTCATGTCAAAACAAGTGATATAAATATAACTATTGGCTGAACATCTTAATGAGGAACCAAAAAAAAATAGCTACAAAATCCTCTTACACCTCTTGTAGGATTCTAGGAGACCCCATATATCCTGTCTCCTGAATAGAAAAGGGGTCAAGAATCCAGGTGTGGTGATACACATGCCATAACCCCTCCCTCTCTACTCCCATGTCAGCAGCAGAGCTCACCTCTTTTCCCAGAACTGTCAGCATAGTCGCATCACACATCAGGTCAGTACTCAATTTACTATACATTTTGAAAAGACAGTTTGTCATTGCATATTCCCCTACATGGAGGTTAAATTCAAAGTAAGACTGCAGGTATCACACATTAATCCCCAACGCCTCTCATTCAACTTTGGGGCGCTTTACCTCAGAGAATGAGGGAGGTCAGTGCTCAATAAAAGATGAGACTGAAGAGGATGGGGAAGTAATGACAGAAATAAGCTAGGAGTATCAGTGTTCATAGCTATATTATCTACAGTCCATTCTCCCTGAATTTACCCTGTTTAGTTTTAAAACATCCCAAGTGGTGAGGCTTCCACTATTTCCCTGGAGGAAATATTCCACACTGTAATAAACCTAACTGTCAGAGTGCTGTCTCTGATGTTCATCTTTTTGTTATCCTTTGCTCAGTTTGATTCCACTATTGCTAGTTATACCTCTTGGACAATTCCTCATTGTTCCTGGGCTCTCTTTTTAAATTTACAAACAATCAGGACCCCACCATTGGCCAACCTATATTTATTTAGTTCCTTTAATATTTTCTCATCTGAATCCTTGCAGCCTTCATTTCTGTGTGTTGGATTAATCTTGCATCCTCCATCTTGAATCTAATTATTTTCCTGCTCATATTTAACCTATCTTTGTCTTTCTGGCGTGTGCCATCTGTAATAGTAAATCAGCAACATTTGTGAATTATATTAACATGTTGTCTACCTTCCCTTCTAAATCATTAATGAAGATGTTGAATAAAACTGGACCTAACTTCTATCTCTACAATACCCCAACACACTTCCAATCAATCCAATACATCATTGTTTACTATTACCCTTTTTATCAGTATGCAGGAAAAAATAGGAGTTCCTTAATTTTAGGAGGATAACAGTAACCAGAATAAAATCAGAAATAAGCTGTCTCCTAGAACTTTTAAAAGTATTATTTTAAAGACTGATAGGCTAGATTAGATTCCTCCTCACCTCCAATCCTGCTTTGGTGTGCCAGTCCCTGTAAACAAGGTATGAAAAAACCTTTTTTGTGGGTATAACATGGATTTGTGGGCCTTCTCCCTTTGGACTACTCAAGCTTACAGTATTTTTCAGGTAGGATTTTCTGATCACCAATTCCTACAGCATCATGTTATGTGGTATGGCTCCCTTGAGCCAACAGGAACAGGCATAGCCCCAAGGGGCTCCCTTTCAGCCATCAGGATATAGCAGCAAGGCAGATTTTATTGCACTGAAAAATGCATCAGCTTTCCAAGAAAGGGAAGTTGGAGTGATGTTCTGTCATTATTAAACTGTGTAAAAGATGGCAGGTTCCATCTAATCTCCTCCTGCCATTCTATGGCCAGGATGTATCGTACTCATTGGTTTCAGTGCACCAGATGAACATACGTAATCTCCCCAACATGCTACCCATATATTCTGACTCCTGTCACAGAGTGGATTGGTCAATGAGAATTCTGTCAGCACTCTTTGCCATATTCTCATATATATGCTTTCCAAGAATCATCTCATATTGACTATTCCTACTCTCTCAATAGGGGTGCTGGCAAAGACAGGGAGGGTATTCCAAGCATTCCAAAGGCCAGGGAGGAGTGACGTAACCATGAAGTACCTGGGACAAGCAAGTTGCATTGAGTAATGACCCAATTTTACTTTTAATTAGCATTTTAAACTAAGATTTGTTCAAATTTAATCTCTGCTACTCTGCTCTTGCTGGTGCACATAGAAGAGAGTATGCCTGTAGGGGGACACAGAATGGACAAGCAGGAATGAGGAGAAGCAGAGAGCACTGAGAGGATGTGGCAGTATCTTTGGTATTCTGCATGGGCTTGCAAGCAGGAGGGTTTGAAACTCCAGAAACCACATATGCAGTGAACGTCACAGGACTACCAGATGAAGGAGGAACAACTGTCAGCATGTGTCTACATTACAAAACCAACAACAATGTGAAATCAGCCACACAACATACAGCTACTTGTTAAGCAGACAGTCCTAGAGTGAGATGTTCCTCTGTCACACAGATCTATCAACTTCTTCTATTCTGATCCCAAATATGTCTACAGACACACCTGTGGAGACTTGACGCCCCCATTTAGCCCCATAACCTGCTTGTTTCCTCTGGGAGGTGATGGGTCTGACCCTGCTAGTTGCAAATATTTGTAATATTGGAAACATGATGGGGATACTGCAACACTAGGAAAAAAAGTCAACTCAGACCAGGTCCCTAGAGCACTCAAGGAAGATTGGAGTGAACACCGTTCCTTTTACTTTCCACACAATCAGCAGAAAGCGTTAGTAACCAAAATCCCAGAGGGCCTGATTTCCAGAGGTGCAGAACATCCATTGCTCCAGTTGAAGTGAGTAGGAACTGTAAGTGATCAGCATCAAGATCTTTACCCTTGTCTATCCTGAGGAAAAATTTTCAAAAGATCACACCAGTGCTAATGGTTGGTGCAGTTGCAACCACTGTTTTCAGCATCATTCCAAAACCCTGCTCAGAGTAAGTCTTATCAACACCGTGTTTACAACAGTGTCTGCAGCTGGTAGCCAGTGTAAACTAGGCTAAACATCTGCAACCCCACTACAGCTGAACTTGTATTAAAGGTAAGACAATTTTTAAAAACTTCCCTGGTGTAAATAGGGTCTTAGTGCGAGGTTCATACAAATGTGCAATCAGAGAGAACAGAGTTAAGTTTCTAGCTCTTCCTAATAAGATATTTCATGAAGGCCCAACCTCCAACATCACCTTCAACCTGCACTCACCGCCTCAAACCAAAAAAAGGCAGGGCAGGATCTATTCCCTTATTAATCCTGATTAACCACAAGTGGCAAAGAAAGCATGCAGCTCATCAGATAGAGTATCTACCTTTCACTAATCCTCAGGGCAGTCAGAGTGAGAGCAGCTCTTCTGGGGCAGAGTCTAATACCAGTTCCCAAGGCAGGCAGGGCCATCAAAGCCCCCCAGAGAGGAGCAGCCCTCTTTTTGGAGTTTGCAGCATTGCTGTTTTAGTGTGATTACCCGCCCACTGCGCTCTTTCCTAGTAAGGGAACTGTATATCCATCTCCACTCCCAGTCCTAGATTCACAACTTTCATGGATTGTAACTTAAAAGAAAACCACCACAAACAGATCATCTTTCATGTGGAAATCAGCCCTCCCCAGAAACAGAAAGATGGATGGACTCAAGGACAGAGACTGCAAGCTCTGGCTCACAATTCTGATCAGCAAATGCCAAGCGTGCACAAGACCAGCCACACCGCCTAGCTAGCTAATGTGCTGTTGCTGTACAAATATAGAAAGCAGAAAGTGGAACGACAGCTTCAGCAGAACACATTCTGATCAGCTTTCTCAGAGGGAGGAGCAGAGAGTTGAACAGCTTTACCCATACATGGTTGATGAAAGGGGTCACTGCTGAGACAAGTTTCTTCTCTCTCATTCATTCACCGTCAGACTGCGCTGGAGAAGAAACAGAATTAAGCTCTACCGGGGTGGGAGGGGAAGCACTCTATGAACTTTGCTTTAAGTAAGGTTTGACAGAGTCCTTTTCAGTAATTTCCAGTACCTATATCCAGCAAAATCCTGACAGTACCAAGTCTGACATAAGGGGAAACCTTAATGTCCAGAAAATCCTAAAATTTATCCACATTCCTGCGCTGCTGTCTGATCTGCACAGGCCATGCCTTCACAGTTGCTTCCAGAAGCACCTGCCCAATTACCTACTCAGACTATCTTTAAATTGATTTATAGCAATAATTTTGATCCGGATTTTTTTGATACATTCCTAAACTGGCTAATACAAACTTTCCCATTGGTTGGTATAAACTGAAACATGTTAGAATTCTTGATCTCCCTACTAGGTTACTACAGCTTAAATATTTAACAGATAACATTCTCACACAACGTAATTTTTCATATTCTTTTTACAAAAGGAAAAAAAAACTAACCCAGCATTGAACTAACATTCAAGTCCTTGTTTTAGGATCACAGGAATTCTGGCATGGAAATACAGCAGCAGTCTAATTCTATATCCAAGGCCCCATATGCTCCACAGCAAACATGATATAAGTTCTGGGCCCTGATCCCTGGATTCTGGTGTGTCAGACTGCAATTTCTGTGGCAGCTTCATTTATATTTTGAAGTGTATGTTTTTTATTAAATATTAAAATAGTATAATCAATACAGCAGCCTCAGTTATTTGGTTATTAAATTCAATTTATTTTATGCTGTCTTGTATTTTCCATATGCTGCAGATTTTTGTACTCGTACTGTAGAAGTTATTAGGGACAAAACGTGATGTTTTGACAGATAAGTATGTGGCAGCTGAAATTTTAGCATCAAAGGAGGCATGGGAGCCAATCTGGAACTGAGATAAGCACATCAAATGGATATTTCTATTAAACAATCAGTAATAAAATAAGAAACAACGCTGACATTTAAACTCCTCTTTCGGTTCAGAGGTAACACTTCATTAAGGTGAATGGGATACTTCACATCTCTTAGACAGCTACTGCTTCAGACTGCCTGCAAACTTAAGAGGATAACTCTGCATCAATTACATACCGGCCACATTTTCAAGGTTTTCTTCACAACAAGGGCTACCATATAGGCTCTGATCCTGCTCCTATTGAAATCAATAGTAAAACTCCCATTAACGTTAGTGGTGCAGGATCAGGCCAACGTTTTAAAACCTGAATTATGAAGCACAATTCTGCACCAAAGGATGAATTTTGTGGCAAACACAAATGTGGAAGACACAGAACCCTGTCTAGATCCTGCCTCTGATTATCAAATGTCAGGTGATTCAAAGGAAGGCACTTATGACATCTAATGCAAAAGGAAATTCCAACTACAAAGTCATATATGAGAATCCAGCCCATGAGAATCAGGAAATTTTCATTTAAGGTTCCCCAATTCATTTTAATTATCTTCTCTTTGTTCATGTATCACTACAGTTGTTTATTATTGAGCAGTCAAAACTGCACTTTCTGCTTCAAAGAAATAAGAAAGAAATAAACAAGACCTTTCTCTGAAGAGCTTTTTTATTATTAATCATGTTTATTACAGTAGAACTTAAGGATCAACCAAGAATGAGGTGCCGTTGTGCTAGGCATTGTACAAACACAGAAAAGTTGACAGTCCCTACTACTCTGTACAGTGCCTAACAATTTACAATCTAAACACATGAAACAGATAGTGAGGTTTATAGATAAGAAAAAGAGGGAAGGAGAAAGGAATAAGGGCAATATTAAAAGATAACATGGTTCCTCATTAAGAAAAATGCATGCCTTGATGACTTAAATTAGCTTTTATTAAAAAAAATTCAGTTCTCATAAGTAACGACAGAAATGAGTTTTTGGGCAGAATATAATAAGGAACATAAGAACGGCCATACTGGGTCAGATCAAAGGTCCATCTAGCCCAGTATCTTGTCTTCCTACAGTGGTCAATGCCAGGTGTCCCAGAAGGAATAAACAGAACAGGTAATCATTAAGTGATCCATTCCCTGTTGCCTATTCTCAGCTTCTGGCAAACAGAGGCTAGGGACACCATCCCTGCCCATCCTGGCTAATAGCCATAGATGGACCTATCCTCCATGAATTTAGCTAGCTCTTTTTTGAACCTGTTATAGTCTTGGCTTTCACAACATCCTCTGGTGAGGAGTTTCAGAGGTTGACTGTGCGTTGTGTGAAAAAATACTTTCATTGTTTGTTTTAAACCTGCTACCTATTACTTTTATTTGGTGACCCCTAGTTCTTGTGTTATGAGAAGGAGTAAATAACACTGCCTTGATTACTCTCTCCACATCAGTCATGATTTTATAGATCTCTATCAGATCTTCCCCCCCATCCCCATCATCTCTTTTCCAAGCTGAAAACTTATAGTCTTATTAATCTTTCCTCAAATGGCAGCCATTCCATACCCCTAATAATTTTTGTTGTCCTGTACTGAACCTTTTCCAATATATCTTTTTGAGAAGGGGTGATCAAGTCTGCACGCAGTATTCAAGATGTGGGTGTACCATGGATTTATATGGACGCAATATATTTTCTATCCCTTTCTTAATGATTCCCAACATTCTGTTTGCTTTTTTGACTACTGCTGCACATTGAGTGGATGTTTTCAGAAAACTATCCACAATGACATTTAAAATGTATAGTTGGGATTATGTTTTCCAGTGTGCATTACTTTGCATTTAGGAGAATGAAGTTTACGGAAGGTGTATTATATACGAGCTAGTGATGTTTAAATTATGGGGAAGTAAGATTTTTATAGCAATTTGCCTTCAGAGAGCATTCAAACAGAACCGTATGCTGCGTTCTAAATTCCTTCTCTACTACTGGAAGAGCACAGAACGGAGCACCCTCCTACCAAATGCAGCAGCCATTGATACTTGAACATCCAGCCTGTAAAATTTTGCAAAGGTATGAACACTGATCAGGTGGCCATTTTGCAGAACTACTAACTGTGGTACATAATCTATCATTTAAATCAGCTTCTGTACCAGATGATTGGAAGATAGCTAATGTGACACCATTTTTTAAAAAAAGCTCCAGAAGTGATCCTGTCAATTACAGACCAGTAACCCTAACTTCAGTACCAGGCAAATTGGTTGAAACTACAGTAAAGAACAGAATGATCAGACACAGATGAATACAATTTGTTGGGGAAGAGTCAACATGGCTTTGGTGAGGCATGATTTCCCTTTACAAACCTATTAAAATTCTTTGAGGGGGTCAACAAACAAGTGGACAAGGGTGATCCAGCAGATGCAGTGTACTTGGACTTTCTGAAAGCCTTTGACAAGGTCCCTCACCAAAGGCTCTTAAGCAAAGTAACTAAGCATGGGATAAGAGGGAAGGTCCTCTCATGGATCAGTAACTGGTTAAAAAGCAAGAAACAATGGGCAAGAATAAATGGTCAGTTTTCAGAATGGAAAGAGGTAAATAGTGGTGTCCCCTAGAGATCGGTACTGGGACCAGTGTTGTTCAACATATTCATAAATGATCTGTAAAGAGGGAGGTGGCAAAGTTTGAGGATGATACAAAATTACTCAAGATAGTTAAGTCCAAAGCAGACTGCAAAGAGTTACAACAGGATCTCACAAAATTGGGTGCTTGGGGAACAAAACGGCAAATGAAATTTACTGTTGATAAATGCAAAGCAATGCACATTAGAAAACATAATCCCAATTATACATACAAAATGATGAGATCTAACTTAGCTATTACCACTCAAGAAAGAGATCTTGGCATCATTGTGGACAGTTCTCTGAAAACATCCACTCAATGTGCGGCAGCAGTCAAAAAAGCTAACAATGTTAGGAACCATGACAAAAGGGATAGATAAGACGACAGAAAAGATCATAATGCTGCTATATAAATCCCTGGTACACACATACCTTGAATACTACATGCAGTTCTGGTCACCCCATCTCAAAAAAGACATGAGAATTGGAAAAGGTACAGAGAAGGGCAACAAAAATGATTAAGTGTATGGAATAGCTTCCATATGAGAAGAGATTAAAAAGACTGGGACTATTCATCTTGGAAAAGAGACAACCAAGAAGGGATATGATAGAGGTCTACAAAATCATGAATGGTGTGGAGGAAGTGAATAAGGAAGTGTTATTTACTCCTTCATGTATGGGCCCTACCAAATTCATGGACAAAATCAGATCTCCCCCATGAAATCTAGCTATTTTAGGGGAGGGGGAGGGGCTGAGGGTGCCATAGCCAGGGGCTCCTACCATGCACTGGGCTCCAGCTGCTGGGTCCCGGGCAGGGTTGGGACTTCATCTTCCCTGCATGGCCACTCTGGGGCGGAGATCAGACCCACCTCCAAGAACCTCCACCAGTTGCAGGAGGCTCTGAAGGCAATGCAGAAGTGAGGGTGGCAATCCCGCAATACCCTTACAACAGCTTTGCGACCCCTCCCCACAAGTCCTTTTGAATCGGGACCCCCATGGTTATAACACCATAAAATTTCAGATATAAACATCTGAAATCATAAAATTGGCTATTTTTAAAATCCTACAACCATGAAATTGACCAAAATGGACCATGACTTAGGTATGACCCTATTCATGTTACACAAGAACCAGGGGTCACCCAATGAAATTAATAGGCAATAGGTTTAAAAAAAAAAAAAAGGAAGTATTTCTTCACACAATGCACAGTCAACCTGCAGAACTCATTGCCAGGGGATGTTGTGAAGGCCAAAACTATAACGGGGTTAAAAAAAAAAAAAAAGAATGAGATAAGTTCATGGAGAATAGGTTCACCACTGGCTACCAGTCAAGATGGTCAGGGATGAAACCTTATGCTCTGGGTATCCCTAGCCTGTGACTGCCAGAAGCTTGGAGTGGACAATAAGGGATGGTTCTCTCAATGACTGTCTTTTCTGTTCATACCCTCTGAAGCACCTGGCATTGGTCACTGTCAGAAGAGAGGATACTGGGCTAGATGGACCATTGGGGTTTGACCCAGTAATGGTCATTCTTACATGGTGCACAAGATCCTGCAGCCCAGAAGGCACCACCAATCTCAGCACATAGGCTTCGATACTGGTTTCTAAGAGAGACTTTTTGACTTGCAGCTTCATGATTAAAATGCTTTCTTTTTTTTAAAATGGCTCTTAAGGGCTCTACGGACGTTCAATTTATGCCACAGATTCTCTTTTGAATGACAGTTTTGGGCAAAAGGAAGGGAGCATGATCTCTTGGACTCTGTGAAACTCTGTGTTAATTTTGGAGATAAAGGTCTGGTCTGTTTGAAGAACTACCTTATTTTGGAATGTCCAGTACTGTCCTTTGAAGGGTAAGGCCCCCAAGCACCACCATCCTCTGGGCAGAGGTGATGACTACCAGGAAGGCCATCCTTGATGGGGATGAAATACATGGACACCTTCTGGAGGTAGTGAATGCTCTAATGAATGCTCAATCAGGCTGTTGCGCTCCATCATGGAACTCAATATGGTTCTAATGAATCCTAAGACAACTTATAAGGATGCAGCTCTAAAGAAGCGCATAATATCCAAGCATGAAGAAATCCTTTGCCTGTGAAGAAAGTACACTAGATAGCACAGCAACTTGATATTATAACATTGAAAAGGTGATGCTCTTATTCAAACTTGCCCATAAGAACGCCACAATTTGTGACAGAAAGCACAGAGCACTCACGTGTACTGCACCACTCGCTCGAACGTGAGCCAAGTTCTAGAACAGGAAATACAGTACAACCTCAGAGCTATGAACAACTCAGGAATGGAGGGTTTACGTAACTCTGAAACATTTGTAACTCTGAACAAATGCTTATGGTTGTTCTTTCAAAAGTTTACAACTGAACACTGACTTAATACAGCTTTGAAACTTTACTATGCATAAGAAAAATGCTGTTTTCCATTTTTTTTTAGTAGTTTACATTTAACAGTACTGTACTGTATGTGTTTTTTTTTGTCTCTGCTGCTGGCTGATTGCATACTTCTGGTTTCAAATGCGGGGTGTGCTTGACTGGTTCAGTTCTTAACTCTGGTGTTCATACATACCTCTGAGGTTCTGCTGTATTAGGTCTAGTCTACATACAAAGTTGCACTAGTTTAATTGAAGGTATTACTTTAAGCTGATTTAGTTAAACCACTGCAAAATACAGCATAGTCGTGTTCATTTAAACTTGGCTTATACTGGTTGAACTTGTTTTGATAAATTAACTGGCACAAGCTAAACCAATATTTCCTGTTTTAAACCGATGTGTGTGTCCACAAAGGGTTTTCATTGGCTTAAAATGTTTTAAAAATCAATTTAGTTAAGTTAAACTCAGGCCTCATGTGTGCAACCTGAAGTGTAATTTTCCTAGATGCTGGTAGAGTGGAGATGACACCTTCCAAGTATCCTCTCTCTTTCAGTTGAGAGCTCAAAACCAGGCAGTTAGTCACAGGTGCTATGGGTGACAAATCCTGAGCCAAGAGCAGATCATGTCACAAAGAAAGGAAAAAGGTGGGTCTGAGCCATGTTAAGAGGACTAGTGAACCATAGCCTTCTTGGCCAATACAAAGCTACTAATACTATTTGTGCTTTCTCCCTCCTTATCCTCTGGGAAGATCTGAATACCAAGGGGAAAATGCATATAGCAAGCCTACTGGTCTCCTATGGGAGACAGCATCCGTGTCTACTGCCCTTGGATCCCTCTTTTGGGTGGAAAAGAAGGGAGGAAATCATGCAGTTTGTACGTGATGCAAATAGGTCTACCTGCAAGACCCTGAATTTCCTCAGTTGGAGTTGAAACACTTCTGGTTGAAGACTCCACTCCACTTGATCTAATTGTTCCCTGCTTAGCCAGTTCATCCCTTTCTTTCCCTGAATATGTAGAGGTCAGATGAACTAGAAATTTCACTCTGCTGAGAGCATCAAAAGGTGCACTCCCTTTTGCAGGGATGACAACTTTGTCCCACTCTGCTGACATACGCCACTGCATTGGTGTTGTCCATCACAATTAAGACATGGGAGCTATTCACCCATGGGAGGAGAGCTCTGAGTCCATAATGAATTTCCCTGAGTTTTAACCAATTTATACTGTTTCCTCGCTGCAGTCCAAGTTCCCTGACCTCACCTCTGTGTTAGCTCCCCATCCTTTGAACCTGGCATCAGTATAAGCACCATCCTGCCCAGCTCAGCTATAGGAAATACCTTCACAAGGTTTTAGGCAGTTTATTATGCTCTGAATGAAGCTGAACTCTCCTGGTAGAAAGGGACAGGATGTGCAGAGTAGGACAGCAGAAAAGATTGGCGAGCTCTCAAGTACACTAGGGCTTACCTTAGTGTGTCCACACACAACACAAAAATCCCCAAAACAACAGGGAGTGGACTGAAACATCCTCGAGGATTCTGACCACCTTTACCAATAAAACTAGTCTGTTTTGTCTCTCCTGAGAAATAAAGATCATTGGAAATGTTGGTTGATTTTCATTAACATGTGTGCTAACCATTGTGGAGGGGAAAGTGTCTAAGTGGCTTCCTTCCCAATGCACAGCTTCCACTCCCTGCCATGATCGGGACTGTTCTCAGAATGTCTTGTTCAGCTTTGTTTCTGGGTGAATCCCTTACCAACAGATCAATGACGAGTGGACAGAGATGAACCCCTTTTCTGCCTGAGGGCAACTGCAAAGATAACATCTTTGTAAATAGCCAGAGGTAGTGATGAGCCAAAGAGCAACAATCTGTAATGGAAATGATGAGGTTGAAAGGCAAAATGAAGAAATCTGTTATGATACTGATGAATGGGGATGTGGAAGTCTGCATCTTATAAGTCAACTGAGGACAGAAAATCATCTCTGTAGTCAGGGTGACTCTGGCATTTCCATTTTGAATCTGGACTTCCTCAGGAACTTTTTGAGATTCTTCAGGTTTATTGCCCTGTTGCTGCTTCATTTCTTCTTGACCAAGAATAAATCCAAATACAAGTCTTGCTCCCTTTTTGGGGCTGGGACCCAAAGTGCAGGAGATGAAGAACAGCTAATTACTTTTGCCCATGTTTTTGAGGTTTCTTGAAGGAAGAAAAGTGGATAAATCTGGAAGAAAGGGAACGAAGCAGATCCAGTATATACTCTCTTTCTGACACCTCTAGAAACCACTTATCGGAGGTGTTTCAAGGCCAACAATCTGCAACTGGCAGAGACAATCACCTACACACTAGTCCATCCCAGCTAGTTACAGCAGCAGTCATATTATAAATTGGAGAACCAGATGGTCTTGTGGAAATCACCCCCGAAAGACTGCCTTTGGTTCTAGATCACTCTCTTCTAAAGTAGCTGGGATTATCTTGTCTCCTAAGCCTGATGTTCTGGAAAGAGTGCTTGTGTCTGGAATAGACTCCTGTGAAGAGTAGCAAGGAGCCTCAGAAACTAAGGAAAAAATGGGTTGGGACAGGAGTCTGAAAGTGGGGGAGGGATTGGACTAGAAAGAAACAAAGGAATTGCCACCAGATTGGTGGTCACTGCCACTTGCTTCAGAGGAAGATGCAAGAAACCCTGTAGTATACACTTACGAAAGAGTCTGCCTATAGAGAAGTTTCTTACTAACCATTGTCAGAGGCTGTCTTATGCCCTGAAACCTGAAGGTTTACATCCCTTCTGTTATTTTATTTCCTACTGAATGTAACTGTGGATGTTCTCATTATCCATATAAACATCTAATTCTTTTTGGATTCCTGCTGAACTCTTGACCTCTATAATATCTTGTTGTAGTGACTTCCACAACTAAATTAGTGTAAAAAAATATTTCCTTGGGACCCATTAATCTTTTGCCATGGTAAAAACTGAGTGAGTCATTCCTACTTTTTAGTTCCACAGCCAGCTTCTAACCCATTACTGTACTTTGTCTTTCACCCCATGATTATTTAGCTTTTTTAACAGCCTTTTCTGAAGGACTTTGTCAAAGGCATTTTGAAAATCCAATTATTCACAATATCAACATGTCTAAAAATGCTAACAGACTACAGTATGACTTTCCTTTGCAGAAGCTATGCTGGTTAGTCCACATATCATACCTATAAGTTTTAATTCTATTTTTAAATATAATTCCTATCAATTTAGCTAGTATCAAAATAAGGTTTATTATTTTGTAATTCCTTGGATTGCCCCTAGCAACTTTTCTAAAGATGTGTTGCCGTCCAGCTCTCTGGTATAACAACTAATTTTGATTAGAAATGGCAGATTTTTCTTGGCAGTTCATTAAGTTTCTTCAGAACTCTTGAATGTATAGCCTCTAATCCTGGTGACTTGCTGCTATTCATCAATTTGTTCCAGCACCTTTTCTTTTGATACCTTAATCACGGTCAGTATCTCATTTTTATATCCTGAAAAGTGCAGGTCCAGGGTAACCATTTAGCTAATCTTCCTCTCCATTCATTAGCACAACCAGAGTGCACTGAGCCATGTACTGCTGCTCTTGCCATTCTGTGTTTATGCCCTCCAGCTTTGAGATATCTGCCCAGGTTTTCCCAGAATACATGGAAAACCACAGGAAGGCAAAGTGGAAGATATGGATGCCCAAATAACTATGATGGCAGAAAAGCTGCTGTATGAACACAAACTGAATGGTAAAAAGAAAAGGAGTACTTGTGGCACCTTAGAGACTAACCAATTTATTTGAGCATGAGCTTTCGTGAGCTACAGCTCACTTCATCGGATGCATGCCATGGAAACTGCAGCAGACTTTATTTATGCACAGAGAATATGAAAAAATACCTCCTCCCACCCCACTGTCCTGCTGGTAATAGCTGGTAATAAAAAAACTGAATGGTGTTACTTGTAACTAGCTAAGGTTACCATACCTCTGACTGGTTAAATCATAGTTAAAAACTGTAGGATATGCACAGCTTTGCATGGCTTGTAACTGTTAGGTGTGGACCGTAGAAAAGGCTTTTTTAGTGTCATCTGGGTGTTGAACTTCACACCTTACTGAAGCGAACAGAATAGGAAGGAGCAAGTCCCCCTACCTTACTGCTGCTGGTACCGGCTGGAAAAAGTTTTCTGTAAAGCTGATTTAACAGAATAGGCATTGTTAAAAGACAAAAATACTGCTAAAGGCAAGTTACGGCTCTCTAGAAAAGTAGGAGGAGGAATAATTACAGATTCTCTCTAAAAATGCAAGACTCCATGATTATTTCATGCCTAAGAGATTGCCCCTTCCCCTAACATCCAATCTGGTACTGGCTGTTTCAAAATGGCCACACTCAGTAGCATCTATGGCAAAAGAAGAGAGGTAAAGGAAAACTCCATCACAACAGAAGAGATATTCCAATCATTCCATCTATCAGAAAGAAGAAAGTTGCTAAAAAAGCATGTCTTAAAGATAGTAAAAAAAAATATAATTAACTAAGAAGCTACCATAGTGATAATCTATAGCTTACAATGAACATGTGGGGAAGAAATGGCCTGTACTTTACTGAAAGGCAAGTTCTACACTTTTACATCACTGTAGACAAAGCACTTAAAAAGTAATCAATTTTAAAACGTATATCTGAGCTTTCAACAGCTTTTATTATTTAAAATTGGATAATTTGAAAGTGATTTACTAGAATTAAATTTAATAAAAATATTCAGATGTTTCTTCCAACAATAGTTACAGTTCCTGCTTTCTCAGGAATTCAAATACAAGTAAGGCCCTGATCCTGCAGACACTTATGCATGTAAATAATTCCAGCTGGTTTAATGGGATTACTCAGATGTATAAATTTAAGCATATAATTAAGGCTTGATCTACATGTAAAAGTTATAGCAACATAGCTATGTCATTCAGGGTGTGAAAAAAAAATCCCCACCCCCTGATCATCATACCTATCCTGACAAACTCACTCCCACTCTTCTTCCCTCCTTCCCTCTCTGCACTGTAAAAGAGGGCCTCTGTCACAGTAGCTAATGTTGTTCAGGGAGGAGGTACTCCTACACTGACAGGAAAACTTCTATTGATGTAGGCCGCGTCTACCCGAGGGAGCTAGGCCGGCGTAAGCACTGTAACGTGGATATAACCTACATGTTTGCAGGATCAGGGCCTCAGTCCTACTCTCCAATACAATATTAGAATCTTGTGCCAGGAAATAAAATGGCATCTATAATCATTGTGGAAGAATGCAGTTACATTGCAAAATATCGTACCATTTTTCAGCACTGGTACTAGCAACAGTTTTAAGTGCTCCTGTAGACTGGGCTCAAGCGTTTTTTGCACTATGTCTTGAAGCCCCTTATCAAGTAAATAGTTAAATATCCAGATTCTAGTGGCTAGATCCTGCAACTGGATCCATCTAGGTACAATCCATGCACCTGAGTGAGTAGATCCCCTTTGACTTCAATGGGGTTCTGTGTTGGCAGACCTGCACCTGGGCAGATTCAGATGCGGAATATAATCCTAAGCCCCACACAACAGGAGCTTGCCTACCACAGGCAGCCAGGTGAGTATCAACTTCAAATATCTGACACATTAGGGTACAGGGCTCTCATAACACCCAGAACTGCCAGTGCTGCACCACTACTGGCTGCTCAAGATTTGGGTCTTGAAACAGCTCTGGAAAGGACAACAGAAAGTTCTTAACAGATTCCTAATGATTTGTAACATTTTATGTAAGGGATAGATAAGAAGATAGAATATATCATTATGCCACTATATAAATCCATGGTACCCCCCACATATTGAATACCGTGTGCTGTTCTGGTCACCCATCTCAGAAAAGATGTATTGGAACAGGAAACAGTGCAGACAACGGCAACAAAAATGATTGGCGAGGCAGAACAGTTTCTTTCTGAGGAGAGATTGAAAAGACTGGGACTGTTCAGCTTAGAAAACAGAAAGCTGAGGGGGGATATGGTAGAGATTTGTAAAATCATGGATGCTATGGAGAAAATGAATAGGGAAGCGTTATTTATCCTTTCACATAACATAAAAAGGTGGGGTCACCTGATGAAATTAACAGATAGCAAGTTTAAAACTAAACACACAGTCAACCTGTGGAACCCATTGTCAGGAGATGTTGTGAAAGCCAAAAATATAATTGGTTTGGGAAAGAATTAGACAAATTCACGGAGGATAGGTCCATCAATGGCTATTAGCCAAGACTGGTCAGGGATGCAACTCCATGCCCTGGGTGTCCCTAACTTCTGACTGCCAGAAGCTAGGACTAGTCATCACGGGATGGATCTCTTGATAATTGCCCTGTTCTGTTTATTCCCCTAAGTCATCTGGCACTGGCCACTGCCAGAAGACAGGACACTGGGCTAGATGGACCATTTGTCTGACCCAGCATGGATCCTCTTATGTTCTCACGTGAATATTTGATGTTCTTGAACTAAAAAAAAAAAAATCTACACAGCTGCCTACAGCATCATTGAGAGCAAGCACACTGAGGATTTAGGATGTTCACACAGTGTCATAAACCCCATTTGTTAAACTGAGCTACAAAAAAGTGTTACTGAAAGGTACTTAAAGGCACCTGTAGTGAGTTTGGCAATTACTGCAGTCACTGGTTCTAAGATAGTAAAACTCTCAAGCCCAAGAAAAAAAGATGAGCTCTGCAACACTATCAGGTTATCAAGTCCAAGTCCAGCAGACCAAAAGTAGAAACACATTAGAGTCAGAGGCCCCTCATACATAACTTTCTGCTTTCTCTTTTCTACATCCAGGGAGTTCCACCTCAAGCACATCTTGATCGCAATTGGGACAGTACAGCACAAGGAGAGCAGTTTAGAAGTTTCCCTTACACCTACCAGCATGAGGACTGAGCCTACAATTTTACATATGAAAAACACTAGCACACCCCATTCCCTGAACTTAGAGAAATAGAAGTTCTTTAACATATTTTATCGTACCATTGTCTTTCAGCTTCCAATTCAATACATTTGTTTTTTTCTAAATAGCTTACTCTTTCGACAAGGCTTTTGTTACACCTTGTTTTCTCTTCTCTTCTCATTCTAGGTTTTCTTTCCTATTATCTATTACTTCCTCTTCCATCTCTCCCCCACCAAGTCTTTATATCTTTCTTTCCCTGCACTATTCTCTACCTTTTCCCCTGTATTGCCTCTCTCACACATATTTACCCCAAAGAGGTCTCCATTATGTACTTTCCTTCCCCTTTCGGATTCTCTTACTCCCTTACCATTTACCCACCTAAATGAAAGCCTATCATCCGAATATGACATCTCATCCAGCTTCCCACCACTGTAACACTTCACCAACCCAAGAAACTAACAGAACTGAGTGAGCCAGCAGAGAGATATGAAAAATGGATTGGAGCGGAGTATCTGTTGGACACCAGCTGGAGACCGCAGAGACATTAAAGGACATCAGCCCCAAAATGATATCAGGACGGCGATTCTGTTTCCTTTCAGCATTTTCAAGGGATGTTCTCATGAAATGTAGCCAAAGCACGAACCCCTAGAGGGAATTTGCTCACTTCGTAGCCAGAAACATCGCAATCCGTGCGAAGTGCCCCCTTCCCCATAGACGGCGCCATTAACCTGTTCTGGAGCTTTACGGCCCCTGCCCCAATTAGCGCAGTTAGCCCCAGACAGGGCACACGGCGCGGCACCGCAGGCTCACACACCCCATTGGCGCTTCTAGGGAGCTCGGCCCTAGCCCACACCACAAATGCGAGTTATCGGGGGACCTGGGTGCCTGCGAGACGTTGTGAGCCGCTCAGCCAGCTCCAGGATCACCGCAGGGCAGGGCACGGCTCTGGGCACGGAGACTCCGAACAGCAGGCAAGCGGGGGGGCTGCCCCGAACGCCCCGGGGCCCGGCTCTCGCCCAGAACCCTTTCAGTGGGGTTAGCGAGTCCCCATCCGCCCCACGGGCAGAGACAGAGCGGGGGAAGCACCAGGCCGGGGACCAGCGGAGCAGGTAGCTCCGTACGGGGAGGGGACCAGAGAGGCCCGGGATGGCCCCTAGCCAGGGACTCAATGGAGGGGGAGGCCAGTCCCGTTACCCGGGATGGGCGGGTCTCACTTACCGTTGGCTCCGCGCTGTCCCTGCCCGGCCCGGGCACCTCCTGGCGGCCGCCGCCCTCACCTGCCCTGGGGATCCGCCCGCGCCCCTCTCCGCTCCCTCCGCCTCAGGCCGGCTTCGCAAGATGGCGGCGCTTCCGGAAGAGACCATGGCGGGCCCGGGGGCAGCGAGACAGGAGAAGGGGCAATCCAAGGCCCCTCCCGCCTAGTGAGCCTGTCCGGCTCTGACCGACTCCCCTCCGCCCGGGCGGTGAGCCCGTCCGCCCCCCAGCTCGCACTCCCAGTGAGCCGGTCCGCGTGCCCTCGCTCCCCCAGCCCAGTGAACTCGCCCACCCTCCTCTCACCCCTCGCCGCCGAGCAAACGCGCCGGCCCGGCTGCGGCCGCCAGGATGGGGGTGGCGATAGTGCTGGGCTACGGGGCCGCCCGGCTCTTCTTCTACCCGACGCTGCTCTACACCCTGGTGCGGGAGCGGCTGCCCGGCTCCCAGCGGCCCTGGTTCCACCGCATCGACCGGGCCGTGCTGCTGGGGGCGCTGCCGCTGCGGGGACGGAGCCGCAGGGTAACGGAGCACAGGGCGGGAGGGTCTGGGCGGGGGGCGGCGCGGGCTCTCACCCGCCTGCCCGCGCCCGGCCGGCTCTGACTCTGTCTCCCCCCGCAGCTGGTGGCGGAGGAGAACGTGCGCGGGGTGCTCACC
Organism: Lepidochelys olivacea; assembly: GCF_965140295.1. Lineage (NCBI taxonomy): Eukaryota > Metazoa > Chordata > Testudines > Cheloniidae > Lepidochelys > Lepidochelys olivacea. The sequence continues at coordinate 57,457,752 of NC_140416.1, forward strand.
CTGAACGAGGAGTATGAGACCCGCTTCCTCTGCTGCTCCGCCCAGGTGAGCCGGGGCCTGGGCCTGCCCCGCACCTGTGGGGCCCTCTGCTCCGCTGGGTCGCGGGGCGGTGTGAGCGGTTTCGTCGGGAGCGTCCCCGTCCCCCGGCAGGGCTGCGGTGTGGCTGTCCTGAGCCCCTGAACTCCTCCGCCCTGCCAGCTGGGTGGGTAACTTTTCTCTCTCCCTGGGCAGAATGGCCTGGACCGTTTAAAGGCAGCTGCCTTTCAGCCCAGGAAGAGCCGTTACTCCCCTGAAGGGAGAAGCTCCCAGTTCTAATCCCCCGAAGCCTTTCTAAACCTGTACTCGCTGTGCAAAGTTTGAGCGTTTTAAGACGATTTCTAGTTGAACAGAGCTAAGTGCTATATAGTAAAAGCTAAGAGCTTTTCCTAATAGCTAAGAGCTATATAGCTAAGTGCTATATAGTTTGCTGGGGGGAGTTTGGTTTGTGGAAAGGGAGTATTCAGTCCAGCCCTTTATTTAACACAGGAGTAATAAATTAATTTAGTGCTGGAAAGAGACAGGTCTAGTATAAATTGTCAGCCTAAGTTTCTATGGGTTGCCCTGAAGAAATTCCCCATAGAGGTTAGAGAGGTGTTTGGTCTTGTGGCCTGTTTACTTTTGTGCCTCTTCTGAAAATGCCTAGCAGCAGGCCAGTTAACGTCTACTGTAACCATGACATCTAACAGAAACTGGACCAACTGTCCTAATCTGGCCATCACTTATTAAAGGTGTGCAGTCAATGTGCTTGGAGCTGTACAGCACACAATCCCTGCAGCCTGTTAGAGAAGACAGTTCAATCTTTCATACTACCTGATGAGGTGAAGATCAAATCTCAAACCATTGTGGACAATTCTAACTCTTGAGTTCTGTACTTCTCTGGTGGGTTGACTTTGATAGACTTTGTTCACTAGTGACTGGGCCAGATTTGAAACTATCTGTGAAAGGCTGTTTATGCCCTTGCCAATCTCTAGAGGTATCCAAACTTGCCACATTAATGAAGCTCCAGAGAACCTCTATATCCAGAGAAGCTAGGATATAGAGTTATGCTCTTTTTAATAATTTCATCCCTAAGGGATGGTTCTGCTTGTACCGTGTGCTCCTCTGTACCTGTCAGCTTTCCCCCAGCCCTTAGTTTAAAAAACCCTCTACAACCAGCAGTCTGGTTCCATTTTGGTTTAGGTGGAGCCCATCCTTCCTGTGTAGGCACCTCCTTTCCCAATAGGTTCCCCAGTTCCTAATAAATTTAAAATCCTCCTCCCTGTACCATCATCTCAACCATGCATTGAGACCCCACGGTTCTTCCTGGCCCTGCACATGGAACTGGAAGCTAAGCTTTCAGATAATGCTATCATGGAGGTCTTGGACTTCAATCTCTTAACTAGCAGCCTAAATTTGGCCTGCAGGACTTCTTTTCCCTATGTCATTGATACCTACATGTACCACAGCCCCTGGCTCCTCCTCAGCAGCCTTCACACCTAGCAGGCAATTTACCAAGCAGTTTTTCTGATAATCAGAAACACAACTATCTGTGTTTATGATAATCAAATCCTCTATTACTGTTATCCGGCTCTTCCTAGTAACGGGTTCTTGTCTCAGGAGGGGTATCCTCAGTGTGAGAGGATACCATGACACCATCTGGAAGGAGGGTCCTAACTATTGGATTGTTTCCCTGTGCTCCAGCTTGATGATATCCTTCAAAGACTTTCATCCTCCTTAATAACATAGAGGCTGTCAGAGTGGGGATGGGACTGTTCTATTGTGTGGTGGAAAGTCTCATCTATGACAGGTTTCAGAGTAGCAGCCGTGTTAGTCTGTATTCGCAAAAAGAAAAGGAGGACTTGTGGCACCTTAGAGACTAACCAATTTATTAGAGCATAAGCTTTCGTGAGCTACAGCTCACTTCCTCAGATGCATATTTCCACGATATGCATCTGAGGAAGTGAGCTGTAGCTCACGAAAGCTTATGCTCTAATAAATTGGTTAGTCTCTAAGGTGCCACAAGTCCTCCTAGTCTCATCTATGTACCTGTCGTCTTGATCTCCTGGAGTTCAGCCACTCTGGCCTTAAGAGCCTGTGCTGTGTCTCTGAGGACCATGAGCTGTTTGCACTCCATGCACACTCATTTCACCTCCCCAAAAGGCAGGTAACTGTACATGCAAGCAATTAACTGGATAGCCCCACTCTGCTGATGGACTTCTGCCTTCGTTATTTTTACTCTTGCAGGCTTTTGCGGGGTCAGGTTGGGGGATGGACAAAGTGGGGAGTAATTGGCTTAAGTTTAAAATATGTTCGTTAAGTAAATCTGCCCACTTCCTCTCTAAACTCCCCTGTTCGCCGCTCCCCTGGCTTTTTAAACCACTGATCTCCCTGAGTCAGCCCACCCCCTTTTTCAAGGGATCCTAAAGGGGTCAGGGATTAAAGGATAGCAGGCTAGAGCTTCCTGAGTAAGCTCGCAGCCTAACCTAGCAGGCTGCTTGGTTTAGCACACAGCCCCCACAACAGACCACAACACAAACTAATTCACTCATACATCCTAAGGGTTATTTAGGTTTTTTTTTTTTTTTTCACCTGGGAAAACTCCCTCACAAAACTTGTGTTTCTAGCATCTAGTCTACACTCCCTCAATCCTTTTTACCCTCTGATAACCATGACAAAGATTTTTCTCACTTCCGTTATGTCTCATTTGTTCCTGTCTTGATTTCCCCCCACTAACCTCTACTCCCTTGCACTGCCAATGTACCTCCCTTGCTATCTTGATGGGGCCCACCCTCTCTTCCACCCTAAGCTTGGTGACTGATTCAGTCCTTCTGTGTTCATTACAGGAGTGGGAGGCAATGGGAGTAGAGCAGCTGCGTCTCAGCACCGTGGACCTGACTGGAGTTCCCACATTGGAAAACCTGCAGAGAGGTGTTGAATTTGTACTGAAGCATCGGGAGTGTGGGAACAGTGTCTATGTGCATTGCAAGGCAGGACGCTCCCGCAGTGCCACCATGGTGGCAGCATATTTAATTCAGGTTAGAAGGCTTCTGTACTTAAAGGGGGCACATTTATACCCCAGGCTCCCTGGATAGGCAAACTATTGCTGAGATAAGTTTGACAAGTTGCTTCCATTCAGTAAAGTCAGCTGAGTGGATGACAAGGGAAGCTGCTGCTGCATGGGCAACAGGGTACTTTTGATGGAATTCTGCACCCAAAAATTTCTGCACACTATTTTAAAATTCTTCTAAATTGTGCATATTTTATTTGTCAAAATAACACAATATAATCACACCAGTTTCAATTATTTTGGGTCATTTATTTCAAAATACCTGTCAGCAAGTATGTCTGTAACAATACAGACAACAAAAAAGATTCAGGAAATGTTTTTTGATAAATAGATTCCTTACTAGGCATATTAATACAGAACTCTGAGTTAGAATTCATGTAAACTACAATACAGAACCATATTTCCCACACCCCTCAGAAGCAGAGTAAAAGCTTGGGGGAATCAACGGAAATGGAGGAGCTGAGGCAGAGGGAAATAAATTTCTGGGAAGGAGCCTGGCTGTGAACTTGGAGGGACTGTTGGTTATGGGTGGGAAAAGTATGGAACAGGTTTTTTGGTGGGGGCAGGGAGGGATTGTTAGGGAGCTTCCCCTATGCAGACCCTGACTGACCCCTAGCCTTTCCCAGTCAGGCACATCTGCTCCTCTCCCCATGTGTGTCTATGCCCTTACCCAGCCACTCCCCTGTCCCTATGGAGCTCTGCACCCCTCCCCTGTCCTTATGTGTCTCTGCACCTCTCTCCCCCCGGTGGCCCTGCCCCAGTCTGTCCTCCCCCACTAGCCCTTATGAGCCCCTCTCTGACCCACAGCGCCTGCCTCCTGACCTGGCCTGACAAGCACTGGGAAGGCAGCTCTCTCCCTCACTGCGGGGAGCTACGACTTTGTTCCATAACCACAGTACCCTCTGGTGGGCAAAAGGCAGAACTGTAGAAGTTATTTTCTGCGGGGCGCTACTGCTGTTCTTGTGCCACAGCGCCCTCTGCTGGGAAAAAGGTGGGACTGCAGCAACATTTTGGCAGAAGCTTTTTTTTGCATGAAAAATTAGAAATCTCTGGGGGCTCATTAAATATGTATGCGTGCAGTAGTGCAGAATTCCCCTGGGAGTCTGCTCAGTGTCCGATGCTTCAAGAGCTAATTTCAAATGTCACTGAGTCTAGGCTGCATAGCCACTTGAGAGGGAACGTTAGAGAATGTGGCTAGACTCCAGGCTCACTGTGGATGAGCTGTTTGCCAGACACTCCCTCTGCTCATGTTGAGGGGGTTTGTAAGGGTGAACATGTAAAACTGCTAGATGAACTGGAACACAGGCTTCCTTTGATATTCCAGTTCTCTGTGCACATTGACACTAGTGTTGGAATGGGTCTCCTAGGGTTCTCAATTTCACCTGCCCTAAGGACCCTGACAAATCACTACTTGCTGGAAGCAAAGTACTAGCACATGTCACAATGTGGTTTCCATCTTAAGTAGTCTAGCTTGCTTGGCACTCTCCTGTACAGTTATGCCTCTGGCTGCTCAGCTGTCTGCACAGACATAGGCAATGGAAGCTGAATGGGTGAAGTGTTTCTTGATTTCATGTGTAAGTGGACTGCAATTAAATGTGTGAGGCAGCTGACACCTTTAATTTCCTAGATTATTCTGGCAGATTCTGTGGCTACTAGGCAGAGGACCTAGTGTGTACTCCTTGCTGTAATAAATCCTGACTGGCTCTGCTTCCCTTGGCACCTACCATGGACAATGAAGAGTGACTCATTGTGACTGAGCAGCTAGCCCGTTGAAGAAACTGGAGCTCTCGGGGGCAAGAAAGAGACCTTGCAGGGCTCAGGCTGATGGGAAGCTTAGTCTAACTAGTAATTGCACAGTTTAACTTTCTTTTAAATGCAAAATAAAATGCAGCATTATGGGTAAGAACAAACTCAAGACAGAATAAAGTTGAAGTTCCCACAAACTGAGGCAGATTCAGAACAGCAAAAACTGAAAATATGAGTGCAGCTATGAAACCCTTTGGCATTTCTACATTTGTGCAGGAATCCCTTAGTACTGCATTCATTAGTGTTTGCTTGAGCAGCGGAGGGAAGCCCGAGTAGAGTCAGTCTTTCACCTGTATTAGGAAAGCATATCACATAAAGTAAAGCTGCTGTGTCTGTCCAGGGGTGCTGTTATGATCAGGGCAGAAGAAGCTGTCCACAAAAGCATGTGAATTTGAGGACAGGGATAGGCCCTACCAAATTCACAGCCATGAAAAACACATCATGGACTGTGAAATATGGTCTGTTGTATGCTTTTACCTTATACTATACAGATTTCATGGGGGACAGAGCATTTCTCAAAGTGGGGGTCCTGACCCAAAAGGGAGTTGTGGGGGGGGTGTTATTGTATTGCCACCCTTACTTCTGTGTTGCCTTCAGAGCTGGGTGCCCAGTTCTGAAGGCAGTGCCCTGCCAGCGGGAGCACAACCCCCCAACTCTTTTTTGGGTCAGGACCCCTACAATTACAACACTGTGAAATTTCAGCTTTAAATAGCTGAAATCGTTAAATTTACAACTTTTAAAATCCTATGACTGTGAAATGGACCCAGATGGACCTTTGGTAGGGCCCTGGTCATGGAGCCTCAGGTAGGCATTTGCATCCTTCTTGTTGAGGGAGTATCCTCTCAGGAGCTCCTATTGAGAGCTGGATGTCTCTCTGAGGTAGGCAGCAGATGACATTTCAGTACAAGGAGGGGTAAAGTGAGCCACTTTCCTTGACCACCTAAACTAGGCTCTGGAAGAAAGCTAAGCCCTCCAAATGCCTGTGTTGACCCATCTTTAGACAGGATGAATTTTCATTCAGAATTTCTGCCTTTCCAGCTCTACCAGTGGAGCCCTCAGGAAGCAATAGAAGCCATTGCCAGGATCCGTCCCCACATCCTTGTTCGCCCCAGGCAGGTCCAGGTCCTGGAAAGATTTCACAGGAATGTGATTGCTGAGGCAGCTGCAGAGAGTCAGCAAGAGCTACCAGAAACCATCCATCAGCTCCCCACAACAAGTTCCTAGTGAACTAATAAGGAATGGACTGCTGCACAACCAATAAAGAACTTTTCAGACACATAACAGCAATGGGGAGTGTTTTTTTTTCTTAACAATTTCTGGCGTCATGTCCTTACACATACAATACCTGACCTTAGGGTTACCAACTTTCTAACTGAACAAAACAGAACACCCTTGCCCTACCGCTTCATCCAGGCCCCACCCTGCTCACTCCATGTCCCGCCTTGCCCTCCATCGCTCGCGCTCCAACACTCACTCACTCGCTCATTTTCAACAGGCTTGGGAGGGTCTCTTTTCGACCAGGTGTTCCGGTTGAAAACCAGACACCTGTTTCTGCTTTCCCCCCCACACACACCTCAGAGCACCTGTAAGGGTTTGATCTTCCACCCCTCCCAAGAGAGGTGTCTTGAACTCTTCTCACGTTAACACCATCAGCAAAAAAGAAACCATATCTTTGTCCCACCAGACACTTTTATTCAGGCTCTCACCTCAAGGGCTACAGTGCCAGTAAGGAAGGGTGTGAGAAAATAAACTTCAGTTTCATCTTTAACCATCGTACAGCTCTGTGGTATAATGTCAGCAGGATGGGAGCCCCAGTACTGGGGCTAGAAACCAGCATTGGCACAATAGTATTGTAAGGATAGTTTTCCTCTTTGTGCTGGGTGGCAAAGTAGGAGCAAGCCCATCCCTGGCCTCTGCTTCAAGTCCAGCTGCCCTAGGTTAGGGCAGAGCACAACCAAGTCAGGGCCTTGGACCCACCTCTGAAATCAGTCTACAGTAGAGTCCACTTTAGTCAGTGCTTCTGGCCTGAAGTCAATCCTGTAGCCTTAGCAAGGAACAGTCATATTAGAGCCCCATTTCAAACTGCATAGAGCTTTTTTAGGGAGTGTACAGGGTGGCCATTCCCTGTGACTAGTGATGGCAGCAGCACATGCAGCCTCCTGGGCTCTTACACTAAAAGGTTGTGACAAAAGGGTTTATCTGCTCATGCTAGGGCTTGCTGGTGCTCGATAGTTCTCGGCCTAAGAAGTCTATCTGCTGCAATTTGAGCTTGAAACACAGCTTCACATCAGAGGATCACAGTAACGCTATTTAGTCCATCTGGGATTTAAGATGCTGTAAGTCAACTTGGAGAGTATAGTGAAAGGGAAAACAGCCTTACATCCAAGAGACTCATACTGCCTGCAAGCAGGGCTAAAGAGGAGGGGGCACTCTATGGTGGTGTGAGCTGGTCTTGCTGGGGCAAGTGGTAAGGAAACTGGGTGCCTCTAAGCTGCTTTACAGAATGTCAATATTGTCTTGTCCGTGGGCTTGTCACCTCAAGCCAGCACAAACTGCAGGTTAGTGAGCAGCACCTTGATGCCACTGGTGACAGTCACCACAGAGGTGGCTGGGTTAAGTTTGAAGGTGTTGGCATCTCCCTTCTTGTAACGATCCCGAAAGACATAGATGCTGCCATTACAACTGGCAATTTTCCAGAGGGATGGTACTGAGCTCCAGGCATCTGGCAGGCAGAGTCGGGTGAAGCTATCCAGGAGGGGATTATAGCACAGCAGCGAGTCCCCCTCAGCCACAATGAACACTAGGTCTTTATGCACAGCAGCATGCATGTGCCCTGCAAAAGGCAATACATAAGGCTTCACGTGGCACTTTTCTGTATTGGTGTCGTAGCACTGAATGAGCCGGGAGGGCTTAGTGAAGAAGTCCAGATCATTCTCCTCCCCACCCAGCAGGTATATGATACCATTGAGGTTGGCACCTGCAGCTCCAGAGACAGCTACTTCCAGCTGGCTGGTCTCTGTCCACACATTGTCTCGCACCCTGTAGTATATGACAGCATTGGAGAGAGTGTCCTGCAACGTCTTGCCCCCTAGTGAGTATATAGCATCCTTGCTGGGCACAGAGACAAGGGTGTGTTGGAGCCGGTCACGGGGCAGAGGAGCACACCATTCCCAGTCTACGGTGGCATTGTTACATTTCCACATGCGCCGTGGAATGGAGCCCCCTACGACATACAGGTCACTGCCATGCTTGCAAGCTGCAGTGATCTGATGGCACAGGCTATTCTGGCCACTCACACTGATTGAGTCATCATCAGCGCAATGCAGAGAGACAGCAAGTGAGTGCGTACGCGATGACTCCTTCCCGATAAGGTAGATGTGAACGTTCTCCCCAATCTCCTGAGAGAGAGAAGGGATTTTTGTCAGAATCCAGGTATGAGTTGTGTCACAACACATGTGCCAGGAGCAGCCAAAGTTCCATTTCCTTTAGGGAGTTTTGGGGCCCACTAGCTCTGTGTTAAGTCATCTCAGCCTCACTTGACTATAAGGTCTCAGGCTCCTACATCATCCACACCCTGTGCTTCAAGCCTTGTCTAGGCACCTTTTATCCCTGACTTGGTACAATGAGCAGTGCCCTGCACCTGAATCTACACGGTCAGGCTTCAGTTCAGTTAAGGGCTAGGAAATGCTCAGGGAGAAGAATTAGAGTCATGGGAATGCAAAGTTCTAGGCTTTCTAAACTGGCCTCTTATCTGTGTACCTGGAGAACACCAGGCCAATACCACTGATTAGTTAACCCTATTGGCAAGACCAGCCTCAAGGCTGAGGCCATTGACAATACCTGGGGTTTTCTACCTGTGTGTGTGCATTCCTGGTATTGAAGCCACAGCTTTTTCAAACACTGAGAGGTCACAAAGGAGGGCAGGAGCCCTTCCTCACTGAGTAGGGAACCAGAGCAGTATGATAACTGCATTAACCACAGGGCCATCTATACCTTCAGACTGGATCGCAGCACCGCCGAGAAGCCTGCCCGCTCCTCTTTGTTGAAGTTGATCCAGGTTTCTATGGCAACTGTTGGATTCTGTGAACATGGAACACCATCTGTAGTTTCAGAGAGAAAAGAATTTACAATAAATTGACATGCTATTCTCAAGGCATGAGCTGAACAACCCTCTTCCGCATAACCTCTTTCCCCGCACGAGGACACCAAAAAACCCCATCCTGAGCAAGAGTGAGACTGAGGTTTATAAAACCTGGCTAGTATGGCCAGCAGGAGCAACTAGGCACCTGTATCAAGTCTACCTGTTTCAACATCAGGAGACATTGCTTCCTGGGTGACACAGCAAATGTTCTATTTGAGGGGTCCTGTACCGTAAGTCAGAAAGTCAGTGAGCTAATGTCACAGATCTTAGCAAGCACCCATCAAGGGCACTCACTAGGACTGCCGAGAGAGGAATCCAAGCTTCTGTGCTCTGGATCCCCTGGGATGCATTAAGCTTCTGGAGCCTCAGCAGTGTGCAACACTGATTCTTCCCTGGGTACCTCTGGCCCCATTTCCTGGGCACTGATTCTCAGTCTCCTACCCCTTCCTGGAGATGGAGCTCCTCAGGCCATCTGCCATAGGCCCCCAGGACCAGTGCTCACCCCCAAGATACTCCAGTTACTTAAACATGTCCCTTTCCCATAACACCACCCCAAAGGCATGAAGCTTCTGGTTTACAGTTTAACTCTCAGGGGCACGCAGCAGTTGCGAAGCAGTGAACACATTCACACACTTTGCACAGAGTCTAACACCTTTTATGCTCTTTTATACTTAATCAAATAAAGAACAAGACAGTAGAGATCACACAAGACAACAAACGTCTTCAACACCTCAGTCCCTCACTTTCTAGCTCACCCTTCCCTTGCGAGTCCTTAGGGATCATTGATGTCCAGGCTGTCAGGGAACCCCCTGCCTCACACTAGTTGTTACGTGGTGGGTGGTCTCTCCTCTGTGGACTGGAGAAAAATGTCCCTTGAAGCAGAAAAACTTCTGGACTTTTTAAAACCCATGTCAGCTTCTCCATATGAGCACAAACCCCTGCCAGGTTACTTGTCCATTGCTCAATCAGTTCTTCTGGGCAGGGACCACTCTGGTCTAGAGTGAACAGATTTCCAATGACTGGGAACTCAGAGTCAACTAGTCTTTATTGTTCTTTTGCCACCAGTCTTTGGAATCTCAATTCAACATGGAAGCAAACAGACCACAGAGAAAGAAAAAGCCTGCACATTCAAAATGGAGTCTGCAGCTTGCACAAACACAGAGGGTGCATAGTCTCACACAGAATTCATAAACTGTACAGATATATTCCCAACTCATCACACCCTATGCCTGCATCACAGAGTCAGTGTGGGGAAGGAGGGAGACATTGCACCATGATGCTCAGAGAATAACAAACATCTCCTCACTTAGGCAGAGAGGTTTGCACCTACGGGACTTTTAGATCTCTTGCTGCTCCTGGAAGCCCAACAGACATGGCCAGCACCAGCAACACTTTTCCTCAGCCCGTATTTAGCTAGACAACTATGATCTTTCTTCTCAGATCTGGACCTCCACTTTTGTTACATACAGGCAGGACTGCTGCAACATGCTCTTCTTGAAGCTTGCCTACTTGTGCTGAACCACAATACACCTGTACTTAATAGGCTGCACTGGTTTTCTATTTGCTTCCACGTACAGTGTTAATCCTTGGTTAAGCCATAAACCCTTGTATCTTTAGTAAATTGCCAACAGTGTGCTAGGTGCTTGCATATAATTTCAGATGTGACTCCCTGAGAGATGATCGCTGTCCCTATGTGGAATCCTCTCTAGATTCAGCTTTGATTGTGTGAGACATGACATTCCTTCTGAAGGTTCCTTGACTCTGAAATCTGCTTCCTCTGGGCCTGACAGAGCCCCAAGTTAGTTTGCATTCAGTGCGTTAGACAAGACCCACCTATTTGCTCATAATGGGGGAGTTTTTTCTGTTTAGGATTGATCCATTATTACTGGGATTGTCTAAATCACTGGCTGTAGCAACCAACACACAAGTTAAATGTACAGTTTTATTCTGGAAATGTGTCCAATGGCCCAGCAATGGACAAGTTTTATAAATAAATCATCATCTGCATTACATTTGTTTTAATGCTCATCACTAACGCTTGCTTATTTTCCTTGGGCTTCCACTAACTGGGTTGTAGTACAGGGAGTGTTTAAGCTAACACAGCACTTCTGCCAAACTGCACTATGGGTGTATTTCTGTTTGGGGCCCATTTTACAGGCCTACCTGGGTAACACAATTGCACAAGGGGAAAAAACCCACCACAGGTGCCTTTAAACAAAACAATCAAACCAACCTAATCTTGGACAACACACATTAAAATACCATTATCCTAATCCTATGGTTATTGCATGGTGTCACTAAACAGCCTTAACTCTGCCCTTTAAGTGCCTTAACTGTTTTTTTCTTACCTTAACATGTTTGGATTTCTTTTACGTGTAACCTTAACTCTGAATTTCCTAGGTTTATAATGCATGTTTTCAGGGTAATTACAAACAACCTGTAGGTTTTCTGTACCCTTGAGTTACTGATATACACTTTCAACCTTAACTCCATCTGAACATAGTTTGTCTGTGGATTTCTTAAGTTTTTTTTAAATTAAAAAGTTTCATACATACACTAAACCAGAAAATGCTACCATGCGATATTTCTAATGATTTGTAGATATTCAGTATCAATCTTTATTTTTTTTAATTTTAACTTTTATGGATAGATTCACTAGTACCTCCAAAGCAGTGCAACCTGCCGGTGAGGGTGGGTTCACAGCTGCTTTGCCTCACTGGAGCAGCACAAAGCACCCAAAGATTCTGGTGAATCTGGCCCTTAATTTGCAGTTGACTTATTGGAGGGCTGCATTAATTAAAATACTGCTAAGCAAAGAGCACCAGGGAGAGCTCAATCCCCTATTCCCAGTATCACTGAATTTTAAGGACTCCCCCACAGTCCTACCTGAATTACTCTGGCAGTGCTGTCTCAATACATCATAGAGCCATCAGAGCAGTATCATGGGGAAGCCTTTCAAGCACTGATGCCCAAGCCAGCATCAAGCCATAGAATTTTTAAAGAGCAGTGGCAGATGGGCCAAGCAATCTACCACTGAGAACTCTTGACATGTGTCCACTCTTCTTCATACCACTGAGTCACTGCAACCAATAACTCCACTTGAGTTACCTGTCTAGTGTATATAATCGATACAATCAGATACAATTATTTATAACTACACTAAAGTTATACCCTACTTTCTTCAAATATGGCCTATGCATAAAATTTCAATTAATTTTAAGTATATGGAAAGTTTGAAGAGTCTGCATTCTTCTTCTTCTATTGTTAAGATCATTCAGGACAAAGAAAAGGCAGATTAAGAAATGTAACAAAGAAGCACATCTTTAATTAATTTTAAAACAAGCAAATTAACAGATTTACTTGTAAATACTTTGAAAATTCATTCTGTAGTAGCAGAACGTCCTGTAAAGTTGGGGATGATGTAATGTATTTTTCACACAAACAAGACATTGAATCCCTGCTTTAAGTGAAAAATGGTACCAACCTTAATTATGGAGTCACAACCAGCATCTCCATAATACCAGAAGGAAAAAAACAGTAGGCAGAAAGCATTAAAAGAGAATGAAGGGGCTGGAGACATTCCAAAAATCTGAAGAAAAGCACGTACAATTATAGGCTCCCCTACACCAGCTATATGGCTTGATTGCCTACTGAAAGCCCTACAGTATGAGTGGAGCAAAGTGTCTTCTATAGGAAACCAACTTAATATGACACAACATGCGTTTGGCGCTTTACAGACAAAGAAGTCCAGCTCTGAAATGCTTTCTACTGAAATTGACAATTATTTGAGGAAACGCATAATATTATTTAAAATACTACATAGGATGGCAGCTCAACAGATCCTTGAAGGTTAATAAACTACACCTGAGATATCAGTGAGCAGGGACCCCCATAAGGTTTAATGCCAAGCATCCCCTGAAACCTGTGAGGTTGGAGGTTGTTACCCTTTCCCCAGGAACTGCTGTGAGATAGACAATATGGCCATATTAATAGCATCTTTTATGTTAACATGGCTATTGCTCAAAGGTTGAATGCTTCACTGCCAGATGCAGTTACCAAGGCTTCTTTGATTAAGTTATGCTGGATAGTTTGCTGTAGGAAGACTTGCTTTGATCAGCCTCTGAATAAGATAGTTGGATCCCCTGAATCCCATCCTCCTGTCCTTCTTCAAAGCCACTCTGCTGGTTGTTCAGATAATCCCCACAACCCTCTCAGTCACCCCAATTTTCTCTCCACACCCACATCCTGGCTGGTCTCATAAGCCCCCTGTGCCTACCTGTAAGGATGTCTGTCAGCAGGCGGAGAGGTAGGTGCAGGAACTCCTCTGTGTCCTGAAGCTGTGACAAGTGTGACTTGGCACAGTGCTTTGCAGCTGTGTAGAGCTCCATGTCACTGTGTTGATCTGCCAGCCACATAACCTGAAGACAGTTCCTCACCTGCACCGTGCGGGCCAAGAAACGGGAGCACTCCTCAAAAAGGGAAGTCAGCTGGTACATATCTGCCACCTCATATGTTTCCTGCAACTCTTCTGCCCTCAGCTTTACAGTCCCATGGTAAATATAGTCCACCAGGAGCTGGAAAACACTCTCACTAACATCTTGCAGCTCAATCACCCGGTTGTGGGCCTCCTTCAGGTTGGAAGTGAACATGGAACGAAAGAAACAGCTCTGAGCTGAGAGGACTAGCCGGTGCAGCTGGAATTCTTTGCCTTCCACTGAAATGGTAACATCAGCAAAGAGCTCATCCTCCAGGCAGAGCTTCATAATACCCTGAGCTACGCGGCCTGAGTGAGAACGGTCAGTGAAGGTGTAGTTCACAAAGTAGTTCTCTTCTGTGGAGGAGCCCCCAGTCTCCTCCGACGAGTCCATGTTGCCGCACAGATCTGACCTCCAGCAATCTGTAAAACAATGGCAGTGAGCCTCCCCGCCTCAACTAACAAGATCATGCAGCTCAGGGTACATGCAACTCCAATAGCCAAGAGAAGTTGGTGGGTAGCCAAGCAAACTGCAGCCTAAGTAACATAGCTACTAGAAACTTCCACCTGATCTGCAGTGCTTCCTTATAAGTGCAGCACATGAGGTGCTGTGATTAAAACTGCCACAGCTCTCGCTCCAGTGGTAGCCTCATGCAACGGTGGAATCCCAATATTCCAATCCCTGGAATTAGCAAACACAATGACCCTTTCATTCCCATCTCAGCACACTAGTGAAATACAGCAAAGGCGATCTAAGGTATGTAGGGGAAATATCTAGCCACCCAAATCATGAATCTCCCCTTTACAACAGAGGGGGCACACGAAAGAAATATCAGAATTTATAACACTAATAAAAAGTCAGATTCATTCTTCTCACATTGCATACTCCCCACCTCCAGTTTCATAACAGGGATTTCTGAAACCAATAAAGCAAGGAAAAGATGGTAATATTAGTGTGGGTAGGTCAGATGCAAACAAGGTTGAGGCATGGTGTGCTGGCAAAGAGCAGAAGCAGCAGTTAATAGCATGACTAGGTGCTAATTACCATATGAAAATGAGGTGATGTATGTGTAGAGGTAACATGTATTGGGAGTTTATTTTACTGAAAAAGAAGTGGCAGAAGAATCCTGCCAGAATTGACCAGAAGCCCTCAAACTACCCAGATGAGAAATTTGCCAAGTGCCTTACGGTTGCATGAAATCTGTATGAAGTGCCCTGCATCTTCAATATGAGATACAACCTGTAGAGACTACTCCTCCCAGGCAACTTGGATCAGATAATCAAGTACTATAGAAAGGCTTCACATTTCAAGCCAGATGGTACCTGCCAGATGTTATTAGCCGTAACCTCCATTAGCAGCAGGGTAAGGTCAAAAGAAGCAATTGTGTCTCTTTGGCAGGGATTTCCTCAGGGGCAGGAGGAGAGATAGGTCTCTGCCACAAAGAAGAGCTGCTCCAGAAAGGGGTGGTAGCTACCTCTTTACTTCACTGATGATGCTATTGTGCAACTGCAGGGTTTTGGCATCAGCTGTAGATGCCTCCCAGCAATAGCAGAACATAGACAAGCGTCTTACAATTGGGACTATGCTCACTCAATACTCATTTTCACCCCTCAGCGAGAGACTAAATTTCTAGCCCCAAGTGTAGTGGTCCATAATGATAACATTCAATCTTAACCATAGCAGCTATCTCTGATGCCTCATTATTCAGTGATTTCAATAGGATGAGTTCATCCAAGAAGCTTGCAATTGCTGTACTCCTTCAGTTGAAGATACAGGCCCACAATTCTTCAAGTCAGCCTGTAATTTGGAAGAATTCCTGGGGATTCTTTGCTGAAACTAAAACACATACACAGCAGCGACCATGAGCAACACTTTCTATCATCTCTGGTTGTCAAGAAGATCCTCTATTCTGAACAATAACAACCTTGCCTCAGTTATAAGCGTCTTTGTTACTTCTCAGGTGGACTACAGCAGCATAACATACCTGGGCATGAAACCATCAAGCTTTTGGTATCTCTAACTAGTACAGAACTCAGTACACCTCTCCTCAGCAACACAGGCCACCACAGCTACATCAAACCTGTCCCCTGCTCTCTACAGTGTCCTACCATAGACAATTTCAAGTCAAATTCGAGGCTTTGTTCCTTATCTTTAAGGCACTCAACAACCTGAACTTAGGATACCTAAAAGATCAACTGAAGTGCCAGGATAAGAACTGTAATCAGTAAAGTCACTCTTCAGGCACCATGAACTTTTACTGAAAGAGTAATGCTCATCTGTGCTGGAAAAGGACCTTTCTCAGACTGTGGAACAAACTCCTACAGGAGCTAAGGACCGTCACAAACCTCATCACCTACTCCAAGTGTAAAGTCAATTTTTTCAACCTTGCCTTCTCCAATATGAATACAAAGCAGCAAGTTCTTATTAAAAAGCTGTACCAAAACAAAACACTGCAAGGCACACACAGCTTCCTTCTTGGGGAGAGAATAAGAAAAAAAATGAACTACATGTGACAGACGCTAATCATGTCATTTAATGCACTATTGGAAGGTGTTCAATTACTGCAGTGATGGTGATTTACCTATATAGAAAATAAAATAGATTCCAACAGACATTTTCCTTTTTCTCTTGTCTAAAATAAAGAATCCAACAGAGAAACGACAGCTTAGTACTACTATTAAAAACTACAGTGAAAGCAGAATAAAGGCTGCGAAAACAAGTGCACAAATTTTGATAATACTAAAAGTGACATTTTCCTCATAACATTAACTTGACCACATGTCTTGTGCAGGATTTTTCAGAGATTGGAGAGTCATACAGTCTTCAGTTCCCTCACCTCTAAGGGAGCAAATAAAGGCTGGTGGTAAAACAAATAATGGGAGGATCCACTTTCATGCTTTCTTCCATACCACGTGCTCATGAGCATTATTTCTTAGCATCACTCAGAGACCTCCAATAACAATTTCAATTTCCATCTCTATGGTGAGGATACTCAGATCTACTTCTGTCTTTTCCGGTGTAGGGCAGTTTGGCTGGGCAGGTCTGGGATCAGTTGCAGAGTCTGTCTCTCCCACATTTCTTCATGGATACCTCAAAAATTTAAGCCTATCTTTCCTCCTATATATTCCCCATGTCTCCTATTCTCTATCACAGTTGACAACACCGTTGCCTATATTACTTACGTGATCAGGGAGTCATCTTAGGTTCCTCCCTCTCCCACCACTTTGTCTTCTGTCCCAACAGCTAACACACTTTTACAAGCCCTGATTATTTCCCAATTTGATTACTGCAACCTCCTCCTCTTTGGCCTCCCTACTACCCACATCATTGCTCCCTCCAGTGTATCCAAGTTGTGGCAGAGAGATTAATGATTTTATTGAATTTCATATAAGTAGCTAATTATGCAATCAATCCAAGGAAGAGTGGGATGGAGCTACCCCCAAGAAGGGGGAAAGAAATGATGAAAATAGAAACAAAGGAAAAAGTGATGGAAAAGTGGAGTGGTTCAAAGGTTGTTTGATGAAGAGCATATGAATTCAAACGCAACAGAGCTTTACTTCTTGTGACAATGGATAATTGATCACATCAGGGAATAAAGATCACATCTTTCAAAATGTTTGAGTCTTTTGTATGCCGTACTTCCAAGACTCCCCAATCCATTAATGGTCCAATTCTGGGAGTGCGGAAGGCGCCTGAAAAAGCAGTCCCCTCCCGGGATCTCTCCTGCCTCCTTTCACGCAGCCCCTCACCACTGACTGAGGTTTACCTTCAAGTAAGCCCTTGGACAACACCAAACGAGCTTGCACCCCGCTGTCCTCTGCTGCCCTCCCCTGCCCACCGCCTCCTACCCCAGGCTTCCCCTGCGTGCGCGGCAAACTGCCCCACAGGCCTGAAATACCAGCCCCAAACTGCCCACAGGCCTGAAATACCAGCCCCAAACTGGCCTCAGGCCGCCCCTCCGCTCAGATCCCGCCCAGAAACCTGCTCCTTCAGAGTCCCCCCGCACCTCCCGCCAGCCAAAGCCCCGCGCCCGCTGGGCCAAACCGCGGCCCCCACCCTCCCCAGCTCCTCCCTTGGGGCAGGAAGGCTCCTCCCCACAGGCTCGGCCCATCCCGGACGGAGCCAGCGCCCGCCGCTCCCCACCGAGGGTGCCCAGCAGCCCGGGCGAGGTTCGCGGCTACAGTCCTCCCGCGATGGGGAAGGGCGGGGGCACGATGGGAAAAACCCCGCGCGGACTTAGACTGGGAAACGCGCCCGCCCCGCGAGGGCGCCCACCTGCGGCTCCTCCCTTCATGCCACCGCCCCGGGCCGGAACCTCCCACCAGCCTTCCGGGGACCCTCACCGCAGCTGCACCTTCCTTTTCCGCCTAGCGACGCGTCCGGCACTTCCCGTCACTTTACCGGAAACTCCCTGCTAAACTGACGGCTGTGGCACATTCTACTTCCGGTCTGGGGAATTTAAGCGTGGAGGCGCCTTCCGTTTCCGGTCTGTGCCCTTGTCTGTCCGTGTCCCCGGCTCGCTGCCCGGGGCAGGATGTTAGCAGCAGCGCTGGGTCTGGCCCGGGCTGGCCTTAGAGGTGAGGCAATGGGGCTGGTGGGGAGAGAGTCGGGGCCCCCGTGACCCCGGCCCCACGTGAGTCGGGTTGCCTAAGCGAGGAGCCCCTCGGTAGGGCCGGCCTGTGTGCAGCCCCCTTTGGCTGGGGCAGGAGTCACCGTGTCCCCTTCCAGCCGTGCCGAGAGTGATTCGGTGGCAGAGGCTGTCTTCCTGCCCACTTCTCCTCTGCCTCGCTGGGTCGCCTCGTGCCGCCTTCGGGGAAAGATTTTACTTCTGTGCAGCTGAATGGCAAATGTCTTCTGTGTCTCACTGGCCCCCCGCGTCTCCCTGGTGTCTCTGGGCCTCGCTTCTGTTGGTGAGTCCAGGCTTAGTAAAAGCGGCAAAGAGTCCTGTGGCACCTTATAGACTAACAGACATATTGGAGCATAAGCTTTCGTGGGTGAATACCCACTTCGTTGGATGCATGCATGTATTCACCCACGAAATCTTGAGACACCATCATAGGGCCTAATCACGTCAGTCACGCTATCGGAGGCTCTTTCACCTGCACATCTACCAATGTGATATATGCCATCGTGTGCCAGCAATGCTCCTCTGCCATGTACATTGGTCAAACCGGACAGTCTCTACGTAAAAGAATAAATGGACACAAATCAGACATCAAGAATTCTAACATTCAAAAACCACTCGGAGAACACTTCAATTGCTTTGGTCACTTGATTACAGACCTAAAAGTGGCAATTCTTCAACACAAAAACTTCAAAAACAGACTCCAGTGAGAGACTGCTGAATTGGAATTAATTTGCAAACTGGATTCAATTAACTTAGGCTTGAATAAAGACTGGGAGTGGATGGGTCATTACACAAAGTAAAACTATTCCCCCCCTCACATGTTCTTGTCAACTGCTGGAAATGGCCCACCTTGATTATTGCTACAAAAGGTTCCCCCCTCTCCTCCCTCCCCGCTGGTAATAGCTCATCCTAAGCGATCACTCTCTTGTTACAGTGTATATGGTAACACCCATTATTTCATGTTCTGTATGTGTATATAAATCTTCCCACTGTATTTTCCACTGAATGCATCCGATGAAGTGAGCTGTAGCTTATGAAAGCTTATGCTCAAGTAAATTTGTTAGCCTCTAAGGTGCCACAAGTCCTCCTTTTCTTTTTTCCAATATGTCTGTTAGTCTAGAAGGTGCCACAGGACTCTTTGCCGCTTTTACAGATCCAGACAAACATGGCTACCCCTCCGATACAGGATTAGTAAGACTCTGCCTGTTCACGTGCAGTAAGATATCTGCTGAATTAGCGCTTTTGGGAGAAGGCTTGAATAACGTGGTGATGAATGTGATATAAACATCAAGAGAGAAAGAAGGGATCTCCAAGATCCGTGTTATATTTGATCTGTTCTTTCTGTTAGGCAGGATATCACTGTGTTACTGTTTGCTCTAGTATATCGAGCACTGTTCACTTCTAAGTACAATAGTTGGGCATATGGTTTAGATATTGCTGTAGGAAATTGAGTGATACATCCTCCACTCCTAAAGTGTGATTAATCAGATTTCTGGTTTAGGAGAGGAGGGTTTATTGCTTCGTATGGAAAAGGTATCACCATAGCCTTTGTTTCTGCATAGTACTTAGTGGAGGGAATAGGCCTCCTTGGTAGAATTTGTGTGTGTGAGTAGCACTTGTCTGCTGGACTGCACATTCAGGATTTCTTTTGGGGGTATTTTCACTACACTATATGATTATTGTTTTTTGGGGGGAGGGGGGGCAAGGGAAGGTCAGACTTAATTCCCATATGTTAAAATGAAGCTCACCTCGTCAGGATGGGACAACATGAGGAAGTCTCCTGGTCTCTGGAGAGGAGGAAAGAAGGCATTCCTCCTTAGAGGAGAAATGGAGTATGTGATACAGTTTCATCTGTGCTCTCTCTTTGTAGCTGCTGCACGCCCGGCAGTGCTGTTGCAACAAGCTCGTTTTGAAGGGAGCTCCACAACAGAGACCCATCGTAAGTCTGAGTTTATTAGTATTTCACCAACTCCTGGAGTCTGTAAAGTGGGTCTCATTTAGAATAACTCAGTAAGGTGACCATATTTTCAAAATCAACCCAGAACGTTTTTGCAGTGACATTTAGATATATAAAAGAAAATGTATGTGCTTTTTTTCCCTAAGTGTGCTGGTGCTGCAACTGCCAGCTTCTGACTCCACCATAACACTTGCATATTTCTCAGAGAGGAAGAGGATTTTTAACTTCGGTAGCTTTGTCTTCTGAATTGATTTATCATAAAATACTGAATAAATGTTAACAAGCATTTTGAGCAAAAGAACAGTTTTGGTGTCTACACTCATGAAATTTCTCTCTTCAGTGTAATGTACAGCATTTGGAGTGAATATTCTTTCCATTAGACTGTTTCTGGTGATCACCACAGATCTAATTCTGTGTTTCAGTAAATCTTGAACAACAAAAAAAATAAACCAGACAGAATGAAAAAACAAGGACACTTCAGGTGTTGTGAAAGAAATTGCTGAGCTGCTAGAACGTTATATGGAAAATGGGCACTGTCCTTGTAAAACTAAGACATTATGTGCTGGAGAAACTGCTTTCCTCTTATCAGGAATCAGTCTGTTAAATCCCTTTAGGATTTAGGAAATCAGGAAATGTTTGCTGATGTTCAGTCTAAACTTCTCTCACTTTATTCCTTTTACTGAATTATAACATCCCCGTACTTTCTACACCACTTTTGATTCCGCCCAGTGTGATGCAAGCAGTTTCATATTCATGGTGACAGGATGCTCTGTTGTCTGACACCTGATGGCTGGGCACTGGAGTAGATTTGCCCACTTACCAAAGTCTGTTTCCTAAATATGCTATGCATCTTGAACATTAGACTCTATCCATGTTCCTCCTGGTGTTGGTAGATAGCCATTTAGTTCACCACGTTGTGAGGTGCCTCCCTCTCATTAAGTTGATCTTTACAGTCATGGCTTGTCTCCTCCTACCTAGCTGCTCCCTGCTGGGGGACAGACCTATGGCCAAGCTGACTAGAGTCATGCTGAGCTAGTGTGGGGCTGGGAGTTACTGCTCCTCTTTCTATGGCTTACCATTTAATAGCCCTGAGAAGTCTGTTGTTCTTTCCAGCTACTGTTCGACCAAAGGATGAAGTGGCCCAGAACCAGCTATGTGCTTTTGGAGAGTATGTGGCTGAAATTCTGCCCAAGTATATCCAGCAAGTCCAGGTAGGTATTACCAATCAAATCATTCTAGCTTGGGGTATGTGTAGTGAGGAGCTGGCTGGTAGAGCCCTGCGTGGATACAAAATTCATATCCGCATCCAGTCCACAAACATGGTCTGTGGATATCTGCAGATGTACAGGGCTCTGGGTGGAAGAGAGCGATAGAGCTGGCTAAAAAACATTTCTGCTGTTGAGTTCCTTGGTCTGATGTGATATACCTGATCATGTGGCCCCAAACCCTCCTGATCTGAGTATCCTGCTTTATTCAATGCACTGCTCAGTCCCTTCAGCTTCTATACAAATTTGCTTTCTGTCCTTTCCACAGGTGACCTGTTTCAATGAATTGGAGATATTTATCCATCCTGATGGGGTTGTTCCAATTCTGACTTTTCTTCGAGATCACACCAATGCCCAATTTAAATCCCTGGCTGATTTGACTGCTATTGATGTCCCAACTCGACAATATCGTTTTGAGGTAGGAACTATTCCTTGAAGGTACAGATCTGCAAAGAATTATAGAAGATGATGGTGTTGAATACTAAGATAAGCAGTTATTTACAGCTCTGGCCATGCATTGAATGGTCATTTGCATTCTGTGACAGTTATGCTTATCTGCTCTGAGAACTTCAGGTTTTGCTTAACCCACTGAGCATAGAATCAGTTGTATCACTGACATATTATTAACACACCCAGTTAAATAGTGACCCTGAGGCCACTGCCCAATGCAGGAATTCATTTTTCCCCGTAGAATTAGTGCTGCAGAGCTGCTGGCCACCATTAGGGGCCACTGGACCCAGCAGAGCTCCAGCTCCCAAATACAGGACTCTGTTCGGGGGGAGAGAGCTGGAGGGTTCTGGGCTGCTGCAGTTTCCAGCACGCTGGACCCAGCAACAGGCTGTTTCTCTCTGGATTCCTGGGCTCTGGGGGGTAGGGGGTTTGGATGTCTGGCTGTGGTGTGCCCATCAGCTGGTGTCTGGGCTGGGGGGTGCCCCCAGCTGGGTTCTGGAGGGGTTTGGGGGTGTGGATGTCTAAGACTGAAAGGGCAAAGTTTTCCCCCCAGATGTGCCCAGCTGGTATGTGAGACCCTAGACCGAGGCACCTGACAAAAGCATTACAGAGAAACAACAACTGGACTCTTGCAGAGGTTTCTTTAACTCTCTACTCCTAGGGGAAACTTTTTTTGTCTGTATTGTTACAGACATACTCGCCGACAGGTATTTTGAAATAAATGATCCAAAATAATTGAAACTGGTGTGATTATATTGTGTTGTTTTGACAAAATATGCAGAATTTTGCAGAACTTCTAATTTTTTGGCGCAGAATTTCCCCAGGAGTAATACTACTCTTTGGATCTGAAGCCACTGATTTACTTTGACCATGACTCACAAAACTTTCTTCTCCATGTATTCACCAACCACCTTCTTTCTGACGATGTCCGCTCCTTCTGCTTCATCTTCCTTGCCCTCATTGCAGCCTTCAACTCTGAACAGCTCCATTCTCCTGGGTGGCCTCTGTAGGTAGGCAGACTTCTCTAGTTATTTAGCACTGGTTGTGAAGTAGCACCCAGAAGCCCCAAACAGGATTTGAGGCACCATTGTGCTAAGCAGCATACACATACATAACAAAGAGAGAGTCCCAACCCCAAAATGTTTACAGTTTCATGTCTCGGCTCTGCTCCTACCTAGCTGCATCTACATCTATGCTGAAGGTGCCTTCTTTGTTTTAAAATCCTCCATGGCCTTGCTTCACCTAACTTCTTATGCCTGATCTCACTCTCTCACACACACTTTTCTAGTACTAGCCTCTGTCCCGCCATAGAATCTGGCAGTTTCTCTTTTGCAGTTTACACAGTCTGGTACAACATCTCTCTCTTTTACCTCATGGGGTTTCTATATCAGATGAAAGGTGTATTCTAAAACAAAAAACTAAGAATTTGGGCTGAAACTGTTTTATTGGTATCAAACTCCTAAAAACAGTATTACCCTTTCTTTAGGCTTGGTTTATGTTCAAAAAATTTGCAACAGGGTAGCTAAATCTATTTAAAGTTGATCTAATTACACCAGTGAAAACCCTTTCTATATAAACACTAAACTCCTATTGCATATAACCAACATGAAATATATTTTTAAATCTCTTCTTAACCACATAAGAAAGTTAAAGCATTTGAAACTTAATTTATCAACTTTCTTTTTAATAATAATTTTTATTTGAAGTGACTTTCTTGTATTAATAGCTTTTTATAAACTGTAGGAAATAATTAGTTATAAATGGTAGGTGGGATATTCAAAATCACCTAGTGGATTTAGGCATCTAATTCCCACTGACTTTCAATGGGAATTGGCACCTAACTCCCTTAGGTGCTCTTGAAATCCCACACAGTAGCTTTTCAGTTGTTTCAAAACACAGATGCTCACACACACACAAAAGACAAGAAGGCACAGCTTCTCTCTTTCACTTGTACCTCCTCTGAGACCTGGAAGACTTTTACCAGTGTTAAGGCATTGGTTTTGTTTGCCTTTTTGGCCACAGACTCTCAGCAGTGGTGTAAGGATGGACGTGTCTTGGTTAAGCTGGTCTGTTAGGCAAAAAGAGAGAGGTAGGGGGAGTGGTAAAAGAAAAGCTGGCTGAAGTTGAACCTAAGCAAGACAGAGGTGATGCTAGTGGGCAAAGAAAATGATTTTGAAGAGTTTGCAGCCACAAGGCAGCCTCATATGGTTGAAGGCAAACACCCACAATTGGTCAATTCAGTCCGTAGTCTAGAAGTAACCTTGGATTCATCGTTGACACTGAGGTTTCAAATGGCATCACCTGTGAATATTGCTTTCTACCATCTTCAGTTGGCCTGGAGACTGCATCCCATCCTGGTGGATGAAGACCTGGCCTTGGTTATTTGTACCTTTGACACCTCTTCACTGGACTACTGCAGTACACCCAGGCATGAAGGCTTCGGCCTTAGGAAATTCTGGATAGTACAGAACATTGCAGCACGTCTCCTCAGCAACACAGCCTACTCTGAGCATATCAAACCAGTCTTCTGCCCTCTACACTGGCTTCCCTTAGAATTTTGAACCAGGTGCAATGTCTCAGTCCTTATCTTCAAAGTGCTCCATGACCTGCGCCCAGAAGAGCTAAAAGACCACCTAAAGCTCCAGGGTAAAGACTGTGGTTGACAACTATGCTCTTATGGCACAGTGGAACTCTCAACAGTAAGAATAAGGCTCACCTGTGCAGGAGACTGAACTTTCTCTGCGGGGCGGTCCAAGACTGGCATGAACTCCCCCAAGAACTAACAGCCCTCATAAACCTCACGACTTTCCACTACAAGTGCCAAGCGCATTTTTTACCTTGCCTTTTCTAATGTAAATACATAAGAATAGGTACATTCAAACAAGCAAAGCTACCAAAACAAGACACACCACTGCACATGCTTCTCGCTGTGGGGAGAGGATGAGAGAGTAACTCACACATAACAGCTCTGTAGTTACATTGCTTAATGCAGTACTGGAAAGCACTCAGATACTTCAGTGATGTGTGGTATATGGACCTATATAGAAGAGAATACGAGGGAGAGGGATGAACAGGGAAGGAAACTTACATACAAGGGAGGGAATAGCAGTACCTAAGTTTCACGCTTCAGGTATTGTTCAGGATTTAGCTAACCTTATGGACATGGAGATGTCACCTGGTTGCTTCTCCTTGCCCATTCTGGTCAGGACATCTTTCAGGATGGTGGCCAATGAAGGCTAATCAGTGGGATGGTAGATTCCTGGTTCCTAGTATGTGACCATACTGGCAAGACTGGTTGGCACACAGTAATGCATCTTCCTAATGCATCTTTCTAATGCAAAATCATCTTTTGCACTCTCAGCAAATTTGCGGATGATACTAAACTGGGAGGAGTGGTAGATACGCTGGAGGAGAGGGATAGGATACAGAAGGACCTAGACCAATTGGAAGATTGGGCCAAAAGGAATCTGATGAGGTTCAATAAGGATAAGTGCAGGGTCCTGCACTTAGGACGGAAGAACCCAATGCACAGCTACAGACTAGGGACCGAATGGCTAGGCAGCAGTTCTGCAGAAAAGGACCTAGGGGTGACAGTGGACGAGAAGCTGGATATGAGTCAGCAGTGTGCCCTTGTTGCCAAGAAGGTCAATGGCATTTTGGGATGTATAAGTAGGGGCATAGCGAGCAGATCGAGGGACGTGATCGTTCCCCTCTATTCGACATTGGTGAGGCCTCATCTGGAGTACTGTGTCCAGTTTTGGGCCCCACACTTCAAGAAGGATGTGGATAAATTGGAGAGAGTCCAGCAAAGGGCAACAAAAATGATTAGGGGACTGGAACACATGAGTTATGAGGAGAGGCTGAGGGAGCTGGGATTGTTTAGCCTGCAGAAGAGAAGAATGAGGGGGGATTTGATAGCTGCTTTCAACTACCTGAAAGGGGGTTCCAAAGAGGATGGCTCTAGACTGTTCTCAATGGTAGCAGATGACAGAATGAGGAATAATGGTCTCAAGTTGCAGTGGGGGAGGTTTAGATTGGATATTAGGAAAAACTTTTTCACTAAGAGGGTGGTGAAACACTGGAATGCGTTACCTAGGGAGGTGGTAGAATCTCCTTCCTTAGAGGTTTTTAAGGTCAGGCTTGACAAAGCCCTGGCTGGGATGATTTAACTGGGAATTGGTCCTGCTTCGAGCAGGGGGTTGGACTAGATGACCTTCTGGGGT
Source organism: Lepidochelys olivacea (assembly GCF_965140295.1). NCBI lineage: Eukaryota > Metazoa > Chordata > Testudines > Cheloniidae > Lepidochelys > Lepidochelys olivacea. Next base: position 57,483,781 of record NC_140416.1, read on the forward strand.
CCCTTCCAACCCTGATATTCTATGATTCTATGATTCCTTCCTGTAAGGTTAAGCTAGTAGCCAAGTGATGCCTTAATAATGCAATGCCTAGAAAGGGATGACATCCTCATCCCATCAGAATTAACCAATCAAAACATATCTAGGGTTCTACGCTGGCACTTCCTGTCATTCTAGCAATATCTTAGTCTAAAACAATTGGTGACCTTGCCAAAAGCTTTGCACCTCCCTGATCAGTTTTTAGTGTAAATGCATCCAAGTTGTAATAGTAGTTTGTCTCCGATTTCTGCTCATTTTATAAACTGGTCAAGTTAAACTCTTATTACTTTTCACATGCTTTGGACAATGTAAAATATTAATCCACGGTATAGACAGTAACACTAAATGTGGCCAGTTAAGTTTCAGGAGAATTGGTTTGTTTCTGGGGAAATTAGAGATGGTGGGGTTTTTTCTTTCCTTTTTTCATAAATTAGGCTAATAATAGGAAAGTTAGCTTGAACTTTAACTATGGAGTGGCTACCCTTGTTCCATAGGTATGAAGTGCTATCATGGTCTCACTGGAAAACTCATCTGAAAACCTCTCTTCTTCCTTGCCCGTGCCCCTTCAGCCGGTATTTCACTATAAAAATCTCAAGTCATTCCGGGAGACAGTTTATATGTGAGCTAGGACACAAATTGGTTGCTTTTTCTCAATTCCCTTTAGATTGTTTATAATCTCCTGTCTCTGCGCTTCAATTCTCGGATCCGGGTGAAGACGTACACAGATGAGCTGACACCTGTCGATTCAGTAGTGTCAGTGCACCAGGCAGCAAACTGGTATGAAAGAGAGGTGAGCTCCAGTGTGCTTTCCCAAGGGCTTTGTGTTTGGGAACAGGATCCATGTGGGGGTTGGAGGAGACCATGTTTGAGTGAAACCCTATTCCTCTGGGAACTGTGTAGGAGGGAGTGGTGTTGCCCTTGGGAATGGGAGAAGAGGCACTTGACGTTCTTCTGAGGGCTTTGAGCAAAGGTATAACAAGATCCAATGACTGGAAGTTGAAGTTGGACAAATTCAGACTGGAAATAAGATGTAGATTTTTTTTAACAGTGAGGATCATTAACCATTGGAACAATTTAGAATCAGACACGTAGGATTGGAAGGGATCTTGAGAGCTCAAGTCCAGCCCCGTGCTGAGGCAGGATCAAGTAAACCTAGACCATCCGTGACAGGTGTTTGTCCAAAGTGTTCTTAAATACCTGCATAGATGGGAATTCCACAACCTTCCTTGGTAGCCTGTTCCAGTGCTTAACTTCCCTTATAGTTAGAAAGTTTTCCAAATATCTAACCTAAAATGTCCCTTGTTGCAGATTAAGCCAATTACTCCTTGTACTCCCTTCAGTGGACATGGAGAACAATTGATCACCATCCTCTTCTTGCCCGGAACTTATTTGAAGATTATCAGGTCCCCCTCTGTCTCCTTTTCTGATGACTAAACATGCCCAGTTTTTTAACCTTTCCCCATAAGTCAGGTTTTCTAAACCTTTTATCATTTTTGCTGCTCTCTTCTGGACTCTCTGTAATTTGTCCACATCTTTCCTCAAGTGTGAAGCCCAGAATTGGACACACAACTTCAGCTGAGCCCTCACCAGTGCTGAGTACAGCAGAAAAATTACCTCCCATGTCTTATGCACGAGACACCTGTTAATACACCCCTGAATTATATTAGCTTTTTTTTTTTTTGCAACTGCATCACACTGTTGACTCATTCAATTTGTGATTCACTATAACCTCAGATACTTTTCAGCAGTACTACTGTCTAGCCAGTTAGTCCCCACTTGATAGTTGTGCGTTTGATATTTTTCCTTCCCAAGTGAAGTCCTATGCATTTCTTTATTTAATCTCATCTTGTTGAATTCAGACCAATTCTCAATTTTGTCAAGGTCATTTTGAATTCGAATTCTGTCCTCCAAAGTACTCGCAATCTTTCTAGCTTGGTGTCATCTACAAATGTTACAAGCATACTCTCCACTCCATTATCAAGTCATTAATGAAAATATTGAATAGTATGGGACACCAGTAGATATATCCTCCCAGTTGGAAAGCAAACCATTGACAATATTCTTTGAGTACAATCTTTCAGCCAGGTTGTGCACCCACCTCATAGTAATTTAATCTAGGCCATATTTCCCTAGTTTGCTTATGAGAATGTCATGTGGGACTGTGTCAAAAGCCTTCTTAAAATCAAGATATATCACATCTGCTACTTCCCACCATCCATTATGCGAGTAACCCTGTCAAAGAGGGAAATTAGGTTGGTTTGGCATGTTCTTGACAAATCTATGCTGGCTATTCCTTATAAGGTTGTTATCCTCTAGGACAGTAGTTCTCAACCTATTTACCATTGTGGATCACACATGTGACCCATAATATGTTACGTGAGCCGCATCCAATACTACCTGTATTGCCCTGAGGATGTCACATGGGCCGCAGCTCTGTGCTAATTGGGCCACAGGTTGAGTAGTGAGGATGGTGGTTATTCCAATGGTTAATGACCTTTGGTGTTAAAATTTTGCATCTTATTTCCTGTCTGAATTTGTCTGACAATTTTTAAATCAAGGTTGGATTTACTTTTTTTAAATATAAGCTCAAATTCAAATGGAATTATTTTGGGAAAGTTCTAAGGCCTGTGTTGTACATAAACTTGGAAGGATTAGATTTTTATCAGTAAATGTTGGAAATGTCGATTTTTGCCAAACTGGTGGAAAAAAATATTTCCGATGATGATGATAGAATTTGACAGACAAAGTAAGAAAAATACTGCTTGTAAGCTACAGGTTGATTTTAGGATATTGACTTTCTTTTGACACGTGATGTTGACAGTTTGTGTTTTAACAGTGGTAAAGCTTTAACTTTTTGAATCTCAATGTCTACTGTCATTAAATAATTGTCCCCCCTATAACTTCCCACAGCTGTGAACATTTAAATAGATTCAAAATTGGAAAAATGCTTCTTAAAACCCATAATTTGCACAACTGTGGAAACTTAAATTGAGGGGGGAAATGCTTAAAATAAACATCAGTATTATCTGTCTAAATTGCAAATAAATAATTGAATTCTGCCAAGCCTCCTTAAAACCCATAATTTTATACAGGAGGTCAGACTAGATGATCTCAGTGGTGCTTTCTGACATTAGAATCTATGAGCAGTACCCCCGATCAACTGCCCAGCCACTGCACTGTCCAGGCATCCAGCCTACACATTGTTAGTACAGTATACGCCGGGGGTGGCTTCTTTTTAGGGTGAGAAAGAAAAAGGAGGCTGCGCAGGCCTCTTTGGGAAGAGGTTTTCTTTGTTGGGTTGGTCCCTCTTAGATGAGGTGTGGAAGTTTTAAGCTTCTGAGGTACACTGAGGGGCTTTTCTAGGATGGGGTGATGTGTGGCTTGTTTGGTTTCCTTTCTTTTAGGTTTGGGACATGTATGGAGTCTTCTTTGCCAACCACCCTGACCTGAGGCGAATTCTAACAGACTATGGGTTTGAGGGCCACCCATTTCGGAAGGACTTTCCACTCTCCGGATATGTAGAGGTATGAAGAATTCTGGTTCACTCTGCATTCAGAAAGCCATCTATGCTTCAGAGTTGGGCCATGGCTGTTATGGAACTCTGAAGTGTTTCCTTAATAATCATTTCAATTTTCTCAGTCCCTTTCAGGCACTGTGTATATCCCCCCTAGAATTTAGCCAACACACCACACCCTGCATAATAGGGGAATTTGGGGCCAGAGACACAGGGTAAACCTTTCCTCTTACACAAGAGTAGCAAGAAATTTTGCTTTCATGGCAAAGAAGACAGGACTGTCTACTTTTAATGCTCCATCCAAAACATCGAACTCATTCCCACGGAATGGCTGAAGACTAAGTTTAACTCCCTCAGAGGGTTTAATGATTGAGCTGATCTTTCTGGAACCTCTGTTTCCAGGGAGTCAAGGTGTTTCAAATCTAATGGCAAAGCAACAAAGCCATCACGTTTAGCTGCCTCAGTTTTCTTCACACATTCCATTCCTCTAACCTAGATTTTTATCTAGATTAAAACACAAATGAAATGAGTTTGTTTGGTCTCCACCTCGTTCCAAGTGACTGCATCACAAAGCTTAGTATTTTTGCACAATTGAATCTGGGGACTAGAAAAGGGACTGCAGGTCAGGATTAGGTGCATTAACTTTGTTTTGAGAGGTGGAACAGAACTGGAATAGCAGAAGGTGCTGTAGGAAAGGACATCTGCAGAACTGAGGTTGGGAAATCAGGACTGGAATAGCAAGGGATCAGGCTTGATGTGTGTGACAGAGCTGGATGGTACACACCTGCACCTTGCCTGATTCTCCTTATGCCATGTGTCCTGAGCTCTCATGAGCTTTGAACTAAAAACTGGAGTGAGCAGTTTTATTTGGCTAACAGAAGAAGCTGCTCAGTGGCTGGGAACAAGCCATGGTGACCAGCTGGTTTTTGCCCCGTTGCAGGTGCGGTATGATGATGAGGTGAAACGGGTGGTGGCAGAGCCTGTGGAGCTGGCTCAGGAGTTCCGCAAATTCGATCTGAACAGTCCCTGGGAGACGTTTCCTGCCTATCGCACAGCTCCAGAGACCCTGAAACTAGAAGCAGGAGACAAGAAAGGAGATGCAAAATAGCAGCAGGACCAAGAGGATGCTGGGAACTTCCTGTGTGGCACTGACCTTCCTGTTCTACCTTCATATTTATATGAATAAAACCTGACATGAGACCCTTGTCTGTGAACTCGTGAATGGAAAATACAGGTTTCTAATTGGCTGAACAGCACCTGGGATTGTTTGTCTTTCATTAACTGTAAAATGTAAAATCACTTACAGGAAAAAAAAATCATAAACTGTGTGGGACTGCTATGAGGAAGAACTAGGGCGGGGACTAGAGCATAGAAAGGAAAAGGGGAGCAGATAATGCAGAACTCAAATGTCCTCTTTCTATTTAATTAACTGATGTGGCAAGAACATAACCTGTTGATATGTTAAATGGATTGAAAACCAGCTAATTGACAGGTCTCAACAAGCAATTACAAATAGGGATTTATCAAGCGAGTGAGTTTCTAGTGGGGTCCTGCCAAGCTCAGTTCTTGGGCCTATGCTGTTTAACATTTTTATCAATGTCCTGGAAGAAAATATAAAATCATCACTGACAGTTTGCAGATGACCCACAGATTGGGGGAAGTGGTAAATAATGAAGAGAATAGATCACTGCTACAGAGTGATCTGGATCATGTGGTAAATTGGGCACAAGCAAACTACTGTGTTTTAAAACTCATAATATTAATGTGAAGTTCTACACCTTGGCTTACGTTCTTTGTTCCTTTCTTATAGGTTGGGGGACTCTATCCTGGGAAGCAATGACTGGAAAAATAATGCAATTCTTGAATGTGTAAGGAGGGGAATATTGAGTAGGAAGGCTATATTAGCTCTTTATTTGGCACTGGGTGAACTGCTGCTGGAATACTCTGTCCAGTTCTGTTGTCCACAGTTCAAGAATGATATTGATAAATTGGAGAGAGATCAAAGAAGAGCCATGACAATGATTAAAGGATTAGAAAACATGCCTTATGGTGACAGACTCGAGCTCAATCTGTTTAGCTTAAGAAAGAGGTTAAAGGGTAACTTAATTACAGTCTATAGGTACCTATGTGAGGATCAAAATATGATAATGAGCCCTTCAATTTAACAGTTGGAAGTTGAAGCTAGACAAATTTAGACTGGAAACAAGGTGAAAATTTTTAATGGTCTTGATAATTATCCATTGGAACAATGGAAGATATGCTTTCTTCCCTACTGTATGCTCGTGAGCATTGGTTTTGTTTTGGCTTTCTTTAGGCTGCTGCAACTCCTTGTGTTTGGGACTTGACTTAGAGCTGCCTTGTCTAGTGAAGGACAGTTGTCTTCAGTATAGTCATGAAAAGTTATGGTTTTTCTTGAGAGGGAAGCAGTAGTCAGAGCAGTCAACAGGCCTTCTAGGTTTTATACAATTCCCAGCTTTGCTTTAAGCCTACACATCCCATCATCTGAGGTGATTAGGTAGAAAATATTCTTGTGGCCACTGCTAGAAACATGACCTATAAAACATGACCTGGTGCTGTTGTTTGGTGGGAATATAGAAAGCTATGGGACAGCATGTATTGTGCTAGAAATAGTAGTTTTGGCAGTTTATCCATTATTGCAGATAGAACTTCATAAAGCATGCTCCCTGCTGCAACCCCACAAAGTTGCTTGGGGCATAGTACCATGAACCATAGTACATGTAGCCTTTTGATAATGTGACTGTGATAAGCCAGAAAAATGAGGGATGGTCACTGAAACAGAAGGAAAACTCTTGCGTGAGTGGGGAACTTGAGTGAGATGGGCAAGAAGTGCAGGGCCCTGCCAAGCTAAGACACAATGCTAGGACTGCTAAAGGAAGTGGTGGTAGAGTCCAAACCGCTGTCCTAATGGAGTCAGAGCACAGCACTTGGCTTAAGGACAAGCTTTTGGCTACCCACAGATTCATAGATACTAAGGTCAGAAGGGACCATTATTGAGTCCTGTACAACACAGGCCACAGAATCTCACCCACCCGGTCCTGCGAAAAACCTCTCACCTATGTCTGAGCTATTCAAGTCCTCAAATCGTGGTTTAAAGACTTCAAGGAGCAGAGAATCCTCCGGCAAGTAACCCATGCTACAGGGGAAGGCGAAAAATCTCCAGGGCCTCTTCCAATCTGCCCTGGAGGAAGATTCCTTCCTGACACCAAATATGGCGATCAGCTAAACTCTGAGCATATGGGCAAGATTCACCAGCCAGATACCCAGGAAAGAATTTTCTGTAGTAACTCAGATCCCACCTCATCTAACATCCCATCACAGGCCATTGGGCCTATTTACCATGAATATTTAAAGATCAATTAATTACCAGAATCATGTTATCCCATCATACCATCTCCTCCATAAACTTATCGAGTTTAATCTTATCCAGAGTATTTACTGAGGAAACTAGGGTTATGACTGGGGCCAAATTCTTTCTGGTGAGAGAAAGCTGGGGCTTTATAACAGTGTAAAACCATGCCTGTAGCTGCAGCCTACTCACTCATCCATGCTATCCTTGGAGACTACAAGGCCTCACTTAGTGCTGCTCAGACTAGTGACTAAAGTGCTGGTGGAGCTGGAAGGGGTAGTATGTAACAATAAGGGAGAGGAGTCATGACCTAATGTTGGCTGGACCAATGAGAGATGGATTTGCATTGCCTTGAAATATTTCAAGTTCTGTGGGAAATGTACATTTTTTTCCTCCAATGGAGAGCATGAACCCAAAGTTGTCCATGCTCAGGTGTCTTCAGAGCCCTGACTGGTAGGGACTGGTAGATCCCACTGGAGGAACAGACCAACTTTCCTCACAGCAGCTGTTTGAAATGCTTTGGGATTGCTACTGACCCTGACAAATGCTAGCATGAATTAGCAGAGCAAGGCCCAGTGCAGTGATCTGATCTACTTACAGATGCACAGAAGAGGAGCAGCCAGAGAATGCTGATAGCTTTACCTGAGTTTCTGCCTTAAAATCAACAAAGAAAAAAATATAAATTATAACTAAATACCCTCCTGCGGCAGTGGTTCTCAAACCGATACGTGGAGAATTTGCTGGTGCTCCACAGGTAACTGCCTGATCACATACTGCCAACTTCCACCCCAGTGCTAAATTGCATTAAAATCACCTAAATATTTTCCTAACACTAATTTTGTATGCCAGCAACTGCTGTAGTTATTGCAAGCAGAGGATGTAATGGCAAAGGGGAGAAGGGGAGGTGTGCTCAAGACAATCTCTACTACAATGTTCACTCTCCAAAAATGGTTGAGAGATCCCATCCTAGATTAAAGGGTTTAACAAGGAGTAACTGGATCTGAAGCAAGTGAGGAAGAGTAGCCTGACTTCAGAAATCCAGGGCTATTGTAAAAATACAGCCTCCTTTTCTAGCCAAACTATAGGCAAAAACAGTTTCCCTTAGGAGAGAGATTCAGAGCCTCCCTATTCCTAAGCCACTGGACTTTCTGTGGATCACAAATACCTCTTCCATTGGGTGGTATCTCCTTTGTAGCTAATGCAACCATATTAACTGCCAGTGGCAGCCCTAGGCCCATGCAGCTGCATAAGGCCCTGTGCTACATGCTCAGACCCAAACCACCAGCCAGAGCATTAGCTCTGAGCCTCAGTACAATAGTCTAACTGATTCTGGTGGCAGCATATACATCAGAGTGGAATCTTCTGTCCTCCTGCTAAAAAGGTGTATACTTCAGTTCTACCTCCTGTCTTCCTAACCTAGGTTTGTTTGTTTTTTTCCAGAGGTCACAGAGCCTTAGCATGAGTGGGATTGTAAATGAGGAAAGAGGCTGTCAGGGGTGCACAGGGGTAGAGACCTGGTAATAGCTGGGGAGTGATCTAGGTGGGATTTTGTGTATATATAACTACAAAACTCAAGGCTGGTATTGTTTATTGAGATGAAGAAGTCAATCACACAAGTGGACAGTGAGTTAACTGAAGGCTGATTAACCAATTTATTTGAGCATGAGCTTTCGTGAGCTACAGCTCACTTCTTCGGATGCATACCGTGGAAACTGCTCCAACCCCTCAGACAGAGACAAACACCTACAAGATCTCTGTCAAGCTTTCTTACAACTACAATACCCACCTGCGGAAGTGAAGAAACAGATTGATAGAGCCAGAAGAGTTCCCAGAAGTCACCTACTACAGGACAGGCCTAACAAAGAAAATAACAGAACGCCACTAGCCGTCACCTTCAGCCCCCAACTAAAACCCCTCCAACGCATCATCAAGGATCTACAACCTATCCTGAAGGATGACCCAACACTCTCACAAATCTTGGGAGACAGGCCAGTCCTTGCCTACAGACAGCCCCGCAACCTGAAGCAAATACTCACCAACAACCACAGACCACACAACAGAACCACTAACCCAGGAACTTATCCTTGCAACAAAGCCCGTTGCCTACTGTGCCCACATATCTATTCAGGGGACACCATCACAGGGCCTAATAACATCAGCCACACTATCAGAGGCTCGTTCACCTGCACATCCACCAATGTGATATATGCCATCATGTGCCAGCAATGCCCCTCTGCCATTTACATTGGTCAAACTGGACAGTCTCTACGTAAAAGAATAAATGGACACAAATCAGATGTCAAGAATTATAACATTCATAAACCAGTCGGAGAACACTTCAATCTCTCTGGTCACGCAATCACAGACATGAAGGTCGCTATCTTAAAACAAAAAAACTTCAAATCCAGACTCCAGCGAGAAACTGCTGAATTAGAATTCATTTGCAAATTGGATACTATTAATTTAGGCTTAAATAGAGACTGGGAGTGGCTAAGTCATTATGCAAGGTAGCCTATTTCCCCTTGTTTTTTCCTACCCCCCCCCCCCAGACGTTCTGGTTAAACTTGGAGAGTGGTAAGTTTGGATGAGCTATTGCCAGCAGGAGAGTGAGTTTGTGTGTGTGTGTGTGTGTCCCCGGGAAAAGCGGGGGGGAGGGTGAGAGAGCCTGGATTTGTGCTGGAAATGGCTCACCTTGATTACCATGCACATTGTAGGGAGAGTGGTCACTTTGGATGAGCTATTACCAGCAGGAGAGTGAATTTGTGTGTGTATGGCGGTGGGGGTGGGGTGAGAAAACTTGGATTTGTGCTGGAAATGGCCCACCTTGATTATCATGCATATTGTAGGGAGAGTGGTCACTTTGGATGAGCTATTACCAGCAGGAGAGTGAATTTGTGTGTGTATGGCGGTGGGGGTGGGGTGAGAAAACTTGGATTTGTGCTGGAAATGGCCCACCTTGATTATCATGCATATTGTAGGGAGAGTGGTCACTTTGGATAAGCTATTACCAGCAGGAGAGTGAGTTTGTGTGTGTGGTTTTTGGAGGGGAGTGAGGGGGTGAGAGAACCTGGATTTGTGCAGGAAATGGCCCACCTTGATTATCATACACATTGTGAAGAGAGTTGTCACTTTGGATGGGCTATTACCAGCAGGAGAGTAAGTTAGTGTTGGGGGGGGGGGTGAGAAAACCTGGATTTGTGCTGGAAATGGCCCAACTTGATGATCACTTTAGATAAGCTATTACCAGCAGGACAGTGGGGTGGGAGGAGGTATTGTTTCATGATCTCTGTGTGTATATAATGTCTGCTGCAGTTTCCACGGTATGTATCCGATGAAGTGAGCTGTAGCTCACGAAAGCTCATGCTCAAATAAATTGGTTAGTCTCTAAGGTGCCACAAGTATAAGTAGGGGCATAGCGAGCAGATCGAGGGACGTGATCGTTCCCCTCTATTCAACATTGGTGAGGCCTCATCTGGAGTACTGTGTCCAGTTTTGGGCCCCACACTACAAGAAGGATGTGGATAAATTGGAGAGAGTCCAGCGAAGGGCAACAAAAATGATTAGGGGTCTAGAACACATGACTTATGAGGAGAGGCTGAGGGAGCTGGGATTGTTTAGCCTGCAGAAGAGAAGAATGAGGGGGGATTTGATAGCTGCTTTCAACTACCTGAAAGGGGGTTCCAAAGAGGATGGCTCTAGACTGTTCTCAATGGTAGCAGATGACAGAACGAGGAGTAATGGTCTCAAGTTGCAGCGGGGGAGGTTTAGATTGGATATTAGGAAAAACTTTTTCACTAAGAGGGTGGTGAAACACTGGAATGTGTTACCTAGGGAGGTGGTAGAATCTCCTTCCTTAGAGGTTTTTAAGGTCAGGCTTGACAAAGCCCTGGCTGGGATGATTTAACTGGGAATTGGTCCTGCTTCGAGCAGGGGGTTGGACTAGATGACCTTCAGGGGTCCCTTCCAACCCTGATATTCTATGATTCTAAGTACTCCTTTTCTTTTTGCAAATACAGACTAACATGGCTGTTACTCTGAAACCTGAAGGCTGATTGGCTTTTGTCTTTGTTGTCTGACAGATCATTGTACTAAACTTTCCCTCCAGGGAGGTTTCTACAGTTGAAAGAATGACCTTTCCTTTGTCAGCCTGTATATCTTGGATGCTGTTGTCCTGCTGTGGAGCCTATACAGGCTGCCAGCCCCATCCTGCTGTGACATTTCAAGATTGTTTTTGAAATTCCAAACTCAGTAAGTGGAAAATTTAAAAGAAAGCCAAGGAGCTTAGGAGAAACATCTGGGGGGAGGGTATCTACACTCTACAGTGAAATTAGATTAAACTCCAGTTTGTCATGTGTTTAAATGGAAAATCCCTTGGAATTAGAAACTTCCCATTAAAATACTTAGGTGGGAAAAAATCAGAATTTGGAAAAGAGGCTTTAAGAATTTTGCCAAAAACTAAACAACAAAGTCTTAAAGTTTCTAGATTGCAATGGAAAATACCCTTTGGGAACAGAGAATTCAACAGCAGGCCCTTCCCAGGACTGGAGTCAGGGAGAGGGAGAAGGGAGGATCCATTCCAGCAGAGGCTGCTGTGATCAGACAAAGGGAGGAGAGAAGCCACAGTAAACAGCTCTCTCTTCACCCAAGACATTTATCTACAGAACAGGTGGGGACCCTTATCTGCCATGGCACTCCTGCTCCAGCCGCAGCTCAGAGCCTGGCTGTGGACAGCACTGGTCTTCTATGTGTTTGCTGGATCCTGGAGGCAGACAGGTAGGAGGTGCACCTGCAAGGGAGGAGGCTGCTCTGCAAAACAAATGTGTTTGGGCAGTTCCACTGGTGCTGGATTTTACCTAATTCCCCAAATAGGCCGGTGGGCTGGCTGTCCTGACAACTTTCTGTGAGAGAGCAAATGAATTGTGCTCCATGTTGGACTCTATTCTGACTGAGGGAAGAGGGATGGCAGAGTTTGTCTCCAGAGAAGTTTGAGAGTGCTCTACTATTTATTTATACTACTTATTTGTCCCCCCAAATGCCTTTTATGCCCTTACAGTCTTTGTTGACACTACATCTTTCAAAATCAGAGGGTCACCTGCTGAATTGTTTCCTATGAAATACCCAGCTGTCCCCGGGTGAGAGACCCACTGCCAGTTAGTGTGAGGCTGACCTGCCATAACTCTTGGAGGCAGAAGGACAGACTCCTTCAGCCCCTGCTGAAGAAAGTTTTTCCAGGTGCCTTTACAAGGCTGTTGATTAGAAAAGACTGTGAGGGAAACCTTGTGAGAAGTTTCCACAGTATGCATCCGATGAAGTGAGCTGTAGCTCACGAAAGCTCATGCTCAAATAAATTGGTTAGTCTCTAAGGTGCCACAAGTACTCCTTTTCTTCTTGTGAGAAGAGCTTCTATTTCTGAAGAACATTGGGCCAATTATTTTCATACATTTCTTGTTATGTTTTATTTATGTATGTTTTACTCTACCTTCTACACTGACACTGGAATGTATTTTTAAAATATTAGTAAGAGTGATTAGGGGGTTATTCTGTTGGTTCATTGAAACCCTGCAGTTGGCTGGATGTCCCCAACTATAGAGATCTGTGCATTTAGCTGTGATCAGAATAGGCAGAAGGTGAAATGGGAATCAAGTAGCCACTAGAAGTCTAGAAAAGCAGCTCTTAGAGGGTGCAGTATCTTTACCTGAGCTACAAGCCTTGCTGGAATGTGCACCGAGGAGACGGAAACAGCAGCTCAAATCCCAGCTAACATTCTGAAAGCACATCTGGCTTTGATCAGGCAGCCTGCAGCTGTGCAGAGAAATGAACCTTTCCTCAGGCAGAAGGGAAAGCAGTATCCATCTCTGAACAGCTCCTACCATCCCCAGGGGGAGCTTTCCTCCAGAATGGAAAGTTGGAAGCTGGTTTTGATAGCAGCACCATACAACTAAAAGATTAAATCACATTTCTGTTTGTTATGTGCACCTGCTAATTTTAACACTTCAGATCCCACAGAAAGATATGCTGAGTACTTATGACTAGTTTACCCAACATCAGCTCTGCCTCCTTTCTCCTCACATGAGAACCAGAAGATTCCCTCCCCGCCCAAAAAGACAGCCAGCCTCCCATTCCCTATCTCCTGCTGCCAGCACTGCTTTTCTGCACACAGAAATTCTGTGTTCCATGCTGGTTGTCTCCTAATCCTGGCCCACCCAATGTGATCCTGCTTCCTCCTCCCTGGCCTGAAGGAGTCTGGAACTGGTAGAAGGGGAGTTAGTATACATTAACACACAGGCCAAGAGAAGAGGGAGGGCTGTGTCTCAGAATCCTAGTTTAGTGCTACCTTCCAGTGGTCAGAAACTCTCCCTCCCTGATGCAGCATTAACCTCCCTCAGCTTAAATCCCCAGGTGACATCCATCCAGGAATTAGCTGGTCTCCTAATGGTTAATCATTTCACTGCACAATATGAATTCCTGGAGGCTGATGCTACAAAACAGTCATGGAAGGAGATCAATTCAGAATCTTTCTCAGACCAAATGGGACAGATAACCCTCCATGCTGGGATTTGTTTCCCACAGGCTTACCAAAGCAGATACTTTTGCTTGCTAACATCGCAGGTCCAGAATGATACTGGCTAGGAGTAAGGAAGGGGTCAATGTCCTGAAACCTTCCTTTTCCTTTCTTGAACTTGCTTTATCTCCCTGATAAAACCCCAATTCTGCTCCCCCAAATCCAACGGTTAGACTATTTGGCACTTAAGGTACATCTACACAGCAGCTGGGAGGTGTAATTCCCGGGGGGGGGGGGTAGACATAAACATGCTAGCTTTGTTCAAGCTAGTGTCTAAAAGTAGCTGTGTGGCTCTGGCAGTATCAGGGATGGCTAGCCTGAGCTGCTGCAGCCATGCTGCTATTTTTAAGCACTAGCTCCAGGAGAGCTATCAGCTGTATGTCTACACATGCTGAGAATTACACCTGTATAAATATACAGCTGCTGTATATTTATACCTTTAAATACCACAGGCATAGGCACCTCAGAAATATCAAAGATAGACAGACAGACATGGTTACTGAGACTCAATAGGAAGGGTGCGCTAAGCTGTTGCTCTCTGAAGCTCTGTGGCTCTTTAATGTTTTCCAGATGGGCAGCTTCACACCGAGGACCATGCTGATGTGAATGTGTTTCATAACAATCTGGAGGATGCCAACGTCATGCTAGAGGTTATTTGGGTTATGCTGTGGGGCTTGTGGGAAAGGATGAGAGTGTGTGAGCTCCTGGCGGGAGACTCTGCCCAGTCCAGCTTTAAACACCCAAATGTTCCGCTAGTTCTCATTGCTTTTCTATTTCAGGAGACTCTAGAACAGGGGTTCTCAAACTGGGGGTCAGGACCCCTCAGGGGGTTGCAGGGTCATTACATGGGAGGTTGCGAGCTGTCAACCTCCACCCCAAATCCTGCTTTGCCTTCAGCATTTATAATGGTGTTAAATATATAAAAAAGTGTGTTTAATTTATAAGGGAGGGTCGCACTCAGCGGCTTGCTCTGTGAAAGGGGTCACCAGTACAAAAGTTTGAGAGCCACTGCTCTGGAAGATGCCTTAGTGTACATCTCGGCAAAGTCACTGCCATATTGAACGAGACGAGTGAGGTCCAACTAGTCCAGCACCCTGTCTCTGTTGGTAGCCAGCACCAAATGCTTCAGAGGAAACCCCACAACGGATAATTATGGAATAACTTTCCTTAACCCCTGTAGTTACTGGTTGGCTTATGCTCTGAGGAAGGAAGGTTTAATTATGACATGTTTAGGGGGGTGATAAGTGAATGGGACAGGTCATTCTGCAGTAGCAGTGCTTATTCAAATGAACTGCGAGAAAGCAGATAGGAAGAAGCCCCCTGAGCAAGGACAGAAGGTAGCCAGCTTGGTGCCAGGGTTAAGGGGTAGACTTACCTGAGAGTTCTGGCTTCCTGGTCAGCCCAGTCCTTGAACTTCTTGATGGGACAATAGGGGATACCCAGGGTTGCAGGAACCAGAGTTGGTCCCAGGATATTATAGAGACAAGGGGGGGGGAAGGGGGAGCTAATATCTTTTAATTCACACAGAGTTTTCTTCGGGCCCCTCTCCCCAGAAGAAGTTGGTCCAATAAAAGCCGTTACCTCCCCTTCCTTGCCTATCTCATAAGGTGTACACAAAAGCAAAGCTGCTTGTCGTCACAACACGTCCCACAAGGTGGCGCCTTTGGGCTGATCCTGCTGATGGTGGCTGGATGAATAAACGCGCCGCGGGCGGGCGGCCGCTGGGTAGAGCTTGGGCCTGGGCAGCGCGCAGGGAGCGCGAGGGCGCTCAGAGCTGCCGCGAGCTGCACTGTATTTCCAGCGACGATTGTCCCAAAGGGCGGTCACCAACCTCGGGGCTGGCCTGCGCCGGGCACCGCTGTAGCGAAGTGCAGACTCCCACCGGGACTCGGGGCACTGGGCAGCTCAGATCGCGAGGATCCCCCCCTCTCCCCCAGGGTGACCAGATTCAACAGAGAAAATAACGGGACACATGGGGGGAAGCGCAAAAAAAAAAAAAAAAAAAAAAAAAGCGGCCGGAGTTGGCGAAGCAAAACAAAACACGCCGGAGCGGCCAAAGCCGCGATATCGGGACAAATGGTGCCCCGACTGTGCATCGGTCGGGACGCGGGACGAAGACCTAAAACTCGGGACAGTCCTGATTTTACCGGGACGTCTGGTCACCCTACCCCGCGCCCGCAGCGAGGACGTAGCTTGGATCAGGGTGCTTGGCCCTGTGCTGCCTGTTCCTCTCTGCCGGAGAGCCGGCAGGCGCCCAGGCCCGCGTGATGCGCCCTGCCCTGCTGTTCTGCTCCCGAGGACGGGGGACAGGCAGGGAGATGTGAACTCTGCCCGGGGAGAGAGGACACAGCTACAACAGAAAGAACATCCAGGGGCTAACAGCTGGGTGCCTGCTGCGCCCGACGTAGGAGAAAGCAGCAGATGCTGCCTGGCTTCCCCGAAGCTGAGGGGAAAGGCCAGATACAAAGTGGGGGAGGAGGAGGACACATGGAACAGGGATGTAGACAACTGGAGGTTTGAGGAGAGGCAGCCATCTCCCACCCCCAAATGTAGGGATTACATTAACAAAGGCAACGCTGAATTTGGAACAGAAGCTTATTAACAGTGGACAAATTTAGTCGCTACAAAACTCATGAAAGCAATATTCAACTGTCACAGTGTTTTTTTCTCTCTGGCTCCCCCATATGAAAAAAATGGTCTTTGCCCCTGTCGAACACAGAGAAGTGCCCTGCAAGAGACAGAAACAGGGAACTTCAGGGAGCAAGTTAGGGAAGGAGGGAGGAGAGCTGGCCCTCAGAGGGAGGTAAGAGGAGTTGCTGCCCAAAGATGTCAGATGGGGCTAAAGCATGGCCAGCCCTTGTGATACTACCCTGACTCATGATTCTGGGGGCTGGTTTTAAGCTGCTCAGGATCCTAGCAATAACTTCTCTGTGATTTCCCTTCTCCCCTCATAATAAAATTAGCCACCCTCTCCCATTATTTTGAATGGTTTGGAAGCCAGGCTATCCTTGGGTAATATGATCAGGCAGGCTGCTATGAGGAGCAAATGAAGTGAGGAGTGAGGGAGGGGGATAAAGAGGTTAATGTAGAAGCCTGGAAGAGAGACCAAGAAGGAGTCAGACATGTACAGGCTGGACAGAGATGTTGTTGGGTATAGGGGAATGTGGGGAGGGGAGGCAAGAGAAGAGCACCATAGGAGGCAGGGGAACTATGGGATCAGAAAGGAAGAACAGGGCAGATGAGAGGAACTGGTTGGGGAGGTCAAGGATAGGGTGGGAGACAGACATGCAGGAGCCTGAAAACAAAATATAATTTGTTTGTTCAAATGTCCATGGTTTTACCTTTAGCAATCATCTTTGCCTATTGTACTGCATACCCCACACATCCCCCTCCCCGACCTCCTTTATACAATCCTGGATTTGCTAGGGGTGGCAGATCTCTTCATAATCCCTGCAGGGGACCCTCAATTGCGGGACAGTGGTTGGCCCTAGACTTCCTGCTCTCATAGTGCCCTTCTCTTTCAGTTGCTCTGGGAAGGACTGGAGATTGAGGCTAACAAGACAATCAGGCTGCAGGATGAGGAACTGGCCTCTCTGCGCCCAGCAAAGCGATTTCTCCAGATCTTCCAGCACCAGGTTCCCAAGACATCAGAAGGGATCAAGGAGCAACTGAAACATCTTTCACAGGCAGATGCCCCTCTGAGTCTAGTAGAGTTTGATCAGCTTCTCTTCACCAGCGTTTACTGCGCTTATCAGATTCGCTCAATTCAGGGCCTGGACAAAAATCTCTGGATCAGTTTCTTTTCTCAGCTAGTTGATGAAATCCTCCATGATCTCTGCAAGGGATTCTGCCCTGCAAATTCCACTCTCCTGACTTCCTGGCCCTGGAAGGAGAAGCCTTTTTATTTAACCTCACTGAAAAAGTCTTATCATTCCAGCCTGGCCATGATGAAGAGAGGCACTGAGTAAGGAGGTTGACATGAGGAGATTTAATTGCATTCTTATTATTATGAGTGCTGCCAGTCATCCCAGATTATGCTGGTTAATGTGCGGAAGTGCCACCATTCTTCCTCTTTTGCTTTCTGTATTGTACTGGCAACATTCTAGGCATTTATCCAACCAGCTATTGCCCCATCTTTAAATGTGAAACAAAGCCTGGGATGTCTTTTTAGGATCTCCATAGAAGACACACTTCTGAGATGCACTTCTGCCTTGATCACTGATGGCCATTAGAGATGTCACAGCACTTTTTGCAGAAGTCCAG